>NC_044033.1:346163564-347384067 GCF_901765095.1 Microcaecilia unicolor | reverse complement strand
TAGCATGGAGTTTTCCACATGGAAGCTGCTTAAGTTACTGCAAAGCCCCATAACACAGCTCTGCGCTTGCAATTACCGCATGTTAAGTTAACACAGTTTAGTAAAAGGGCCCCAAAGTAAGCAGTTTTAGATTTTGTCAAAATATCTACCCTCAGAGAGAACTGTTGAAAATTTTGTGGGTGCGTTCTCCCTGCATAGTTTTGCTTTGATTATAGTAAGACTACTTGTCACTTCCGTAACACTAGTTGACATAGAAGTGCTGTACAAATATACATAAGGAATAGTACCTTCTATGTAGAGTTTCTAACCTGATAAATCTGTTGTAAATTCTGCTTACACCCCCCCCCCCCCATATTTATTTATTTTTTTTAATTTAAAGCCTTTATATACCCTCTTCTTGACAAAGCCATTCAAGATGGTGGACAAGTATAAAAATTAATAACATATAAACATACAGAATAATTCTGAATAAGGACTTCCCACATATCCAGTTTTAAACTGTTTTGCCTAGAAACAAAGTTTCACATCCTTTCTAAAAGTAAGAATAAATGTATTGGACTGTAGTTAATCTGGTAGACCATTTTTCTATTCTGCAGCCACTGAAAGCCTTCCTCGTCCATGTCTGTTTCCCTAATACAAACGTATCAGGAACCCTCAACAGGTTCCTCTGAGAGTAGAATAAAGTGGGAGCGTAAACCTGTATCTAGGGGCTTAATAATGGTGGTATCTTTAAATATTAAAAAAAAAAAAAATACTTTGCAGGATAGAGCTGCTCTGGATTATTTATTCATTTGTTGGGAATTATTCACTGCTTTTATGAACAGATTTACCCCAGGCAGAGATTATGCTTTGTTCCTTGATAGTTTAGCCCTTCCTCACTGACCATTGAAGATTTGGACCTATTGAATGCTCCAATTGATCCCAGGGAATTAACTTATGTTATTAGAACATTGCTACTAGGAAATCTCCAGATTCAGATTACCTTCCTCTGGAGTTTTATAAGATCATGTGACCTACAGTTTCCCCCTCTTTATTAGCTAAATATGAGGAAGCTCAGATTAAAGGATTTTTTCCTTTGGCTATACAAACATCTATAGTAGTCACTATTCCTAAACCAGGTCGAGACCCTTGTCTTACAAGTTCATACTGACCAATCTTGCTTCTTAATGTCGATATGAAATTGTATTCTAAATTTTGGGCTAATAGGTTAATTGATAATATTCCCATGCTCATTGCACCCCCATCAAGTTGATTTTGTTAAAGGATGTAACGCTGTAGCCAATGTGCACTGTTTGCTTTGTGCTTTGGATGCAGTGCGGCGCAGTGCTTTAGAAGCTATTCTAGTTAGCTTTGATATTGAAAAGCTGTTGATACAGTCTCTTGGTCTTATTTTTGAGAAGTTTTATGTCACTTTGGCTTTCGGGGGCCAATTTTATATGGAACTAAACTTATATTCTTCACCTACGGCTTCCATTTTTGTTAATGGGGTCCTGTCTTCCCCTTTTCTAGTGGAGAGGGGGTAATAGTCAAAGCTACCCTTTCTCTCCCACTTTTTGTTTTGTGTATTGAACCTTTAGCTTTGAAGTGGCTGCAGGATGGGGAGATTTGTGGGATTCCAATGGACTTGGCAACAGTGAAGCCGGCTTTATTTGCCGATGATCCTTTGGCGATGTTTACTGCTCCTTGAACCTCCCTTCCTCTGGCACTTTGTCTTTGCAGTGATTTGTCTCTCTTTCAGGCCTTTGGATTATTGCCAATATGCTGGAGGCGCTGTATTTGGCAGAGGGACTTGAGGACTGCTGTCCTGGTGTCTTTCCACTTCATTGGGCGAGTGATAAGTTAAAATATCTAAGCTTGCAAATTCCACATCAACTCACCAACTTGTCCACCTATACTATTTCAGCACTATTAAAAAAGATGCAGGAACATTGTAGGAGATGACAGGCATCACTAGTTTCCTTGTGGGGCTGAGTCCAACTTAAGATGATTATTTTGCCAAAATGGCTTTATTCGTGACAACTTTTGTCATAATTTTGCATCCTCATGATCTTGCTATTGAGATAAATTGTATGTAAATTTTATGGAGGAAGGAAGAACCTAGAATGGGTCTTAGAATGTTGACATTGTTGAAGCAAGATGAGGACTTGGGTCTTCCTGATCTCAAGGCATACTGCACAGCTATACAGTTGTGCTACATTAGAGATTGCTTTTTAGTTCTGATTTTTGTGATGTATATATGGAGCAGGCCATTGGTGATGCTTAGTCCAAGCCAGGGTGTGATGTCTCCCATGAGTTTTCAAGCATCATTTGCTTATAAAACTTTTGTGTTGGGCATGGGCACTGCTTTGTAAATGCTTTGGCCTGCATTCTCACTGTACTAGATATTTACCCATTATAAGCAATGTTGATTTTTCCCTGGGCCTAAATAATTCTTGTTTTCAAAGGTGGTATAATAATGGACTCAAGATGGTGGGTCATATGGTAGAAGAAGATGAATCTATATTGTTAACATATGATGCTGTGAAAACCACTTATGCTTTATTACCCCAGGACTGGTATGCTTGTCTTCATCTTTGTCATTATGTGCACTCTTTAGTAACTGATTATGGTGTTAATTTTAAGATTCCATGTTTGAGGGGTGCTGGTGTTTACCAGCAGTAAGGTTTGGTAGGGAGGGGAGATATTATGAATGACTGAAATGCCCTAGAGGTGCAGTGAATTGTTCATCAATGGTCACAGGATTTTGGAGCCTACAATATAGGCTATTTGCGTAGCAATTTACATAGTGTCTCTTTACTGGTGGAAAGCGCTCAACTTCAAGAACTTCACTATAAGTTTCTCTTGTGTATGTATATTCATCCGTTAGGAGCCAAGAAAATGGGACTCTCTAATGGCACCTGTGTCAAGTGTGGGTCAAAAGATACTTCATATAAACATTGCATTTGGGATTACCCTTTGATTTGGGGTTTTTTAGCTTGCATTCTGGACACATTTGAGCAGGACTTATAATCACAACTGGGATTCTACAGCATTGCATAGTGCCTGGATGTATGGGTTGATATTGTGGATAGTGTTAGTTTCAGTGACTTTTTTGCACAAGTCATGTTTGATTGCGAAGCACTGCATTCTTCTGCAATGGATTCATCCAGAACCACCATCTTTGCTTCAGTGATACAATCAGATGCACGAACCTTTGTGGATGGAGAAGCTTTCTGTGTCCAACAGGGCCGACCAGCTAAGTGGCGCTTTCTTTGGATCTGATCTCCTTATTTGAATAATGACTTAGATGTTCACATTCTTCTTTCACCTTCTTTTCTGTATTACTTACATTTCATGTTCTCATTTCAATAAAATATATTTAAACATAAATATAAAAAAACTAAATCTTAAATATACTCTAGTCACTCATTAGCAAACCAGTGTAGCTGAGACAGTAATTGAGTCACACTAGATAGCTCCTTACTTTTGGTCAAAAGTCTGGCTATTGCGTTTTGTGCTACTTAAAGCTTTCACACTATTTTTCCAGGAAGACCTACATATTATGTATTACAGTAATCCAAATAAAAAATAACTACCTGAATCATAGTTCTAAACAGGTCTGCATTAAGATATGGCCTTTAATTTCCTGATAACCTGTAGCTTAAAATATACTTGTCTGATTACTTGTGCTAACTGTCAAGAGGAGCAGAAATTCTAGACCTAGATCTTAGTGGAGCGCATGATCTGGTGCAGGAGGCAATGATGCTGGGGCCACTTGATAACAGTGATCATAATATGATCAGATTTGATATCGGCTTTGGAGCAAGTACACACAGGAAATCCAATACGTTAGCATTTAACTTTCAAAAAGGAGACTATGATAAAATGAGAAGAATGGTGAAGAAAAGCTTAGAAGAGCAGCTGCAAAGGTCAAAAATTTACATTGGGCATGGATGCTGTTCAAAAATAACACCCTGGAAGCCCTGGCCAAATATGTTCTATGCATTAAAAAGGAGGAAGGACGGCCAAACGACAGCCAGCATGGTTAAAAAGTGCGGTGAAAGAAGCTATTAGAGCTAAAAGAAAATCCAACAGAAAATGAAAGAAGGAACTGACTGAAAATAATAAGAAACAGCATAAGGAATGGCAAGTCAAATGCAAAGCACTGATAATGAAGGCAAAGAGGGACTTTGGAAAAATAAAAGATTGCGTTGTAGGCAAAAACACATAGTAAAATTTTTTTTAGGCATATTAAAATCAAGAAGTTAGCAAAAGAATCTGCTGGATCACTAGATAACCAAGAGGTTAAAAGGGGCAATCAAGGAAGACGAAACCATAGCGGAGAGATTAAATGAATTCTTTGCTTCATTCATCACCGAGGAAGATTTGGGAGAGATACTGGTTCCAAAAATGGTATTCAAAGCTGGCAAGTCAGAGAAACTGAATTAAATCTCTATAAACCTGGAGGATGTAATGGTGCAATTTGACAAATTGAAGAGTAGCAAATCGCCTGGACTGGATGGTATTCATCCTAGAGACCTCCTGGCTTTTGTCATTATATTCCAACTACTGGAATTGCTGTCAAAGCCCACTCCAGCCTATCCGAATCTTTCATGCCATTTGCAGGATACAGAACATATAAAGAGGAATCCAATAAAATTTATATGGAAATATAGTGTTTGATTTTAACAAAATATTTCTAAAAAGCAAGGAAAAGACCTCAAAACGCCCGACCGCTTACTTTCAGTTTTCAGCAGCTTTAACTGGGGGCGTGGTGTTCATCACTGGTCATAAAAACCTTGCTTGGAAAGAATTATTTTAACTTTTAATTTATTTCCAAATAGATTTTAACAATTTTGCTCTTTTACAAGAAAATATTTTAAATATATTGACAATATCAATGCTAACTTCAAATTTTCTTTGGTTCATAAAAACCTTCACTGATTCTCATGAAGTGCTCTAAAGCAGCTTACAAAGATAAAGTCGAGCACTTATCTGTTGCCCGACGGTGGCCCCATCCGTTTCGCTTGTGGGCTTTTTCAAGGGCTGTGCTTCGACAGGGAAAGCATTGAGAAATTTTTTTTTCTCTCTCTTGATCTGACCATAATTTAGTGTTGCTTTGAACCATTCATTTTCTAATTAGAGATCCTCTGTATTCATCCCATGCCTTTTTGAATTTCACCACCGTTTTTTCCTCCACCAGCTGCCTCGGGAGGGCATTCCAGGCATCAACCACTCTGTGAAAAAAACTTTACGATATTACTCCTAAGTCTACCACCCCGCAACCTCAAATCATGTCCTCTAGTTTTACCGTCGGGGCTTTTTTTGAGGGGAGTACTGAGTACCGGCACCTTTTCCATTGTCTGCTAAAATTGACCCATGTTCCCCAAGTTTTAATGAAAGATCTCAGGCTCTACACACCAATTCTGCCTTGTCATGGATTCTGTGACTGGGTACGGCCTGGCTATTGTGGGGTGGGTCTCTCAGTGATCACCCCATGCCTGAAGAGTGGCCTGGCATTCGAGTATCGACACCTTTTTTGCTAGAAAAAAACGCACTGTTTACCATTAAACACTGGCTGAAGTTTTCTGTGCAAAAAACGTTTCTGTTATTACTCCTAAGTCTACCAGCAACCTCAGTTCATGTCCCCTAGTTTTACCATTAAACACTGGCTGAAGTTTTCTGTGCAAAAATCTATTTTATAGAGCTTATATAGCCTTTTCCACTGGGCCTTATGCCACTAGCTTTCCAAAACTCGCATTGACAGGATTTTTTTTCTCATGATACGTGAGTCATGGGATTGTGTATCATTGTGTTTTGTTTTTACATAGGGTATGATGTGATACCTTTTGTATGCTAACGTCAGTGACTATCTTTTGGATGTTTTCTAAGTTCTGAATTTGTGCAAATTGATCTCATGCAATGTAGCATGAACTGAATGCAGCTCAGCTTGTTTAGTAAGACAGGTTTAAAAATACTATCCATATCTGCTGCTCTATGTTGCACTGTGATGGTACAAATAATACCTCATGGTCATGCCTATTTATTTAAATGAACTTGTGACCTGCCTATTTGCCTAGATTTAAGACAAGGTTCGTACAGCATACATAATTATATACTGTTACAAACTTGTTATCCAATCACAATAACAGATGATATGCATTTAAATTCACAAGACATGTTGACCCGTATTCTACATAGTATTGGCTAAATGTGTGCTAATTCTACTATTACAAGAGACCTGAAAGAATTGAGCACCCCAACTAAATAGCATCTAGCTCTGATAACCTCTGTTGCTTGCCGTTCTGAAAGCAAAACACAAAAATCCAGTTTAGCAATACTTGATCGCTCTGTGGTCTTCATAGTTTGTCATGTCTTATTCATTTCCTAAAAACTAAGCTGGTTTTGTAGAATGATAAAAAGTTGAATCTTAGGGTTTCATAATTACACTTCCCTTGTTGCCGATATCTATTTTGGAAGTAAGGATTGCCCTGTTTGTGGTTTTTTTTTTTTTTTTTTCATCGTACTTTGACTGAGTTTCAGCAGTGTAAAAAAAAAACAGCTTTTCTGGGATTATTTCTGTGCTTGAATAAGGAGATCTGAGAAAGATAAATAGACACACCCCAAATTATAAAACTGTGTGATAAATTTTACAATATGGTAAGGAACACTTGACAAATTCCACTCCTACATCACAGACCCCTGGAGAAAATCAAAACACAGTGCACTTCAAAATAATAAAGTATGATGCTCCACACCCACGAGATACTCTGTGAGGAGATTATACTTTCTCCTAAGTCACCACTGGATGTGCTTGTAGTAACAGGATACTTGGAGAATCATTATTGTAAACATCTTAGCTTAATTTGTTTAGTACTTTTCTAATTAGATTTCAATAAAAGTCAACTTTGAACTTATTAAGCATTTGAAACAAAAGCAGCTTGATGTTGGAGTCAACAAGCACCAAAGGTCAGAGAAAATAGAAGAGCTATGTGAACAAAAAAAACGGGTCAAGAGTAAACCCAAGACTCCTAACAGAGAAGTCAATAAATCTAAATGCATACATAAACTCAAGTACACCATTGTCCATTTTAGTAGACTCCCTCTGGACCACCTTCATCCTATTTATATCATTTTGAAGGATAGAATAGATGCTGAATTAACTGTTAGTACAGGCCTTGACAAATTTTAATTAAATCTAGGAGCTAGTCCAAAAACTTAGGAGCCAGTGTCTAAGACCTTTCTCACTTCTCCTTTCCTACCCTTCTAACATTATCTCCAGTGGTGGAACCCCCTCCCAGATTAGCAGTAGCTCTTAGAAATTGAGGGGGCACTTTTACGAAGGCACCTATGCACGTCCAATGCATGCCAAATTGGCTCTACCGCCCACCTACTACATTCCCCGGGCGGTAATTCCATTTTTAATGCACGGCCAAAACACGTGACAGAAAATATTTTCTACCGCATGGTGCTTACCTGGTGGTAATCAACAGCTGACGCGCATTGAAAGCTTACCGCCTGGTTAGCATGTGAGACCTTACCGCTAAGTCAGTGGGTGGCGGTAAGGTCTCAGGCGGAAAATGGACTAGCACTGGTTTTAATTTTGCTTCACATCCATTTTCCAGCACAAAAAAAATGCCCTTTTTCTAGGCACTTTGAGTAAATGGACCAGCGCGCATCCAAAACACTTGTCTACACCAGCTCAGGCCACTTTTATGCGTGCCTTAGTAAAAGGGCCCCTGACTTACTAAGAATTTTCCTATTTTGTGCATGTGGGCAAAAGCTTTAGTAAATCAGTTTGTTAAGGTGCCTCTGATAATCAGTTGGAAGGTCAGTAGTCTTTCTTCCCAAAGTCTGCTGTAAGTTGTGTGATAGCACCCTCTAGATAGGTGAAACAAAGTGGCAAGTGCCTCTTTGTTTCACCTATCACGATAGCCTGGGTCGCCATCACTTTCTTTCTCATACACCATTCCTACAGTCTTCACCCAGTCTATTTGTGTCTCTGTCACACGCCTTTTCCCACAACCTTCACCTGTTTCTCTCTGGCTCTTGCCTCATTATTCACAGCACTGCCTCAAACCGCTTCTCTTGGTCCTGCACAACAATCAGGCTTTGCATATACTTGAGTCACATGGTGCAGAAAGTGCGCCCTTTCAAGTCCCTCAAACCCCCCCCCCCCCCCCTTGCACTTCACAACTCAAGTATATGCAGAGCCCGATTGCTATGCAGGGCTAAGAGAGGCAGTTTTGTGGAAGGGGGAAAAAATCTTATGGGAGGGGGGGTATGAAATTCTAGGTGCCAGGATGAAGTTTCTAGGCACCTTGGTGACCTGGTGCCCAGGATTTGTCAAGTCTTCTGTTAGTATATCTCACCACATATTTATAATTACACCACAGAATTTGGCATTTAAATATCAGCTATTTCTTAAAATACTGAAACGTTCACATCTCAAATTTCAGTGTAAATGAATGACATTTCAGAAGTTTTTTTTTTAAAGTAATAGCAGTCAGAGAATTCTAATGTAAAAGGAGAAATGATTCCAATTATGTGGACCCGCAATGGAAGTATTGCAAAAAAAAAACTTTCTCTTTCTCAGTTAATGTTTTAACTGGGGCTTTGTAAGTTCATTTTATATATGTTTTATGATGCAAGCCGCTTAGGTTTAAGGAGGCTAGAAATATTTAACTAAATAAGGATAGCTGTCTAACCTTCCAGTCAGATATAGTAACTATGGTTGTTCAGCCTTTTGTAGCTAGTATAAAATTTGTTAATTTTCCCCATAGTTGATCATGTTGATTCACTAATAACTAGAATTTATTATTGGATTGCAGTATATCGTGACTGACAAAAACTAGAGTAAGGACGCTTCAACTGGTCCAAAATACTTCAGTAAAGTATGAAGATTTGCAGCCCCATTTGGACAGGTCATAGAATTAGGAATTGAGACGTGCAGATCAGTGCATCTCACGTTTCACCAGTATTTTAGAACAGAATCTGCCTTTGTAGAGCCTGTTCTGAAATACAACAGAAATAACATTTATGCACCAAGTGCAAGCAGCATAAACATCCATTATAGAAAAATAAGCATGTATAATATCGATGGTTTCAAAGCCAGCATTTAACTGTTATGTTGTGCAATGGCAACATAACAGATTACGTGCCGGCACATAACTGGATATCTTTGTGACCTTAGAAACATAAACAGCTATTATCCCGATGCTGTCACAGTGACTGGTTTCCCTTGCCAGTTTGGCATTTCGGGGAGAATAAAAACCACTAGGGGATTAAGGGAGCAACCCCGTAATCCCTCCAGTGGAGTGTTACCGCAATAGTAGCAGTTTACCAAATCTTAAACCTGATTGGTAGCAGGTATAACCAAGGAGTTACACTGAGAACAGGACACACATGGCAATCAAAAACTTAAACCAATTAGCTTTCTCTCTCTTTCCCTCTCTTCCACATAGCCGTCATCTCAATTCACCCAAAGCAAGCAAACCTATGAGCTGCTCTATTCACATTGTTGTTCTTTATTGTTGATAGCATTTTATTTGATCTCACTTATATGTTCAAACTGTTCAGCTTGTGCAGCCTATGAATGTACACAGTGAAGTATTGGTTTCATCGAGGCCCCCTCAAACTGGCTCCAGGGCCCCCAGTTTGGCTGGTGGGGGTCCCCAATCCCCACCAGCTAAGGCATTTGTCCCGCTCTGGTCTTACATTGCTGGCGCCCTGTCCTGTTTCTCAGCGCCATGCACGCTCATTTTCATGCGCATGAACGGCGCTGAAAGCAGGACAGGGCACCAGGCAATATAAGAGCAGTGCGGGACAAACCGCTTTAGCCAAGGTACCATCCAGCAACGGTGGGGGGAGGGGGGAGCGGCGGCAGAAGCAGTACCTTCCACTGGCGACAGCGAGGCAGAAGCAGTGGCGGGGGGACAGAGGTGGCGGCAGGAAGGAGGCGGGCCAAAATACCGCCCCCCCCCCCCCACCTTGTGCTCTAGCCCCCCTCCCGTCAAAGTCTGTCTATACCCCTGCATCAATTAGAGTAGTAATTTAGTTCTAAATTGTAAATCATTGTGTCATTTGGGAGGGGGCTGGTTGTAGGGACTCCTGTATTCGTGCAGAGATGTTGTTCACCTAAAGGGCCACCAAAACAGACAGACATGTTATGAGAATCAGGTGCTTAACAATCAGACTTACTGTTTATAACTACTTGTTTTTTTTTTAAACATTAATTAGGTTGAAATCTGGGAGCATTTATTTGTTTTTTTTGCTACTATTTCACAGGGGCATATTGAATAATGAGGGAAGGGCTTCCTTCATGCAAAAGTTCTGTCCAGATTCAGTCTAAATGTGCCAACATTGTCCAGCTCAACATACTATTAGCCGCCAAGTTCATACAAAGTTCATTATGTTCAGTGGAAAATAAATCTGTTGGCTCTGGCTGCTATGTGAATATTCCATCACTGTTTCATTATTGCTGCCAATTATACATATTAAGGGCATTTGCTTTAAACTTTGTTATAATTCATTTATTCAGACCTTACATGCACATGGTTTTGCTTTTTAAACCCAAAGGTGAATCCTGCATTCTATGCAAATTTATCTCATGCATATTCATTTGTGGATTTCCTGAGACCCTGACTGGCTAGATGTGTCCCGATGACTGGATTGAGAACCCGTGCTGTAGACAATCTGATCTCCAGCTTTTTAGTCATAATATGAAAGTATGAGAACTGTACAAATCACGAAAGGAAACTTTAGAAAATGTAGAGCTGCCCCCCCCCCCCCCCCCCAAACATAAAATTAACATTCCTCTTTTCTATTTTATCATTTGAATGCCGGATCCAAATATCCTGCTTCACCGCACTCAAAGGCAATTTTCAGAAGTCATTTATCCCGTGCTGTAGACAATCTGATCTCCAGCTTTTTAGTCAATACATGAAAGTATGTAAAGCGTAGTCATAAAAAGTGATATCTTTTCTAATATTTACTTTTAGATTATATAATGATCTAAAGATCGACAGAGTAGAGACAGTCTCCTGAATTGTAAAGGGTTTGAACTAGAAGCCCTAGGACAATATAAGATATGCTGGTTCAGACCAAAGTATGTCAAATTCAGTATCTCATTTCTTACAGTGGCCAGATAATTAGGAAGTATCTATCAGACCCAAAAGCATAGATCCATTTTTTGTTGTTCAGTCCTGGTTGCTTTCCAGTCTGGCAAGGTAATTCTGAACTTCTTGACAGACTGCTCATGATCTAGCAATTATGGATATTTTTCTGTCATATGCAAATCTGATTACCTCACTTTTTGCTCCCTTTTCCAGGTCACAACATGTGATGAAGGACAGTTTAAATCTGTTTCCAACCTAATTCAAACCTAATTTTTGAAACACGTGACTATAATCATGGCTACTACAGCTGCCCCAGCACAGATTCTTAATGCTTTAACAGAGCAGATATAGCATTTTCATGCAGGACAGATATGGGACTCTGAGCTCCACATAGTTCCTAAACACTTGGAACTGCTTGGTACACATAATCCTACAGTATACCATTCCTAATTCTGCTCCTTCCCCTTGTTTCTCCTCTACTTCCATCTTTAGTTTTCCCCTGTCGCTTACTCCCATATTCTTTAGATGCTGGCGTCTCACCCTCTCCCTTTCCCCCCAGTCCTGGTCCCCCCTCCCCCATAATAAAGAAGTTTCATCAGAGGAGGTGGGATGCGACTGAGAGAAGGCCTTGGATCCAACCAGAAGCCACCTGCTTGAATCGCTGTGGCTTGTCAATCGCCTGAGAAAAGAGGATCTGGAAGAGTACAGGAGAGGGAGAGATGCTGGGGAAAGGGAGGGGTAGGATGCCAGTATTTCTGGCCACAGCTTTGGGGCCAGAAAAAACAGCATCCTGGCCAGCAGGCTTAGCCGTCCAGATTGCAGACCCCACAGTATGCCATGTGAGTAACCCTGACCTAAGTGGTGGCAAGGGGGATTATCTGACAGAAGAGTTCCTTTTATCTGACCACCTCAATGGGCAGACTGGATAGACCATTCCAGTTTTGTTTACTGTCATTTACTATCTTACTGTGTCTCAGTCTGTTTCTGCACATTCTTTCTCTCTGTCACTTTCATTATCTCCTGGTGAAGTATTTTCTATTTTCAGTGGTGAAATTCATTGGGCAAGGTGGGTGTCTGCTTCATTCACTCGCTGCGGCTACCTTCTTATGTGATTTCAGAAGATTATCCACTGTTTTCTTGTCATCAAGCAGATGAAGCCATTACGTATGGGTTGTGTCCATCAACCAGCAGGGGGAGATAGAGAGCACTCAACTTTTCACAGTGCCTCATGGCCAGCTAGCTCCACTGCCTCTTCAGTATTCTCTATCTCCCCAAGTAGGGTGGCTGCAGCTTCTTCGAGCTCCATCAAAATCTGCCTGGGGGTGGCTTCTGGCTTGCCAGTTGTTAGCCGGGGTGTAGAGGCTATAGCAGCTTCACTTTGAAGGCACATAGGTCAGCCCTTTCCCTGCCTTACCCATGCCCCGTGGATGTGGACATATTAGCTTGCTTTTCCCTGTCCTTTCCCACTCAGTGGATGCAGGCACATTGGTTCGCCTTTCCCTGCCTTTCCCATTTATCTGAGCCTCCGGAGTGTTTTTATTTACCTCTTTTGCCTCTGCTTTCCTCACAGCGTTAAAAAAAAATAAATAAATAAAGTCGCGTCGCGCTTTAGCGCAGCGATCTTGGAAAAGAGGTTTTTTTTTTTCTTGAGATTCTTCTGCAGGACTGGAGCTGTGATACTCGGTCTAGTGAGGTAAGAGTGTTTTCTGACTCCTCCGGGGTGGGCCCGCGATCGGGACGTTTTTGGCGTGAACCGCCGTTTTTGAATTTACCGCCGTTTTCGGCGATGGCTGCGGAGACTGTAAAGCACTGTTCTAAATGTGGCAAGCGCAAATCAGCAGTGGGGCTCTGTAATTCGTGCTGTACAGACGGTAGAGCCGGCCCGAGCATGGCGAGCGGGGATCTTTTGCGCTCTGAGCTGGCAGCGGACGCCATTTTGGATTTTCCACATGGTGCGGCCTCCGTTGTGACGGAGAGCCCTGAATCCGGGGGGGGGGGGGGGGAGAGGGGTTCCTCCGAGTGAGGTTAATAATAGAGCTGAAGCCCTGGGCAGGATCCGGCGGGCAGGGAGCGGTTTCTCCCTGATTTTGTTTTAATGCTGCATAGGGCATACATGCTTAAGAGCTCTTCCACAGGGATCTTCAGACCCTCTGCCTGCTCCCCCCGGTGGATCCTTGGCTTTTGGAGTTGGCTTTGCCTGTTTCTTATCCTCCTGATAAACGCAGAAGGGCTAATTCCCCTTCTGAGTGTGGCACACCCCCCTTTCCCCCCCCCCCCCCCCCCCCCCCCCCCCCCCCCCCCCCCCCCTCCCCCCCACCCCCCCACCCCCTTATCTGAAGTGGCTCCGCGGATGGAGTCGGCCTTGTCTTTTTTGGCTGACGCCCTTTATGATATGGTCAGAGCTTCGGCTAAACAAATGGCTGTAGCAGTGGCGGCTCACCGCACTCTTTGGCTACGACATTGGGCAGCGGACATGGCCTCTAAGCAAAGGTTGGTGAAGTTGCCCTTTCAAGGCCTTCTCCTGTTTGGTGAGGAGCTGGAAAACATTGTTAAAGGCCTGGGGATTCAAACCTCGCACTTGCCGAAGATAGGCCGAAGCCTTCCTCTAAGGGTCAGTCGGCTCTGCTCCTCTTACAGACCTCGCTTCCGTGAAGCTAGAAGGTACTGTCCGGGGGCGTGCGTGCTGGGTTCACTTCGCGTGCCCAGCTTTCAGCAAGAGAACTCCTTTCGCTCAGACAAACGTTCCGCAGCTGCCGGTTCAAGGCCTGGAGTCAGGGGCGACCATGTCAATGATGGTGCGCCGGCCCCCTCCTCGTTTCCTGTCATCGGAGGAAGACTTTCCTCATTTTTTCGAGGAGCCTGGGCCAAAATCTCCGCAGATCAGTGGGTCTTGGACTGATCAGAGACGGATACCGAATAGAATTCGATGCCCGGTGAGAGACGTGTTTGTGGAGTCCGATGCGGTTCTGCCGCCAAACGGGCGGCGGGTAGAGGAGGACTTTGCACAGTCTGTGCCAGATAGGGGCTGTGAAGCCCGGTGCCTCACCGCCGAACAAGGTCTAGGCCGCTACTCCATTTACTTTGTGGTGCCACAAAAAGGCGGGTCTTTTCGCCCGATCCTGGACTTAAAGAGCTAAACAAGTCCTTAAGAGTGCGGCATTTTCACATGGAAACCCTGCGCTCCGTCATTGCGGCGGTACAGCCAGGAGAGTTTCTCACGCTCTCTGGACCTGAAAGAAGCTTACTTGCACATATCAATTTGGCCCCGCACCAGAAGTTTCTGCGGTTTGCGGTGTTGGGAAAACATTCAGTTTCGGGCTTTGCCTTTTGGCCTCTCCACAGCTCCCGAACCTTCCCAAGGTAATGGTGGTAGGTAGCTGCCTTTCTCAGGCGAGAAGGTATCAGGGTTCACCCGTACCTAGACAACTGGCTCATCAGAGCAGACTAAGAAAAAGAGAGTCATCTATCTACAGCCAGAGTGGTTTCAGTCCTTCAATCTTGGGCTGGTTGTGTCAATATGGCCAAAAGTTACCTGACCCCCCGAAATCTCCTATAATATTTGGGGGCCAGGTGCGACACAGCCTCGGGCTATAGTGTTTCTTCCCTGAGCAAAGGCGTGCAAGCTTCAGAATCAGGTCCGTCTGCTCCTGAGGATGCCCCGCCCGCGAGCTTGGGACATTGTCCAGCTGTTGAGATCGATGACGGCCACCTTGGAAGTGGTGCCATGAGCGACAGCGCACCTGAGACCTCTACAGTATCTCTACTTCAACGAGGTCTCCAGTATCTCAGGATTATCAGTGCAGACTTTCTTGGCTCCGCGGCCCGCCTCGTATGGAGTGATTGCCTCTCGGACAGGCTACTCAAATAAGGTAATTTCCAATCTCCTGCAGGCCCGTAAGTGCTCCACTTCCGTGGCTTATGCCAGGATTTGGCGCCAGTTTGAAGTCTGGTGTGTTTCAAGAGCGCTTTCTCCGTTGCGGGCTCATGTCTCGCCAATTCTGGACATTTTGCAGGATGGTGTACACAAGGCTTGGCCTAAAATTCCCTGCGGGTGCAAGTGGCAGCATTGGCATCATGCGGGGCAAGGTTTGAAGGCGTGTCCTTGGCTGGCTCATCCAGATGTTGCACGGTTTCTTAGAGGGGTGTGCTTCGGCTCCGTCCTCTCGTGTGGGCATTTTGTCCAGCTTGGAACCTGGGGTTAGTATTGAAGGCCCTTCAGGGGGCTCCTTTGAACCGCTTCGCGCTGCTTCAGAGAAGATTTGACACTGAAGGCCGTCTTTTTAGTGGCCATTACCTCGGGCGAGATGGGTGTCAGAGCTCCAGGCGCTGTCCTGTAGAGACCCTTTTCTGCAATTCTCAGAGTCAGGGGTCACGGTTCGGACCGGCCTTCCTTCATGCCTAAGGTGGTTTCAAGCGTTTCACCTAACTAGCCTGATTTTCTCCCTCCTTGTTGAGGACGAGTTTCCGATTCATTTGGGCAGTTGCACCTTTGGATGTGCGCAGGACTCTGTTGCAGTATCTGCGATTTACAAATTCTTCAGGACCTCTGATCTCTTTTTGTGTTGTTTGCAGGTCCTCACAGAGGGTCAGCGTCTAAAGCCACTATTGTCCATTGGCTCAAAGAAGCTATCTTTTCAGCATATCTGCTGTCTGGCCGGGCTCCGCCTGAAGCCTTTAAGGCACATTCCACAAGAGCGATTTCTCTTCCGGGGCGGAAACTGGAGCACATCTCTTCATGAGATTTGCAGTGCTGCACATGGGCTTCTAAGCTCTCTTTTGCCCGACCATTACAGGCTGGATGTGGCTGCCAGGAGGGATACATGTTTTGGAGCACAGGTGCTAGCGCGTGGTGTGGCTTGGTTTTTTTTTTGTTACATTTGTACCCCACACTTTTCCCACTCATGGCAGGCCTATGCGGTAGGCAAGGAGGGTTAAGTGACTTGCCCAGAGTCACAAGGAGTTGCCTGTGCCCGAATCGAACTCCGTTCCTCAGTTCCCCAGGACCAAAGTCCACCACCCTAACCACTAGGCCACTCCTCCACTCGTTCCCACCTAGTTAGGAATTGTTTTGTTACATCCCTACGTAATGGCTTCATCTGCTTGATGACAAGCAATGGGAAATTCGGTTCTTTACCATGATAATTTTCTTTCCTTTAGTCATAGCAGATGAAGCCATGAGCCCTCCTGTATGATTGTCTGTATTGCAGTGGATTCTGATTTTAGGTGCTGTTCTTGTTTGCTGAAGTTATATTCCTTCCTTGGGGAGTCGGAAAACAGTCTTCAGGATTCTTGTTACAGTTATAGGAGGATGAGTTCATTTCTCCAGTTCATGTTTGGGAGGATGAGTTTATTCCCTCCAGGAGATTGCAAGTATTCCCCTCCGTTTAAACAAAGTGGAGGACGAGTTTATTCCCTCCTTTTTTGGAGTTTATGCCCTTGTTAAGGGGCCATCGTTCGCTGTGAGGAAAGTTCATGTTATTCCCATTGCGGTTTGCCATACTGCTTTGGAAGCTTCAGATACTGAAGAGGCAGTGGAGCTAGCTGGCCATGAGGCACTGTGAAAAGTTGAGTGCTCTCTATCTCCCCCGCTGATTGATGGACACAACCCATATGTAATGGCTTCATCTGCTATGACTAAAGGAAAGAAAATTATGGTAAAAACCTAATTTTCCCATCTAGAGATTGTAGGAAAAATAATTTCCTATTAATCAGTACAGTCAGTCTGTCAGGATAGTGTGTACTTGCATTGAAACCATTTTGAATTGATCTTTCCGCTTGCACACTGTTTCAGCACAGCAGTCAGAAAAGATAATTACTTTCCAGTTTTTATATGTTGCGTGTCTAGGGTTTTTTTTTTTCACTCATAAGTAATATGCATCTTTGTCCCTGAACCTTAAAAGACAAGAATTATAGCTCATGCTGCATTGCCTTGCTCAGGCCTCAGTCTTCTTTCCTGTGGGCTCGCTCTAACTTGTATTCAGAAGCACTGAGTCTGTTGGAATGTATGCCTACATAATATTTTGAATACATTCTCTTATATGTGACCATCTCTTGGAAACAGTGACTAAATCTCAGATCCAAAATGTTGAGAATGGCCAGTTTTTACATGTTTGAACTGTAACTTTAAAAAAATTTTCACATAAAAGGATGGGGTTTGGACTGTTGTATTATAGATTGTTTGCTCTAACATAATTAATTAAATCCTCATTTTTTTGGTTTCTGGAGGTGTTAGTCACCTTTCCCCAGAGATGGTCATATATTGGAGGTCCAATAGTATAAATACCTGCAGTTGCCTCTGGTGTGTAGGTCGAAGTAGTCAAGCCTTTAATGGAAAGAACAATGAGTGGCTAATTAAGAGTGCAGTGAAGAATCTGATTCAGACTTCATAACTACATAATTCCTTGTTTAGAGAAGTTTACTTATTGATATAGAATTGACCAGTTTGGCTTTTTCCAGCATACACATTCCCAGTATATGGAAGAACACTACAGAACCTATGATGGCCTGTGATATAATTTTATACACTGATGCCCCTCAGAGTCAGCTCTGCTAAGAGACTCCCCTTTTATGTATCCGTGAGCTAATACTTAGAACATCTCATTCTCACTGGATATTTTCTTAAAGCTAGTTACTGTATATTGTAGGTAGAGCAATCTAGTCAGCAGTTTTTAAAGCTGCACTATCAGGAAAAAGTTTGGGCTGTAAGAAGAATGTGCCCTCTTTACACATAGTGTACAGTCTTTAAGAGGAATGCACATTATATCAGTGAATAGTATTTTGTCTCAAATGACAGTCCACCCCTAATATTCAGCGGCATTATGCAGTTAAGTGCCGCTGAATATCCAGGGACAACCTGCTGAGCAGGGTTTAAGCAGGCAGGCGCTTATCCCGCCCACTTAAACCCCATTGAATATCGAACCTCTTATTTTTTTTTTTTTTGTTCTGTTTTGTAAGAGAGCCATAAAGCAGTCTAAAATTTTTCGGAAGCCTATTTTTCTAAGATGAAGATGAGATTTACTGTTTCTGTTTGCGTGTTATATTGTCCTTTGGCTGAGAATTTTCTTAGCAGATGTGATGACTAGAAATAATTTTGACAGTTCTCATGTATTTCCATTTGAATAAAGTTGCCCAAGGTGCTCTCTTATTTTTGACATTTAAATGGAATTCTCAAATGTCCCACCAACAGACAGTGGGGGAGTAAGAAGGTCTCAGATGGATAGGCTAACATGAGGTCTGAGTTTAATGTGAGACTGCTGAAGTCTTGTGCTTTATCATTGGACTTAAGCTGAGAAAAATCTGTGGTATTCTGTATTTTCCTCTTTCATAGCAGCAGCAATTTGAATGGTTAGTTTTGTAATACGAGGGTCATCCAGAGATCTCTGGTTCTTATATTGACTAAATATGGTTAAAGTCTGTAGGAATGTGAAAGATAAACACTGATATATGTAATTTATTCACATGTATAAAACAAACACTAGTGTGGTTGAAATCATTTTCGACGTACAAATTCAGCTGTGTCACTAAGGCTTCTTTTACAAAGCCATACTAGCAATTCCTGCATGGTAAAGGAGAAGAAGCCCATAAGACTTGAATGGGCTTTCTCTCATTTACCACGCAGGAATTGCTGTAACGGCTTTGTCAAAGAAGCTCTAAGTCATAAAACAAATCAGATTTTTTTTTAGTTCTTACCTGATTGTCTATGGAAGCATGAGAACAAATTTGGAAATTATCACTGTAGGTGCTGATTAATTTTGAGTTTATTAAATTCCTAATTGCAACATCAAAATATATATATTTTTTGTTACATTTGTACCCCGCACTTTCCCACATGGCAGGCTCAATGCGGCTTACATGGGGCAATAGAGGGTTAAGTGACTTGCCCAGAGTCACAAGGAGCTCTCCTGTGCTTGAGTGGGAATCGAACACTCATATCTTTGACAAGATAAATGAAATAATCGTACCAGCCTTCTAAACAACAAGCAAAAAAGCCATTTCGCGAAAAATGAAATGGGCCCTAGGAAGGCTATCATCTAAGCGATTTCTCCTCTCTCTACCCTGCCCTCCCCTCCATGTCTAGCGATTCTCCCATCCAATCCATGTCCCGTGACTCTCGTCTAAGCGATTTTTCCCTATCTCCCTACCCTCCCATGTCCAGCCATTCTCCTCTCCCCCTCCCCTCCCATCCCATCCATGTCCAGCCATTCTCCTCTCCCCTCCATGTCCGAGCCATTTCTCCCCACTACCATCCCATCCATGTCCAGCCATTCTCCACCTCCCTCCCCTCCATGTC
This sequence comes from Microcaecilia unicolor, assembly GCF_901765095.1. Classification (NCBI taxonomy): domain Eukaryota; kingdom Metazoa; phylum Chordata; class Amphibia; order Gymnophiona; family Siphonopidae; genus Microcaecilia; species Microcaecilia unicolor. The sequence goes on along the minus strand of NC_044033.1, from coordinate 347,364,681 downwards.
CAGCCATTCTCACTGGATATTTTCTTAAAGCTCAGCTCGCATCGCCTAGAGCCTTCCCTTTCCTTCCCTCAGGTCGCAGTGGCGGCAGGCTCGGTTCGCGTCGCCTCCAGCCTTCCCTTTCCTTCCCTCTGTGTCCCGCCCTCCTCTGACATCATTTTGTTTTTCCGCGAGGGCAGGACACTGAGAAGGAAGGGAACACTGGAGGCGAGCTGACATAAGCTCATTTGCATGCTGTTACGAACCCAGGCAGCCAGCCATCCAGGGAGGCAGATTGCTAAGGATGTAAAAAGAATCGAAGCGGTGCAAAGAAAAGCTACGAGAATGGTATGGGATTTGCGTTACAAAACGTATGAGGAGAGACTTGCTGACCTGAACATGTATACCCTGGAGGAAAAGAGAAACAGGGGTGATATGATACAGACGTTCAAATATTTGAAAGGTATTAATCCGCAAATGAACCTTTTCCAGAGATACGAAGGCGGTAGAACGAGAGGACATGAAATGAGATTGAAGGGGGGCAGACTCAAGAAAAATGTCAGGAAGTATTTCTTCACGTAGAGAGTGGTGGATGCTTGGAATGCCCTCCCACGGGAGGTGGTGGAGAGGAAAACGGTAACGGAATTCAAACATGCGTGGGATAAACATAAAGGAATCCTGTTCAGAAGGAAAAGATCCTCAGGAGCTTAACCGAGATTGGATAGCAGAGCCGGTAGTGGGAGGCGGGGCTGGAGATTAGGCGGCGGGGATAGTGTGGGGCAGACTTATACGGTCTGAGCCAGAGCCAGGGGTGGGAGGTGGGACGGAGGTTGGGAGGCAGGTATAGCGCTGGGCAGACTATACGGTCTGTGCCAGAGCTGGTGGTGGGGAGGCGGGGATAAGTGCTGGCAGACTTATACGGTCTGTGCCCTGAAGAGCACAGGTACAAATCAAAGTAGGGTATACACAAAAGTAGCACACATGAGTTGTCTTGTTGGGCAGACTGGATGAACTGTGCAGGTCTTTTCTGCTGTCATCTACTATGTTACTATGACCAATTATTATATAGAGATAGGTGAACAAAATAAACTTGCGAATTAAGCATAAATGTTACTGTCTACATAGTCCACAAGAATATGGGGAATCTGAATATTTAAACCCAGGAACAAGAGTTCAAGGAAGCAACTTAAGAAAACCAACTTTTGCGAAATAAAAGGGTCTGTTTACTAACATGCACCAATAGGTGCCTTTGCCACTATTGGAAGCCATGGTAAATAGTGTGCGTTAAGACATGTTGGGAGTTAGAAAACTTAACAACTTAAATATCCCTGTCAACCCCTAGCCCAGTCAGTCAGGGACTCCACAGTATTGCAGGACCTGGCACAGCTGTCTCCTAGAGTCCAGGAAATTTTAAGCCTGAAGGCTCAAAGAAATCATATTTGACATTTTCAAAATGTACCAGACCTTCACAGAAGTAATAAAGAAAGAAATATATCAGTTTTCAGGAATTCTCATTTCTTAATTAAATTATAACCACGTTTTCCAAATAGTTCAAAGCAGCTAATAGATTTCAGCATAAAATAGCATTAACATAAAAGTGAGAAGCAAAAGACCTTTGTACTCTTAAAACAACTTTATTGAAAAGTGTCCAGTGACATCAACAGCTTCTCACAACAATGCAAACAATGGCAACAAGAATCAGACTCGACAGACTGTGTTTTGGCAGTGATGCCTGCCTCAGGAGTCTTATATTCCCAAACTGATTGCACTTGTAAAGAGCAGCTGTATGTAATAATGCAATCACCAATTGACAGTAAAGCAGCATGTCTGTGTTTGTGCTGGCAGCACTAATTAAAAAAAAAAAGTAGGCTTTATTTGTGTGCAGGCAGCACAGTTAAAATTACTTAAGCAGATTATCTTTTCTTTGCAACAAGGTAAGTTAAATTTACTCAAGTCACGGCTTCTGTACTGTGAGTTTCTTTGTCTCCGGCTTTGCTTCAGCACCGGGTTCTTTTGCTATGGCTAGACGCTGCATGGGAAAACTTTCTAGCTTGAGTGATTTGTTGCTCTTCAACAGTTTGATTCAATTTCTGAAGGACCTTCACTTTCTGGATTTTTCCCTCCAGATTCATTTTTGTTGAACCACTGATTTTCAGTGATGACTGCCTTCCGCTTATTAGAGTCACTTTTCTGTTGTCATTTAGATATTTTATTTACCTTGGTACGTGTGGCATATTTGTTTTTTTTTCGCTGAGTAGTGAATCTGTTGGCTAATCCTTTTTGGGAGCATGATACGCCATTGTTTTCCAATGTTGCAAGCAAATTGTCAGTCATCCAGTTCACCACTTTATGTCCAACTTTAGCCCACTGAGTTTATTTATGATCCTCCTATAAAGGATTATCAAAGGCCTTACTGAAATCCAAATAGACTACATCCAGTACATATCCACTATCCAGTTCTCTGGTCATCTAGTCAAAGAAATCGATCTGGGGTGACATGGTTTCACCAAAGGAAAATCGTGCCAAACAGATCTGATTGATTTCTTTCACTGGGGTACCAGAGAATTGGATAGTGGGCATTGGCAGGATGTAGTCATCATTTCTAGAAAAGGTTTGTTTGTATATTAATACCTTTCAAATATTTGAATGCCAGTATCATATCACCCTGTCTCTCCTTTCCTCCAGGGTATACATCTTCAGGTCATCAAGCCTCTCCTCAAGTTCTTGTGGCACAAACCCCATACTATTTTCGTTTCTTTTACTGGTTTTGGCTGCAACTGTCACATTGCCTTACAGCACAACAGGTTTTTGCTCAGCTACACTTATCAGTTATCCTACTCTGTTCCTCTTCTGCACTATCCAGATTCCTTCACTTGTGCTTCAGCCAATGTTGGTCATCTGCTCCAGCCAGCTGTGGGTTATAGCGATACCAGCTAACTCCTTTCACAACAGTTCCAACCTGTCCTATGGGCACAATGGCTTTGCTTTTAATAATACGTTTACCCCCCTAATTCTGTAAGTCGCCAACAATTGTGCATGCAATTTAATTAGCAAGCTAGTTAGCACCAATAATTTGCTTTTTAACAAGCTATTATTGGCAATAATTAAATTGAATTGAATTGTACACACAATTTGAAAAAGGGTCATGGGCAGAACGGGGACATTCCTAAAATTAACAGGTGTTGTTATGGAATAACAAGGATACATTTGCACCATGTTTCATTAGGTGCAACTGGCCATGCCTGAATTTGGGCATGATTCTATAAACCATGCCTAATTTTAGTGCGGCTTATGGAACAGCACTTTTTTGGCACCTGATATAGAATCTTGCCCTTACTGCATTTTCACCCGTTCTTTGATATCCATATTTTACCACCTCCTTGGCTTTATTATTCCTTTCAACTCTGTGGTGTCTTGCATATCCTCCTTTTTGGAGCAAGTTGTTTTTACTATAAATGACATTCTTGAGTTCTTTCACACTGTGCTCTAGGTTTGTGCTATTTTTTTTTATTCACTTTCTCAGCCGTATTGGTTCCTACTGATTTTATCTTGGTTCGCCCAGACATCTTCATCCTTGAGATACCTTTTGTCTTTAAGATTTCATAGCTGATCTCATATTCTCCTCATAAATTGGCATGCCTTTCTTTGCTTCAAAAAAAAGACCTGGAGATATTCCCATAACTTGGGATTGCTCATAGATATATTATTGCTTGTATCATTGATGCAGTTTTTCCTATCGCTATTTATGTCTCAGACTTTGTTTTTTGTTGGTTCTTTTTTAAGAAGTCCTTAAAACATTCCATAGGCGTAGCACTAGGAGCAATATTTTGATGCTCCAGGATTATTCTCCCATTCCTATGCTCTCCTTTCCTTAGGTTCGTGTGGTCTGTTTAGATTCTGGGGCAGTTCATTTTCTATTCTCTTCCCCTTCGCCAGCTTTCTTGTAAATTGTAGGACTCTTCGGAATATTCATAGCTTTCAGCATCCAACTCTTGTTATAGGTTTCCTGCAATACCTCTAGCATTAGAAGGATATTTAATTCCTTTTTTGCATCTGTGTTGAAATGACTCCTTTACTGGGATACTTGATTTAAATCTACAATCTCTACGGTGTAGCTTTTTTCTTTTGTGCTCGGGACTGCTCGTTCATAGAACTACACGAAGGGCAGGCAGCTGTAGGGCAAAGACTTTTCTGCTCTCATTACCTCTCCCTCCTCCCTTTGCTTATCTCTTGGGCAGCCTTTGCTGACAATAGCACTTTGCTCTCATGTCTTCTGCACAAGAGGACCCTGCAGCTGTGGAATACTAGCGAAAACTGTCAGGACCGACAGCTCCAGACCTCTCGTTAAATTTTCAACAGTAAAGGTAAGGGGTTGCTTCTGTGCTTCAGGTCGGAAAACGGCTGGGAATTGCTTTATATGCACATTTGTATAGTAATTAGCTCATTATAATAGCTTTACATTCCGTTTTTGTTAGCTGCTACCGTGATAGGAAAAGAGCTTGGAGAACCCTTTTGTGTATGTCTCGTTTTACTCCTTGCTAAACCGGCTAGAACTGGTATAAAAACCACATTGCTGGCGTGTTAGGTTTAATGCATCTGGGCCTTTGTTTGGTTCCATTCTCTTTCCGTACAGGATTCTTTTATGTTTATCCTATGCATTTTTTAATTCTATTACCGTTTTCATCTCCACCACCTCAGAGGGCATTCCAGGTCTCTGCCACACCCTCTCTGTGAAAAAGTACTTCCTAATGTTATTCCTGAGTCAGCCCCCCTGTAACCTTAATTCATATCCTCTAGTTCTACCGCCTTCCAGTCTCTGGAAAAGTATAGAGTAATACCTTTCAAATATTTGAATGTCTGTATCATACCACCCCTATCTCTCTTTTCCTCCAGAGCATGCACCTTTAGGTTCTAAAATCTCTCCTCATATGTTTTGTGGTGCAAACTCCTACATCAGCATGCAACTATGGAATGCACTACCAAATGCCATAAAAACAATGCATGACCTGGCAGCCTTCCGGAAATTACTAAAGACCAACCTGTTCAAAAAGACATACCATAATGAGCCTTCATAAATGACCTGACATCAAAACTCTACCAGAACCAGACAAAATCGAACTCTCTATACCTGTTTGCTTCAATCAATTTGTCACTAATGAACTTTAATGCTCCAGCCGTTCCTCTTCCAGTGCTGCCCCAGGCCCCTTCAGCTCCAGCCATCCCTCCCTCCAGCACTGCCACTTGCCCCTTCAGCGCTGCTCTCCCCCTCAGTTCCAGCCCTCTCTTTCTCCTTCCCTCCAGCACTGCCCTCCTCTCTTCCCCCGCACAGGTCCAGCATTTTGTTTTTGCTGCGAAGATCATCCCCTACAGGCCTGCTCTGGAGCCTTCCCTCCTCTGCCAGCTCCCACCTTCTGATGTAACTTCCTGTTTTGCAAAACAGGAAGTTACATCAGAAGGCGGGAGTTAGCAGAGGAGGAAAGGCCCCAGAGCAGTCCTGTGGGGAATCTTCTTCATGGCTTCATAAGTTAGAAAGGCAGGAAAGAAAGGAAGAGATGCCAGACCGGCTGTAATCAGTTTTTCTTACTGTGGGAACAAGGCTTTTTACTGCTCTCGTGGGATGGTAAAATGTTTTGCTCCCGCATCCACGGTAAGGGCTCCTTTTACTAAGGCATGCTAGTGGATTTAGTTCACGCTAAGATGCCCATTATATTCCTGTGGGCGTCTTAGTGTTTAGTGCGCGCTAAATCCACAAGTACACCTTAGTAAAAGGGGCCCTAAATGTAATTTTTTTTTTTTTTTACCGCAGATGTACCACAGGTCCCTGTCTCCATGTCATTCTGTAATACAAACCAAACACTAGGGTAATCTGGAAGGCACAGTAGTTCAACCCAGAATAGTATTAGAATGAGTATGTTGTGCTTACAAGAAGGTATAGTATAATCTACACAGAGTGCTTGTTACATCCCTTAAGCGCTTAAGGGATGTAACAAGCACTCTGTGTAGATGTGGAGAAAAAACATGACTTTCAATAAACTATTTTGAAATGTTCTTTCAATAATGGAGAACACAGAACAGTGATGCTGTCTTTTTTTTTTTTAATATAAATCAGTTGGCGGCAAGGACACATTAATATTCCTCTTTGATTTTTGTATTTAATTCCTGAGGCAATCAGTAGTTAAAGCTATTGAACTATTGTAATCTTTACCCTGTCTCATGAACCGAAGTAAATATAGGTTAGGCTGTTCTTTCTTACTTTAGAATCCAATGCAGGCATCACACGGATGCTTATAAAACACAGGGATTTTTTTGAGGGGGTACTTGGGGGTATTGAGTACTGGCACCTTTTCCATTGTCTGCTGAAATTGAGCCATGGTCCCCAAGTTTTAATGAAAGAGCTCAGGCTCTACACAACAATTCTGCCTTATAGATTCTGTGACTGGTTGCAGGGGGACTGGCTGTTGTGGGGTGTGTCCATTAGTGATCACCCCATCCCGAAGGGTGGCCTGGCATTTGAGTCACTGGCACCTTTTTCGCTAGAAAAAATGCACTGGTAAAACATAAATAGAGCATTAATAGCTGAAGAACACCGGGTGGACACCTTTAAATAACTGTCTTTTATAGTCATTATGTAAAACTCTACATGCTTTAAAATAAAGGTCTAAATGCAAGAAATAAAGAGAGAAAGGAATAAGCCCAAACCAAGAAGCAATAAATCCAAGAAATATGCAGAATATATAATTCAAAGTGGTATTTATCAGATTTGCTTAACGTTATGATTAAAGTTAGGCAAGTTTTGTGTTTTGTTATATAAAAGGGCCGGCCAGTCTCATAACCTGCATTGCTTGACATTGTTTTTCTGTTTACCTGCAGCTACACAGTCACCAGAATACCAATTTGTTTGACTTTATTCCTTAGCTGGAAACATGTCTCTTCAGAAGAGAAAAACAAACCTTTATTTAATGCATCACTTAAAAGATGATGGTCAACTGTTAACGTAGTTTCTAAGTTACAGTAAATCAGTGCCCTCTATGAAACGGGATACTAGCCTGGAGTGAGGTGAGGAATGAGAATAACATTTGTGTGGGCTAGAATTATTCAGCCCTTCTTATGATGCTTTTGCTCCTGTATACTTAATTGAGTCGAACAGAGTGGAAATAAAGAAAAGCTGCAAGAATGGTAAGGGATTTGCGTTACAAGACGTATGAGGAGAGACTTGATGACCTGAACATGTATACTCTGGAAGAAAGGAGAAACAGGGGTGATATGATACAGACGTTCAAATGTTTGAAAAGTATTAATCCGCAAACGAACCTTTTCCAGAGATGCGAAGGAGGTAGAACGAGAGGACATGAAATGAGATTGAAGGGGGGCAGACTCAAGAAAATGTCAGGAAGTATTTTTTCACGGAGAGAGTAGTGGATGCTTGGAATGCCCTCCCGCGGGAGGTGGTGGAAATGAAAACGATAACAGAATTCAAGCACGCGTGGGATAAACATAAAGAAATCCTGTTCAGAAGGAATGGATCCTAAGGAGCTTAGCCGAGATTGGGTGACAGAGCCAGGATTTCTTCCCATAGCCAGAAAAAGGCCAATTTCCGGCATTAATGTCCATGCGCTAAAGTTGCTGAAAAATTAAGATTTTTTTTTTTAGCATGTGATATACACACACAGAGTACAAAATTATGTAGGACACCTTAGCGCGTCCTATGGTAAGCCCTTAAAGTTACAGTAAGTATGTTCTAACACTTGCCACAGCTTAGTAAAAGGCATGCATCAAAGGCAGTTTGTGTTTGGTGACATTTATTTATTTATTTGTTATTTGACCTCTCTGCCATCCTATGGGATAATCAGGTTGTAGTAAGTTGGCAAACTTCATCTAATCACATAAGAGGCCATTTATGTAAGGACAGAGCTTTGTGATGACAGATGAATGATTAATGTGGGAGGAGAAGGTTAAGGAAGAATCTATAAGTACTCCGAGCACTTTGCTTCAGATTTCACTGCAAATGATGTATCCAATTTCACTTTTATTAAGGTTGGTATGTGAACTCCAGGATTCCAGTAACTAGTGAGGTAATTAAATTCGCAGATGACACAAAGTTATCCAGGGTCGTCTCGTCGCGGGAGGAGTGAAAGATTACAAGAGGACCTCGTGAGACTGGGGGATTGGGCGTCCAAATGGCAGATGAAGTTCAACGTTGACAAGTGCAAAGTGATGCACGGGGGAAGGAGGAACCCGAATTACGTCTATGTCATGCAAGGTTCCGCTTTAGGAGTTATGGACCGAGAAAGGGATCTGGGAGTCATTGTGGCTAGGATGTTGAAATCTTCCGCTCAATGTGCTGCGGCGGCTAAGAAGGCGAACAGAATGTTGTATTATTAGAAAAGGGATGGAAAACAAGCATGAGGATGTTATAATGCCGTTATATCGCTCCAAGGTGCAACCGCACCTAGAGTATTGTGTTCAGTTCTGGTCGCCTCATCTCAAAAAAGATATTAAGGAATTGGAGAAGGTGCAGAGAAGGGCGACGAAAATGATAAAAGGGATGGGACGACTACCTTATGAGGAAAGGTTAAGAAGGCTAGGACTCTTTAGCCTGGAGAAAAGGCGGCTGAGGGGTGATATGATAGAGGTGTACAAAATAATGAGTGGGGTAGAGCGGACAGATGTGGTGTTTGTTTACGCTTTCTAACAATAATAGAACCAGGGGACACAAGATGAAATTAGAACGTGGTAGGTTTAAAACAAATAGGAGAAAGTTTTTCTTTACTCAGCGCGTGGTTAGACTCTGGAACTCATTGCCGGAGAAGGTAGTGACGGCAGCTGGCCTTGCTGAGTTTAAAGGGGGTCTGGACAGATTCCTGAAGGAAAAGTCCATTGATCGTTATTAAATTTGGGGTTTTGCCAGGTTCTTGGGGCCTGGATTGGCCCAGGGCCGCCGAGAGACTGGGCCAGGCCCGGGACAAGGCCGCCCCCGGGCCCCCCACCCCCACCCGAGGTCGCCGGGCCACCCGCCACCGGGCCGGGCCCTCTCTCCTCCCCAGGCCCTCTGTACTAACCTTAAGCGCCCCCCTCACCTTCGCAGCAAGCACCAGCAGACCTCTCCTTCCTTCCGTGTCCCGCCCTCGCGGACGTTACGTCAGGCGAGGGCGAGACATGGAAGGAAGGAGTGGTCTGCCGCTACTTGCTGCGAAGGTGAGGGAGGCGCTTAAGATAAGCTCCGGGAGCGACGGCGGGCGGGCCGGACTGCGGCGCAGGCCCCCCCCCCCCCCCCCCCGAGGCCTGGGGAATTTTGTCCCCCCCCCCCCTCTTGGCGGCCCTGGATTGGCCGCTGTCGGAGACGGTGTGCTGGGCTTGATGGACCTTGGTCTTTTCCCAGCATGGCAGAGCTTATGTACTTCCAGAACCATAAGATCTTGGTCTTGTGTGAATTCAGTTTTAGTTCTCCTGGCAGTTATTAACCTGGCTGTGTCATGGTTAGGTGGAATATTGATAGGAAGAGCAGAATGTCGACATAGGATAGCAGACGTTCACTTGGGCCTATCTGTATAGTGCTCATCGAGGACATGAAGAAGTTGAATATGATTGGGGAGAGACGGGATCCCACACTGTACATCCCAGTAATGGGAAAGGAATTGAGTTTGTTTGACAACGTTGCTTCTGTTTGACAGTTTTTATTTATTTATACATATTTATTAATCACCTTCCTAAATCCAGAGTTTCACAAAGCAATGAACAGAATAAAAACATATAAAATATTGTTATAAAACAAGACAAAGTAAGAAATAACAGGTACAAAAATATATTCTCCCACCCTATTACCAGGATCCTCCTAAACTCCAGAAGTCTCAAGGAATAGGAAAGTTTTGGACTTTTTCTGAAAAGTGAAATAATTTTGGTCCTAGTGTAAAGCAAGAGGTGTATGACCTATTTTGCATCTGCAGTTTCTGATCTCCTCCCCAGTGGTTGACTTCCCCCTCCCCCATCTAGATGTCAGCATCCTTCCTGGAATATACTATTTAGTGCTCTTCCACAAATATCTTGACCCTCTTTCTCGCAGAACCCAAAATGCTGTTGTCTTCAACTTAAATTAAGAATGTGCAACGATAGGCAACCAGTGCAATTTGGCCATCGATGGCCTAGTGGAACACCACTGTGGTGCCTACCAAATCACTCTTGTGACTGCATTCTGGACTGTTGGCAGCTGCTTTAAACATCTTTTAGTCAGTCCAGTATAAAGACCATCACAGTAATCTAAATGGGGTAAAATTAGTGCCCCAGAGGAACTTCAATTATGGCACAGTACTCGTACTGCTGAGTGTAGTGGAACTCTCTCAACATCTTGGATACCTAAAATGCAAAACTTCTTAAACTGTTCTATCTTTTATCTGAATTATTTTTCTTTATCCTTGAATAAAATACAATTAATACATTACTGGAAGACGATACACATATATTCTCTTTCCTTAGACAAGAATGGAAAAAAAAAACAGCAACATGCATTCATTACACTTAGAGAAGTCACTGTTCTGGGCAACAACAGGAAAACTGCAACTACATAACACGTTGATTGCTATTAGAAAATACTACTACTACTACTACTTAACATTTCTAAAGCGCTACTAGGGTTACGCAGCGCTGTACAGTTTAACAAAGAAGGACAGTCCCTGCTCAAAGGAGCTTACAATCTAAAGGACAACATGTGCAGTCAGCTTACAATCTAATGGACAACTTGTGCAGACAGTCAATTGGGGCAGTCTAGGTTTCCTGGATAGAGGTAAAATGATTGGGTGCCGAAGCTGACATTGAAGAGATGGGCTTTGAGTAAGGATTTAAAGATGGGCAGGGAGGGGGCTCTGCGTATGGGCTCAGGGAGTTTGTTCCAAGCATAGGGAGAGGCAAGGCAGAAAGGGCGGAGCCTGGAGTTGGCGATGGTGGAGAAGGGAGCAGAGAGGAGGGATTTGTCCTGTGAGCGGAGGTTTCGGGTAGGAGCGTAAGGGGAGATAAGGGTAGTGAGGGGCTGCAGATTGAGTGCATTTGTAAGTTAGTAGGAGAAGTTTGAACTGTATGCGGTACCTGATTGGAAGCCAGTGAAGTGACTTGAGGAGAGGGGTGATATGAGCATATCGGTCCAGGCATGGAGGCATATTTTCAAATCATTTAGACTTACAAAGTTACGTAGAGAGGCATTTTCGAAAGAAACGTCCAAGTTGCGATTTTGACTTCTTTGCAAAACGTCCAAATCCAGGGACGGGAAAACCGTATTTTCAAAAAAAGTTGGACGTCCATCTTTTGTTTCGAAAATACCGTCAGAGACGTCCAAATCCTTAAATTTGGACGCCCCTAGACATGGACGTCTGACTTTCAGCGATTTTCAAAACCAAAGATGTCCATGTCAAAAAACATCCAAATGCAAGCCATTTGGACGTGGGAGGAGCCAGCATTTGTAGTGCACTGGTCCCCCTGACATGCCAGGACGCCAACCGGGCACCCTAGGAGGCACTGCAGTGGACTTCATAAAATGCTCCCAGGAACATAGCTCCCTTACCTTGTGTGCTGAGCCCTCCCCCCCCAAACCCACTACCCACAACTGTACACCACTACCATAGCCCTTAGGGGTGAAGGAGGACACTTATATATGGGTACAGTGGGTTTTGCAGAGCTCGCTGTTTCCTCCACAAATGTAACAGGTAGGGGGGGTATGGACATGGGTCCGCCTGTCTGAATTGCACTGCAGTACCCACTAAAACTGCTCTCATGGACCTGAGTATGACATCTGAGGCTGGCACGACATATTTTTAAAGATGGTTTTTGAGGGTGGGAGGGGGTTAGTGACCACTGGGGGAGTAACGGGAGGTCATCTGGTCATTTCGGGCACCTTTTTCTGCCTTATTCGTTAAAAAAAAAAAACACATCCCGGTGAAAACGTCCAAGTGTTCATCAGGGACATCCTTGATTTTTTTCGATTATGGGTCAAAGACGTCCAAGTGTTAGGCACGCCCAAGTCCCGCCTTCGCTACGCCTCTGACACGTCCCCTTGAAATTTGGACGTCTCTGCAACGGACTGCAGTTGGAAACATCCAAAATTGGGTTTCAATTATATCGGTTTGGACGTTTCTATGAGGACGTCCATCTTCCGATTTATGTCGAAAGATGGGCGTCCTTCTCTTTTGAAAATGAGCCCGATAGTAACCTATGGAATTTTGTAAGTCTAAGTGCTTTTAAAAAGAGCCCCATAGTAATATAGGTATCCATTAGATGGGAAATACTCATTACGTGCCTCCAAATTCCTCTTACGTTCTTTCTTCCTCCCATAGCATCAGTAGAAGAATGTATATCCTGGAATCCTCTGATATTAGTACGCCAGTAATCAGCTCAAGTCAATCCAGCCATAAATTCTGAATAACCCTTTTTATTTCTCCCAATAAGTTTTGAAAATATTTTTTCTTTTTATATTATATTTTTCCTGTGTTTTATAGAGGGAAAGGCTGGGGGGGGGTCTTTATTTTACATTATTTTTTTATCCTTTTTTGATATTTAACGTTTTCTTTGGCCTTCCTGCCTATTTCAAACTTTTCTGTAATTCCTACTCTTCCAGCACACAGAGAGCTGTTCAGAGCAGTTCTGAAATGGTACTAAAGACTGAGCTAAGGTGACTCAGAAGATTCAAATACTGCAAGAATAGCTTTTCATGGGGTTTTTTTCCAAGGTGAACTTGAAGAGTAATTTTCAAAGGCATTTCCATAGGTAAAACAGTGCTTTTCTAGCAGAAATGACATTTAACAACATTTTCTATCTGATATACAAGTAAAAGTATGCATGTAATATAGCAGAAGCACACCCAAGAGTTTGTTTTAGCAGATCAAACAAACCTTTTCCAGATGCTGGAAAGCAGTAGAACTAGAGGACATGAATTGAGATTATAGGGTGGACTGATTTGGGAATAACATCAGGAAGTACCTTTTCACAGAGAGGGTCGTGGATACCTGGAATGCCCTCCTGGAGTAAGTGATAGAGATGTAAACGGCAACAGAATTAAAAAATGTGTGGGATAAACACAAAGGAATCCTGTGTGGAAAGAGAATGGAACCAAATAAACTTAACAGTGCTTAAATGGGAACTCCAGTAACTGGGAAGCAAAGCCAGTGCCGGGCAGATGTCTACGGTCTGTACCCTGATCATTGAGTGAAGGTTTGATGATGGCTTCAGTAGTTGGGAACAAATCCAGTGCCGGGCAGACTTTCTGTGCCCTGAAAATGGCAAGGACAAATCAAGATCAAGTGTAGTATTTGTATATAATGGGTAGTGTGCAACACTGTGCACACTAACCATTATATACAAATACCATCTATATTGGATGAGCAAGGTTTTTGGTTTCAGGAGTATATGTATCAGCGGTTAGCTCAATAGAAAACTGACTAGTATAAGTGCCATCTTCCTGTTGATTTCCATCGAATTCAGAGACTGTTCCACTGCAGCTGCCCTCCCCCACCCAGTCTCCCTTTTCTGCCCACTGCAGTGCCCTAAGTCCAAACTTGTAGCAGCCAGGAAAAAAACTGAAAATATGCAGTCTACCTTCAGCACATTGAAAGTGATGATGGTTCCCACCCCTCCAGCACAGACTTCCTGTATCTGTGGGGGCGGAAGCCAGCCTTGCTTTCAGTGCACATATGCTGCAGTGGGCAGGAAATGGAGAAGCTGAACTTGGAGGGGGTGTGGTATACTTGATGGGGTGTGGTAAGAGGAATAGGGACACATATAGGAGAGATGCCGGATTTTTTTTTTTTTTTTTTTTGGGGGGGGGGGGGGGGTAGATAGGCTGAAGGGGATGTGCTGGATATCTTGGGGCCATCAGAGGGGGAGTGTACACAGATAGGGGAGATGCTGGGCACCTGGGTAGAGTAGGAAAAGGAATATGCTGGACATCTCTGGAGAATGGGGGTAGAAAAGGGCAGATGATAGACTATTAAGTAGGGACTTGAGCTGCCCTGGTGGGGGGGGGGGGGGGGGAATCACATGGCTAAAAGTTTACCAAAGGTGATAAATACCTTTGGCCTGGCCCTCACTATCACCACTTCCTTTTTACTAATGATACTTCAAGCATTCTATTAACTTTCCAAACTCATCTTTCAATTTTTTTTATCCCTTCTAGCATTTCTACTCTTGGCAAATTTCATATTATCTACGAGAAGGCACACTTTCCTTTCTCATCCTTCATCAATGTCACTTATAAAGACAATAGGTCTGGGCCCGGAATTGATCCCGTTGGCATTCACTGGTAACATTGGACCCCAGAATTCTCTAAGTTCTGTTGCTCAACCAGTTTCTCACTACCCTACGGGCTTAACTTCCATCCATATCTTCTTTGTGGTACCATATCCAAAGTTGTTCTCAAATGCAGAGGAAATGCATGTACTGCACCTCCCTGATTCACCACTCTGGTTTGCCATAATTGCAGCAATTTCAAGAAAGTGATGTAATTTCTTAAAAATTAGTTTGTGTGGCCACAGTTACCACTGTGGCACCAGTTAATAATTGGTTCCATCTTTCACTTCATCTGTGGTTTTTGTGGATAACCTTTGAAGATGAAAGATCACTATGGTGGGAAATCAGATTAATTCTCTCTATATTTTTACTTGAAAAGAAGTACTGAGCCTTTTCTGTAGTAATTTCTTAGGTTTCAGTTTCTTGGACTCCATGTTTTTAACCATTTTTGAAGTTACTGTAATTACAGTTGTTATTTGACAAGTTTGATCAACAGCAGAAAATATAACCAAACCAAAGGATTTTTTTTTTATGAGTGGTATGTTTTTGGATTTTGCTGAAAATAAATATGTTGTTCATTCCACTGTATTATGATTTCAATTTCATTCTTTTTTTTCTCATTTGGGACTTGAGAAGAATGTGAGCTATGTATATATGCCTTGGCAGAGGCGCAGGATACAACACTCTGAACTAATGCTACCAGTATTTTGAATATGGTCGTGTACTCTTCCTTCTAAAGATCTGCTAGTTTGCTTTGTGACCTCGGTTAGTTTATGCTTAGATAATAACCTATGGCGGGCAAAATGTGGCTCATGAGACATTTCATTCCAGCCCATAGCAGCAAAACAAATCCACTTTCATTTGGAATTGACATCCACGGGCAGAAGTGATGTCATCGTACACCTCTTAGACCTTCACTCAGTGGTCTGTAATTATTGGTGATATAGAGTGCTACCCCACAACCTGGACTCCAGAAGTTTGTTCATCTTTGCCCTCTCTAAGCAGATTGTACATCTACTGCTGTCCATGAAATAACTGTCCCGCTAAATTATTATGACATTTTATATAGTAAGACATAATTATGATTTAATAATATTTGGTTTTGTTCTTACCAGGAGGAAATGTTTTTATTATTGTTTTGATTGAGATCTGTATTTATTTTTCTTGGGTGACAGGAAACTGGGAAATGAAGGAAATCATAGGCCTATGTTTTCCGCTATTATGAATCGTACAGTCAGTGAAGGAATGCAGGGGAGTAGAGTAGTAAGTTTATAGTTTATTAAAACTTGCTATACTGCTTATACCAGACTGGTGGATGCAAGTATTCAGCGATATAGGCCATGGCAAGCACACAGAAGGGGGGGTGGGGAGTTGCTCAGAAATGAAATGAGATGATCACATAGAAGTTATGTAAATAATGAGGATGTGTCTTATGCAAAATACCTGGTGCATAGTTTAGCCTTATCATACAAGTACAAACTGGTTTGGGCAGAATTTGTTTTCCTCAAAAGTGTGTGAAGATGTGAGAGGTCATACATTGACCTCTTCAAGCTACCTCTTGACTGACTTTCACTAACCATTCCTGTCGGGTCTTTATCATTTTATGTATGTTTTGCTAATATAGGTAGTGCTAAAAGACGTCGCTCATTAGGGAGGGATGGTTAACAAGATTAGTAAGTGTTATGTTACCAATCAGTATTATGCATAAAAACTAACAAGTCATATATGTATTGTCCTGGGTTGTACTTATAGGAATCAATATTGTAATGCTATAAAAGGTGCAGCACAATGCTTTATAATTCAGATAGAGAATCTGGTTGCTGAATCCGTGTCTCGCAATGCTGATACAAAATACACTTTCTTATAATACTACAAGTAAAAAAAGGCCTGTTTCTGACACAAATGAAACGGGCGCTAGCAAAGTTTTCCTCGGAGTGTGTATGTTTGAGAGAGTGTATGTGAGAATGACTGTGTGAGAGAGAGAGAGTGAATGTGCGAGTGTGTGTGAGAGAGAGAGAGTGAGTCTGGGTGCGAGTGTGTCTGTGAGAGAGAGAGTGTGTGTGTGTGAGAATGAGAGTGTGTGCAAGTGCGTATGTGAGACACAGTGTGAGAGAGAGAGTGTTTCACACAGATACAGTGTGTGCAAGAGAGAGAGAGTGTGTGTGAGACACAGACTGTCTGTGAGACTGAGTGTATGAGACCAAGAGAGTGTGTGAGTGACTGTGTGACACACAGAGAGTGAATGTGATACAATGTGTGAGAGACAGTGTGTGAGAGTGAAAGAGAGAAAGACATTGACTGTGAGAGAGAGTGTGTGTGTGTGACAGAGATACCTCCCCCACCCTCTCTGGTGTCAGGTCCCCCTCTCTCTCTGGTGTCTGAGCGTTACTGTGCAGGACGCGGAGCTCTGGCTGTGCTTCAAGGAACTGATCAATCCTATTTAATAGAATGCCCCTCCAACATTCTGAAGCCGAGAAACCTCGTGTGGTTGGTCACTTCTGCTTGTGACGAACCCGGAAGTACGTGATGTCAATTCAGGAGATGGATACAGAGAGCAGGAATGCCTCAGCCATGCAGTCAGCTTCAGAATGTTGGAGGTGCGTTTTATTATGTAGGATGGGAACTGGCTATTAAATTCTCAACCAGTGTTGGTAGATGGGAAGCTGGAGACTTTAAATTGGATTGCCCAGGGATACCAGTTACCGCTTGGGGCCTGCTATCCATTCACCAAAGTAACTAAATAGTGCGAATAAGCATTTCAGTGATAGGTATCCCAAGGGCAGATAACTGAAAATGTCCAGATAACTGACCTTGCAGTTAAGTGCAGTTGTTCACCAGGGATAACTCTTTCTTGGCAAGTCGGTTTGGCCAGTAGAAGTTGCCACCATTCAGCACCCTACCTCAGCCCCTCATTTCACTCAAACTCTCGCTCACACAGGCAGTGCCAGCTCTGGTCCACGGCACCAAGTGCCTGAGCCCTTGATGTCACCCGGCCCATAAAGCACCAAAGTTTTAAGTTTCTCTTATCATCGGTGATCGGTCCCGATTCCAAAGAGGGTGCCAGTCAGCGCTTGCCTTTAGTACTTTTCTCTTCTTTTTGCCTTCTTTTTTTTTTTTTGTTACATTTGTACCCCGCACTTTCCCACTCATGGCAGGCTCAATGCGGCTTACATATTGTATACAGGTACTCATTTGTACCTGGGGCAATGGAGGGTTAAGTGACTTGTCCAGAGTCACAAGGAGCTGCCTGTGCCTGAAGTGGGAATCAAACTCAGTTCCTCAGTTCTCCTCCTCCTTTGTTCCTCCCTCCTTTGGATGCTAGCCAAACTCCTCTTAGGCACTCCACCCTCTCAGCAACTGATAGGTAGCCATTCTTGGAACTGCTCTCCTCCCTCTCTCCCCTCCCCTTCCCCAGAAGACATGCTAGTTGTAACTTGCAGGCAGTGGTGTGCTGGTAAATGTTTAACAGGCTCGCTCCCCCCATCCACCTCTGCGCCCCTTGTCCACCTCTGCGCCCCCCCCCCCCCAAATTGCAGAGCTGGCTATAGCCGGGGAGAGAGCCTGGGGGGGGGGGGGGGGGCAATGCATTACTCCAGGAAAAAAAATTAAATGATCCCAGGTTCCAATCTAATTCATGTTTAATGTGGGATAAAATGCCATAAATAAGTAAATAAATATAAACTTTTAATGTTGAGCACCTGATTCTCAAAGAGGACATATTCCAAACACTATAATGAAAATAAAATGATTTTTTTTCTACCTTTGTTGTCTGGTGACTTTGTTTTTCTGATCATGCTGGCCCAGTATCCGATTCTGCTGCTAGCTGTCCTCTTAACTCCGTTTCCAGGGCTTCCTTTCCATTTATTTCTTTACTTTCCGTCTTTCTTCTTCATTTCTTGCCCTACATCCGTAAGTAAAAGCTGGGTCCTCCGCAGACTTGACTGTCCAGTGGATCCAGCTTCTGACTATTTTCTTCATCCATGTGCAGTTTTTCTCTTCTCTTCCTTATCCCTCATCTCATCTCCTTCCTCACTCTTCCCTCCCCTCCATCCATGTCCAGCATTTCTTCTTTCCCTTCCCTCTCCTCCATCCACCCATGTCCAGCAATCCTCCTCTCCCCCCTGCCCTCCCCTCCATCTACCTATGTCCAGCAACCTTCCTGTCCCCCTGCCCTCCCCTCCAGCCACCCATACCCAGCGATTGTCCTCCCTCCCCTGCCCCCCCTCCAACCACCCATACCCAGCAATTGTCCTCTCTCCCCTGCCCCCCTCCAACCACCCATACCCAGCAATTGTCCTCTCTCCCCTGCCCCCCTCCAACCACCCATACCCAGCAATTGTCCTCTCTCCCCTGCCCCCTCCAGCCACCCATACCCAGCAATTGTCCTCTCTCCCCTGCCCCCCTCCAGCCACCCATACCCAGCGATTGCTCTCTCTCCCCTGCCCACTCTCCAGCCACCCATGCCAGCGATTGTCCTCTCTCCTTTGCCCCCCTCCAGCCTCCCATACCCAGCGATTGCCCTCTCTCCCCTGCCCCCCTCCAACCACCCATACCCAGCGATTGTTCTCTCTCCCCTGCCCCCCTCCAACCACCCATACCCAGCGATTGTCCTCTCTCCCCTGCCCCCCTCCAACCACCCATACCCAGCGATTGTCCTCTCTCCCCTGCCCCCCTCCAGCCACCCATACCCAGCGATTGCTCTCTCCTCTGCCCCCTCTCCAGCCACCCATGCCAGCGACTCCCTTCTCTCCCCTGCCCCCCTCCAGCCACCCATGGCCAGCGACTCCCTTCTCTCCCCTGCCCCCCTCCAACCACCCATGTCCAGCGACTCCCTTCTCTCCCCTGCCCCCCCCTCCAGCCACCCCTTTCCTGCAACTCCCTTTCTCCCCTGCCACCCCCTCCAGCCACCACGGTTGTTCAGCGAATTCTTCGGGGAAGGCAGTCTTGCCTGCCCAATGCCGGCGCTGACTATCCTCCGCTGCTGGATCGCTCGTCAAAATGGCCGCCGAGACTTATAAGGGTGGCCTCCAAGACTTCAGCAGAAGTCTCAGCGGCCATTTTTAAAGAGTGATCCAGCAGCGGGGGAGGGTCAGCGCAGGCAGGCAAGACTGCCTGCCCCGAAGAATTCACTGGACAAGGGAGGTGAGGGAACACCGGACCCTGTAGGAGGGAGGGAGGGAGGAAGGAAGGAGAGCCGGCTCGCCCTCAGGAACAACCGACTTGCAAGTCGGTAAAAAATTTAACAACCGGCTCTTGCGAGCCAGTGCAAGCCGGCTTCAGCACACCACTGCCCCACTGCTTGCAAGGCACTATGGGATTGGATAACCAGCATCCAATCCCAGCGTGCCTTGCAAGGAGGAACAGGACACTGAAGCATTTAAACTGCTTCAGCTTGTACCACATTCTTTTTGTTTGGCCTCCGCTGCCTCTGCCTGTATGACGACCAACCAACCCATGTGTCTGCTGAGTGCTGACCACCCATTTCTGCTGCCTGGACCGCTCAGCACCTGCTTGTGCTGCCTGTGCCTGCGACCGGAGACCGATGACACCACACCTCTTCTGTGATACTACCTATAAGAGTGCCGACAGCTGCCTGTCTCTCTGCTGGGTTTGCTTCTGCTGCTGTGCCACTGCTACCGCCCAGGTAAAGAGATTGGTCGGGTAATGTTTTCAGTGTGGGGGGGATGGAATTGTGGAAGTTATTGGGGGAAGGGAGGGTGATATTGTGGAAGTAGCTGTTGGGGAGGGGTAGGGTGATATTACAACATAAGAATGTAAGAGTAGTCATACTAGGTCAGACCAGTGGTCCATCTAGCCTTGTATCCTGTTTTCCAAGCGAGGTCTCAAGTACCTGGCAGAATCCCAAATTGTGGCAACACTCCATACTACAAATCTAAGGGCAAGCAGTTGCTTCCCATGTCTGGCTCAAGAGCAGACTATAGACTTTTCCTCCAGGAATTTGTTCAAACCTTTTAACCCAGATAACACTAACCACTGTTACCACATCCTTCGGCAAAGAGTTCCAGAGCTTAACTATTCGTTGAGTGAAAAAATATTTCCTCCTATTTGTTTTTAAAGTATTTTCATGTAACTTCCTCGAATGTCCCCTAGTTTTTGTATTTTTAGAACTAGTAAAATATCGATTTACTTCTAGTTTTACACCACTCATGATTTTGCAGACCTCAATCATATCTCCCCTCGTCCATCTCTTTTCCCAGCTGAGGAGCCCTAACCTCTTTAGCCTTCCCTCATACGAGAGGAGTTCCATTCCCTTTATCATTTTGGTTGCTCTTCTTTGAACCTTTTCTAATTCTGCTATTTCTTTTTTGAGATACAGTGGTCAGAACTGAACGCAATACTCAAGGTGCGGGCGCACCATGGAGTGATACAAAGGCATTATAGTATTTTTGGTCTTATTCACCATCCCTTTCCTAATAATTCCTAGTTGTTTGCTTTTTTGGCCGCCGCCGCACACTGAGCAGAAAATTTCAGCTTATTATCTACAATGACACCCAGATCTTTTTCTTGAGCACTGACCCCCAAGGTGGACCCTAGCATCACTGTGATTTGGATTATTCTTTCCAATGTGCATCACCTTGCGTTTGTCCACATTAAATTTCATTTGCCATTTGGATGCCCAGTCTTCTAATTTCCTAGTCTTCCTGCAATATTTCAAAGTCCGCATGTGTTTTAACAACCATGAATAGTTTTGCATCATCTGCAAATTTATTCACTTCACTCGTCGTTCTGATTGCCGTATCATTTATAAATATGTTAAATAGCACCAGTCCCAATACAGATCCCTGCAGCACTCCACTGTTCACCCTCCTCCACTGAGAGAAATGACCATTTAATCCTACCCTCTGTTTTCTGTCCAGTAACCAATTCCTAATCCACACCAGAACCTTGCCTCCTGTCCCATGACTCTTTTTTTTTTCTCAGGAGTCTCTCATGAGGAACTTTATCAAAAGCTTTCTGAAAATCTAGATACACGACATCAACTGGCTCACATGTTTATTCACGCCTTCAAAGAAATGAAGCAAATTGGTGAGGCAAGGCTTCCCTTAGCTGAACCCATGCTGACTCTATCCCATTGAACCATGTTTGTCTACGTGTTCTGTAATTTTATTCTTTATAATATTGTGGAAGTCGCTGTTGTGGGGAGGGACTAGGAGGGTGATATTGTGGAAGTTGCTGGGGGGGAGGCAGGGCCGGTGCTAGCGTCTCTGGCACCCCCTTTTACAGCCCAGTGACCTTAACTGGTGAAGAACAAAAGTTTTGGGGTTTTTTTTTTAATCGACAGTTTTTATGGGAAGCTTTCCATTTGTAGATATAAATATCATGAAATAAAATTGAATATCACTAAAACTGCTTAAAACATTATTGTAGCTGGTGGAAACAGTACTAATAAAGGCTATATTTTGTGCTCCTTTTTCTACACTGTTCTATACAATACAGTAATAGACGGCCAATTTCAGTGAGGATATCCTGTTTACTCTCCTTTCATTGGGACACATGGAATCACATCTTCACCTCATCTCTTTTGTACAAATGGATTATTCTGTTTTGAGCATGTTTCAGGGACAAGTGGTTTTCATAAGTCAAAATAATATTTTCTTATGCAGATCTGTCATTTGCTTAAACATAACTAAATGGGCTATAAGCCCCTAATGCAGTTCATTCATTTATCTTATACTGTGCCAAAACCTGCCCCCCCGTCACCTTTGCAGTTGCTGCCGTTTCCGCCATTCCCCTCCCACATACCACAAGCTCTATGGTCCTACCTTGAAGGGCCTGCCCGCCCTGGTGGTGTAGTGGCCTCTGCAGCTGCAAGGGCAGGTAAGAATCCCACTCTTTCCTACCCGCTGCCGCTGCTCTGTCTCTGCTTTACTTTGCTGTTCTGCTCTGCGGGCTTAAAAAATAGCTGCTGAGATTTCTCTTTCTGTATGGCCATGTGTCCTGGGCTTTTTTTTTTACCCGCTGCAGTAAAAAGGGCTCCGGCACGTGGGAAAAACGCCCCCCCCCCCCCCCCCCCCCCCCCCCCGCCACTAGTGCAGGACCCTTTTTTCTGCAGCTTGGTAAAAGGGCCCCTTATTTATGACATTTGTATCTCACATTAAACATGAATTAGGTTGAAACCTGGGAGTATTTAAAAATAATTTCCTTTGCCTAGATCAAAAGAGAAAGATGGTTTGTGGGAACTTGCTCCTTTTGAGAAAGATGGTTTGTGGGAACTTGCTCCTTTTGTTTTGTGGAATGCAGTGGTATATTATAAAAATGCACTTAGTATTGTTTATTACTACTATTTTAAAGAGAGAGATTGAATAATGAGAGCAGAGCTACCTTCATGCACAAGTCCAGAGTCAGACTAAATGTGCCAACATTTTCCAGTTCTTTTGGATATATTTCTTCAAGTCTGGTTGTAAAAGGCATTTTTTTTTGGGGGGGGGGGGGGGGTTAATCTTTGTCTCTCGGCTGTGTGTTTGTATATAGATGAGTCCCGGGAATAATGATGGCTAGGAAAGCAGCAGTAGAACAGCTGGAGCTGAATGACATTTGTGATATCAAGGTAGTGATGAATAATTTGTTAGGATGTCCTTGTTGTAAGACCAGAGTAAATCGTTTCTTAGCTTTTTGTTTAAAAATTAGTCAAGGAGTAACAAATCTATTATTCTGTCTCACTGTTTTTCCAATTTTGGCACAGTATAAATCAACACAATGACAAAATATAAGAAAACCAATGGACTGCATTAGGAGCTTATAGCCCATTTAGTTATGTTTAAACAAATGAGAGCTCTGTATAAAAGAAAACATTTATTTTTATTATTTTGACTTATGAAAACCACTTATCTCTGGAGGGGTGGGGGAGAGAGGGGAGAAGGCAAGAGGAGTGAGAGGGAAAAGAAGGGAGGAGACGAAGGGAGAATGTTAAGTAGTGAAAGTGGAGGACAGAGAAGGATGGTGTTGCCCAGCCAACAAAAGTATAGCTATGTCATAGAAAATATTGTCGGTTTATAATTGTTGTTTCATCTAGCTAACTTGCTTATATGTCTTCTGTGTGGATCTGAGTCAAAGGATTTACTGAAATCCAAAGGGTCCACATCTACTGCACATCTATGATCCATTGCTCTAGTCCAGGTGTGGGCAACCACGATCCTTGAGGGCCACAACCCAGTCGTGTTCTCAAGATTTCCACAATGAATATACATGAAATTGATTTGCATATACTGCTTCCATTGTATGCTGATAGATCCATGCATATTCATTGTGTAGAGGAGTGTGGTAGCCGTGTTAGTCCACTCTTAAGGTTATCAATAGAAATCAAACAAAATAAAACATGGAAAAGAAAATAAGATGATACCTTTTTTATTGGACATAACTTAATACGTTTCTTGATTAGCTTTCGAAGGTTGCCCTTCTTCCTCAGATCGGAAATAAGCAAAAATCATGTGGAAATCTTGAAACCCAACTGGGTTGTGTCCTTTGACCACCATGGTTGCCTGCCCCTGCTTTAGTTGTTTCATCAGAGAGTTTGATCAGATTTGTTTGGCAGGATTTTCCCTTGGTGAGACTGTCTATGATTCCTGTTACCCACCTACTTTGGGCTCAGACCCACCCAGCAGCAATGCTCCTTTGCTCCAGCTGGTGGGGATCCCCAAGCTGTGCCAGTTGAAAACTTCTTCAAAAGCACCCATGGGTGGGCACAATGTCTTCTTCCACAACCCTCCCTCCACTTTCTGCATGCCCCCCTCCCCCCAAATCAACTTAAAATTTTAAATAACTGAGCTGGTGGAGCACCCTGAACTTCTTCCAGTGTATCTCAGTAGTTGGCAGTGGCTTTCTTGTTCTGCCTGACACTGACACTTGGTGCATGCTCAGTTTTTGCACATGCGCATGTGCAAGAACTGAGCATGTATCGGGTGTCAGCATCAGGCAGCTCACTAAAGCTGCTGCCAAGCTGGGCTGGAGGGAGTTCAGGATATCTTCAAGGAAGTCTTCAGCTGGTGAGTCTTGGGGATCTCCACCAGCTGCAGCAAAGGTGCATTGCTGCTGGATGGGTCTGAGCCATCCAGCAGCAATGCACCCAGGTATTTAATATTTTAAGTTGGGGGGAGGCAGAGAATGGGGGGAAGACTGTGGAAGAGGACATCGTGCCCACTCATTTTTGTAGTAGGCCCACCCAGAATTTGAGGTCTGGCCACACCATTTCTGGAGCCATAATTAGGAGCAGGTGAGAGGGGTAGTTGTCCAGAGTGCAAAGACTGCTTTGGGACAGAAAAATGATTGAAGTAGAAGTGTGAATGGGCAGCAGATGAAAAACTAGAAAGAATGCTGCCTTTTCTTGCCATCCTGAGAGAGGAGGAAGAAAGATTGGGGAACAGAGTGGAGGAAGAAAGGAATTGTGAAAAAGATGAGGGCAGGAAAGCAGAAATCTGTTTGCCTCCACTGGCTGCTAAAATCTCTTGTTATGGCCCTGCCCTGCGCATTAAGGCTATTTCCCAAAACATTTGCTTACTGTGCGCAGCCATCTGTGTCTGATGAATTTCCTGTCTTTTGTATCTCAGTAAAAGTAATTTTACATTTTGGACTTTGGTTAAATTTTTCAGATCATTCAGTAAATAGCTTTTATGCAGTGTATTTTTTGGTCTCCTGTGTGTTGTGTATGTTCAGGCATGTATCTGCAACTAGACAGGATTTAAGTCTGACTGCATTTAATACACATTACTATATTGATTTATGGAATCTCAGCTTGGTTTGTTATACTAATAACACACCAGATGTTCTCGTTTGAAAACAAAACAGTGCTGGGCAGGCTGACTAGTCTGATCCCTACAAGTCTTGGGTAACACTGAAATGAAGGCATCTTCTCTGCACTGCATGAGATTCATATTAGTTGTTGTAATGTATGTCCCATTTTTCTTTATTAAAGAGCTACTCACAAAATACAAGATCTTTGATCAATCGCAACAGGTTCTTACAGAACTATCATAGAGGAAAGAAGCAGTGTCTTGTTTGTATGTTTCTACTAATTAGGGGAAAACTTATTTTCTTATATTATTGTTTTTTCCTCTTAACATTTTTTATGTCCCCAAGCAAGGGTGGATATTTGTAAATGCTATTTTTTTTTTTGGGGGGGGGGGGGGGGTATTTGTTTTTTAATATTCATCTTTATTAGGTTCAAAACAGAACAACAAATAAACCTAAGTAAGTGAGTTCCAAAAAGGTTTCCAGATCTGTTGAAAATAATGACCAGGAACGGAGTTCAAGGAGTTAAGGGCACATCGCTCCATGGCAGTTAGTTGAACCATGGCCAGTCTCCATTGTGCCAATAGGGAGGGATCAGCTACCAGCCAAGTTTTCAAAATACGTTTCTTTCCCAACAGAACATTTGACAAACCTCATAAAACCCCGCGAGGCGAGGCACTACACACAGAATCAAATAATAGGCACAGTGGGACACCACCCTCAGTTCTAAAGCCAAGTGACGTGTGACGTAATTGCCCCCCTGAATGCTACTATCATGGGACAGGACCAAAATATATGACCCAATGTAGCTGAAGGTTGCAGACATTTCAGGCACACATCATCAGAGTGCAAAGTGGCCAAGAAAGCCCTATGTGGGGACATATACAAATGCAGTAAAAACATATACTGCAGCTCACCATGTAGATCATTACGCATGAGATTGCCTCTAGTAAGCAACCAACATTTACATTTTTCTTCATTACATTTGTGCACAGGTCTTCATTCTGTTTGTGCACATATTTGCTATACTGAATCTCCTGTACCTGATCCTGAAGATGTTTGATAACATTTTAGAGGAACAACAAGTTGCACGTCAAGCCAATAAGCTTCTGTATAGAGTTTATGAGCAGACGCAGAAAGTGTCTCAGCAGGCAACAAGGCCACATAATGCCACATTTGACAGTATTGGAACAAAGCATTGCTACCCAAGTGGTACTCCAGTTGGAAATCTGCAAAGGATTTAATCCTACCCAGGTCCATCACCACACGCATATGATATGTAGCTCCCCGTGTAGCCCAGCGCACAAAAGCCATATCTGAGAGACCAGGGGGGAAGTCAGCATTCCCAAGTATGGGCAATGAAGGTGTAGCATGCACATTCCCACCACGTTCCTCCATGGCATGTAGCGGGACATAAAAAAGGGAATGAGTACAATGTGAGCCGTACTCCAGGGAGTGAGCATACAACAGATAACTAAGGTGCCAGGATTCCCCTAATTGTACTTCAGAATCCCACACAGAAAAATATGAAGTGCCTTGGAACCAGTCAGTCACATAGTCCATGCCGCACACTAGGAAAAACAACCGTAGATCTAAAAGATCCATGCCACCCTTAGCTCAAGGCTTATATAGCCTTGCCCGCTTCTCCTGCCACAAAAAAATGTTGCAATAAAACCATCAGATGCTTTCCCATGAGAATATAAAAGCAGAAAGGGAAACATCTGCAATATATAGAGCCACTGTGGCAAGAGAAGCATGTTGTATACAGCACAATACGACTTGAGATCGAAAGGGGAAAATGGTGCCACAGTTGGAGCTTGTGGGACTTTAGTGTCAACAAAGGCTGACAATTCAGCCATGTAAATGAGTTAAATTCTGGGGAATTATGATGCCCAGGAAAATGGAAAAGGGTCCACCCACTGAAGACAAACAGCATGCTGCAGGGGAAGCACTGACTATTTCAACACTAGCCTGGAAAAATCCAAATTCAGCTACTACATTTAACTTTATTCAAAGATGATTGAGGGTCAGCAAAGTAAGCAGCATGTCATCTGCAAATGCCAAAACTTTCAATGACCCTTCACCCAGTCGCAAACCATAGATATCAGGATCTAGATGCAGGGTTCGCAACACCAGTTCCAAATAAAGGGCAAATAAAAGAGAGGACAAGGTACACCCTGCCAGGTGTCCTGCTCTATAGGGAGCATAGTAGTACAAACTCCATTAACCAGCACGGCTGCTGTCAGGGTAGCATACAGCAAACACACAGCTCAGTAAAACCAGCATGTGATGCCCACATACAGCAAAGTGGCAAACAGGTAAGACCAATTAACTTTATCGAAAGCTTTCT
Organism: Microcaecilia unicolor; assembly: GCF_901765095.1. NCBI lineage: Eukaryota > Metazoa > Chordata > Amphibia > Gymnophiona > Siphonopidae > Microcaecilia > Microcaecilia unicolor. The sequence continues at coordinate 347,337,344 of NC_044033.1, read as the reverse complement.
CTGCATAGAGCCCCACCAGCATACTCGGGACATCTTCCAATGGGCTTGAGACGTTGGCAACAAGACCTTCCAAACATTAACCATGGAGTGACACCCCGTAATGAAGCCAATCTAGTGTTCTCCCACCAAGTCAGGTAGTACACCCAACAAACGAGTAGCGAGTATCCGAGCCAAGATCTTAAGATCAACATTTAAAAGTGGAGATAGAGCGATACAAATCGTAACATGTGCCCAGCTTTCCCAGTTCCCAGTTTTCCCAGTTTAGGTATTAAAGAAATCAAGGTGTTTACATGTGCTGAAAACTGGCCTTTCAAGCTGTCAGTATAATACTCATGTAAAGGTCCTATTAGTGAAGGCACTAACATTTTTAAAAATTCCAGAAAGAGATCATCCAGCCCCGGGGCAGTGTGGCTTTTCAGCTGTTTAATGCTTGTTTGAATTTCTTTAGCTTGTAAAGTCATGTTCAATCGCTGCAAGTGATCGGGAGACAATATGGGCAACCCAGAATCATCCCGATAATCCTGTAACTGTGGGCCACAATTCTCTCCCAAACTGCATAAAAATTCCAAAAGTACTTATAAAAACTGCAAAGCAATATCACTTAGTTGTATAAGAACCCAGGCCTGACACATCATGTTAGGCTAGTGATGTGTCAGGCTGGGTTCTTATAGTGATGTGCTAGTTACCCTGGCATTGCTTTGTGATCTGAGCTAAGAGTTTCCCCTAGTCAGTTCACAAATTTCTTATATTGAAATTTCCGATAGAGCAACACCTTTCACGTCTGCTCATAAATAAGAGAATGTAATACAGCCTGACTAACCAGGAAGGCCTCTCATGTTGCCTGCGTGAAAACATACAAATACTTAACAAACAAGCAAATAGTCAAGCCATTCATAATAAATAAAATAAATGATAAAACAATAAGAGTTAGTACATGCATAAAATGTCCAATACTAAATAGAAATCATAAATCTGAAAGCTTAAAACATGGAAAAGGGGATACGTACTGATCAGGGTCTCTCAAAGCACTTTCCCCTAATTGTGAATAATATATTCAAAGCAGACAGCAATAGAGTCTCTACAAAACCTAAAAAGAGCAAAAGGTATTTAAAAATAAATTTAAAGCCAATTGAACCAAAAACAAACAAAAAACCTTAGAAATTAAACCATAAAGATGCAATTACTCACAGATAGCAGCAACATCTCTGCAAAACAGAACTCCTCCTTGATCAGCAGAAAAACAACCACACTCACAGACTAGCAAGGTTTATATGCTCAATTCTGGAGGTCAAAGGTGCATCACATTAAAAGCACCTAGAATAGCTTAAAACCGCCATTAAAAGATTTCAAATAATTCAGTAGGTATGCTTTAAATGTTGTCGTGTGAATACTTAATCAGAAATGATTCGGAGTAAACACACTTCCTAGGTTCATGAATTAGACCACATGCTTATTACCCACTAGTACAACAGAGCTTGTTTTTATACTACCTGAGGGTGAGCAATCTCTTCTCCCTTGGGATGGAGATATAGGTCAGAAGGTGGTCTAGGTGTCTGAGCATGTTCTGAAGTGTTCCAATGATAAAGAGATGAGTAAAGGAGTTCTGTGGAGTTCATGAGCTGATGAGACAATGACAACTCAGAATCTGATGATAGCACCAGATAATTCTTGATTCCCGGAGATGCCCTTTTATATTGTTCTGATAGAGGCACTGTCTCCAAAGATAAGATGAATGATATGGTTTTTCAAATCATACAGAACAATACCAAAGAATATCATTTGAAGTCATTCTGGAAACTATCTTGGAACCCAGACACCAAAGGGGCCAGGAGCTCTTGTCTCTGAACAAGAGGTTCTTTTCGCAATGATTGTCCACCTCTTGCATCAGCTAAAGTGGGTCACAGGCGCCTTCCTACTGAAGTGCAAGCCTTCAGAAATACTGAGAGAAAAATTCATGCTGCATTGAAGAATTATTCCTGAACATCTGTAGTATGGAGTGTATGAGGCTATTAAGCTCTGTATTGTAGTTTTATAGGTAGAAGTCTAGCCCCTACATTCGGAAAGGAGGAGGAGTAAACTTAAATATGAAAAACAATATTAAAGTGGCTGAAATGCAGGGGACTTGAGAGGAAGAAGCAGTATTGGTCATCTTAGAGAGAGAAGATGGAACCTTCTTCCACACGTGTGTCATCTACAGACCTCCAACACAAACAGAGGTTGGACAAAGATTTGGTAATAGATATCCAAAAGTTGGAAATGAAGAGGCTGTTGCTGGGAGATTTCAAGCAGCTGGATGTGGATTGGAAGGTCCTATCTGCAGAACTGGAGAGAAGTAGAGAGATTGTGGATGCTTTTCAAAGTGCACTACTCGGACAAATGGTGGCAGAACCCACGAGGGGAGGGGCAATGCTAGAACTTGTGCTCATATATTGAGATAGTGTGTCCAACGTCTGGGTGGGTGCCCACCTGTGCAATAGTGATCATCACACTAAAAGGTTTGATGTAAAAGCTAAAGTGGAGTGCAGGCATACAAAGCTCAAAGTCCTGGATTTTAAGCATGCTGACTTTGATAAAATGGGGGAGTACCTTAAAAAAGAGCTGATGGAATGGAAGGACATGAGAACAGTGGAGAATCTGTTGTTCAAACTAAAAAGAGCTATAAAATCAGCAATGGATCTTTTTGTAAGGAAGGTAAACAAGTGCAAGAAAAAAAAGGAAACCAATAAAGTTCTCAAAACAAGTGGCTTGGCAAAATAAAGGCAAAAGAGGTGGTCTTCATGAAATACAAAAGAACATGGAAGAGATTTCTAGATAAAATGAAAGAATCAGAGAGAAATACAGCTGGCAAAGGCTCAGGCAGAAGAATAAATGGCTAAAAGCATAAAGAATGATAGCAAACTTTTTTTCAGTTGTACTAGTTGAACGGAGGAGGCTAGAAATGGAATTGTAAAACTGAATGATACTGTGAACCGTTATGTGGAGAATAGTGACATAATTAGCAAAAACGTCTGTTCACAGAAGAAAATTCTGGTATGGGACCTTGGTCGACTGTTAAAGAGGGTACAAAAATACTAGGACTAGGGGGCATGCGATGAAACTACAGTGTAGTAAATTTAAAACAAATCGGAGAAAATTTTTCTTCACCCAACGTGTAATTAAACTCTGGAATTCGTTGCCGGAGAAAGTGGTGAAGGCGGTTAGCTTAGCAGAGTTTAAAAAGGGGTTGGACGGTTTCCTAAAGGACAAGTCCATAAACCGCTACTAAACGGACTTGGAAAAATCCAAAATTCCAGGAATAACATGTATAGAATGTTTGTACGTTTGGGAAGCTTGCCAGGTGCCCTTGGCCTGGATTGGCCGCTGTCGTGGACAGGATGCTGGGCTCGATGGACCCTTGGTCTTTTCCCAGTATGGCATTACTTATGTACTTATGTACATATGAGAATGAAGTTGATATTGCACTGTTATGGAAAAAAGCGTTTATGAACAGCTTAAAAACTGACAGTGGGCAAAGCCACGAGTTAAGACAGGATCCATCCCAGAATCTTGAGGGAGCTCAGAGAGGTTCTGATAGGTCCTCTTAAAGATTTGTTTAATAAATCCTTGGAGATGGGAGGGGTGCCACGGGATTGGAAAAGAGTGGATGTGGTTTCTCTTCACAAAAATGGAGACAGAGAAGTTGTGGAAAACTATAGACCAATAAGCCTTACTTCGGTGGTTGGAAAGGTAATGGATGAACTGCTCAAGGAAAGGATAGTGAATTTTGTGGAATCCAGTGGGTTACAAGATCAAGACAACATGCTTTTACCAAAGGAAAATCATGCCAAACAACTTTGACTGGGTGACCAGAGAATTGGGTAGTGGACATATGCCAGATGTAGTCTACTTTGATTTCAGTAAGGCCTTTGACATGGTTCCTCATAGGAGGCTCATGAATAAACTCAGCCACCTAAAGTTAGGACACACGGTGATAAACTGGATTGGAAATTGGTTGACAGACAGGGACAGCAGTGGATAGTGTTAAATGGAATTTATTCAGAGGATATATAGGTAAGTAGTGCAGTGCCTCAGGTATTGGTACTGGAACTGATTCTATTCAACATATGTATGCGCAACATTCCTGAAGGGTTAGAAGGAAAAATTTGCCTTTTTTTGATGACGCCAAGATTTGTAACAGAGTGGACACCCTGGAAGGAGTGGACTACATGAGAAGGACTTACAAAAATTAGAAGAATGGTCTAACGTTCGGTAGTTAAAATTTAGTGTGAAGAAGTGCAAAGTGATGCACTTGGGGTTTAGAAATTCAAAAGAGCAGTATGCACTAGGGGGGGATAGACTGGCACACACAGATCGGGAGAGTGATCTTGGGGTGATGATGTCTGAGAACCTCAAGGTGGCTAAACAATGTGTCAAGGCAGTGGCTGTTGCCAGAACTCTAGGCTGCACAGAGAAAGGCATAGCAAGCAGAAGAAAGGAGGTGGGTTTTTTTTGTTTGTCTATTTATTTGCATAAGTTTTTAGCCCGTCCTCCCAACCACTCTCAGAATGGGTTACAAAATTACAGTGCCCAGATAAAGTTAGGGCAGTCTTTTTACTGTCCTAACTTTATCCTGATAGTTCCCCAGTTAGCTGATTGAATAATGCCATGAACCAAGTAACCTGAATTTGCACTCAGGCTCCATCTCTGGACAGCTCCAGCACTATCTGAATAGTGCTGGGGTGGTCAGAAAGGATTTTCAGCAGCATTATGCAGCAGTGTGCTTTTGCTCTTCCCTTCCTCCTCCCTTCAGAATAGGCCTGTGACTATCCAGGTTCCTGGAAAACTAAAGGCCCCCCTCCCTTCTACATCTTGATAGGGCCAGTGGAACAATGGGGCCTAACATGCTGGACTTTCATGGATCTTATTGATTCAGATTTCTATTTCATTTTCTTTGTTGTAAATTCTGCTGTGAAACTGTCTGAACCATATAGTTTTCTTAAAGATTGATTTGGTGACACATAAGGGTAAATTCTATAATCTAGATTCCTGCACTTACGTACTTGTGTGCATGTCTAAAATACGAGCACTTACACATGTAAGTGTACACTCGCCTGTAAAAATGACAGCAGGGTTGCCTATTTACTGTTCTACAAATATTTGTTTAACTTGCATAGCATGTATTTGCAAGGGGGCATACATATTGGCAGAGCTATCAGTTACAGAATACTATACGTTATGCGGGTCCGTAATGCAGTTAGCTGCCTGCACTTCCACCAGGTCTGTGGTAAGTGTAACTGTGGGCATGTAAATGAGATGTGCCGATACCGGGACATGCTAATATTCTGGAACGGAATCTGGGCAGCCAGGTTCCGTTATAGAAGGTGGGTTCCTACCATGTGGCCTTGGGGCTCCTAAATGGAGAATTGCCCCCTTAGTGACTGCTGTGTATACTGCCTCCTAGTTGTGAAGCATGGCAATACTTGTTGCTTTAGGACAATGGCTGCCTGTGATTAAACTGTAAAATCTATCCTCTGAAATCTGTCAACATTAATATCTAGGGTATTATTTTACAGAGGAATTTTCAAACATAACAGCTTCTTAAAACTATCCCAAGAGTTACGTAAAAGTAGGTGTGGTTACTGACACATACAAAACCAATGCAGGTACACACATATAACAGAAGCACAAAGAGGCAGCAATCTGCAAACAGTAAGCACACAAATGGAGCAGACCATTAGATGTAGGATATTAAGCACAAGCACCCGACGTGGCCACATTTCGCCTTAAAAAGGCTGCATCAGGGGTAAGGTCTGTCAATTCAGACATACAATACAAACTAAAAGAAAGATCAGTACATAATGCAACAGTACATAAAGAATGCTATATAAGTAATCAAATCATGATAAAAATCATAGAACAATAAAAAAAATAATTTGCATGCACAAAGTCATCAAGCTTATAATTAAATAAAACAGCAAATGTAGCTATTGCATGGTGTGACCTCGTCGGGTGCTTGTGCTTAATAAACTTTATACTCCTACACCTACTGATTTGCCTCTTTATGCTTCTGTGATCCTCTGTAAGGTAACGTATCACTTTCTCCATGGAGGAACATCCTTAGTTTTACTGATGCTCAATTGCAAGAGCTTCTTCCCAGAGGATCTTGCTTCAAAGATAGGGATGGCATGGATAATCAACTTGATCATTAGGATGCATATATGTATATACATGCATACACATGTGGAGGAGTGGCCTAGTGGTTAGGGTGGTGGACTTTGGTCCTGAGGAACTGAGTTCGATTCCCACTTCAGGCACAGGCAGCTCCTTGTGACTCTGGGCAAGTCACTTAACCCTCCATTGCCCCATGTAAGCCGCATTGAGCCTGCCATGAGTGGGAAAGCGTGGGGTACAAATGTAAAAAAAAAACAAATTCCATGAGCCACATGCTTTCCCTGCCTTTTTTTTTTTTTAATTAACAGTACTTATTTACACTTGCAACCCTACTGGTTCTGTACTTTGATTAAAGTTTCATTCAGAAACCTCAAACCTTGAAATTCATTACATGTTTCTGTGAGGAAAAGATAATGTTTGCTTGAAGCATTAGCTCAATTCACCTGTCACAAGACAATATATACACTATAACTGATTTCTGATTGAATTCTGCTGAAATATTTTAAGAAGTCTGTTACAAGTAGACTGAAATGTTTACTATAAATGAAAATAAAGCTTGCAGAGGGATATTCACCGACAACCTCTAGTCTAGATTTTACTGCCAGTAGAACATATATTTATCAATGAGTCAGAGTTTGAGATTTCTAATATGATAATATGACTGGCTTTCGGCTACATTCCACCATGTGACTAACAGAATTCCATAACCATTTCTATTTCCTTAGCAATGGAGAAGGAAATAGTAAAAATGTTTAAAAACATCATACTATTTTCTGTTGTTCTGTTTCCATATTCACAGATCTTTGGAGTCCTGTAAAACATAAATAGGCAAGATGTACTACAAGGGATTAACTTATTAAGGGTTTAATTTAACAAGTCTTTTCTCCTGTATGTCTATAGTACACAAAAACCATACAAAACAAGGTTGTTTGTATCTGTGGGAAGAATGCTTAGTACATACGGCCCAAAACAACATAAAGGAAAAATTATAGTAGGCAATTGCATATCTTGCTATGCTATAACACAGCTATTAAAAGTCACAGTACTGCAGTAGTTACTGCTAAGCATCTGCTGTAGACTGTGTTTTTTAAGTTGTTAATAAAAGTCACTGGAGGAGTAGCTTAGTGGTTAGTGCAGTGGACTTTGATCCTGGGGAACTGAGTTTGATTCCCACTGCAGCTCCTTGTGACTCTGGGCAAGTCACTTAACCCTCCATTGCCCCTGGTACAAAATAAGTACCTGAATATATGTAAACCGCTTTGAATGTAGTTGCAAAAACCTCAGAAAGGCAGTATATCAAGTCCCAAATCCCAATATATAATGCATGCTGCTTGTTTTTTTGCCCCCAAAAAAGCATACGTACACACACAACAACAACAACAAAAACAGATTGAAAATACAAGAGCTTTCTAAATTAAAGTCCCTTTCAAGAGCCTTTTCAAAGTGCCCCAATCCTGTAAACTGGTAAATACAATTAATTTAGAGTCTCTTTTAGTAAGCCACCCTAGCGATTCCCGGTGCGGCAAATGAGAGAAAGCCCATAGAAATTTGAATGAGTTTCCTCTCATTTGCTCACAGTTTAGTAAAAGTGGCCCTTAATGTTCTGTTGGGTCCTTTTACTAAGCTGTGATATAAAGTGGCCTTAGTTCACCCTGAGGTGGGTTTTTCCCGTTCACTAAGGCCATTTTTACCACAGCAGGAAAATGGCCAATTTTCTATTTTTTATTTTCAATTAATGACCATGTGCTAATGTTGCCATTAGCATGCAGCCATTAAAAAAAAAGCCCTTGAGAACTTATCGACACCTATTTTGTAGGCAGTAAGAACTTGCGCATTAATCAGCACGTGGTAATATAGCTGTGCTAACTGATCAGCATAAAAATACCCATTCTCCAACCCAGTTATAGCCCCTCCATAATAAATAGCATGCGATTTGCATGTGCAGATCACAAAATTACCACAGAACACTTGAGTACATCCCACGGTAAATCATTTTAGGCTGCAGTAAGCTGCAGCTTATTAAGTGCACCCCTATCGAGAGGCCGCTTATCCTGGTTTATAATATTTATTTGTATTTTCCATAGTTGATCTTCTTGGATTTTGAAAATCTCTTAAGCATTTGAAATATATATATATATATATAAATTTTTTTTTTTTTTTAAATTTTCAACATTAATTCCAAAAATACAAAATCAAGAAATTACACCCAAGGAAACTTCAAATAATTAAAGAAAAGAAGGAAAACCAAAGGTAATTAGTTGAATTTAGCCCCATCATGAGGAGAAAAGAGATTTACAACAAAGGAAATCAAAAGAATTCTAATCAAGTCAAACTATAAAAAGATAAAGTAAAAAAGTAGTGCTTGAAGTTGTAAGCTAAGAGCCAGGGAAGCTAGGTTTCTAATCCATTTTGTCCCATTGACACTAATTATGATTTTTGTCTCAAGTACAAATTTAGGGCCCTTTTTAGCAAGCTGCAGCAAAAAGGGGCCTGTGCTGGTGTCAGCGCATGTTTTTCACCCATGCCGAGGCCCCCTTTTTCCGCTGCAGGTAAAAGGGAAGTCTTTCTTCCCTTCAGGAAATGGTCATGCGGCAAGTAAAGCACTTGCCACATGGCCATTTCCGCCACCCATTGAGGTGGCGGTAAGGACTCCTGTGGAAACCTGGTAATAACCGGGCAGCGCGCAGCACTATCCAATTAGCGGCAGGTAAATCCTGGTGCCACAAAAATAAATATGACGGCACGCTAGGGGTGGGAAGTAGCACCGGGCTACTGTGGTAGCCCGGCGGTACTTCCTGTTTAGCGAACAGTAAGCACGTGTTGGGCTTACCGCCACTTAGTAAAATGGGCCCTTGGAGACTGATGTACTAACTCATGGGGTTTCAGCTCCATTTGCACAAATCCTGGTATACATGGAAATGAACTGACTGGCAAAAATGTTCACAAACTTGAACTCTGGAAGTGGGGGAAAAAATATAACTATACCTCTGTAAGTATAGCTTTATGTTTTCCAAAAGCAAACCTGCAAAAGTCTTATTCGCCTGTCCGTGTTGCATGATTTTATGTTCTTCTAGTTCCATTAATGATTTTAGGGGTCTTTTTACTAAGCTGAAGCAAAAAAGTGGTTTTAGCGCACCCTTGCCCAGGTTTTTCCCCATGTTAAGGCCATTATTACTGCAGCTGTAAAAAAAATGGCCCTTTTCTATTTTTTTTACATTAATGGCAATTAGCAGGCATTCATTAAAAAAATGTATTATGCACGCACTTACCATTACCCATTTTGTAGGTAGTAAATGCTCACAAATTATTCCTGCGTCATCCAGTTAGCGTGCAGTCATGTAGCTGCACTTTCTGATTAGCACAGGAATGCCCATTCTCCACCCCCCGAGACACGCCCTCTCAAAAATTTATAGTGTCTGTGGTTAGCATTTGCACATTTGGTACTTACTGCTGGATGCCTGAGCGCATTCCGCAGTACCCCATTTTAAGCTGTGTTAGGCACGTGTTAGTTCCTAACATAGCTTAGAAAAAGGATCCCTTAAACTTCTGCATGTTGCAAACCTGAAGGGGTATTTATTAAGGTGTGAAGAACGGGCTTATACTACACCTTAATTTCTCATGCATGCTTGGTTTGTAACAATCAATATATATAAATGGCGAGTGTCGTACTCACTCGCAAATGCGCAGTAGAGACCCTCTCTGCCCTGCCCCCGCGTCAATACGTGATGACGGGGGCGGAACAGAGAGGGTCTCTACTGCGCATTTGCGAGGGACACCGCCATCACTAACGCTCCCCCCACCCGGAGTCGCCACCGCCACCCACCTTCCACCCGGTTGGGCCCTCGCTCCGCTATTGAAACAGTGAGGGCACGCAGCACACAGCTCTGCTGAGCTGCCGTCGGCCTTCCTTCTTCTTCTCTGTCTGTGTCCCGCCCTCGACGACGTTACATCACACGAGGGCGGGTCACAGGCAGAGAAGAAGGAATGCCACGGCAGCTCAGCAGTAGAGCTGTGTGCTGCGTGCCCTCGCTGTTTCAATAGCGGAGCGAGGGCCCGACCGGGTGGAAGGTGGGTGGCGACAGCTCCGGGGGGGGGGGCGAACTCGGCGGCGGGGTGGGGGCCTTTCAATCCCCCCCCCCCCCTTCCTATACTAGCCCGTTTTTACGGGCTGAACAGCTAGTTCCAGTATAATCAAGGACTGGCTGGATGATCATCAGCCAGTTTGTTTCTTTTAAGCTGAAACATGGTTTACTTCTTCAGAAGACCCTGTAATTAATGAGCTTTGCCCTAAGGGTTACGGAATTGCTTCCTTAGCACATGAGAAGAAGAAAAGGGGAGAAGTAGCTATTATTTTCAGAGAGGATTTTAAGGTGAAGGTTTTGGATTCTTTTTATCAGTTCAGACCTTGACATTTTGGCTTGTCAAGTGTCTGATTATAAACAGTCCTCTTCCTTTACATGTTTTGTGTTATATTGTCCACGTGGAAGTTGGCTTTTATCAAAGAAGGATTTTTATGATTTTATTGCATGGAATTCTTTATATTCATTATACAATTTGATTTTGGGAGATGTAAATATACATTTGGAGGATAATACTGATTCCAGGGTTAAAGATTTTTGTCTCATCCTTGGAGGTATTTGATTATTATCTCCTTCTATCTCAGATTACTCATGAGAAGGGTCGCCATTTAGATTTATTCAGTTATGCTTGTCCGACTACTTCCAAGTTGGGTGAGATTATTTTTTCAGAGGTAGTTTGGTCAAAGGTGATCTGGTCTGATCATTTTATGCTTCGGTTTAATATTTATTGGGATCACCCTAAGGGGAAAGCAGATAAGACTAAAGTACAAATTCTTTCTAGAGAGAAAATAGATGAAATTGTATTTTGGAACAAACTGTATCAGTCCTGGCTTAAGGTGGACCCTAGATGTTTTGAAGAAAATTGGAGGCAGTGTTATCAGAGGATACTTGATGATGTTGCCCCAATTCATATGAAAACTAAAATTAGAAGACAGAGCAATCAATGGTTTGATAAGGATCTATCTAGACAATTAGGGCCAGATTCTATATATGGTGCCTAACAAATCCACGTGGAACTCAGTTTCGCCTAAGCGTTTTCTATAAGCTTTACGTGCAGTATATAGTATATACTTAGTCAATATCATCGCACCTAAATCTGCGTGTGCCCATTTATACGAAAACTGGTGTAAATCCTGGCATGTAGATATAGGCGGACTGGGCCATATTCTGTAACTACGCATGTAAATTTTGGAATTTCCACGAAATGCCCATAAACACACCCCTTTTGAACTGCATTTATTTTGAACTGCGCGCTTCACCATTTAGACGCAGTTCATTATAGAATGTGCTTACCAAGTTGTGCGCGTAACTTGCAATTATTGTCAATTAGTGCTCATTATTGCTTATTAAGTGCTGTTAAAAATGCTGATTGACTTGTTGAGCCAATTAAGTTACACATGTAGTTTCAGAATGCACCTGGATTTCGGCACGCAAATCTAGGCGCCATATATAGAATCTCCAGTTTAGAGCGTAAATGAATTAAAAGCGGATGTTTGGAAGATTAAGCTAATTAGATATCAGTTGTTAGCACTTACAAAACTACGCTTAAATCTAAAAGATGAGTTTTCTATTCAAAGAAAATTGGACTGGATATCACTGATACTAAATATCTTTTTCATCTAGGTAGTAAGTTAAGTGACACATTTCAACATCAGTTATCTTGTGTGGTAATACCACCTCCCAAATTCTCTGGAAAAAGCCCAGCAGTAAAAGGGTCCTTTTACTAAGCTGCGGCAAAAAGTGGCCTACGTTAGTGTGGGCACATGTTTTTGTTGCGTGCCAGACCAGTGTTTAACACATCTGGGAAAAAGGTCTTTTTTTCATTGGGCCGGGAAATGGGCCTGCGGTAAAATTGAAATCAGTGTGCACCTATTAATTTCACCCATTGGTCTAGCAGTAAGGGCTCACATGCTACATGCATGGTGACCGGTCAGTGTGCACCAACTGCCGATTAATGCCGGAAATGCCACACACGGTAGGAAATTTTTAAAAAAGTTAATTTGTCCCAGTGGTAGGGGCATGTGCCCAATCCAAAATTATCACTAAGGGAGTGTGCATACTGCATGCATATAGAGCCTACCATGCCTTTGTACAAGGGCCTCTTAGTAAAGATTGCATCCGTTCCAAAACCAACAATCTAAATTTAATGGGAGTAGCTGACATCACATATTTATTTATTTAGATTTTGATCACACCTTTTTCAGTAGTAGATCAAGGTGAGTTACATTCAGGTGCTCTGGTTGTTTCTGTGTCCCAGATCTAAGTTTGTACTTGAGGCAATGGAGGGTTAAGTGACTTGCCCAAGATCACAAGGAGCAGCAGTGGGATTTGAACCGGCCACCTCTGGATTGCAAGACCGGTGCTCTAACCACTAGGCCACTCCTCCACTCCATAGGTTGGATAAGTATCTAACTGACAATACGATTTAGAATATCTTAAAAATAAAGAATTAACCCCCCTGTTCGGCAATTCCAACACAGCCCATTCAAAGTGAATGGGCTGTGTCGGCATTAGCGCGCAGCTTAGTAAACGGGAAAAATCAACCCAAAATCTGTCACCAGAAATGCCTCAATATCAGTAATGCTCTCATTGAGCTCTGTTAGCTGATTTGAAAATGTAGATCTAATCTTCTGAATTTTAGACTGAAAGTTGCCAATTGAGAAGCCGGATGTTATGCTGTTTATCTCAACAGTGATTTTTGGAAAGTACAGTTTCAGTTTTTCCTGGCATGCAGTTTTCACTTCCAAGATTTAAACTAGTGACGGATACGTTCTACAGTATATCAATCAGCAGTATTTTCTTGAGCTTGCACAAATTACTCCAGAAGACCCCTGAGGTAGGCCAGACAGGCCGAAACATGACCGTGTTGAGTCTTGTTTTTGGACAATGTCCTTTAGATCCTTGGCTGCATCATATGTGTATTCTTTTTGAGTCACCGCTGTTTCTTGTGTGTGTGTGTGTGTGTGTGTGTGTATATATATATATATATATATATATATATATATATATATATATATACACACACACTGTTGACATCACTGTTATGATCCCTGTTTTATCAATAAGTCAGGTTACTCCGCTAGTTGAGAAATGTTTAGATCTTTCAACTTGGATGAAAAATTACAAACTTAAGTTAAACCCAGAGAAAACTAAGTTCATGTTATTGTCCAATCACTTTGATCCTCTATTGAATTATATTCAGGTTAAACAAACAAAATATACTTTTTCCTGTGTTATTAAAATTTTAGGGGTTTATGTGGATAGTATTCTTTCTCTAGCCTTACGTATCAATACTTTAGTTAAAGGATCATTTTTCCTACTGAGAAAACTGAGATGTGTGAGAAGTCTTTTTGACATTGGCAAATTTAGACTTCTAGTTCAATCTCTGATATTGTCAAAGCTTAATTATTGTAATTTGATTTTCTTGGGAGGGGCAAAGCACAAGCTATACAGAACACAGTGGTGCGCTTGATTTTCTCTTTGGGGAAAATCAGATAGAATTTCAGGGTATTTTGTAAAACTACACTGGTTGCCAATAGATGCTAGGATCTTGTTTAAGTTTGCTTGTTTTTTTATTCATAATTTTAGACGGTGCTGTTCCAGATTATATGTTGGAATATTTTCAGTTTACATCTCTGTCTAGGCCTCGGAGAAGTATTAATAATTCTTCTTTTACTTTTACTTCTGCTAAAAGCTGTAAGACATGAATTATTATTATGAGCTATTATCCATGAATTATTGTTGGCATATCAAGCCCCTAAAATTTGTCAAGAGTTCTCAAAATGTTTTTCTCAAAGTGACTCTTATGTTTTATTTAGGAGAAAGCTTAAAACCTCTCTCTTTCAGAAATTTGTTTTGTTTAAATAATTGGAGTTCTGATAATTAATTTAGTTGTAATTCCTGTGAAATTGCCCTGGCTTCTTAATGATTATTGTGAACTGCTTCAAACTTTGCAGTTGCAGCAGTATACAAATACCATTGTTATGTTATATTAGCTCATTACCACTAGTCAGTCACTCCTACATTATATGAATAACAGTGCTTGTGATTAACCTCAGAAGCAGCATTAACTCACACTGCTCAGGTGCATCAGTCTGCTGCTTAAAGGGACCAACCTAACTGCCAGTGCCACTACTACTACTTATCATTTCTATTAGCGCTACTAGACGTACGCAGCGCTGTACACCTGAACATGAAGAGATAGTCCCTGCTCGACAGCTTACAATCTAATTAGGACAGACAAACAGGCAAACAAGAGATAAGGGAATATTAAAGTGAGGATGATAAAATAAGGGGTTCTGAACAAGTGAATAAGGGTTAGGAGTTAAAAGCAGCATCACAAAGGTGGGCTTTTAGCTTAGATTTGAAGATGGCTAGAGATGGAGCTTGACGTACCAGCTCAGGAAGTCTATTCCAGGCATTATGGTGCAGCAAGATAAAAGGAACGGAGTCTGGAGTTAGCGGTGGAGGAGAAGGTTGCAGATAAGAAAGATTTACCCAGTGAACGGAGTTCCTGGGAAGGAGTATAGGGAGAGATGAGAATGGAGAGGTACTGAGGAGCTGCAGAGTGAATGCACTTATCTAATTTAATAAAATGCACCGTGAACATTCTGAGGACAAACATTCTGAAGTCACAGCACACGATAAAGGGTTCATGGTTTCATGGTGGTGAAGCCATCCGACATAACACGGACCTATCAGAAGGGACCTATCAGAAGGGGCTTGCCCACTAACAAAGCAGAACTGTTACCAGGCAACGGAATGCGACATAGAACTCACCTCACCTATCAGAAGAAAAAAACAGAAGAAGGGAGGAGCATTCAGCTGTAGAATGCCTCATTGTCTGAGCAGCACAGAGAGCAGACGAACGCCGCTGGAAACAGAGAATATCCCAGCACTGGGTATGTACACAAATATTGTTGTTGGACCCGGGGAAACAGGAGTACAGCGTGCCCCTCGCCATCTGCAACGTGCGCCGCCACCTGCAAAAATTAAACCCGACCTAGCCTGCATCACAGACTGACCCAGGCGGGGGAGGAGTAGGGAAACTTCCCTACTCCTCCCCAGCCTAGGATTCGGTAGAGACTGGCTGGCAAACTGCTTGAATATGCAAAACCGCTAACTCCTTCAATATACAAAACCAGAGGCAACAAAGAAAAAAAAAAAAGAAGCGTGCCCCTCGCCATCTGCGACGTGTGCCGCCACCTGCAAAAATTAAACCCGACCTAGCCTGCATCACAGACTGACCCAGGCGGGGGGAGGAGTAGGGAAACTTCCCTACTCCTCCCCAGCCTAGGATTCGGTACAGACTGGTTGGCAAACTGCTTGAATATACAAAACCGCTAACTCCTTCAATATACAAAACCGGAGGCAACAAAGAAAAAAAAAACATTATCACGCACGTGCACATAACTGGAACACCTCCCCCCCCTTCACCTTCTCACGAACCAAGCAACCCAGGACGTGCAAAACCATCCCCCGCCTCAAAAAACCCGTCACCCACCTCGAGGATGCACACACCGCGCTGCTTCCCACTGCGCATTCGTCCTGCATCGTTCCTACGCTGCTGCCCTATAACGAACCGAAAGAGTGGCATACTCTCCCTTCCGCAAACCACACCACCCAAAACAAGACACCGCTGCTTGCCACAAGGACCAAAAATACCGTTAAAACTGACGGCCCCAGACAGTGCTGTTCTCCCGCCAACCAACAAAAAACATCCCCGGCATAAGGCAACCCCTAACCCACCTCAAGGATTCCCCGACCTCAATCACCCCGGGAAAAGACAGCGCCGCTTCATACAGTGCTTTTCTCTTCAAAGGAAAAACTACAGGAGGAAAAAAAAAACTACATGCTAGCGCCCGTTTCATTTGTTTCGGAAACGGGCCTTTTTTACTAGTAAGTTAATAAGAGGAGTTTGAACTGTATGCGGAACCGGATAGGGAGCCAGTGAAGTGACTTGAGAGGGCCACTCACACACACACACATCCTCCCAATGCCCCCACATTCCATTTCCTCACTCACCAGATGACTCTCACCCCCCCCCCCTCCCCCAAGTACAAGCCCTCTCTCAGTGATGCTCTTGCCTTGAAGAGAGGAGGATTATAGTCGAGTGGTGTGATCGAGAGAGAGCATCTACCCAGTAGGAGGGCATTGGGAGGAGGTGTTGTATTTGGGTGGCAACATCGCAGGGAGGGTATCTTTGAGGCAGTGGACACCCGGAATAAGGTTTTGTTGTTTTTTTTTTGGATTGCAATTCCAAGCTGAAGAAATATATGTTCTACACACTGGAGATCACACTCTCAATTTCAATAAAAATACTACTGAGGAGGGAAAAGACCTTAAATGTCCAAACTGTGGCAGCAAGTATATGTTTGTGCCTACATTTACTGGACTCCATTTTTCTAAAAAAAAAAAAACCTCCTCATTCCAAAATTCTACACTCAATTTCACACACAATTTGTGGTGCAATACCCTACATCATAATCATTCCACATTAATCTCTTGTTGTTGAGAATGTAATAACCACTTAGCTTTAAATATTGCTCCCAGCGAGGCTCTCCGTTTCACTTTCTTATAAGCTTCTTCAAGGTACTAAGTGCTAGAGATCCCATTTTCATCAGAATTCTATACTTTTCAGTTGCAACACCAGACTTACATTTCACCTTATGCAGTCAGAACACCAACATTGGGTTTTATTTGGTTGACAGCATCAGCACCATAGCACCAAAACTTAATTGAAAATAGAAGTTCCCAAAAAGCACATAGGCAAGCAGTCTGCAACATCCAGATCAGCAGAAAAGAAAAGTAGACCCACATGATGAAATAAAACAAAATGTATTCAGCGCAGACACATAAAAACAGCATACAACTTTGGGCGGTTAGAGAAAAGTTGTATGCTGTTTTTATGTATCTGCGCTGAATACATTTTGTTTTATTTTGCCACGGAGGTCTGCTTTTCTTGTAACCATGGAAGAGGGTGTACAGGAAGAAGAAGATAGGACTAGAATGGAGTCCTGTGGTAGACCGACTGATAATGGAATAGCAGAACAGGCACACAGGTGCATATACTGCACAAATTTTATAAAGGCAACATCAGTGCCTCTATATTTATTTAATTTCTTTACTTGATATACTGTGAAGGGTTGTGCGGTTTACACACTATGACTATATATAAAGTATAAAAGAGTAGGAGGAGAGGGAAAAGACAGCCGAGGAGAAATTTTAGATCAGGACTGAGTAGCACCATGGGCATCAGAGAAAAGGAAGGTTTTTAAGAGGGCTTTGAAAGTACGAAGGCAGGGAACGGCTCTGAGGGGGGAGGGAAGAGAGTTCCACAACTTTGGGCCAAGGTAGCTGAAGGCAGTCTTAACGAGAAATGGTAAGATGGAGGGAATCATTGAAAATACAAGTGACATAAGTCCACCAGAGTGAAATCATGGAACTCTTGTTGCATACTTTAGACTTCTGTCTCTTCACTTTAATGGATTACTCTCAGTTTAGGTAGGCAGCTTTCTTGCCTTCATCCTCAGAGGAGGAAGAAAAAGCTACACTAAGTAGCTAATTTCTTAACTGAAAATTCTTATAACTGTTTTTTAGCCTATAAATTGAGTTGATATGAGCTAGAAGAGCATCATATAAGTAACCAGAAAATCTTTTTTTATCAATTTTTAACATTTACATTCATGTCAAATAACATAAATTTAGAATTTAAGAAATCTAGTATACTGAATAAATCTAACAGACAATAAAGCTGTTGTTAGTCCACATTAAATGATCCAAGATAGGAACTTAAAATAGCTAAGCATAAAAAAAATGCTAAAAGGAAAATTAATTTCTAAACAAAGAAAGGACAAGAATTCAGGTCAGTGTAGCCGATTTAGCGTTACTGATCAAGGTTTACATCACGTTACTCTTTGTTAGTAATAAATTCTATAAGCTTCGCTGGGTCAAAAAATATATAATTTGTAGATTCTAAAGGTCCTTCCCAATTGTAGGACCCTTGTTTTCATTAATAAAAAATCCTTCCTTTTTTGTGTCTCGAGAGAGAGATCTGGGAAAAGTTGGATTTTTGATCCCAGGAAAGGCGTAGAAATGTGACGGGGAAAAAGTTTAAACACATTATTACGGTCCAGTTCTAGAGCAAACGACACCAGTAGAGTAGTCCTTTCTGTGATAACTTCCATTGAGCTTTCCAAAAACTGAGTCAAATTTAAGTCAGTCTGAGGGGGTTGCAAATTCCCAATACCAGCCCCAGAAATATACTGCACTCTAGTCAATGGAGGGAAATGCTTCTGGGGGAATACCCAAATTTTCATTAAAGTATTTTTTCAGCATTTCTTTGGCTGGAATAAGCGGGGACTTAGGAAAATTCACGAACTGAAGATTATACCTCCTCAGCTGATTCTCCAAATACTCAATTTTTTTTCTTTGAAGATTATTATCTTTTATAACTGCTAATATAGAAGACATTGTGGAGTTTACCTCTGTTTCTAGGGAATCCATCCTGGTTGTTTGCTCAGTCACTTTACCTGATAAATCAATTTGAACCTGTGACAATTTCCCCACATCTCCTCGAAGGGATCCTGCAACTTGAAGTAGTGTGTTGTTTAAGCCTTGTATCGCCTCCCAAATGGAGTCCATTGTAACAACTGAAGGTCTCACTATCTCCCCGATACTCACGGAGGGTTCGCCCCGAATACGCTCAGGCCAACAAGCTTGCAGATTCTGGCCTGACTGCGGAGCTGTTCCAAGCGGGGAGAAAATAGCTATGGGGTCTCCACTACTAACTGCAGGGACTCCGCTTCCGGGAGTACTCGTCAGTTGTCCCGCCATAGCCAGCAATTCTCCAGGTTGCGGGGGTGTTGCTATCGGAGGGGTCTAAGAGTCACACCCTCCACGCTAGGATCCGAAGTCTCCATCGGACCCCTCGAAACGCCAGTCTGGATCCTCTGTGTCAGCAAGCCCGATTCCTCCAGTGTCGTCTGTCGAGTACAAGAGGGCTTCACCCGGCCTATGGAGGAAGGTACACTGGGTTTGCCTTTTCTCTTCCCCATAATACAATAGGGAAGGCTCTCACTTGAGGTTCTTCGCTAGCGAATCTAGAGCTGCCGCTCACACGTCCTTCCCAGACGCCATCTTGGATCAATACACTTCCCAGAAAATCTATTTTTTTATAAAAGGCTTTGGACTTGAAGGATAGAGCTTGGTTAATAATTGTTGTTTTTCTAATGATATCAGGTTTAGCATGGAGGCCAATTAAAATGTTTGGATTTGCTAATCATTGAGTTTTCCACAAAACGTACTAGGGGACTAGATTCTATAAATGGCACTCAAAAATTCGCGCTGGAAAGACTGGCACTTAATATCTATAAAGGATGTGCATCCTTTATAGAATCACTAGCTGTTAAGCCAGTTAAAACGGGCGAGATTTGTGTTTTGCAAAATGTAATAATTCTCACCTCCATCCATCCATGTCCAGCAAACCTCCTCTCTCCCCTGCCCTCCCCCCATTTCCAGCAGCCCTCCTGTATCCCCTGGCCTCCCCCCCACCCCGTCCACCAACCATCCTCTCTCCCCTGCCCTCCCCACATATCCAGCAACCCTCCTCTTTCCCTTGGCCTCCCCCCCCCCCCCGTCCAGCAACCCTGTTCTCTCCCATGCCCTCCCCCCATGTCCAGCAACCCTCCTCTCTGCCCTGCTCTCTCCCCATGTTCAGCTACTGAGGGCCGTGCCAACACGGTAAGCGAGGTAAGCATGGCAGGGGGGCGCCCCCCTCTGGGGGGGCGCCGCCGCACCATGCTCACCTCGCTCGCCCTCCCGCTCCCATTGTTCAACTACTGCCCGCCCTCTTCTCCTCCCCCCCCAACATCCCTTTTCTTTTTTTTTCTTTTTAAATTTACCTCCGCGGCGGTCCAGCAGCGCAGCGTCAGTGAAGGAGGCGGCGCTCCCAACGTCTCTAGCCTTCCCTTCGCTGTGTTCCGCCTTCTTCTGACATCAAGGAAATGACGTCAGAAGAAGGCGGAACACAGCGAAGGGAAGGCTAGAGACGTTGGGAGGCGAGCACCGCCTCCTTCACTGACGCGCTGCTGGACCGCCACGGAGGTAAATTTAAAAAGAAAAAACAAGAACAAGAAAAGGGATGTTGGTGGGAGAGAAGAGGGCGGGCAGTAGTTGAACAATGGGAGCGGGAGGTTAGGGGAGAGACGAGCATGGATGCGAAGGGGGAGGGGAGAAAAGAGCGGGCCAGGCCAACTGGGACATGATGGGAGCGGGAGGACAGAGGAGAGAGGAGCATGGATGCGAGGTGGGGGGGGTCATGGAAGGGAGAGAGAGGAATTGCTGGATAGGGATTAATGGAGGGTGACAGAGGAGCATGGATGGGAGGGGCAGGGCTCAGGGAGAGAGGGGAATTGCTGGAAAGGGATGAATGGAGGGGGCAGGGGACAGAGGAGCATGGATGGGCATGGATTGGGAGGGCAGGGCTCAGGGAGAGAGGGGAATTGCTGGATAGGGATGAATGGAGGGGACAGATGGGCATAGATGGATATGGATTGCAGGGCAGGGCTCAGGGAGAGAGGGGAATTGCTGGATAGGGATGAATGGAGGGGGCAGGTGACAGAGGAGCATGGATGGGCATGGATTGGGAGGGCAGGGCTCAGGGAGAGAGGGGAATTGCTGGATAGGGATGAATGGAGGGGGCAGGGGACAGAGGAGCATGGATGGGCATGGATGGGAGGGCAGGGCTCAGGGAGAGAGGAGAAATTGCTGGACATAGAGGGGAGGGAAGAGAGATGAAGGAGATGAAATGAGGGAAAGGAAGAGAGGAGAAAAACTGCACATGGATGAAGAAAATAGGGAGAAGCTGAGGACCAGAAATGAAGAAGAAAGGAGGAAAGGAAAGAAATAAATGGAAAGGAAGCCCTGGAAACGGAGTTAAGAGGACAGATAGCAGCAGAATCAGATACTGGGCCAGCATGATCAGAAAAAGAAAGTCACCAGACAACAAAGGTAGAAAAAAATCATTTTATTTTCATTTTAGTGTTTGGAATATGTCCACTTTGAGAATTTACATCTGCTATCTTATTTTGCAATGTATAGCAGTTTGTTTCTAAGAATATTGCTGACAATTCCTGTCAGTGTGGCAAGTGGAGAGCGATCATTTTCACGGGGGGGGGGGGGGGGCGCCGCCGCCGCCGCCAACTGATAGTCTGCAGGGGGGCGCCAGAGACCCTAGGCACGACCCTGCAGCTACCCTCCTCGCAGCCGCTCCCGCCCCCTCCGTTTTGGGCCCCCTGCACTGACATGAGAGTGACTCCCCTCCATCGATCCATATCCAGCAACCCTGCTCTCTCCCCTGCCCTCCCCCCCATGTCCAGCAGTCCTTCTGTCTCCCCTGGCCTCACCCCCCACCCTGCTCTCTCCTCTGCCCTCCCCCATGTCCATCAACCCTCCTCTTTCCCTTGGCCTCCTCCCCCACCCTGCTCTCTCCTCTGCTCTCTCCCCATGTCCAGCAACCCTCCTCTTTCCCTTGGCCTCCCCCCCCCCCCATCCACCAACCCTGCTCTCTCCCCTGCCCTCCCCCCATGTCCAGCAACCCTCCTCTCTGCCCTGCCCTCCCCCCATGTCCAGCAACCCTCCTCTCTGCCCTGCTCTCTCCCCATGTCCAGCTACCCTCAACGTCGCCGCTCCCGCCCCCCTCCGTATTGGGCCCCCTGCACTGACATGAGAGTGCCTCTCACCTCCGTGTGAAAGCACTGCAGGCAGCAGCAGAGCTTCCACACGGAGGTGAGAGGCGCTGTCATGTCAATGCAGGGGGCCCAATTCGGAGGGGGGTGGGAGCGGCAACGACGATGTTGGGGATGGGGTGGGTGGAGGTTGGTGCACCGGCGATGTTGTTTCTGCTCCAGCAGCAGCGTCCGTTTCCCTCTCTGTTCCGCCCTCTGACGTCATCATGTCTTGACGCGAGGGCGGGACAGAGAAGGAAGTCTCTACTGCGCATTTGCGGGTGAGTCGGTCACTTGTCATTTATATGTTTGATGCTTAGCACCGATTCCTGCACCAGATTTACACCTGCTGAAACCTGGTATAAATGCTGGTACCCAGGTTGCACTGACCCATTTTTCAGTAACTATGGGCCCCTTTTACCAAGCTGAGGCAACAGGGGGCCTGCGCTGGCGTTGGTGCATGTTTTTCACTGCATCAGGTAAAAGGGAAGTGTCTCTTTCCTGCAGGAAATGGCTGTGCAGCAAATAAAACACTTGCCGCGCAGCCATTTGGGGGGGGAGCCCTTATCGCCACCCATTGAGATGAAGGTAGGAACTCCCACGCTAACCCAGCAGTAACCGGGCAGCACGCGGCACTGCCCGATTACCACTGGGTACACTTCGGCACTACAAAAATAAATATATGCGAGCAGTAAGCCCACGTTGGGGTGCAACATTTTGAAATGCCCCTGAAATGCCCATACTCCTCCCATGGCCACAGCCCCTTTTAAGATGCTCACTGTGGGATGTAGACGCCCAGCGTTATAGAATAATACACATCCAGATGCGTGCGCAAATCCTAATCTGTGCCAGTTAACATCAATAATCAGTTGTTAGCACCCAGTTCTTGATGCTTAAGAGCTCATTAAGCAATTAAGTTGCGCACGCATCTCGGGAGCGTACGTACCCAAATTTGAGTGCACAAATCTGGGGAGAATTTTTGTTCCATGATATAAAATGTCTCTATGAGAAACTGAGAAATGTAACTAATTATTTCATTTTGTACATTCATATTACAAATATGGTTGGAAGGCGGGGATGGTGCTGGGCAGACTTATACGGTCTGTGCCAGAGGCGGTGGTGGGAGGCGGGGATAGTGCTGGGCAGACTTATACGGTCTGTGCCGGGGCTGGTGGTTGGGAGACGGGGATAGTGCTGGGCAGACTTATACGGCCTGTGCCCTGAAGAGGACAGGTACAAATCAAGGTAGGGTATACACAAAAAGTAGCACATATGAGTTTATCTTGTTGGGCAGACTGGATGGACCGTGCTGGTCTTTTTCTGCTGTCATCTACTATGTTACTATTGAGGTCAGTATTCAAAAGGTGTCCCAGCTGATATTGGGTGTTGGCTGGATAATGTTCATGATTAAAATTTCATCAGCAATGGCCAAGTAAATTTTGTGTGAACAAGTCGTGGAATGCACAAAAATTTACCTGGATACAAAGAAACAACAGTGGGGGTTTCCCAGGGCATAATATTGATATTGATCAAAGTGAAACTTGGTGCTAGCTGAACAAGAGGATAATCCTCTTGAAGGTACCCTGAAAGTGTATTGGGAAAGGTAGAAAGAGAACCAATGTGGATGGTGTTCCTGCTAAACTGTGTATGAGCCTAGTACCTGCATTTTTACTATCAGGAGTGGTGCCTCAGTTTCAAAGTCTGAGGCAGTTATATCCACTGGGAGTCCTGCAAAACCTGCTTCTCCCACTCGGTTACTGTGAGATCCAGTGCTTTTTTTGTGCTGGTACGCAACGGTACGGCGTACCAGCACCTTTTTTCCCCGCCCGCCCCCTCCCCCCGCGACACTCCGGGCGAGTCCTGCACTTAGTTTTTTTTTTTAAGACTCAGAACGCGCGAACGATGCAGCCGGCAGCGATTGAAAGAGGCTGTCTGGGCTGGCGTCTGCGTCGGAGCTTCCCTCACCCTCTGCGAGTCCCGCGAAACAGGAAGTTGTAACAATGAAGGCGGGACTCGCAGAGGGTGAGGGAAGCTCCGACGCAGACGCCAGCCCAGACAGCCTCTTTCAATCGCTGCCGGCTGCATCGTTCGCACGTTCTGAGTCTTAAAAAAAAAAAAAACTAAGTGCAGGACTCGCCCGGAGTGTCGCGGGGGGGGGGGGGGAGGATTGGGGAGAGAAAGAGGGAAACCAACAGAGGGAAGGATTGGGGAGAGAGGGAAAGAGGGAAACCAACAGAGGGAAGGATTGGGGAGAGAGGGAAAGAGGGAAACCAACAGAGGGAAGGATTGGGGAGAGAGGGAAAGAGGGAAACCAACAGAGGGAAGGATTGGGGAAAGAGGGAAACCAACAGAGGGAAGGATTGGGGAGAGAGGGAAACCACAGAGGGAAGGATTGGGGAGAGAGGGAAACCAACAGAGGGAAGGATTGGGGAGAGAGGGAAAGAGGGAAACCAACAGAGGGAAGGATTGGGGAAAGAGGGAAACCAACAGAGGGAAGGATTGGGGAGAGAGGGAAAGAGGGAAACCAACAGAGGGAAGGATTGGGGAGAGAGGGAAAGAGGGAAACCAACAGAGGGAAGGATTGGGGAGAGAGGGAAACCAACAGAGGGAAGGATTGGGAAGAGAGGGAAACCAACAGAGGGAAGGATTGGGGAGAGAGGGAAAGAGGGAAACCAACAGATGGAAGGATGGGGAGAGAGAGGGGGAAAAACAGATGGAAAGATGGGGAGAGAGAGAGGGAAAACGGAAGGATGGGGAGAGAGAAAGGGAAGACGCTGGATGGAAGAATGCAGAAAGAAATAGGGGAGACACTGGAAGGATGGGGAGAGAAAGCAGAGCTGCTGGATGGAAAAGGGGAATAGAGAAAGACTGGAGAATAAGAGGAAGGGGCATGGGGAGAACAAGGGTGAGGAAAAGATGAAAAGCCACAGGTAGATGAAGGAAATTAAAGAATGGATAGTAAAAATGAATTAAATCTGGACAGAGAGAGAGCCTGAAAAATATTGAAGAAAGCAAAGAAAAAGGAGACAAAAATGACAAATGGCACAGAAGAGTTAAGCGAAAACAAAGGAAAGCAGAATCACAGACTGGGACCAATATGGAAAGAAAAACAGTCACCAGACAACAAAGGTAGAAAAAAATCATTTTATTTTCATTTTAGTGTTTGTAATATGTCCAGTTTGAGAATTTACATTGGCTGTCTTATTTTGAACTGGGTATACTGGAGCTGTAAGAGCTTACAGAGATTATTTATCATGAAAAAAAATCACCCTATTTTTTTTCTCCTATAGTACTATAATATTTTCAATGATGTCTGTTTATATGCGCCATGGCTGGTATAGGGGGTGTGGTTAATGTGGGCGTGGCTATCATAGGGGTGGAGCCATATGTGGTGACCCCGCCCATAATGAGTACCGGCACCTTTTTTTCTACAAAAAAAGCACTGGTGAGATCACATCCCGATCCCCAATGGTAAGAACTCGAGTGGCAAACTCTCATTCAGTTTAGCGGTAACATCAGGACTGAGTCTTGGAGCTTCCAAGAAGGATATGGTGCTAAACAGAAAATGAAGGTTCACTGTGTCAAGAGCAGCGCTTAGGTTAAGGAAAATAAGTATAAATTCCCTCGGACTTGGCAATGATCACTTGAGACCTTGGTGAGGGCCATCTCTTTGAACTATAGGGGGTGAAATCCAGATGGGAGACCATCAATATTTTGTGGTACAATAAAGTCAAGGCAGCACATATGCAAAGCTGCATAAATATAGATTTGTACAAATGTAGAGCTCTTTGGCAATTCCTTAAATCTTCTGCTTGGCATCCTGCTTGCTGAATAGTAGTAAGCAGCTCTCTGTCCTGATAAAAATGCAGGAGGCATTGCTCACTCAGTTCAGTGGAATTACTCAAGAATTCCTATAGGTGGCAACTGTAGATGCCTGTCATTTTAGAGGTTGTAATTATGCAAGCATTTATTTTTTTTCTCACGGGTGTTTTGTTCCTTTTACTATCCTAAGTTCTTTCCAGCTGGAACAAAACTTCATTTTAAGATTAGCTGAAGGACAAACTTGCTGTGTTGGACCCTCCAGTAGGGTCATATTTTTTGATCAATCCCTGAAAATCAAATCTTCACTGAAACAAAACAAAATAATAATTCCTAAAGATAGCATAAACCAGCTACTTTTAGGGAGTCATACTATAAAGAGTGTTAAGTTGTTAATGTGTGGATTAAGGTGAATTAACCGCTACTTATAAATGTGCTAACAGCTACAGCATTGCCATCACAATGTGCATGCACTAATCCATGTGTTAGCTATGTTTTGTTATTAGGCAAGGCCATAGGTGGAGAATCGGTGGGAACTGCATAATTTAGTGAGCACACAGTACTTAACACACACTAACTTTCATTTGTGTACTTAGCATGTCTTCGCTTATTGCCCTCTCAATCGGAGGCTGCACTGATTGCGACCAGATTCTAGATGGACTAATGCTTGTGTCCATGTGTTAATTCCAGAGGACATGCTGGACATGCTCCCAACAATTAGCACATAGCCTTTGCATTTAATATGCGCTGATTTCTGCTGTTAGGATATGCTAAGTTCAAAAACTTAACTCACTTTAGTAAAAGACCCCCTTAATGTGTATTCATTTTTCTCCCCCAGTACCAACTCTGCAGCAACAACAACAAAAAAAATTAAAGAAGACTTGCTCACTAGCTTCATGAGTTTTATTAGTATTTTATAGCCTCTTTTTTTTTCCTGTGTGCACAGTGAGTGAATACCTTGGCAAGATTTTCAAAGGCGGTAATAGTCCCTGTTTAGTCCATAGACACTTTATCCTTCCCTGCTGTTAAGAGTATTTAATGATGGAAATTGCTTCTTCTGTGTCCAGGAGACTGTGGTTATCCTGCAGTTCTGTTTAAAGTGATAATGCTTTCAGTTTATTGAACTTTCAGCACTATTTCAGGGATGGGGTGAGTCCCATCCCATTAAGGGGGTCATTTGTAGACTGAGTAATGTGTTGCAAGGACTGACTTTTTTTTTTTTTTTTTACAGTAGAACCACATGTTTTCAGAGGGATTTTTTGGGGAGGGGGGGCAGTAGTTCCTCCACTTGTTTTCTTTCTAGCTCAGTTGTAATCTACTGGGGCTCTACTGCCACGAGCTTCCATTCACAACTACACAAGAATTTCTTAGACTGCTTATTATAGAAGTTTTTTCATAAGCCAAATGTGCGCACACTAACCACATGCCAAAAAATATGCTTAATTTTAAGGGGGTGTGTCTAGGGGCATTGAGTGGGTATTTCTTTGCTATTCAGTTAACACAGTTACATTGCCACATGCTAACAGATTAGTGCAGGAATAGCGCATGAGCCCTTACCACTAACAAAATGGCCAATTAATAGCAAATGTGTATGTTAAAATAAAATAGCAAGCATATAGGACTACATTATAAACAGTGCGCACTGTGCAGTCATTGACTTTATGATATTCAACTATATAGTCTGATTTTACTGTTTCCACAGATGAGCACCATGCCAGGGTTGCCTACAAGACCCTGCTTCTATGACATTGATCTTGACCCTGTCACAGAGCAAGTTAAAGGGTTGTTTTAAGAAAGTTGTCAGCATGCAAAGACTAAATGCAGGTGAGTGGTATTTAATCATGTACAGTGATGTGACATACTTTCAATAATGTTTGTTGGTAAATTTGATATACAGTACCACTTTTTCTGGTACGCAGGCCAAAGCAGTTTATAATAAAACCATATAAATGGAATTTCTCTAGAAAAGAAACGCCATTTCAATATAGGAAAGAAACAATCAGACAAGATAAAGAAATGGGGTGGAAGGGATCCAGTACATTCACAGAACATGGCTGGCAGAGAGGGATGTACTTTCAGACCTAGTTGAAGGAGAGCTAGAAAAAAAAGAGAAATCAGGAGGTTGTGTCTTTTTAACATCATTGTAAGAGATAATTTCATAAACAGATGGAGAATAAAAGAAGGGAGCAAGTATGAAGCTGAAAAGCTACGATTACTAATGCACATAGCAGGATGTTTACTGTGCTGCACTAAGCAACTAGAAACAGTGTTAGTGTGCAGCAGCTGTTAGTGTAGACCTGATAGAGAAACTGGACAGAAATCTAATTGAAGACATCCAAAAGGTAGGAATGAAGAGGGAAGTGTCACTGGTAGAAGACTTCAACCTGCCAGACTTGGATTAGGGCATCCCATCTGCAGAACTGGTGAAAAGTTGAGAAATTGTGGATGTACTTCACTGGGCTGTGCTCAGACAAACGGTGATGGAACGCACAGGAGAAGAGTAAAATTGAGAGTGTACAAAAAGATAGTTGAAGAGAGGTGATAAGACTTTTTCAGGTATGTTGGGGAAAGCAGGAAGAATTGTAAGACTAAAAGATGGCAATGAGCAGTTTGTGGAGAAAGATGAGCCAAAAGCAGAAATTCTAAACATATTTTTTTTGAACTTGGGAATAAAAGAAGATTTTGAAGAGGGACCACTGATTGTTGGAAGTGAGGAAGCTACAGCAACCAGTTTTGGATGTGTTTGTGTGAAACTGGAAGTGGACAAAACTTTGTGGCTGTATGGGATGCATTTTAGGATACTTACAGGCTTATTTTCGAAAGAGGAGGACGCCCATCTTTCAACACAAATTGCAAGATGGGTGTCCTTCTCACAGGGTCGCCCAAATCGGTATAATGCAAAGCCGATTTTGGGCATCCCCAACTGCTTTCCGTCGCGGGGATGACCAAAGTTCCTGGGGGTGTGTCGGAGGCATAGCGAAGGCGAGACTTGGGCGTGCCTAACACATGGGCGTCCTCGACCCATAATGGGAAAAAAGGGCATCCCTGACGAACACTTTACCTAGTCCTTTTTTCCTTACGACCAAGCCACAAAAAGGTGCCCGAACGGACCAGATGACCTCCCCTTACTCCCCCAGTGGTCACTAACCCCCTCCCACCCTCAAAAAAAATGTATTAAATATTTTTTGCCAGCCTCTATGCCAGCCTTAAATATCATACCCAGCTCCATGACAGCAGTATGTAGGTCCCTGGAGCAGTTTTAGTGGGTGCAGTGCACTTCAGGAAGGTGGGCCCAGCCTCCCCCCCCCCCCCCCCCCTCCTACCTGTTACACTTGTGGCGGTAAATGTGAGCCCTTCAAAACCCACTGTACCCACATCTTGGTGCCCCCCTTCACCCGTAAGGGCTATGGTAGTGGTGTACAGTTGTGGGGAGTGGGTTTGGGGGCTCAGCACACAAGGTAAGGGAGCTATGTACCTAGGAGCTTTTTCTGAAGTCCACTGCAGTGCCCCCTAGGCTGCCCGATTGGTGTCCTAGCATGTCAGGGGGACCAGTGCACTAGAAATGCTGGCCCCTCCCACAACCAAATGGCTTGCATTTGGTCATTTCTGAGATGAGCGTCCTTGGTTTCCATTAACGCCGAAATGGAGAGGGTTGTTGATGCCTGGAATGCCTTCCCGAGGCAAGTGGTGGAGAATAAAAGTGGTGACAGAGTTCAAAAAGGCATGGGATTAACACAGAAGATCTCTAATTAGAACGTGAGTGGTATCCCAAGTGGCGCTTATATAGCAACTCTGGCTGTAGAACTAAGGCCGGTGTTGGACTGTGTTGTATGGTCTGTGTCCCGCATATGGCAATCCAGTTTAAGATGGGCTGGAGAGGGCTTCGACAGGGACTTCAGTAAGGACAGTGCTACACAGACTTTTATGGTCTGTGTCCAGCAGATAGCACGACAGATTCGGATAGGCTGGTGTGGACTTTGACAGCAACTCTAGTAGTTAGAACATAAGGACAGAGCCGGGTGGACTTCTACGGTCTATGTCCAAGAAAGACCATGATCAAGTATGTAATCTCATATTCATTGTTGATTTTTATCTTGAATTGATAATGAATGTGACTGTTAGGCAGACTGCATGGACCATTCAAGTCTTTATCTGCCATCATTTAACTATGTTACCATTACTATGTTACTATAGGTCCTCCATTGTTTTACATTGCTGGGCCAAAACTATGGAACCTACCTCAATCCTCATTAAGAGCAATGAGGAATCTAGAGAAATTTTAAAAAGAGATTGAAGACTCTTGTTTCAGCATGCTATTAGTAAGAATATAAGCTAAAGCTTATAGCTTGTGAGGATATCATGAATCAGACATGTTGTATACTGATGTATTATAATGTTTGTTTTATGTTTTTTTTGTCTATTTATTATTTGAGGATTTATCACCTTTTTGAAGGAATTCACTCAAGGCGGTGTACAATAAGAATAAATCAAATGTGAGCAATAGACACATAGCAAAGTGTGACATAGTATACTACTTACAATGCCAACACAATACATAATGTAAGATTTTAATTGACAGTGCAGGATATAAGCAAAGATGGAACATATAGGTAAGAGTAAGAGGAGTTAGAAAATATGGTGACTAATTTAAGAAAGGTGCACATGAGGTCAGAGAGATGGTTACATAGATGCTTAAATATTATCCCAGCTAGGGTAGGAATTTTACTATGTATGTTCAACTGTACCCCGCCAAGAATAGTAGATCAATCGGGTTATAGATTTTTTGTAAATAAATAAGTTCTGTACCCACACTGCTCTATTTCCCAAAATCAATATTATGGAGCACTGTAAAAGCCTTCCAACAACTAGGTTATACTACTTATTCACAAGAAACTTCACTGCCTGTGACCTGCTCCTGACCTCAGCTGAATCTTCTAATATTATTCCTCAGTCAAGCAATTTGCAGACAGCTGTGACTTTTATTTCTTTCTCATGTTCCTTCCTTTACAGAACACAACACAGGATTATTCCAAGCATGTACAGCAGGCATTTAAAAACCTACTAGCATAAAACTCCTCTAGCAACCACTGTTTTCTGTTGTCTGCTAGTCAGCCACTCAATAATAATCATCAGCCTCACCCAGCCTCCTTATATGGATCTCCATGCCTAAGTGGTGGCTCTCAATTTATCCTGGCCCTGACTGGCCAGACTGTTGCCTCCCTGGCTCCTTTTCTCCAAGAGAGAGACTTTCTAAATAAGTCCTAGATTAGCCTTGCATGGGCCGACCAATTAATATTACTTCTCTCTGCTGTCAGTTCCTTTTTAACTGCTCAGGCTTAGGTCAGATCTCTCCAAGTCTACAGTTTCCAGCTGCTTCTTGTTCTCTGAATGTAGCTTATTGTTTATGACTTATAATAATAATATAAATTACATACACAGTTAAGCAGTACAAATAACTAACTATGGGGCCTTTTTACTAGTACTGTTCTGCCATCTAGAGCGGACTAGCAAGTTACTATAAACTATTAAAGGGGATTAAGCCCTTAACACACACAAACATGTTGCAGTATTTTGCCTGTTTGCGTTACCAATTTTTGAAAAATATTTTTCGGAAGGGACGTGTCATGAGCAGAGAGTAGGCATTTCTGCCTTATCCAGCTAGCGTATTATGATTAGCACACGCTAACTGGATAACACAGAGTTAAAGTGGAAGCACTTAGAAACCCTAAATAGGAGACAGTAAGTGCTCCTGCATTTAGAGGCCCTTTTACAGAGCAGCGGTAAGCTCTTTCGGGACTACTGCCGGCCCTACGCAGCCGCTGACAGTGGTCCTGCCCCAAGCGTGCACCATTTCCAGGGGAAAAAGAAAACCCCCAGAAATTGCTAGCATGGTTGTAAATTGGGCATTGCCGCGCGCTGCCGGATTAGCGCCAGAGCCCTTACCGCCACCTCAGTGGTGGGCGGTAAGGGCTCCCTTCCACCTGGCCATGCGATGAGTTATCTCGCCGCGTGACCATTTTTGGGGGGTTTTACTGGCTGCAGGAAAAAGGACCCCCCACCACCAGTGCAGAGCCCTTTTTCCCCACAGCTTAGTAAAAGGACCCCTTAATTTTTTGCAGATACTGCGTACTAAAGAAAAAGCCCTCAAAAAAATGGTGCATTAAATCTTGGTTTAGTGCACGGGAAAGTCTCACATTAAAACGCATTAAGCTCAGATTTTACCGCACTTTAGTAAAAGATCCCCTTTATTATTTAAATCTTTATATAATATTAGACTGTCGTTGAACACTTTAAGATAATTTAGTCCAAAATGCTGTGTGGCGCATGTTTTGACAGGCATTGGCCATATGAACATAGTTCATTTGGCTGTAAATTGTTTTTTGCATTAAGTTTAAATTGCTGACTCCAGTGCATTGCACTATCTATATATATAAATCTCACCCTCAACGTTCTGAAGACAGTGACGTCAGTGAAACCAAGCCCTGGCTTCCTTCAAAAAGGTTTGAAGGTTCGTGGTGGTGATGCCACCAAAATCGCTCCGGGCCCCGCCCTCAAGGGCGGAGCAATGGCAGAACAACGAAGGGGTTGGCAGGGAGGCGGGGGGGTGGGAAATCGCTACGGGCCCCGCCCTCGAGGGCGGAGCAATGGCAGAACAACCAAGGGGTTGGCAGGAGGGAAGGAGGCGGGGGGGTGGGAAATCGCTACGGGCCCCGCCCTTGCGTCAAACGTCATGACGTTGAGGGCGGAGCAATGCCACAACAACGAAGGGATTGGCAGGGGGGAGGGGGTGTTGCCGACGAAAACCTTGCTAGCGCCCGTTTCATTTGCTCAGAAACGGGCCTCTTTTACTAGTATACTATAAAGCTCCTCAATATATAACCACTGTTGAGGACTTTCAAACCCAGAGAGATCATCTTATTTAGAAGGGGCCTGGGTTTTACATATTCCATCTGTGAGGCAAGTTTATTTGCCTGAAACATGAAATAGAGTTTTCTTAGTGGCAGCACCTACTAAATGGAACCTATTACTCTTGGAGTTGAGACTATTAGAAAATGTTCTTTCTGTCCAGAAGTAGTTGAAGAAATTGATTTCTTTTTTTTTTTACAGACCTTCTCTTCCTCCTAGGAGGATAAGAGTCATCTTGAATTGATAAGAGTGCATGTGGGGGATTGTAAAAAATAAACTGGATAAAAAGCTGAGGATGCCACAATAAGACATAGCGAGTGAGAACAATTTAATTTAAAATGGATGCTTATTTGGAAAGTTCTGTGTGGATTACAATCAAGTTTCATCATTCTTTGCAATTATTCCAGTTTATTGTACAGAAAATACACATCTAAGTACATCTCATATAGTTACAATTTGTGGTTGTCAAATCCAATCTTACTTTTGGATTTAATCCTCACCTACATTTTGTCCAAAGCCACATTAAGAATCTATGTAAGAAAGCTCTCCACGTTCTGGACTCTAAATGGGCGCTTGATTGCTACCAAAAATGAACTGCTGTAGCTCTCCTGAATTCTGACCTGTTCTTTGCTTCATACTTTAACTAACCATCAAATTATATCCCAACTGACTCTGTACCACGCATCTTGTTCCCATCATATATCTGCTCTTGGTTGCTCAGCTATGTGGTAAGCCATTTGTAGAAAATCTTTAGCATCCTATCTGTTAGTTGAATGTTCAAATGCATGCTTATTAGTTGTATCATTAGTATTATGCTAACATTGTATTAATATCTCTACTACTACTACTACTACTTAACATTTCTAGAGCGCTACTAGGGTTACGCAGCGCTGTACAAATTAACAAAGAAGGACGGTCCCTGCTCAAAGGAGCTTACAATCTAAAGGACGAAATGTCAAGTTGGGGGCAGTCTAGAATAATATCTCTGGTATTTGAATTCCAGTGCTGTTAAATGTGTATATTTTTGATACAGTTTTACGGTAGTTCTGTTATTGGGTTTCAATTTGCTGTTTTCAAGTTTACCTGATTTATTGTATTTATGTTTATTCTTGGTTATTTTACTATTGTTATGCTGTTAACATTATAAGTTTTATGAGGCCATTGGCCATCCTTGAGCCACTACATGGAGTGCAAGCTGGTGCTCCTGGAGGGCTTAGATGGTGAATCTATGGAAACATCTGCACAGCAACGGGCCCTTTCTTCAGTGTCAGGCTCACTAGTGAGCAAACATGAGGGTCCCCCTCAGGATGAGGCAGGAATGGTGGCCATCTTCGCAGGGTCGTACTAGGGCAGGAGGTGTGCATTCAGGAAAAGCCCTCTCTGTCAGTGCCTCGAGAGGCTGTGTAGACTCGGGATACCTTTTTTCCCCCCAAGTTTGAGTTGCTGCTCCACCAGGCATACTTGCTCAAGCAGAATTCACAGGCACTGGTTGGAGGTGGCCTGGCGGCTCCTTCTACTCCTGAGATTCTGGGTGAATCTTTCGGAGGGCACTAAGGAGATGTGGTCGCACGTGTCTCCTTTATCAGAGGTAGCCTCGCTATGTTCTGAGGGACCTTTAAAAGAGGGTGAGCTTCCCCCCCAGGTGAGGGGGATGATCTGAGAGTCCTCCACCTGTTTTGTAGAGAGGAATTGAGTTCTCTCATTTTGGATGTTCTGGCAGCGCTTTCAATTGGGGAGCCTTTGGCAGCACCTTCAGGGGCTCAGTCGTCAACAATTATGAGAGGCCTGAGGGGTCTAAGGCATTGTCTATGCATCTGGATAAAGTGGAGGATCACAGACATGGGCCTCAAGGTAAGGAGAGCTATGGCGTACCTCTACCCCTTGGTGCTAGAAGAGAAAGAGAAGTTGGGTTTTCCCAAGTTGGATTCGTTGGCGAAAGCAGTGACCAAGAAAACCACTCTCCCAGTGGAAGGATCTACATGATGGGAAGTTCAAGCATGCCTTGAAGCAGGCATTTGAGATAGCTGCCATGTGCTCCAAGCAGGGAAATGATAAAAGCAGATCAGCAATCAGTATACATCAACTTTTATTCATGCAAATAATAATCTTTAGTATCACCTGACACTGGCCGTGTTTTGCCCAGAAGGGCTGCCTCAGGGGCTACGAAACAATAGTTTAAAACAACATATGATGTCAATAAACAATTATTATTTGTTACATTTGTATCCCACATTTTCCCACCTTTTGCAGGCTCAATGTGGCTTACATATAACCGTTAACGGCGTTAGCCGATTACGGTCTGAACAAATACATGGTATGAATGAATACAAAGAATGTAATACAAAGAAATAATTATTATAAAAACAATTATATAAATAACCATGATATGTCATAAATAATCATGAAAATGAAAAAATAGCAAAGCTCCAAGCATCCATTTGCATTCCTTCGTGGCACAGGCCTGTCTGCAATGGCATCAGCAGACCTACACAGGGGAGGCTGCCCCAGATACCCGTCTAGAAGCTGGGTTGGCATATCTGGCGGATGCACTGTATGACATGCTGCAGTCATTGGTGGTGCATTGTCAGCTCTGGTTGAGGAATTGTGTGGTGGACGCAGCTTCAAAACTCGCCTGGTGAAGTGAGCCTTTTAAGGGCAAGTGGCTGTTTGTAGAGGACCATAATATAGTTAAGGAGCTAAATGAGGTGAAGCCGTAGAGGTTGCGTGAGGATAAGCCTAGGTTCTCTGCATGGACAAGGTTCTGCGACAGCACGAAGTACCATCCTGGATGGCAGTCCTTTGACCAACAGCTTTGCTTTCAGACTCAGCAGCATTCCTTTTGGGGGACAAGAAGTCTCAGTGATGCCAGGCTGCCTTCCCGCTCGGTTGCTCCTCTCTTCTTACTGTCCCTGTGTTGGGGAGGAGCCAAGGTGGCACAGATTCAAAACACAGTTGACGCCTTGTTAGTGCTACAGGCCATTGTGCCCATCCCTCCCTCTCAGAGAGGGCAAGTTCGTTACTTCATCTACTTTGTGGTCCCAAATAAGGAGGGCATAGTTCAGCCCACTTTGGACCTCAAGGGTCTCGACCATTGTCTCTGCGTCTCTCACTTTTGCATGGAGACGCTGAGGTCAGTAATTGCTTCGGTCCAGGTGGAGGAATTTCTTTCAGCACTCAACCTCAAGAAGGCCTACCTTCATATTACTATTACTACTATAAATATCTGACCACTGCATCAGCAGTTCCTGTGATTTGCAGCAATGGCCGTCACTTTCAGTATCAGGCCATGCCTTTTCCAAGGTCATAGTTCTGGTGGCGATCTATCTGTGGTGTCAGGGCATCTGTGTGCACCCTTTCATGGATGACTACCTGATCAAGGCGATGTCATATCAGGACAGTGTGGAGATAATACAATAAATGAGGTAAACTTGGAAAGATGTCAGTACAGTACAAACAATATCATAAATTGACAGTATGGAAGCATATTTAAATAGCATAGATATAATATGATGTCAGCATAATACCAATGTAACACAATAGAACATTCCAGTAACATAGATATGATGCTAATGCTTTTCCATGCAGCTGAGGGGCCAAGTGCAGATATATAGATGAGGAGAAGATGGGCAGTACAGAGTCAATTGGGATAAATAGATGGGTGGCTAAACTCGAGGCACAATTTTGTACAGTTAAGCAAGATATGAGGAACTGGTCTAAGTTATAGGGTGTGCAACAAGCTGTTAAGGTGTGGAGTGAGTGTATAGTCAGTCATCACATGTATTATAAAGGTTTGTGAGAAGAGCCAGGCTTTCATCTAGTTTCTGAAGTAGAGTTAGTCTTAAGTTAGACATAGCCCCTCTGGGAGTAAATTCCAGAGTGTGGGGGCTACTCCTGAGAAGGCTCGCTGGCAGGTATTTTATTTTATTTATTGCACTTGTATCCCACATTTTCCCACCTATTTGCAGGCTCAGTGTGGCTTACAGAAATCTGTTATGGCATCGCCGTAACAGAGAAGAAATACAATTGGTGTTACAGAGGGATAGAAGAAGACAAGAGGATCAGGTTATGCAGCTATACAGTGAGACATTCTGAATAAAGGAGTGTAAGGGTTGTGTTCTAGTCATTATGGGTTCTCGTAGTAGGCTTTGTTAAAGAGAGAGGTTTTCAGAGCTTTGCGGAAGCTATTTAGTTCGTTGATCGTTTTCAAATGAGTTGGTTAGTGCATTCCACATCTTCGTGCTCATGTAGGAGAAGCTGGACGCATGTGTTAGTTTGTATTTGACCCCTTTGCAGCTGGGGAAGTGCAGGTTGAGAAAGGTGCGGGAGGATCGTTTGGCGTTTCTGGGTGGAAGGTCCACGAGATCTAGCATGTAGGTCGGGGCATCTCCATGAATGATTTTATGAACAATCGTACAGATCTTGAACGTGGTATGTTCTTTCATTGGGAGCCAGTGTAGGTTCTTTCTTAGGGGTTTTGCACCTTCATATTTTGTTTTTCCGAATATGAGTCTGGCTGCAGTATTTTGGGCTGTCTGGAGTTTCTTGATGGTCTGTTCTTTACAGCCAGCGTAGAGTGAGTTGCAGTAGTCCATAAGTACATAAGTAATGCCACACTGGGAAAAGACCAAGGGTCCATCGAGCCCAGCATCCTGTCCACGACAGCGGCCAATCCAAGCCAAGGGCACCTGGCAAGCTTCCCAAACGTACAAACATTCTATACATGTTATTCCCAGGTGGCTTAGTACCAGGGATTGTATCAGGTTTCGAAAGATGGCTCTTGGGAAGAAATATTTTATTCTTTTGAGTTTCCACATGGAGTGGAACATCTTCTTCGTTGTATTCTTAACGTGGTTTTCTAGTGTGAGATTTCAGTCAATGGTGACTCCCAGAATTTTCAGATTGTTTGAGATGGGGAGGGAGAAGTTAGGGGTGGTTAAGGTGGTGAATTTATTTGTATTGTGTTGTGATGCGAGTATAAGACATTGTGTTTTTTCTGCATTGAGTTTTAGCTGGAATGCATCCGCCCAGGAGTGCATGATTTGGAAGCTTTGATTGATTTCGTTGGTAATTTCCTTGAGGTCTTGTTTGAATGGGATGTAGATCGTGACATCATCTGCATATATGTATGGGTTAAGGTTTTGATTATCTAATAGCTTGGCTAGTGGTATCATCATTAGGTTAAAGAGGGTTGGTGAGAGGGGGGATCCTTGGGGGACTCCGCATTCAGGTATCCATGGGTCTGATATCACCATATTAGTTGTTATTTGGTATGATCTGGTTGTCAAGAATCCTCTAAACCAATTAAGAACATTACCTCCAACTCCAAAGTATTCCAGGATATGTAGTAGTATTCCGTGGTTGACCATGTCGAAGGCACTGGACATATCAAATTGTAGGAGAAGTATGTTATTGCCAGTTGCAATTGTTTGTTTAAATTTATTCATTAGGGTGACTAGTACTGTTTCTGTGCTGTAGTTCGATCGAAATCCTGATTGAGATTCGTGCAAGATTGAGTATTTATTTAGGTGGTTAGTGAGTTGTTTCGTCACTGCTCCTTCCATAAATTTGGTTATTAACGGGATAGATGCTACTGGGCGATAGTTGGTTAGGTCATTTGTACTTTTCTTCGCGTCTTTGGGTAGTGGAGTAAGTAAAATATTTCCTTTATCCTTTGGGAAAAGACCATTTTGTAGCATGTAATTCAAGTGACTCGTGAGGTCT
The DNA here is from genome assembly GCF_901765095.1 of Microcaecilia unicolor. Lineage (NCBI taxonomy): Eukaryota > Metazoa > Chordata > Amphibia > Gymnophiona > Siphonopidae > Microcaecilia > Microcaecilia unicolor. The sequence goes on along the minus strand of NC_044033.1, from coordinate 347,298,943 downwards.
GTTATAAATTGTTGGGGGGCGCTTCTTATCAGATTACTAAGACAGATGTCTAGTTTGTAGTGCGATTTGGCGTATCTTTTGAGTAATTGTGAGATATTTTCGATCGATAGCACGTCAAAGTTGGTCCATGATCGGTCTGCTGGGTATTCCCCATGTATTGGGTCTAGACACTCAAGGAGGTTTGCATAATCAGTTGTGTTGCTGGGTATAGTGGTTCGCAGTTTTACATTGTCAAGCCTAAAAAATCTGAAAGACTTAAGACTCACACCAAACCAACCAATTGTAAGTTTAAACTTGTTTTCATTGTGAATATGCCTACAGAGACATTTTACTAGGCATATACGTAGCTAGTTACCATCATCTGTCAAAAACTTCTCCCTCCCTTCTTTTGTGTGTGTGTGTGTGTGTGTGTTGTTTTTTTTTTTTGTACAATTTCTTTTGGTGAGGGTACAGAATAGATAGTGATCCTCCTTGAAAAGACCTTTGACATCTCAAAGGTGTAGAGGGCTAACTTATTCTTTAAGGGGCCCTTTTACTAAGCCACGATAGGCTCTATGCATGTGCAGCACATGCCCAAATGAGACTACCGCCAGGCCAGCTCGTCCCCTTGGTGGTAATTGATGCATTCCCATATTCCTCCCAAGTGCACTGTTTCCGGTGGTAATCGTCAGTTGGCGCGCACCGGCTGGTCACTGTACATGAGCCTTTACCGGTAGATCAGTGGGGTGGCATTAAGGGCTCGTGCTGGTTTTAAACACGCGCTGGTTTCAGTTTTACCACATGCCCTTTTCCCATCCTATTTTTTTTTTTAAAAGCCCTTTTTTGTAGATGTGGTAAAAACTGGCCCGTCACGCTCCCAAAACATGCACCTACACTGCCACAGGCCACTTTTTACCGCAACTTAGTAAAAGGGCCCGTAAGTAATCTATCCCATTTTGTCTGAGGACCTTGAAAATCAAACACAGTTTTAAATTTAGCCTTGTAAGGTACTGGTAGCCAGTGTTGTTTTTGTAGGAAGGGTGTGATGTGGTCACATCACTTGCAGCCTTCTGTCAGTCGGGCTGCAGGATTCTGAATTAGTTGGAACTGAGGCAAGCTCTTTTTGGTTTGACCAGTGTACAAGGCATTACAGTAGTTGTGACATTATTGTGATCAGACTTGTCTTTTCAATGTATGGAGAGAGATTTCATAGTTGCTGCAGGTGATAGAGACAATTTTTAAAGGTTATTTGAATTTGTGGGATTGGAGTGAATGAGTTCAAACGTATCCCAAGGTTCCTAGCCTGTGATTTTAGTGGGAGCTCATACTTCCCAAAAGGTACTTTGATGTCGGGTATTTTTCCACTTGTATTAGGTACCCAAAGAATCTCTTTTGCTTGGGTTCAAGCAGAGTTGGTTGTGTTTTCGCCCATTTCTGAGTTACTGTTAGACAAGAAGTAACTACATTCAAAGCTGTGGTAGATCTGGTTCAATGGGCACATCATCTGCATAGATACAGAATTTCGTTCCAGTCGACCAAAGCAGCTCAGCCAGAGGCTTGAGGTACATATTAAATAAAATGGGAGACAGTATGGATCCTTGTGGCACCCCACAGTTCAGTGCCCAAGGTAATGATATGCTGTTATTGAAGAGAACTGATTGTTGTCTGTCTGACAGGATTTGAACCATGTAAATACCTTGCCACTGATACCTGTTTCTGCTAGCCTCGTAAGCATGATGATATGATTCACAATGTCAAAGGCTGCTGAGAAATCCAACAACAGTAGTATCAAGGCCGATCCCCTGTCATGGTTTCTGTGCAGATCATCAAGAAGGGACACAAGAACTGTCTCTGTTCTATGCCCAGGTCTGAAGCCAGATTGACATGGATCTAGCCAATTACTTTCATTTAGCCAGTCAAGTTGAATGCAGACTGTCTGTCCTATAAGTTTTGCGAAGAAAGGAATGTTAGAGACTGATAGGTAGTTTTCAATCTTGTTCTGGTCAAGGGAGCTCTTTTTAGTATTGTTGACAGCTACCCATCCACAAGAGAGGAGCTAACAATTTTTGTGGCCCCCTTCAATGAGGCCTGTGCTTGCTCACTGTGCTGTCTTTGGATGAGCAGGTTGTCGACTGTAGACCTTTTAGAATTTTTTTCAAGAGGTTCCTCTGTGACAGTGGTGTGCTGGAGCTGGCTCGCACCGGCTCACAAGAGCCGGTTGTTAAATTTATTGGCATCTTGCGAGCCGGTTGTTTACCGAGTGCGAGCCGGTTTGCCTCTCCTCTCCCCACACCGTGAGCTGCAGGCTCCCCCGCTCTGCAGGTTGTCTATCATCTCCTGTCTACCCTCAGCTCCCCGATAGCCCTCGTTTCCTTCCTGCCTCCGCCCTGCCTTTAAATATTGTATTTTTCCTCGAGTCGCAGCACCAGCATTGAAAGCAGCAGGCTTGGCTCCAGCCTTCCCTCGCATGGTTCCGCCCTCGCGGAAACAGGAAATACATCAGAAGAGGGCGGAACCATGTGATTGAAGGCTGGAGCCGAGCCTGCCGCTTTCAATGCCTGCGCCGCGACTCAGGAAAAATACAATATTTAAAGGCAGGGCGGCAGCAGGAAGGAAACGAGGGCTATCGGGGAGCTGAGGGCAGACAGATGATGGGCGACCTGGGGAGTGGGGAATCGGGGGGGGGGGGGGGCTGGAAGAATGCAGGAAATGTCTGGCGTTGAGTAGGGGAGGGGCTAGAAGGGAGATGGTTGACATGGGCTGCTGGGGGGGAGGCTGGAAGGAGATGGTTAACATGGGTGGATGTAGGGGAGGGCAGAGGGGAGAAGAGGGTTGCTGGACATGGCTGGATGGAGAGGAGAGGAGGGTTGCTGGATTTGGGTGGAGGGCAGGGGGAAGAGGAGGGTTCCTGGACATTGGTGGGTGGATGGAGAGGAGGGGAGAGGAGGGTTGCTGAACATGGGTGGGTGGATGGAGGGGAGGGCAGGGGGGAGAGGAGGATTGCTGGACATGGGTGGAGGAGAAGGAAGGGAGAGACAAGAAATGCTGGACATGGATGGAGGGGAGGGAAGAGTGAGGAAGGAGATGAGATGAGGGAAAAGGAAGAGAGGAGAAAAACTGCACATGGATGAGGAAAATAGGCAGAAGCTGGATCCACTGAACAGTCAAGTCTGCGGAGAACCCAGCTTTAACTTATGGATGTAGGGCAAGAAATGAAGAAGAAAGGCGGAAAGTAAAGAAATAAATGGAAAGGAAGCCCTGGAAACGGAGTTAAGAGGATAGATAGCAGCAGAATCGGATACTGGGCCAGCATGATTAGAAAAACAAAGTCACCAGACAACAAAGGTAGAAAAAAATCATTTTATTTTCATTATAGTGTTTGGAATATGTCCACTTTGAGAATCGGATGCTCAACATTAAAAGTTTATATTTATTTACTTATTTATGGCATTTTATCCCACTTTAAACATGAATTAGACTGTAACCTGGGATCATTTAATTTTTTTTTCCTGGAGTAATGCATTGCCCACCCCACCCCCCCAGGCTCACTCCCCGGCTATAGCCAGCTCTGCAATTTGGGGGGGGGGGGGGGGCGCAGAGGTGGGCCGGGGAGAGAGCCTGTTGTTAAACATTTACCAGCACACCACTGCTCTGTGACCTGGTTGAATGAATCCCAGATGGCTGTGCGTGATGGGAAAGAGGGTGTGCTCTCCTCGTTAGCTGGTGAGAGTTTTGATGGGTCCTGATGGAGACCTTTAATTTTATTGTCAAAGTATGTGGCAAAATCATTGCTGGTTAGTTGTAACTGGGAAGGCTGGTTCTGTGGTGGGATTGAAATAGGCTGTATACTATTTTAAATAGTTGCTTGGTTGAATTTGCAGCTTGTTCAGTGTTTTGAGAGAAATACTGCTTTTTGGCTGTTAAGGCTTAGTGGTACCTTGCCATGTGTTTTGTACAGTTGAGCTTGTCTTCATTGTCTTAACTTGTGAAATGCTTACTCTGTGTTTTTTAATATATATATATATATATATTATGTTTTAATAATTTAGTAAACAAAATTGTTTAATTGTTTATTTTTTTTCTACTTCTGTTCTAGACCTCTGCGCTATAGAAGGCTGTTCCTGTGTTTCCTGAAGCCAGGCCCAAAGGAGTCATTGTACACCGGCTACGTACTACTCGGTGAATGTTGCAATGGACTACAGAGCACAGAACTACTACTCCCTTTTAAGCTTCTTTCTATTTGACTTCTTTGCTGTTACAAATATGCAAACCACATATCCTCATCCTCTCGTACCCCCTTCCATCGCTGCCTCCAAAAAATGAAAGTAACGGGGAAGGAAACTGATGTATTCTCAGCTTGTAGCAGAGAATTGTTTTCACAGTATTTTTTCTGGCATATTCAGTACTGCTCAAGGTTTTCTGGAGACTTTGAATCAAAGCGAGTGGTTAAAAATAACCGAAATATTTTTCTCTAGCTCTTTGCATCCTTTATATAAGCTGTTAATAAAAAATACCTCAGTCATCTGGAGAGCTGAGCACAAGTCAAAACCACAGGGCCAGTGAAATGTGACTAATTCTGGAGAGGCTGTCTTTCAGCTCCCGGTGTTGGAGCTGTCACCATGTTGACTAGTTGTGGATTTCAGATTTACAAGCAGGTGCTCCTACAGGCGCAACTGGCAGGGGGCCACACTTGAAGGCAAAGAAGCCTGAAAGCAATAAAGAGTTTCCTCTGTTGCTGAAAAACTTCAAAGTTCTTAAAACAGTGAAGTGTAAATATTTTTCTATGATGGAAAATTTTACCTTTGGACACTATGAATAAGATGATGATGGGTCATTTGGTCTTATTATGCTTAATATTATCAACTATGATGATTGATGTTCCATATTTAATTCTTGCAGTGTTGGTATAGTATGTCTTTTGCTCCAAGGATTTAATTTCCTGCAGCACAAAAGGACAAAGAAAAAGTCTACCAAAGAATAAACTGTGCAGACAAAACTTTCTGCATAAAGCACCATGAAACGTTTTCCCAGATCACCTGCCTTTAGGAATGAAGCCAAAGTTCCACAGCAGGTTTTGCCTGCTAAATTTTTTCTTGTGGACTTCATTTGTATTTTAAGCATTAATTACACTCTTTTTTTCATATCCAAGTTTAAGTTGTTACATATTCAGGTACAGTTGGTAGGTCTCTTCCTAAGAGGATGTACAATCTAAGGGCCCTGTTTACTAAGCCTTGCTAGTGGTGCATTGGCGTTTTAGCGTTCCCTAACCATTAGTGCACGCTAACTGTGTAGGCGCCCACAATATTCCTATGGGCGCCTACACAGCGCACACTAATTTTGTGCACGTGCTAAAAACGTTAGCACACTTTAGTAAACAGGGCCCTTAGTTGTACCTGAGACTCTGGAGGGTGAAGTTATTTGCCCAAAGTTACAGGAAATGTAAATGGTAAAAGTGAGATTCAAACCCTGTCTTCTCTGGTCCTCAGTCTGCTGCTAGTAATTAGTAGGCTTCTACTCCATTGGACAGAATGCTTTTTTCACTCTGCCTGAAGATGTACTGTTTCAGAATTATGTGAGCAGAATGGCACTCTGTAGTCTTGTGTTTTTTTGGCCTGAAACTTAAATCCAGTCATTAGTTATGAGTAAGCTTTTTAGCATTCTATATGGTCAATTATCCATGATACATGTCTTTCATGTCACTGAGCTCTGGGTTATTTTTCATTCATTTGCTCACAGAGAAGCAATTTCCAGTTTTGAGGCTCTTAAAAAAATAAGATAGCAGAACAGGAAGTTTCAGCAAATTGGGAAAACTATGGAACTGGTTTATCCAAGTTTGGTTTCAGTTCAGCAATTGCTCAAGATCTATTAATGAAAAAAATCAGTGGAGAAAACTGCTTGTATGGTGCAAAACTCATCAAACTCCTTAAAGCTTCAGATAGCACTAATCCAATCACAATATGATATGCTTCTCTTTAAAGCTATTGCTTGAATTGTTCTGAATTTCTAAATAAAGTTAAGAATTCTGAAAGAGAACTCTTTTTTTTTTTTTTTATCATTGTCTCAATCTTCCATAGAAATTTTGCATTATTAGCAGTTATCAAATACTCTAACCATGTTTTCTTTGTTAGGTCAGAATTAGATTAACAAGGATAAGAAAATTTGATAGTTCGTTTACGTTAACATCTACAGTCTAAAGGCTAGAAGAGTGCCACCTACTAGGTGCCATATCAGTGCTTCCTTTTTCAAGCCTGAGTGCACTAAATCTGCAACATATGTAGGCCTGACCTACCCTCATGGATGTGTTACCTCACATTGCAGCCTGATTAACAGTGATAGCCCCCAAAATATTTCAGTTGTTAAAAATTTTCATTTAAAAAATGTTGCTATTCCTTATTTTCCCCTCAGACCAGTCCAGATATTTCAGTTATGCTTTCCTGCCAGCAAATGGAGACTGAGAAGTACTATGTCATCAGTTAAGAACAATGTGCAGTCTCTTAGCCAATCAGTATTTTTCAGTATCCAGTAGGTTGTAATTCAGATGCAGTGCAGCCTCTTCTCAAGTCTGGTAGGAAAGTTATTTCAGCTTTTGTGGAGTTCAAACAAAAAAAAAAAAAGGCTGAGAATCTAGTGAGTGAGGCTCTGGCTTGAGAATTTTGGCCATTCTAGGAGCCTTATGGTGTTACACCTGGTGGTCCCAGGTCCCTCCTCCCCTGTCTCCAAGCCACCCGTATTTTCTTGGCATTTAAAGGATAGATGTTATATGCCATTGTCCCTTCCTCACAAAAAAGGAACCTTGAGTACTCAAGCTAAGTATTTTTGCAACAGATTTAAAAAAAAAAAAAACTGTTAGCTAGTGTGTGATATATTTCTGTCTGCTCTCTAATTTTTTTTCCATGAAAATGAGACTTTCAGTTTATTGTTCTCTTTACTACTAACCCCCCCCCCCCCCCCCCCAATCTGTGTGGTGTCTAAGACGTTGGCTCTATTTCTATCTGAGCCCAGTCAAGGAGCTAATATGGCAGCACAGCCAGAAAAGTTAAAGCACTGTGCAGTTTGTGGGGGACACCAGCGGCTGTCAGGGCTGTGAAGAGAGAGCAGAGAAACTGACTTTGGTCAGTGGGGAAACCTCAGCACTTTTCTTGGCATGAAATTCCCACTAGTAACTCAGCATCCTCCGGGGAATTTTATCTGTTTGTGACAGAGCCAGTTATAGCAAGAGCCGTCGCCATTGTTTTTGATAGGGTCTCAGTAGTTTCTTCCCGAATTGAACTGCCTGTGCTTCTGATTTCAGATGCAGCTTCTTTTGAGATTGGTGAGTTAAAACACATCTAGGAATTCTGATGCTCAACAGGGGGTTTTCCCTGAGTTTATTAATGCATAAAGCTTTTTTCTATGAAGAAAGAGGTTGCAGCAGGAGGTCTTTTGAAATGTCTTGTCTGGGGAGAGGGAGGGTGTCCGCCAAATCCCCTTCTGAGTGTCCTAGACTGGATGTGTTGCAGGACTAGGAGGGCTTAGTGTAACCCTGATATTTAGTTCCAGAACAATCTCATAATTTAGAGGAAGTTTCTCCTAGTGATCCCTCTATTTCAGAGATGAATTAACCACCTTCATTTCTCAGAAGTTACCAGCACTTAGGATTTCAGTGGACTACTCAGATAAGAGCGTGGCTTTAGAGCATCCTCTTTTGATTGGCATTATGAAATCTAAGTCTTTTCCTATGTTACAGAGCTATTAATGATATAATATATGCAGAATGGGAAGTTACAGTGCAGTTTCGTGTAAAAAGGTCCATGTCTAGGATGTATCTAATTTTGTCTCAAAATAAGGCGTGTTTAACTTAACTAAGATTGATGCCAGGTTTTGGTGGTGACTTGAAAGACTACTATCCTGGTAGACAGGGGTGCAGCACTGAAGGAACCCCAGGATCGTAGGATGGAGTCTTTGTTGAAGTAAACCTTTGAGGTACGGCCTTGGCATTATAGGCGACAATTTGTGAAAGTTATATTGTTCGTGCATGTATTGGATGGTCTGAGCAACTTGTGGCGGTGTGCAAACACAGTCTTCATCATTGGTAGTTGCTATTTCTGAATACTTGGATATGGGAATAGCTTACTTGGCAGGTGTCTTATGTGATTTGGTTGGATCTTCAGCTTAAAATGTAGTGCTTTTGGTGTCAGTTCGTCATGGTTTATGGCTTAGAAATTATTCTGGTGATGTTGCTTCTGAAATGTATCTCAGCAAGTTACCCTTCAAAGGGGGAGATCTCTTGTTTGAAGATGAGTTAGTGAAGTTTGTCAAGAGTCTCTTGGAAACTAAAGTGCCTAGATTACCAGAAAATTGTTCTAGGTCCTTGGCTAGGGAGTCGTCTAACAGAGATTGCTTCATAGATTCTAGGAGATTTAGGTCTGCTAGAGTGAGTAGTACTCAATGATCTAGGTTCCCTTTTAGAAGTCGGTCCTTTCAAAGTGATCATAGAGGTAGACAAGACTTTGCTGGAAGTTGCACAGATGACTTCAAAATTCCCAATGAAGGCTTGTGGGCCTGTCCACTAGTGTTAGCAGTAGGAAGGGCATCTCAAGTTGTTTCACCAGAGGTGGGCCCAGATCACACCGCTGTATGGGTGCTAGAAGTGTTTTGCAACAGTTATGCCTTATAGTTTGCATGCCCTATTCCCAAGGCCTATCTGGAATCTCCATGTTGATCCAAACAGAAGATAGTTGCTATAAACCTTTCTAAGAGAGGGAAACAGCAAAGAATGAAATTTTGGCCCATCCTAGATCTCAAATTGGTTAACAAGTTTCTCAAGGTTCCAAGTTTTTGAATGGAGATCTTAAGATCAGTAATTGTATTTGCCCATCAAGGGGAATGTATAACCTTCCTGGATCTTATGGAGGCTTACCTGCATATTCCTATCAGAGAGGCACATCAAGGATTTCACAGATTTCAGTTCTACAACAGCATTTCCAGTTTTGTGCTCTTCCAGTCAGTCTGACAGTGGCACCCAGAACATTCACAAAGGTTATGGTGGTGCTTGTTGCAGCAGCCTTACATATGGATGGCGTTTTAGTTCATCCTTTTTTGGATGATTGGCTCATAAAAGCAAAATCTTAAGACAAAAGCAAGGAATTCACTGTTCGAGGAAGAATGATAAAGCTGCAATCTCAAATTCAAAATCTTCTCTCTCTTTGTCAGAAGACTGCTTGACACTATCTCTATGTCCTAGGGGATCAATGGTTGCCATGCTGGATCTAGTTCCATGGGACAAGATGCACATGAGACCATTGCAAATTTGCTGTCTCGCTGGTCACCTCAGTATTGAGAACTGGACTTTATTTTACCCCTTCAACTACGAGTCAGCCAGTCTCTAGAGTGGTGGCTACATGTAGATAACCTGCTGAAAGGAAGGACTCTAGAGGTGCCAAACTGGATTTTGTTGACCACCACTGCCATTCTCTCCATTTGGGGATCTCATTGGGCAGATGGGCTCAAGGGCACTGGTCCCTAAAAGAGTCCAAATGGTCAGATCAGTTCATTGGAGGCACATTCAATTTGTTTAGCACTTCTCAAATTTCAGGCTCTGGTGAAGAGAAAGGCAATTCAGATTTTATCAGACAATGTGGCAGTGGTAGCTTATGTCAATGAACAGGGAGGAAAGAAGTAAGCTTGTCACAGAGGAAGTAATCATGATGACTTCAGCGGAGTTGAATCTGGAAGATATCTCAGCAAAACACATTGCAGGGATACCAAATGTGCAGGTGGACTTTCTAAGCAGAATTCTGTCCAGAAGAATGGAGTCTCTCTACGTTAGCCTTCCAGATATTGGTGCAGCATTGGGGTTATGATGACTCTAAGAGTGATATCACTAAATGCAAAAGTGCCTCTCTTTCTCTCACAGAAGGGACCTCAAGTCAGCAAGCATAAATGCCCTGCCCCAACCTTGGCCACAGTCCAGTCTTCTGTATGTATTTCCACCTTGGCCTTTGATAGGCAGGGTAATTCAGAGACTTCAAAAGACATGTGGGACTAGTAGTGCTCATAGCTCCGGATTGGCCAAGGAGACCCTGATACAGGAATCTAATGAGACTCTGGATGGAAGAGCCATTCTTGTTGGGCAAGGATTGGTTGTTAGTCCAAGGTTCAATCAGCATGCAAGACACTTCTCTGTTTTGTCTTACAGCTTGGCTCATGAAAAGGCAAGGTTGAGAAAGAAGGGTATTCTCATTCACTCTGGGACGTCTTCAATTTCTTTAGCTTATATCTATGTTTGCAGAGTCTTTAAAGATTGGTGTTGAGGAATATTTTTCCTCTGTGTTCCTCCATTCCAAAAAATTTAGAAAGTTTGGCAGGATAATATTTGAATATGGTACATTTCTTCAGAGCAGTTAAGCAGATTAACCCTCCAAGATGCAAGGTAGTTTCTCTTGAAACTTAAATTTAGTTCTTTCTTCTCTGGTTGAAGTGCCCTTTGAATCTCCGAGTCTGACTTTGATGAAAGATGTTACTCTTAAAACAGTGTTTCTGGTAGCCATCTGTTCGGCACTAAGTTTAGAGCTACAAGCCTTATTAAGAACCTTTCTTGGTCTTTAGTCGACAAAGTGGTTCTTTGACCTGTTCCTTCCTTTCTGCCTAAAGTGGTTTTGTCTTTTCACCTCAGTCAGTCCAGTGTTTTGTGTTACCAGTAAAGACATAAATTCCAATTGTCTTCATAAACTAGATGTTGTTCATATGTTATAATGTTCTCTGAACAGGACACTTGAATATAGAAAGCCAGACAGGCTCTTTTTTTTATTTTTTTTTTTACTCTTGAGGGGAGCATGTAAAGGTGAAGCTGAATCTAAATCTACAATAGCTCATTGGATTAAAGAAGCAATTTCTTCATTACATATTCTGAAAGGTTGCCCAGTACCAGAAGTGTTGAAAACTCATTCTACCAGGGGGGTGATCAGCATTTGGGGCAGAACGCTCCCTGGTGCCTCCAGTTGACATTTGTAAGGTGGCCACTTGGATGTCCTTGCATTACTTTAGTTGGCATTATCGATAGGATGTTCAAATTAGGAAAGATGTGGCCTTGTGATCCAGAATGTTGGCTAGGGAGCTTCATCTTTCCTCCAAACATAATTCAATGTTGCACTATATCCAAAGCCTCTAGGCTGGTCTGAAGGGGACAATAAGAAAGGATAACTTAGATATTACCTGCTAATTTTCTTTCCTTGAGTCGTACCAGACCAGTCCATAGCCCATCACTTTCTGTTGAACTGCAGATTATTTCTGGCAGTAGGGTGAATAATTTTGGGATGGAGTTTGTCTTCGGCTTTAACTGTACATATAGAGCAATTTGTTTATAATTGTTTTTTTGTTTTCTGTTGTGGGGTTTTAGTTCTGATGGGAGTTCCTACTTTTCAATTTTACCTGCTGCTGTGTTATGATAAATACTGATTGGCTAAAGTGTTGCACATGGTTTTTAACTGATGACATCATACTTCAGTACTTCTCAGTCTCCAGCTGCTGGCAGGAGAGCATAACCCAAGCAACTGGACTATCTGGTGGGAAGGAAAGAATATATGGGCATCTCTATCATTTAGCGCATCCTAATTATTAACACGCGCTAAAAACGTATGCTTTAGTAAACGACCGCCATAGAGCCTACTGTGTACAATAAATCCAAATATATAAAGTTAAACTCAGGTGAATCAAGCTGTTTGTATTGTAGAAAATGAATCTGAAGCAAACATACAGCTACAGAAAGGACTCCAGGATAATAACATTCAAACGTAGAGATTGGAGGAATGCTATAAGAAAATTTCATGGTGGTTGAATACCCCATGGAGCATTGTCATGGAAGTAGTTTGACTCCACCAAGCCAATGCCTCAATCAAGCTATCCCTCCTAAAGTCAGCAGCAGTGGGTTAACACAACTGCTAAGGAAAGTCACAGACCTAAAGTTACTTTAAGAGAACTACAGGGGTCTCTGACTGAGATGGGGGGGGGGGGGGGGGGGGAATGTTGGTTATCTAGCAATGTCAAGATCACTCTACAAACATAGCCTGTGTGGGAGGGTGATAAGAAGGAAGTTTGCTGCTGAAGAAAATTCATATTCTGTGCCACACAGAATTTGCAAAGAAACATATAGGGACATTGCATGCATATGAGAGACTTGGTATTAGTAGACCAAAGTGAAGCTTTTAGGTCTCCGCAGATTGATTTGCTGCATTTGTTTCAAGCCACGCATTTTGCTTAGCAATAACACCATTCCTGCAGTAAAACATGGTGGTTAAAGCTTTGTGTTATAGAGCTGCATTGCATTATTCCACTGTGCAAAATCAGTAAATGCTTATCCTAAATGACACATGGCGGTTATTAATGTAAAAGGGGTTTCCACCAAATTTTAGTTTGTTAGTCTTGACTACATTTTGAAGATTTCTATAATTTTTCATTCACATGGAAACTGTAGATTATGCCTTGCAGATCAGTGAAACAAACTCCTACTTTAATACATTTTGAATTGGGTAAATAAGAACAAAAGAGTAATATCCCACAGAAGAGGATCATTTCTTTATTTTAACTCCTTTGCTGTCAATCTGAAGAGTGGCAAGAGCTCCTGAGAGTGCTGGTATCTTGGGCATTGGCCAAGGCCTAGACTCATGAGCAAAGAGGGTGCTTGGATTGCGTATTTCCTTCACCTGTAAGGAAGTGAAGGGGAAGACTGAGCAGAACCTGTGACCAGTTCAGAGAACTGGGGGGGGGGGGGGGGGGGGAGAAACAACCAGCAGTCATATGTGAAAATGATCAGCTGGAGGTGGTTTCCAACCACAGGTGTTTACAGATGGGCCTATGATCAGTGGAAATACTGAAAGCAGTAGTTGTGTCAAGGAGGGTTTGATATATTTAGAGGAGACTGACAAATAAAAATCCTCTAGATTCAAGGAGCCCACAACTGTGTACATATGAAGTGTTATTTCAGATCCCAAACAAAGGAATATCTAAGAGTGGATTAGTACACTGTGAAATCGTAGCAAAGGATCGCCCAAAAACTGAGGAAAAGAATACTTCAGCTATTATTAACCTAATATATTTTTGTTTTTTTTTCTTTTTGATTTTGCTTATGTGTGTGAAAATAACAGATAAACTGTTCAATTCCAATTTCATCCATTAATTTTATATTTTAACCCATTCTGCTGGTGTGATCAGAGGCATTTTTGGAGTGGCCAAGTGCCTGGAAAGAAACAGCAAAAGACTGGCTGGTCACCTACAAACTAGAGCCTTGAAAACATCTCTCCCACCCCTTTCTCCTCAGGATCACAAAAGGGGGTAAGAGAGATCTCTCCCTCCATACCTGTAACCTCTGGGGATGTCTTTTCCATTCCTTTCCTCCCAAAACTCAGTTCCACTACTACTACTAATCATTTCTAGAGCGCTACTAGGGTTACGTAGCGCTGTACAAATTAACAAAGAAGGACGGTCCCTGCTCAAAGGTGCTTACAATCTAAAGAACGAAATGTCAAGTTGGGGCAGTCTACACAATCAAAATATAGCCAAGGCACAAATAAGAAAATATCTATTTTGAGATCCAGCAGAATCAATCCTAACTGCCTTTAGCTGCCCTGCTCCACTCTAGGTAGCAATTCCCTCTAAAGCTCTTGCTGGATCCCACTCAAACTGCTTGGCAACTGTCTGTTCACATGCCCTCAGCAGTGTCCCAGGGCTTTTCAACTCGGTAGCAACCAAGTTTACTGAGGAAGTGGGAACCACCAGCAAGTACTGCACTCTTAGAACCATCATTAGAGGGGCCAGTCAGTGCTTCTCTTTTCCAGACTTCTGAGGCAGTTGAATTCCACAGGTCATAGAACTCAAGACTGGGAATTAACATTAGTTATTGTTGTCCCAGTTAAGCTTATGGTTCTCCCCAAAGTCAGTCACAAAGCAGTCCCTAGCTGTGATCAAAACTAGAGAAAGTTTGGAGTAAGCCACCTTCTTTCCCTGAATATATGTAAACCGCTTTGAATGTAGTTGCAAAAACCTCAGAAAGGCGGTATTTCAAGTCCCATTTCCCTTCCCCCTTATATTTCCCCACAGATCTCAGAGGAAAATAAAAAGTAGATCCCAGGCAGCCAGCATCTTAAAACAGATGCTGGGCAAGTGCTGTATAATTAAACTGAATTACTATAAAATTTGAATAGCATAATTTGGACCAGTAGTATCCACCTTGATATACATGCGAAGGACAATTATATAAACTAAGTGTTAACGTTTACAATCTAATATTTAAGTGGCCATCACATGCATCATTGTTTAGAATACTGACAGGCAGGTATGCTACCCAAGCGCTATTCTGTAAATGCATAACTATCTTGTATAGTGTGTATTCGTAAGGCTCCCATGTATTTGTGTAACTTACAGAAATAAGTTATGCACATCCTGCCACTGTGGCTGGTTTAAAGTGTGGGAGCCTGCATGTTAGATGCATCAATATCAGATTACGCAGAGTCTAGGCATGTAGCTTCCCTTATAGAGTTTGCTCCTACTGCCCACCCTCAGGGTACCTAAATGGAGGTACCCTGTTATAGAATTGGCCCCAGTGTGGCTGATTTTTTGACTGCACCTCCTGGACTTTACCACCAGAAAACACAGCATTAGTCTGTTATACTCATTGGTTTAGCTTTTGCCAGGAGTAAAAGCAAGGTGCACTGAGGCAGATTGTCTGAGGCACAAAATGGTTAACACTGACATCATTGGCTTGTTTAGACTTTTATCATAAACCTCCATTTGGCCTATGAAAGCTAAATTGTAAATAATCACCAGGGGACTTTTATAATGGCTTTAAAGCTTCAAATAGATCTCATGAAAGGAACTATAAATTGTAGACTGGACAAATCCCATAAAAAACAGCAGGAGAATGTGCTGACTAGTCTAGTCTGTTGGAGGATTTTGCATTTCAAAGACGTTCCACAGAGTAGTCCCAAATCGAACAGTTGGATCAGTATACATACAGATATTGCTGTTTCGTGTGGAAATACTTTTGGTTTTCATACAGTTTAGGTGACAATGGAGAGATTATGACTTCTTTCAGGGCAACTGGGGGAATTGCATGAGACCTCAACCAAACAAGGGCCCGTGTGGGCTTGTTGCCACATGCCTAGATCTAAAGACTGGCTAAGCAGCCCTCTCTGGGGCCTATAGATAGGCTTCTGCTCCAAGATACATGCACATTCAGTTGGCAGCAGGCAAAGACAGTGAGAGAGAGAATCTGAGTGAATATGAGGATAGGGATGCTAAATGAATCCTTTGCCTAACAGGGTTGATTCAGTTCTGGGTGTACCCCATTTCATGCAGGTACTTGCACTGATTTCCCCATTGCGTTCCCTAATAAAAGCAAGACTACAAGTTCTTGCATGCAATGGGGTGAACCCAGGACTGGATCAACCCTGTCAGGTGAATATGAATCCAGTTGCCACCCTTATATAAGGGGGATGTATGAATGCCAAGGGGGGCCATGTGTGGTAAATGTTTTTTAGGAGAATGCTTGTCAAATAGGAGTGGAGGAGTGGCCTAGTGGTTAGAGCACCAGTCTTGCAGTCCAGAGGTGGCTGGTTCAAATCCCACTGCTGTTCCTTGTGATCTTGGGCAAGTCACTTAACCCTCCATTACCTCAGGTACAAACTTAGATTGTGAGCCCTCCTGGGACAGAGAAATATCCAGTGTACCCAAATGTAACTCACCTTGAGCCACTACTGAAAAAGGTGTGAGCAAAATCTAAATTACATAAGTAAAAACAATTTTGCAAAACACATGCTGTGATTACCGTAGTAATTACAGTACTACCTCCTTAAAAGCTAAAAAAAAAAAATATATATATATATATATATATGGCTCTGAAACAGGACTTTTTCACAAATCTTGTGTACAAGGTAAAGGAAAGGAAAAGAGGCTGTCGGGTGAGCTCCCATGATTTCCCTAGGAGGAAAGGAAGTTACAAATTATTTGTTTCTTCCCAATAGAAAATAATTGTGAGAAAAGGGATGCTTCCTGTACTTATTTCTCCTCTGAACTGGAACAAATGTATTCAGGATCAAGAGCTCAGGGAGGCAAATATAAGTCATCCACCCAATATTCAAAAGGGTTTAACCAGACAGTAGAGGCTTTTCCCCGTTTAAACCCCACTGAAGGATGTGGCACATGATATTTAGTGGCACTTAATCAGTGCCTCTGAATATCGTCACTAACTGGACATCTCCTAACTGATTAGGTGAGGGGGTGTGTGGGGCACCTACTGCACTTGGCCACTCAGCTGTGAATTTCAGTCTGCTATCCAGTTAAGTGACTGCATAAATTTAGGATAGCAAAAAAGGCTGTCCTAATAATCTGTGAAGTTAACTGGGTGCTGGTATGAGACCTGAATACTCAATGCCAGAAGTCACATATGCCCCAGCATTGAAGATCTGGAGTCAGTTCAGCCTGTGGCTGTGAGCAGCTCAGAGGCCACTTACTGCTATGGGCTGAGTATCTGCCGGCATGTATCCAGATGGATGAATAACATTTTGGGGAATGGCTGAATGTGAAGATTTCAGTGACATACCTGAATTCCACCTCCTGTTTACACTGAAGACTATCTTCACAAACGTCTAATTTCTATTGCCCTTTTCCTAATAGAAGCCCAGATCTGCAAGACTGAATCATTTCCAATAGTATGAGTGTTAAATGAAAAGTAATGCCTCCACCTCCATAATTCATCAACAGGTGGCAGCACTGATGCACCACACATGCTCATTCGTTCTTTGAAATCTCTTCCTTCAGTTCAATTGGTGGAAGTGTGTGAGACAAGGCTGTTGTGCTGTTTCTTCTGAAATGAAAGCATGCAATGAGCACTCCAGTGCAATTTAAGCAATGTTCCATGAGAGAATTTCTGACCGTTTAATTAGAGTCTCTCCAACTGAAATTCACTATCACATGCAAGTTGTTTATGGTCATGACTGAGTTGATGTGAGTATATTGTATTTTTGGACTGAAAAAGGTAAAGATTGTGAACCAGGAAGGGCTGATTTGTGTGATTAAAAACAAAGTGGATGACCTGTGACAGCAACAGACGAGGCTCACATGAGAAAGGTTGATCAATGCGTGAAGGACAATCAAAGTAAGACTCAAAGCCTTAGTTTGAAAGAACAATTGAGAAGAGGTTGGAAGCACAAGAAGGAAATTTTGTTGCAACACGATACTAGGCCTCTCCTTACATGAAACCCCACAGAAGCAATTGCAAAGATGGATCTCACAGTCTTATCGAGACACAAATATACAGTGAATCCTGTATATAATAATGACAAACAGTACTCCTGTTCTATATAAATTACAAAATCTTTATTAGTGAAAACAAACCAGTGCATTAAAAGAATTACCAAATAGTATCCCTGCAACTCACTCTCACTTCCATCCACACCAGACTCATTCCCTGATCACATTGAACTGGTATCTCAAAGAAACTTCTGGGACCAAAAAAACTGCCAGGATTAATAAAGAAAACAGTTAACTGTTATGTCTGATTTTTCAGTTCCTTCCTAGAATGTTCCTAATAATTCATATGAACACAGAGGTTGTTCTATGCTACAGTCCAGAATTAACGTTATTCAAAATGCATTGAAACTAGTTTGAAGCCACACTGACACTAGTTTGAAAATAACTAAAGACAACTGATATATTTAGTTTTAAATTGCTTTGAAACTTATTTGTTGAGAAAATGATAACTGGATAGCAGCTCTCACACACATGGAAATACTTCCTGTTTCGCAGATCTGTAATAGGAAAACACTACCTCCAATATCACATACTGCCCTTTGACCTAGTGTCAGCATCATGAGTATTAGTAAAGGGGGTAATTCTATAAGGAACTGTATGCACTTAAATGCCAGTATTCTAGTCAGATACATGCATATGTGAACACATAGATACATAAATGACAATAATCTGGCTACATGGTATTCTATAAGTATGCACATATCTTCAATAGTGTGTGTGTTGCAAGTGGACATTCACATGGGTGGACTCTGGGCAGTTTGTGAGTGTGAATGTTTACACCGGCTCTACGGTTAGCATAAGTGCTTGTGCCTAATCACATACCTGGCTGCTCTACTATTCTATAAAGGAAAGCAGGTGCCTACATTCCTTTAGGCTCCAAAGAATTGCCTGCCATTTATATAATTGTTCTCAAAATGCTAGTTGTGGTTGCAGCACATCGTGCATGTGTTTTCCTATTTAGACGATTGGCTGGTCAAGAGCACATGCCATAGAATCAGTAAACTCAACCATCCATGTGATAGTGTTACCCCCAACTTCAAAGTGTCTCTCATCTCATTTGGAAATGATAGTTCGCTAGACAGGACTCAAGTGAAAGCCTTTCTTGCACAGGAAGTGAGCTTCACGTGTTCATAGTGGAAGAAATAAAAGTCAGTAGATAGCACAAAGCACGCTGACAAATCTTGGGCTTTACGACATCAATAGTAAATGTAACTAATGAGCC
The DNA here is from genome assembly GCF_901765095.1 of Microcaecilia unicolor. Classification (NCBI taxonomy): domain Eukaryota; kingdom Metazoa; phylum Chordata; class Amphibia; order Gymnophiona; family Siphonopidae; genus Microcaecilia; species Microcaecilia unicolor. The sequence continues at coordinate 347,280,459 of NC_044033.1, read as the reverse complement.
CAATGGACCCTATGTTCCCAGTGGCTACAGACTACCCAAATTTTATGAGAGAGCATCCAAATTATGCTATAGTTCAAGACTGAGCTCTGGCTAAATGAATCCCCTTCCATATTTTACCAGCTCAGATTGTTGTCGCAACTTGGGATTGGAAATTTATATATAGAGGCTTACACATTCAGGGCCTTTGGCCTATTCAGGAAACTCTTGGTTTGGAATATTGTGAACACTTTCAGAAATTAATTGCCCCCCCCCCCCCTCAAAAAAAAAACATAATCCTTATTATACAGATGATCAAGAAGCCATATTCAACATGGACAAGCAGGGAGGAATAGGGTGTCTAGAAACTTTCAGGATGTAGAAATGAGCCACCTTGCATATGATGTCTTTCAGAGCGAGCTCCCTGATAGCGAAGAATAACATTCTAAAAAGATGAATCATACTTTTCAACTACATGGGACCTGAACAAAGAGGTAGCAAACAAGATATCCTGTAAGTTAGGACACCCATGACAGATTTGTTTGCATCTATGAACCTGGTGGTTCTTCATTTCTATTTAAGGATAAGGACACACACACTGTCTTCAGAAGCTTTCTGTCTAGACTGGGGAGAAAGCCTCCTATATGGTTTTCTCCAGTTCCATTAGAGGCAGACTATACTAAAACTCAAGGAGCTATGTTCCTCATTGCTCATTATTTGCCTACTCCTATGGGTGTTATCTTTGATGTAACCAATCAGACTGGGTACTTCTCCAACCCTTATTCTGCAGAATCAGGGGACTTTATTACATCTCAAAATCAGGTCACTAACCCTCACAGCCTGGTTGTTTAAATGGTAATAATGTTCTGAATCTGTGTCTCTTATTTTTCTGGCTTCTAGGACAAATTCCACTAGAAGGTCATATAGATTTAAATGAAAGAGGTTTCCATTTGGCTTAAGGGAAAGGCCATAGCCCAGGGGCGGGCGATTGTTTTGGCCTTAGGATCATATCGGGAATCATGAATGGGCTGGAGGGGTGAGTGGGTGTTCAAAGAAACCAACAGAGTTTGGAAGAGCAGGGAAGAAGGTAGATCATTTCCTTTTCTGAACCCAGTCATATCCCAGCAAGATTCCATTCCTGTCCTCATCCCTGCCTTGTCAGAACCAATGACATCCCTCTCTGTCCCCTTATTCTACCAGCCATCGCTCTTCCACCTAATGTGCTTTCTTCCTACCAGACTGTTGAGTTAGGTTTCTGCCCCATGGTGGTTGGCCTCTGATCAGTCTGTATGGTAGCCTGCTTCTCTGACTGCATGAAATAGTAACAGGTAGTTTTTCCTCCTTCAAATATGCAAGACTATGATACCTGACTCCCTCTTCAGCTAGCCACATTGGACTGCAGCACCTGACTCCTAATTCAGTTTGCTGCACAACTTTCTCTCTTTTCCCAATTGTCCTGGTGACATCATCATAAGAATAGCCATACTGGGTCTGACCAATGATCCATCCAGCCCAGTATCCTGTTTCCAACAATGGCTAATCCAGGTCACAAGTACCTGGCAGAAATCCAAATAGTAGCAACATTCCATGCTACCAATCCCAGGGTAAGCAGTGACTTCCCTATGTCTAACTCAATAACAGACTTTGGACTTTTCCTCCAGGAACTTGTCCGAACTTTTTTAAAACTCAGATACACTAACCACTGTTACCACATCCTCTGGCAATGTTGAGTGAAAAAAAATATTTCCTCCTATTTGTTTTAAAAGTATTTCCATGTAACTTTGAGTGTTCCTCTAGTCTTTGTACTTTTTGAAACAGTAAAAAATCAATTCACTTTTACCCATTCTACACTACTCAGGATTTTTGTAATGTAGCTGACCTTACCCTATGATGTACCACACATGAACTGAGGAGCTTTCACAGGGCTGAATTTCACCTCGGGTAAGGTGCTCAGAAGTGCTCCTCATAAAGAAGAACTTCTTCCTTCTACCTCCAAGGAAGAAGGAGGAAAGATAATTTGTTTGATGCTGTTAATTTATTTTGGTGTGTCCAAAGAAAAGATGTTACACTCTGAATTTAAAATATTGAACTTTTTATTGTTTAAAGTAAATGTTTGGGGAAAGGAAGTATTAGAAGTTTAGTTAAAGTTCCATTAACTATGAAGACATTTCCAAAACGTTTTCAGAACAGCTTACAAATGTTTACTAACTCAAGCTTTATTTGATATTTTTTTTTCCTTTGAATAAATTCAGCAGAATTTTTACATTAGGATTTTGCTTATTTCCAATCTAGCAGTTCACATTAAAAAAGCTTTCACCCTTCAATTACCTCTGGTTGTACAAGATCCAAATTAGGGTTATCTAATTTAACTTCATATAAGTAATACAGCTTAAACTATGTATGTTTCTTTTGGTCAACTACCTCTATTAAATTTCTTATTAAATTTCTTGTCATATGTTGCACCAGGAAATCTTAAACATGGTCTATGAGTCTCTCCCTCTGGTCACCCTCTTAGTACCAAAAATTCTTTAGGTGTAAAAAAAATGTATGTTGATTTTAGATTCAGTCTCTTTTGATGATGTCTGTGTGGATGCAGAAGACTTATCCGTGTTTGTTCAGGCTCTCTTAAATCTTAGTTTTCCTTTCTTGTATATGGCGGGGCCCTTCTTCTTTTCTCCCAGGAGTAGATGATGGCAAAGTAGCAGGAGTTGCACATACAACCTATTCTTAAAACCATAAATAAAAAGGAAGAAAACTGCCTCCTTATCAATTAATGTGTGTGCACCCTGTTCTCCAGAGTGTTCCTTCCTCAACACTGGATACCTAATATACTGTATATAGCTCACTACTTTCAAAATAAAATCAATGTATTGTCTTGTCTGCTAATTGCGATCTGTCTAAACATTCACACACATTAGTTATTGATCTCTTAAAACACTAATGAAGCTGGCACGACCCAAAACAGAACTTCAACCTTTAAAACTATGAATTCACCTTAAAAGTAAAGCACTGCTTAAACAAGGTTATTTTTCTTAAACACGGCTCTTTTTAAACCCAGAGCTTTTTAATATCAATTTTGGATATTAGTAAGATGTTTCTTTGCACTAACAGGAGATCAACAAATAAACAGCCTCTCACTGAGTCTCACTGTCCCAAATTCACACAGAATTTCCACAACTTGACCCCAAAAATCCCTTTATTTATTTATTTATTGCATTTGTATCCCACATTTTCCCACCTTTTTGCAGGCTCAATGCAGGCTTTAAAGTCAGAAACAATGGGGATTGGTGAAGATTTTGATGGGAATTATAGTTTTGTTAAGTGCTCGAAATGAGAGACTTGAGAACATCATTGGAAAAGGGGGGAGGGTAGGGGGGAGAGGGTGAAAAGGGGAAAAAAATGTTAGTCTATGATAATGAACACAGATGATAAGTGCCTTTGTTTTATTGTAGGCTTATTTGTAATAGCTGTATTTCTGTACTGGTTTGCAATAAAAAACGTTGAAACATAAAGTCAGAAACAAAACAATCTTATCTGAATCCTTTAAGAAGAATCCAGTAACTCTTTACTTTCACAGGTTCTCAAAATGTTTCCCAGAAATTCCATTTCAAATGCTCCTAAGTACTGACCCTCTCTCCTTCACACACACGTCACATTTCTTACCAAATATTCCAGTTCAACTTTCTTCTCATTCATATCAGACTCACACACAATCCTGTCTCTTCAGAGTCAAACCAGCTTCTCTTTCTTCCTACCCTGTCTTTCCTGAACAGATTATAGCCCGGTATAACTATATCCCAGTCATGGTTGTCTGTGAACCATGTCTCTGTGATCACCACTAAATCCAAATCAGCCTCTTCCATCACAGCCTCAAGATTTAAAACCTTATTTCCCATACTTTGGGCATCAGTATATTCTGCTTTCCAGATGTTGCCTTTTCCCCATTTGTGTAGAGGTATTTAATGCTTCACATACCAATCAATGCTTCTATAGAGTCAAGAGTGGTCCCAAACAAGGGCAGATGTGGTCCCTTTCCACAGAAATAAGGAGGATGTTGGGAACTACAGGACAATTAGTCCGATCTCAGTGGTAAGTAAACTAATGGAGATGCTTCTAAAACAGAGAACAGTGAGGATTTACAAGACCTGAGGCAGCATGGTTTTATTAGAGGCAGGTATTGTCAGGCAAATCTGATTAATTTCTTTGAGTTGGTGACTCAAGAGTTGTATTGAAGGAAAATGCTTCATGTGGTGTGCCTTTGACACAGTTTTGCAGAATGACATAAATAAACTGAATACCATAAGAACATAAGCATCTCCATATTGGGTTAGACTGAAGGTCCATCACACCCAGTATCCTGTTTTCAACACTGGTCATCCCACCACCTTGTCGCATTGTTTCTTAAACTTCAGATCTTCGGACACCAACACCCCAAGGTCTCTCTCCTGAGTCAAGGTTACTAATCTCTCCCCTCCTATCTGGTATCTCTCTTTGGGGTTTCTGCACCCCAAGTGCATCACTCAGCACTTCTTGGCATTAAATTTTTACTAATACAAAAAATCTGGGTAATATATACACAAAAATCAACAATAGACCCCTAATTCAAATATTTTCTACAATGGATCAATTTTTCTTTTTTTTCCCCCTTTTCTAAATCAATCTACTTAATATGTATAAATGTGCTCCGTTCAAACAAATTCGTACAATTACATCCCTCAGAGGAACATTTGGGAGAACCATAGGAACCATCATTGCATATCCAAGTGTTCCTCTTTGTTAATAGTATAGGCTTTGTCCCATTAATCCCATGCTTATGTATATAGTCAGTAAATATGTTCTTTATAATAGTCTCCACCCTTTTTCCAGGCAATGACATCAGTCCACCGGTCTATAATTTCCTAGATCACCTCTGGAAGCCTTTATAAAAATTGGTGGTACATTGGCCACTTTCCAGTCTTCTAGAACCACGCTTGTTCTATCAGCTCTCTGGGGCCTAAAGAGACAGACTGGGTTAGGAACTGGTTGAGTGGAAGGAGACAGAGGGTGGTGATAAATAGAGCTCACTTTGAGGAAAGGGATGTTACCAGTGGTGTGCCACAAGGTTCGGTTCTTGGCTCTATTCTTCTTAACATTTTTGTATACTAGATTGTGAAAGGGCTGTCTATTAAGGCTTGCCTCTTAGCAGATGATACCAAAATCTGCAATAGAGTAGACACCTCTGATGATGTGGATAACATGAGGATGGACCTAGTAAAGCTTGAAGAATAATCCAGAATTTGGCAGCTAAGATTTAGCACTAAATATGTAGGGTCATGCATTTGGGCTACAAAAACCCAAGGTAGCACTACAGTTTAGTGGGTGAAGTCCTTTTGTGCATTACAGAGGAGCAGGAATTGGGTGTGATCGTACATGATGATCTTAAGGTGGCCAACAAGTAGAAAAGGTGACAGAAAATGCCAGAGGAATGTTTGGGTGTATAGGGACAGGAATGGCCATCAGCAAAAAGATATAAACAGGTGAGACAATACTGAGAATACTATATACAGTTCTGAAGACCGCACCTTCAAAAAGATATAAACAGGATGGATTCTATCCAGAGGGGTGGTTATTGGTCTTTCTCTTTCTAAAGATTCTTTCTAGTCTTTTTCCATCTGCAGATTCACAGATGTGTGCATCCATTTTATTCTGTTTCTTTGCATTCTGACATTTCTTCTGGTTTTTGCTTAAAAAGCACAAGTACAAATTCCAAGATGCTTATGATGATAGGATTTACATTTTGGGAATAGCTGTCTTGGAGTTAGCCTAAAAAGGAGATGCCAGCTATCTTGTGGCTAAAGGCTCCCACTTCGAAAAACATGTGGCTTCAACATAAACTTGGCAAGGACCCATGTTTTACAGGATTTTAGAAACTATCTGTAGTGTTCAGAAGATGGCTTTGTATGCTTTTTGATCTTACAAATAGTTTAGAGATACTTAGAGCATCTGGATTGATTTGAAAACAGATAGATCTTCAGTTCCACAAGAGATATATAGAAGATGCAGCCAGGGGAATAATAACTACTAAAAATGTGCTGATCAATAGTTAGAAATAATTATGTGATCAGCACTTGGTGCTTGCCACTTAAATGCTTTGTTTTTTAAAAATTTCCACCAGCAAATGGATACATTTTGTCTTTGTAAGCTGATATATGTCCTTTTAAATTGAGGTGGAACCAGGAATATTCTAGGAATGGGGCCAAGTTATGTAGATAGTGGTAATATTTAGCTGACATCCAGATAATTTTAACTATACAAGTGAACTGTTTAAGGTAGCACTGTATGCTCCACATGCCAGCTGATACAGATAGGCTGGCTGAATATCTGTATGGAGACATCCAAAAAGTTCATCTTCCTGTCCTTCTGCAACAGTTGTTCTGCTGAATACTGTCGCCACTGAGTCTGAGATTTCTAAGGGCCCAACATTAAAAAAAAAAAAAAAAAAAAAAAAAGCTAAGCTCCTAGATATAGAGGCTCATTTTCAAAGCACATAGACTATCCAGCTTATTTTCGAAGGAGATCGCCGGCCATCTTCTGACACAAATCGGGAGATGGCCAGCCATCTCCTGAAGCCGGCGAAATCGGTATAATGGAAAGCCGATTTTGGCCGGCTCCAACTGTTTTCTGTCGCAGAGCCGGCCAAAGTGAAAGGGGACGTTTCGGAAGGGTATGGGAGGCGGGACGGGGGGCGTCGTTATGAGATGGCCGGCTTCGACTGATAATGGAAAAAAGAAGGCCTGCTCTGAGGACCATTTCGCCGGCTTCACTTGGTCCATTTTGTTTTAGGACCAAGTCTCAAAAAAGTGCCCCAATTGACCAGATGACTACCGGAGGGAATCGGGGATGACCTCCCCTTACTCCCCCAGTGGTCACCAACCCCCTCCCACCCAAAAAAAATCCTTCTATGCCAGCCTGAAATGTCATACCCAGCTCCCTGATAGCAGTATGCAGGTCACTGGAGCAGTTTTTAGTGGGTGCAGTGCACTTCAGGCAGGTGGACCCAGGCCCATCCTCCCCACCTGTTACACTTGTGGTGGTAAATGGGAGCCCTCCAACCCCCCCCCCCCCAAAAAAACCCACTGTACCCACATGTAGGTGCCCCCCTTCACCCATAAGGGCTATGGTAATGGTGTAGAGTTGTGGGGAGTGGGTTTTGGGGGGGATTTGGGGGGCTAAGCACCCAAGGTAAGGGAGCTATGCACCTGGAAGCTATTTCTATTTTTATTTTTTAATTTTTAGAAGTGCCCCCTAGGGTGCCCAGTTGGTGTCCTGGCATGTCAGGGGGACCAGTGCACTACAAATGCTGGCTCCTCCCATGACCAAATGCCTTGGATTTGGCTGGGTTTGAGATGGCCGGCTTCAGTTTCCATTATCTCAAACCCGGCCATCTCTGACATTTGGCCGGCCCCAATCGTATTATTGAAACAAAAGATGGCTGGCCATCTTTTTCGATAATGCGGTTCGGGTCCGCCTTTTGCGGCGCCGGCCATATAGATGGCCGGCGACGTTCGATTATGCCCCTCCACAGGTCTCATTTTCAATGCACTTAGACATAAAAAGTACCATAATAACTGATGGTACTTTGTGTGTCTAAATGATTTGAAAATGAGCCCCTTAAGCTTCTAAAATTGTGCTGTATTTTCAGCCAAACAGAAGCCTAAATGGCCCTTTTACTAAAGGGCATTAAGCCCTTAGAATGCAGTTAGCGCACAAAACAGTATTTTTCCTGTTTTTGCACACTAAACGCTGTGATATTTAAATATTAGTTTTCCTCTGAGTGACCATGACATTGATGGAGCACAGATATAGAAATGATGTCCAGCTAGCACTTTAGAAATAGCATGCCCTACCTGCCTATTAGGAGGCGCTAAATACTCCTGAATTAACTTTCTGCAGGTATTGTGCATTTATGGTAACATTAGCATAGGATCTGCAAATTATAAAAAAGGAAAGGCCCTAAGAAAGTGCTGCATTAAACCTGGGCTTAGCGTATGGTAAAATCCACATTAGAGCACATTAAGCTCAGATTTTACTGTACTTTAGTAAAGTTTTCAGCTGAAAATTAATCTTAATGTAGGAGCTTAAAAGTTATGCTCATAAATATAGGCCCTGCCATTCATTTGCTTAGATTTATGAGCCTAGGTCTGAAAATCAATGCTAAGCTCCTAAAATTTATTCCCGCCCTAAATCCACTCCTGCTACCATCCACTTTTTACACTGAAGTTCAGTGGAATTTTAAGTATAAATTTAGGCACTCAGCCCTAGTAAATTTTCAAAGAGGCCAATTTAGGAGCATAAATTCTTTGAATATCAAACCTTAAGGTAGCAATTCTATAAATGGATACCAAGATTTAGGCTCTCCAGTGCCACATACTAAGCACCAATTCTATAATGGCATTTAGGCGCCAAGACTCCAATATAAAATACAAGCATAAGTTGGCATTACTGCACCTAAAAGCTAGGTACCAACAGCTATGCCAAGTCAATGACAGTCATAACTGTTGGCACCTAAATGTGCCCTGAAGGGTACATAACTTATAGCATTCTATAAGCTATGTGTCTACCTCAGAGACATGTCCATGACCCGCCCACTCTCCACCCACCTGTGTACTGCCCTTAAATCTACATGTTAAACTCCTAGTTCTATATTGTGCTCCAATTAGGTACTAAGGGGCAGTGGCATAGCTACGTGGAGCCACGGGGGCCTGGGCCCCTTGTAGATTTGGCCCTGGACCCCCCTGCCGACGACCCTCTAGACCCCCCCTCCCACTGCCAACCCGTCGCCTACCTTTGCTGACGGGGAACCCCAACCCCCGCCAGCTGAGGTACAACGTGCAGGACATCAGACTCAGAAACAGAACGAAACCTTGCGCCGGAAGAAGAGGACCTCGGCTGGCGAGGGTTGGGGGTCCCCCGCCTGCACAGGTAGGCAACGGCAGCGGCAGGGAAGGGTTGGCAGCGGGAGGGGGGGTCAAGAGGGTCATCGGCAGGGGGGGGTCAAAGTTGTTGTTGGTGGTGGCGGCAGCGGTCAGCAATGGCGGGGGGGTCGGCGGCACCGAGGGGGGACTAAAATGTGCCCCCTCACTTCTGGCTCTGGACCCCCCTCCCGCCGAAGTGTGGCTACGCTCCTGCTAAGGGGTCCTTTTACTAAGCTACAGTAAAAGGGGGCCTGTGCTAGTGTCAGCGCATGTTTTTGACACACTCTGAGGCTCCCTTTCACCGCAGCGGGTAAAAGGCTGTCCATTTTGGGGGAAAAGAGATGGCCATGCGGTAAGTGAACCACTTTCTGTACAGCCATTTCAGGGGGAGCCCTTACCGCCACCCATTGAGATGACATAAGGGCTCCCACACTAACCTGGTGGTTAAGTTCCGGCACTACAAAAATCTAAAAAATTACTGTAGCACCGGAAATGGCACACACTGAGGTTGGGAACTAATGCCGGGCTCCTGCGGTAGTTCTGGATTGGTGCACAGCAAGCCTGCTGCCATGTGCCAACCCTTTAGTAAAAGGGCCCCCTAATTTTAGGCACTGAAACAGCAGTTAGCAGGTGGAGTGAAGGAATGGTCTAGTGGTTAGAGCACCCATCTTGACGTCCCAGAGGTGGCTAGTTCAAATCCTGCTGCTCCTCCATTGCCTCAGATACAAGCCCTATAAGGCCAGGGAAATACCCAGTGTACCTGAATGTAACTCACCTTGAGCTACCACTGAAAAGGTGTGAGCAAAATATAAATAAATGGCAATTAGGTATCTAATTGCACTTAGGATCTATTCTATAAGTTAATGTGTAACTGGGAGGGGAGGCACCATACTTAGAAAAATTGAGACACCTGCCTTTTTTATATGGTGTAACTGTGGCTGCCTAACTGTTGGTGCCCTAATACCACTTAGGCTGTATTCTATAATATCTTAGCACACAGATTAATGCCCTTTATAGAAATGCTCCCTAAACCATTTTGCTGTGAATGTTATTTATTTATGCATTCTTGTATCCCACTATCATCTAAAAGCAAATTTCAGTTCAAACATTTTGGTGGAGTTACCATAGTGGAGTCACAATTTGGTGGAGAGGGCATCTATAGTTCATGTGGTTATTTATTGAGTTTTTGAAGAGATAGATTTGAAGAGGAAAAGGTAGTGGTAGCTTTTGTATTCATTTGTAGAGTTTTTGTGATGTTTATTCATATAGTTTTTCAAGAGGTAGATTTGAAAGGAAGGCAACAATATCTTTGTGATTAGCTGCAGAAATATTTGAAGAGGTAAGTTTTAATTTCTTTTCTGAATTGGAGGAGATTTTTGATGCTTCTTATGGTTTTTGGTATCATATTCCACCATTTGGAACCCAGGTAGCTAAATCCTGCTTTGTAGATAGTTTTGTAGATGTTGTTTTTGCAGTTGGATAGATGTAGGAGTAGGTGGTTTCTGTTTACTGGGCTAGCATTTCTTGAGTATAGTTCAATCATGTTAAGCATATATTTGTGTGCCTTGAAGATTAGGGTGCTTCCTTTGAAAAATATTCTTGCCTTGACTGGTAGCCAATGTAGTGTTTCAAGCAGTGGGGTTGCTCTTTTGTATTTTGATTTCTTGAAAACCGGTCTTGCTGCCGTGTTTTGGACTATTACAGCTATTTTAGTGTGTTTTCCTTGCATCCTACGTATGCTGTATTGCAGTAGTCTAGTTGCGATAGCATCGTTGATTGGACCAGTATCCGTAAAGATTGTCTAGGGAAATAGTCTCTTATTCTTCTCAGTTTCCATAGTGTTCTAAAGCATTTTGATGTTACAGTTGATATTGGATTGTCCAGTGTTGAGAATGATTCCTAGTATTTTAAGTTGTGTTTCGATATGGTATGTTTGTTGGTTGATTGTGAATTTTTGGTAGGATGTGGGGTTGTGTGGGCTAGATAGTACTAGGAATTTGGTTTTGTCTCTGTTCAGTTTGAGTTTGAAGGCTGTTGCCATTCTTCCATGAGATCAAATCCTTTTTTTATTTTGCCCTGTAAGTTTGTGGTATTGATTTGGAAAGGTATGAAGATGGTGACATTGTCTGCATAAAATAGCACCTAGCACTTATGCATGTAAATGCCAAATTGTAGCAACAATCATGCGCATAAGTGTTATTATTCTATACCTTATGCACATAGGGCCCAATATTCAGATTGCGGGAGTTAGCCGGGTGGGCTCCCATGGTCCCGGATATTCAATGCCGGGCTGTTTTCAGTGACCGGCATTGAATATCCTGGTGTATTTTGGTCAGTATAAATTTAATCGGCCAAGCCGATATTCAGAACTGGCCAGTTAAATTTAAACTGGCCAAAGATATACCTGCTATTCAAACTTAGCCAGTGATGCGCTGAATATTGCCAAATAGCTGGCTAAATGTCATTTAACTGACCAGAAGCTGTTCCTAGTCAGTTAAATGGTTTTAAATGTCGGGCAGCCAGTGTCTAGTGTCTCTGGGGGTTTTTTTTTTCATTTCTTATTCGTGGGTATGAGTGTTGCTTGCCTATCAGCTAATGGAATTTCTTTCCTGATTTCATTGTTTTAATTATTATTTTTTTTAATTTGTGAACCACTTTGACCTTTTTGTTTAGAAAAGGTGGTATATCAAGTTTTAAATAAACATAAACATATCTTTAGTGAAGCTGGAGGAATGGACCGATATTTGGCAACTAACATTTAATCCCCAAAAATGCAGGGTCATGCATTTGGGTCGCAAGAATCTGAGGAAATGGTACAGTATAGGGGGTGAAGTGCTTCAGTGTACGAAGGAAGAGCGGGACTTGGAGGTGATTGTGGTTGATGACCTTAAAGCTTCCAAACAGGTAGAAAAAGCGATGGTTAAAGCCTTGGGTGCATAAAAATAGGGTGCTTGGGTGCATAAAAATAGGGATGATCAGCAGGAAAAAGGAGGTGATAGTGCCGTTGTATAAGTCTCTGGTGAGGCCTCATTTGGAGTACTGTGTGCATTTCTGGAAACCGCACCTACGGAAAGATATAAACAGGATGGAGTCAGTCCAGAGGGCGGTTACGAAATTAGTAAGCGGTCTTGAACACAAAAAATATAGGGACAGGCTTATGAACCTCAACAAGTATACGCTGGAAGAGAGGAGGGAGAGAGGAGACATGATAGAGACATTTAAATATCTCAAGGGCATTTATGTACAGGAAGTGAGCCTTTTTCAACTGAAGGAGAGCTCTGGAACAAGGGGGCATACGATGAAGTTAATAGGGAATAGCGTTAGGAGTAATCTAAGAAAGTATTATTTCACAGAAAGGGTGGTGGAGGCGTGGAATGTGTCAGAATTTTAAAAGGCATGGGATAAGCATTTGGGATTGCTTAGGAAAACGAAGTTAGGGGTTAAAGAGGATGGGCAGACTGAATGGGCCATATGGCTTTTATCTGCTGTCATGTTTCTATGTTTAGACACCAATTTATAGAATTGATCTGCATGTGCTTAAGTTCCTGCCTTGTAATTTGTTAAAGCATGAATGAGATGTATATTTTGTACCAGTTCCATGAAATTATTTTTTGAAATATGATTATTGGAAGTGTAAGGATAGCAATTTAATAAACTCCAGCTTAGAAAGTGATTTAAACTTATTCCTTGAGGAAACTATTCTGTTCTCTTAATATAATTTAATGAGCCCAGCTTGATTGCTTTCATCCCCTGTCACCCCTGCGTCTACCCTACTGAAAGAAAAAATATTGAAACCAAGTTTAATAGTAACCTAGTGAGTTCAGAAGGAAAATCCTGGGTAGAAGAAAAATAAAACGGTACAGTAAAAATGGGCAAATCTTTCTAACGACACTATTCCAGGTAGTCATCTGTTAACTGACAATGAAAAACATCTAAATTGTGGCAATATTTGCTTGCAACTGATAACCTCTGAGTAAGAGAAAAGAATGAAGCAGCAGGCTGTATATACAGTACCAAACATATTTAAATTACATTAAATTAAATATCTTTCTTATTTACTCATCTGTATGCTGGAAGCTCCTTCCTTCATTAGCGTCTCCTGGGACAAAACATGTCTGTTCCCATATATTTAAACAAGACATTGTATTTTCCAGTGCATAGCTATCTGCAAGAAAGTACATCCATCACTGGCAGTTCCTGTTTAACATTCCCTGCAACTTGCACATCTGGTCATGTGAACTGCTGCAAGTCACCAGAGAAATCCCCCTCCCCCAACACCTGCCAAAATAAAACTGGAAAGGGAAGTAGAAGATTTTGTCATGAGAGATGGCTTTTCTATATGGTGCACATATTGACTTTCATACATAGGGTTGGATGAATGAAGTTCTAATTATTGACTGGCTGAACAATTTTGTTTGCATGTTTCGAGCTGGAGGTCTAGATCGATAAGATGTTACAGAAAGTCAAGTTCAGACTAGCACCTGGTTCTTCTTTCAGCACTACGGGTGGCTCTTACAATGTACAAATCATCATTCTTAGCACATACATAATCACTTGTTCCCGTCTGTCCAGTCCCAAAGTGTAGGAATTAATGGGAGTTTTTTTTTCCCCTTATATGGTACTTAGGCCCCTTACAGTGCATCCCAGGATGTAATGGGCAGGGGCTGGGTGCTGTTGTTTTGATAAGGGCAAGTTCAGAGGCAGGAGGGAGTAGATGTTCTTCCTGCCTCTGATAAAAGGTATGTAGAGGGGTCTCAGGGGCAGTGGGATTTCACTAGACCAGTAGCACCAATGTTCACAAAGGGATTGGGGCCCGCTGGGTCAGGTCAGTGGGCCCGCTGGACCAACAGGGTTTTTTTTGGAGGGATATGTTGGGAAAGGTCCAACAGACCACCAGGTATTATTTTAGGTTGGGGGGGTTTGGGAGGAGTCAGCTGGACCACTGGGGAATTTTGATGGTTGGGTGTGGCTTGAGTTAGGGGAAGGGTTTGGGGGTAAGGGCCCGTGGTGTGACTTTCCTGTCAGTGTCTACATAGATGTTGGAACAGGGGGAGCCATGGGTGCCATGGGGCAGAGGGGACAGGAATTTTACCAGGCTATCCCACTCAATGCCCTGCTGCTGTTTCAGCAGTGGCTGCAAAAACAAACAAAAAATATTGCAGGGCTGCACTGTTCCTGCTCGCGGCTGCCGACTCTTTCCCAGAACAGGAAGTGATGTCAGAGAGGAACAAGACTGGAAGTCCGGAGTAGGAACAGAGGGGCCCCATGATTCTTTTCCTTTTGTTTTGCCATTGCTGCTGCTGTTGGTCTGAATAAACAGCAGCAGCAGCGGTGGTGGGGGTGTTGGGTGGGAGGGGGAGAGAGGAGGTAAACACTGGATGTTGGTGGGAGAAAGGCAGACACTGGATCTAGGGGGGAAATGGGAAAGATTCTGGATGTAGGGGAAGAGGGGGACAGATGCTGAATGTAGGAGGAGAGGGGGGCAGATGCTGGATGAGAGGAAGCAGAGAAAAAGGGCACATGCTGGATGGGAGAGAGAAGGCAGATGCTGGTTGGGGGAAAAAAGGTACAAAAAGGATGGAAATGGCAGAGAAAGAGGACACACAATGAAAAAAAGGGGGAGAGAAAGAGGTTACACATTGGATGTAAGTGGGAGAGCAAAGGGGCAAATACTGGATGGGGGGAAGAAAGAGGATAGAGTTAGTGATAGACTGGGAAATAAGAGGAAGTGAAATAGAAGAGCCAGAGTGAGAGAAAGAAATGGCAAGTTGTAGATAGACAATTTAATCTGGACAGAAGCAGAAAAATAAATTGAAGAAAGCAGAAAGGAAAAGGAGAAGAAAGAGAAAAATGAAAAATGGACAGGAAATCTTGGCAAGAGTTAAGAAGACAACGAGGAAAGTGGAAACAAGAGACAAGATACAATTAAATAAAATAAATGGCCAGATAACAAAGGTAGAAAAAAATATTTTATTTTCAGTTTAGGATAAAGTAACATGGTAGCTGTGTTAATAAATATGAAAAAATAGAAATAAGGTGATATCTTTATTGGACTAATTTTAATACAGTTTTGACTAATATTTGGAGACCAAACCCTCCTTTCTCATGTCAAAACAGGATACTATAACAGAAATGTAGAATAAAAAATACAACTTAACGACAAGAATCTTGTATATAAATAAAAAGCACAAACAATATGTGGTTGTAATCAACAATGGAACTTACAAGTATAGTATTCAAACAGATATACATTTAAATAAAATACCGTATTTTTCGGACTATAAGACGCACCGGACCATAAGACGCACCTAGGTTTTAGAGGAGGGAAATAGGAAAATTTTTTTTCCTTTTTCCCAACTCTAAAACCTAGGTGCTCCGGTGCGTCTTGTCCGAATCCCGCCCTCCCCCCGGCCCTGTCACCACTTCTCCCTACTCACGCGATCTTCCCTGGTGGTCTAGTGACGTCGGGGCAGGAAAGAGCCCCCTCTTTCCTGCCCAGTGCGCTGCTCTCCATCCTCCTGTATGCAGCCTGATGGTCTCAGCGAGATTCAAAATGGCCGCCGAGAATGAAAGTCTCGGCAGCCATTTTTAATCTCGCCGAGACTGTCAGGCAGCTGCATACAGGAGGATGGAGAGCAGCGCGCTGGGCAGGAAAGAGGGGGCTCTTTCCTTCCCCAACATCACTAGACCACCAGGGAAGATCGCATGAGTAGGGAGAAGTCTACCTTCGGACTATAAGACGCACCTCCCATTTTCCTCCCAAATTTTGGGGGAAAAAAGTGCGTCTTATAGTCCGAAAAATACGGTACATAAGTATGAACAACATAAAATCATTAAAAAAACATCCAAATAACTAAAGAAATTAGTAAGTATCAATTGAACAATGGATGATCACCACTAAAGGCTAAATTATAGAATGGGAACATACATTAAAAAAGGGGGAACATCTATTAGAATGAGGGGCTCATTTTCAAAAGACAGAAACATCTAAAAAGTGGCATAAAGCAGCATCTGGATGTTTTTCTCACAAAAATGTCCAAATCAATATTTTCGAAACCTTTTTTAGATTTTTTTCTATGAAGTCCATCAGAAGTGCGTTCAAATCACAAGGGAGTATGTCGGGGGCGTTTCAAAGGCAGGATTAGGGCATGCCTAACACTTGGACATTTTACAGCCATAATGGAACAAAATAAAAACGTCCAGGACTAAAACCAAGACGTTTTGAGCTAGACCTGTTTTTAGAATGAATAAAGCACAAAATGGTGCCCTAAATGATCAAATGACCACTGGAGGGAATCAGGGGTGAGCCTCCACTGACCCCCTCCACCTCCCAAAGATGTGAATAAAAGTATGACTTACTGGCCTCTATGACAGCCTCAGATGTTAAAGTCAGGTCTATTAGAGCAGCATGCAGGTCCCTGGAGTAGTACAGTAGTTGGTGCAGTGTACTATGAAGTGGGGGACTCAGGTCCCTATATCTCTCTACCTGTTACACTTGTGGTGGAAATGTGACCCCTCCAAAATTCACCAAAATCCTACTCTACCCACATATAGGTGCCCCCTTCACCCTATTGTAGTGGTGTACAGTAGGGGGTAGTGGGTTTTGGATGGATTTTGTAGGGTTCAGGGGACAAGATAAGGGAGAAAAGATGAGATGTGTACCTGGGAGCATTTATATGAAGAGCATAGAAGTGCCTTCTAGGGTGCCCCATTGCTCTTCTGGGATGTGTGGGGGACCAGTCTACTAAAAATGCTGGCTCCTCCTACATCCCAATGGCATGAATCTCTATGTTTTGCACTTATTTGTTTGGGGTTTTTTTTGAAAATGGACCAAAACACAAAATGTCCAAAGCAGAAAACCTTGTTTGAAACAGCGTAATGTAAATGCAGAAGGAGGAGTCAAAATAAAATGCTGAAAACCTATCATATATTTATTTATTTATTGGGATTGATTAACCGCCTTTATGAAGAGATTCACCCAAGGCAGTGTACAGTAGGTGCAGTTTAACATAAAACTTATAATTTTGTTAACAGCATAACAATAGTAAAATAACCAAGAGTAAACATAAATACAATAAAAAGAGGTAAACTTGAAACAGTAAATTGAAACCTAATAATAATAGAACTACCATGAAACACTATAACAAATACACACATTTAACAGCACTGGAATTCAAATACCAGAGGTATAATACAGGGGCCCTTTTACTAAGGCACTATAGGCACCTATGCGCGAACAATGCGCATCAAATTAGAACTACTGCTTGGCTCCTGCGTGCCCCAGGTGGTAATTATAATTTTTATGCGCATCCGATATGCACAGCAGAAAATATTTTTTATTTTCTACTGCATGGCGCCAACCGGGCGGTAATCCACAGTGTATATGTGCTGATGATTACTGCCTGATTAACGTGTGAGACCTCACCACTAAGTGAATGGGGTGGCATTAAGGTCTGAGGTCCAAAATGGATGTGCGCCAATTTTTATTTTGCTGCATATCCATTTTTTGGCCAAAAAAGGCCTTTTTTGCAGGCTGTTTGAAAAATGGACCTACGCACGTCCAATACATGTGCCTACACCAACACGGGCCATTTTTCAGCGCGCCTCAGTAAAAGGACCCCACAATGTTAGCATGATACTAATGATACACCTAATAAGCTGTTTAAAGAATGTACCTTTAAAAAGACCTGTTAAGTACATCAGAGCAAATAAAACATCAGCGATTCCGCTAATCAAAAGTGATCATGCTGCATATACTGTGAGAACTTAAATAAACAGAAATGGTGCCAAAAAGGGAACTTACGTATGTGTAAAAGCTACTGGCTCAGTTGTGTATAGCACAGAGGCATGAAGTAAAGCTGCAGTTGTCAGAAAGCATTGAATTGAAAAAAGGGAAAAATGATAAACTAATTCTAAAACGCAGGCTTTACCACACTGGATTGAACGGAAAATTTATAAAATGTAGAAATGGTGAGTAAGTGAATGAATAAAAACAAACTGTGTGGTTGATCAAGTCATATAGAATAGGCAACCACAAAGGCTACGTACGACTTATACACAAATGTGGTACACAGTATGGGATAAATAAACAACTTTCATCTAATGCAGTAATTCACAGAAAGATGACCAAATACTTTGGATGAAATGGGAGCATGTGTAAATCACAACTCTCTGTAAGGGCTTCACTGTATATGTAATGTTTGGCATATTCAGGGCTTTTTTTGAGGGGGTACTTGGGGGTACTGAGTACCGGCACCTTTTCTATTGTCTGCTAAAATTGGCCCATGGTCCCCAAGTTATAATGAAAGATCTCAGACTCTCCACACACCAATTCTGCCTTGTCATAGATTCTGTGACTGGTTGCAGGGGGCCTGGCTATTGTGCGGTGAGTCCCTCAGTGATCACCCCACCCCTGAAGTGTGGGCTGGCATTTGAGTACCGGCACCTTTTTTGCTAGAAAAAATTCACTGGGTATATTAAAAAAAAAAAACCATCACTAGAGCTGAGTGTGATGTTAAAGGTTTGACTATGGGCACAATTATGGTTATAGAGTTCAAAAGTGGATAACAATAAGAGGAACTAGACCAAACATCTAGGATCATAATTGAATTACCAACAAAAATATAACTAATTCACTGTATTCAAAACATGTGTATGTATGAAAATACTTATGAATTTTAAAAAAATATTGTTACTTACAAGGAAAAACCAATAGTTTAAATAAAGCGTACAAACTTTCAAGTATATATGTTTATATATAGGTATACATATGCTGAGTGGATTGGGGCATACAGAGCAATGTAAGGTAACTGGATGTGAGCAGAGACAAGAAAAACCATATGAACCAAGAAGAGGAAAGGCAAAAGCTTCACAAAAAAATGGGGATAATCTATTTCCATATTTAAGCCTGAAGGAGCCATGGTGTTAAACTCATAAATTAACTTCTGCTCTTCTCTGAGTAATAAATTTAGATTCCCTCTTCTCCAATGGGGCTTAAGTGTCTTGTATGCTAAAAACTTGAGGTCATCCACCGAATAATTGGCTGTATTCCAGTGACTGACAATATTGATACAGCTGCGGTGTTCAATGGTCCTGGTCTTAATCATTCTGTTGGTCTTCTGATGTATAATAATTGGCATGGACATTGTATAATGTACAATACCTAGGATAAGTTGCATTTGGATGTGTGCCTTAATGCATAACTTTTCTTGGTCGTGGAATGAATGAAAACAGATGTCTTCCAGGCATGACGACACACACTGCACCTCCCACATTTCTTTTTTTTAAATATATAAATATAATTTTTATTAAACACCACAAAACAAGAAGCAATACAATATCGCAAACCAATATAGGTACAGAAGTGGCACTTTGTTGTAGCCTTAAGATCCTCTGACATTAAGGCTCTTCTCCCAGTCTGTGCTTATCAGTCTCTCACCCCCTAGCAAATATGACTCTTTTGTGTCTCTACACCCCATGTGCATCACTCTACACTTCTAAATTCAATAACTTTAAGCATTCATATGCCCCCAGATTCTATAAATGGTGCCCAAATTTGGGCTCCCAAAATTGTGCACAATCCTGAGATCCACGTGCAAGTAAACTAGTTAATGAACAATCAATTATTGACGTTGATGGGCTCCAATGGATTTGCACAAGGATCTGGCTACTCACAATTCTATAAGTATCTGCACCCAAATTCTATCATGCATTAGCTAAAAGGGGGTATGGCTATGGGAGGGGTATGAGTGGGTCAGGGATGTTCCAAAGAATTGTGTGCATTGTTATAGAATTTGGAGGCAGCACGCACAAGTTGCGTGCCAGAATTCACACCAAGTTTCAGTTGGTGTAAGTCCTTGCACCCAAAGTTTGACACTGGAATGTTTGCTAAGCATTATTCTATAAAGAGTGCTTAGCTCATTTTTTCTGGTACCTAATTTTCGGTGCTATTTACTGAATCCAGCCCATGGTGTTAAATTTAGGTGAAAAAGAGTAGTGGGAGCGAGAACCAGGATTTTCAAAGACTGGACCACAGTAATGATGAAGACGAAGCAAAAGTTTATTGAACAATAATTGTTCAATAAACTTTTGCTTCGTCTTCATCATTACTGTGGTCCAGTCTTTGTAAATCCTGGTTCTCGCTCCCACTACTCTTTTTCACTTGAGTTTTTCCGTGGGACTTCTTGAGTTCTCCACATTTGTGGATTCTCTTTTTTGTTAAATTTAGGTGCCCTGTAATAGAATGAGGTGATGAACATCTTGCTATATTACCTGAAAACCGGGTATAATCAGGCAGCTCAGTGAGATGTGGAAGGGCATTTTAGAATATGGATGTCCAGGCCTGTACGTCACATATGGATATCCATTTGTCATGATATATTCTAGAACAGGGTCTGCCGACATATATGAGAAGTAGGTGTCCAAGTGCTGGCTATGTACAGCATGAAAATCAATTGTACAAACTAAAATTCCCAAACTATAAATGAGACAAACCAAGAAATGCTGACATCTTTGTGGCAGCAGGGGAACATCCTCTGCATGTGCCTCCTGCAACATTCTCGGCAGCCATTTGGATTGGAACAGTGCATGGGGTAGGAACGAGTCAGGTCCATTCCTGGTGCCAAAGAGGACCACTAGACCACCAGGGCTTCACTAAGGTAGGCTCGGGAAGAGCCTACAGGTGGTTCGGCAGGAAAGTGTGCGCGCAGGAGAGCGATTGTAGGAGGTAGGGGGAGGGGAAGAGGTTTAGTTTCAGCCAAAAATGCACAGGCATTTCTGCTGAAACCCAAATCCAGATTTTAGGTCAGTTTCGGTGCCAAAACCAAAACCGAAATTCTGTCAGCCTCTAACCTGCTTATGGTCGATATTTAGCAGTGGTACCTGGAGATTCCTGGTTAACTTAGGACAACATTTTTGCTTGATTTACTCTAGCAATTTAGATATGGTCTAGTCAGTCATACTTACAACCTGCTGTGTTTTGTATTTATGCTTTTTTTTTTTTACTTGGGGAGCAGGGAAAATGGATAAGTTATATTGAGTTCAGCACCCTCTCTTCTTCCAAACCTTTTCAAAAGTTGGCTTCTCTGGGGAGAAGTTGTCGTTTTCTGCTTCTCCTGCTGCCTGTTTATCCTCTATATGGAAGGTACCAGTTGCAATGTTTGAATTTGGCTGTTAGTGATTCTTTATTTAATCTGAAGCCAAATGGAATAAATATATATCAGTACTTTTGACTGACTGAAGTGTGGTTGCAAATACACTATTAAGTTATGTTTCTTTTTTGCTTCTTAAACTAGGCACCAAGTTTTGACAGGTTAATGCTCAATATTCTTCATGTTTATGTCTGAACCTTTGAAGCTGGGCCAGAAATCTGTGGCTAAAGTTAATATGAAATAAACAGAGATGAGAAAGTGCTGTAAAATAGACAGCAAAGAACAGTTATATTCACATCTCAATAGCGGTGGACTGTCATTTGAAACAAAATAGGAAATATACACCAAAAAAAATGAGAAGTGAAGTGAATAATAGTCACAAACAATCGAGAAAAGAACTTCGCTAAACCTGTGTTCAGAATTTTAAATCTTCAATTGCAAAAATGTTAAATGTCTGTGCAATATCTGAGGATTTTTCCTTCATGATACACACTGAGCTGTATGCCATTGAAGATTTAAAATTCTGAACACAAGTTTAGTGAAGTTCTTTTCTATATTGTGACAAAATAGGAAATGAAAATGAACAAAACTTAGGCGTGGGTGTTGTTAGGACGATGGGGGAGAATGAAGTATGTAATGTTGGTGTGTGGGAGCACTTTCAAAAAGTGAATGCTGATATCATTGCTTCAGTTGTGGAGTGGATAAAACCAACTAGATCAGTGATTGATCTTTATTCATTGCCGATCATCAGAGAGCTTTCGGATTCTGCGGCTCCCTCTTTGATTTACATTGTGAATGAATCTTGTGAAAAATCCTACATTGTGAAAAATCCTGGAGTTTTTCCAGGAATGTTGAAAATAGTGACAGTGAAACCATGTTTGAAGACTGGGAATATAGATCCTACACAGTTGAATAGTTATAGACCTATTTCAGTGTTACCTATGGTGGGTAAAGTGATTAAAAAAGTATTGCTAGTTCAACTTGAGGAGTTTATAGATGATATGCAGGGGGTGAATAAGTTTCAATATGGATTTAGCAAGGCTCATACTGTAGAAACATTTTTAATTTCCACAGTGGATATCTACTACTACTACTACTACTATTTAGCATTTCTATAGTGCTACAAGGCATACGCAGCGCTGCACAAACATAGAAGAAAGACAGTCCCTGCTCAAAGAGCTTACAATCTAATAGACAAAAAATAAATAAAGTAAGCAAATCAAATCAATTAATGTGAACGGGAAGGAAGAGAGGAGGGTAGGTGGAGGCGACTGGTTACAAGTGGTTACGAGTCAAAAGCAATGTTAAAGAGGTGGGCTTTCAGTCTAGATTTAAAGGTGGCCAAGGATGGGGCAAGATGTAGGGGCTCAGGAAGTTTATTCCAGGCGTAGGGTGCAGCGAGACAGAAGGCGCGAAGTCTGGAGTTGGCAGTAGTGGAGAAGGGAACAGATAAGAAGGATTTATCCATGGAGCGGAGTGCACTGGAAGGGGTGTAGGGAAGGACGAGTGTGGAGAGATACTGGGAAGCAGCAAAGTGAGTACATTTATAGGTTAGTAGAAGAAGTTTGAACAGGATGCGAAAACGGATAGGGAGCCAGTGAAGGGTCTTGAGGAGAGGGGTAGTATGAGTAAAGCGACCCTGGCGGAAGATGAGACGGGCAGCAGAGTTTTGAACCGACTGGAGAGGGGAGAGGTGACTAAGTGGGAGGCCAGCAAGAAGCAGATTGCAGTAGTCTAAACGAGAGGTGACAAGGGTGTGGATGAGGGTTTTGGTAGAGTGCTCGGAAAGAAAGGGGTGGATTTTACGGATGTTGTAAAGAAAGAAACGACAGGTCTTGGCAATCTGCTGGATATGAGCAGAGAAGGAGAGAGATTATGAGAGGAATGGATGATAGAAGACTTTATTATCTCTTTTTGCCAGATATATCCTCTGCCTTGAATACAGTGAATATTACAGTGTTGATGAAGAAATTATCACAGTTAAGTGTTGCAGGACAGTGTATAACTGATTTAAATCATATTTGAGTGATAGATGCAGGTGAAGATTGGAGATCAAGTTTCAGCTTGTTATTCAGTGAGAATGGGTGTGCCACAAGGCTCTTCCTTATCGGCACTGCTATTCAATACATATGTCCCTTTAACTCATCAGATTATTTATTTTCAAGAGTGGGAGCCAAATACTCTCAGCACTTCAATGCTATACATACAGTGGTGGAAATAAGTATTTGATCCCTTGCTGATTTTGTAAGTTTGCCCACTGACAAAGACATGAGCAGCCCATAATTGAAGGGTAGGTTATTGGTAACAGTGAGAGATAGCACATCACAAATTAAATCCGGAAAATCACATTGTGGAAAGTATATGAATTTATTTGCATTCTGCAGAGGGAAATAAGTATTTGATCCCCCACCAACCAGTAAGAGATCTGGCCCCTACAGACCAGGTAGATGCTCCAAATCAACTCGTTACCTGCATGACAGACAGCTGTCGGCAATGGTCACCTGTATGAAAGACACCTGTCCACAGACTCAGTGAATCAGTCAGACTCTAACCTCTACAAAATGGCCAACAGCAAGGAGCTGTCTAAGGATGTCAGGGACAAGATCATACACCTGCACAAGGCTGGAATGGGCTACAAAACCATCAGTAAGACGCTGGGCGAGAAGGAGACAACTGTTGGTGCCATAGTAAGAAAATGGAAGAAGTACAAAATGACTGTCAATCGACAAAGATCTGGGGCTCCACGCAAAATCTCACCTCGTGGGGTATCCTTGATCATGAGGAAGGTTAGAAATCAGCCTACAACTACAAGGGGGGAACTTGTCAATGATCTCAAGGCAGCTGGGACCACTGTCACCACGAAAACCATTGGTAACACATTACGACATAACGGATTGCAATCCTGCAGTGTCCGCAAGGTCCCCCTGCTCCGGAAGGCACATGTGACGGCCCGTCTGAAGTTTGCCAGTGAACACCTGGATGATGCCGAGAGTGATTGGGAGAAGGTGCTGTGGTCAGATGAGACAAAAATTGAGCTCTTTGGCATGAACTCAACTCGCCGTGTTTGGAGGAAGAGAAATGCTGCCTATGACCCAAAGAACACCATCCCCACTGTCAAGCATGGAGGTGGAAATGTTATGTTTTGGGGGTGTTTCTCTGCTAAGGGCACAGGACTACTTCACCGCATCAATGGGAGAATGGATGGGGCCATGTACCGTACAATTCTGAGTGACAACCTCCTTCCCTCCGCCAGGGCCTTAAAAATGGGTCGTGGCTGGGTCTTCCAGCACGACAATGACCCAAAACATACAGCCAAGGCAACAAAGGAGTGGCTCAGGAAGAAGCACATTAGGGTCATGGAGTGGCCTAGCCAGTCACCAGACCTTAATCCCATTGAAAACTTATGGAGGGAGCTGAAGCTGCGAGTTGCCAAGCGACAGCCCAGAACTCTTAATGATTTAGAGATGATCTGCAAAGAGGAGTGGACCAAAATTCCTCCTGACATGTGTGCAAACCTCATCATCAACTACAGAAGACGTCTGACCGCTGTGCTTGCCAACAAGGGTTTTGCCACCAAGTATTAGGTCTTGTTTGCCAGAGGGATTAAATACTTATTTCCCTCTGCAGAATGCAAATAAATTCATATACTTTCCACAATGTGATTTTCCGGATTTAATTTGTGATGTGCTATCTCTCACTGTTACCAATAACCTACCCTTCAATTATGGGCTGCTCATGTCTTTGTCAGTGGGCAAACTTACAAAATCAGCAAGGGATCAAATACTTATTTCCACCACTGTACTTATATATCACGGACCTCAGAAGTGACTCTTTTCATATGGGCAAACAACCCATGACTTGCCTGTCTCTTCATTGGTCCAAATACATGATTTAACTCACTCATTTTTAGTTTTGTATATCTTTAAGTATTCTTTATACATGCTTCAATTTAAACAAATAAGAAACTTCAACTTAGCTTGTCTCTCTGGTGTAGATCTGCCGCCTACACAGACCATGTTTCACTAGGCATTAAGTCTGAGCTTCATCAGGGTGTGAATCTCACACGCAAGCTGCCAGCCTTTTCATACAACACGTTTAGTAAAATTCAATTTATATGTCATCATTAGGCGATCTTTTTAATGAGATGTAAGTGAGTTACAGGATGTATGCAGATGATGTGCAGCTCCTTTTCCTTATAACATCAGGGGAGGGTGTTACTGTATGACTTCAAAATGATATGAACTGAAGGGAGACCACACGAGGGTGGAGGTGCACTTAATCCCCACGAAGGAAAAGTCCAATGTGAAAACAAGGGAGTGGGGAAGGTAGGCTCTTACCAATCAGTGAGAGAGACGTATAAAATAAAAACAGTTTATTGGTAACATCAAACAATGACTCTACACAGCTGTGTTTCGGTGCCGAGGCGCCTTCTTCAGGAGTCTTATGATGTTACCAATAATCTGTTTTTATTGTATACGTCTCTCTCACTGATTGGTAAGAGCCTTCCTTCCCCACTCCCTCGTTTTCACATTCAAAATGATATGACCAGGGAAATCACTGAGTGAAAGATAACAAGTTGTTGATGAAAACTGAAATAGTTATGATTGGGAAGACGATGATTGTTTTGCCTCAGGTCAGTTATCCATTGAATGATGTGTTGATGCCTGCCAATCAACAGATGAGAAGTTTAGGAGTTATTTTAGATGCTTGATTATCTTTTAAAGAACAAGTGGGACAAGTGGTTGTCTTGTTTCTTTTATACAACACATATATGAACTACCTCCCATATATATATACATTTTATCATAGACCTCAGCTGTGTCATTTACTGAACTTAAGCTTTTCAATCAGTAAGATTTACACACCCACCTCCTCATCGGTCTAAGGGTGAAACCATTTTCAAATTTTATATTAAATTTTTCTACAAATTTTTTATAGATAAATATCTTTTTTCTTTTCCTTTCAATTTTTAATCTTCATTAACCCTTTATATAATAGACTTTACAAAAATACTCATCTCAGGATGAAAATCATAACGGCTAGTCAGGGGATTACTTAATCCAACATAGACTATATTTCATCCTGAAGCTGTTTAAAGGAACACCCCCCTGTTTTAAACAGTGCCGGAGAAGGAGAAATACTGGACCATTGATTGGGGGGGGGGAGTAGAAATGCTAGACAGGAAGGAGAAAACATAATGGGGACAAGGGGAGGGAAGAGACAGCTGGATTCTACATTTGAAGTGGGAAAGTGTGGGGAGATGCTGACAATTGGGGGAGAGGAGAAGAATGGGAGAGAGACTATGAGGAGAAGGAGAAGAAAGGGATAGAGAGGGGGATGCTATGGGGGAATGGAGAGAGAAAAAAGTAGAAGCTACATTGTTGGCCAGAAAGGACAGAAGCTGTACTGTTGGGGTAGGGAATGAAGAGGGGACAGGGAGATGATAGGCTACAAATGTTGAGGCGGGGGTGAGAGAGGGAAGATGTTGGGCTGCAACAGTATGGGGATGAAAGAAGAAGAGAGAAAGAAGAGATGCTAAGCTACAAAGGTGGAAGGTGGGGAAATGCTGAACAACATATGGGAGAGGCCATGAGGGGTTGTCAAGGAGATGATTGAGAGGAGAGTGGTGAGTACAGAAGGTAAAAATGTGTTAATGGGGGGGTGACAGAAGGGAATAGGAGAATGGGGAAGGAGTGAGATCAGAAATGGGAGAGCTAGGGACTGAGAGAAGGAGATGGAAAGCTGATAGGTATGTGAAAAGTAAAAAGTAGGAGTTGGAGAACCGAAGGATGGGAAGGAGGGTGAAATTTGAATGGAGAGAAAGGCAAAAAAGAAAGGGAGGAAAGAGCTAAAAGGGAAAGATAAATCTATCGGAGACATATGTGATGGAATAGAAGAAGACAGGAGGACCAAGGAGAAAGGACAAATAGAGAAAGCTGGAAGAAGACAGGAAAGCAGGGTGGAAGAGAGAAACTCACTGGGACTGACATGATTGGAAAAATGAAATGCCCAGACAATAAAGGTAGGGAAAAAGTGTTTTTATTCTGAATTTATGAACTTGAATATATTAGTTTTGGGAAATGTGCATTGTGGATTTCTTTGTATTGTGTTCAACATAATAGTAATTTGTTTTTATTTTTTCACTGTTGAGTGCTGAGTTTTGACTTCTTGGGGTTGCCAGTTCACTTTTTGTTTTCATATTTCTATTTCTAATTTGTGAACTCTATTTGATGAGGGTCTGTCTGTCACTGTGTTTTGCCTGTGACCGAGGTGTGGTATGTTGTTTGCATGTAGTTTGTGTAGATATCTATAGAAATTCCACTTTTTCTGTTTGATCAGTAGTAGGTGTATTAGTGTTCTATGGTTCAGTGTACTATTAAGGGTTACTAAGGTGCGTTAGCGTTTTAAACGCACCTACAATTAGTGTGTGTGCTAATTGTGTAAGCGCCTATAAAGATATTGTAGATGCCTACATAGTTAATGTGTGTACATGGTTAACGCACATTAAAGATGCTAACATGCCTATAATGTGGCTTAGTAAACAGGGCCCTTATAGTGTGGCCTATTCATAGTTAGGGTTGTTGCTATTTGAATTATAGGAATTAGTACTACTGTTGTATGTCATTGCTACATGTATTGAGAGTTGGAATTTTTTCAGGTTTTATATTTCATAGTGTGCCTGGTAGTGGAGAGATTTATGTTGCTGTTGCTCAGATAACACAATTATCAGAATATTTTTCCCTCCGTGGGTGTATATAATCTCATCAACTAACCTTTCAGTCCCTCCTTTGGGGTTGGGCTTCATAGTTGCTCTGTGCTAATTCCAGGGCACAGCTCTCCCTTGCATTACCCAACATATTCAAAACTAGGGTTAACACCAGGCTTTAGAGACACCCAGTTACACATATCAAGCAGAATTAACAAACCCAAACTTTCAATCAGAAGCTTTAGACTATCCCAAGAGCTGCTAATAACTGTTTCTGTGCTATATCTGGGAAGCAACCCACATTGAACATCATTCAAAAAGTGCTTTTCTTTTAGTGACTGTAGATTTTTATTGCCAGCAATTCTGAAATAGAATTTTAATTTGCACCACTAGCATAACTCCAACTGGGCTCAGAAGAAATCAGGATGATATTGACTGGGTAAATGTAACATCAGGGCATGCTAGGGAAGTAAAATTCCTTGATGAAATCAAGGACAGCTTTATGGAGCAGCTGGTACAAGAACCGACGAGAGAAGGAAAAATTCTAGACCTAGTCCATAGTGGATCGCATGATCTGGTGCGGGAAGTAATGGTGATGGGGCCACTTGATAACAGTGATCATAATATGATCAGATTTGATATCAGCTCTGGAGTAAGTACACACAGAAAATCCAATACGTTAGCATTTAACTTTCAAAAGGAGACTATGATAAAATAAGAAGAATGGTGAAAAAAAAAACTTAGAAGAGTGGCTGCGAGGGTCAAAAATTTACATGAGATGTGAATGCTGTTCAAAAATACCATCCTGGAAACACAGGCCAAATATAGTCCGCATATTTAAAAAGGAGGATGGAAGACCAAATGGCAGCCGGCATGGTTAAAAAGTGAGGTGAAAGAAGCTATTAGAGCTAAAAGAAAATCCTTCAGAAAATGGAAGAAGGAACCAATTGAAAATAATAAGAAACAGCATAAGGAATGTCAAGTCAAATGCACAGCACTGATAAGGAAGGCAAAGAGGGACTTTGAAAAAAAAGATTGCGTTGGAGGCAAAAACACATAGTAAAACTTTTTTTAGGTATATTAAAAGCAGAAAGCAGGCAAAAGAATTGGTTGGACTGCTAGATGACCAAGGGTTAAAAGGGGCAATCAGGGAAGACAAAGTCATAGTGGAGAGATTAAATGAATTCTTTGCTTCGGTCTTCACTGAGGAAGATTTGGGAGAGATACCAGTGCCAGAAATGGTATTCAAAACTGACGAGTTAGAGGAACTGAATAAAATCTCTATAAACCTGGAAGATGTAATAGAGCAATTTGACAAATTGAAGAATAGCAAATCTCCTGGATCGGATGGTATTCATCCCAGAGTACTGATAGAATTGAAAAATGAACTTGCAGAACTATGGTTAGTAATATGTTATTTATCTTTAAAATTAAGCATGGTACCAGAAGATTGGAGTGTGGCCAATGTAACGTTGATTTTTAAAAAAGATTTCAGAGGAGATCTGGGAAATTATAGACCGGTGAGCCTGACGTTGGTGCCAGTAGACTATTATAAAGAACAAAATTACAGAGCATATTCAAAAGCATGGATTAATGAGACAAAGCCAACATAGATTTAGTGAAGGGAAATCGTGCCTCACCAATCTATTACATTTCTTTGAAGGGTTAACAAACATGTGGATAAAGGTGAGCCAGCTTATTTGTGTATCTGGATTTTCAAAAGACGTTTGACAAAGTACCTCATGAAAGACTCCAGAGGAAATTGGAGAGTCATGGGATAGGAGGTAGTGTCCTATTGTGGATTAAAAACTGGTTAAAAGATAGAAAACAGAGAGTAGGATTCAATGGTCAGTATTCTCAATGGTGAAGGGTAGTTTGTGGGGTTCCCCAGGGGTCTGTGCTGGGACCGCTGCTTTTTAACATATTTATAAATGACCTAGAGATGGGAGTAACTAGTGAGGTAATTAAATTTGCTGATGACACATTGAAAGTTGTTAAATTGCAAGAGGATTGTGAAAAATTAAAAGAGGACCTTACGAGACTGGAAGACTGAGTGTCTAAATGGCAGATGACGTTTAATATGAGGAAGTGCAAAGTGATGTAAGTGGGAAAGAGGAACCCGAATTATAGCTACATAATGCAAGGTTCCACATTAGGACCAAGAAAGAGATCTAAGTGTTGTCATTGATGATACGTTGAAACCTTCTGCTCAGTGTGCTGCTGCGGCTAAGAAAGCAAATAGAATGTTAGGTATTATTAGGAAAAGAATGGAAAACAAAAATGAAGACGTCATAATGCCTTTGTATCACTTCATAGTGCAACCTCACCTTGAATATTGAGTTCAATTCTGGTCACCGCATCTCAAAAAAGATATAGTGGTATTAGAAAGGTGCAGAGAAGGTCGACGAAAATGATAAAGGGGATGGAATGACTTCCCTATGCGGAAAGGCTAGGGCTCTTCAGCTTGGAGAAAAGGCGGCTGAGGGGAGATATGATAGAGGTCTATAAAATAATGAGTGGAGTGGAATGGGTAGATGTGAAGTGTCTGTTTACTCTTTCCAAAAATACTAGGACTAGGGGGCATGCAATGACGCTTCAAAGTAGTAAATTTAAAACGAATTAGAGAAAAATTTCTTCACTCAACATGTAATTAAACTCTGGAATTCTTTGCCAGAGAATGTGGTAAAGGTGGTTAGCTTAGCGGCGTCCCAGTATGGCATTACTTTTCAAGTAGAGGCCCACACTCCAGAGCTGCCAAATCCCACCCAATATAACCACTTCCTGTTGGAGAGGGTCCAAACAGCAGGGTCCTGCACTACCATGACACTCGTTCACTCTCTCATTGCCTCCCGCCTTGACTACTGCAACCTACTTCTCACTGGCCTCCCACTTAGCCATCTATCCCCCCTCCAATCCGTTCAGAACTCTGCTGCACATCTTATCTTCCGTCAGGACCAATATGCCCATATCACCCCTCTCCTCAAGTCACTTCACTGGCTTTCGATCAGGTACCACATCCAGTTCAAGCTTCTCCTACTTACCTACAAATGCACTCGATCTGCAGCCCCTCATTACCTCTCTACCCTCATCTCCCCTTACGTTCCTACCCGAAACCTCCGCTCACAAGTCAAATCCCTCCTCTCAGTACCCTTCTCCACCACCGCCAACTCCAGGCTCCGCCCTTTCTGCCTCGCCTCACCCTATGCTTGGAATAAACTCCCTGAGCCCATACGTCAAGCCCCCTCCCTGCCCGTCTTCAAATCCTTACTCGATGTCGCCTTCGGCACATAACCATTATACCTCCATTGAGGTTATCAATAGAAATCAAACAAAATAAAACATGGGAAAAAAAATAAGATGATACCTTTATTATTGGACATAACTTAATACATTTCTTGATTAGCTTTCGAAGGTTGCCCTTCTTCGTCAGATTGGAAATAAGCAAATGTGGTAGCAGGTAGTATATATAAGAGAAACATCAAAGCATTACTTTGACAGTCTGACAGAGTGGGAGGGTGGGGTATGCATGGGGACATCAAAGCATTTCATTGATATTCTAACAGAATGGGTGTTGGTAGGTGAGAGGAGGGTAATAAACAGAGAAATAAACAGAGAAATACAGCTTATGGTTTATAATGAGTTAGAAAACCCAGATCCTTATTAAGTCCTGTTTGTTGTGTGTCAAAATATTCAATCATTCTTATTTCAAAGGCCTTACTTTCCTGTATTGTTTTAAAATTACATTTCAGTATTCTTACTGTGAAATCACTGGTGCAGTGTTCTGGTCTTGTGAAGTGTTGGCCCACAGGGGTGGGGGCTTGACTGGCACCATTGAGGAAATCTAGACTACCCCAACTTGACATTTCGTCCTTTAGATTGTAAGCTCCTTTGAGCAGGGACTGTCCTTCTTTGTTAAACTGCACAGCGCTGTGTAACCCTAGTAGCGCTCTAGAAATGTTAAGTAGTAGTAGTAGTATCATCCACAAAGAGACAGACCTTACCAGACAGTCCTTCCGCAATATCGCTCACAAAAATGTTAAAGAGAGCTGGCCCGAGGACTGATCCCTGCGGCACGCTTCTGATAACATCCCTTTCCTCGGAGCAAGCTCCATTTACCACTACCCTCTGTCTCCTCCCACTTAACCAGTTTTTGACCCAGTCAGTCACTTTAGATCCCATACCGAGGAGGGCACTCAATTTATTTATAAGTTGCCTGTGCGGAACCATGTCAAAGGCTTTGTTAAAATTCAAGTACACTACATCTAGCGCCCCTCCCACATTCAACTGTTTGGTCGCCCTCTCCATTGTTTTAATATTGAACCATACCATTCGGTGATCACTAGATGCCAAATGATCTCCCACTGTAACATCAGAAACATTTTCCCCGTTTGTAAGCACCAGATCTAGAATAGCTCTATCCCGCGTTGGTTCCGTTACAGCTGCTGCAACAATTCTTCCTGTAGAGAATCCAAAATCCCTATGCTTCTAGATGACTCTGCAGCAGGGAAACCCCAGTCTACATCCGGCGTATTAAAATCAGTACTTCCCCTTTCCTAGCTTTCTTGTGGATGTCTTCAATTAAGTCTCTCCAAGAGGGTCGGAGATGGCTATAGACCCAGGGCACCAATCAGAGGGGGCATACTGGATGGTATATTGACCAGGAGGTTAAAAAACATAAGCAAATATGGGCCTTTGAGCTCATGCATTGCACACACTCAAAAGCCCTGCCTCATCCCCATCTTTCAGCAACAGGAAGCCTGTGTCAAACAGTGCAGGAATGTGACTGACTTTGAGTAAGTATATGGGCTTAAAGAACCCATGCTTGCTTTCATTTTTGTGTCTGGGCTGCTATTCTAAGACCAGGGTTAGGAAATGGAGTAACAGTAAATAAAGAGCAGTTTTGGATGGAGAGGTGGAAGAAGAGAGAAAGGGAATATACCGGACAGGAGAAGGAAGGGGAGGAGGAGTGAAATAGGAAAGATCCTGGGGTCAGAAAGAGACGGGGGAGGGATACAGGTTGGATGGATGAAGGGTCAGTGACAGAGGAGGATGGGGGGAATATGCTGAATAGATAAGTGGGGCAAAAAGAGAGATGGGGGAAATGCTGAATGGAGGGTAGGGGCCAGAGAGAGTTTTGACCTGAAAATATATTGATGATAGCTAGATTCATTACCATATTAGTACATATTATTTACCAGAAGTCCCATTTTATGCAGTGAAACTTATTTATTAACTACATTATCAAACTCTTATCCTCTAAACATAGTTTAGTAAATCTAGCTCTCAGGGTGGAACATTGAAACTAAAGAAATTCAGGTACCCATAACCTGGATTAGCCAGTGGTGGAAACAGAATGCTTGGTTTGATGGATCATTGGTCTGATTCAGTATGACATGTAACTGAAATATGGCTTATTGTGAAGTTTTGAAACTGCCTAGAAAAGTTCCAAAAGCCTTAAACTTATTCAACAACTCAGCTTGTCTCCAACTTTCAGCCTTTTGATTTATTGCTGATTACTTTTGTGGCTTTTTTATCCAAGGAATGAATAAAGCTGGCATGAAATGAAATTAAAACTAAGCCCTCTGAAAAATCCCATTGTACCATCCAGCTTTTTAAAAGTCTTTTTTCTTTATCCTTCATAGGGTTTTTATACATTTTGAAAGACTTGAAAATAAGCATTGGTTCTTAATTTAAAGTAACTCAATAATACACAGACTAGCTCAAGGAAACACCTTTCAATTAACACTACTGAGAACCAAAAGTCAGATTTATCTTTTTTTTTTTTATTGTGGAAATCTATTTTAAATACTTTTAAATCTTTAGAGATTTTAAATTTTCAAAGAAAGGGGGAAAAGATCTCATAAAACATGGAGCCTTAAAGGTATGAATTAACCTTCCTCAAACATTGATCGAAAAATCCACTTATATTCCATATAAAGCTTCAAATCATCACGTATAATTAAAATGTCAATGTTAAATTCATTCAAAACTTCTACTTAGCTTATGAATACAGGTTTCACCCATGAAGCAAACATTTAAAATCCCCAGCAATGGCCAGCGTTTCAGGTGTTCTTATTAAACAAACACAAATAATTGGTACTGGAAAAAGATATTCTATGAACTATGCTTAAAGAGGCACTCACTTAAGGGAGACTGCTGTTTTCTACCTCTTCTGTAAATTATATGTCAAAATGGTGATTCATTATATTGGGCACTGAAGGCTGTCACATGATCCCAATTTTCTAATTAAAACTGGCATACGAGTGATATTTCATTTTACTGGTCAAAATTCTTGAAGAAATTTTTCAAAAGAAATGTCTCTATTCAATATTAATCCTTTTGCTGACATCCTATTGCGATTCCCCCCCACCCCAGGGTGCCTATCAGGCTTACTTTCGAAAAAGAAGGACACCCATCTTTCAACACAAATCAGAAGATGGGTGTCCTTCTCACAGGGTCGCCCAAATCGGCATAATCGAAAGCCGATTTTGGGTGTCCCCAACTGCTTTCCATCGTGGGGATGACCAAAGTTCACGGGGGCGTGTCATTGGCATAGCGAAGGCGGGACTTGGGCGTGCCTAACACATGGGCGTCCTCAATCCATAATAAAAAAAAGGGTGTCCCTGACGAGCATTTGGACGACTTTACCTGGTCCAATTTTTCTTATGACCAAGGCACAAAAAGGTGCCCAAACTGACCAGATGACCACCGGACAGAATCAGGGATGACCTCCCCTTACTCCCCCAGTGGTCACTAACCCCCTCCCACCCTCAAAAAACAACTTTAAAAATATATTGTGCCAGCCTCAAATGTCATACTCAGGTCCATCGCAGCAGTATGCAGGTTCCTGGAGCAGTTTTAGTGGGTGCAGTGCACTTCAGGCAGGCAGACCCAGGCCCACCCCCCTACCTATTACGTTTGTGGTGGTAAATGTGAACCCTCCAAAACCCACCACAAACCCACTGTACCCACATCTAGGTGCCCCCCTTCACCCGTAAGGGCTATGGTAGTGGTGTACAGTTGTGGGTAGTGGGTTTTGGGGGGGGGGGCTCAGCACACAAGGTAAGGGAGCTATGTACCTGGGAGCTTTTTATGAAGTCCACTGCAGTGCCACCTAGGGTGCCCGGTTGGTGTCCTGGCATGCCAGGGGGACCAGTGCACTATGAATACTGGCTCCTCCCACGACCAAAGGGCTTGCATTTGGTCGTTTCTGAGATGGGCATCCTTAGTTTCCATTATCACTGAAAATCAGAAACAACCAAGTCTAAGGACGACCATCTCTAGGGACGACCTAAAAGTCACGTTTTGGGCGTCCCCGACCTTATTATCAAAACGAAAGATGGATGCCCATCTTGTTTCGATAATACAGGTTTCCCCGCCCCTTCGCCAGGACATCCTGCGAGGACATCCTCAGGAAAACTTGGGTGCCCCTTTCGATTATGCCCCTCTACCTTGAAATGTCCAAATCCCAATTTTGCAAAGGCAGAAAAGGTCCAAACAGCAAGGAGGCGTGCTGTGGATGTGATTTGGTCAGGACTAGGGAGGGCTCAAAATTAGGATGTCCAGCAGTGATTACTGAACAGGAAGAAACATCCAAGCCTAAAAAGAAGGACATCCTAAATTAGACCTGTTTCAATCACATCCAGGGTACAAAAAGGTGCTCTGATTGAGTAGCTGACCACTGGAGGGATTAAGGCATGACACCTTAATCCCTAGGGTTGCCAGCTAGCCAGTTTTCCCAGCTGCCAGCAGATCCTCAAAACCAGCAGTAGAAAAGCGCTTTAGCATTTCCCTCTCCAGGTTAAATTTCTGTCCCCATGCAACTCTCTAGCTGAATTGCTGGATCAGCCCAGGGACAGGAGCGAGAAACCAGACTGAGGGTATGGAGCCAACATCAGCTGTGTGTATTGGCTGCTGCCTGTTGCCGGTGAGGATCTGCTGTTTAAAAGGTATGCAGGAGAGGGAGGATATTTGAGATACCATATGGCATGCAGGTGAGAGGAGAGACCACATCATCTGTGGGATGAGGCGGGTTTCTTCTGCCCACCCATCTTGGGCCCAGGCCCACCCAAAATTGGGTGTCTGGCTACGCCCCTGGGGTGGGGGTACGCATGGGGACATCAAAGCATTTCATTGATATTCTAACAGAATGGGTGTTGGTAGGTGAGAGGAGGGTAGTAAACAGAGAAATAAACAGAGAAATACAGCTTTATGTTTTATAATGAGTTAGAAAACCCAGATCCTTATTAAGTCCTGTTTGTTGGGTCTCAACGCCACCTGAAATTAAATATGACCAAAACCGAGCTTCTCATTTTCCCCCCCAAACCCACCTCCCCGCTCCCCCCGTTTTCTATTTCTGTTGATGGCTCTCTCATTCTCCCTGTCTCCTCAGCTCGAAACCTTGGGGTCATCTTTGACTCTTCTCTCTCCTTCTCTGCTCATATCCAGCAGACCGCCAAGACCTGTCGTTTCTTTCTTTACAACATCCGTAAAATCCGCCCCTTTCTTTCCGAGCACTCTACCAAAACCCTCATCCACACCCTTGTCACCTCTCGTTTAGACTACTGCAATCTGCTTCTTGCTGGCCTCCCACTTAGTCACCTCTCCCCTCTCCAGTCAGTTCAAAACTCTGCTGCCCGTCTCATCTTCTGCCAGGGTCGCTTTACTCATACTACCCCTCTCCTCAAGACCCTTCACTGGCTCCCTATCCGTTTTCGCATCCTGTTCAAACTTCTTCTACTAACCTATAAATGTACTCACTCTGCTGCTCCCCAGTATCTCTCCACACTCGTCCTTCCCTACACCCCTTCCCGTGCACTCCGCTCCATGGATAAATCCTTCTTATCTGTTCCCTTCTCCACTACTGCCAACTCCAGACTTCGCGCCTTCAGTCTCGCTGCACCCTACGCCTGGAATAAACTTCCTGAGCCCCTACGTCTTGCCCCATCCTTGGCCACCTTTAAATCTAGACTGAAAACCCACCTCTTTAACATTGCTTTTGACTCGTAACCACTTGTAACCACTCGCCTCCACCTACCCTCCTCTCTTCCTTCCCGTTCACATTAATTGATTTGATTTGCTTACTTTATTTATTTTTTGTCTATTAGATTGTAAGCTCTTTGAGCAGGGACTGTCTTTCTTCTATGTTTGTACAGCGCTGCGTGTGCCTTGTAGCGCTATAGAAATGCTAAATAGTAGTAGTAGTAGGGAGGAAGAGAGATGCTAGACCTGTGGGTGGGGTACAGGAGGCAGTGGCGAGAGAAAGACCGGTTGGAGGGGATTGAATAGGGAGAAAGACACAGGACTCAGGGAGGGAGGGAGAAATGCCAGCAGACCATGGAGGGACGCAGGGAAGAGACAGGGAGAGATACTGGCCCCAGGGTGGGTTGTGTGGGAGGAAGGGAAGAGAGGGGAAGCAGTCAGACAGGGACACAAAAAAGAGATGCTGGGCATGGAGGTAGTATAGGTACAGGGACATAGAAGGGCAGTACTGGAAAAGGGGAGAATAAGGACATGGGGAAAATGCTGAAAACAGGGGGAGGGCAGATGCTCAACATGGAGGAACACAGAAGTCAGATGCTTGGGAAGAATGAATAGGGACAGAGGCATAGAGAGAAGATGCTGGAAGGATGGATAAGGGACAGAGAGAGAGAGAGATGGATGGTGGACATGGAGAGAGAAGAAGAAGAAATGTTAAATGAATAGGAGACCCTGCAAAGACAGGAAAAGAGAAATGCAGAAAAGAAACACTGGAATAGTTGGTTGTAGCGAGGTGGGGGGAAGGCTACTACAATAGGTATGGAAAGAGACTTGGGGGGGGGGGGACATGATGTGGGACAGGTGTTAGATTTTTCTCTGTCAAAAAGTTGGCAATCTTATTAATTCCCCAGTGGTTGCTGTCCCGCTCACTATCCCCTGAAAGTAAAATTGAAAGGGAATAACTGGCTGTATGACAGCTTCAGGTATTATAGGCATTCTTAGCAAAATAGAAAGCAAGTCTGAGGAGTAGCCTAGTAGTTAGTGATGTGGACTTTAAACCAAGGGCCTCAGGTTCAAATCCTTTAACTCCTTTTTTTTTTAATTGTGAGCCCTCCAGAAACAAAAAAAATATATACTATACTAAAATATATAAGCCACCTGCAAGTCTGAAGGCTATTGAGGTGGTGTACATTCGGGTACAGTAGGTATTTTTCTGTTCAGGGAGAGCTCACAATTACAAAATAAGAGTTAAAGTGGGCTTTGAGCCTGGGTCCTTTGTTTTAAGCTCCACTAGGCTATCCCTGTTCTTAGCAGGACCATATCTATGGCTGTTTGTTTAAGAATGCTGCCAAACAGACATTCTTGTCTCTGCTTTTTTGCTGTTCATATGTTGGCTGTTCCAGTTTGTAAAATGGCCATTCATGCTGGACGTCCTCCGCACACGGATGTCCATCTCACGTATTTTCGAACAGGAAATCCTGACCTACTGTATTTTCTGTTGGACAATATATGCAAAATGGATGTCTGTTTTGGCTTTATGAACTGGACATCGCTATACTGACATGGACATCCTTTCGAAAATGCTCTCCATGCGTGTATGTGTGTACTACATATAACATGTTTACATCACCATTCCTTCCCTATGCCAATCAAACTATGCCCATGGGCAGATCATGCCAAGGTAGGCACTACCTTTTGATGCACCTACTTTTAAATACATGTATAATTCCCCCCCCCCCCCCCATTGTAATAAGCATTATAAAATTATCACCATTGTTTGTCTTTGAAAATTGACTAGTGCAAAATACATGTGTTAAATGTATGCACATATTTTGTACCTGATATTTGTGTGGACAGTGGGACAAGGGAGGCAAAGAGCATATGTACATTTGAAAATCAAATATATACACAGGAATTTCTCCCCCTCACCCCCACCCAACCTTAGTGCACCCACAGGGATGTCTCTTTTTCCCATTTGCATGCCATGAAAGCTCTTTGAGTACTTTTATCTGCATTGGATAAGGGCAGTTTTCAAACCTGTTAACCCAGGCATCTGCCTCTGATAATTGCCTTCTTAAGAATTAATATTTTTAGTGGTGTTGTCATTCCATGCGGATCTTGTTTTGGGTGCGATTGCTTTCTAGCTATGAGCAGTGAAAACTGAGCTGACATGTAAGACATACTCAAACTGATTTCATTTATCCCAATTGCAGGTACAAAAGTGTAGTGTTATCGTCAGTCAGATGAAGCTCCGCCATCTGGAACAAATAAAGTACATGCCATCATATTACTTTCATCCAGAACTTTCTACTACCATTGAAATTGTTGATATATTTGCAGATGGCGATGAAGTGAATAGGAGCCAAACTGCCTTCCGTACAGCTCAAGACAGTAGTTTTACCTCGGCTGGGCTGTTTTTGAGATTCAGTTACTACTTTCTCAGACACCTTTTGCCAATTAAAGACTGTTCTTATGGGCCCAAATGTGTCATTCATACTATGACTCCGGGAAGCCACAAGCACAGAATAACTCCTTTGAGCTACAACATTCTTGACTCATTCTGTCAGAAGTCTGCTGCTGTTCTTACATTTATTAATTAGTTAGAAGTGAATGAAAATCTTAGTCCCACACTCTGTCTATTCATTACTCCTTTTGTGTTGGCAGATGAAAACTGATTTTCAGTTCAGGCCGAAGTGCAATGACATCAGAAAAAAAAAAAAAAGCAAAGTTTATCAAAGTTCCAAAAAGAGAGCACTTTCAGAAAATGAGTTCCCATAAGAATTTACATAAATATTTATCTTTAATACCTAACGGGTACAATAAACAGATTTTGTTTTTATTTAGCAAAAATGAATAATCCACCAACCGGGAGAGAAAACAGCTGCTTTTAGAAGAATACACAGACGCATGTACTATGTACTTGTTCTGATATCCACCCAGTTTTCTGAATGTCAGTGAAACCAGCCTCATAGAAAGTATCTTAACAATTCTTTGTGTAAGACAGCGAACTTCAGTCGTGCCGCTCAGCATCTATGTTTTATTGTTGAGTCTTATGCACATGTATCGTCAATGGTCCAACCGCCTCCACCTAAATATCTTCAATAATGTTACTTATGCATTACTCATTTTATAATGATAGAATTTAACCAATACTCATCTTAAAATGAAAACTTGATCTGCAGTCCAATACAGCACGTGTTTCGCAATAGCTTTAACAAGGAGGTCCCCTAATACTAGTCTCCTTCCAACCTGCTGACATAATGCCCCACGGTCAAAAACTATAAAATTGTACACCAATGACAAGTAAACATAAAAATAATTAGTACATATTTTAATGTTAGATCAATGACAAGCAGATCAGAGAGGGGGTCTTTTACAAAGCGTCAGTAAGCTCAACTTGGGCTTACCGAACGCTAAATCGGGACTACTGCCAGCCTAACGTGGCTTCTGACGGTAGTTCCACCCTGAGCACGTGCCATTTCTGGGACATCGTGGTGTATGTAGACAATGTTCAGTATGTCACATTATGTGGGACATTATTGAATTTAAAGACGTACATACAGGGAGAACATTTGGTTTGTTTACTGAAACTACATGCGCTTCCAGCAATGTAATCTACATATTGGTGTGCCCATATATTACATCGGTCAAACTTCTTGTCTTTAGAAGACAAGATTGATCGAACACAGGTATTGTGTTCAGGCACAGAAAATAAATGAACCTTTGGTATCTCATTTTCTAAATAAACGACATGACTTTAACGAGTTGAAATGTATGGTGCTGGAACAACTAAAAGTAACGGAATGTAGAAGAGATGTTTCTCGCTTATTAAGACAATGAGAACAAAGATGGATATATAAATACGGTTATTCCACGGGGGTTGAACATGGCATTACAGTGGAAAGCTTTTCTGTAACCAATCAGAATTTAGAGGCATCTTGATGTAATATAACGCACAGTAGTTTAAATTTTCTTGGCGTCTTCATCAAGCCCTCCACCATTTTTTGAAAAGTGCCAGTTTGTGAAGTGGTGGTGAAAAAAGGTTTGCTCGAGCGGAGAATTGTTGGACTCTTGGAGATTGAGTTATTCACCTTTATTTTCCCCTGATGCAGCCTAGAAAGGTGAAACAGGGTATCCCCTGTTGGGATTTGTAAAGTTGCAGTTCAGAAAGAACGCTGGAGGCAACTGATGGTGTAAATGCTACAACGGTGAACATCCAAGATAAGTACCACATTGTGGGCATCATTATTTAGCTTCACTGAGTCTATTCTGTATCTATAGAAGGTATTTGTCATTTATAACTATATAGCATAGTGAAATTTTTTTATGACTCATGATTGAACAGAGCCTTCTACAATTCTGAAGGCATTGTCCTTAGAAATAGGAGTGACTCTGATATTCACTGGTCTTTTTTCTCCACTTTTCAGATACTGTGGTTGATATTTGCTTTGAATGGCATCCCTAAAGATACAGAATATAATAGTAGAAAACTGTATAAATTTTGATATTGAATTCTACTGATTCCTTTAGAAAAAAGGAAAACTAAAACCCCCAGAAATGGCTTGAGTGGTGGTAATCTGGCATTGCTGTGCTCTGCTGGTTACTGCCTGGTTACTGGCACATCAATGGGTGGCGGTAAGGGTTTCCCCGCCCCATGGTCACGCGGTAAGAGCTCTCTTACTGTGTGGCCATGTTTGTCTGGGGGCATTGTACCTGCTGCAGTGAAAAGGGCCCTGGCACATGGGAAAAATGGCCACCATCACTAGCACAGGGCCCTTTTTCCTGCAGCTCGGTAAAAGAACCCTAGTGCATAAGTGCATAAGTACATAAGACCAAAAGTCCATCAAGCCCAGCATCCTGTTTCCAACAGTGGCCAATCCAGGTCACAAATACCTGGCAAGATCCCAAAAAACTACAAAACATTTTGGGCGCTCTTACTCCTTGTTTACGTTGGTCATTTGGAATTTTCTCCACTTTCACCCCTGTCATTTTGTATTTTTCTGTGCTGCCTAAGTTTGCCCCTCCCACTTTTGGAATAGATGAAATTGAGTGCGCTGCCATCTTGTGCACATACATTTAGTTGAATGTGGTGGGGGGAGGGCAATAATAAATACTCAGAGGGTCTTTTACTAAAGCTTAGCTCAAGTTATCTGCAGCAGGGTCCATAGGAATAAAATGGGCCCTGCTGCAGATAACTCGAGCTAATCTTTAGTAAAATACCCCCTCATAATCACAAGTTTATTACCCATATAAAATCTTTTGTTAATGTCCCCACAAATACTAAAACAATGAATCATGTAATATAAGTTCTAATATAAAACGTATATCTGCCAAAAATAAATTAAATACAAAAGTAAATTTCTTTAAAAATGTAAACTTGACAAAAATTTCTGGAGTAACAGTAATAATATATATATATATATATTTAAAATCCCAATGTAACTAAATTTAAAAGTCAGTATAAACAGCCAGGTCTTTCCTTGTTTTTTTTCAAACTTGAATAATTATTCATCAAACAAATGTCTCGTGGGAGGTCCTTCTAAACTTGAGGGGTGACACATGAGAAGGTTAGAAGTTTACAGGGGAAAGTCTGTACAAATATGGCATGTTTTCTTCTGCATGAATGATATTTTCTAAAAAAGCATACTGGATGTTTTTATGTAAGGTCATGGAAAGGACAACATTTAAAACCATTCTATGAGTAAATAGTGATTTATGCATATAAATTAGGTGTTTAAAATTGCTCTCCTTCAATGCAGCTACAAGTAAATACATTATTCAACACAATGTGGACTTTTAGCCATGTTTAA
Organism: Microcaecilia unicolor; assembly: GCF_901765095.1. NCBI lineage: Eukaryota > Metazoa > Chordata > Amphibia > Gymnophiona > Siphonopidae > Microcaecilia > Microcaecilia unicolor. The sequence goes on along the minus strand of NC_044033.1, from coordinate 347,237,885 downwards.
TGAAGCGGTTTTCAGGGCATCATTTACCTCAGTCAAAGATGAGGTCAACTTGCAGTGGAACATAGAGGTAATGATTTGAAACATCTAAGGGCTAGAATCAATAATGGCACCCAAAGGGGTTCTTTTAATAAGCCATGATATTGTTTTTAGCTTGTGGTAGAAATCAGCTGGCAGTAAACACCGAGATGCCCATTATATTCTGATGGGCATCTCGGTGATTACTGCCAGCTGATTTCTACCGTGAGCTAAAAACTCTACAACGGCTTAGTAAAAGACCCCCACCCCATAGTTAGGCACCGGGATGATCCGTGCTAAGCTGTGTATAGATTCCTTTATAGAATACTAGCTTAGCACGCATTTCACACCTAACCATAGGCGCGAGCACTTATGCCTGCCAAAGGCTCAGGTAAATGCTGGCACCCAACTGAAGGCAGCTAGGTGTACAAATCCAGGTATTCTATAATATTGCATCTAAATTCTTGGAATGCCCCTGACCCACCCACATCCCATGCCCACATCCCTTTAGAGTTATGCCCCATAAAATCTTAGGAGCTCATGTTATAGAATAGGGTGTAGGGCAGATCCACACATACGCCTGGATTCTACATAGTGTGACTTAAGTTGTATGTGCAAATCCAGTCGTATTCTGGATTTGTGTGTGCAACTTAGTTAACAAGTCAATCAGTGCTGATTGCCAATTAAGCAATTATTGACACTAATTGGCATTAATTAGAATTTACACACAGAACTGTCCATATTCTATAACGTGATGTGCGTAAATTCTAAGTCCCATAGTTGAAAAGGGGACATGGCCATACCTCATGTAATGAATTTGTCTTGTTGGGCAGACTGGATAGACTGTGCAGGTCTTTATCTGCCTTCATCTACTATGTTCTGGACACCCCTCCACACAAGCCTGGGAAAAATATTGGATCACATAAAATGCACATAAGGAAAATATCAAGCTGCTATCAAATAATCCACCCCTTTTACAGTACAAAGATCATTACCCTTCAAGTGAACAATGATTAAGTGTAGAGAAGTGCTTAGCATGAAGAAATGACAGGAGGAATTGGTCCCATAACATTCCCCATAGGTACAGCCATCAAATTTTCACTCCAAGGGAGACCAGTCCCAAGTAGGAGCCCCAATGGGGTCCAGTAAACAAAGGAATGTCCACAAAACCTGATACAATGATCAACGGGTAACAAGTCTGGAAAAAAAATTAACATAAAATTAGTAATTTAATTTAATTTAACACATTTATATTCTGCTCAACCATTCAGTTTAGAGTGGATTATAAAAAAGAAAATTCAAATAACATACAATATATGATCATATAACAGGAAAGTAAAACAACACAATCAAGCATTTCCAATCAGATATTTCCTAAAAAGCCAAGTTTTCAAATTAAGGCAAAATAACGTAGTTCTTAGTATTCCTAATAACAGTTGGGAGGAGATTCCATAATTTCACTCCTTTGCCAACTAATGAATGTTACTCCGTAGATCGCAGCCTACAACGGGCTTGAGAGCATTATATCGGTTTAATTTTGTTTACTGAACGAAGACATCTTGAGGGAGTGTAAAACATTACAAAATCTTGTAAATAACTAGAACTAAAACGATACAAAATTTTAAAATCAGAAATTAAAATCTTAAATTCAATTCTGGTTTTCAATGGCAACCAATGTGATCAAATCAGATACAGTGTCACATGCTTAGGTCTCCCAAAATCAGTTTCACTGCAGCATTCCGGACTGCTTGTAGTCTATGTAGCTGCTTTTGAGGAAGACCCAAAAGCCAGTGGAATGCACCCCCGAGTGCACATAACCCCAATAGCAATTAGAATGCCAATGATCTAAGTGCTTAATAAAAGCAGGAGACCCCCCATGAGCAGCTGCAAAGGAATCATCCCCAATGAGAAATGAATGAAAGAGTTAAGACCCAAACAAGCCAAGCCCTTTTGAAGAAGAGCCATAAATTGGTAATGTGTCAAAGGAGTACCACCTTGATGAATTAACCAAAAAAGACCTCCCTTAGGGTGCAGGCACATACTGCATTGTGCACAGGACAAGTAATGAAGTTAAGAGAAGCCCGCAAATTAACCTAGACATCCTTACTCAATTGGTTCATTTTAGACCATTGGATATACAATGGCAGCAAAGGTCAGCCGAAACAACATCCTCCCAAAGTAGAGCAAAACCCATGGACCGCTTAGCAGGGGACACTAATTCACCAACACATACAATGACAAAAAAGGCCACAGAAAAAGCAAGCCGGAAAAGACAGTATTCAAATTCAAAAGAACAAATAATCTGCAAGACCCAAGAAATTCCCCAAGCACACCATGCTCAATGGGTAAATGAACAGACATAACACTTGATGCAGCTGCATGTCTAGCATAGCCAGCCATCAGCGTACCAAAAAAGTAGCTGTGGGATTTACACGCTATTCATTTTGGAAAGAAAGGGATAGCTAAAGATTGTGACATGAAACCATAAGACCACTGCATCACATGGAAAAACAAAATAAAATCCACCACCCAGGATTCATGGATGGGAATGCACAGCCGCAGGGCCAGGATTCCCTAAGGTGCCTGTCACAGGATCAGAATCCCTTAACAGGGACTTTATTTATTTATTTGTTGCATTTGTACCTCACATTTTCCCACCTATTTGCAGACTCAATGTGGCTTACATAGTACCGTCAAAGGCGTTTGCCCAGTCATTGGATAACAAATACAAAGTTGTATAGTGATCGTATGAGGTATAAGTGGAGGGTTGGAATGGATGAAGATTGCATGATGTCCTGTTCGATCATAGTCATGCTGTGTTGGTAGGTGAAGAGGGTTACGTGGGGTCGTTGGGGTAGGCCTTTTTGAAGAGGTAGGCTTTTAGTGATTTCCTGAAGTTCGAGTGGTCGTGGATTGTTTTCACAGCTTTTGGGAGCCCATTCCATAGTTGTGCGCTTATGTAGGAGAAGCCGGCTGCATAAGTTGTTCTGTATTTCAGTCCTTTGCAATTTGGGCAGTGTAGGTTTAGGTAGGATCTTGACGATCTGACTTTGTTTCTTATTGCTAAGTCTATAAGGTCTGTCATGTATCCTGGGACTACGCCGTACATGATTTTGTGGACTAAGGTGCAGATTTTGAAGATGATCCGTTCTTTGATTGGGAGCCAATGTAACTTTTCTCGGAGGGGTTTGGCACTTTTGAAGCTTGCTTTGCTGAATATCAGCCTGGCTGCTGTATTTTGGATGGTCTGGAGTTTTTTAATGAGTTGTTCTTTGCAGCCCGCGTAGATTTCGTTGCAATAATCTGCATGGCTTAGGACCATTGATTGTATTAGGTATCGAAAAGTTGCTCTATGAGAAACTGTTATGGAGTCTATACTGCCCTTTAATGTTGGAATACCCTAAAGACAACCCCGAGTAGCAGTGGTAGTTGTCAGAAGAAATCCCTGCTACCTCTAGCTATGTCCCATGTCCCTTTAAAGGAAGGGGGATGGGAGAAACTGGACAGAGCTCGGGGGGGGGGGGGGGGGGGGACAGGCCTCCAGAGCTTATGGAGGAATCACCTTATCTCCATGAATGTTGATAGGAATAGCCCAATCCATTGGAGCCGACTCTGTGGGTGCTGTGGGTGCTTGAGCACCCCCAATATTGAGAAAATTCCTTGTATGTGTCCAGGAAGGGGTTATTTTCATTGGGCTTAGCACCCCCAATAATTTTGAAAAGTTGGCTTCTATGGCCCAATCCCAGTGAAGGGGAGAGAAGAGTGGTTAATTCCTAGAGGAGTATTTATACTTCTCTTAGAGTACTGACAAGGAGAGGAGTAGGGGGAGGGTTGCAAGGAGACCAAGCCCAGAACTAAAAGAAGGATGTGCAAAGAAGTCCTAAGAGAAAAATCCTGCCAGGATGAGAATACCGAGATGAAGCCTGAGAGGTATCAAAACCTGTGTACTGAGAGCTGGAAAAGAGCTGGAACTCTAGAAGGTACTTGCGACTTCTGGCATGTGAATACATTTTGAAAGGAAGGAAATGCAGCCAAGGCAGGAAGGTCTCAAAATAGTGAGAAGGCTGAAGGCTGCTGGTGCTGATAGGAAGGAATTGGAAGCTGCAAAACTGCAGACCAGGGAGAGGTTCCTGGCGGGGGAGGGGGGAAAGGGATGCTTGTTTGTTTAATTTTGATTTAGCAGCGGGGGGGGGGGGGGGGGGGGGGGGGGTGGAAGCTGGAGGATAGGTTGGAAGTCAAGTTGATAGTTGACCTATCAAGGGTGAAGCAGCTGTTTTAAGGCTGTGCTCAGGCAGTGAAACAAAGGAGCCAGTCTTGGTTTCTGAGTAGGGTATTGAAAACCCCAATCAAGCTCAGCTGTACTGTAATGTCATGTAACATATCACTTGTATTCTGCCAACTACCAAGCAAATGGTTCAAAGCGGATCACAAGTTAGAAAATATCAAACAATAAATAAATTATGTCTAAACATAGAATTGACAAAACAAATAGGTCTTTAAAGATTTCCGGAAAGGATCATAAGGAAATACAGCTCACAGCTCGCGGTGTAATGAACACCACACTCTAGCAGCTTGATAGGAAACCGAATCTTCAAAAATTGTTTTGTAACATATCCCAGATACTGCAGGAAAATAGACAAGTGGAGAGTCAAGTGCTTTGGATGATCTATAATTACCAGGAAATGAAAACAAACGTACTAAATATTCAGGACTGGTATTGTCAAAAATCTTAAATAGCAAGCACATCAGATGACATGGAGCTGTGTTTTGGCATGAAATGCCTGCCTTAGGAGTCATTAAAACTTTTTAGTCATTCCTCTGTATACTACTGCTAATAACGCACTAAAAAGTGCCAGCAGAATATTCAGTCGCTGCCAGAAACTTTGAGTTTTATTTCCTGAGATATATCTGCTGACACTTTTTAGTGCGTTATTAGCAGTAGTATACAGAGGACTGACTAAAAATATTTTATGACTCCTGTGGTAGGCATTTCATGCCGAAACACAGCTCCGTGTCAAGTCTTGTTTTCATTTGATGCTTGAATAAAGTTTGACCTCTGTTTTCATCTTTGGAGTCTCCTCTAGAACGTTTTTTTTTGGAAGGCTCGCCGACATCCCTACTTTGCTGTTCTTTGTGCAATTATTTTCATCTTTAACTTTATTTTGCATCATTAGCACATTATCATGTCCACCTCTTATGTATACTTTTCATAATTTTTGGATGTTTTAACATTCATTCATGGATGTTTTAACATTTTGCTATTTTGCCTGTTTAATAGTTAGGACCACTGAAGAAGGCTTACAGCCATAACATGGCCCGTGTTGGGTCTGAATTGCCAACATTCCTGTATTGTAATATTAGAGAATAAACCTTTTAAGTTTTGGAAGATTCTGGACTTCTGGTTTTCTTGCAACTTTTTATCTGGAGCCTTCCACCTTGTGTTTATTTATGCGTTTGACTGCTGTGAAAGCATTGTTTCCCTTTTCTTTTCTTTTTTTTAGCCTAAAGATTAGTCAATTGAGTACGTAAGTTATAGAATAAGAGCACTTATTTGCGTGATTGATACCATTAAGCAGCAATGCCGAATTACAATAGTATTGTATAATGGAACCTTGGCACCATGAAGCCATTATAGAATTGGTGCTAAGCGTATGGCATTAAGGGGTCCTTTTATAAAGGCGTGGTAGTGTTTTTAGTGCACACTAAATGCTAGAGACACTCATAGGAATATATGGGCATCTCTAGCATTTAGCGCACACTAGAAAAGCTACTACACCTGTAAAAGACCCCCTAAGGCACCTAAATCTTGGTGCCAATTTATAGAATTGCCACATTAGGGCTCCTTTTACAAAGACGCAGTAGCGTTTTTAGTGCACGCTAAAAATAAGCGTGCGCTAGATGCTAGAGACACCTATATATTCCTATGGGTGTTTCTAGCATTTAGCATGCACTAATCATTAGCAAGCACTAAAAACGCTACCACACCTTTGTAAAAGACCCCCTTAGTGCATAACTGCGACCCATCCAGACTCCAGCCATATCTGTGCCCATGTTCAAATTACATGCCATTGCATTTAGGCACCATTTTATAGAATAGCACCTAGGTGTAGTATATACTAATGGTCTAAACATTTTCATGTGTGGCTGGCATGTTAATGTTAGCACCCACTTTATAGAACTGCCCCCTAGGGTGGTAGTTACTAACGTGTGTTAAGAGAATAATGCATAGTTTTTTTCTCTCAACAAACTTTAAATGTTACAATACGTGACAAGCTGTGTATATTCAGTCAGTTTTATCCTGGGTTGCTTCTTGCTTGTTGTGCCAGTGCATATTTGTCTGGAGAGCACATCTTTTGCAACAGTGCTTGATTGTTAGTTAAGTACCCAAGAAAGTCCTTGAAAGAAATGCCTCTCATTGAGTCCACACTGAGGTTGTTCCTTTTTCTCTACTGGCTTTGTTACAGGGGAAAACATGTGCTCTACATTTGCATTGTGAGAGGAGAAGCAAAAAACATTGTGATCCTCCATAGCTCTGAGTAACATTCAATGTTGTTTCTGGTAGATATTGGAACTTGTCATCATTGAAAGTTTTTACATTTCTGCAGATTCCTGCACTGATCAAAACACTTGATGTCATCAGTTTTCCACAACTTTCACTTCCAGGTGTTTAACACAGGCTTTCACATCAGTTCAATTTGATGTAAAGGTTCATGGATTTGATACTGCTTATCTGTGATACAACCAAAGTGGTTTACATTTATTACATGCAGGTACTTTCCCTGTCCCTATGGGTTCACAATCTTTTTGTACCTGGGGCAATGGAAGGTTAAGTGACTTACAAGCCGATGATCAAAAGTCAACACGAGCGCTAAAGGCCATTAGCGCCGTTCTTGCGCATGCACTCACCAACGTGCAGGGCCAGTCTTAGGCAGGGGCAACAGGGGCAGTCGCACAGGGCCCCACGCTCCTAGGGGCCCCCATCTCTGGCACTTCTGTCCTCCTGTCTCGGAACACCTCTCTGCTCCGTACCTTAATGTGCATCCACATTTCAGTAGAGAGCATCAGGCAGTGGCAGCGATTTTCATATCCCATCAGCTGCCGAGCCTAGAGCCTCCTCGCTGAGTCCCATCTGCTTTTGATGCCACTTCCTGCTTCTGCAAGGGCAGGGTGGAGCAGTGAGGAGGCTCTGGGCTCAGCAGCTGACGGGATATGAAAATCACTGCCGCTGTCTGCTGCTCTCTACTGAAACATGCTAGATGCACATCAAGATATGGGGTGAGGTGGGGTTTCGAGAACTCTAAACCTCCTTTTAATCTTTGATAAATTATGGCTTATGGTGGTGGGTGGGGAGCGGGAGGGCCCTACTGAACTGGTCTGCACAGGGCCTAACAATTGCTAAGACCGGCCCTGCCAACGTGGGATGATCAGCAGTTAGAATGTAAATGTAGTCAATCTCATGTAAATAAGGCCATTTCCTACTCCTCCTAGATGATCAAAACATAGCGTCGAAATGAACAGAAGTGTTGAACAGCGTTAGACAGAACACAACGCCACAAAATAATGCCAGGTGCTGGCTGGCGTTATTGTTGAGCAGGTCACATCAGGGCAAAAAAAAAGTTATATATGTGTAAAATGCCTCCTTTCTCTCCTTCCCACATGAGCCGGAAATAATTCTGGAAGGACAAGCCTGGAAGACATTTTATTGCCCACTTCTTCTTCCAGGTGTGCTCTGAAGAGTTTTTCGGTAGTTTCGAGTGCTACTTTTCTTTAGAGATGTGTGATGGAGGTCTGTCAATACTGCTTGCCTGCTATCGTGCTCGTGCAGAAGCGCAGGTCGGAGTACAGGACGAGGGGAGGAGAAGAACCCCAGATCATGAGGCCCCTGCCTCGGCAGCACATATACCGGCAGTGTGCATACCACACACTGTTCTGAGGGAATGGATCCTCAGAAGCTTAGCTGAGATCAGGTGGCAGAGCCGGTGGTGGGAGGTGGGGCTGGTGGTTGGGAGGCGAGGATATTGCTGGGCAGACTTATACGGTCTATCCCAGAGCCGGTGGTTGGGAGGCAGGGATAGTGCTGGGCAGACATATACGGTTTGTGCCCTGAAAAAGGCAGGTACAAATCAAGGTAAGGTATACACATATGAGTTTATCTTGTTGGGCAGACTGGATGGACCATGCAGGTCTTTTTCTGCCGTCATCTACTATGTTACTATGTTACGGGTCTCGTTGGAGAGAATGCGTGATACGGAGGTCGTCGACATGTACTGTCTGAATAGGGAGGCTATTTTTGAACTTTATGAGAAGATAAAATTTGATACTGAGTCCCACACCGCACGATCACATGCTGTCCCTGGGATGGTTAAACTACTGTGCACACTGCAGTTCCTGTCTACGGGTTCTTTCCAGCACGTGGTTGGAGCTTGCTGTGGTGTGGAGCAATCCACATTTTCAAAGCATCTAAAGGTGGTTTTGAATGCTGTAATGCTATTAGTCCTCAGTGTGGGGCAGATAACCTCCACGGCTCTCTCCTCCTTGGCTTGAGCTTCTCTCTTTCACACAATCCAAAAGTCAAACACCAAACTCCCTTCAAGATTCATGGTTTTTAATTTAGAGACCGCTTACATAATCCTCTCAGCAGTCCATAATATAGCTTAAAGTTCACTTTAGAGTTCTCCTGGAGAAGAAAAAGGCTTTCAGTCCTTTTTCTTTATCAACACAGTTCAAGTCTCTTTAAGCATAGTCCCTAGCAAAAGAAATCAGGCAAGAAAAAGAAAAATCACCTGCTCTCTGAATACTTTCTCTCTCAGAGTACTGCAGGCTGAGCAGCTCAACTCCCTCATCACAGCTATTTCACTCTGTGTCTGCCCGCTGCCGCTTCTTTATACTTGCAAACTTTGGTCATTTGTATCCTCATAGTCCATGGGTACTTACTCCTCCAAACTGTTCTCCACTACAGGTAAATCAGGTCCCTCTTCAATGCCTTCCATCCAATCAGGGGCATCTCCACCCTTCTCACTCAATTCCTCCCTCTCATCAGCTGGCCTGCACCTTCTCTCTCCTTCTCGCCAGGTGGGTAGAATCTTATATTGATTTCTTAACAATGGAAACGGAGTTTTAGCATGGCTGCTCCCCCTACTGGCCACCCTTTGGTATAACTGTTTTCCCCCGGTGTCCTTCCCTTTCCTCCTAGGGAAGGATTCCATGTCGGGGTTTCTAGGTTGCCTTTCCTTCCCTCTCCCTCCTGGCATTGTGGGTAGGATAGTTCTATACCCATTAGATCTGCAGCATGCCTAAGTTGCCCTTCCTCACTACAATGCCATAAATAGACATTACAAGGACTACTTCCCGCAGTGCAAGGCAGAATTGCTGGAGTTAAAGGTGCACTCTTTAGTATAGGTGGCTTTCCCAATGATCTGGGTGCCATTGATTGCACCCATATATTCCACCATCAGAATCTGAAGTGGCCTACTGCAACAGGAAGCTAGGCTACTCTATCAATGTACAGGTTGTTTGTGACGCCAGACTGAGGATCTTGGACGCTGTTGAGAGGTTCCCGGGAAGCTGCCATGATTGATATATTTTTTCCAACTCTGGGATAGGCCGCAATTTTGCAAATGGCACATATGGTGATGGCTGGCTCTTTGTTGAGTAACTTGACTGTTTGAACCAATGTGCAACATCCACTGTAGGTCCACAAAAACGGGGGTCTAGGGATATTGTTGAGGGGGATAGTGGGGATTCAGGTATCTGGGGGAGGGGTGTGATGGGTTATAATGGCCAAGATTAGGATGTAAATACTCTCTCTCCATTCTTGTAGTTTTGGAAGTCAGTGGGTTGTAGCTGTGGGCAGGCTATACCAGCAACAGGGAACATTGATAATGAACATATGTTGTGCACCTCTTTCTTTTTTTTTTTGTAGGAGATGCCAGATATGACTGCAAGCCGTGGCTTTTGACACCAGTGGTGGTCCCACGTACCACTGAAGAGGTAGTGGAGTGAAGGAGTAGCTTAATGGTTAGTATAGCTGAGGAATTAGACTCGAATTGGTGGAGGGGTAGCATTGTATATTAACGAGAGCCTTGAATCAAATAGATTGAAAATTCTGCAGGAAACAAACACTTCTTGGAATCACTGTGAATTGAAATTCCATGTGTAAAGGGGAAAAGGATAGTGATAGGAGTGCACTACCGTCCGCCTGGCCAGGATGAACAGACAGATGCAGAAATGTTAAAGGAAATTAGGGACGCAAACAAACTGGGCAGCACAATAATAATGGGTGATTTCAATTACCCTGATATTGACTGGGTAAATGTAACATCGGGACACGTTAGGGAGGTAAAATTCCTTGATGAATCAAGGACAGCTTTATGGAGCAGCTGGTACAGGAGCCGACGAGAGAAGGAAAAATTCTAGACCTAGTCCTTAGTGGAGCGCATGATGTGGTGCGGGAGGTAATGGTGCTGGGGCTGCTTGATAACTGTGATCATAATATGATTGGATTTGATATTAGCTTTGAAGTAAGTATACGTGGAAGGGCATAATTGAACGGAAACGCCTATCTCCATGGGCGATTATCTCTGAGAATGGGTCCGTGAAGGGGCGGGCCCAACTGTATTTTCGAAAAAATGGACGTTTTTGAGCTGGGCGTTTGTTTTTTTAGCGATAATGGAAACTAAAAACGACCAGCTCAAAAACGTCCTAATCCGAGCCATTTGGTTGTGGGAGGGGCTAGGATTGGTAGTACACTGGCCCCCCTGATATGCCAGGACACCAACTGGGCACCCTAGGTCAGTGTGTTGGACTTCAGAAAAAGCTCCCACATGCATAGCTCCCTTACCACGGGTGCTGTGCTCCCAACCCCCCTCCCCCAAAACCCACTACCCACAAATGTACAACACTACCATAGCTCTTAGAGGTGAAGGGGGCACCTACATGTGGGTACAGTGGGTTTTGGAGGCCTCCCATTTACCAGCACAAGTGTTACAGGTGGGGGGGGGGATGGGCCTGGGGCCACCTGGCTGAAGTGCACTGCGGTACCCACTAAAAGTGCTCCAGGGACCTGCATACACGCAGGCCTCTAAGACTGGTTGTTGCTATATAACATTGGCACACCAGTTGACACCTGAAGACTAATTGTAACTCCGCCCCTCCTGCCTGAGTATGATGACCCGGGTTCCGGCTGGTCAGATGTAGGCAGTCGTGGCAACCTTGCCGGAATTCAGTTCACAGGAAGGAGGAGGGAGAGACAAATAACTAACCACGTCCTTGACTTCCTAGAAACCAAGGAGGAAATTAAACTAAATTCAGGATTTTTCTTTTAACGGTTTGGGTGGCAATAAGAAGAGATTAGATTTTCAAAAACAATATAACATTTTTATTAAAACATTCTTTTACTTTGTAGAAAGAACAACAAATCAATTTCAACATACACCAGAATTTCCCTTTCCCACTTAAATGTTAACTTTGTAACCCTTAAACCCGAACTCCCAATAATAACCTTATTTTACTTGTATTCTTTTCACAGAAACCACCTTCGTCTTTACAGAGCACTTTTCAGATAAGTATCTTCTTTTACCAATAATCAATTCCTCAAATTAGTTATAAAATATATTGTTTATCTCTTTTATAACCTTTAAGAATTGATTCTTTGTATATCCCTTTTTATTGTTTTCACAGGTACTCCGTTCACTGTTCCTAAGGAACAAGGTAAGTATGTCTTTTTATTCCTCTTTCCCTTTCCTAATTGTCTTTCTCTACTTAAGTTTTCTCCTTGTTTTCAAAAGTCACTTAGCTGTTACCGATCTTCATTTGTTGGCAGCGTAGACTTTCTTGCGGAGGGGCCCTTGTTGTTTTCTGTATGTCTGCCAGTCTTGTCCAATTGAATCTTCTTTCTAAACTTCACTCTTAAAAAACTCAAAGAATGCAAAACCCTATCTTTCCTATAAGTGGGGTTTACACCTTTCCCTGCTTCTGAGGAGTATTACAAAAACTGTGGCCAAAATAATCTATTAAAATAAAATTAAGCAAACTTCCCTTTCCTTCCCAAGCCTGTACTCTTAGTTTTTAATTCCCTAAACTGGGAGAAACTGGCAACCCTGCAGTCCTATGCACCACACTCTCAGCATTCCATGCACAGCTCCCTATTACTGTTATTTTAAATATCCCCTTGCCACACTCCCTTCATCATTCACTCCACATTTACACAAAATTCCCAAATCTCACTTTCTCAATCTCACTTTTACTATCACTCTCACCTCAATGCTTTCACTGCCAGCCAAACTCACTTCCTAAAACTTTTAATTTCCTTCAATTCCACACTGCCTGTCCCACATCAAACAGCACATCCACTCTCTTCAGTTGCCAGAACCTCTCTGCAACTGTCAGCCAGCCCCGTCTCCCAGGTAACCCCTCCTTAGCTTCTCATTCCAAAACCCTTCTCAAAATTTGAAGCTACATTGCTGACTGGCGGAATGTTCGCCAGCACAAGTAAATTCCCATTTTACCACTTTGTTTTTTCCTTCTTTCCCTAACCCCATGTTACATTCACCCATGCTGAAAACAAATATTGTCCCCAATATTTCATCACACTAACTCAAACCCTCTACTCAAACCCCTAGATCCCCCTTTTCTAAATTTTTCTCCCAACCAAAAGAATACATCCTTACTCCCATTCTTTCCCATTCCCTACCAACCAATCAAACAAAAATTTCCCTCCAACCCTCAATCATCCCTCCAACCATCCACTCAAATATGGAGAATGCACTCCCTTAGCGCTCCTACTAGAGCTTCTTACACTATCAGTGTTCTCATAATCTGGCTCAGCAGGTATAATAGTTATATCAGTACATATAATATACCAACCATAATTTTTAAGACACCCAGTCAGAATGTACACAATACATTCTCCAGCTTTGCATTCCTTATTCTTAAAACATTGTCATTACTTCCCAAAGTTTCTATCAGCTTATCCAGTTGAGCCTACCAGAGGTCCTGAATTTTATGTCGCCCCGAGAACCTCTGTCACCACAACAAAACCCAATCTCTCTTTCTCTGCAACAACCTGTTGTATTCTTGCAGTAACTGATGTAGAGGCTTGGGCTGCCACCTGTGTGGGACAATTTCGTTTCTGAACTTTCATTAGCTCCTTCTGCTCCACCCGTTCCTGCATCTGTATTCTGCGTGAATCTTCTTCCACCCTTGCTTGTTGTTCTTCAATTAATTGTATCATTCTTTGTTCCAGCTGTTGTTTGGATACAACTGTATCCGTCATTTTACTGTGTAGACTCTTGATTTCATTCTCTTTGGCCAACAACTTAGCCCATATGTCTTCATGTTGAACTGTCATTTTCCTTAAATAGATCTCAATTTCCTCCCTTCTTCTCTCAGCTTCTTGCTGTTGAGCCGTTAACTGTGCCATTGCTTGTTCTGCCCTCTTCATTTGCAGTTCCTCCTGAGCTGCTTTACTATTCTTTTCAGCCAACTCATTCATAAGCCGTGCACAATCCTGGCGCAATTTATTAAGTTCAGAAATCTGCTTGCTTTCCATTTGGTGGTAGTAGAGCTAATTGCGTCTCGAAGGATACCATTTTCCTGTTCCAGATGGGTGATCCGATTCTCCATCTGCGCACTAACTTGTTTGAATGTCAGCTGCATTTGTTGGGTGTCCTGATATCTGGTATGCATTTTGTTCTGTAAAGCTGCATGTTCTTCCTCTAGTGTACTGATCCGTTCTCTCATCTTAGCCTCAAACAAACTGCTTTTCTGCTTCTCTGTTAAGAGCGCCTGGGTTAAGTGTTTACATTGCTCCTTTGTCAGATCAGCCTCCTCCTTTACTGCCAGAAGCAACTTATCTTGTTCTTGAAGCAGACTCGGAACTATCATTGAATCTCCCTTATTAGCCTTTTTACTGACCTCCGGTTCAGCATTAGATTTCTCCCTTAGCGGCTCATCTGTGAACTGTGTCCTTTCTGGGATTATGACATCTCGTACTTCTCTATTTTTCATTTTTCCCAGAAAATTCTCTCGATTTGATTTGACCATCATATTTGCAATCATAATCTTATTCGGAAAGGTAATTTTTCTGGAGACAGACATTGATAAAACTCCGGACGTTTTTCTGGCAGCTTTCTCAGACATAACTGGAATAATTTGCTTCGCGATCCCTTGCACTTTTACCCCTCCATCATTTTCTCTGGAGTTGGAATGTTTCTGTGTGATTTCGGACAGGATTCCCGCTATCTTTATCGGTTCCAGGATAAAACAGGATAGGTCCTTAAATAACCCTTCCAGATGTCAAAGGACGTTCATCCCCACAATGCCTTTTGAGGAAGTAGTGTCCACTTGCCCATCCTGGAAATTATCCTTCACGATAAAAATGCACCTTTCCGGCACCCGCTGTCCTAAACATTGAACGTCGGTGTCAATGTAGCCTAGTACTGGTAGATCAGTCCCATTAACTGCTACCAGTGTCAGCTGACTAGCATCTTTCAGGCAATCAGTGTTTTTGAAGTTTTTGTAGAAAAAACTGGCCATGATAGTGGAGACGCTAGATCCTGTGTCCACTGTGCACACCATCTCCACACCATCAATCTTCACTTTAAGCTTCGGACTGGCTCCAACGGCTTTTTCTCCAAAAAGCTTTTCTTCCTTTGGCTCCGTACTATTCAAGTTTCTTTGCATTCTGACAACTGTATGAGGATCACTTCCCTTTGATGTTTCCACCAGATCACCACGTACACTGCTATTCCTTGGGACATTCCCACTTGTACTTGGTACAGCTGGTTCTTCCCTTTTTGGTCCGGCATAAGGTCTACTGATGCTCTCACTTTGGCAATCTCTTGTGAAATGCCCTGGTTCCCGGCACCGAAAGCAGATGATCTCCCCCGACTGTGTTCTTGTCGGCCCCCAGCTCTGGCTAGGTCCTGCATGTTCCCTTGGGGGATTCGCATACCTCCAGTCATTTCTTTCTCTCCACTGCCTGTCCCATTCTGCCTCCTGACGCTCGCACATCCGGGCTAACATTTTGGTCATTTGTTGCATCATGGCAACCGTAGCTGACTCCCCAGGATGGCTGTAATCGCCAGCTTTCTCCTGGTTCCTTTGAAGAATCCTCTTTGGCGGTTGTTCCCAAAATGTCAACCCTCTTTCCTCTCCTGCTCACTGAATGGCAGTTTGCATCAGGTCTGAGAACGGCTTGGCTGGATTGTCCTCGCTCCGCTTTGAAATTTCTCTCTTCAAAGCTTCGTCTCTCAGCCCAATTATGAATTGCTCTTTTAACGATTCTTCGGCATTCCCCATCCTCCTTCTGTCACGCTTCATGATGATTTCCATCTTCTCCTGTAGCTTATAGGCGAACACTCAGATGGATTCACGTTCACCCTGTCAGTAGTTGTAAAACTCCTGGATCCGAAGACCCAGAGCCACCTTGTCTCCATAGACCTGGCGGAGCACATCATAAATGGCCTCCATAGAACAATCTCCCGGTAAGGAGTACTTGATTGTGTCCAGTGCTATTCCCCTCAGGTGATCACGAATGACCTCAACCTGGTCTTCTACAGGAACCCTTAAAATTCTCAATCTCGATTTCATCTTCTCGATCCATTCTTCTACATTAAGGTCATCGGGACCTCTCGGGAACCCGTGAAAATCCGGCATGGTTCTATCCTGCGGGATTACCACCATGTGGGTCACAATTTGTGGCAGGGTACGGCTTCCCATGGCGGCTTCCCCTTCCATCTTCTCTTTCTTCTCTCCGGAGACTGGGTTTGTTGCAGGAACAGAGGCCCTGGGAGACAAAAACTCAGAACCTTTTTTTTCCCCCAAATAACTTTATTAAATCAGCTCTACCGTCTCACTGGAAGCTCTAAAATGGAAAATTAGTCAATTCCCTTTTTCCCAAATTCCCACAACACAATACACACTTCTGTATTTGCAGATTACCCCACTGGTTACCCCCCAAAACAGGAAAAATCCTGCCAACTACGCCAATTTGTAACTCCGCCCCTCCTGCCTGAGTATGATGACCCGGGTTCCGGCTGGTCAGATGTAGGCAGTCGTGACAACCTTGCCGGAATTCAGTTCACAGGAAGGAGGAGGGAGAGACAAATAACTAACCACGTCCTTGACTTCCTAGAAACCAAGGAGGAAATTAAACTAAATTCAGGATTTTTCTTTTAACGGTTTGGGTGGCAATAAGAAGAGATTAGATTTTCAAAAACAATATAACATTTTTATTAAAACATTCTTTTACTTTGTAGAAAGAACAACAAATCAATTTCAACATACACCAGAATTTCCCTTTCCCACTTAAATGTTAACTTTGTAACCCTTAAACCCGAACTCCCAATAATAACCTTATTTTACTTGTATTCTTTTCACAGAAACCACCTTCGTCTTTACAGAGCACTTTTCAGATAAGTATCTTCTTTTACCAATAATCAATTCCTCAAATTAGTTATAAAATATATTGTTTATCTCTTTCATAACCTTTAAGAATTGATTCTTTGTATATCCCTTTTTATTGTTTTCACATGTACTCCGTTCACTATTCCTAAGGAACAAGGTAAGTATGTCTTTTTATTCCTCTTTCCCTTTCCTAATTGTCTTTCTCTACTTAAGTTTTCTCCGTGTTTTCAAAAGTCACTTAGCTGTTACCAATCGTCATTTGTTGGCAGCGTAGACTTTCTTGTGGAGGGGCCCTTGTTGATTTCTGTATGTCTGCCAGTCTTGTCCAATTGAATCTTCTTTCTAAACTTCACTCTTAAAAAACTCAAAGAATGCAAAACCCTATCTTTCCTATAAGTGGGGTTTATACCTTTCCCTGCTTCTGAGGAGTATTACAAAAACTGTGGCCAAAATAATCTATTAAAATAAAATTAAGCAAACTTCCCTTTCCTTCCCAAGCCTGTACTCTTAGTTTTTAATTCCCTAAGCTGGGAGAAACTGGCAACCCTGCAGTCCTATGCACCACACTCTCAGCATTCCATGCACAGCTCCCTATTACTGTTATTTTAAATATCCCCTTGCCACACTCCCTTCACCATTCACTCCACATTTACACAAAATTCCCAAATCTCACTTTCTCAATCTCACTTTTACTATCACTCTCACCTCAATGCTTTCACTGCCAGCCAAACTCACTTCCTAAAACTTTTAATTTCCTTCAATTCCACACTGCCTGTCCCACATCAAACAGCACATTCACTCTCTTCAGTTGCCAGAACCTCTCTGCAACTGCCAGCCAGCCCCGTCTCCCAGGTAACCCCTCCTTAGCTTCCCATTCCAAAACCCTTCTCAAAAATCCAAGCTACATTGCTGACTGGCGGAATGTTCGCCAGCACAAGTAAATCCCCATTTTACCACTTTGTTTTTTCCTTCTTTCCCTAACCCCATGTTACATAATCTCTCCAAAAACGTCCTTTATTGGAATAACCGCGTTTACTCACAGTTAACTGCAGGTCAGAGGTTGTGCCCCACTGGCAACGAGTCTCCCTGATACTGAGATGAGCAGTAGGTCAGAGCGAACATCGCCTCCACAACCGGCGACCGAGAGACCGGCGGCCGCAGTCGCCGGCCTCCGGTCCCGGCCGGAACAGCCATCATTGCGGCGGAGCCCGACTCCACGCCGAGGCCTTCGGGCCGCTACCCCTCGCTGTGGAGAACGCTGGCTCCCGCCCCCCGCGGCAGAAGAGCAGGTAGGGGCACGGGACGCGACACTGAGGATCCATTCCTTCTGCACAGGATTCCTTTATGTTT
The DNA here is from genome assembly GCF_901765095.1 of Microcaecilia unicolor. Classification (NCBI taxonomy): domain Eukaryota; kingdom Metazoa; phylum Chordata; class Amphibia; order Gymnophiona; family Siphonopidae; genus Microcaecilia; species Microcaecilia unicolor. Next base: position 347,220,113 of record NC_044033.1, on the reverse strand, counting down.
ATCCCATGCATGCTTGAATTCTGCTACCGTTTTCATCTCCACCACCTCCCACGGGAGGGCATTCCAAGTATCTACCACTCTCTCCGTGAAAAAATACTTCCTGACATTTTTCTTGAGTCTGCCCCCCTTCACTCTCATATCATGTCCTCTCGTTCTACCACCCTCCCATCTCCGGAAAAGGTTCATTTGTGGATTAATACCTTTCAAATATTTGAACGTCTGCATCATATCACCCCTGTTTCTCCTTTCCTCCAGGGTATACATGTTCAGGTCCGCAAGTCTCTCTTCATATGTCTTGTAACGCAAATCCCATACCATTCTCTTAGCTTTTCTTTGCACCATTTCCTTTTTTTTTTTTCATCCTTAGTAAGGTAAGTCCTCCAGAACTGAACACAATACTCCAGGTGGGGCCTCACCAACGACTTATACAGCCAATGTTGGTTTCGTTTTATGCCACTCCTAGCACTTTGGGGGGTCTTCTTTTCAATATTAGTGCTGTGTTATCTCTTTCAAGGGCTTTGAAGTCTTTCTGCCAATGCTGATCTGCTCTGTCTCTCTCCTAGTGTCTTGGTTTCTTTCTGCCAATTCTAATGCTACTCTATTTGTTTATTAGGATTTTTTAATAGCTTTTTATGAAGAGATTCGCTCAAGGCAGAGTACCAAAAGAACAGTTTGAAATAAACAACGTGATAGTAGCCTAGTGGCTAAGCAGACTTTGATCCTGGGGAACTGAGTTCAATTCCCACTGCACCTCCTTGTCACTTAACCCTCCATTTACCCAGGTACAAATAAGTACCTGTATATACTATGTAAACTGCTTTGAATGTGGTTGCAAATAAACCACAGAAAGGCGGTATATCAAGTCCCATACCCATTCCAACATTAGTAAAATGGCTAAATGGCAGCATAATACACAGAACAATGAGGTAAAGTTGGAAATAAACAAATGAATCGATATGGTTCTCCAAAGAGGTAGCTGCAAAAATAATGGGAAAAAAAGGATAGCATTCTGAAAACACATAGGATTGAGGATTGAGTCGGAGAAAATTAATGAATTGTCTGTAAACCTGGAGAATGTAATGGGGTAGTTCTACAAACTGAAGAGTAGCAAATCTCCTGGACCGGATAGTAATCATCCCAGAGTACTGATAGAACTGAAAAATGAGCTTGCAGACCTATTGTTAGAAATATGTAATTTATCTTTAAAATCGAGCGTAGTACCGGAAGATTGGAGGGTGGCCAATGTAACGCCGATTTTAAAAAAGGTTCCAGAGGAGATCTGGGAAATTATAGACAGGTGAGTCTGACGTTGGTGCCGGGCAAAATGGTAGAGACTATTATTAAGAACAAAATTACAGAGCATATTCAAAAGCATGGATTAATGAGACAAAAGTCAACATGGATTTAGTGAAGGGAAATCTTGCCTCACCAATCTACTACATTTCTTTGAAGGGGTGAACAAACATGTGGCTAAAGGTGAGCCGGTTGATATTGTGTATCTGGATTTTCAGAAGGCGTTTGACAAAGTACCTCATGAAAGACTCCAGAGGAAATTGGAGAGTCATGGGATAGGAGGTAGTGTTCTATTGTGGATTAAAAACTGGTTAAAAGATAGAAAACAGAGAGTAGGGTTAAATGGTCAGTATTCGCAATGGAGAGGGGTAATTAGTGGGGTTCCCCAGGGGTCTGTGCTGGGACTGCTGCTTTTTAACATATTTATAAATGACCTAGAGATGGGAGTAACTAGTGAGGTAATTAAATTTGCTGATGACACAAAGTTATTCAAAGTTGTTAAATCGCGGGATGATTGTGAAAATTACAAGAGGACCTTATGAGACTGGGAGACTGGGCATCTAAATGGCAGATGACATTTAATGTGAGCAAGTGCAAAGTGATGCATGTGGGAAAGAGGAACCCGAATTATAGCTACGTCATGCAAGGTTCCACGTTAGGAGTCATGGACCAAGAAAGGGATCTAGGTGTCATTGTTGATGATACGTTGAAACCTTCTGCTCAGTGTGCTGCTGCGGCTAAGAAAGCAAATAGAATGTTAGGTATTATTAGGAAAGGAATGGAAAACAAAAATGAGGATGTTATAGTGCCTTTGTATCGCTCCATGGTGCAACCGCACATCAAATATTGTGTTCAATTCTGGTCGCCGCATCACCGATCCTTTTCAACCTGATGATGACCCCACTAGCCAAGTCTTTATCCACCCAGGGCCTCAACTCATTCATCTATGCAGACGACGTTACAATACACATCCCTTTCAAACATGATCTGACAGAAATCACCAACGAAATCAACCTCGGCTTGTACAGCATGAACTCAGGGCAAGTGCATTCCAACTAAAACTCAATACAGAAAAAACACGCTGCCTCATCCTCTCATCCCAATACAATATGAACATACCCACAAACTTAGTCACCCCAGATTACACCCTCGCTATTTCAAACAGCCTGAAAATCTTCGGTGTCTCAATCGACCGGAACCTTACACTCGAGAGCCAAGTTAACTCTATAATCAAGAAAATGTTCCACTCAATGTGGAAACTTAAACGGGTGAAACCATTCTTCCTGAGGGCAACATTCCGCAACCTGATACAATCAATGGTACTAAGCCACGCAGACTACTGCAATGGAATTTATGCGGGATGCAAAGAGCAACTCATAAAGAAACTACAGACCGCTCAAAACACAGCAGCCAGGCTTATATTTGGAAAATCGCAATTCGAAAGCGCCAAACCCCTCCAGTGAAAAACTGCACTGGCTCCCAATCAAAGAACGTATCACTTTCAAAATCTGCACCCTGGTTCACAAAATTATCTATGGCGAAGCCCCAGGATATATGACCGACGTCATAGACCTGCCAACCAGAAACACAACCAGATCATCACGAGCACACTTAAATCTTCACCATCCTAGCTGCAAAGGACTCAAGTACAAATCAATTTATGGATCCAGCTTCTCCTATATAAGCACGCAACTGTGGAATGCACTACCGAAAGCCATAAAAACAACGTACAACCACCTTATCTTCCGGAAATCACTAAAGACCAACCTGTTCGAAAAGGCATACCCTACTGACCCAACCTAAGTGCCTGAACCCAGCAACACAACAAAACCAAAGCTTGTATTGAACACTATATAACTCTTCATCCCTATGATTCCCAAATGTGTCTATAACACATAATTATTATTCGACAATAATATCACTCTGTATTTATTTCATCACCGGAGGTGGTTGCGCCTCACGGTACTATGTAGGCCACATTGAGCCTGCAAATAGGTGGGAAAATGTGGGGTACAAATGTAACAAATAAATAAATAAAAAAGATATAGTGGAATTAAAAGTTGCAGAGAAGGGTAACGAAAATAATAAAGGGGATGGGGACAACTTCCCTATGAGAAAAGGCTAAAGCGGCTAGGGCTCTTCAGCTTGGAGAAAAGGCGGCTGAGGGGAGATATGATAGAGGTCTATAAAATAATGAGTGCAGTTGAATGGGTAGATGTGAAGCGTCTGTTTACGCTTTTCAAAAATACTAGGACTAGGGGGCATGCAATGAAGCTACAATGTAGTAAATTTAAAATGAATCGGAGAAAATTTTTCTTCATTCAATGTGTAATTAAACTCTGGAATTCATTGCCAGGGAATGTGGTAAAGGCATTTAGCTTAGCGGAGTTTTAAAAAGGTTTGGATGGCTTCCTAAAGGAAAAGTCCATTGACTGTTATTGAATGAACTTGTGGAAAATCCACTATTTCTGGGATAAGCAGTATAAAATGTTTTGTACTTTTTTGGGATCTTGCCAGGTATATTGTGACCTGGATTGGCCACTGTTGGAAACAGGATGCTGGGCTTGATGGACCTTTGGTCTTTCCCAGTATGGCAATACTTATGTAGACTCAATTCTCACTGCAGTTCCTTGTGATCCTGAGTAGGGGAAATCCACATGAAATAGGAGAGGTTTGTAGAGGTTCTGTCCAAATCTCTAAATACTCTGTACATGCTGTTGTACAGGTTTTGCAATCTGTCACATAATAAGTGACACTTTGCACCCTTCCCTTTTTGGGCTAGCCTTTGAGGGACATGAAGTGCTGGGTCTTGTGATCAAGAAGGACATTGTACCCTCAACTTGATATTTTCATCATTTCCAGAATAGAATTCTTTTCTTGTTCTGGTTCTTCAACGCAGAAGTAGAATATGCTCATGACCACAGCCATGTGTCATTGAAATTGTCATTTAAAAAAAAAAAAAAAAAAGTATTGAACAGAGTAAGTTGTTTGTCTTGTGACATGAAAATAGCTGGAAACATCTGAAACAGCTTTGTAATTCCAGGAAGCAAGGACAGACAATGTGTCTTGTTGTGTGCACGGGCAGCATAAATCATTAGGCAGGGTACTTGGCTGCCTAGCGCAACAGCTTCTAAGGAGTTGCGAAAAGCAGCTGCAGTCAAAGCAAAATAGATCCTGAGAGCCATACAAACTCAAAGAACTACCAGCACATACTTTTACCCACAGAGAGGGTCAGCCATTTTCAAATAGTCCATTTACTCTGGATGAGTTAAGGCCTTACAGCCAATGTTACTGCTGCTTGAACCCACCTCAAATGCCTTTGGGTCACTTAGCCAGTGTTGTTGACACTTACCCTCTCCAGAGAAGCAGGAGGAGACACAGAGGACATCCCTGGGGTTTACAAAGAGAAGAGACTGACAGTGGTGTTCCCGTCTGGAGTAAACCAGCATCTGAAAGTGTATAGGCGTAAAAGAAATAAAGAACAGTATCTAAATAGTGGAGAGTGTTAAAGGAACAAATAGTAGACTGTACATGTTTGCTGCTATTTTCTTTCTGTCTCCGCCTGTAGTTCTTTGCTAATGTGAATTTTGTCCCTTTTTTCTTAAAGACTCTATCTTAAGCAAACCTTTTCGGTTCAGAACCCCAGTTCTGGCCTGGGCCGAGTTATTGCATGCCAGCGCAGTGTGGAGAGTGTGGACTGTTATGCCAGTAACCAACCTGGACCCACTGATGCATTAAATGTATTTTCAGTAAGTGCCCATCAGTTTTTCTACTAATTTTAAACATACCTTACCCTTAACAACTGCAGCTGAAAGAGAAATTCCCAAAAGAAGAACATTTTTCAATGATCTTGTTTAATCTTCCCTTTTCCATCCAAATCTGTAATTCTAATCTCTCTAAGGGTAACTCTCTGGGAGAGAGGGAATTGCAGGTTCATTTACTGTTTATGGCACGTGTTTCCTGAATAGAAGATGACACAAAACATAACAGTGCAGTCTGTTTCTTAATTCCAAGTCAATTGGACAAACCAAAGCAGATCAAGGAAGTTATAAATCTAATATACCACACACAAATACATTTCCCAATAGATTATCTCTCATTACATTTATATTTCTTCAACTGAACTGTATATATAAGTACATCTCAGTACAACTGATAACTGCACATATGCATAAGACAAGTCTAAAACAATCAAAACTTTACATCTGTATGAAAAAAAGACCAAAAGGTTTCATTCCCCATGAAAAAGGCTGTCAGTCAAATGAAGAGTTACATAGAAACAGGAAAAAATGTAGGCAGATAACGACCATATGGCCTATCCAGTCAGCCCACCTATGCCATCTACTCTCCCTATCACTCCCTTAGAGATCCTCTCTTGAATTCAGATACTGGTTTTGTATCCACCACTTCCACTGGGAGGCAGTTCCACGAATTCACCACCCTTTTTGTGAAGAAGTATGTCCTCAGGTTACTCCCTTTCACCTTCATCCTATGCCCCCTCATTCCAGAACTTCATTTTAATTGAAAGAGACTCGCCTCCTGTGCATTTATGTCACATGGAGGGGCATAATCAAACGGGGGCGCCCATCTGTAAGGGCATCCATCTCCGGCGACGGCCCCGGGAAGGGGCGGAGCCAACCGTATTATCGAACAAGATGGGTGTCCATCTTTCGTATTGATAATACTGTCGGAGCCGGCCAAATCTCAACATTTAGGTCAACCTTAGAGATGGTCGACCTAAATGTTGAGATCGCCGGACTTAGACATGGCCGGCCTTGGTTTTCGCCGATAATGGAAACCGAAGCTGGCCATCTCAAAACCGGCCAAATCCAAGCCATTTGGTCGTGGGAGGAGCCAGCATTTGTAGTGCACTGATCCCAATCACATGCCAGGACACCAACCGGGCACCCTAGGGGGCACTGCAGTGGACTTCAGAAATTGCTCCCAGGTGCATAGCTCCCTTACCTTGGGTGCTGAGCCCCTCAACCCCCCTAAAACCCACTACCCACAACTGTACAACACTACCATAGCCCTTAAAGGGTAAAGGGAGGACACCTACATGTGGGTGCAGTGGGTTTGTGGTGGGTTTTGGAGGGCTCCCATTTACCATCACAAGTGTAACAGGTGGGGGGGGGATGGGCCTGGGTCCGCCTGCCTGAAGTGCACTGCAGTACCCACTAAAAACTGCTCCAGGGACCTGCATAGTGCTGTGATGGAGCTGGGTATGACATCTGAGGCTGGCATAGAGGCTGGCAAAAAATGTTTATAATTTTTTTTTGGGTGGGAGGGGGTTGGTGACCACTGGGGGAGTAAGGGGAGGTGACCCCGATTCCCTCCGATGGTGATCTGGTCAGTTTGGGCACCTTTTCAAGGCTTGGTCGTGAACAAAAAGGGACCAAGTAAAGTCGGCTAAAGGTCTTCACCTCCTAAACTGTATCGTTCCTTCAAGTTTTTGTAGCCCAAATGCATGCCCCTGCATTTTTTAGCATTTAATCTTAGCTGCCAAATTCCAGACCATTTCTCTACATTTTCTAAGTCCTTCCTCATCTTATCCACACCATCAGGGGTGTCTACCCTATTGCAGGTTTTGGTATCATCTGCAAAGAGACAAACCTTACTAGACAGCCCTTCAGCAATACAGCATTTTACAAAAATGTTAAAAAGAACAGGCACAAGAACCGAACCTTGCGGCCCACCACTGGCAATATCCTTTTCCTCAGAATGAGCTCCATTTACAATTACCCTTTGTCATCTTTCACTCAACCAGTTCCTAACTCAGTCAGTCACTGTAGAGCCCATACTAAGGGCACTCAGTTTATTTATTAGTTGTCTGTGTGGAACCATGTCAAAGGTTTTGCTAAAATCGAAATACACCACATCTAGCACTCTCTCTCAATCCAACTCTCTTGTCACCCAGTCAAAGAAATTAATCAGATTTGTCTGACAAGATGTGCCTCGGTGAAACCATGTGGCCTCGGGTCCTGTAATCCATTGGTTTCCAGAAACTTTATTATTCTCTGTTTTAAAAGCGTTTTTATTAATTTACTTACCTCAGAAGTCAGACTTAACCAGCTTGTAGTTTCCAAGCTCTTCTTTACTTCTGCTTTTGTGGAGAGGGACCACATCTGCTCTTCTCCAGTCCTCCAGGACCACTTCCGACTCTAGGAAAGCATTGAAAAGGTCAGCCAGTGGAGCTGCTAGAACTTTCCTAATTTCATTCTATCTGGCCCTGTCGCTTTGTCCTCCTTTATTTTAATTACTAATCAGGGGATAACTCTTTTAATTCCAGAGTCACTTTTAATATCGACTACACAAAGACTCCAGTATTTTTTCTTTATCACAAAAGCATTTTATTATATTGCAATGCCCGCTAACCTCACTAGCACTGCTGCCTACTATTAAAACCTCACACATTCACTCCTCCGCTCACCTTGCACACCTGTTTTTAATTTAAATACAAAACAGTTGATTTTACATTTTAAACTGCATACTTATACTGTTTCGTATTGTGCATATATTTTACCATGCTTATACATTATATCATACTCAAATAATCAAAACTCAGTCCTGCCAGCAAAATAGTCCTTTTCCTACAAACGCCACGCCTTCCGCATGGACGCAGTGAAAATGTTTCCACATAAACGCTGGATGACTGTTCTTCATGGACAAACTCTGTATGTCCGTTAAACCTCTGTTGGCTGTTCAAATACGCCACCTCCAGTCATTAGTATGCATCACAATACAGGTGCTGTGTGCTCGGTGACTAACTCAACAGTCCACCATATCTGTTTCATGTTATGCCGGCTCCTCAATGCAGGACCGCATTTCACAAATCTTCTTCAGGAGGAACCACCATCAAATTTGTTCTACACCTCCAGTGGCTGCATGCCGGATTGAAACTCCCTTAGGGCTGAGCCACAGACGCCGCACAGGAAATTTTGCTGGCAGGGCTCCTTTATTTTAGCCAGCTCCTTACAAACACAAATTGTTCAGAGACTACCACCCTTCCATTCCTATTTGTGTTTGTCTTCTGTGGTCCTCCTCCTGGCCCTTCAGCTGTGAACACAGTTGAGGAATTTGTTTTTTGTATATGTGATGACTGTTGCAAAACTTACTAATAAGACATGAGGGTATGCCTGGAGGCTGGGAGCCAGGGGTGCTCACATGGAGGAGGTGTGGAGAAAGCCACCAGAATCACTGGGACAGCACGTGTCGCAGATAAGCTTCCCTTCTGGTTTCCTCACAGTGTAGAGAGGAAGGCTGAAAATGACATGCTGTCAAGCAGTGGCACACACATCTAACCCAGCCAGCCCAATCAACCCAAATAGTCCAGTTAGCCTAATCAAACCAACCAAGTCAGCTAGTCAACAACCACACCTAGCCCAGCCAGGCAAGAAAACAGCTCTATCCCTCAGCTCAGTCTTCCTGGATAGAATGTCTACTTTTGAAATCAACTGAGAAAAGGAAGTTTGGTACTCTTTGTCAGGCATATGACCTACCACATAGCTGAGGGGTTGGTCTCTTTGTTTTATGCAACCCACTTGAGAGATAATAGATTATCACTGAGGTCAACCTGCATCCCAGCAGATAACAGTAGGATGCCTCCAGTGTCCATTTTAGAGCTAGTGCTTCTTTCTCAATTACAGTATAACCTTACTCTTATGGAAGTAGCTTGTGGCTTATACAAGCTACTGGTTGTTCTTAGCTTTCTTTTTCTGGGTCATAACTGTTCCCAAGAACTCCTCTGAGGCATTTCATTTGCCCTTTCAAAAGGCAATTAAATTAGGGCTCACCAGGACTGGCTATGAGTATAGGGCTTCCTTGAATCCGTGGAAGACTTCCTATGCCTCTTCCAACCAGTGAACCTTCTCTGGAACGTTCCCCCACAGTAGACAAGTTAAAGGTTCTGTTGTGGTAAGATCCCTGCCTATATGGTTACCAATGAAGCCTGAATTGTTTCAATGCAGCATGAGCTATGGTCAGCATTTGCTAAGGCCTGCAATTCAGTAAGAAGATGTTTGTGGCTCACTTAGGTGAAGCATCACCTTTTGCAACCATGGCGTTCTGAACTTCTTGTGGACAGATAAGGACTTCTAGAAACATAGAAACATGATGGCCAATCCAGTCTGCCCTTCCACAGTAACCACTAACTCCTCCTTTTCCTAAGGGATCCCACTTGTCTTTTCCATGCTTTCTTAAATTCTGACACATCCATCATCTCCATGACCTCCATCGGGAGGCCATTCCATGCATCCACCACCCTTTCTGTAAAAGAGTATTTTCTTAGATTCTTCCAAAGTCTATTTCCTCTTAACTTCATCCTATGCCCTCTCATTCCAGAATTTTCCTTCATTTGAAAAAGGCTCACCTCCTGTACATTAACGCTACTAAGGTATTTAAACGTCTCTATCATATCTCCTCTCTCCTGTCTCTCTTCCATTGTATAGATGTTGAGGTTCATGAGCCTATCACTATATGTTTTATAACCGAGACCAATTTGGTAGCTGCCCTCTGGACCGACTCCATCCTGTTTATATCTTTCCGTAGGTACAGTCTCCAGAATTGCATACAGTACTCTAAATGAGGCCTCACCAGATACAAGGACATTATCACCTCTTTTTTTTTCCCTGCTGGTCATTCCTTTCCTTATGCACCCAAGCATCCATCTGGCTTTGACCGTCTCCTTTTTTACTTGGCCACCTTAAGGTCATCAGATACAATTACCCCCAAGTCCCGCTCTTTTTTTGTATACAGGAGCACTTCCCCCCCTATATTGTATTGTGCCCTTGGATTCTTGTAACCCAAGTGCATGACCCTGCATTTCTTAGCATTAAATCTTAGTTGTCAATTTTTGGACCATTCTTCAAGTTTCACTAGATCCTTCTTCATCCCATCCACTTCCTCCGGGTGTCCACCTTATTACAGAGTTTGGTATCATCCGGAAAGAGACAAATCTTACCAGACAGCCCTTTCGCAATATCACTTACAAAGATGTTAAAAAGATCTGGCCCTAGGACTGGCCCTAGGACCAATCCCTGTGGTACACCACTGATTACATCCTTTTCTGCGGAGCAAACTCCATTTACCACTACCATCTGTCTCCTCCCATTTTAACCAGTGTTTGACCCAGTCAGTCACTTTAGGTCCCATACCGAGGGCACTCAATTTGTTGATCAGTTGCCTTTGTGGAACCGTGTCAAAGGCTTTACTAAAGTCCAAGTATACAACATCTAGTGCCCCTCCCACATCCAATTGTTTGGTCACCGAGTCAAAGAAATCAATCAGATTCATCTGACATGACCTGCCTCTAGTGAAGTCATTCTGCCTCGGTTCCTGCATGTGATTCGATTCGGGAATGCTCATGATCCTCCGCTTTAGAAGCGTTTCCATTTGTTTACTCACCACCAAGGCCAGACTGACAGGTCTGTAATTCCCAACATCCTCCTTACTTCTGCTCAGATTATGGCAGTGGGACAACAGCAGTCCACCGAGACCAATCCAGATTCTAAGGAAGCATTGAAGAGGTCTGGCAGCAGAGTCGCCAGAACATCTCCGAGTTCCTTGAGCACCCTCGGGTGTATCCCATCAGGCCCCATCGCTTTGTCTACTTTTAGTTTAGCTAGCTCCTTATGAACACAGTCTTCTGAGAATCGGTCCCAGTCTACCATCCATCTATCCACACTAGCATTTGTTTTCTGTGGTCCTACTCCAGGCCTTTCATCCGTGAACACAGAACAGAAATAATTGTTAAGCAGTTCAGCTTTATCCGTATCAGCTTCTACATATTCTTCCTCCTCAGCTTTGAGTCTCACAATGCTATTGTGGCACTTCCTCCTGTCACTTATATATCTGAAAAATGTTTTTCCCCCCAATTTTACCATATCGGCTATCTTTTCTTCCAGTTGCCTCATTGTTTTCCTGACAGCTTTTCCTGCTTCTCTTAGCTTTTGCAGGTAGTTCTGCCTGTCTTCCTCTTTCTGAGTCCTCTTGTAATGTATGAAGGCTAATCTTCTTTCCCTTACCTTTTCAGCTACTACATTGGAGAACCAGAGCGGTCTTCTTTTCCTCTTAGTTTTATGTAGTTTACTAACATAAAGGTTTGTCACCTTTAAGATGGCTCCTTTCAGTTTTGCCCATTGCTGTTCTACTTCCTTCAGCTGTTCCCATCCAACTAACTCTTCCTTGAAAAATTCCTCCATCTCAGCAAAGTTAGTTCTTTTGAAATCTAGGACCTTCAGTCTCGAATAAGCCCTCTCCTCCTTTGTCTTAATATTGAACCACACCATTCAGTGATCACTAGATGCCAAATGATCTCCCACCGTAACATCAGAAACATTTTCCCTCGTTTGTAAGCACTAGGTCTAGAATAGCTCCATCCTGCGTCGGTTCTGTCATCCACTGCTGAAACAATTCTTGAAACAATTCTTCAAGTAGAGAATCCAAGATCCCTTTCCTTCTAGACAATCCCGCAGCAGGGATGCCCCACTCGATGTTCGGCATATTGAAATCACCTATCAGTGGTACTTCCCCTTTCCTAGCTATCTTGTGGATGTCTTAAATTAAGTCTCTGTCCAGTTCTTCTGACTGTGAAGGTGACCTGTGTATTACACCAATGTAAATATATTTTCCTTTTCCTCTTTCCAGTTTAACCCACAGCACTTCTTCCTTGCCACATATGTCGTGCAGTTCTGTCACATTAATATTGTTCTTAATATATAATGCCACTCCTCCACGCTTTTTTCCTACCCTGTCCTTCCTGAGTAGATTATAGCCAGGTATAACTATATCCCAGTCATGGTGCTTCACAGTGCACCTTTTCTAATGAAAAAGGTGCCGGTACTCAAATGCTAGGCCACCCTTCAGGGGTGGGGGTAGCTAGCTGAGGGACCCTCCCCACAATAGCCAGGCCCCCTGCAACCAGTCACAGAACCTATGACAAGGCAGAATTGGTGTGTAGAGCCTGAGCTCTTTCATTAAAACTTGGGGACCATGGGTCAATTTTAGCAGACAATGGAAAAGGTGCTGGTACTCAGTACCCCCAAGTCCCCCTCAAAAAAAGCCCTGGTTCTTCATGAACCAGGTCTCCGTGACTGCCACTAAATCCAAGTAGGCTTCTATCATTGCAGCCTCTAGGTCTAGACATTTGTTGCCCATACTACGGGCATTGGTATATAAGGCTCTAAAGAAGTTACTCTTTTTTCCCCTTTCTATAAGGGTATGTGGTGTCTTACCTTCCTGAGGATTATTAATGACTTTGGGGCTTTTCTCACTCATCCCCAGCAAATTTAGTTTAAAGCCCTCTTTAGTACAGTATCTAGTCTGGTACTGAAGACACCACGTCCCTTTCTTGAGAGATGGACACCATCGCTGCTTAGGAGCTCTTGGAAAATCATCCCATGGTTCAGGAAACCGAAGTGCTTGTGTCGGCACCATCCATGCAGCCACACATTTAGCTCCAGGATGTGAGCTTCCCTTGTTCAGCCTTTACCTTCAATCAGAAGGATCAATGAGAACTTCCTGCACACCTAGGTGCTTTATCCTCTGACCCAGAGCCATGAAGTCATGTTTGATCTGTTTAGTACGATGTCTAGCAGTATCATTGTGCCAACATGGATTAGCAGCTTAGGATATTGGTTAGTAGGATGGTTGACTTACCACAGCTACTGTGGTGCCTGGGCCTGAGGATTTTCCAGGATGATGTAAAGGTGAACATTCTTGTGGTTTGTGAAGTAAGAATGTCCAGAACAAAATGAATTGTTTGCCTTATCTTCTGGGTCAGTGCCTTGACCAGAACTGGATAAAGGCATTCCTGGAGACCAAAAGATATCTGGTGATCTCATCAGATCTGAGCTATCATCATCTCAAGAGTCTCCTCAGCTTGTGAAACCACACTGCACTCCGCTGGAACTCCTCTGCACCTCTCTGCTCATTTCTCCCGAGGGACACCTCAGAGCTCTCGTGCCAGCTGTTCATCTGCTGCCCTGCCAACCACTCCTGCAATTCACAGCACTGTCAGTTTGTATATACCAGCTCTATAGTGCTATTAGGTAAAAACAGGTAGTCTAATAGTTTTGGGTGTAGGGTAGGCTGTGTGCTTACTATGAACCTTTCCTGATAAGGGTCCACATTTGTGTGTTATTTTTCTCAGAGCTATCTAGCATTTGTATAGTAGTCTCACCTCTATTTTATCTGATTGCTTCACTTGCATGTAAATAAAAAAAATAGCTTCTATTTTCATAATATTTGGGCCTTGTGTCAGTTGCTTGTCAGTGTTTTTTTCAGGAGCTAACAACTCAGATTTGCATTGTTAGGAGGACGTAGCCTAGAAATCCTGATAACAGAGTGCTATCATTGCGTTATTTGATGTCCCTTTATACAATGTTCACTAGGAGGCACTGAGGGGCATAATCGACCAGAAACGCCTATCTCTATGGGCGTTAATCTCCGAGAACGGGTCCGTGAAGGGGCGGAGTGAACCGTATTTTTTAAAAAAAATAGACGCCCATGCTTTATTCGCCAAGGTGTGAGCTGGGCGTTTTTGCTTTTCACCGATAATGGAAAATGAAATCGCCCAGCTCAAAAACGAATAAATGCAAGGCATTTGTTCGTGGGAGGGGCCAGGATTCATAGTGCACTGGTCCCCCTCACATGCCAGGACACCAACCGGGCACCCTAGGGGGCACTGTTACAAAAACAAAAAAAAAGGTAAAAGAGCTCCCAGGTGCATAGCACCCTTCCCTTGGGTGTTGAGCCCCCCAAATCCCCCTCAAAACCCACTGCCCACAAGTCTACACCAGTACTATAGCCCTAAGCGGTGAAGGGGGGCACCTACATGTGGGTACAGGGGGTTTGGGGGGGTTGGACGACTAGTAGCATTAAGCAGCACAATTGTAACAGGTAGGGGGGGGATGGGCCTGGGTCCACCTGCCTGACGTCCACTGTACCCCCTAACAACTGTTCCAGGGACCTGCATACTGCTGCTTGGGAGGAGGGTATGACATTTGAGGGTGAAAGTAAAAAGTTGTGAAACATCATTTGTTGTGGTGGGAGGGGGTTAGTGACCACTGGGGGAGTCAGGGGAGGTCATCCCCGACTCCCTCTGGGGGTCATCTGGTCATTTAGGGCACTTTTTGGGGCCTTATTCGTCAAAAAACAGGGTCCAGGAAAAGTGCCCTAAATTCTAGCTACAAACGCATCCATTATCGGCGAAGGGCGCCCATCTCTGTTCGGGTGATAACCACGCCCCAGTTCCGCCTTCACCACGCCTCCGACACTCCCCCGTCAACTTTGTCCGCATCCGCGACGGAGTGCAGTTGAAAGCGTCCAAAGTTCGGCTTTCGATTATGCCGCTTTATTTGTTTTTGTGAGAAGAACGCCCATCTCCCGATTTAGGTCGGAACTTGGGCGTTATTCTCGTTCGATTATAAGCTGGACTGTGACTTTAACCACTCCTCTTACAGTTCTAACCTTACTGCATACTTTGGAAGGAAGCATTGGTAATAATTTTCTTGCCCTAACAAGACTCTCACCTGTTTCTTTGTCTGAGGAGTAGGCACTTGTGTAATGGCTTCTACTTTCTGAATTTGCATGTGGACTTGTCTCCCCATAGCAAGCACTTCTTCAGATTTGCTGTTAGTCCAGCCTTTTGTAGACTTATAAGGGCTAGCTTGCAGCATAGACACAGTGTCATTGGGCTATGCTGCAACATAACCTTTATGAACAGTGGAGTGCTGCGAGGATCTTTACTGGGACCGGTGCTATTTAACATATTTATAAATGATATGGAAATCGGAACAAAGAGTGAGGTGATTAAATTTGCAAATGACACAAAACTATTCAAGGTTGTTAAAATATATGCGGGCTGTGAAAAGATTCAGGAATACCTTAGAAAATTGGAAGGCTGGGCATCCAAATGGCAGATGAAATTTAATGTGGACAAATGCAAGATGATGCACATTGAAAAGAATAATCTGAATCATAGTTACCTGATGCTAGGGTCCACCTTGGGGGTCAGCACTCAAGAAAAAGATCTAGGTGTTGTTGTAGATAATATGCTGAAATATTCTGCTCAGTGTGCAGCGATGGCCCAAAAAGCAAACAGGATGCTAGGAATTATTAGGAAAGGGATGGTGAATAAGACCGAAAATGCCTCTGTATCGTTCCATTGTGCAACCTCACCTTGAGTATTGTGTTCAGTTCTGGTTGTGGTATCTCAAAAAAGATATAGCGGAATTAGAAAAAGGTTCAAAGAAGAGCGACCACAGTGATAAGCTTTTTTGGCGGCTGCTGCACACTGGGCAGAAGATTTCAGTGTATTGTCTACAATGACACCTAGATCTTTTCTTGGGTGCTTACTTCTAAGGTTAAATAGCACCAGTCCTAGTAAAGATCCCTGCAACATTCCACTATTCACCCTGTTCCACTGAGAGAAATGGCCATTTGACCCTACCCTCTGTTTTCTAATAATCAATTCCTAATCCACAATAGGACATCGCCTCCTATCACATGACTCTTTAATTTTCTCAGGAGTCTCTCATTAGGAATGTTGTCAAAAGCTTTTTGAAAATCTACATACACTACATCAATTGGCACACCTTTATCCACCAATTTGCTTCAAAGAAATGAAGCAAATTGGTGAGGTAAGACTTCCCTTGGCTGAAACCATGCTGACTACTATTTTACCTGGTACTGACGTCAGGCTTACTGATCTGTAATTTCCAGGTTCACCCCTGGAACAACCCCTTGTGGTCATAACTTTGTATGTGTACAACTGAGACAGCCTCCAAATTATCAACACAAGATTTAGCTTTTGGGGGTTGTAGAGCTGCAAATCATGGCGCTAGCATGGCTGCTTTAGAAGCTGCTATAGCTGTACAATTAAAGGTAATAATCTTTGCAACATAGAGTGGAAAATAAGCCTGATAATAATTTGCGATGTTTGAATTTCTCATTTAACAGATTGATATCTGTTGAGATGTGGAAGAATTGCTGTTTGGAAATTTTGAAATTATCCCCAAGTCCTTACCTCAAATTAGTAGGGTATTTTATATTCCTAGTATTGTAAAGAGGGTTCAAGGGGTTGAGTGTGGTAAAGATGGGGTAGTCTTGATAAATTGAATTTGACTGAGTTGCTAGAAACCTCTGTTGGGTAGTCTTCTAAATGTGAAACTCTTATAGTATCTTTTTTTGCAAGTCTCAGAGAAATGAATTTGAAAAATGTTTTGATTTCTTTTCATGGGATACAGATTAATGTGTTTCCTGACCTTTACCCTGTGACTCAGGCAAAGAGAAAGGAGTTTTTGCTTCATTGTTCTTTGTCAATTTGCATTTCTCCTTTCTTCAATTTCCTTTCACAAGTATGTTTAAGGGTCAGGGAGCAATATATATTTTTAATGAACTGGATCAACCGATATATTTCTTATAAAAAAATCAGCGGGCAGATAGGAATCTGCATTCTAAGAATAGATGATACTACTCTTAGTACTTTTATTTATTTATTGCATTTGTATCCCACATTTTCCCACCTATTTGCAGGCTCAATGTGGCTTACATAATTTTGTTATGACATTGTCATTCCAGAATATCAGATACAATTAGTAGTGTGCAGAGATTGCGTAAGGGAAGAAAGAGGAAGTGATTAGGCGGGTGATTGTAGAAGTGGATTTTCATAGCTGGTTGGGTTGGTAGAGTGGATCAGTGAAGCTGTTGGTTCTCTTTGTAGGCCTTGTTGAAGAAGTGTGTCTTCAGAGATTTGCGAAAGTTATTTGTTTCGACAATTGATTTCAGGTCTGTAGGTAGATCATTCCATATCTGCGTGCTCGTGTAAGAGAAGGTGGTGGCATGCATCAGCTTGTATTTTAGTCCTTTACAGCTGGGGAAGTGCAAATTGAGAAATTTGCGGGATGTTCTTGTGGCGTTTCTGGGAGGTAGGTCCACTAGGTTTAGCATGTAGATAGGGGCGTCTGCGTGAATGATTTTGTGTACAATCGTACATATCTTGAACGCAATGCGTTCCTTAAGTGGGAGCCAGTGCAGTTTCTCCCTTAGGGGTTTTGCACTTTCATATTTAGTTTTTCCAAATATCAGTCTGGCGGCAGTATTCTGGGCTGTTTGGAGTTTTTTTTGGACATTATGTAGACTTTTTACTAAAGGGCATTACATAAGTACATAAGTATTGCCATACTGGGACAGACCAAAGGTCCATCAAGCCCAGCATCCTGTTTCCAACAGCGGCCAATCCAGGTCACAAATACCTGGCAAGATCCCAAAAAAGTACTAAACATTTTATACTGTTTATCCCAGAAATAGTGGATTTTCCCCAAGTCCAATTTAATAATGGTCTATGGACTTTTCCTTTAGGAAGCCGTCCAAACCATTAAGCCATAACATGCACTTAATAGGTGGAAAAAAAGGCTTATCATCCCCGAATCCCTCCAGTGGTCATCTGGTCAGTTTGGGCACCTTTTCATGGCTTGGTCGTAAGAAAAAAAGGACCAAGTAAAGCCGTCCAACTGCTCGTCCGGAACACCCTTTTTTTCCCATTATGGGTAGAGGATGCCCATGTGTTAGGCACGCCCAAGACCTACCTTTGCTATGCTTCTGACACGCCCCCGGGAACTTTGGTCATCCCCGCAATGGAAAGCAGTTGGGGATGCCCAAAATCGGCTTTCGATAATGCCGATTTGGGCAACCCTGGGAGAAGGACGCCCATCTCCCAATTTCTGTCAAAAGATGGGCATCCTTCTCTTTCGAAAATAAGCCTGATAGTATTTAAAATTGCCAGAACTCTGGTTAATGAAGTTTTCTGTGTATACTTCCCATGGTCTTGTGGACCACATAAAATTCAAT
This sequence comes from Microcaecilia unicolor, assembly GCF_901765095.1. Classification (NCBI taxonomy): domain Eukaryota; kingdom Metazoa; phylum Chordata; class Amphibia; order Gymnophiona; family Siphonopidae; genus Microcaecilia; species Microcaecilia unicolor. The sequence goes on along the minus strand of NC_044033.1, from coordinate 347,201,972 downwards.
GGCGGGCCACATTCAGCTCTACTCTATCAGGCTCATGGGGATCTGATCACATCACCTTCAGGAGCAAAGGATAAAAAAGTGGTGGGGAATCTTTTATAACTGGAAGGTCACATCCCATTTCAGAGGGACTTCATAAGGCCACAACATGTTTTGCAGATTGCGTAACTGTGTACATTCAACATATATGCACAAAATATATACATATATTGAAAAAAAAGTATAGAAAATACATTTTCATAACTCAAAATTCAAGGAAGTAAAATTCAACTTTAAGGGAGAGAATAAGTGATTGAGGCATTAAGGCCCAGATTCACTAACATCCCCGTTATGAATCCATTCGTTTCATCAAATCGGTAAAAATTACGGATTTGGAAATACAGATGGATTCCCAAAGAGAATTGCATGCAAATGCGATGCTCATTGCTTTTGCGACCCAGCTCATTTGCATGCGATATGGGGGAAGCCAGTCGTCCAGCTGAGTATGCGCAGAGCAGCTCATCGCTATGCATGGCTGCTCTGTGCATGCTACAGATGGCTCTCATACATGCAGGCAAGCTGCATGTATGAGAGCTGGCGTAGCTTTTTTTTCTTTTTTTAAAAACAAGCAAGGAGCCTGCACTCTCCTGCCAGGGGCAGTTCACTGATGCCAGGAGCCTGGAGTTAGCAATCTGCCGCTATCTTCAGCGCAAAAGGCAGGAAAGAAACAGTAGAAATACCTGCAGCCCTCAGGAAGAGCAGCCCCCACCCCCCTGGTTCTCGCTCATGGGTTCTGGGGTTCACTTCTCTCCTCTGCCACACCCGCTTCCTTGCCAGAGGGCAGGACAGGGCAGCACAAGAACTCCTGTGGCTCTCCCTCATCTCTGCCTGGCCCCGGACAGCTGAAGCAGGATCCTTTCCTCCCATACAGGGGCCCACCAGCTCCCTACAGCCTTTCAGATTGGATTTTTGTACACTTTTCTGTGTTCTGTTTAAAAGCAGTCCCTCTGCCCTGACATTTTGTTGTGTAAAGCTCACTCAAATTTAATGGGAGGTCTGGAGCTGTCAGGACCAACAGCTCCAGACCTCCCGTTAACATTTCCACGGTAAAGCTAGGGACTGCTTCTGTGCATTGGGTCAGAAAATGGCTGTGCATCACCTTCCATGCACTTTTATATAGTAATTAGCTCATTATAATAGCTTTGCATTCCATTTTTGTTAGCTGCTACCGTGAAAGGAAAAGAGCACGGAGACCCTTTTGTTCATGTCTTGTTTTACTCCTTGCTCGCTAAATCGGCTAAAACTGGTATAAAAAAGACATTGCTGGCTCATTAGGTTTTGTGCATCTGGGCCTAAGTGATCCCACACTAGCAGAACAAGTGCCAGCTTGCAGTGTGTTTTCTGTAACAACTGCAATATGCTATCTATTCCCATTCCCTATCCATGCCCTGCCTAGTTTCCACCCCCAAATAAAATGCACTTGCAATGCCAATTAGCAAACACCAATCATTAAACCACCGTGTTGAGTTGATGCTATTGCGTGAAAGCAGCTAATATGCTAATAAGCTAATTTGCACTTGATGTTTTTAACACTCTTTAGTAGAAGGGCCCTTATATTACTGTTACCAAAGTCAAGACTCTAAGGGGGAAATTCAAGAAATGGCGCTGAAATTTAGGTGCCTGGATGATGCACACCGAGTACGAGTTTCACAATAGCAATTCCACATGAAACTGCTGTTCTAGAATACTAGTATAAGTCCTCAAAGGCTGGTGTAAGTGTTCATAGTTGAGGACAACCAGAATATATCAGTACTCATGAAATGGACCTACTAAATCCACGCTAGCTCCCTCAGAGTCTCCACAATAATCATCAGCACTAAAGTATCAGCTTAGACTCCCAACTAAATTAATGGGCAAAGAGGACATGATTGACAATAGTCATGAACCTGTCTATATATCCCTGGCCAACAGAATTAGGTCAGTATTTGCTCCTGGGGTTTCTCTGTTGCTTGAAGTCTCTGCAGTCATGTTGACAATGGATTTGGTAGGGGCAGGAGAAAGTGGGGATCGCTCCTACCCCAACTGCTTATAGGGTAGGCCCCGGAAAGGAGCCTACAGGTGGCGGTGGGGGTCCGAGTCCAGGACAGGGGCTGCTTTTGTTGAGGGGAGGGGTAGAGGGAAGCTGCTCCTGTTCAGAAGGTGAGGGAAGGAGAGAGGGTTGCACCAACTTTAGGCATTAGATGCATAAATGATAGCATTCTGTACCATATGCATCTAACTGCCTGCCCATGCCCCCTTCATGTTGTGTGCTCTGGGATTTGAGCATGCAAATTATAGAATAGCGACTAAGGGAAGTTGCACACGTAACTACTAATTGGTACCAATTAAGGTCAATTAGAGCCAATATTTGGCTATTAACTCCAATTAACAGCCAATTATTGAATTAAGTTGCACATGCAACTGACCTTATTCTATAAACTGCGTGCACAACTTTGCGCGCTTAGGATTAGATTCTATAAATGGTGCCAAAGAATTTATGTGCTAATCATTATTCTATAAAGGATCCACGCTCTTTATAGAATAGCAGCTAAGCGCGTAAACAGCACCTAATTTAAGATGTTGATTGGGTCTGTTCTGTAACAATGTGTAAATTCTGGGAATGCCCCCCCCCCCCCCGCCAAGAATGCCCTTAAAATGCTACCGGTAATGCTCCCTTGAATTTATGCACTATAGGATTTCTGTATGCATTGTTATGGAATACGATGCATAAGTAAAACCCAATTAACAACAATAACTGGTTGTTAGCGGTCAATTATTGGCACTGATTGGATCATTAATTAATTAATTTGCATGTGTGAATTGTCAATGTGTGCTGATTTGCGCATTCAAATTTAGTTGCCATATATAGAATCCTGGACTAAGCGTAAAGTTGGACGCCCAACTTCATAGAATTTTCTGAGTAAGGGTCTGACTGCACAATGAGTCAAATACTCATCAAACATAATACAATAAAAATCTTTAAAAAAGAAAAGAAGTACAAGCTATAAAGTGCAGAAGAAACGACCAGTAATTGCAGGCTGATCTTACATATTTAATCACCGAAAATTAAAAAAGATCCATAGAAATATAGTTGGTATAATTGCAGTTTAATATAATTCAGATTTTGAATATCTGATATATGTAGTAAAACATTAACGTGTTGTAGGCTTTAACATTAGAAAATTTCTTTCCCCTCGCCTGCCCCAGAGTCCAGTGTGTCTCCCTTCCATACCTCTCTTCCTCTTGCACAGCACTAGTAGATTTAAAAACGGTATCCAACACCAGGGAGCCTTCGCACTCTTGTGCCACTGAAGGCCTTGCCATCCCGCCCCATACTATGGGTGGGTGGGGGTGGGGGGGGGGGGGACGACCCACACTGGGGATAGGGCAGGAGGACACTTTTTAGCACAGCTTAGTAAAAGGACCCCTTCTGTCTCTGCTATGGCCTTGTTCTCCTTGAGTGCCCTTTTTACTCTTTGATGATCTAACAGTCCAACTCCCTCCCTCAAAAGCTTTTTAAAAGCCTTTTCCTTTATTTTATCATAGTTGCACTTTTGAAAGTTAAATGCTGACTCAGTAGATTTTCTTGGTGTAGACCTGATAAGTATCTAATAAATCTTCTTTTTTTTTTTTTTACTTTTCCAGGGTTCTAACAAATTGAACCTGAGAGAATGTTAAACTGTTTAAATAAACTACTAACTAATGTTTGCTTTGTTTAATGAAACAAAAATGAACTAAAACAGAATTTTATCAATGATCCTACAAATTCTCTTACATCCCAAACTAAGTCACCAAGAGGGGCATAATCGAACGTCGATCTATTTTGGCGGCGGCACAACAGCTGGCCGGAACTGTATTATCGAAAAAGTTGGCCAGCAATCTTTTTTTTTGATAATACGGTTTAGCCCGGCCAAATGCCAGAGTTCGCTGGGTTTCAGATCGCCGGTTTTGTTTTTCAGCGATAATGAAAAAAATTGCTGGCATTCTCAAACCCGGTGAAATCCAAGGCATTTGGTCATGGGAGGAGCCAGCATTTGTAGTGCACTGGTCCCCCTGACATGCCAGGACTGCAACCGGGCACCCTAGGGGGCACTTCTAAAAATGTTTTTAAAAACACACAAATAGCTCCCAGGTGCATAGCTCCTTTACCTTGGGTGCTGAGCCCCCCAAATCCCCCCAAACCCACTCCCCACAACTCTACACCATTACCATAGCCCTTATGGGTAAAGGGGGCACCTACATGTGGGTACAGTGGGTTTTGGGGGGGTTTGGAGGGCTCAACACTTAGCACCACAAGTGTAACAGGTAGGGGGGGATGGACCTGGGTTTGCCTGCCTGAAGTGCACTGCACCCATTAAAAATTGCTCCAGGGATTTGCATACTGCTGTCAGGGAGCTGGGTATGACATTTGAGGCTGGCATAAAGGCTGGTAAAAAAAGGTTTTTATTTTTATTTTTTTAGTGTGGGAGGGGGTTGGTGACCACTGGGGGAGTACGGGGAGGTCATCCCTCATTCGGTCTGGTGGTCATCTGGTCAGTTGGGGCACCTTTTTGAGGCTTGGTCGTAAAAATAAAACGACCAAGTAAACCCGGCGAAATACTGATGAACGCCGCTTTTTTTTTCCATTATCCACGAAAGCCGGCCATCTGATAGCCACGCCCACGCCCGCCCATGTCCCGCCTTCACTACACCGCTGACACGCCCCCTTGAACTTTCACCGACGCGGCGATAGTGTCAAAAAAGCCGCTTTTGATTATACGGATTTCGCCGCTTTTGAGAGATCGCCGGCCATCTCCCGATTTATGTCGGAAGATCGACCGGCAATCACTTTCGAAAATAAGCCTGCAAATCTCCCAGCAAAGTAATATTCACTCACCTAGTGAGGCATCTTCTTTTCTCAGAACCCTTTCTGAAAAGGGATTGACTAAAGACCTCTGGCTTTGACCACAGACAGCAGAGACTTTTGGCATGGGTTGTTTCTGACGGGGCAAAAGCCTGACTGGAGTGGATCAAGAATGACTGAAGATGAAAGAAAGTAGAGGTGATTGGTCCATTCAAGTACTTTGGATATAGAAAAGAGGAGGGAGATGGGTGTGACAATATTTAGCAGGGCAGTTATCAGTAGAGAATGACATAGTGGCAATGTTTGTTCCTGTTCCCGCCCCTTCCCTGAGGGTTCTGTCTCCATCCCCATCTCATCTCCAGAGGTTCTGTCTCCGTACCCATCCTGTCCCATCCTTGCAGGCCTTGTCTCTGTCCCTGCCCCATCCCCACAGGTTCTGTCCCTGTCTCTGCCCCATCCCCATGGGGTCTGTCCTCATTTGCAGAAGCCTCAAACACTTATGATTTTATATCTAAATCTTTTATTAAAGTATAAAAAGGAATAATGTGCTGTGCAACTGTTGTTTATAAATTACAAATAGAAAAGAATAATAACAATGAGCAAATATAATAACCCTTGCTTCTCCGCCACCACCCTCTACCCTTCCAACCCCCAACAATAGCTGACTTCTGCTACCCCAAGGAATCCTAATCCACCCTGTTAAAATGTCCATGGGTACAAAATACAACCTGTTCTGTATGCCCTAACGGGGGAGAAATGTGCCCTATGAAGCACTATTATGATTTTTTAATCTGTGGATGAATAAGAAGTCATCAACAATATTAGGATTCAGTCTAGCTCTCGTCTTCCACAGTTCTTCCTGCAATAGAAGATGTCTTCTTAGAAGATGTGCTGGTAGCAGGAATGTACAGGATCCCCCAAGCAAAGTTTGCTAGTTAAGGCCAGCATGTTTGCTTGTTTTTCCAAAAAAATCAAAATATCGTTGTCTACGTCACTCAAACATAAATAACAGTCCAGTTCATTAACAGGCTTCAACGTAGAAAATGAAATGGGGACAAAGTTTCTCCCCATCTCCATGGGTTCTGTCCCCATCTCTGCCCCATCCCCGTGGGATCTGTCCCTGCCCTGTCCCCTTGGGCTCTGTCCCCGCCCCCATCTCTGTGGTTACCACAGGTACCCGTCCCTGTCATTCTCTAGCGACAGTTCTTCAAAGCGTGGTGTGTGATCACAGGCTTCACAGCATACCTGCTGTACATTGCCTTGAGTAAATATCTTGATAAAGGCAGTTAAAAAATGCCAATAAATAAATATGTGAAGACAGTGGGAATAATTTGAATGCGAGTGATAGACCGAGGATGTGATCAATGCAGAAGATGACGTCAGGAGAAATAGAGCTGAGTGGCTACATTGGAATGTGGTTTGAGAAAGACGTATTGAGTTTGGAAGAGGAGAGAACATGCAGTTTCCTGTTCTGTGATTTCAGAAAAGGAAAACAAGGTGGCAGAGGCTAAAGAAGGGAAATGAAGGATGTGGAAGTGGTGACAACATGGCGAGGAAGTCAAGATTAAATTTGTGAACCTTGTTATGGAAGTAGTTTGGGAAGAGAGTGAAAAGGGGGAAATCAGCAATAGTTTGAAATACACAAAGTCAGCATGGGCACAGGATTTTTTTTTGCCAGGGATGTTCTGCAAAGCAGACACAGGAACCCTAACCAGCTGTATGTGACTGGAGAAATTTTGAATAGCTCACATGGGCTGAATTTGAAAGTTTTCACATCCCAAAACTTAAAAAGAAAAAGAAAAGAAGGAAATGGAAATAACTTCTGAAATTGTTAGTCTTCCATTGCTTATTTGGTTTCCAAAAAATAGGAGGATACTTCGAAATCTGGAATCATGGAATTATTTTGCTTCCAAAATATTCAGAGTTGAAGAAGCACAACCACAATTTATCATATTCTTTCCTGTCCATATGAAGCTCATTTCATCCACATTATTAGTCAGGCATCAGAAACTCATTCATTCAGACCATGGTTGGTTCCAAGATGTTTCCTTAGCTGTGGCTTTACATTTCTTCCTGTTGAACTCCTGAACTTCCTTCTGGTGCAGGTTGGAGGCGATCGTGTTCCAGTGCTATCTCTGAACCCAGCTGTCCTGCATACCACCCCAAGCTGAATCCCTCCAGCCTGGCTTTCCGCTTGCATCAAGAAAATGTGAGTTATTCATTTTGAGAGGGATATCAAAACACAGAACATAAAAAGGTCAGAATGAGGCCATATGGTTCCTGAAGTCTTTCCCTTAATGAATACTGCTGATAAATAATTGCACTCTGAATCTGCAGTCTGACATCACTAAGAAAAAGATCACGCAGACAGCATGACCTGTTTTTCTTCCTTTCTAATATATCGGGGCCTTGACATGTCTGTTCTAAAGGAATACTTCTGCCTTGGAGAATCTCTTTTTCCACATAGTGAAGTTCAGGAAACGCCCCCAGCTCAGTTGGGAGTAATATTTCTATCAAATGTAAACAGCTTCTACTTGCAAAGGAATTCGTGCTCACATGCAGCAAGCTTCAAAAAGATAGTCACTCCTACAGTCAGGAAAAACATGCTGCATTCTTAATGTAAATACAGTGTCTCAGGGGTTTTTAATGTTTTCCCTCTTACTAGGGTGTTTCACTAGTGTACAAGGAATATTAATAATTCCCAAGAAAACTCTGGCGTGGGTGCCACCGAGCTGAAACCTTATCTGTTTCTACAATCTCTGCCTCCTGGGGAAGAGGATGGGGATGGAAGGAAGCTACCCCATCAATAATTTCTTTGGAGGTTGGATAAGGAGCCTGAAATGCAAGGGTCTAGGAAGCTTCTCCATTTAGGGGGCTGATGCAGAAAGTGTGTATTAGGCAGTGTGTTTTTTCTAGTGAAAAAGGTGCTGGTACTCAAATGCCAGGCCACCCTTCAGGTGTGGGGTGATCATTGAGGTACCCACCCCACAATAGCCAGGCCCTCTGCAACCAGTCACAGAATCTATGACAAGGCAGAACTGGTGTGTGGGGCCTCAGCTGTTTCGTGAATACTTGGGGACCATGGGTCAATTTTAGCAGACAATGGAAAAGGTGCCGGTACTCAGTACCCCCAAGTACCCCCTCAAAAAAAGCCTTGGTGTTAGGGCTCTGCACTTAGGCACATGTAAAAGAAGAATTTGTTCTTGGTTGCAGTAAGGAAACAGAATTACAAATGGGTTGTGTGCTGATCCCTGGTGGCTTGTGGCTTCAGGGAGGTCCTGGGCGAGAGCTGGAAAAATTTATGACCAGCCACGATGCTAGATGGCCAGAAATGAGGGGTAGGCAGGCAGCACCCGGCAGGAAAATGGCCGGCTTTAGGCCTAGCCTGCCAAGTGGAGCATTACTGGGTATGTGCAAAATTTGCACATGCTCAGTAGGGCTCCGGAGCTCCGGGAAGGCCAAAAATCAAGGCCCACTATTACAAGACCAGCACAAGTTAGATGAAGCAGAATTCACTTTATGTTGTTTGACTGGGGTCCATAATGCTTTGTGTGCTAATAGAAACAGAGATTGCAATATGGGAGCCGAAGCAATAGGTTTCATGGATTTGGTCCAAAACCATTTCCATAATTTATCAGACATGGCATGATTAGTGTCCATTGACCATATATTTTGAAGTGCCTCAATTTTCGAGTGACTAGATGGTAATAATAAAGAATAGAATTGTGAGGCTATTCCCTTTGTTTTAGTTATAGAGTCAAAAACATGAAAAATATTGTCAGGGTTGCCCAGTGGAGGTGTGAGCTCTTATGCCCGATGTAGGAGGATCCCTCACCGAGCTGTCGGCTAACCCCGAGTTCCCCCTGTGTCTCCCTCCGTTCCCTAGGGGTTGAGCCTCCAGGTGCGGGAAGCAAACAGCAGCGAGAACTGAGTCCAGAACAAAGTCCACGGGGCACGGCCAAGCAACAGCCAGAAGCAGGACCAGGAGCCAACAGAGGTCAGCACCAGGTAGCCAGCAGTAGCAGATCCAGGAACAGGCAAGGGTCAATACCAGGCAGCAAGCAGTAGCAGATCCAGGAACAGGCAATGGTCAGTACCAGGCAGCAAGCAGTAGCAGATCCAAGAACAGGCAATGGTCAGTACCAGGCAGCAAGCAGAAGAAGAACCAGAAGCACTGCAACTACCCAGAGAACCGAATAGAAGCCGAAGCATGGAAGGACTGGAGGCAGGGCTTTAAATAGGACAGGAATTAAGCCCAAACATGCATAGCTGTCTTCAAGATGGCTGCCCCCACCCTCAAGCCCAAATATGGACTTCCTTCCTGAGGCTGCCCAGCTCCAAGATGGCCATCCCAACCGAAGGCGCCCACTTCTAAGATGGCCGCCCTAACCTGGAGATGCCCAAATCCTAGATGGCCACCATATCCTCAGATGCCCATACCTTGCGTAAACAGGGAACATGACAAATATCTGAGTTTTGTCGTGCATTATATTGTTTATTCAATCACTTAGTAAGTGCAGATTTCAATTGCAGATACTTAAAATATTGAGTATTAGGAAGGTGAAATTTGTTCATTAGCTCATCAAAAGAAATGATAGTATTTCCAGAACAGATATCTGTTATGCAATATATACCACATAAAACCCAATCTTTCCATATGAAAGGGGAAGAACCAATTTTTATGTGAGAGTGACTCCAAAGTGATGCCTTCTGAGAAGAGGACATGGAGAGTTTACAAATAGAGTCTAGAGAATTAAGAGCCTTGAGAGTGTCATAAATAATGGGCCATGAAATAGCTATGGCTGGTGATGTCAATAATGGTATTTTTTCTAATGTAAGAGGATGAACCATTGTTTTTTTTTTTTATAAGAAGCCATGTAGGAACAGTCATATTATGACAATTAAATCAAGTTCATACTCCTTTTAGTAAGAACGCTTGTTTGTAAAGAAAGAAGTCTTGTGTTTTCAGGCCGCCTAAATGACGTGGCATTCGTAATTTAGATAATGAGATTCTAGCAGGTTTATTTTTCCATAGAAAAGAAGAAATGATATTATCTAAATCTTTAAAAAAAGATTTAGGGAATTGGAAAGGTAACATACTCATTATATATGCGTGGAGCAATGACCGTTTTTATAGTTTCAATTCTCCCCCACCAACTGAGATGTAACGGGGACCAGACATTACAAGTGTCTCGAGAATTTTTCAGGATTAACTCCATATTGATTTTAATTATGTCTTTCCAGGAGGTCCCCAAATAGACTCCAATATATTTATTTTGAGTTGAACACCATCTTATAGGAAATGTTGTTATTTGTGATTTATTACAATGTATATTCAATGGTATTAATTTGGTTTTTGACCAATTGACTTTGTATCCAGAAAGAGTGCCGTGAAGGGGCATAATCGAACGGAAACGTCTATCTCCATGGGCGTTTATCTCCGAGAACGGGTCCATGAAGGGGCGGACCGAAGCGTATTTTCGAAAAACATGGATGTTTATCTTTTTTTGAGCTGGGCGTTTTTGTTTTTCAGCGATAATGGAAACCGAAAGCGCCCAGCTCAAAAACGAATAACTCCAAGACATTTATTCGTGGGAGGGGCCAGGATTCATAGTGCACTGGTCCCCCTCACATGCCAGGACACCAACCGGGCACCCTAGGGGGCACTTTTACAAAAAAAAAACAAGGAAAAACAGCTCCCATGTGCATAGCACCCTTCCCTTGGGTGTTGAGCCCCCCAAATCCCCCTCAAAACCCACTGCCCACAAGTCTACACCATTACTATAGCCCTAAGGGGTGAAGGGGGGCACCTACATGTGGGTACAGTGGGTTTGGGGGGGCGGTTTGGAGGGCTCCCATTTACCAGCACAAGTGTAACAGGTGGGGGGGGGGATGGGCCTGGGTCCACCTGCCTGAAGTCCACTGCACCCCCTAATAACTGCTCCAGTGACCTGCATACTGCTGCCAGGGAGGTGGGTATGACATTTGAGGGTGAACTAAAAAGTTGTGAAACGGCATATTTTGTGGTGGGAGGGGGTTTGTGACCACTGGGGGAGTCAGGGGAGGTAATCCCCGATTCCCTCCAGTGGTCATCTGGTCATTTAGGGCACTTTTTGGGGCCTTATTCGTGGAAAAACAGGGTCCAGGAAAAGTGCCCTAAATTCTAGCTAAAAACGCATAATTTATTTCCATTATCGGCGAAAGGCGCCCATCTCTGATCGGCCGATAACCACGCCCCAGTTCCGCCTTCACCACACCTTCGACACGCCCCCATCAACTTTTTCCTCATCCGCGACAGAGTGCAGTTGAAAACGTCCAAATTCAGCTTTCGATTATACAGCTTTATTCGTTTTTGTGAGATAAACGTCTATCTCCCGATTTGGGTCACAATATAGGCGTTTTTCTATTTCGATTATAAGCAGGATAGTGATCTAATAAATTGGATAGAAAGGGAAGAGATACCTCTGGATAGATGATATACAACAGAATATCATCTGCATATGCAGAGTGTTTAACTGAAGAATTTCCAATAGGAACTCCCTGGATTTCTGGATGATTTTTAATAGCTATAAGAAGAGGTTCTAATACCAGAAGAAAAAGTAAAGGGCAAGGGGACTTGATACACCACCTTTCTGTGGTATTTTGCAACTACATTCAAAGCAGTTTACATATATACAGGTACTTATTTTGTACCTGGGGCAATGGAGGGTTAAGTGACTTGCCCACAGTCACAAGGAGCTGTAGTGGGAATTGAACCTAGCTCCCCAGGATCAAAGTCCGCTGCACTAACCAGTAGGCTACACCTAGTGACGAAGGGCAACCTTGTCTAGTGCCTCTACGTTATGGAAATGAGTCTGTAAGTGAAGACTTGATCAAAGGTTTAGCAGTTGGTGATGAGTATAAAACAGAAACCATATCAATAAAGTGAGTACCAAAATTAAACCATTTTAAAACTTGGAATAAAAAGGGCCATTCAACATAGTCAAATGCCTTTTCAGCATCTAAAGAAATTACACAGGTTGGAATATCAAGTTGTTTAGAAAGATGTAATACATGGTTGAATACTCTAGAATTATCTGACCCATATCTATTAGGTACAAAACCATTTTGCTCTGGAGCAATTAAATGACCAATTACTGATGCTAATCTATCTGCCAATACTTTTGCAAAAATTTTACAGTCATAATTTAACAGAGATATAGGGCGGTAATTACCAGCCAAGAGAGGACCTCTTCCTGGTTTTTCTTAAAGAATAATTACAGCTTCTAACATGGAGGGGAAACATTCTTTGTTATTGATACAGTGGTTATACAAATGTAATAGTCTAGGCATTAATATAGAAGCAAATTTTTGATAATATTCTATTGTAAATCCATCACTACCAGGAGAGTTTCTGGGTTTCAGTGAAGAAATTGCTTTTTTGATCTCCTGTATGGAAATATCAGCATCCAAATGTGAGAGAGATTGTGCATCTATGTTTGGGCCTTGCAAAGATTGTAGAAAAGAGCTCATTTGATCAGGAGAAACATTATGCTGAGAAGAGTATATTTATTTTTGTACCCTGCACTTTCCCACTCATGGCAGGCTCAATGTGGCTTACATGGGGCAATGGAGGGTTAAGTAACTTGCCCAGAGTCACAAGGAGCTGCCTGTGCTTGAAGTGGGCATTGAACTCAGCTCCCCAGGACCAAAGTCCACCACCCTAACCACTAGGCCACTCCTCCACATATATCCTTATAAAAGTCTAGAAAATGTTTTGAAATATCTTTTTGTTTAGTCAATACAGTTCCCTGATGTTTGATAGCATGAATCATAGTTTTCTTCTGTACTCCTTTCAGATAATTGGCCAAACTTCTACCTATTCTGTTGATGTCAGAACAGTAGACTGCAGATTGAGCAGAAAGTTGAATGCCAGCCTTTAAGCTTAGTATTTTGTTAAAGTTGAATTTGAGTTTCTGGAGTTTACTGAGATCTTCCGCCAAACCAGACAACATATATTTATGCTCAAGCACAGATATTTCTTTTTCAAGTTGGATTAATTCTTGTTTGCGTTGTTTGTGAATAAATGCTGAATGAGCAATGATGATTCCCCCGGATATAAGCCTTATATGAATTCCATATTGTTAATGGAGAGACATCTGTGGTGTTATTCAGTTCAAAGAATGATGCGGTATGATCCGTGATTTTCTGAAGAAAAGCTTCTTCTTGTAATAAAGGTGAATTAAAGTGCCACATTGTGGATTTATGTAATCCAGAATTGATATTCAGAGTACATGTAGTAGCAGCATGATCAGAGATATGTATTGGTTCAATTGATGAGGTAAATAAATTGTCAATGAGTGATTTAGAAAGAAACCAATAATCCAGCCTTGAGTATGATTTATGAGGATTGGAGAAAAAAGTATAGTCCAATGTGTCCGGATGAAGTAATCTCCAAGCGTCAATTAGACCATAATGAATTAATAAATCATGAAGAGCTTTGTAAGAGTTGGTAACTTTATATTATAAGACCACACACGAACTAGACAAATTTGAAATCTTATCACTTGACTGATCAACCTCTTTGATATTAATGAACAAATAACATCACTTCTATCCTTATGTCGAACATGGTCTCTCCTTAGTCGATGACCTAAAGTACGTTACAATCCAATGTATAAATCAGGAACCTTCATGCTATATCATAATGCATTCTTCTCTACCATATATGTATGCACATGGTATATATATATATATATATATACCATGATCTGTACCACATATGCTATGATCCATGTATGATATCATGTATGTATGCACATTAACGCATTACCATTTGTAATTCTGTTACCCGGAAATGGCGTCCGCCACTACGGCAAATGTAAGCCACATTGAGCTGTAGCATTTGTGGGATACAAATGCTACAAATAATAATATTTAACTATAGATTTCCTATCAAGGACATAATGTATAGGAATATTCATATCCCCTCCTACAATAATGTGATCTACATTAAGAAGTGAAATCTGATAAGATGAGTCCTTGAAAAATTGTGCACAATCAAGATTAGGACCATAAATATTAATAAAAGCATGAGACATTTTAAATTTGCAATACAAGAATAAACCATCTGCCTTCTGAGTCTGTATGAGAGAATTGCAAATCCCTAGCTAATAAAATAGCAACACCGTTTTTCCTTTTGTTACTAGGAGAAAAATAACAGGTAGTAAACCATTTAGATTTCAATTTTACAGATTCTATAGCAGATAAATGTGTCTCTTGTAAAAAAAGCAACTGATGCAGAGAGAGATTGTAAGTAAGACAAAATCTTTTTCCTTTTTATAGGATTTGAAATACCTTTTTCATTAAGAGAGACACATTTCATATGATTATTTATTAATATAGTATAGGGAAATATATGCTTGCAATAATGCACCCAAATATTGTGAAGAACTTTTGCAATGTATAGGATATGACATTAACATTAACAAAAGTGAAAACAGAACAGTCATGGTATAGGAATAAGAAAAAGAAAAAGAAAAAAAATACCATAACAGTCTGAACTTCCCTTAGGAGTCCTATGGAGGTGAGAGTGTGAATGGAGATGAAAAAAGAAAATCTCATCACCCTCCCTGAAAAACAGAGACTACAAATATTAACCTTCATATAAAAGGATAGGATAAGAATACTACAAGAGTATTCAGTAGTAAGGAACAAAGTTACTGAATGTGTTACCCACCATATTTTATAATAGAGGATTGAAAAATACATGTCATCAAACAACAGAATGCTGTATGTATATATATCAAAAGGCATATACCAGCTCAGGAGAAAGATTACAATGATTCTTTACATGACTCATGTAGCTGTTTGCATACTGATTCTCTCCTGATCAGAAATATATTTTTCCAATGTCGCTTCAACTCTCGGCGGCCATTTTGAATCCCAAGACTGTCACACAGCAACAGGATGCAGGGCAAGGGCAGCGCTCCGGGCAGGAAAAAGGGGGCTCTTTCCTGTCCCGAAGAGGTCACTAGACCACCAGGGCAATAGATAGTAAGGAAGGGGAGGGGAGGCTAGGATAGGTCCGCCACCCGCCCACCCGTTTGTCCAGAAATCCGTACAAACGGGCGGACTGGCAAAACCTGCCCAGACGCCCAGACATGTCCTCAAAAAGAGGACATGTCCAGGTAAATCCGGACATATGGTAACCCTAGTCTTTCTTGTATGGAATCCAGATTTCACTGCCATATAGAAGAATTTGTGAACTAATGCTATCAGTTACAATGGTAGATTTCTGGGTGGCTGATATTAGCTGGTGTGGTTCTTTATACATAGAATTCCCTTGGGACTTTTACAAGGCCAATATTCAGCTGGTGGGAGGTAGCCTGCATAAATGCCATGGTCGGCGCTGACCCTGGATATGTAATGCCGGGCTGTGAATATCTATTTTTTATGGCCGGTGCTAACTTAACCAGCTAAGAAAATATTCAGCGCTGTTCGGTTAAGTTAATAGTGGGCAAATATAGCACTGCTATTTATGCGGTCCGATTTGCATGCTAAACGTAGTTGGTCCTCGTGAATATTGCCGGTTATTGCACAATATATCTGCTTAACGTTTTGAAGCTGACTGCGAATATTCAGCAGAGAAAACTGGTTATCTCACACTGAATATTTGTGGTTAGGCACCAAAACACTATTTAACCAGTCAGCAGCCATTTAAATAGTTTTGAATATTAAGGCATAGTGTCTTTCATAGCTTATTTAAAGGTGTAGAGGGATAATTATGATGTATCAAAATGTCACTTTGGCTTGCCATCCCAGTTACCTGGCTTGCCTCCCTGTTGCCATCCCAAATATTTCTGTCTGGAGACGCCACTGAATTTCTGAGGTACCCATCTTCCTTCTCTGACATAGTTGCCTCTTCCTAACATTGCTTATGCATGACCACGTGATCTGCTATTCATCTTACTAACCATGCCATCAGTTTACATTTTCTTCAAACAGTGTCTTTCTACACAGATGCTAGTCTTCTTCCCCTGCCTGCTTTGAACCTTTCTTGGTGCCTTGGGTCTTCATTCCATCATTGCAGATGCTGCTTTATCCTTTTTGTGGTGCTTTATGGCAGGGGCGCCGAAAGACTGAGCCGGGCCCAGGGCACGGCCGCTCCCTTCCCCCCGATCGCCACCGCCCCCTCGATCGTTGCCGCTCCCGCCCCCTCCCCCCAGGATCGCTGCTGCCACAACTGAGATACTTTAGGGCTGGCTGAGATCCCGAGGCCCCACCAGCAGAAGAATCCAGAGCTGCTCTTCACTCCATGCCTGCCCTGCCCCTGCAGCTGCTTTTTTCCCTTGTCACGCATGCTCGGTTTCAAAACTGAGCATGCGCCTGAGGGGGAAAAGCGGCCGTTCGGCATGGCGGTAGAGGCGAGTGAAGAGCAGTGCTGGAGGGAGTCCTGGTGCCGGAGTTTTCTCTCTCCTGCTCCTGTCAGGAGAGGGACAGAGAGAGAGAGAGAGAGAGAGAGAGAGACCCCGGCATCGGGTCCCCCTTGGAGGCTGGACCCGGGGAATTTTCCCTCCCCATGCCCCCCTCTCAGCGGCCCTACTTTATGGTCTTCTTATCTCAATGGTACAGAAAGGAAATGATTGCTATTCTTCCTAGCCTCCAATTACCAAGTGGCCTCCATGATTACATTTCCTCCTAGGCTAACAAATGTCGTGCACCCAATTACCTCAAGGAAACCTAGAGTATCAGTTCCACTTCTAATGCTGACCTGCCCACTGAAATCCAATGGCCAATTTGTTAGGGGATAACCCCCATGATACTCAAACTTTGGGTCATATAGCCATAGTAGCATAGTAACATAGTAGATGACGGCAGAAAAAGACCTGCACGGTCCATCTAGTCTGCCCAACAAGATAAACTCATATGTGCTACTTCTTGTGTATACCTTACCTTGATTTGTATCTGCCATTTTCAGGACACAGACCGTAGAAGTCTTGCCCAGAACTAGCCCCGCCACCCAAGCACCAGCCCCGCCTCCCAATCTTGGCTAAGCTTCTGAGGATCCATTCCTTCTTCACAGGATTCCTTTAAGTTTATCCCACGCATGCTTGAATTCCGCTACCGTTTTCATCTCCACCATCTCCCGTGGGAGGGCATTCCAAGTATCTACCACTCTCTCCGTGAAAAAATACTTCCTGACATTTTTCTTGAGTCTGCCCCCCCTTCACTCTCATATCATGTCCTCTCATTCTACCGCCCTCCCATCTCCGGAAAAGGTTCGTTTGCGGATTAATACCTTTCAAATATTTGAACGACTGCATCATATCACCCCTGTTTCTCCTTTCCTCCAGGGTATACATGTTCAGGTCCGCAAGTCTCTCCTCATATGTCTTGTAACGCAAATCCCATACCATTCTCGTAGCTTTTCTTTGCACTGCTTCCATTTTTTTTACATCCTTAGCAAGGTACGTCCTCCAGAACTGAACACAATACTCCAGGTGGGGCCTCACCAACGACTCATACAGCCAATGTTGGTTTCGTTTTATGCCACTCCTAGCACTTTGGGGGTCTTCTTTTCAATATTAGTGCTGTGTTATCTCTTTCAAGGGCTTTGAAGTCTTTCTGCCAATGCTGATCTGCTCTGTCTCTCTCCTAGTGTCTTGGTTTCTTTCTGCCAATTCTAATGCTACTCTATTTGTTTATTAGGATTTTTTAATAGCTCTTTATGAAGAGATTCATTCAAGGCAGAGTACCAAAAGAAGAGTTTGAAATAAACAATGTGATAGTAGCCTAGTGGCTAAGCAGACTTTGATCCAGAGGAACTGAGTTCAATTCCCACTGCACCTCCTTGTCACTTAACCCTCTATTTACCCAGGTACAAATAAGTACCTGTATATACTATCTAAACTGCTTTGAATGTGGTTGCTAAAAAACCACAGAAAGGCGGTATATCAAGTCCCATACCCATTCCAACAATAGTAAAATGGCTAAATGGCAGCATAATACACAGAACAATGAGGTAAAGTTGGAGATAAACAAATGAATCGATATGGTTCTCCAAAGAGGTAGCTGCAAAAATAATGGGGAAAAAGGATAGCATTCAGAAAACACATAGGATTGCAAAAATGAAGAACTCAAAAAGGAATACCAAATAAAAGTGAGAGAGACGAGGAAAGGAGGCAGGATAGCAAAAGTGCAGACAGAAGAAAAAGTGCTTAAGATGTAAAATAAGGAGACAAAACTTTTTCAGGTATAAAGGATGGAATTACGAGACTCGAAAGATAATGGTGATCACTGGGTGGATAGAGATGAGGGAAAAGTGGAACTATTCAATAATTACTTTAGTATTCACAGAATCAAAACCATGCAAAAGTCCACAACGGTTTGGATTTTTCTCTCTTTATTTATACTTTCAATCACAGAAAATAAAAACAATCAAAAAAATACACGTTAACAATCCAGCCCACATCAAGAGAACATTAGAGTATTCCAGTGGAGTATACATCAATCATCACTTTAAAAAAGAAAAGAAAAGAAGAACTTGGTAGTTGGACTTCTAAGTCCGCAAAAGTTTGACAATCCAGTTTATTTTCAAAAGAGAAAGATGCCCATATTTCGACCCAAATCGGGAGATAGGCGTCTTTCTCCCGTGGACGAACAAATCGGTATAATCGAAAGCCGATTTTGGTCATCTTCAACTGCACTCCATCGCAGGAACGAACAAAGTGGACGGGGGCGTGTCGGAAGCGTGGTGAAGGCGGGACTGGGGCGTGGTTATCGGCCTAGGAGAGATGGGCGTCTTTAGCTGATAATCGAAACAAGAAGGGTGCTTTTGACAAAAATTTGGTCGCTTTATTTGGACTATTTGGACCCTTTTTTTTCAGGTCCAAGGCCCAAAAAAGTGCCCCAACTGACCAGATGACCACCGGAGGGAATCGCGGATCACCTCCTCTGACTCCCCCAGTGGTTACTAACCCCCTCCCACCAAAATAAACCCACTTTACAAACTTTTTTCCCAGCCTGTATGCCAGCCTCAAATGCCATACCCACCTCCATGACAGCAGAATGTGTTCTATCCTCTGACAGCCTTTCCCTGGTTCTGATGTGGCTCTCAGGTGAGTGTGACACCTTTTTTGTTATGCACACTGCAGAGTCACATCAGCAATGCATTGTGGTGGGTGTAGGGTATTGGGCTCTGTGATTCCACTAGCTTGTGTTAAACGCTCACGATGTTGGTAGTTGGTAGGCTCTACTCCCATGGTGCTTTTCCCTCTGCTTACTGGGTCAGAGTGTGCCCTGTTTTGTTTCCGGTAGTCCATGAGGTAGTGGCCATTTTTGTAAGCCAGTTTTAGCTCCCTTTCATGTGTTACCCATGTTACTGAAAGTGGGCATTGTACAGCATTCTGCCAGCTCTGACCTACTGCTAATCTCAGTACCAGGGAGACTCTTTGCCAGTGGGGCACAACCTCTGATCTGCAGTTAACTGTGAGTAAACTTGCTTATTCCAATAAAGGATGTTTTTGGAGACATTAGTCTTCAGGTGTCAACTGGTATACCAAGGTTCTACAGCAGCAACAAGTCCTAGAGGCCTGCGTGTATGCAGGTCCCTGGAGCACTTTTAATGGGTACCGCAGTGCACTTCAGGCAGGCGGACCCAGGCCCATCCCCCCTACCTGTAACACTTGTGCTGGTAAATGGGAGGCCTCCAAAACCCACTGTACCCACATGTAGGTGCCCCCTTCACCCCTAAGAGCTATGGTAGTGTTGTACATTTGTGGGTAGTGGGTTTGGGGGGAGGGGGTTGGGGGCTCAGCACCTGTGGTAAGGGAGCTATTTATGTGGGAGCTGTTTCTGAAGTCCACTGCACTGACCTCTAGGGTGCCCAGTTGGTGTCCTGGCATGTCAGGGGGGCCAGTGTACTACGAATCCTGGCCCCTCCCATGACCAAATGGCTTGGATTAGGACGTTTTTGATCTGACCGGTTTTAGTTTCCATTATCGCTAAAAAAAAACCCCAAAAATGCCCAGCTCAGAAACGAACAAATCCATGGCATTTGGTCCGTACAAACCGTATTTTCAAAACAAAAAAAAAAAGACGTCCATTTTTTTTCGAAAATACGGTCTGTCCCTTCTCTTCACGTACCCGTTTTTGGACATAGATGTCCATGGAGATTGGCGTTCACGTTCGATTATGCCCCCTCAATGTTATTTATGGGGATGGCATAGGTACTGCTCATTGAATAAACTATTTATGAATGCAAAACTGAATGTAGACAAAGCCAGAGGAACCGATGAGCTACAACCCAGGATCCTGAGAAAGCTTAGGGCCTCTTTTATCAAGCCACGCTAGTGGCTACTGGTGTGGTAATGCCGACAAAGCTCATTCACTTTGAATGGGTTCTGTCGGCATTGCTACATGGGAACCGCTAGCACGGCTTGATAAAAGAGGCCCTTAGAGAGGTATAGGTGGGCCTGCTAAAGGATGTATTTAATAGATCCCTGAAAACTGGAGAAGTACCACAGGAGAAAGGCAGATGTGGTCCCTCTTCACAAATGTGGTAACAAAGGAGAGGTGGGAAATTACAGATCAGTGAGCCTTACCTTGGTGGTCTGTATCTACAGTCCAGTGACTTACAAGATTCAAGGCAACATGACTTTACCAAAGGGCAAATCTTGTCAATTGAATCTGATTGAATTCTTTGACTAGGTGACCAGAAAACTGGGATGTGATGTACTGGGATTTCAGGAAAGCTTTTGATACTGTTCCACATAGCAAGCTCAAAAATAAACTTAGTGGCCTGGAGATGAGACCCAATGTGGCAAGCTGGATCAGAAATTGGTTAACTGATAGGTGGAGAGGATGGTAGTGAAAGAAGGGTGAGTAATGAAGTGCAATACGGGTTGATACTGGGGCTTATTCTGTTCAACATAATTTTGAGTGACATTGCTGAAATGTTAGAAGGAAAAGTTTGCCTTTTGGCAGATGACACAAAGATTTGCAACAGAGTGGACACCCCAGAAGGAGCCAAAAACATGAGAAGTGTTCTACAAAAACTAGAAGACTGGTCTAACATTTGGCAGTTGAAATTTTATGTGAAAAAGTGCAGTGATGCACTTGAGAAGTAGGAGGTGAGAAGCTGATATGCATGGACCAGGAGGAAAAACTTAGAGCTCGATTTTTATAAAAGGTTTCAGAGGAGATCCTGGAAATTACAGACCGGTGAGTCTGACGTCGGTGCCGGGCAAAATGGTAGAGACTATTATAAAGAATAAAATTACAGAGCATATTCAAAAGCATGGATTAATGAGACAAAGTCAACATGGATTTAGTGAAGGGAAATCTTGCCTCACCAATCTACTACATTTCTTTGAAGGGGTGAACAAACATGTGGATAAAGGTGAGCCAGTTGATGTTGTGTATCTGGATTTTCAGAAGGCGTTTGACAAAGTACTTCATGAAAGACTCCAGAGGAAATTGGAGAGTCATGGGATAGGAGGTAGTGTTCTACTGTGGATTAAAAACTGGTTAAAAGATAGAAAACAGAGAGTAGGGTTAAATGGTCAGTATTCTAAATGGAGAATGGTAGTTAGTGGGGTTCCCTAGGGGTCTGTGCTGGGACCGCTGCTTTTTAACATATTTATAAATGAGCTAGAGATGGGAGTAACTAGTGAGGTAATTAAATTTGCTGATGACACAAAGTTATTCAAAGTTGTTAAATCGCGGGAGGATTGTGAAAAATTACAAGAGGACCTTATGAGACTGGGAAACTGGACATCTAAATGGCAGATGGCGTTTAATGTGAGCAAGTGCAAAGTGATGCATGTGGGAAAGAGGAACCCGAATTATTGCTACGTCACGCAAGGTTCCACAGACCAAGAAAGGGATCTAGGTGTCGTCGTTGATGATACGTTGAAACCTTCTGACAGTGTGCTGCTGCGGCTAAGAAACCAAGTATTATTAGGAAAGGAATGAAAAACAAAAATGAGGATGTTATAATGCCTTTGTATCGCTCCATGGTGCGACCACACTTCGAATATTGTGTTCAATTCTTGTTGCTGCATCTCAAAAAAGATATAGTGGAATTAGAAAAGGTACAGAGAAGGGCGACAAAAATGATAAAGGGGATGGGACGACTTCCCTATGAGGAAAGGCTAAAGCGGCTAGGGCTGTTCAGCTTGGAGAAGCAGCTGAGGGGAGATATGATAGAGGTCTATAAAATAATGAGTGGAGTTGAACGGGTAGATGTGAAGTGTCTGTTTACACTTTCCAAAAATACTAGGACTAGGGGGCATGCGATGAAACTACAATGTAGTAAATTTAAAATGAATCGGAGAAAATGTTTCTTCACTCAACGTGTAATTAAACTCTAGAATTCATTGCCAGAGAATGTGGTAAAGGCGGTTAGCTTAGCAGAGTTTAAAAAAGGTTTGGATGGCTTCTTAAAGGAAAAGTCCATTGACCATTATTAAATGGAATTTGGGAAAATCCACTATTTCTGGGATAAGCAGTATAGAATGTTTTGTACTTTTTTGGGATCTTGCCAGGTATTTGTGACCTGGATTGGCCACTATTGGAAACAGGATGCTGGGCTTGATGGACCTTTGGTCTTTCCCAGTATGGCAGTACTTATGTACTTATGATATTCAGCCACTGGCAGGCTGTGCATTTGCTGTCTGCCACTGGCTTTAAGCGTGCTGAGCTATTTCCGTCGACTGGCATTGAATATCTGGGTTTATTTTGGCTGCTAAAAAGTTAACCAGCTATGCTGATAATCAGTGCTAACTGGTTAATGGTTTAGCGGTCAAAGATAGGCTTGCTATTTAAGCAGCCTAGTTTGATGGCTCAACATAGCCGACTTGGCACTCAATATGTGCGCCTAATCGACTGTGTCACGTGATAAACAATTACAGCAATACAAAATATTCAAATAACAGTGCACACTATGGTATAGTATGCTACTTACAATGTAAACAAAGCAGTGCACAATCAAATAATTAACAAAAAATAATCAACTTTAAAATCCACACATTAATCCACAAGATAATACATGGCGATTCTCCGGCCTATATGACAAATCTAGTTTTCCCAGCAAGAAACATGTCTATATCCTCGCGAAATTACCTCAACCTGCACTACCCCAACTGTAATCTCAAGTACAAAACTTATCATGGATCCAATTTCTCCTTCCTGGGCAGCCAACTCTGGAAAGCTCCCTAGACATATTCGATCAATCCATGACCATTTATCTTTCAGGAAAGCATTAAAAACCCATTTATTCAAGCAAGCCTACCCTAAAGACCCTGATTAAACTTATGAACCCATCTACCTAACGAACACTGAAGAAACAACGACATTGACCCAGACCATATCTCCCACATCACCCCCCTATTGCCTATCTCTACCAACCCATCCATGCTATTCCTATGTTATATTTAATTTTTTTTTTTGTTACATTTGTACCCCGCGCTTTCCCACTCATGGCAGGCTCAATGCAGCTTACATGGGGCAATGGAGGGTTAAGTGACTTGCCCAGAGTCATAAGGAGCTGCCTGTGCCTGAAGTGGGAATCGAATTAAGTTCCTCAGGACCAAAGTCTACCACCCTAACCACTAGGCCACTCCTCCACTCTTACCTTATCTAACAAAATTCTGTATAACCTAATACTATGTAAGCCGCATTGAACCTCCTTTTAGTGGGAAAGTGCGGGATACAAATAAATAAATAAATAAATAAATAAATAAATAAAAGAAGTTAAAAAAAGACAGAAATGGGAAGAAGTGATTCAATACCATTTTTTGAAACAGACCCTGTAGCACAGCCTAATTAGTTATCGAACACCTGCTGAAAAACAAAAATAGGCCTTGAGAACTGTTGAAAATTTCTATAATGATATCTCAAGGCAAAGATATTTAGGGAGGGAATTCTAAGGTAGGGGGATGAGTATATAGAAGGCCAAGTTGCCAGTTGAAGCCAAACAAGCACGAAGGGGGAAGAATCATAAGTAATTTATCATTGCACAAACTGAAGGATTGTGGAGAAGTCTGCAGGATAAATGAATTAAAAAGAGATGCAGGGAGTCCTACCCGTATAGCATTAAAGTTTTTGAATTTGACCCTATAAATAACAGGTAACCAGTGATAATAACTAATGGGCTAACATGGTCATTAAGTATTATGGTTATGGTTTATGCTTTATGGTTTAATGCACATGTGTATTTCCTCATCACATGCAACAAAGTGATTTATAATACTACCATCACAAGAAAAAGGACGCCATTATTGTATAGGAAAGGAACAGTTAGGGAGAACAGCAATAATAGAAGGAGAGGTTTCATGCCTTGGAGAGTTGCTCCTCACTGACTGCAGAAAGAAAGACCTGAAGAAACAGATGAGGTTTTGAGAGCAGATTTAAGCCTGGGGAAGAAAGCCATGAGACAATGCACCCATGCATTATTGAGAAGCCTAATATCAGTATTCTTTTGAGAGCAACTTGATGAACTGTTGAAAACTGAGCTGTAATAGTCTAAACAACTAGTGACAAGTGTGTAAATGAATGTATGAATGGAGTGGCCTAGTGGTTAGGGTGGTGGACTTTGATCCTGAGGAACTGAGTTCGATTCTCTGTACAGGCAGCTCCTTGTGACTCTGGGCAAGTCACTTAACCCTCCATTGCCCACTGCATTGAGCCTGCCATGAGTGGGAAAGCACGGGGTACAAATGTAACAAAAATAAATAAAAGAAATCAATTGCCAACAGAACCCAGGTAGAACTAATTTGACGCATGGTAAAATAGCAAGATTTAACAACAGAAGCTATACGTGGTTTAAAAAAGCACTCAGTGTTAATAATAACACCAAGAATGCTAAATGTAATTGTCAACACAACCTGATGTCCTAATAAAAGAGGAGGAATGGTAGCAGCAGCAGAACTACCTAACATATATACATGGCCTGACATTTTGAGGCTTGAGAATCATCTGGTTAGAAGAAAGCAAAGCTGATACTCTAGATAAACAGTCATTCAATGATTCAAGATCCAGGAACATGGGATCAACATAATAAGGGAGCATCTCCAAAAAAGAAAAGGGGTACAACCTAAAGAGGACTGAGAAATAAGTTGAACTCATACTGTAGCTAGAACAGATCCATATGGAACTTCAACTGTAAAGCTATATAGATAGTGATCAGAAAAAAATGAATTAAACCAATGCAGAATAATTCTCCCAATCCCAAGGGCAGAGGGTTTAGGCAGAAGTTGATGATTGACCAAATCAAAGGCTGCAGATAAGTCATGGAAAACTACCAAGGCATATTTACTTGAATTGAGATATTACTTAACCTCAGGATTTGGAACTGATGTTTATAAAAGCTAAATTGTCTAGGATGGAAAGAGTTTGTTTTAGTGAGGAAAGACTAAAGTTGAAGAAGCACAACTTTCCCTACAATATTAGCAGGACAAGCTGATCAAAAGTGGGCTTGTCAAGCACTAGTCTCATGATAGCATTCTTCCTACAGTTAGGAAAATGCCCCTCAGCAAGACTTAGATTAGCGAGATTCAAAATAGTGTCAGTGAGACCCAAAAAGAGATTCTTTAAAAGAGCAGGTGGAATAGGGTGCAATGCAGAAGATGAAGAGGATAAGGAATGACCACAAAGAGGGAAGAAATGGAATTGAAGGTAGTCCAATAACTTAGCAGTATTATCTGAATCAAGCAAATGTGGTGATCCAACACCAGATGCAGAGAAAGAAGAATCAGTTCCTGGATGCAGATCTTGAAGGATGTATAAGTCGGGACAAAGATGAGTCTGGTGTGGAGAGGAAGTCAACATGGTCACTACATTGAACAATGTTTTGTAGGATTCACAGGTAGTAATTAGAGCGCATGCCCAAATTCTACCCATACCCTGCCCAGTCACCACCCCAACCTGCACTAAGCAGTTTGCATGGGATTCTTCCAGCACTGGTTGTTTTAGGCACAGTAGTCATTAGTATAGGCCTACGGCTGCTACCTGGCTAAATGCCGCTGAGAATTCAGCAGCACTGTTTAGAGAGTACTACTGAATTTCTTTAAAGACCACTGTAGCACTATCCAGAGAGTGCTGGGGTGGCCAGAGGTGGAGACTAGAGTTATCCAGGTAGTGGCAATTTTCTGGGTAACTTATAATTGACAAAATTCTGCCTAAGTGTATCCAGATCAGCCATCCAGATATCAGCGGAATGTCACCACTACCTGACTAGTGCAGGGCATTCACTGCTCTTTCTGGACATTCAACGGTGGCCACTATCCCACTACTGTCACTGAATATCTAGATTTATTTGCCCACAGTGGCTGAATATCAGGGAATAAATTGTATTCACTTATTTTTCACTTTATAAGAGCCCACTTGAATGCATAAAGCACCATTTCACAGTCACAGGTAATCACAAAAATCTCTTCATAGCTGAATGTGTTTTTTAACCATCAAAAACAATTTCTTTGGCCTATCTCCAATATGTAAATAAAAGAAAAACAACCTGCCGCCTAGCTATTTTTCAATCACTCTTACACATTCAGTAGCACACATTCTACTCAATCTAAATCTAATTTAGATTAATGCCAACGGCATTAAGATTTCCTGAACTGTTTCTTCAACATCTCAGTGTTGTTGAGGACCAGAGCACTGGCTTCTTTATGAATAAGGACACTTTCCTTTTTGTTGTCAGTGTTTCATAAATTTAATGCATTTCAGTACGTCACAAATTAACCAGTCATCACATCCTGTAGTTGACACACCACAGGAGTAGGGCCTGTAGAAGTCAAAAAATATTTCAGTGTCTGTATTTTTGTGGCGTGTAGAATCCTATAACTTAAAAAAAAAAAATTATCCAATCCTCTTTGGACCCATGCCTCAAAATCAATTAAAACTATGGCCCCATGGGATTGGGCAAATAAGTATACCTTGAATTGAAAAAAGTTGGTCTAATACTCCACTGACAAGCTATAGAATCAAAAATGTAGCCAGTTTTAGAGGCTGAAATCTGCAGCTTGGTTTCAGTCAGAACCGAAGCTGTGGTTCTGCCCCCCCCCCCCCCCCCCACCGATGCTGCCACTGCAATCTCATCCCCCGAACCAGCCTTCCCCTCCGACAGAAAACCCATTCCCCCCTCACACCCCCTCTATACACTTTCCCTGTGCCTACCTTATAAAAGCCCTGGTGATCTAGTGGCATATTCGGGGCAGGAGCATCCAGAGTTGCTCCTGACCCCACTAGCTGCATTGTCAAAATAGCAGCCACGACTTCCAGCAGTAGCCTCTTGAGACTGCCACGGGAGGTTGTGGCCACCATTTTGGAATTGGAAATAGCATGAGCAGGAGCACTCCACATGCTATTCCCAGTTCCAAAATTGCAGTTGCAACCTCCGAGGGCAGTCTCATGAGGCTGCCATAGGAAGTTGCAGCTGCCATTTTGACAATGCAGCCAGCTGGGGCAGGAGCAACTTGAGATGCTCCTGTCCCAAAGAGGCCACCAGACCACTAAGGCTTTTAGAAGGAAGGCCCAGGGAGCGCCTATAGGGAGAGGGTGGAGCAGCCCAGGGAGGGGGGAACTGGTATTCTGTTGAGGGAGGGGAAAACGTGTTTTCTGTCATGGAGAAGCTGACTTGAGAGGAATGGGCTTGCAGCAGTGGCAGCAGGGGGTGAGGCTACAGTTTTGGTTTCTGACGAAAATGCACAGGCATTTTCAGCCAAAATCCAAACCCAGATTTTGGATCAGTTTTGGTGCCAAATCTGAAACTGAAACTGAAATTCGGTTGGCCTCTAGCCAGCTTGATGTGTAGAAGAAGCATCCTGAGGAAATACTTCTTCACGGAAAGGGTTGTGAATTAGTGGAATGGCCTCCTGGTGGAAGTGGTGGAGACAAAAGCAGTATCTGAATTCAAGAGAGCTTGGAGCAGGTGCATAGGATCTCTACAGGAGTGATAGGGAGGGTAGATGGCATGGATGGGCAGACTGGGTAGGACATATGGCCTTTATCTGCTTACATTTTTCTATGTTTCTGTGTTTCATGTTACAGTTATAGCTAAGGCAATGACAGAATGGAAACCAGTTACTGAGACAGTGGCGTAGCCAAGGGTGGGCCCGGGTGGGCCCAGGCCCACCCAGTAGCAGCACACCTATGATTTGACTGACAGGGATCCCGAAGCCCCACAAGCTGAAAACTCCCAACAATTGACCATCCTGCATACCTTGTAAATAGCAGATCTTCACCTGGAGTGAGCAACGACTGATACATACTGCTCGCACCTGCCCCACAGCCTTACCTCTGACGTATTCCCACCTATGCGGAAACAGAAAGTTGCATCAGTGGAAAGGCTGTGGGGTCAGCATGAGCAGTGTGTATTAGTTGCTGCTCGCTGCCGGTGAAACTCTGCTATTTAAAAGGTATGCGGGAGAGGGGGGATGTTTGAGATGCCATATGGCATGCAGGTGAGAGAAGGAGAGACCAAATCACCTGTGGGACAGGGTGGGGTTCTTCTGCCCACCCATCTTGGGCATAGGCCCACCTAAAGTTGGGTGTCTGGCTACGCCCCTGTACTGAGAGACTAATTACAACAAGATATATGATTCAGCATGCTAAAGTCACAATTATATAAAGATACGCACCCATAGAACTTGCAGAAGATGAGAAGGACATTTTCTACTGCATGCTACAAGACACCATCAACCAAGTCCTGAAACATGATGTATTGATATTTATAGATGATCTAAATGACAAAGCTGGAAATGACAACAGTGGCTGGGAAAGGACAATGGGAAATGCTGGCATTGACATGCAAAATAATAACAGCGAAAGGTTTTAGTTGTGTCAACCGAATAACTTAGTCATTGGTGGCACAAAGTTCTTGCTTAAAGACATTCATAAACTCACACAGCAATCATCAAATAGGCAGTATGAAAACCAGATAGATCACACAGCAATCAGAGGAGGAGTGGCTAGTGGTTAGGGTGGTGGACTTTGGTCCTGAGGAACTGAGTTTGATTCCCACTTCAGGCACAGGCCACTCCTTGTGACTCTGGGCAAGTCACTTAACCCTCCATTGCCCCAGATACAAATAAGTACCTGTATACAATATGTAAGCCACATTGAGCCTGCCATGAGTGGGAAAGTGTGGGGTGCAAATGTAACAAAAAAAAAGACAAATCAGATCACTGCATGCTGTACAATCCTACAGTGGTGCTGATACAGGGACTGCTCTCTAGCAGTTGAAAAAATCCACATCAAGTTTTTAAAAATGCAGTAATCAAAGGATGATATTAAATACAACATTAGTAAGCTGAAAGACCAGCAGGACACTCATATCAAACTGATTTTTAGCAGACAAATATTCAGAAAATGAACCAGGTATTAAAAATATGTTTAAAATGTCCAAAGAGAAACTACATGATTTCTGCCTGAATACATTGGGTCAGTGGTGCACAGGCCACCCCACTTTGGACTCAGGCCCACCCAGCAGCAGCACAGCAGTGATGTGACCTGCAGGGATCCCCAAGCCCCGCCAGCTGAAGATTCCCAGCATCTCTCTCTCCAGGAGAACAGGGGGAGGGGTGTTTCACTTAACTCCACACCCTGACCCTCCTTTCCCCCCTTCTCAGTACCTTTAAAACCTTTAGTTCTTCACCAGCAGCGAGCAGCAACTCATTCCCCCTGCTCACAGTGGCCTGAGCCTTCCCTCTGAAGCTAGGAGGTATGGGTAGGAGGATGAAGTTGACGTCAATAGAGCAAAATACATTTATGTGCCAGCAAAATCATAAAATAAATAAGTTCTCGTTTACTCTTATTAGTAACTTGATCTAATACAGCAACATTTGCAAAGAAGCAGAACTGGCTCTTGTAGATGCAATATTCTGGAAATATAGGAGAGAACAGACTTCCAAGAAGACTGATTATGGACTCAGGACCAAAATGGGAAGAACGTTTTAAGGAAATACTAAACTGCCCAGTCTGAAACATTAGACCAGCTGATTGCTGAAACATCAACAGAGTGCAGATAGACACCAGCTCATTCATAATGGATGAGATAATCAAAGCTATTTAGGGACTAAGGAACAGAAAATCGTCAGGATTAGACATCATCTGTGCATCATCTTGAAGAAATGATCAAATCAAATAATAGAATGGCTTCTATGATTGTGTAATGCTGCAAGGAAAAGGGAAAAAGCATCAGATGACTGGAAGAAAGGTATAACTATGAAACTGCCAAAGAATGGAAATTTACTGGACTGCTATAACTGGAGAGGAATTGTTCTGTTATCTATACCCACAATTTTTACAGTTGAATGATTCATAGTTGGCTTAAGGTTCAAGTGGACTACTTACTATGAGAAGAACAAGTAGGGTTCAGGCCCAATAGATAGAACAAATTTTCTGACTACACAGAGTTATTAGGAAAGGTTTTTGAATATAAAATCCCAGTAGTTATAAATTTTGTAGGTTTTGAAAAAGCATTCAAAAACATTGACAGAGATTGTTTATGGAGTATTATGAAATTATATGGAATACCTGCCATGTTCACCAGAGCTATCGAAAATCTCTGAGAAAAGTGAATGTTGTGTTATATGGAGGATGGTTACACAAATTGGTTTAAAATAGTAACTACAATCAAGCAAGGTTGTGTATTGTGACAATTATTGTTTATCTTAGCCATGGACTGGTTAATGTGGAATTCAGTAGGAATTAAAAACAAAGGAGTCAAGTGAGTTGAAAACATGCAGTTAAGAGGACTTTTATGGTAGAACTGTCCCACCCACTACATCCCAAAAGGCACCACACAGGGCAGCGTGCCATCATTTTGTAAATGACAACACTGGAGGCAGGAGGAAGTAAGCATTGCTCTGGCCTCATTCAGTTCAGGAGGTCTGGATGGACTTAGAAAAGGTGTAGGGGGGATGGAGGTTAAGGGGTGCTACTAGACACCAGGGGCAGGAGCAAACCCCATTCACTTCTGTTGCTTGCAATTTCTCATAAAAATGGCTGCCGCAACCTCTAGACCTTTTGCCCGCTTAAATTGCTTTGACTATTGATCAATTTAGGGACCTGGAACAGTTTTCAAACTTCATCCTTCTCATTGAAAACACCTCTGACCTGAATAATTCCAGATTATACATTGGATAATTGGGACCTCCATTGTTTAATTCTCCCAAGTTTACAGTATCCTCCTGCCCTTTCAAATCAGTCTTCTGAGCCTGTATCTTCAACTGGGCCAAAACTGTGAAAATGGAGTCTACAGTAATATTCAGT
This sequence comes from Microcaecilia unicolor, assembly GCF_901765095.1. NCBI lineage: Eukaryota > Metazoa > Chordata > Amphibia > Gymnophiona > Siphonopidae > Microcaecilia > Microcaecilia unicolor. Next base: position 347,170,855 of record NC_044033.1, on the reverse strand, counting down.
GGATGATTCAAAGCTGCCTCCACACCACTAATTGTAGGAGATTGTCCTACTATCAAAGATACTATTGGGCTTTTGCTCTTTGGGAGTAATTCTAGAAGGTGCGCCAAAAGTTAGAAACCAAGCTGCAGTGTGCTAAGCGCTAATTCTATAGTAGAGTCTAGGTACCCGGATTCCATTATAGAATACTACATAAGTAGGCATTAATGCGCCAACATTTAGGCACGCAATAGAAGGTGCAAATGCGCATGCCGAAATGTGGCACTTTAGCATGTAAATTACAATATTCTATGAGTTACGAGTGTAAATGTGGAACCTGCCCATGCACCACCCAAGCTCCCCCATGTCTACCCTTCCTTGCATTGTGTGCTTATGTTATAGAATACTGCTGAGTGTGCGGCTAACACATACGCTCGTAATTGCAACAATCATAGGTGTGTGTGCTAGTATTCTATGACTTACGCACACAATTACCCTGGATTCTATATAAGGTGTGGTGAGTTGCATGGGTTAAATTGGGCATGTGCCCAATTTACATGTACACCTTAATTGAGTAACGAGATAATCAGTGATGATAATTGGCCGATAACAACCAATTATCAGCAATAATTGTTAATAATTGGAATTTACACGCTCTTCTTTTTAGGTGTATTCTAAAAAGAGGCACATGCAAATTCTAATGTGCATAGCTGAAAAGGGGGCGTGGCTATGGGAGGAGTGTCGGCATGCCAGGTACATTCCTCAAATTTATGTGTGTGGTTATAGAATTCTGGGGAATGTGCCTACATTTAGGCATGGGTATTTATACCAGGTTTTCGGTGGCATAAATGGTGACGCCTAAATGTAGATTCATTCTTCGCCCCTATGCGCTATTCTATAAACTGAGCTGAACTTTAGACATGGTTTATAGAATAGTGTTAAGTGCTATTTTTGGATGCCATTTACAGAATCTGGCCCTTAGTGCCAAACTTTAGGTAACCTGTTATAGAATGAGGGGGATTAGTGGACCCAGAGTCTGGTGAAGAACCTGGTAGGACATTTCCACAATGTACATTGTGCCACTCAGTCATCCTTTTTGAGGCTGATGAAACAGTTTTCATGAGAGCTGCAGCCACTGCTCCGATGCACACACAAAGATTCTGCTTTGGTTTGCTGAATATCCAGTATTTCCACTGCAAACTCTGAGATTATAGGCAGCAGGGTATCCTTACACTGGAGCTCAAAGATGTATCAGTGACCAGCAGGATGAGCTCCCCAACTCTGTCCCGATCAGTGGTCTCGCTGGGTTTGTACACAGAGGGTACAGCTCTAATATGCTCCAAAATCAGTCTGTCGAAGAGGAGCAGCTTGCAATATGCTAGAGGGAAACTCCTTCACTTTACCTTTTCTTTTCCCCATAAAATTTAATCAGCACACAAAATACAATACAGAAAGGCAGTATATCAAATGCATGACCTATACCATATCTATACAACAGAATAAAAACTCTTATATTCCTCTACTATCCCAAGAAAGTCTAGTGCATATCATACCAAAAAGAAACTAAAACAACTCTAGGAAGTACAATGACCAATTTATAAAACATCTTACAATTAATTCAAAAATTTCTGAAAAGAAACGTCTTCAGACTTTCAAAATCTAATGCGATTACTTTCCATCCGAAAAGTTATAGAGGATTCCAGCAAAACGTGGCCTGGTATGAAAAAGAAGACAAAACTTTCTTAGATTTTATGCCTGTCACTGAGGGACAGGAGAGTGATTGACACTCCTTTGAATGAGTTTCCCTGGAAATAGGCACAGCAAGTGAAAGGGTTAAATATAATGGAGCATTACCAAAATGGCTTCTTTGTATGATTGTACAGAATTTAAACCAGTCTTCAGCCTGACCCGGGAGCCAAGGTAAATCCCTAAATAATGGTGAAACACTCAAACTTTTTTGCTTTCAATGCAAGTCTTGCGGTGCAGCGGTAGTGTTTTGAAGAGTCTGTAGTCATTTCTGAACATGGGATGAACTGCCCATGTATAAAATATTTCAACAGTTCGGGTGTGGCAAAATAAACAATTGAACTATTAACCTAAAGTGCTCTGCCAAAAAATATTTTTTAATACGATGAAGGTGTTACAACTTCTAAAAAATCTTCTTTGTAAGAACATTTATATGATGTTCCCATTTTAGTTGGGAGTCCAAGTAGACTCCCACCTGGGGACCAATATTCAGACTGGACGTACGCAGCGCTGTACACTTGAACTTGAAGGTACTGAGGAGCTGCAGAGTGAATGCACTTATAGGTCAATAAGAGGAGTTTGAACTGTTTGCAGAAACGGATATGAAGCCAGTGAAGTGACTTGAGGAGAGGGCTAATATGAGCATAACGACCCTGGCGGAATATTAGTCGTGCAGCAGAATTGTGAACAGATTGAAGAGGAGAGAGAGATGGCTAAATGAGAGACCTGTGAGAAGCAAGTTGCAATAGTCTAAGCGAGAGGTGATAAGAGCATGGATGAGGGTTCTGGTAGTGTGCTCAGAAAGGAAAGGGCGAATTTTGCTGATATTATAGAGAAAGAAATGACAGGTTTTAGCAGTCTGTTGAATATGTGCAGAGAAGGAGAGGGAGGAGTCGCACTTGCACACACTGTTATTCTCACACACACACTCTCTCTCAAACAGACACACTCGCACCCAGACTCACTCTCTCTCTCTCTCTCACACACACACACACACTCGCACATTCACTCTCTCTCTCACACACAGTCACTCTCACATACACTCTCTCAAACATACACACTCCGAGGAAAACCTTGCTAGCACCCGTTTCATTTGTGCCAGAAACGGGCCTTTTTTACTAGTTGATCAATAATACTCAGGGGTCATTTTACTAAGCCATGGTAAAAAGTGGCCTGCAGCAGTGTAGGCACGTGTATCGGGCGTGCGCTGGACCAGTTTTTACTGTGTCTGCAAAAAAGGGCTTTTTTAAAATGAGATGGGAAAAGGGCCTGCAGTAAAACTGAAACCAGCGCACGCGCAAAACCAGCCTGAGCCCTTAACACATTGATCTAGCAGTAAAGGGTTAATGTGCAGTCACCATGTGCCAAGTGCCAATTAATGCCGGAAATGACGCACTTGGGAGGAAATAAATAAATAAATCATCCTGGTGATATGGATGTACGCCAGCGGCCAAATCTGAAATTAACGCCAGGGGAATCAGTAGCCTGGCGGTAGTTTCATTTTGGCGTGTGCTGCATGCGTGTAGTGCCTAACACACTCCTTAATGCAGTACTTGGACTTGATAAAACCAGAACTAATAGGGTAATGTCAATTGCATATGAGAAAAAAAAAGTGTTCCCCAAGGTTGTAAAAATGTCCTCAAAATAGATACCAGTAAATTAAATAAAACTGAAGGGGGGGGGGGGGGGGGGGAGGAACCTTGAGGGACACCACATTCTACCAACCAGGACCTAGACCTTTTACTAAGGTGTGCGAACCGATTTAGCGCTAGCTAATCGTTAGTGCTTGCTAAATCCGTTAGTGCACTTTAGTAAAAGGAGTCTGTAGTGTTTTGCCATCTCACCCTAATAGTTCTTTGTGTCAAAAAACAATGAAGAAAAAGTAAACTAATGTAGATGCAAAGAGGCACCCAGAGTACACTCCTACATAGCCTCAATCCTGGGGTCCCTTAAATAAATATTTAAATCATTCATGACCAATAGGTTATTACAATCCAGTGATGTCTCCACAACTAAATCTAAAGAAATCACCAAGGGCACCATTTGAATTATCTGAGGCTCTATATATCAATAACAGAGACAAGTTAAGCACTCCTGTAGATCTCACAAATAAACATTTAGCATCCATTATATCAAGGATGTCCAAGGTTTTTCAGCAGTGAGCCACATGATCAGAAATCCATGTGTGTGTGGACCACCTGGATTTTTTTTTAATGTTAAGCCACATAATCAGAAATCCATATGTATGCAGGCTGCAGTCATTCTTTTTATGGTGAGCTACATAATCAGAAATTCATATGTGTGTTATAGAATTATGCACATCTTTGTTTTTACAGCCACTTCTTTGGAGAAACATATTGATTTTCTTTTTCTCTTGATTTTATTTACTTTCCTTACGTAAAGATCTGTTGCCCTTTTTGTAGTCCCTTTCAGTTTAGCTCTTTCCACTTTCTTATCTTCTCCTACCCCACTAGCTCTACCTTCTTGTACGTTTCCATGTTGAAATCTAGGATTTTGAGTTTGGTATTAATGGACTCTACCTTAACTTTTATGTTGAATCACACTGTGTGATGATCACTGCTGCCCAAGTGGGCACCTTCCCTGACACGCTTTCTCCATTTGTGAGTAGTTGCATCATCATTTGTCTGAGCAAAGACTCTTGTACGGCTTCTACAATTATTCTACTCCTCTCCAGATTTGAGAAAATGATACTCCAATCCACATCTGATAGATAAGTCATTCACAATTAGCACTTCTCTAGTCCAATCTTTACAATATCATCTGTCCAGTTTGAGTTGGAAGTCTGTAGACTACACCAGTGTGGATAAAGTACCATCTCCTCTTTTCAAGATGATTCACAGCACTTCCTCTTTTCCCCACATCTCATGCATTTCAGCTTCTTTAATATTGTTTTTGATATTTAGAGCTACGCATCCCCCTTTTCTACCTTCTCTGTCCCTCCTAAATAGATTATAGCCAGGTATAAAAGTATCTAATTCCTGAGACTCATTGAACCATTTCTTCAGAATGGCCATAACGTCCAATTCCAGGCTAAAACTGGAACTGTGAAGCTGAAAGATGCTGTGGACCGATATGTAGAGAGTGATGAAGAAAAAGTGAACGTGTTAAACAAATACTTCTGTTCTGTGTTCACGGGAAAAAATCCTGGATAAGGACCACAATTGGCTGGCAAAGGTACATATGAGAATGGAGAAGATATTGCACCTTTCATGGAAGAAAGTGTTAATGGACAACCTGATAAATTGAAGTTGGACAAAGCCATGGGACTGGATGGGATCCACCCCAGGATACTGACGGAGCTTAGAGAGGTTCTGATTGGTAATCTTAAAGATTTGTTTAATAAATCCTTGGAGATGGGAGAGGTTCTGTGGGATTGGAGAAGAGCGGATGTGGTCCCTGTTCACAAAATTGGTGACAGAGAAGAAGCGGGAAACTATAGGCTGGTAAGCCTCACTTCGGTTCTTGGAAAAGAATTACTGAAGGAAAGGATAGTGAATTTCCTAGAATTCAATGGGTTACAAGATCTGAGGCAACATAGTTTTACCAAAGGTAAATAGTGCCAAACGAATTTGATTGAATTCTTTGACCGGGTGACCAGAGAATTGGATTGAGGACAGGCACTAGATGTAATCTGCTTGGATTTCAGCAAAGCCTTTGATACGGTTTCTCATAGAAGGCTCTAGAATAAACTTGACAGGTTGAAGTTAGGTCTCAAAGTGGTGAACTGAATTGGTAACTGGTTGACAGACAGATGCCAGAGGGTGGTGGTCAAAGGAATTCACTTGGAGGAAGGAAAAATAAGTAGTGGAGTGCCTTAAGGATTAGTGCTGGGGCTGATTCTGTTCAATATATTTGTGAGCAACATTGTTGAAGGGTTAAAAAAATAAGGTTGCCTTTATGTGGATGATACCAACATTTGTAATAGAGTGGACACCTTGGAGGAAGTGGAAAACATGAAAAAGGATCTGCAAAAGTTAAAAGAATGGTCTAATATTTGGTAGTTAAAATTAATGCAAAGAAGTGCAGAGTAATTCATTTGGGGAATCCAAGGGATCCATATGTCCTAGGAGGTGAGAAACTGATATGCACAGACAGGGAGAGGGACCTTGTGGATCTGAAGGCGATGAAACAATGTGACAAGGCGGCGGCCCTAGCCAGAAGGATGCTAGGCTGCATAGAGGGGCGTAACCAGAAGGAAAAAGGAGGTGTTGATGCCCTTGTTCAAGTCATTGGTGAGGCCCCACCTGGAGTATTGTGTTCGACTTTGGATGCCGGATCTTGCTAAGAATGTAAAAAGACTTGAAGCAGTCCAGAGGAAAGTGACAAAAATGATATGGGGCTTGTGCCAAAAGATGTATGAGAAGAGACTGGAAAACATGAATATGAATACCCTAAAGCACAGGTTCTCAACCCAGTCTTCGGGACACACCCAGCCAGTCTGGTTTTCAAGATACCCCACAATGAATATGCGTGAGATAAATTTGCATGCATTGCCTCCATTATATTTAAATCTATCTCACGTATATTCATTGTGGGTATCCTCAAAACCTGAGAATCCCTGCCCTAGAGGAAAGAAGGGAGAGAGGAGATATGATACAGACATTTAAATACTTGAAAGGTATTAGTATAGAAACAAATCTTTTCCAGAGAAGGGGAAATGGTGAAACTAGAGGACATGAATTGAGGTTGCAGGGTGGTAGACTTAGGAGTAATGTCAGGAAATTCTTTTTCACAGAGAGGGTGGTCAATGATTGAAATGCCTTCCCAAGGGAGATGGTAGAGACAAAAATGTTGATGAAATTCAAAAAGGTGTGGGATGAACACAGAATCTCTAATTAGAAAATAGATTGTATAAAAAAAATAAAACTTAAATGGCTGCATGTGAGTGCATGTGTCGAGTGTTGCTAAGATTGGTGACTCCGGCTGTGAAGAACTAATGCCGATGCCGGGCAGACTTGTACTGTCTGTGTCCCGGATATGGCAATCCAGTTTAGGATGGGCTGGAAAGGGCTTCAACAGCAACTTCAGTAGCTGGAAGTTGAGGACAGTGCCGGACAGACTTTTACAGTCTTGTCCTGTAAATGGCATGATGGATTTGGATAGGCTGGAGTGGGCTTTCATGGCACCTCCAGTAGTTGGAATATAAGAGTGGAGGAGTGGCCTAGTGGTTAGAGTGGTGGACTTTGGTCCTTGGGAACTGGGTTCAATTCTCACTGCAGGTACAAGCAGCTCCTTGTGACTCTGGGTAAGTCACTTAACCCTCCATTGCCCAAGGTACAAGTAAGTACCTAAGCCAAGCCTGCCATAAGTGGGAAAGCACAGGGTACAAATAATTAAAAAAAATATATATATACATAACCCCCTCTTCTCTCCCCCTCTCAAAACTTGCTTGAGCAGTCAAAGAAACAGCATAGAGTACAATCTCCAACATGTACTGTGCTGTTAAATAGGTTTGAACATCTGTCAATTGCATTTTGTAACTAACCATCTTTTGATGGTGCCTGGCAGTCAAGTGTTCTGTCAACACGACCTGAGGAAGTTGCCGTCGCTAACGTTCTACCATTGGAGTTGCTAATGCTTTCCATACCTGGGTGATTTCAAATCTGGCAGCTAACAAACAGTGGCGAAAAGCTTCTCTTTTTATCCTGAGGCCAGTCTTCGAAGCCCACATGCAATAAGCTTAAACAGGAAGTCTATTTTCATTCCTGTCCAAAAATATCTTTAGTTCTTTGGCTATCATTTCCCAAAACTGCTGCATTTTAGTACACCCCCACCATAGATGGATATATGTCCCTTTCTCTGCACACCTTCTCCAACATTGATCAGAGTACACATTGGAGATTCTACTCAGTCTGACAGAGGTCATAAACCAGCACAATAAGAACTTCAGCTTGCTTTCTTTCAATTTAGCAGAAATCAAATGTTTATGAAAATCCTTAAGTACTTCTCCCACTGCACCTCACTCTAACTTACTTGCATATCATGCTCCCCTTTCCCACATATATTTAAGTTTGATAAATTTAGAATCTATGAGTTCTTGTAAATGAGTGATATCAACCCCAGTGTGCCTTTCTTAGTTAACCAGCATGCTTATTTTCGAAAGAGATCGCCGGCCATCTTTCGACACAAATTGGGAGATGGCTGGCCATCTCCTGAACCCGGCCAAATCGGTATAATGGAAAGTCGATTTTGGCTGGCTCCAACTGCTTTCCGTCGCATGGCCGGCCAAAGTTAAAGGGGGCATTTTGGAAGGGTATGGAAGGCGGAACAGGGGCTTGGTTAGCAGATGGCCGGCTTCAGCCGATAATGGAAAAAAGATAGCGAGCTCTGACGAGCATTTCGCCGGCTTCACTTGGTCCATTTATTTTTACGACCAAGCCACTAAAAAGTGCCCCAATTGACCAGATGACCACCGGAGGGAATCGGGGATGACCTCCCCTTACTCCCCCAGTGGTCACCAACCCCCTCCCACCCAAAAAAAAAATATATATATATATTTTTTTTTGCCAGCCTCTATGCTAGCCTGAAATTTCATACCCAGCTCCCTGACAGCAGTATGCAGGTCCCTGGAGCAGTATTTAGTGGGTGCAGTGCACTTCAGGCAGGTGGACCCAGGCCCATCCCCCCCCCTACCTGTTACACTTGTGGTGGTAAATGTTAAGCCCTCCAAAAAACCCCAAAACCCATTGTACCCACATGTAGGTGCCCCCCCTTCATCCCTAAGGGCTATGGTAGTGGTGTACAGTTGTGGGGAGTGGGTTTTGGGGGGATTTGGGGGGCTCAGCACCCAAGGTAAGGGAGCTATGCAGCTGGGAGCTATTTTTGAAGTCCACTGCAGTGCCCCCTAGGCTGCCCGGTTGGTGTCCTGGCATGTCAGGGGGGACCAGTGCACTACAAATGCTGGCTCCTCCCACGACCAAATGCCTTGGATTTGGCCGGGTTTGAGATCGCTGGTATTAGTTTCCATTATCGGCGAAAACCGATGCCGGCCATCTGAAACCTGCCCATCTCTGACATTTGGCCAGCCCCAACCGTATTATCGAAACGAAAGATGGCCGGCCATCTTTTTTGTTAATATGGTTTGGGACTGCTTTTTGCTGCGCCGGCCATCTATTTGGCCGACGCTGTTCGATTATGCCCCTCCAAAGCACCTTGATAAAGTTGAGGCCCATCTGTCATAACTCATAAAAATTGTTTTGTGAAAGGCATGCCTGACCTTCATATATGGAAAGAAATCCCTAGAATCCAAGATATATTCCTGAGCCAATGATTCAAATGAACAGATTTGTCCATATTTTATAAATTGGCCCACATGATTAAGTCCAGTGCTTGCCTGAACCCGATATTGATAATGGTAAAGCTTGAGTTATGGACATCAAATGGGAACATCATATCTTACAATAATCCACCAAATAAATCTTCACTGTACTGAGTTCAATATACTGCATTTAAAATATTAGAAGGATAAACCCTCAGAGCCCAGTCAAATATTGTCATAGTAACATAGTAAATGATGACAGATAAGACCTGTACGGTCCATCCAGTCTGCCCAACAAGATAAACTCATTTTACATGGTATGTGTTACTTTATATGTATACCTGAGTTTGATTTGTCCTTGCCTTTCTCAGGGCACAGACCATAGAAGTCTGCCCATTACTGTTCTTGTACTAAGTTCTGAAGCTAACGTCGAAGCCCCTTAAAATTTACACTCAAGCTCATCCATATCTATTCAGTCATGATCAGGGTGTAGACCATAGAAGTCTGCCCAGCTCCCGTTTTGTTTCCCCAATTACCGGCGTCGCCACCCAATCTCCGCTAAGATTCCATGGAACCATTCCTTCTAAACTGGATTCCTTTGTGTTTATCCCACGTATGTTTGAATTCCATTACTGTTTTCATCTCCACCACCTCACGCGGGAGGGCATTCCATATATCCATCACCCTCTCCGTGAAAACATACTTCCTGACATTAGTCCTGAATCTGCCCCCCTTCAACCTCAATTCATGTCCTCTAGTTCTACCGCCTTCCTGTCTCCGAAAAAGGTTCATTTGTAGATTAATACCTTTCAAATATTTGAATGTCTGTATCATGTCACCCCTGTTTCTCCTTTCCTCTAAGGTGTACATGTTCAGGTCAGCAAGTCTCTCCTCGTGCGGTTTGCAACGCAAATCCCATACCATTTTTGTAGCTTTTCTTTGCACTGCTTCCAGTCTTTTTACATCTTCAGCAAGATATGAACATCAACAGACTTAGGGGTCCTTTTCCTAGGCATGCTAACAGATTTAGCGCACGCTAAATGACAAGATGCCCATTATATTCCTATGGGTACCTTAGTAAAAGGACCCCTTAGTGAGCAATTACCTCATCAGCATAAAAAGCATTCCATAAATCACTGAAAAGACAAATTGTACATGAACATCATATAAGTTATAGGAACATCAATTCTAGAAAAAAAACATAGATTTGGTAACATCAGATCTTATATCAACCAAAAAATGTTTTTTTTTAATTATTAAGCCGTGTACAAACTTACTCCAAAGCAATCTACATCTTTCATGCTTAACAGCTCTCCAAAAATGGCCACAGAAAAGACTCCTTCACTAACTCTGGAACCAGCATGTAATTAAACTCTGGAATTCGTTGCTAGAGAATGTGGTAAAAGCAGTTAGCTTAGCCGAGTTTAAAAAAGGTTTGGATGGCTTCCTAAAGGAAAAGTCCATAGACCGTTATTAAATGGACTTGGGGAAAATCCACTATTTCTGGGATAAGCAGTATAAAATGTTTTGTACATTTTTGGGATCTTACCGGGTATTTGTGACCTGGATTGGCCACTGTTGGAAACAGGATGCTGGACTTGATGGACCTTTGGTCTTTCCCAGAATGGCAATACTTATGTACTTATGTATATTTGTTTATGACAGTTGTATCCTGCATGATCTCAAACAGGTTCAGGTTCAATGTGGCTTACAACCCCTTTATTTTTAAAAGAGTAAAATTAAATGTATATAGCCTAGTGGTTAGGGTGGTGGACTCTGGTCCTGAGAAACTGAGTTTGGTTCTCACTTCAGGCACAGGCAGCTCCTTGTGACTCTGGGCAAGTCACTTAACCTTCTATTGCCCCAGGTACAAATAAGTACCTGTATATGTAAGCCACATTGAGCCTGCCATGAGTGGGAAAGCGCGGGGTACAAATGTAACAAAAAAAAAATAATAATATGCAAATATATGTAAGTGTCCCACCTCTTCAACCCTATCCCCATGTTGGACTACTTAATGCATATCTTTTGCTTAGTTTGTGGAGGAACGGCCTGGAACGCAGTTCCACCACTTATTTTCAAACTCCAGTGCAGCAGAAACACTCTGCTCTATCCCCTCTCTTTCCAAGCAGCCTGCAGGGAAGAGGAATGGAGGTAGTGAGCCTGGAGCAGAGCAGAGAACAGTCGCTACTCCTAATCCTGCCCCTCTTCTCCTGTTGCTCCTGGTCCAACCATGCCTCTTCCAGCTCCACAGTTCAACTTCCTTTTTATCAACAAATTAAGCCCTGGCAAGGAATACTGGATTTTGTGACAGTCTGGGGGAAAAAATAAACGTTTATGTTTCTAAAATGGCTGACATAAACATTTATGTTCCTGCACATAAATGTTTATATTCCCATTTCATAACATAAGCCTTCATGTGCTGCCACAGGGTCGTTCGTACCCCTGTTCTGCTCTGGTGATACTTCAGACGTTCCTGCTACACATAGCCAGTGCATAAACATCCATTTTTCTATGTATTTTAGAACAAGCTGTACATCAGCAGATCCTGTTCTAAGATATTAGCAGAACTTGAGATGTCCCAACCTGGAACCTCTACATTCCCTATTTTGCATAAATATTCAAAATTCTACCCATTAAGGAGATAATTTTATTAAGGGGGAGCTTAATTAAAGTGTCTATAAAACAATATTAACATAGACACCTTAAAAGGCAAGTAACAGCCTACTTGTAACATGGTAACATAGTAGATCACGGCAAAGAAAGACCTGCACGGTCCATCCAGTCTGCCCAACAAGACAAACTCATATGTGCTACTTTATGTGTATATCTGACCTTGATTTGTATCTGCCATTTTCAGGGCACAGACCATAGAAGTCTGCCCAGCACTAGCCCCGCCTCCCAACCACTAGCCCCGCCTCCCACCACCGGCTCTGCCACCCAATCTCCGCTAAGCTTCTGAGGATCCATTCCTTCTGAACATGATTCCTTTATGTTTTTGAATTCTGTTACCGTTTTCATCTCCACCACCTCCTGCGGGAGGGCATTCCAAGCATCCACCACTCTCTCCATGAAAAAATACTTCCTGACATTTTTCTTGAGTCTGCCCCCCTTCAATCTCATGTCCTGTCCTCTAGTTCTACCGCCTTCCCATCTACGGAAAAGCTTCGTTTGCGGATAATACCTTTCAAATATTTGAACGTCTGTATCATTTCACCCCTGTTTCTCCTTTCCTCCAGGGTATACATGTTCAGGTCAGCAAGTCTCTCCTCATACGTCTTGTAACGTATAAAATACTAGCATTAGCAGGTGCAGACATTATCACCAGCCCAAGAGCTGATCTAAATAGCCATACTGATATTTTTCAAGTATGCAGGTAAATCTAAGATGGCTGCCTGAATTTAGATCTCTGTGGAGGTTGTTGGAAATTATTGAGTGATTTCTGATTTAACTGACTCCCCAGCCCCACCAGCTGATGAAGATATTGATTACTAAGAGGATTAAAAACAGTAACATTTTTCTATGGTTTCAGGTTTAAAATGACACAAGGCCAATTCACCGACTCCAGAGATTATGGAATTAGTTAAGAATACATACAATATGGATGACTCAATAGTAATAAATCTGCTTAAGTTAGAACAATTGATGGTCATTTAGATAGATACGACAAAAGACATTACAGGGGCTCGTTAACATATGTTAAATGGCAATATCATGCATTATATTACCGTAATGCATATTAATTTAAGGTACTGTGGGCTACATAACAATGAGATGCTAAGCACAGCTCGTTATTATATTAATCAAATAACACAACTCGTGGTGAACTCTACAAGCTGTGCTATGCTGAAAAAATAACACCAACTCAAAGCTGGCATACGTTTTCCTGCCCTGGGCTGCTAACATGCCCATGCCCCCTGAACAGAATCCCCAGTTCCTGACACACCCCTCCATAGGCACCCTAGCCTTGGTAATCACCCCCTATAAACACCCCTGACCCCCAAGCCAACCCCCCTGTAGGTCCTCCACCCCCTGTAGGCCCCATTGGATCTTACTGAACCAATCCCTGAGGGTCCAGTGGAATAGGGTAGGAGTGATCACCAGTTGCTCTTAGACCTTATGGCTCTGGGTTCAAAAATGATAGCCACAACCCCTTGCTGTAAACTGCTAGTGCTCAGGCTGCCATTCCACTGGACCACCAGAGACTGATTCAGGTGGACCTGGGTGGCCTACAAGGGGATGGTTCGGGATGGTCAAGGGTGCCCACAGGAGGGTGCTTTTGGAAGTGGGGATTTGTTTGGGGGACAAGGGGAGGTGGCCACTACTACAGCTCTGGCCCCTTTAAGAAGGCTCCCTGGGAGCACTGGCTGTACATTAGTGGCCCCATGCTCCTAAGGAACAGAATAACATAGCTTACAAGTTTGATTGCAAGTTGCATTATTTATTTACAATGTGAGTGGTACTGGGTTATCCCAGGTTAGTGACTCCAGCGGTAAACTAAGCTACAGTAAAATGTCCCTTACCACAGTTTAGCAAATTGTTCTCTGTGTCAGACTTGAAAACCCTGAGTTGCCTGTGTTGCATAGAGATTGGAATCCCTGGAGGAGCAGATCAACAAATTGGAGCCCATGATAGCATAGGAACAGGGTTACCCAACTGCAATATGACAGCTGCAGCTTTATTTGGAAGATATGAACAACTATAATAGAAGAGTGATATTTGGACACTAGGTCTTAGGGAAGGCAGGGATATGGACACCCTGCTTGAAGATTTACTTTTGTTGTTGTTAATCAGTTTGCTAAGGAGTTTTAGACTGAGCAGGTCCACTGTGTCTCATCCTACCTAGTACAAAATGCCAAATGCCCAGGCTATTGTGACAAAACTACACATTTTTGAGACCTTATCCCAAGTCTACAAAATCCTGAGTGGTGTAGAACGAGTAGAAGTAAATCAATTGTTTACTTGTTCCAAAAGTATAAAGACTAGGGGACACTGAGGAAGTTACATGGAAATACTTTTATAAATTTTTTTGGCCACTGTTTGGAAAACAGGACACTGGGCTAGATGGACCATTGGTCTGACCCAGTACTTTATTTTTGTTACATTTGTACCCCACTCATGGCAGGCTCAATGTGGCTTACATGGGGCAATGGAGGGTTAAGTGACTTGCCCAGAGTCACAAGGAGCTGCCTGTGCCTGAAGTGGGAATTGAACTCAATTCCTCAGGACCAAAGTCCACCAACCTAACCACTCAGCCACTCTTATGGTCTTATGTAGTGAAAATGAAATACTCTAGTCAACATAATGGGTAGATTTTAATTCTATGGTTTCTGGCTAAAACCCACCAAAATGAAGTATAAGTGTTTCTATGAGACCTCAATTGAAGTTTATGTGAGCTCAAAACAGTGACATTGAGATTCACATACTGTAATGTTACTCAATTCTTTCTGTAACCAGAGGAACTAACTGCTTTCCTGGAGAAGCAATTGAGGATTTTGATGTTGTCCTGAAACACTTAAATAACATTGGGGTGAATTCTATATAGGGTGCCAAAAAAAGTGTTATCTATAAGTCGGGCTTAAAGTTAGGCCCAGTGTATAGAATAGTGCTTATGACCGGGAATCATGCCTGGCCATTTGCACCAACTGAAACATGGTACAAATCTTCACGCCTAAATTAGATGTGTTCCTCCCTTATTCTATAACTACACATGTTAATTTTAGGAACACCCCATTCCACAAATGACCCTCCCATTTCTGCATCCCGTTTTTGAACTCATGCATAAAATTTAGGCACGGATCCATTCCAATTAAATCTAATTAGTGCCAATAATTGCTTTGTTAACAAGCCAAATACTGTTGCTAATTAGCTCATTATTCAATTGAATTGTGTGTGAAAATTGGGAATGCACTCAAATCTCAGCATGCAAATTTTAGCAACTTTTATAGAATTAGGGGGATAATGTGTGCTCTCATTGCAACATGTGTGGTGGAAGGTATGTATGTATAAGACCCAATATTTAAAATCATCAAACGTTTCTTGTTCTCTGCTTTAAATTTAGAGGAGATGCTGTTAGGGAGAATGTTATTTCTCTACAACTTGAACTTGGTCAATGTACTGAGTTAATTTTATGCAGCTGGAATACTGGAGTTAAGCTTTAATTTTGGCTGCTTTGTTAATGACTGGAGAAAATTAGATGATTTTTGCTAGTTTACTGGAGAACTTGTACTGGATATTATACTGTGCTGAGAGTATATTGTCTTCAGCCAAGAGACTAATTTTTGACCTAAGAATTTTCTTGGACAGTGGCCCAATTCCCAATCCACTGCTTATCTGCCTACCACCCCTTTTTTTTCCTTCTTTCATTCTCGCTCTTTCTTTTTTTCTTTTTTCTTTTTTTTTGCTGTTCTGTCAAAAATTGTAGTTCCTTTCCTCAGTTTGACATTTGTTATTAGATTTGTCAACTGTCTTGATTCCTGCTCTGAAAGGCAGTATATCAAGTAAAGAGAAAAGAAACGAGAACTGGATGAGCAAAACATGGATGATTTCACTTGTCAGTATCCTATTTCCATCATGTTTTATTTTGAATACATAATGCTTTTTTTCATATATTTTCAGGTCTTACTCCAAGGTTCTTATTTGCATGTTTTAGCCCAATATTCAGACCACAAGAAGGAACCTGGCTGACTCCTGTGCTCGGCAGTCAGCCCGGATATTCAATTCCAGGCTATTTCCAGTGACCATTATTGAATACTGGGTTTATTTTGGGGTAACTGGTCTGTTCTGAAGGTGTGGACTGTCTCTGATTCCCCTTCCTTTTGGTCTTGGAGAAGTCTATTACATCACACTATATTGATGGAGAAAGAAAAGGTTGATTTTTCTCATAAGAGGATTATCAATAGAAATCAAACAAAATAAAACATGGAAAAGAAAATAAGATGATACCTTTTTTATTGGACATAACTTAATACATTTCTTGATTAGCTTTCGAAGGTTGCCCTTCTTCCTCAGATCGGAAATAAGCAAATGTGCTAGCTGACAGTGTATATAAGTGAAAACATTCAAGCATTACTATGACAGTCTGACAGGGTGGGAGGAGGGGGGTGGGTAGGAAGATGTCAGCTATCGTTGTCTAGGGTTGGTCCCGGGGTCCACAGAGGCAGTGGGTTCCCAAAGAATACGCAATCCACATGGATTTGGATATATAAAGTATATTCTATTTGCATATATGTATTGGCTCACAGCACTTAGTACAGGAAAAAGGGTACAAGCTGTCTTGGGGTGTGTATTTAGAGGGAGGGAGAAAGAAAGGATAGGGTGTTTGTTCATAGGGAGAAAGAAACCTTGGACTAGAGCTGTCTGAGAAGGGGGGGGGGGGGGGGGGGAGCAGAGCCAAGTGCTCTGGTGGCTAAAGATGGAGGTGTGCAGAGAAAGAAGAAGAAGAAACAAAGACAGCCCAGCAGAGTTTCTCGTAAGAGGAGAAACAGTTTTTGTCTATTTGGGATCCTTATATATCATTCCTTCCTTCTAAAGTCTGGAGTTTCATTTTAAACACGCTGTAACTCCTTGGTGGTTTGAGCAGCTACATTCCTTGCCTGGAGGTGGTTTCCCTTTTTTTAAAAAAAAAATTGTTAGATATTAGTATTGGGGGTGGGGGGAATTGGGGTGGGGGGAGGGTGGGTTGTTGTACATGTTGAGAGGCATCCTTGCTCTGTGAAGGGCTATAAAAAAAACAAGGCCTTTCTTTAGTCATTGTTTGTTGGAATGTAGCATGCTTCACATTGTGTTTTTATGCATCTGTGGTTTACTGTATTGATATTTTTGAAAATGTCAATAAACAAATTTAAACATAAAGTAAGCAGCCAAACCAATATTCAGCACTAGCTGGTTAAGTTTAAACTGGCCAAAGATAGGCTTGCTATTTCGGTGGCCCAATTTGGCCACCAAACTTAGCCAGCAATGCACTGAATATCAGTGGATAGCTGGTTATATCGTATGATATAACTGTATATCCACTAACCCCTGGATTCTATATATCATGCCTAGTGTTCCGTGCCAAAATCCAAGCGTATTCTGTAACAATGTGCATAATTTAATTGGCTTAACACAGTGGCGTAGCCAGACAGCCAGTTTTGGGTGGGCCTGAGCCCAAAGTGGGTGGGCACAAAATTTTCTCTGCTCCGCCCTACCTCCACCTCAAAATATAAATACTTTAGCTAATGAGGATCCTCAAGCTCAGTCAGCTGAAGACCTTCTCTGAAGGTGGCCAGAACTCTCTTTTACCAAGCTTGGCAGGCAGCAGCAATGACCCTAAACCACTGATGCCAGCACCCCACACATACTTCGCTGTCGATGGCTCAAGGATGCTTTGCCAGAGCTTGGTAGAAGGGAGTTCTGGCCGCCTTTGGAGGAGGTCCTTAGCTGGGGATGTCTGGGAATCCTCACCAGCTATACAGCAAGGGTTAGGACTGTTCTTAGACCTACTTGGCCCAGGTCAGAAAATAAAGGAGGGCTCCCCTCCCCAAATCCCTCTCCTCTTTGCCTCCCCTCCAATCTCCCACCTGCCATTACTATCACACCAACAGACCCTCACCAAATACAGAACAAGGGATCACAAATTAGAAATAAAAATATTTAGACAAAAATTGAAAGGGAACCCTAAGAAGTTAAACATAGCATTACTGCAACAATGGAGACATAAAACAGAGATGCATTTCCTTTTCTACAGAACACAACAGAACGACATTTGCTATGCACATTTCCAAAAGCTAACACATTCCATTTAAAACATTCAAAATAAAATGTTTTGTTTCTACCTTTGTTGTCTGGACGTTTTATTTTTCCATCTTGCTGGTTCCAATTTCTGTTTTCTGCTTTCCTCTCTGTCATCTGCTAATTCTTCTTCAAGCGGCTGTAGTCCATTTGTCTTTTCTCCTCTCTCCTGTCTGTTCCCTTACTATTCCTGCCTCTGACATATTGATCATTCCTTTTTAGCTCTTTTCTGCCTCTCTCTCACCCTTCTTCGTCTCCTTTTTACTTTTCAACTACCTATCAAATTTCCATCTTCTTCTAATACCCACTAGCTCTCCCATTCCCCATCTTACTCCTTCCCATCCCTACTTTCTCTTTTATCTTTAATCTACTCCCCATTACCATATTTCTACCCTCTGTAATCACTATCTCTCATTCATGTCCTTCCCAACCCCTCCTCCCCCTCTTGGCCTCTCCCACAGGGTTCCACCATTCCCATCGTCTTCCTCCCTCCACCCTTCTAACCAGCATCTGATCGCCTCTCCACCCCACCCTGGTAGCCTTATATTTTCCTGCCCCTTCTCTCTTCATTCCTGTCCTCTCCCCCATGGCCCATTTTCCCTCCTCACCACCTACTGTGTACCTCTCCCTTCCTCTCATCCACCCCCATGTCTATCTCCCCCTCTCATTCCCACTGTCCACCATCTCTCTCTCCCTCTCCCTTGTGTTCTGATCCAACATCTCTCTCTCCCCTTCCAATGCATCTCTCCCTTCCTCCCCTCTACCATCATGTCTAACATTTCTCCCTTCCCTCCACCCCTATGCCCACCATTTCTCCCTCCTCTCCACCCCTATGCTCACCATTTCTCCCCCTCATCACCTATCCCCTCTCTATGCAGCATGTCTCCCTCCCCTCCACCTCATACACAGCCAAAACTTCTCCCTTCCTCACCCCTCCACCCCTTTGCTGCATCTTTCCCTTCTTCCCCGTGCATCTCCCCCTCCCTCCCACCCACCCACCTACCATGCCTCATCTTTCCATCTTCCCTCCCCCCTGTGCAGCATCTTTCTTTCCATCTTCCCTTTCCCCTGTGCAGCTGCTGTCCCCCATCTTCCCTCCCCCATGCGACATCTTTTCCCCATCATCCCTCCCCCCCCCCCCTGTGCAGCTGCAGCAACTTTCACTTCATCTTCCCTCACCCTCCTTGCAGGCCCGCCCAGCAGTAGTGTTCCTGGACCCGACTGACAGCGATTCCAGTTGCAGGCTCTGCTCGCAGTCGCAGCGATTCCATACGCTGCTTGCCGGCTGCCGCTCGAACAACCTCCTTGCGCTACTAAGTGCTAACCCAGAAGTCTCTCCTCTGCAGAGGAGAGGCTTCCGGGTTAGCACTTTAGTAGTGCAGGGAGAGTGTTGAGCGGCAGCCGGCAAGCAGCGTGTGGGAATCGCTGCGACTACGAGCGGAGCCTGCAACTGGAATCGCTGTCAGGTACACTGCTGCTGGGCGGGCCTGACCCCAAATTGGGTGGGCCCAGGCCCACCCGGGCCTGCCCGTGGCTACGCCCCTGGCTTAACAAGCTAATTAGCATTGATAGCAGCACTTAACAAGTAATAATGAGCACTAATTGGCAATAATTAGAATTTACGCGCCCAACTTGCTAAGTGTATTCTGTAATGCATAAGTACATACGTACATAAGTAATGCCACACTGGGAAAAGACCAAGGGTCCATTGAGCCCAGCAACCTGTCCATGACAGTGGCCAATCCAGGCCAAGGGCACCTGGAAAGCTTCCCAAACGTACAAACATTCTATACGTGTTATTCCTGGAATTGTGGATTTTTCCCAAGTCCATTTAGTAGTGGTTTATGGACTTGCCCTTTAGGAAACCGTCTAACCCCTTTTTGAACTCTGTCAAGCTAACCAACTTCATCATGTTCTCTGGCAACGAATTCCAGAGTTTAATTATGCGTTGGGTGAAGAAAATGTTTCTCCGATTTGTTTTTAAATTTACTACACTGTAGTTTCATCGCATGTCCCCTAGTCCTAGTATTTTTGGAAAGCGTGAACAGACATTTCACATCCACCTGTTCCACTCCACTCATTATTTTATATACCTCTATCATGTCTCCCCTCAGCTGTCTCTTCTCCAAGCTGAAAAGCCCTAGCCTCCTTAGTCTTTCTTTATAGGGAAGTTGTCCCATCCCAGTTATCATTTTAGTCGCCCTTCGCTGCACCTTTTCCAATTCTACTATATCTTTCTTGAGATGCGGCGACCAGAACTGAACACAATACTCAAGGTGCGGTCGCACCATGGAGCAATACAACGGCATTGTAAGATCCTCACACCTGTTTTCCATACCTTTCCTAATAATACCCAACATTCTATTTGTTTTCCTAGTCACAGCAGCACACTGAGCAGAAGGTTTTAGTTTATTATCGACAACGACACCCAGATCCCTTTCTTGGTCCGTAACTCCTAACATGGAAACTTGCATGACTTAGCTATAATTCGGGTTCTTTTTTCCCACATGCATCACCTTGCACTTGCTCACATTAAACGTCATCTGCCATTTAGCCGCCCAGTCTCCCAGTCTCGTAAGGTCCTTCTGTAATTTTTCACAATCCTGTCGTGAGTTAATGACTTTGAATAACTTTGTGTCATCAGCAAATTTAATTATCTCGCTAGTTACTCCCATCTCTAAATCATTTATAAATATATTAAAAAGCAGCGGTCCTAGCACAGACCCCTGAGGAACCCCACTAACTACCCTTCTCCATTGTGAATACTGCCCATTTAACCCCACTCTCTGTTTCCTATCCTTCAACCAATTTTTAATCCAGAGCACCTAAATTCAAATGCATGCAGCCAAAAAGGGGCATGGTTATGAGTGGAGAAATGGGTATTTTGTAGGCGTTCCAAAATTTACATGCACTGTTATAGAATATGCCCCTCTGCGCCTAAATCTATGTGCCATATTTATGCCACGTTTTCCTTGGCAGATGTGCATAGTTTTAGGCACTAGGATATCGACTAAGTGTATTCTACATACCGCGCCTAAATCCAGGCGCCGCTTATAGAATTCACTTAGTTGGAAATTTGTTCCGTGCGGATTTTTCAGGCGCCATATATAGAATCTGGCCCTAAGCAATATTCAGTGGGAGAAAACCGGTGATCTCTCACTGAATATTGCCGGATAGCCAGTTAAGTGCCATTTAATTGGTCAGGAGCTGTTCCTGGCTGGTTAAATGGTTTTAAATATTGGGTGGTTACAGTTCTTCATATTTGCTTTTGGTTAGGTGTTGGATCACATAGCTGCAGTGTTTATTATTTTAACACAGGACTATTGAGTGAATTGGAGTGATTGAGGTAGGTGTTTGGGGGATATAAGGATACTATAGTAAAAGAAAGAAATATTATTCCACATGCATTCCTTGTTGCAATGTGTGTGTGTTAAGTCTATGAGTTGAGTATGAGAAGGCCTCATGTAGTCGGGGGTAATTTAAGATTTTCTTTTGTTATTGTGTGATCAACTATGGCTGAACTCTAAGACACATGAATGTGTTGAAATGGGCAGGGACAGGTTTCTCTGCACAAGCTGGGTTGGGTTATTCTACACTACTTAGAAAGGACCTATGCTTTTTCATTATTGTTTTTGTCATTCAACTGTTAAGTTTTCTGATAGAGTACATTGTGCATTGCAGAGCTTGGGTGAAATACTATCGTTAGAATGTCAGTGGCAAGTAAGTATTTAAAAATTCTGTCACTCTTATTAATCACCCAATTAAAAGGAAAAAAAGATTCTAAATTACCTAACCCCCCCCCCCCTCCCAAATGAAAGTAAAATAGATGTGACCATTATTGAAGAAACACATTTATCACAAAATGAGAGCCTTAAAGGAATCTTGGATTGCAGGCGGTATATTTTCTCCTAGTAATAATAATAATTTAAAAAATGAAGTGGCTATTTTAGTGTGGAAAACTTCTCTAAATTTATTTCTCAACAATGTGGCTGAGAAAGAAGGTGGGTATTAACACTGGTTAAAACTCAAGATCAACATAAATTGTTCTGTGATATAAATGCTCCTATGAGGGACTTGCCACGGATTTCTTTTTTAAATATGGGATTATGAAACGCTTGATGAAATATGCTGAGAAGATATCTATCATTCTGAGAGTGGATTTTAAGCAGCCCCTGGCTTAGATCTTAGTAGACAGTCTTAAATGTAAGCCAGTGAAAACTAACCTTTAGGGGCCATTAAAGAATTAGGGGCAATTCTGTAAGTTTTGGCAGCAAGAAGGTATGTAAATGGTATTATTCTAGTCATGTACATGTGTGAGTACTTATGCATGTACATGTTTTGTTTTTGTTGTGATTTATGTAACATGCAATCTGTTTAGAATATAAATACATTATTATTATTGTTATTAAATCACCTCTTATAGACTACCAACAAGTGGAAAAGTAAGCTCCATGCATGAATGGCATCTACTTTGCTGATGGGCATGGAGATGGGTGGAGCACACGTATACCCATATAAATGATAGAATACTATAAGCTACATGCATTCATGCATACATCTACAGACGTTCTGCTCAACCTAGAACTAGAATTAGAATTTAGTCCTCGGGGCACACCTGGCCGGTTAGGTTTTCAATTGATCCACAATGAATATGCATGAGAGACATCTGCATACCAAGGACGAAGTGCATGCGAATCTATTTTATGCATATTCATTGTGGATATCCTGAAAACCTAACTGGATGGGAGGACCCAAGGACTGGGTTGAGGACCAGTGATCTAGAAATGGGCAATGTGCCCAGATGTTCTCTATTACGTGCACTAGTCTTCTGTTAAAAAAAAAAAAAGTAGGTGTCCCATCAGCAGATACTTCCCCTGATAGTCTTGAGGTAATAGGAATATAATAAACCTTATTCAAAGGTGGAATAGAGGAAGGGGAATATTTCAAAATTTCAATGAGATTCTTTTGAAAGAATTCCACAGGGGACAAGCCAGCTGATCTAGGAAAATTCAGAACCAAAGATTTAATCTTCTTCTATTAAATTTTTCAACTTGCTCTTGAAATTATGCCATCAATTAGTGTATGGAAAGTGTAGCTGAGTGAGATCAGATGATTGTCATTGGGTGTTAAATACGTGAGAGTAGAATTTATTAAGCATATGAATCAAAATATGCATATTAATATGGAAAAATCCTTAATCTGGTTGCATCTACAATTAATAGATGGTCTTCACTTGCTTTGGCCTGGTGAGATGGAATGGGTTGGAATACATCAAGATGGTTATAGCCCTACAGTTTAATTATATTCTTGGCTGTGGTGCCTTTGTAGTGCCCTAAAGATTTTTAGAATAAATTTGATAGTTTTAATGAAATACTTATGGTCAGGGGCAGACTGACAATGGTCTAGGCCCCTGGGCAGAAAGGGTAATTGGGCCCCCTGGGCCTCACCCCACCTTTGTTTGCAGTGCCCCCTGTACACTGCAGCCCCCCAGGCCTAACTTGAAAAGCTTTGGTGGCCTAGTGGCCTCTTCAGGGGGCAGGAAAGAACCCCACTCTTTCCTGCCCGGCACTGCAGTTCTACCTGGCACTGCCGCTTCTTCTTAACGGCTGCTGAGACTTCCTGTGGCAGTCTCGTGGGTCTCAGCAGTCAGTGGTGTACCAAGGTGGGGTGGTGGGGGCGGTCCGCCCCGGGTGTAAGCATAAAGGGGGGTGCTCTGCTCCCGCCCCATCCTGTTTTTTTATTCATGGTGCAGGTGCTACAGTCTCCAGTCTCCACCTGCCTACCCTCAGCTCCCTCAACAGCCCCCTTCTCTCTGCCACCCGGCCCCCTGCAAAACATTTTTAAAACATCTGAATCGACAGCACAGCGCCTCGCGTCCGCCTGTGAAAGAAGCAGATCACCTCGGACCTTCCCTCGCTGTGTCCTGCCCTCGCGGAAATAGGAAATTACATCAGAGGACGGCGGGACACAGTGAGGGAAGGTCCGAGGCGATCTGCTTCTTTCACAGGTGGTCGCAGTTACACTCCCATGTTATAGAATACTAGCATTTACATGCCTAACTACCCACACTTACACCAGCCTTAAACAAGGCATAAGTGCTTGTGCCTAAAGTTAGGTGCATATATGTGGACTTATGCTAGTATTTTATAACAGCAATTTCACACGCAATTGCCGTTCTAGAATCCACGCTTAACATGCTGTTTCCAGGTGCCTAATATTAGGCATCTTTTCTTGAATCTACCCCATAATGCACATTATCCTCCAGATTCTATGTAGCGTGCTTAAATTTAGGCACCAAAATCAGTGTGGATTCTGTAACACCGCGCGTAACTTAATTGGCTTAACAAGCTAATGAGCGCTGATAACAGCACTTAACAAGCAATAATGAGCATTAATTTAGGCGCACAAGTCGCTACGCGTATTCTGTAATGAGGTGCGCTGAATTTCTAATGCATGGAGGCAAAACGGGGGTGTGGTCATAGGCGGGGAAATGGGTGTTTCATGGGCGTTCCAGAATTTAGGCGCCTCGTTATAGAATATGGCCCAGTGCGCCTACATCTATGTGCTGAGATTCATATCAGGTTTTCATTGGCGTAAATGGATGCGCTCAGATATTGGTGCTGAAATCTCAACTAAGCATATTCTATAATCGGTGCCTAAATCTAGGTGCTGATTATAGAATATGCTGATTTCAGCGCTGATTTGTTTAGGCGTCATATATAGAATCTCCTCCTATTTGCCCTTCACGTGCATTACATGGCAATAACATGCACTACATTACCGTAATGCACATTAATATTAGTTACTATAGGATAGATAGTAATGAGATGTAAAGCATACAAATTCATTCAAAACACCTCATTACTTTGTAAATTGAATAGTGCAGTGACTACCACAACCTGTGTTATTCTTGGAAAAATAACTCCAGGTAAAAGCCTGGAGCACAAGGCTGCTAAACTGTGACCTGATGCTCCTGAGACATATCTTTAATGGGGCTGAGCAATGCAAGGTAAATCACCCCCCTCCCAATTCCTCCATCATCTTTTTGAAAAAATTTACGGAAAGAACAAAAATACATAAAGTCCACACTTACTGTTCATTAATGCATCATACATTCACCTCTGAACTCTCATTCCCGTAATATCACATCACTCATACCTTTACTCACAGAAAGATATATACCATATGTCTTCATGCCTTATTATCGCCCTCTAAGCTCCCATTGTTTCCTTCCAAAGTTTCAATGTTTGTGTTCCATTGTTACATTCCTTAACGACACCTCGATTGCTTTGCATAACTCTGCACAATGTAATCCATAACCAATCTGTAACAAATTGTATTTCCATCATTTAACTCATATTGTAAGCCACACTGAACCCGCAAAAAGGTGGGAAAATGTGGGATACAAATGCAATAAATAAATACATAAATAAAGCACCTCTTTCTTATGCCCCTCTTACTTCTCATGTGGTGGTCTTTAGAGGGGGGTGTTATGATGCAGCCTGGGAGAAAGAGGCCATGGGTTACCGGACCAATGCTCCCAGGCAGTATGAATAATGCAGCTTGAGAGGTTGCGATACTGCAAGTTAGTGATTCCCAGGGTAAACTAAGGTGCGGTAAAAGCTTGTGTTTAATAATCTCAATTTTCTACTCCATGTTGGTTAACAGAAAAAAAATTAGCTGATCCATTTCCTTTAAAATTGGGACCGGGAACTGGCCTCAAAGAAAAGCATAATTTCAGCTCCACTGTGCATTCCATTTGTCAAGCACTGACGTGTTTGGATAAAATATTTGAAAAGTCTTGGTTTCATAATACTGAAAACCCTATCTGATTTAACTCGAGATTTAAAATAAATCATTCTGTGACAAATTGGCCTGTTTGGCATACGAATGGAATTTAGACAATCGGTCAAATAATAGAAAAGGGAAGTTCATACCTTTGCAGACATTATTTATTAAGTATGGAATTCCTCAGAGCTATGGGGTTAGATGGATCCAACTACAGAACTGTATAAAAAAAAGAGTGAGATATCATTAAATCAGTTACATCAAGATCCAGGAATAATATAGTTTAATATTAATACATTTACAATGTGGCGTGTAACATCTAGGCCTTGCAGCTGTGAGACAAAAATTATACCTTTAATGTGAGTGCTTACATAAAGTATGGGAAGTAGACATGGAGACCTGGGAAGATATTGACTGGAGTAATTTTTTCAGTAGAACTTGTCAGCCCTCAGTATCGGCTAGCTTGAATGAAACAGCAATTTTCTTTCCTCATCGTCTTCCTTGTGCTCATTTATAAGTGATAGCAATAAGTGTTGTCATTGTAATACACAAATAGACACATTTAACATAAAACCTAAAGTACTGCAAAATAGCACATAAATGGACCACTGTGGACTCTCTTACCTTTACCCACTTTCCTTTACACCCTATTCTTTCTATCTTCCCAGACTGCTACAATCTATTGTATTTGTTTCACTACTGGATTAGCAATAGCTTTTTCGGTTTATTGTAAGCCACATTGAGCATGCAAACATGTGGGAAAATGTGGGGTATAAATGTGATAAATAAATAAATTAGTGCATATAAGGGGTCATTTACTAATGGCATTAGCACATGCTATTTGCCACAGGACTCATTGTATTCCTACAGCCCTACTAGCTCTCCTCAGGCGCATCCTACCTCTGTGGAAAACAGGAAGTTGCATTAGAGTAGGTGGAGCCGCGGGACGCACCTGATGAGAGGCCCCGACACTGGCAGAAGGCTGACTATGTGAATTACCGGTGCTGGAGGGAGAACGCTTCAGGGCAGTAAAAATGACCACGTGGAAGGGAGACAGCCGGCAGAAAAGAGGGAGAAAGATGCAAAACTCGGGGGGAGGGGGGGGGGGGTAGAGAAGGGAGAAAGAGCTGCCCAAGGAGGTTTAATAGAGTGGAAGTGAGCCTATCTAGTCCACTGTAAGCAAGGAAGCCAATTTGGTTAATCTGTTTCCACCCCCCACCCCCACCCCCACCCCAGCACAGCCGTCATTGCTGACCGACTGGTTCAGTTCACTCAAAACAAAGCAAGCAAACTTATGAGCTGCTGCATCTACCTTGTCATTCTTTATTGTTGCTCCATCTGAAACAAGGCTAAAGCTGTTTCAGTTGGATAGGCAGTGCCTTAAAAGCTGAAGGAGAAAAGAAATAACAATTGAATATCACTAAAACAGCTTCAAAAATGATTGTAGCTGGTAGAAACCACAATTATAAACTCTATAGTTTGTGCTCATTTTTCTTCACTGTTCTTCTATATAGATGTTCAGATTTCAGTGATGGGTTCCTGTTTCCTGATGGGTTCATCTTAACTGTTGTTGTAATCTGCCTTGGGAAGCCTGGTGTTATAAAGATGATAGAATATATTGAAATTAAATGGAAGTAGAATTAAACTCTCCTTTCATTGGGGCACATGGAATCATATCTTCATCTGTTTTGTAGACGTTTACCTTTTAGATACAGAAAGGGATTATTCTGTTTTGAACATGTTTCAGGGGCAAGTGGATTTATAAGTCAAAATAAAAATAAATATTTTGTTTCATGCAGATCTCTTTTATTTACAACACTCAATATTCGACAAAAATTCTTAAATTTGGACTGGTCCAATATCAAATATATCAAAAGAATTTATGAACCTAGTCAATATCTTACCATGTTTTTTTCAATGGATTTGCACATTGTCTCGAACAGTCCTTCAACAAATCCATAAGAATAAATATACAACATTCATACATTCTTTTATCAAAGTGACCTCAGTGATGTTCACCGCCCACCACCCCCTTGCAGGTTTTACATGGCGATATATATCACCATCAACCTCTTCATCGGTACACTATTGCTTTCTTATTAGTTTTTATAAATTTATATATATATATATATATATATATATATATATATATATATATATATATATATATATATATATATAAATTTTAAAAAGATCACTTATCTTTGCTTAAGCCTCTCGGACTCGGGGGTATTAATGTCTGACATGCATGTTTCGCTCGCAAAGCCGGGCCAAACCGTATTATCGAAAAAAAAAAGATGGCCGGCCATCTTTTTCGATAATACGGTTCGGACAGCTGTTTGCGGCGCCGCCAAAATAGATCGCCGGCAATCTATTTTGCCGGCGCTGTTCAATTATTCCCCTCTAATTGTATCTTTGCGGCACTAGTCATGCATCCTACGTTTATGTAATCCTTTCAAGAAATCCAGGTAATTGTTTAACATTAGTGGAACATAGCCACAGAGGCATGATATGGTTGCATTTTTAACATGGTAATGCTAAGGAACAGGTTATTTTGAGTTAGTCTTCAAACTTGCTTTTCTTGTGCCATCACTAGCCAGCAGGATAGGCAGTGTCTTAAAAGGTGGAGAATAAAGGATTTTTAAAAAATATTTATATCACACATTATCCCAAGCAAAGTCAGATTCAATGTGGCTTATATTTGAAAATACAGTGAGACAGGTCCAAGTGCATTTTTGGATGTACTGCAGCACAGCTTTTGATGGATAGAATCAGGGACTGCAATCCTATATGAATTTGGGATGTGAGTTCACACTAGGACTGGTTGAAAAATCTCCCTTCTGGAACTGGATCATCTCCAGAATTTCACACAGTAGTCTAAATGGGGCCTCACCAGAGACTTATACAAGGGTTCTACCACCTCTTTGTTCCTCCTTATGCACCCAAGCATCCTTCTGGCTATGACCGTCGCTTTTTCCACCTGTTTGGAAACTTTAAGGTCATCAAACACAATCACCCCCAAGTCCCGCTCTTCCTTTGTACACAGAAGCACTTCAGCCCCTATATTGTACCATTTGCTCGGATTCTTGTGTCCCAAGTGCATGACCCTGCCTTTTTTAGCATTAAATCTCAGTTGCCAAATATTGGACCATTCCTCAAGTTTCACTAGGTCCTTCCTCATGTCATCCGCACTTTCCGGGGTGTCCACCCTGTTGCAGAGTTTGGTATCACCCACAAAGAGACAAACCTTACCAGACAGCCCTTCCGCAATATCACTCACAAAGATGTTTAAAAAGATCCAGCCCTAGGACTGATCCCTGCGGCACTCCACTGATAACATCCCTATCTTCAGAGGAAGCTCCAATTACCAGTACCCCCTGTCTCCTTCCGTTCAACCAATTTTTAACCCAGTCTGAATATTGAGTGGACCTGGACTATCTGAACACTGAAATGGTGGAGATGAACAGACTTGGACTGTCCATGATTAAAGAGAGAAATGTTTGATTACCCATTTTTGTACATTTAAAGATTTTGAGTGGATGCACAGGAATTGGAAATAATGTTATTGGAAGAGAGTAGGTACAGTGTGCACTGTAATTATTCTCTGAGGCTTTTTCCTTTCATTTTTTGATAGAAATAAATATATTTCCAATTATATATTGATTGTAAAGTTTTTGTTGAATTTTTTTTTTGGCTTTCCTCTATTTGTATTAGTTTAACAGTAGAGGTGTGCTTGCAGATGAAGAAAGGACCAGGCAGATGCAGAGAGGAAGACAGAGAGAGGATGGGCAAGCAGAAGTGAAGACTAGGGTGGTCACAAAACACAAATGTAACCTTCCTTCTTACACAGGCAGGGTTGATCACACAGTCCCCTCTGTTGCCCTTACTTTGCTCAAAATTCTGGGAACGAACCCTCCATGGTGCTAAAATGGAAGGGGGGAACAAACATGTGGATAAAGGTGAGCTGATTGATATTGTGTATCTGGAGTTTCAGAAGGCGTTTGACAAAGTACCTCATGAAAGACTCCAGAAGAAATTGGAGAGTCATGGGATAGGAGGTAGTGTCCTATTGTGGATTAAAAACTGGTTAAAAGATAGAAAACAGAGAGTAGGGTTAAATGGTCAGTATTCTCAATGGAGAAGGGTAGTTAGTGGGGTTCCCCAGGGGTCTGTGCTGGGACTGCTGCTTTTTAACATATTTATAAATGACCTAGAGATGGGAGTAACTAGTGAGGTAATGAAATTTGCTGACGACACAAAGTTATTCAAAGTAGTTAAATTGCGGGAGGATTGTGAAAAATTACATGAGGATCTTACAAGACTGGGAGACTTGGCGTCTAAATGGCAGATGACGTTTAATGTGAGCAAGTGCAAAGTGATGCATGTGGGAAAAAGGAACCCGAATTATAGCTACGTCATGCAAGGTTCCACGTTAGGAGTCACGGACCAAGAAAGGGATCTAGGTGTCGTCGTTGATGATACGTTGAAACCTTCTGCTCAGTGTGCTGCTGCGGCTAAGAAAGCAAATAGAATCTTAGGTATTATTAGGAAAGAAATGGAAAACAAAAATGAGGATGTTACAATGCCTTTGTATCGCTCAATAGTGCGACCGCACCTCGAATATTGTGTTCAATTCTGGTTGCCACATCTCAAAAAAGATATAGTGGAATTAGAAAAGATGCAGAGAAGGGCGACGAAAATGATAAAGGGGATGGGGCAACTTCCCTGTGAGGAAATGCTAAAGCGGCTGGGGCTCTTCAGCTTGGAGAAAAGACGGCTGAGGGGAGATACGATAGAGGTCTATAAAATAATGAGTGGAGTTGAACGGGTAGATGTGAATCACTTGTTTACTCTTTCCAAAAATACTAGGACTAGGGGGCATGTGATGAAGCTATAAAGTAGTACATTTAAAACGAATCAGAGAAAACTTTTCTTCACTCAACATGTAATTAAACTCTGGAATTCGTTGCCAGAAAATGTGGTAAAGGAGGTTAGCTTAGTGGAGTTTAAAAAAGGTTTGGGTGGCTTCCTAAAGGAAAAGTCCATAGACCATTATTAAATTGGACTTGGGGGAAAATCCACTGTTTCTGGGATAAGCAGCATAAAATGTTTTGTACTATTTTGGGGATCTTGCCAGGCATTTCTGACCGGGATTGGCCCACGTTGGGCTTATTACCGCTTTGTAAAAGGGCCCCTTAGTACCTTCTATGTAGGAATTGTAAAGTGCTCTTATGTTAATTCTGCCTTAGCCAAGATCCAAGATGGTCTCTAGACCTTACCATTGTGTTTTGCTTTTACTCTAGAGATTTTTTTTCTTTTGACTTCTGGTATGGCTCCGAAATGTAAGGCAAGGTTAGAAGCTATCCCTCCGAGCCTTCTGCCTTGCTTGAAGTTAAACAGCAGCTGATATCATCTTTCATCGTTCCCATTTCTACTGAACAAGCAGCAAACACTGAGCTGCTGATTGAGGAGATGCTGGCTCAGTTGCTGCATGAGGCTTCCTTGAGTCCAATAGCTCAAATCACTCTACCCCTGCTGAGTTCCTGGGTTGCATTGACGTAGGGTACACAGCCAAAAGCCATTGAGCTAGTCGGTGTGCAGCCATTTGGAGTGGAAATCAGGGAAGCGGCAAACTTCGCTGGTGGAGCGTTAACTGGTTTAAAAACTCAACCTGGAATTAATGTGTCAGCAGAGACTCAAAAACTTGTCACACCAATGAAGATCTAAAGGTTGGTGCAGATGTCATTGGTAGGAAAGTTCCTACCTGTGAATCTGGGGCTACTGTGGTGGTTAAATCCGTACAACCCAGGCTTGTTAAACTCCCATTTGTGAACTTAGATTCTGTGTGGTTGGCCTTGGTGAATTTGGAGGCTACTATTGCTAAATGTTCTGGTGAAATTGAGACTTTGACAGTAGTAGACCAATGAGAACCAGCAAGAGGAGAGATTAGCCTCCATATCTCAAAAGGTAAACAGTATGGAACAGCATTTGGACCAGCAATCTACTCTGACTGCTGTAACGGTACAAGATCAACATGTTTCCCATCATACAATGGAGACCATGGAAAATAGACTAAGATCTCTGAATTTAAGGTTTGTGAACTTTCCTATAGTCCCCTTAGAGCTGCTGAGAGATACTTTGAAAAACTACTTTGGTACTGTTTTGAGAATTCCCCAAGAAGCTTATCCAACAGCTAAGTGCTACTTCTTGCCAGTAAGAGCACAGCAAGAAATGAAAGAGTAGAGGCTTTTGAATTGGAATTGGATGTTACAATTGTTCTAGAAACATCTGTAGAAGAAGTAGCTGATAGAGCTACGTTGCTGGTATCATATGTATTTGAGCAAGACAGAGACAGAATATTGAATTTGTTCTTTAAGAATCCTTTGGCACAATTTTTGGGACATCAGATATGGGTAATTCCTGATTTTTTTTCCCTTTCTTGGATCTCCCCATCTGTTGTTCTACCAAAGGATACGATGTTCTGTTGAGGATTAGAAATTGGTTATTTGACAGAAAACAGAGGGTAGGGTTAAATGGCCATTTTTCTCAGTGGAGGAGGGTGAATAGTGGAGTGCTGCAGGAATCTGTACTGGGACTGGTGCTATTTAACATATTTACAAATGATCTGGAAATGAGACTGATTTAATCAGTGAGGTAATTAAATTTGCAGATGACACAAAACTATTCAAAGTTGTTGAAACACATACCAATTGTGAAAAATTGCAGGAAGACTGGGCATGCAAATGGCAGACAAAATTTAATGGTGACAGATGCAAAGTGAGGCACATTGGGAAGAATGAACCAAATCATAGTTACCTGATGTTAAGGCCCACCTTGGGGGTCAGCACCCAAGAAAAAGGTCTAGTAGACAATATGCTGAAATCTTCTGCCATGTGTGCGGTGCGGTGGTGGCCAAAAAAGCAAACAAGATGCTAGGAATTATTAGGAAAGGGATGGTAAATAAGAGTACTGGTCTTTTACTAAGCCATGGTAGCATTTTTAGCTCATGGTAGAAACCAGTTGGCGGTAAATGATGAGACACCCATAGGAATATAATAGGCATCTCGGAGTTTACTGCCAGGTGATTTCTACCACGAGCTAAAAATGCTACCGTGGCTTAGTAAAAGATCCCTTAAGAATACTATAATGCCTCTATATCACTTCATGGTGCGACCTTAGCTTGAGTATTGTGTTCAGTTCTGGTCAATGTATCTTAAAAATGATATAGTGGAATTAGAAAAGGTTGAAAGAAGAGCGACCAAAATGATAAAGGGGGTGGAACCCCTCTCATATGAGGAAAGGCTTTAGGGCTTTTCAGTTTGGAAAAGAGATGGCTGAGGGAAGATATGATTGAGGTCTACAAAATCCTGAGTGGTGTAAAGCGAGTAGAAGTGAATCAATTGTTTACTCTTAGACTGGAGGAGTAGCCTAGTGGTTAGTGCAGTGGACTTTGAGTCTGGGGAAATAGGTTCGATTCCTGCTACAGCTCTTGTTTTTTTTTTTGGGGGGGGGACTCTGGGCAAGTCACTTAAGGGCCCTTTTACTAAGGCGTCCAATGGGTGCCAAATTGAAACTACCGCCTGGCTATCACATGCCCCGGGCATTAATTCCATTTTTGACACATGTCTAAAATACCCGGTAGAAAAAGTATTCTATTTTCTACCATGTGTTGCTTGCCCGATGGTAATCAGCAGTTTACTCATGCTGGCCACTTACCAGCCGGTTAGTGCATGAGACCTTACTGCTAAGTCAACGGGTGGCAGTAAGGTCTCAGGCCAAAAATGGACATGCGCTGGTTTTAATTTTGCCACATGTCCATTTTCAGCCACCAAAAAATGCCTTTTTTCCAGGCGCACTAAAAAAATGACCTGCGTGTGTCCATAAGTACATAAGCACCGCCATACTGGGAAAAGACCAAGGGTCCATCAAGCCCAGTATCCTGTCTCCAACAGCGGCCAATCCAGGCTTCAAGAACCCGGCAACTCCCCCTCCCCCCCTCAAAAAATTAATAATGTTCAATGGACTTTTCCCTCAGGAATCTGTCCAAACCCCCTTTAAATTCCGTAAGGCCAGCTGCTGTCACTACATTCTCTGACAACGAGTTCCAGAGTCTAACTACACGCTGAGTTGTTTTAAATCTACCATATTCTAGCTTCATCTTGTGTCCCCTGGTTTTGTTGTTGTTTGAAAGTGTAAACAAACGTTTCACATCTGTCCACTTTACTCCGCTCATTATCTTGTAGACTTCTATCATATCACCCCTCAGCCGCCTTTTCTCCAAGCTGAAGAGCCCTAACCTTCTCAGCCTTTCCTCATAGGGAAGTCGTTCCATTCCCTTTATCATTTTTGTCGCCCTTCTCTGCACCTTTTCTAATTCCTTTATATCTTTTTTTAGATGCGGCGACCAGAATTGGACACAATACTCGAGGTGCGGTCACACCATGGAGCGATACAACGGCATTATAACATCCTTGTGTTTGTTTTCCATCCCTTTCCTAATAATACTCAACATTCTGTGTGCTTTCTTAGCCGCGGCAGCACTCTGGGCAGACGTTTTTAATGTCTTATCCACGATGACTCCCAGATCCCTTTCTAGGTCCGTAACTCCTAACGCGTAACCTTGCATGACATAGCTGTACTTCGGGTTCCTCTTACCCACATGCATCACTTTGCACTTGTCAACATTGAACTTCATCTGCCACTTGGACGCCCAATCCCCCAGTCTCGCGAGGTCCTCCTATAATCTTTCACACTCCTCCTGCGACTTGACGACCCTGAATAATTTTGTGTCATCTGCAAACTTAATTACCTCACTAGTTACTCCAATCTCTAGGTCATTTATAAATATGTTAAAAAGCAGGGGTCCCATCACAGACCCCTGCGGGACCCCACTAACTACCCTTCTCAACTGAGAATACTGACCATTCAACCCTACTCTTTGCTTCCTATCTTTCAACCAGCTCTTAATCCATAGTAATACCCTACCTCCGATCCCATGACTCTCCAGTTTCCTCAAGAGTCTTTCATGAGGCACTTTGTCAAACGCCTTTTGAAAATCCAGATACACAATATCCACCGGCTCCCCATTGTCCACATGTTTGTTCACCCCCTCAAAAAATGCAGTAGATTGGTGAGGCAAGACTTCCCTTCACTAAATCCATGCTGACTTTGTCTCAGCAGCCCATGTTTTTGTACGTCCAAAACACGTGCCTACACCAGCGCAGGCCACTTTTAGGTGCACCTTAGTAAAAGGGCCCCTTCACCCTCCATTACCCCAGGTGCACATAAGTACCTGTATATACTATGTAAACAGCTTTGAATGTAGTTGTAAATAAAAAACAAAACACAGAAAGGTGGTATATCAAGTCCCTTTTCCTCTTTCAAAAAGAACAAAGACCAGAATTCACTCAATGAAATTACATAGAAATACTTTTAAAACAAATAGGAGGAAATATTTTTTCACTCAAAGAATACTTAAGCTCCGGAACTCATTACCTGACGATGTGGTTAACAGCGGTTAGCCTATTTGGGTTTTAATAAGATTTGGAAAAGTTCCTGGAGGAAAAGTCCATAGTCTGCTATTGAGATAGACATGGGATTGGTAGTATGGAATGTCGCTACTAATTGGGTTTCTGCCAGGTACTTCTGACCTGGATTGGCCGCTATTGGAAGCAGGATACTGGGCTAGATGGACCATTGGTCTGACCCAGTATGGTTATTCTTATTTTCTTAACTAGTATCTTTATTTTTTATGTGTCCTATTTTTGCACCCTAACTACTATTCAAATGTTGAGTTTGATGTAAATATTGAAAATGCATGCAAAAATATTTTTAAAAACCCTTCTGCGTCAGCCAGTTAGCGCTACTCCCACGCTCTACTTGTGCCACAACCCCTCAGAGAAAACTTCTTAAAAATGAGATAGTACACGGTTTAGTGCACAGAAACCGGAAAAATTGCACAAAAAGCTTCATGAGTTTGTGTGGAAGCTTATTTTTGCATGCTAACCATGCATGAAGGGCTTAATGCCCTTTAGTTAAAGGGCTCCTTAATTGCCAAGGTAGGTTTCATTATGGAAACAAGCCCCCCCCCCCCATGCCGGTTTCCATTTGGTTGCTATAAACTATTCTTTATAGTTATAATTTATTAATAAGCTCTTTTACTAAGCAGTGGTAACTTACTGCACACCAGTTTGGTACTACCACTGGGCTACTGCAGAAGCCCAGTGGTAGTTTTCCACCCTAGCGTGTGCCATTTGCAGCGCTACAAAAATATGTCCTGTTTTTGTACCGCTGGAATTTAACCAGCGGTAATGTGCTGGCTGGTTAGCGCAGAAGCCCTCACCGCTATCTCAGTGGGTGGTGGTAATGGCTCCTCATTGAAATGCAAAGTTCAAACAAAAGTTGACACTAATTCAGCAAACAATTTTCATAGAATGGACAACCTTTAAAGCCGAAAACAAAATATCCCAATTTTTCATTCATTCACACTGTCCAAATTTTAGAACTTTTTTGAATTATTAGTATGATAATATCGGAGTCTACGAAGTGCCGGCACGAAGAAATCAATCTTGCAAAGACTTTTGAGGTCTTTTTCCTCCATTTAATAATAATAATAATAATAATAATAGTAATAATAATAAAAACTCTAAAAAGTTCTAAAATTTGGACAGTGTGAATGAATGAAAAATTGGGATATTTTGTTTTCAGCTTTAAAGGTTCTCATTTGAAATGGCCATGCGGTAAGTGGTTCACTTACCGCACGGCCATTTCTTTGTCCCGAAAATGTACAGCCTTTTACCCGCTGTGGTAAAAGGGGACCTCAGCACGCGTCAAGAACACACGCTGATGCTAGTGCAGGCCCCCGTTTACTGCAGCTTCCTAAAAGGATCCCATAGTTTGTTAGGAGTGGAGGAGTAGCCTATTGGTTAGTGCAGTGGACTTTGATCCTGGGGAACTGAGTTCAATTTCCACTGCAGCTCCTTGTGACTCTGGGCAAGTCACTTAACCCTCCATTACTTCTGGTACAAAATAAGTACCTGAATATATGTAAACCACTTTGAATGTAGTTGCAAAAAAACCTCAGAAAGGCGGTATATCAAGTCCCATTTCCCTTTCCCTATTTGAAATTCTACATGGAATGTTGCTACTATTGGAGATTCTGTTGCTACTATTAGAGATTCTACATGGAATGTTGCTATTCCACTAGCAACATTCCATGTAGAAGCCTGCCCGTGCAGATCAGCAACGCGGCCGCGCAGGCTTCTGTTTCTGTGAGTCTGACGTCCTGCACGTACAGAATGTTGCTAGTGGAGGAGTAGCCTAGTGGTTAGTGCAGTGGAGTGTGATCCTGGGGAACTGAGTTTGATGTATTGTATGCCACATTGAGCCTGCAAAGAGGTGGGAAAATGTGGGTTACAAATGCAATAAATAAATAAACCACTTTGAATGTAGTTGCAAAAACCTCAGAAAGGCGGTATATCAAGTCCCATTTCCCATATACCGCTTTACATCATAATATTCTACATAGGAGCCAACTTTTCAAAATGACCAGGGGTACTAAATGCAGCAAGAATTACCCTTTCCTAGGAAGGTCTGTGCTCAGTATTGGGGGTGTTCAGCACCCACAGCATCACAGAGCTGGCTCCTATTCCCTATGCACACTGTACAGGCTGAGGCAAAATAAAGGCTCCCTTCCCTTCCTGTAATGCTGATCTTTCCCCTGCTTAGTCCAAGAGCCTATTACAAAGGTAGCAGAAGGCTGACTCCCATGCAGCTTGTTTATAAACTCAAGGTTAGAGTCATAAAAACCCTTTCCCTTGCATGAATAATTCATTCTGAGAAGCTTAAAGGAACCCAGTAAAGTTCACATCCCAAATTAATTTTTGCCCTCGATTTTGGGATATTTACAATGTATTTTTTTTTTTTTGGGGGGGGGGGGGATGTAATGTATCTTCAGGAAAGGTGGATTCGTATAGCCTGGAAAATGAGAAAGTCCTTTCTCTCCCCTTCTTATCTGTCCAGTTTGATGCTGCAAGGCGTGGCCGAGACAGTGCACATGTGATGGAGCAAGACGGGAAAAAAAAAAAAGGAGAGGGGTGGAGGGGAGGTGATGCACGTTTGAAAGGAGAGAAAGACAGAGAGAGAGAGAGTTTGCAGAAAGCTGGTGGCGTGTGTAGGCGATCCGAGGAAGGTTAGCTTTTGGATCCCGAGCCTCGGTTCTCGCTGCTCCCCGGTGCGCAGTTTAAAGGCAAGAGGAGACAAGACGGAGAGCAGAGGCATGGGAATAGGGAGCTCTGCGGAACAGGCTGAAAGCCAAGCCAGAGGCGAGGAGGTGAATGCTGAGCCAGAGCCGCAGAGGCAGGAGGCGCAAGGAGCAGGTGATGCTAAGGTAAAACCCTCACAGTACCGCGCCAGGGAGCCCGAGCTTGGGACTGTGGTGCTGATGCTGATGTTGCTGAGGGGTTGAAAGAAGTTGCTGGCGACAGGGCTGATCTTAAGAGCGGTTTCATAGAGAATTAGCCAGAGGAAGTTGTTCAGAGAAAAAAATAGGTTTTCCTGCAGATTTTTCCCTTTGATGGATGCTTGTCTCCAAGAGAAAGTTTCTTGGCTTGTTTTTTTACCTTGTCTCCTAGGAAACTTTACGGATCTTTGATGATAAACGCGCATATTTGGTACGAAAATAACAAAGTGCTGGTGACAGAGACGGGCTTGGGAGGCAAAAAAAAAAAAAAAAAAAAAAATACACACACACAACAAATGTTTTTAAGGCATAATTTGTGTTGCTTTGGTAGCACTCATACGAAAAGAACCTGTAAAAGCTGACTGGGCAGGGCACTGGTCCGCAGTAATAAAAGCTGCCGTGAGCCCGGGGGCGCTTGGCTTTGGTCACGGTGAAGCTGGAATGGGGTAAAGCTTCAGAAGTTTGAGAGACGCAGGAGCCCAGAGGTCGCTGTGTCTTTGCTCGGCCACTGCCAGTACTTTTTGTCCGGCTGCCAGTTCGCAGACAGGCTCTAGCAAGATTTGCTTTTTTTTTTTCCTGATCATGCAGCACAGTCGCATCAATCACGTGCACAGTCAAGGTTGGAGCTGAGAAAGTGAGTGTGTGGTGGTGGTGGAGATCGGAGGGGGGGAGGGGTGTTAGCAGTATACAGAAGGGCTATTTTTTGCTTCTCTTCCATTTAATCTGCACCTCGAGGTGAGGTGTTAGGACGTAGGTGGCTCTTGCATTTGCCCCCCCCCCCCCTTCCTAGCCGATACCGGCACGCTAAAAACGAATCCTTTCTTGCAGATGCGAACACATGGGCACGCCTGCACTGGCAGGCATCAAGTAGCCCCTATTCCTACTTCCCGCATCTCCCTCATCTGTTAAATCACTTTCATCTTCGGAGGGTGGGGGGAAAACCCCTAGCCCTCAGCAGAACTCGTGAAGCACCTCCATCCCCCCCCCCCCCCCCCCCGCATGGTGCATGAAATGATCACCAACGCGAGAGATGGGGTGGTCTGTTTTTTTTTTTAGAGAAAAAGGAGAGGTGTGTTCGATGCACAGTATAACAGTGGTGTACACACAATCCCTAAAGATGCTTTCCCTGATGGGTGTTGTCAGAGAGCAGACCTACTGTGTAGAGGCTGACTCAGCATAGCCATGATATGGCGTGATCCTGACCTAATGGATGCTCAGAATGAAAAAAAAAAGAAAAAGTTCAGGTAGAAATGCTTAAGCAGAAATAGTATCTGGCAAACGTTTTTCCTCTGAACTTGTATCTTTTTGGGGAGTGGATGAGCGGATAATAGGTGAAACCCCTGGGCTCTTATCTGTTCTCTGTTTGTTTTGAACAGCTTGCAAGGTCTGGGGAGCAGGAATTGTCTTGGTTTTTTTTTATATGTGCAGTGTTGAGTACATCTTCTTGCAGCAGGGGTGGACTGACAGTGATCCGGGCCCCCCAGGCACTAAAGGTCATGAGCTCCTAACCACCTATAAAAAGTGATTAAACTAGAAGGAAGCTAGGGGAGAGGGGGTCCCCAAATGTTGTAGGCTCTCGGGCACTGCCTCATTGATCAGTCTGCCCCTGTTTAGCAGTGATGCTGTAGTAGTAGGGAAGGATTGAAATGTGTGCATTGCCAACCAGTTATTAGAGACTTGCCTCGCCCATCCTATCTGCAGCTAAGTAGAGAGGTGTGGTAGCCGTGTTAGTCCACTCTTAAAGGTTATCAATAGAAATCAAACAAAATAAAACATGGAAAAGAAAATAAGATGATACCTTTTTTATTGGACATAATACATTTCTTGATTAGCTTTCAAAGGTTGCCCTTCTAGCTAAAAATCTTGGTGATGATTACTGAAAAAAGTAGATTTAGCCAGTTGGATCTTTCTTCTGTAAAAACAAAACAAAACCAAAAACCATTAGACCAGCAGGTAAATATGTGGTACTGAGCTGAACATCCCCAAAAGGTTTTTGTTGTCTGACCAAAAAACATTACAGTTGATTATTGCTTGACAGTGCGTGGTTTGAGTGGCCCTGACATTCTGAATGGTAGAGTCCTCGGTGTTTTAAAGAGAAAGCTATAAGTTGTGTTATATTGTTAAAGTTGAAAAAGAGTAGTTCTAGCTTTGTAGTGTATTTGAAATGCTAAGAGAAATTGGGGAGGTGGTGACGCAGACTGCCAGTTGAAGAAGGCTGTGTTATGAAAGACTGCTCCAGTCCAGGTTTTCTCAGACTTGCTGCTTGCCAGATCTGGTTTTGCAAGATAATCCAAATATCTGAATTAACCGGGGTCTTACACCTATTGTATGACGCTACAGTTCTGGAATGGTCAATGTGGATATCCTAAAAACCAGACGGGTTTGTGGATCCTGAAGACCAAGTCTGGAAAAACCTGTGGCTGGACTCAGAGGTGCTCATATCGTGTTCTTTCTTCTAAACTTGTGATTTTTGTTTTTGGCATCTGAGGGGGAAGAAATCAATGTGGGCCGCCATTAAAAGACATTTTCCTGTTAACCCAGGCTATTAGTAACTAAAGGGGAAATGCACAAAGCTTACCTTGCTTGCAATATACTGGTTGTAGCCAGTCTAAAGCAAAGGTTATTTAAAGTCTAATGCACAAAGGGGTCTGCAACCCTTTTACCATTGCCCGTAGCACCTACCGGTAACTCTATGCAAACAAGCTCATCAGTATTAAAATGAGCATACCAGCCAATGCACAGAAATTTCTTGCACTTTTAACATGCAAAACTTAATGGCAGGTCTGGAGCTGTCGTTAAGTTTTGCATGGTACCCCTGGTGGCCCAGTGGACCCCCCTCCTGATCCCCCTAACCTTAAAACTCCCTGATAGTCCTGATGACCCCGGTCTTGACCCCCCCAAAACTTTTAAAATCTCCTGACTCTTAGCACCCTGCGCCCCCCGGGAACCAAAAATCCCTTGTGGTCCAGTGGACACCCTCTTTTGACCCCCCCCCCATTCAACTCAAACTCCATGGTAATCAAGTGACCTAACCTCCCTCCTCTCCTCTTCTTATACCATAAAGCATTGGAGACAGGAGGGCAGGAGTAACACCTACTCCCTCCTGCCTCTGGGCCCGCTGTTCTGAAAATGGCAGCACCCAGCCCCTGCCCGGTGGATCCTGGAATACACTGGGAGGGGCTAAGCATCATATAAGGTTAAAAAGCTCCTTATATGGTGCTTAGCCCCTCCCTGTGCATCCCAGGATGCACTGGGTAGGGGCTGGGCACTGCTGTCTGAAGAAGGGCGAGCCCAGAAACAGAAGGGAGTAGGCGTTGTTCCTACCCTCCTGCCTCCAATGCTTTAAGGTATATGAAGGGGATGGGAGGGGAGGGGGCCAGGTCACTAGACCACCATGGAGTTTTCTTGAGTATAGGGGGCTCAAGAGGGGGGTCCTTTGGACCACCAGGGATTTTTGGGGGGCCTGGGGGGTGTGGGTGAGAGGGGGGTCCACTGGACCATCAGGGATTATTTTGGGCCCAGGGACATGGGGGGGGGGGGGTCGGGTGGGGGTCTACAGGACAACCAGGGATTTTCAGGAAGTGAAGTGGAGGGGAGAGGGTCACTAGCCCACCACAAAGTTTTTTTGAGTTCAGAGGGGGGGTTGTGTGGTATGATTGACTAGCTAAAAAGCCAGAAAATCAGGGCAAGACATTTCCCACAAGCAGTGGAGGCCCTTCCATTAGACCAATTGAGGCAGGGGCCTCAGGTGGCCCTATCCTTGGAGCAGCATCTCCCCCCTTCCGTCTTCAGCCCTCTTCCCCATGTTTATCTTCTTTTTTCTTTTCCGAAAGGCAGCAGTGGCAGAGATTCCCATAGGTTTCCCTGCCACCAGCACAGGACTCTTCTTCCTACTGCGGCCTGTCTCTTGACGCAACTTCCTATTTCCTCAGAGGTGGGATGCAGTAGAGCAAAGAGGGAGGGAGATGCCAGACCATGGCCAGGCGGGGCAGGCTGGCATCTCATCCCTGCCTCAGACAGCAGATTGCCTTGGGCCACCCCCACCCACAAGGCCCCAATCAGTCATAATCTGTAACAAGAGATCATAGTCCACAAGATCGAAAACACTTGACAGGTCAAATTGAAGTACCACCATCTGCCTACCCCTGCTTAACAAAAATTTCCCAGAAGCAATCAGAGAACAAAGTACGTTTTCTGTACGAAATTCCTTGCAGAAACCAGATTACGCTATATGTAAAGTATTAAAGTTATCTAAGTATGTTTCCAGGAGACCCAAGATCAGCAAGTTGCATGGCTTATCGAACAAGTTGATAGGAAGTAGGAGAACCATAGGCTGATGTATGCGATTGAGCCATGGGCTGATGACTCAGCATTTGGCTTCTACCACAAGATTAAACAGAAAATATTCCACAGTGATACAGTAAACTAATGAGATGCAAATTCAAAGCACGCAGAACCTGTGCTCTAATCAGGAAAGCCTGCCAGACATATGCACATCAAGGTTCTGCGATAAGGGCAGCTTCTCTGTGCACGTGTCCAAAGAAAAAGAAAGTGTCAGCACACAACTGGGCAGAAACATTAGCTTCACAAAAATGTATTGCACACAAAGTTTCTGTGACACTAACATTTCTACATAGAGCAACTTTCCAGTTCATGAGCATATGTATGCTGGTACTTTTGTTTTCTTCAGACATACACACAGTGAAACCACTGTTACTTCTGCAAACAGAGCTGTTAACTCTCATTCTGGTTTTTAAAAAGTTGCAAGTACTTGATATGATTGCAGAAAATCAAGAAAAAACTGGCGTTAAAATAGCTTGACACGGTTCTACACTGCCTTGGATCTGGCAGTGAATTTCTCTTGTTGTACATGTGCTGAAATTCCCTTTTTAATTCTGTGCATTGTGGAGGAATACCTAAAGGCCTCATTTCTGAGGGACTTCTATGGAAGTCCCATAGAAATGCTCAATTTCACTAAAATAAGCGTGCAGGACATGAGTGGAAGACAGAATAGGGCAGGCAACATGGTGGCGCCGGAGGCCGGCGCTGGACAACACTTCAGCTGGCGGGGGTTGGGAACCCCCACCAGCCAAGGGATTTGCTGCGGCAGTGGGTGGGGAGCGGCAGGGTGGGTGACGAGGTGGCAGGGGTGGCGGTAGACCAAAATGTGACCCCCCCACACTTTGGGCTCTGGCCCCCTCCCACCGTGAGGTCTGGCTACGCCCCTGGCTGAACCCCTTTGTGCATAGTGGGTGAGATTCAGTAAATGGCACTAAAAGATGGGCACTGGGAAAGATCCATTCCAAGTTCTACTCTATAAAGCATGCACTGAGTTGAGCAGCTTTGACAGAACAGAGCTTAGCATGGATTCCCACACCCAGCTTTGAGCACAAGGACTTACACCTACTGAAATATGGTGCAAATCCTGGCATGCAACCTTGGTATTCTATTTATTCATTTAGATTTTGCTCACACCTTTTTCAGTAGTAGCTCCAGGTGATTTACATTCAGGTACACTGGATATTTCTCTGTCCCAGGAGGGCTCACAGTCTAAGTTTGTACCTGAGGCAATGGAGGGTTAAGTGAGTTGCCCAAGATCACAAGGAGCAGCAGTGGGATTTGAACTGGCCACCTCTGGATTGCAAGACTGGTGCACTAACCACTAGGCCACTCCTCCACTCCATTCTATAACACTGCACCTACATTTTTGGAACGCCATGACCCGCCCATGCCCCTCTCATGGCCATACCCCCTTTGAGTTGTATACAAAACATTTTGAGTGTGCAGCATTATAGGATAGTGCATAGGCAGATGTGCATGCAAATTCCAAATTATTGCCAGTTAACGCCAATAATTGATTTTAACAGCTTGTTAACTAATTCATTTATGCGTCCCTCTGTCCTGCATGGCCAAATTTGGGCGACCCTGTATAGAATTTGGGGCTGTGTGCCCAGTAACATCTGCATACATCTCACAGTAACCGTGCATTAATGCTCACGGTGCATTTCTTTATTAACTTGTGAAAACACAGCGGAAAGGGAGGGGGAGGGAGTGCAATAGCAGTTCTCCTGGTATTTTGTATTCTGCAATTTGGCCTCTCTGTTTCTCTGTTTCCTGGTCCATGCGATGACTAGCAGCTGCTACTTTCAGGTTAAAACCCTGGCCTTT
Organism: Microcaecilia unicolor; assembly: GCF_901765095.1. Lineage (NCBI taxonomy): Eukaryota > Metazoa > Chordata > Amphibia > Gymnophiona > Siphonopidae > Microcaecilia > Microcaecilia unicolor. The sequence continues at coordinate 347,126,666 of NC_044033.1, read as the reverse complement.
CAATTTGAGAACTTGTCCAAGCTGAAAGAACTATACAGAGCTAAACAGATTTAAAATGACAAGTCAATGATCTTAGCTCTATTGATTTTCTGCTGCAAGGTGGTATTCATAACAGACCTCAGATGTGCTTCCAGCTTTGCGGTATGTGTCCAAGCAGAGTTAACATATCTATCCTTGGGGAAAATGAACCCTTCAGTTGCCAAGGCTTGTGAAATAGGTGTAGGATAGATCCTCAGTGTTCTCCTAACCTGGGAGGTAGGAGACATCAGTTTTTAACAGAGTGATTTTTTTTTTTTGTTACATTTGTACCCCGCGCTTTCCCACTCATGGCAGGCTCAATGCGGCTTACATGGGGCAATGGAGGGTTAAGTGACTTGCCCAGAGTCACAAGGAGCTGCCTGTGCCTGAAGTGGGAATTGATGTCAGCAGATAAGAACCACAAAGGCCCCTCCACTTTGCCCATGGTGCATGTCAGCAGTTGCTATCTGGTATTCCCTCCACTTCTTCATAGCTAAGGATTCTCTGATCCTATCCCGGGTTTTTGTGAATTCCATTACTGTGTGTCTCCCCCACCTCCATCACCCTTTTGTGCATAAATGCTTTCTGGTGTTGCTTCTAGCCCTTTGGAGCCTTGTACTGCGACCTCTTGTTCTAGAACAGTGGTTCTCAAACCTGTCTTGAAAAGACCACCAGCCAGTTGGGTTTTCAGGATATCCCTAATGAATATGCATCTCTATCCGAGTATCCCTCTTCCACTGTAGTTACAATACAAAATATTGAAGATGGCCGCACGCATCTAGGAGCGCTGCAGACCTCGTTACCTGTTTAAACAAAATGCCGAAAAGAAGAGGCAAGGCAGTGGTCCGGGCTTCCCCAACGCCTGCCTCATTACCTGCTGGTCCTATGGACCGTTTTTTGAGGACTCCAGGGCAAGACAGATCGATCGGGAGCAGTTCCTTAGGAAACGCCGGCATAACAGAGGATACTTCGGCGTCTCCAGGACTGGATGTTACTCTGAGCCTCGATTTGAGAGCTCCACCCCCGCAGCCAACACGGACAAGCTCTCCCTCTGAGGGAGCGAGCAGCCAGACGCCAAGAAGCGGATCTGACATGGACTCGAGTAAAGCTCATAGCAAGCATTTCCAGAGGGAGTTAGGAGGACGATTGGTTCTTCCAGAAGAAAGCAGTCCGACGATATTTGGTGCGGGTCAATGAGGCACAGAAACTGGGAAGAAATCAGAACTTTCAAATATGCTTCCTGGGATTCTGGAGAAACCGGCAGAGGTAACTCTAAATACTTTGTGGGATTTGGTGGCTCAAATGGTACAATATTTGCTACGGAGAACGAATGCAGAGTGAGAAGAAAATCCAATCCAAGTAACCAGTCAAAACTCACAGAATGAAAACTCCAAATAGACTTTATTAGGACCCTACACGGTCCATGTTTCAGCTATAAAGCCTTCATCAGGGGTTAATATGCTGATGTTCTGTTGAGCATATGATACTACTGGAGCTCCAAAAGTGAATATTTTGTATTTGAATAGCAATATATTTTACATGGAGTGAAGAACAGAAATATTAGATGCTTAAACAGTCCTATAGTTGCTTGAACCCATGCGATGGGTGGTATTTTCAGTAGGAATTTGGAATGAATGGTGAGAATGAGACATGGAGGGGCATAATCAAACGAAAACATCTATCTCCATGGGCGTTTATCTCCGAGAACGGGTCTGTGAAGGGGCGGACCGAACCGTATTTTAGAAAAAAAATAGACGTCCATGTTTTATTCGACAATTTGTGAGCTGGGCGTTTTTGCTTTTCAGCGATAATGGAAAATGAAAGCGCCCGGCTCAAAAACGAATAAATCCAAGGCATTTGTTCGTGGGAGGGGCCATGATTCATAGTGCACTGGTCCCCCTCACATGCCAGGACACCAACCGGCCACCCTAGGGGGCACTTTTACAAAAACAAAAAAAAAGGTAAAAAAGCTCCCAGGTGCATAGCACCCTTCCCTTGGGTGTTGAACCCCCCAAATCCCCCTCAAAACCCACTGCCCACAAGTCTACACCATTACTATAGCCCTAAGGGGTGAGGGGGGGCACCTACATGTGGGTACAGTGGGTTTGGGGGGGGGGGGGTTGGACGACTAAGCATTAAGCAGCACAATTGTAACAGGTAGGGGGGATGGGCCTGGGTCCACCTGCCTGAAGTCCACTGCACCCCCTAACAACTGCTCCAGGGACCTGCATACTGCTGCCAGGGAGGTGGGTATGACATTTGAGGGTGAAAATAAAAAGTTGTGAAACATCATTTTTTGTGGTGGGAGGGGGGTTAGTGACCACTGGGGGAGTCAGGGGAGGTCATCCCCGATTCCCTCTGGTGGTAATCTGGTCATTTAGGGCACTTTTTGGGGCCTTATTCGTGAAAAAACAGGGTCCAGGAAAAGTGCCCTAAATTCTAGCTACAAACGCATACTTTTTTTCCATTATCGGCGAAAGGCGCCCATCTCTGTTCGGGTGATAACCATGCCCCAGTCCCGCCTTCACCACGCCTCCGACACGCCCCGTCAACTTTGTACGCTTCTGCGATGGAGTGCAGTTGAAAACGTCCAAGTTCGGCTTTTGATTATACCGCGTTATTCGTTTTTGTGAGATAAACGTCCATCTCCCAATTTGGGTCGGAACTTGGGCGTTTTTCTCGTTCGATTATAAGCAGGAGAGTGTTGGGTTAATATTATTTAGGTGCTTGATAAGGTTTTATATTATTTTATAATTGAAAGTTTTCAATAAAGAAGTTGCTGGAATTTTCCAATAAAGTGTGAGGTAGTTACTTGATAGTTGATAATGAATATGCATGAGACAAATTTGCATGCTTTCACCTCTACTATATGCAAATCTCTCTCATGCATATTCGTTAGAGATATCCTGAAAAACCGACTGGCTGGTGGTCCCCAGACAGATTTGAGAACCACTGTTCTAGAACATTCTTTCTCCTGGAAATGTGTGCTTCTTGTACATTTACCTTTATAGGCATTTAAATGTTTCCCTCATATCTGCCCATCATGCCTCTTTTCTGAGGTATGCATCATCTCTTATAGCCTTTGATACAAAGCCTACACAATTTTGGTAGCCTTTCTTTAAACCACTTCTGCTGTGTATATCCTTTTGAAAGTACAGCCGCCAGAAATGTTATGTCCTAGATCAGTATTTTCCACACATTTGTATGCCATCACTCATAAACTGATGTGGACTAGCTGTGGATGAGATCCCCATCTCTCTCCTTTCTTCTGCACTGTCATTTCGTGGTCTACTGTGCTGCCTCTGCTCTGTGGCATCATCTGTATGGGAAGCCAGGGAGCAGTAGCAGCACATTGGAAAAGGCAAATGTCTTCTCCATGACCACAGTGGATGTCAAAATGGTGAGCGGTGGCAGCATGTTCAATGCTCTTGCTGTGATCCTGTGACCCTGCTTCTCTGCTACTGTCTCAGCAGGGACGAAATAACATCATTCACCACTATTCTGAGGATTGGTGGTTGACAAATGCTGTTTTAGGTAAGGTCTTGCCAATGACCTGTACAGAGGCCCTACCGCTTCCTTTTTTTTCTATTGGTTATGCCTCTCAATAGGCACCCAAGCATTCCTATGGCTCTAGCAACCACCTTGGCACCCTCTTTTGCTCAAGATTATCAGACATGACGACAATAGGAGGAAATATTTTTTCACTCAATGAATAGTTAAGTTCTGGAACTCTTTGCCGGAGGATGTGGTAACAGCAGTTAGCGTATCTGGATTTAAAAAAGGTTTGGACAAATTCCTGGAGGAAAAGTCCAAAGTCTGCTACTGGGACAGACATGGGACACATTCCTGGAGGAAAAGTTCATAGTCTGCTATTGAGACAGACATGGGAAGCAACTGCTTTCCCTGGGATTGGTAATATGGAGTGTTGCCACGATTTGGGTTTCTACCAGGTACTTGTGACCTGGCTTGGCCACTGTTTGGAAAACAGGATACTGGGCTATATGGACCATTGGTCTGAACCAGTATGGCTGTTCTTACGAATAATAACATAGTAGATGATGGCAGAAAAAGACCTGCACGGTCCATCCAGTCTGCCCAACAAGACAAACATATGTGTAAACCTTACCTTGATTTGTACCTGCCTTATTCAGGGCACAGACCTTACAAGTCTGCGCAGCAGTACTTCCCGCCTCCCAACCACCAGTCCCACCTCCCATCACCGGCTTTGGCACAGACCGTATAAGTCTGCCCTCCACTATCTCCAACCCCTCTTCCCCCCACTTGCTCTGCCACCCAATTTCGGCTAAGCTTCTGAGGATCCATTCCTACTGCACAGGATTCCTTCATGCATATCCCACGCATGTTTGAATTCCGTTACCGTTTTCATCTCCACCACCTCCCGCGGGAGGGCATTCCAAGCATCCACCACCCTCTCCGTGAAAAAATACTTCCTGACATCTTTCTTGAGGCTGCCCCCCTTCAACCTCATTTCATGTCCTCTCGTTCTACCGCCTTCCCATCTCTTACTGAATATGTATAACTAATAATATACCTCTGGGATAAAACATATTTAAAAATAGTCAGATGATTCTACATTATTAAATTTCAATTACTCACATAACTTATTCTTGGTTTAGCAACCTAAATATTTTTTTTTTTATTTTTTTATTTTTATTAACTTTTATTTTACATTCAGTCGTTACAACTAAAATGTCTGAAAAAAGCAAATATCATAAATGAATTCACAGTTTAAGGAAATTAAATCATATTCTTTTAGACCACAATATAAAGTCGAGGCAAGATATAAGGAAACATTTTTAAGGAATATATATAACAAATAATGTCCTAAGAGCGGTAGCACGCAATATACTCACAGCCGGATATCAGCGATAAACCTATTGAACATTCAGGTTTGAGTTCCACTATTCTCTCTAGAGCTAATGAAAAGTTTCATTCTGAGTGGGTCAAGAAACATATAAATTACTGAATCAAGAGATACAATGCAGCAACATGGAAATTTTAACACAAATAAAGCACCTAAAGCCACTACTCTAGGCCTAAGCCTCATAAATTCTCGTCTCCGCAATTGAGTCTCTTTATTTAAATCCGGGTAAATGCGAACTTGTTCCCCAATAAATTTTTCATTTAAATGTCTAAAATACAGTTTGAAAACATTATTTCTATCAAGTTCCATCGCAAATGAAACCAAGAGGGTCGTTCTTTCCGTCACAGTATCTAATGAATTCTCCAAAAAGTCCGTCAGGTTTTCAAGCGGATTCTGAGCAGCCTGTTGAGTTGGTCTCTTAATCCCAGTTAGGTATTGAAGTTTATTAATAGGAGGAAAAGCTTCAGTTGGAATTTTTAATATTTCCAGAAAGTATTTACGAACCATATCTATAGGTAAAGTCAGGGATGCTTTAGGAAAATTTGTAAAACGTAAGTTATTTTTCCTCCCCTGATTATCAAAAAATTCAAGTTTTCTTCTCAGTATTTCTCTCTCTTTGGAGACTTCACCCGCAAACGACTGTAAATTAGAAAGTTCCACCTTCAAGCTTCCAATTTGATTCTCTTGACCCTGTATTTTTTCCATTATATTTTGTTGTGATTGTTTCAAATCGGTAATTTCTATAGAAAAGGAATTAGTTACCTTAGTGAGTAGGGAATTCATCCCCTGAATCGCGTCCCATAGGGATTCCAGGGTCACCACAGCTGGTCTTGAAATCTCCGCACGTTCTACGGGTGTAGACCCCGAAAGCATGGGGGTCGAGGTGGCAGTAACCCTCCAGGTTGATTTTCCTGCTATCGGGGTAAAAACAGTCGAGGCACCTCCTTGGGACGAGTTGTTTCTCTCCTCTTTGGGGACAACCGTTCCTGCCTCGGCAAGAGTACTACTTCCGGGTTGCGGAGGCGCTGGATTTTCTGGCGGGCTCAAAGAGACCGCTCCGTCGCTGTGACCCACCGAAACCTCAGCGGGTTGATCCGAAGAGAGTAATTGCACAGCCTGCGGGAGGAGACCGACTTGCTCCAAGGTGAGTTGCCGAGGAGTGGGAATCTTTCCAGGTATCGAGGAGGACACATCCCTGGGTTTCCCCTTCCTTTTCCCCATTATCGGGGATAGGATTATCTCGCCAGCAACAAATCACCTCAGGGAGTCAGGAGCTCACTCGAACGCGTCTGCTCCTAATCCGCCATCTTGCCTCTTCAGCAGCAACCTAAATATTATTATATATTCAAATGCACATTTAAAAAATCTATTAAGTAAAAGTAAAAAAAATATTTTGAAATATAATGATGCTCAATACATCCCTACAATCTCCCTCAGGGATATCATGGTTAATGATGAAAATCGTTGCACCATGGGGCCTAATATGTTCTGACTCAATTATGTTAGAATAAAATGGAAAAACTTATCTTTGAATACTGGATCTATGATGACTTCCAAATGTTGAAATTCCAATCCCTGGGGGTTTTCAATCAAAATCAAAATTCAGTCACCCCATGCTATAATGTTCCTTGATTATATTAGAAGACATCCAGTCCAAACAAAGTTTTTTTATGTAGATCTTCAGTTCTAGGAAAAATATCTTTTTTTATAATTCAGTCTTAAGTACACAAGTGTTACCATATTGGGACAGACTGAAGGTCCATCAAGTCCAGTATCCTGTTTCCAACAGTGGCCAATTCAGGTCACAAGTACCTGGCAAGATCCCAAAACAATACTATGCATGTATACTGCTTGTCCTAGAAATAAGCAGTGGATTTTCCCCAAGTCCATTTTAATAATGGCTTATGGACTTTTAGGAAGCTATCCAAACCTTTTTTAAACCCCACTAAGCTAACTGCTTTTCAAACATTCTCTGGCAACGTATTCCAGAGTTTAATTACATGTTGAGTGAAGAAATATTTTCTCTGATTCATTTTAAATTTACTACTTTGTAGCTTGATTGTGTGCCCCCTAGTCCTAGTATTTTTGGAAAGAGTAAACAAGTGATTCACATCTACCCGTTCCACTCCACTCATTATTTCATAGACGCCTATCATATCTCCTCTCAGCTCGGTTTTACTTGGGTTCAGGCAAAGTTTGTTGTGTTTAGCCCATTCTTGAATTTAATGTTAGACAGGTAATCAGTTTATTCAGGGCTGTAGATAAGTCAGGTTCAATGGGTATGAGTAGCTGCACATCATCCAGGTAGATGTAGAACTGAATGTCCATTAACCAAATGAGCTCAGCTAGTGGCTTGAGGTATATGTTGAACAGAATAGGTGACAGTATCAATCCTTGTGGTACCCCACAGGTCAGTGTCCATGGTGGTGATGAGTTGCTGCCAAACATTATGGATTGTTGCCTGTCTGATAGATAGGATCTGAACCAGGCAAGTACTGTCCCATTGATACCTGTTTCTGACAGTCGTGCTGGCATGATATCATGATCCACAGTGTCAAAAGCTGCTGAGAAATCTATATCCCATCCAATCCCCATGGTTTTAATCACTTTTACTTTACTCTAATTCCATGCATACACTCTATGGCAGGGGTTCTCAGACCAGTCCTTGGGACACACCCAGCCAGCAAGAGATTGATTTACATACAGTGGTACTAAGCAAAAGTAATATTTCTGCTTTTCCATTGTCATCCTCAGTATATTCCTTTATGTTCTCCTCTGTCTTAATAATCCTGCCTCTGTGCTTCATGCTTTCACTGTTGTAACTAAGGTTTTGCCACCCTGCTTTACTGCCTTCTAATCTAATCTAATCTTAGTATTTACTGACTGTTTCTTCCCAATAAGGTCCAAAGTGGTTCACATTTAAGAACAAAATAAAATCACATCAGTAGTACAGAAGACTGCCTTGGGTGAATCTCTTCATAAAGGCGATTAATAAAACCCAATAAATAAGTAAATAAAATGAAAATAAATAAACATCGCTTAGCTATCTTTTTTTTTTTAATTTTTGCCTTTGCTATTCTGACTACCTTCCTTGTTTCTCTCAGCTTTTCCAGATTTTTTTTTCCTGTATTTCTCTTTTTGCAATTCCTTGCATCCTTTGGGGTCCTTTTACTAAGCTGCAGCAAGCACTAATGCATACTTACCACAGCAAAAAAGGACTTACAATGGGGAGTGCTCAGGAATCCTGCGGTAGTTATTGGATCGGCATGTGCTGCCCATGCGCCACAAAATAGAATTTATTTTTTAGTGCTGGGGTGGATCTGGAGATGGGGAGTAGGTGTGTTGTGCGCTAATCGGATAGCACAGCTACACCACCATGCGCTAAACAATTAGCATGTGGTTAGCAAATGAGCCCTTTCCACCTACAAAATAGGTGGCGGTAGATACTCACATGCTAATGTCCATGTGCTAATGGGAAAATTTGTGCGTGGACATTAATTAAAAAAAATAGAAAATGCTGCCATTTTATCCCTGCAGTAAAAATGGCCTTAGTGCGCAGAAATGCAGTAAGGACGCATTTTTTACTGCAGTTTGGTAAAAGGGTCCCTTTGAATGCTAATCTATTCACCCATTTTTATCCACCTCCTTTGAATACCATAATGGTCTCCTTGTCACAAAAATGTGTTGCATTTGTTATGTATAGGTCCTTTTAGTTTAGTTCACTGTTCTATGATAGGGACAGGCAGCCCAAACATTTCCTTTTTGTTTCGTTTCCTGTGCTGTTTTCAGCATTGTTTGGGTTTGGTTAGTCTTCATTTTCATTTCAGGAGCATATTGTTAAGAGTGTGTCCTCTTTGCAAATAGTATGAACTATTATCAGACATGAATCGCTTGTTTACGCTTTCCAAAAATGCTAGCACTAGGGGGCATGCAATGAAGCTACTATGTGGTAAATGTAAAATAAACCAGAGGAAAATATTTCCTCACTCAACATGCAATTAAACTTGGAATTCATTGCCAGAGAATGTGGTAAAAGCAGTTAGCTTAGCGGTGTTTAAAAAAGATTTGGATAAAAGAAAAGTCCATAAGCCACAGAGTGGAGGAGTAGCCTAGTGGTTAGTGCAGTGGACTTCAATCCTGGAGAACTGAGTTCAATTCCCACTGCAGCTCCTTGTGACTCTGGGCAAGTCACTTAACCTTCCATTGTCCCAGTACAAAATAAGTACCTGAATATATGTAAACTGCCTTGACTGTAGTTGCAAAAACCTCAGAAAGACAGTATATCAAGTCCCATTTCCCATTATTAAGATGGACTTGGGAAAATCCACTCCTTATTACTAGACCTTGCCAGGTACCTGTGACCTGAAAATGGTCAGTTCAGGCACCTTTTTGTGGCTTGGTTTTAACAAAAAAAGGACCAAGTAAAGTCATCCAAGTGCTCGTCAGGGACACCCTTCTTTTTTTGATTATGGGTCGAGGATGCCCATGTGTTAGTCACGCCCAAGTCAAGCCTTCGCTACACCTCCAACACCCCCTCCCCCCTCAGGAACGTTGGTTGTCCCCGCGACAGAAAGCAGCTGGGGACGCCCAAAATCGGCTTTCAATTATGCCGATTTGGGCGACCCTGGGAGAAGGACGCTCATCTTCCGATTTGTGTCGAAAGATGGGCATCCTTCTCTTTCGAAAATAAGCCTGTAAGTGTCCCAGGTCTGCAGTTTGTCTTGCACGTTTTACCTTATCACCTGACAGTACATTCACATGGCGTGCACTGAACAAGCTGCTGATCTAGGGGTCCTTTTACTAAGGTGCGCTAACAGAGTTTGCATGGGCTAACGATTAGCGTACGCTAAATATTAAGATGCTCATAGGAATATAATGGGTGTTTTTATCATTTAGGGCGCACTAAATCCATTAAGCACACCTTTGTAAAAGGAACCCTTCACTGTAGCAATAGAAATTACATGTATAGTGACAAAAGGAAAACACATGAAGTATGGCATCACTGTATTATTGTTACATTACCTGTTTGCTGAACAAGTGTACAACCCTTTGTAACCATAGACTAATGGTGTATACACACTGCATATTAATTTATACATCTGAATAGGTATCTATAGAAAACAAGAGACACCTATGTGGCAGTCTGCATGGCAAAAAGCCATTTTTCTCTGCTCAGCCTCAGAGATTTGACATATATCTAGAGAAATATTCACTTGCAAAACACTGCATTAAATTTTAGATTCAAGAAAAAAAGGTTGGACATTCAGGGGGTCTTTTACTTAGGCGCATTGGCATTTTTAGCGCGTGCTAAAAATAGGTGTGCAGTGCACTAAACGCTAAAGACACCAATGTATTCCTATGGGCGTCTTTAGCGCGTGCCAAATTTTAACGTGCGCTAAAAATGCCAGCACGCCTAAGTAAAAGACCCCCTCAGAGTTCTGTGTGCATTTGTATCGCTCCATGAGGCGACAGCACCTCGAATACTGTGTGCAATTCTGGTCACCGCATCTCAAAACAGATATAGTGGAACTAGAAAAGGTACAGAGAAGGGTGATGAAAATGGTAAAGGGGATGGGTTGACTTCCCTATGAGGAAAGGCTGAAGCGGCTAGGGCTCTTCACCTTGGAGAGAAAGAGGGCCGAGGGGAGATATGATAGAGGTCTATGAAATAATGAGTGGAATGGAACGGCTAGACGTGAATCGCTTGTTTACTCTTTCCAAAAATACTAGGTCTAGAGGGCATGCAATGAAGGTACAAAGTAGTAAATTTAAAACAAATCAGAGAATATTTCTTCACTCAACGCGTAACTAAACTTTGGAATTCATTGCCAGAGAATATGGTAAAAGCAGTTATCTTAGCAGGGTTTCAGAAAGGTTTGCATAACTTCCTAAAAGAAAGGTCCATAAACCATTATTAAGATGGACTTGGGTAAAATCCACTGCTTATTTGTAGGATAAGCAGCATAAAATGTATTGTACTGTTTTGGGATCTTGCCAGGTACTTGTAACCTGGATTGGCCACTGTTGGAAACAATGCTGGGTTTGATGGACCTTCGGTCTGTCCCAGTATGGCAATACTTATATTCTTATGTTCTCAGTCTTTCATTCAGCACATTGTGGCCTTGCTGTTTATAGCACAAATCATTTACTACAAGTGTCAACTTGCAAAAAATTACCAAGGGATCTCTGGATTGGAGACCTCTGGGCTGCACTGGCTGTCTCTCTCTTGCTGGCATAAGGGGAAATGTCATAACATGCATTGGACGGGAGTTCAGTAACCCCAGTAGTCATTCATATAATTGGGAGTGTTCATCTTAAGAGATGATCATTTTCCTCTTGGGAGAATCCTGCACTACTGTGCATTGTAGAAGCTGTGCAGAATTCAGCACTTTTAACACAGGGACATAGTAACATAGTAGATGACGGCAGAAAAACATAGCAGGCAATTCTATTGTATTCCTCCCCTGCACACCCTCTGAGTGTGGCCTCTCTCTTCCCATTCCTGACAGCACACCCGCTGTCCCTACCATGCAGGGGTGTAGCCAGACCTCAAGGTGGGAGGGGGCCAGAGCCCAAGGTGAGGGGGCACATTTTGGTCGCCGCCGCCCCCCTCTGTCACCCACTGCTGCCGCTGTACATCTTGGCTGGCTGGGGTCCCCAGCCCCCACCAGCTGAAGCACCACTGATTTGTTTGACACCCTTGGATTTCGTTATCATTGAAAGACCTCTGATGCAGGCAGTGTCGCCAAACCACAGACTGTGTTGGATCTGAGTTGATGCCCCTTCTTTTGAAGGCTGTTTGTGCTTTTTTTGGTTTGTTGCAAAGTCATGGTGCTGGCAGGAAATTGGTGCAAAGAAAATGGCATAGGGGTGGAGCATAGCTAGAATGGGGCAGGGCATGAGCTGGGTTGGGAGGTGTGGTCAAAACCTCAGGTTTAAAAATGGTTCTCCCTTGGTATGACTAATATTTCGCCAAAGTCGTTACGCCCATATCACCCCTCTCCTGAAATCACTTCACTGGCTCCATATCCATTTCCGTATACAATTCAAGCTCCTCTTGTTGACCTATAAGTGCATTCACTCTGCAGCCCCTCACTACCTCTCCACTCTCATCTCTCCCTACACTCCTTCCCTAAAACTCCATTCACTGGGCAAATCTTTCCTAATTGCACCCTTCTCCTCCATCGCTAACTCCAGACTCCGCTCCTTCTATCTCGCCGCACCTTATGCCTGGAATAGGCTTCCTGAGCCATTACGACTAGCTCCATCCCTCACAGCCTTCAAATCCGACCTACCTGTTTGATGCTGCTTTCGACTCCTGACTTGTAACTTTTATCTTATCCTTATGTGTCCTTCTGTCTGTCTTTCCCTTATCCTTTTTGGTTCTGTCTGTTTGTCCTGATTTAGATTGTAAGCTCTTTTGAGCAGGGACTGTCTTTATTCTTCATGTTCAATTGTAAAGCGCTGCGTACGACTGGTAGCGCTATAAAAGTGATTTATAGTAGTAGTAGTATTTCTGCTCCTGCTGGGGAGTGTCTAAGTTACAATTGTTTCTGTCTCTCTCTCTGACCTCATAACTCGCTATTGATATGGACACTGATGTAAAGGACAGTTCTGTGACACTCTTACACCATGTAAACACCCTTTCTTCATGCAGTTTTCTACTATAGCAGGCTGTCTGATCGAGCTAGCAAGTTGCGAGGCAGGTAAAGCAGAGTCCCCCTTCAAGAAGCATGACGCATTCCACTGAAGCGTCTTCAGTTTAGATGCAAATCGTGGGAAAGGGACATTCCTGGTTGTATATTTTTATAAGACTGCATAGCGGGAGACAGATACGTACACTTTTGTTTACTTTGTGGCACATATGGGCATCCTTTGTGTGTTTTGGTATTCTGAAATCTTCTTCCTCTGGGGTTCATATCTTATTATAGCTCACAGGTCAGTCACAGATCATTATAGTGGAATAAGTGCCAGGGTCCTGCCTGCCTAACCTTGGAAGATGCTAAGAAGTACGTTGTAATTATGTGAGTGCTTTTATTACTTGTGTTCTCTTTAATCCCTGTCTGTAAAAAGTGAACTGAACACAGGGAAATATTTTTGCTGCCTTTTATTAAAGGTCTATTTAGAAATGAACAGTACGCTAGTAAAATGTAAATGTAAATCGCGCTGAACTCAGTCTGGTAATGCTTGTGACTAATAAGAAACGAAGTAAAGTTAGTCTTCCTGAAGGAGCACAGGAAAGTTATTACAGCGGTTCTAGTAAAGCTCTTGAATTAGTTTTCTTAGAAAGTGCTAAACGAAAGCAACCCCATCCTCTGGATTTGCGCTTTTTTCACAAGTTGAATACATTTCTTGAAAGCACCTGCTAAGTAGTGGCATAGCTACGGGGTGGGGGGGGGGGCACATGGGTCTGGGCCCCACAAATTGACTCTGGGGCCCCCAGTTTGGCTGGTGGGGGGGTCCTCAACCCTTACCAGCTAAAGCGTTTGTCCCGCGCTGGTCTCACATTACCTGGCACCCTGTCCTGTTTTCAGTCGCTGTGCAAGCTCGTTTTAATGAAACCCCCGCCAGCCAAGGTACCTTCATAGTGGCAGTGGGGGGGGGGGGGGGGGGGGGACGGAAGTGAAGGAAAGAAAGCAGTGGCAGGGAGGCAGGCCAAAATGTCCCCCCCCCCCACCTTGGGCTCTGGCCCCCCTCTCCTATCTAGGTCTGGCTATGCCCCTGCAACTACATAGCAACATTCGTTATAGAAGTTTCACTGTAAATGTGTCAGGGTCATACTAGATAACCTGATGACTTTTGGCTAGAAATTGGGCTTCTGCTACCCATGTCGGAATTGTGCCCAGGCTGCTAAGGGATGACACAGCAGCATGACAGTTTACATGCAGCTGAATTCCTCATGGTGGCAAGGGTGGAGGAGTATTCTGAACACCTACGTGCAGGAATCCAGCATGCAACAGCCAGAGAAAAAATAGAAAAGACATTGTTTTTTATTTATTCCATTTACTTAAAACAATTACAAGAAATTAAGGGCTGGTAAATAGTAAAGTCTAGCTTTTCTCTTGGCACTTGGATTATCTTATTTGTTTCTCCATCTGTAGTCTTTGATTCTTCTTAATTCTGCATCAGATAGTATGAGTGCTGGGTGCTCTGTTCTAGTTCCAGACTGCCACTGCTTATTTTTGTAATACTGCCTATTTTCCTCCCAGCTGCAGTATATCAAGTCCCATTTCCCTTTCCCCTTTCACTTAACCTGCAGTGATGGGAGCTCAGGGCCCATCTGTCCACTTGGGCAGCACAATTTAGGAGGTGGTACTAGATGGTATGCAGCATCTCTCGCCTCCCAAGTCTCTCCCCTCCCCCCCTCTCCTGTGGTTGCCATCATCCTTCTGCTTCCTTCCTTCCCTCCCTCCCTTTACTGGGGTGGGCTCAGCCTCTTAACCTTTCAATCTTCTGGTTCCAAAGGGGACTCTATCATCAAACTGACAGAACAGCTCTCCTAGGTGTGGCCCTCAAATACTAAGCTTTTCCTCAGAAGCACAAAATGGAGGAACCCCTTCAGTACATCCTTTTCTGCTTCTACCCTGTCACAACTTACGCAGGTAACATTCTTTATTAAATTATTTAATTAGTGCTAATGTTACAGACTTGGCAAGTAGACTGAAAATTAATGATTTTATTATTTCCCATATTTTTTGATACATCTGTTTTCTGCCAAGGTGCTGAAATGAGAGACCTGGAAATGAATTCTTTTTTCCCACCTATTCAGACTGTAAGTATGGCACAGGATGCAACAGTGCAGGTTTTCCTACACCCCTTGCCAATATGCCTCAACCTACAGTGTAGGGACCACCTCTGTGGATGAGAATAAATCAGTTTCCATTTCTGTTCTGTTTTTAACTTCTTGGCTGCAACGTATCAACAGAGGTGCTAAAGTAAGATGTCATTTCTGAACTGACAATTTCTTCCTGCTCCTTTTGTCAGAACCAGGACTGGGATCTGGCACTGTAAAACTTCATTTACAATTACCCAGGGTTCCCCCCTCCCTCTTTTCTGTAGCCCCCCCTAATTTACTTAAATTCAATCCTTGCAGTAACAGTGCTTTGTAGGAGACCAAGCACCTGGGCTCCCTCTGGAACCCTGCAAACATGGCTTCTGAATCCAGCTGCTAAGTGTTATCATTGTGTAATTACTATGATCCCCCTCCTCCTCCACCACTGCAAGGCCTGTGAGTGCTGCCTCTGCAGCATCCCCAGCCAACTAAGAAAGCAGAAGACTTGATCATGAAATCAAATCCAGATCCGTCCACATGGCAGTGCATAGTACTGTCCCTCCTGGGCTGGCCTGAGATGGAAACTGAACTGAGACCATCAGTTCATTTCACTTAGGCCACGTAACTCAATAATGGAATTCAATATTAGTCATTGTCAGCACTGTAAGCTGACTGTGCTTTGTAAGGTAAGCGTAAAATATTTGTATCGAAAGGGAAGAAAACTGACTGATCTGAAACTGTTCAAAATAAGCCTGGTTTTTATTTCTTCAGATCTGGATTATGGAGCTGTCTGCTCTGAGTGGAAAGGTACTGACAGTAAACAGAGGGGACCAAAAGCAGAATGCTTCATCTAAGCTGGAACAGGAAGTGTGGCTGCTGCTTCCCAGCCATCTGAAGAGCTGTGCCTGATAAAAATGTCTCTGCAGGATCCAGGAATGTGAGGAATGTCTAAGGATTCTTGGAGGCAAGTCCTGCTTTCAAACAGCTTTGCCTTGGTGAATAACGGCTTGTTCTTCAAGTCATTGTTACAGTCTGTGAGGACCACTAAATCTCCAAAAATTGAAACTGAAAAGCAAGACTGTTAAGAGAGGATGAATAGAAACTTTTCCAGCCAGCAGGCCAATGCACAGCCACAATCTGGGTACTTGCATTGATGTCTCTCTATTACTTTAGCAGCAAAATAGCAAAGGTCATTTTCATTTGTTTAGAGTACCTAGCAGAAATTCCTACCTATCTCTCTCCCAACAGCCCCTTTAAAGGCAAATTTCAGCTGATTAAGGCCTCTTGATTAGGGCTTCTTAGACTTCTCCTAGGAAACCCTGTCAGTTGGGTGTTCAAGAGAATCACAACTAGGGTTACCATATTTGCAGAGACAAAAAAAGAGGACACAAAAAAATTAAAATGGTCGCTACCTTTACTAAAGAAATATTTAATCGTAGCAAATGTGTAAATGGCTTTTAGTTAATGAACACACATTAAACTGTGACTGACTTAACAATACAGCAGTAGACAATAATCTACTTTTCAAAAACTTCTGGTTTTGAGTCTGAGCCCAAGTGTACTTATCAGAAGAGCGGATATTCCTTAACAACTGTGGCTGGCTTCTGAAATACGTGTAAAAGTGTTCGCATGACATATGCTTAAAGTTGTGCTGCACAGGCAAAATTCCTTTGATAACTGCAACTAGCAGGGAAACAGAGAGGAGATCAGCAATGCCTTTCTCTTTCTTTAGCACCCCCTTGTGTTCAGACTGACTAATAGGCTACAGATGGTTTCTGTCACTAGGTGGGTAGGTGTGTTGGTCATAGGCACATAAAAGAAAAAGAGGACATTTTCCTAAAAATTAAAAAAAAACCTGGAGGACATATCTGAAGAAGTCCAAAAGGAGGACATGTCCTCTTAAAAGAGGACGTATGGTAACCCTAATCACAACAAATATGCATGAGGCAAACTTTGCATACACTGGGTCCCGGGGTGTAAGTAGACATATGCCCAAGGAATGTACAGGAGGTCCTGGAAACCCAGCCGGCTGTGAGGTTCCAGCATAGGTGCCAGCTGAAGCACTACTAAAACTGAACAAACTCTTTCACTGGTTCAGGAAAGTTCATTTCTATTGAGTTTATCACCTCCAATTGTTTTGAAAAGTTGGCTCCTATGTCCCCAGGAGAGATCTCAGAAACCCTATAGTTGGTATTAGAGAATGTGGGACAGTAGTTCTCTGTTTGGGCCTGCAGATAACACTGGGCTTATTTTTAGTTTGTGATCCTTTTGTTTTGAATGTACTACTTTGTAGCTTCATTGCATGCACCCTAGTTCTAGTGTTTTGGGAAAGAACAAGTGATTCACATCTACCCATTCCACTCCACTCAGTATTTTATAGTCCTCTATCATATCTACCTTTAGCCTTTCCTCATAGGGAAGTCATCCCGTCCTCTTTATCATTTTCGTCGCCCTTCTCTGTACCTTTTCTAATTCTGCTATGTCTTTTTTGAGATGCGGTGACCAGAATTGTACAGAGTATTTGAGGTGCGGTCGCACCGTGGAGCGATACAAAGGAATTATTCTCATTTTTGTTTTCCTTTCCTAAGAATTCCTAACATTCTATTTGCTTTCTGAGACACTGTTGCACACTGACTAGAGGGTTTCAACGTATCATCAACAATTACACCTAGATCCTTTTCCTGAACGTGGAACCTTGCATCACATAGCTATAGTTCAGATTCCTCTTTCCCACATGCATCACTTCGTACTTGCTCACATTAAACATCATCTACCATTTGGATGCCCAGCTTCTCAGTCTTGTAAAGTCCTCTTGCGATTGTTCACATTCCTCATGTGATTTAACAACTTTGAATAACATGGAGGGGCATTTTCAATATGACATCTAAGTCCGACTTTGGACATCTTGCTCAAAACAGAATCCGAATAGCAAATGTAGCCATTTGCAAAACATCTATCTTTTTTTTTCAAAAATGGCCACTTGCTAGATATTTTTGTGCTCTGTGCATTTATCTTTTTGGTCCATTTAAAAAAAAAATGTCCAACTGAAAAATGCACAAAATCAAACCATTGGGATGTAGGAGGAGCCAGCATTCTTAGTAGAATGGCCACACAGACATCCCAAAAGAGCAGTGGGGCACCCTAGGGGGCACTGAAGTGGTTTTCACTTAAAAGCTCCCAGGTACACATCTCACCATTGCTCTATTATATTGTATGGGGAGCTCTCTAAAACCCACCAAAAGCCTTCTGTACCCAGCTGTACACCCCTATAGTAGCTCTTATGTCAGCAGATGTCACCTTTGTGTGGGTACAGTAGGTTTTTGGTGGGTTTTGGAGGACTCACACTCTCTACCACAAGTGTAACAGGTAGAGTGGGATATGAGCCTGGGTTCCCTTCTCTACAGTGCACTGCACCAACCACTAGGCTACTCCAGGGACCTGCTCTAATAGGAATGGCTGTAGACTGTAATAGAGGTTGGTATGTACTGCTTCTTTGCAATATGTAATGGAGAGGATCAAAGTACACAACACAAACAGTCCAGAAAAATAAGCACAGTGGGCTCTCAAGAAAGGAACAAGTGTGCTTTATTAATGACCTGACAACGGCTGTGTTTCGGCGTGACTAACATCGGCTTCAGGGGTCAATTCAAGCAACACTATCGGGCTCATTTTCAAAAAAGAAGGACGCCCATCTTTCGACATAAATCGGAAGATGGACGTCCTTCTCCCAGGGTCGTCCAAATCGGTATAAACGAAAGTCGATTTTGGACGTCCCCAACGGCTTTCCGTCGCAGGGATGGTCAAAGTTCAAGGGGGCGGGACTTGGGCGTGCCTAACACTTGGACGTCCATGACACATAATTGAAAGAAACAAAGACGTCCCTAACGAACACTTGGATGACTTTACCTGGTCGTGTTTTTCTTACGACCAAGGCACAAAAAGGTGCCCAAAATGACCAGATGACCACCGGAGAGAATCAGGGATGACCTCCCCTTACTCCCCCAGTGGTCACTAACCTCCTCCCACCCTCAAAAA
Organism: Microcaecilia unicolor; assembly: GCF_901765095.1. Lineage (NCBI taxonomy): Eukaryota > Metazoa > Chordata > Amphibia > Gymnophiona > Siphonopidae > Microcaecilia > Microcaecilia unicolor. The sequence goes on along the minus strand of NC_044033.1, from coordinate 347,107,956 downwards.
ATATCTTTAAAAATATTGATTGCCAGCCTCAGATGTCATACTCAGGTCCATGACAGCAGTATGCAGGTCCCTAGAGCAGTTTTAGTGGGTACTGCAGTGCACTTCAGACCCATACCCCCCCAACCTGTTACGTTTGTGGAGGAAACAGCGAGCTCTCCAAAACCCACCACAAACCCACTGTACCCATATCTAGGTGCCCCCTTCACCCGTAAGGCTATGGTAGTGGTGTATAGTTGGGGGTAATGGGGTTGGGGGGGGGTTGGGGGGCTCAGCACACAAGGTAAGGGAGCTATGGATCTGGGAGCAATTTCTGAAGTCCACTGCAGTGCCCCCTAGGGTGCCCGATTGGTGTCCTGGCATGTCAGGGGGACCAGTGCACTACAAATGCTGGCCCCTCCCACAACCAAATGGCTTGCATTTGGTCATTTCTGAGATGGACATCCTCGGTTTCCATTATCGCCAAAAATCAGAAACGACCAAGTCTAGGGACGACCAAATCTAGGGATGACCAAATATAAGGATTTGGACATCCCTGATGGTATTTTCGAAACAAAAGATGGACGTCCATCTTGTTTCAAAAATACAGGTTTCCCTGCCCCTGGGTCAGGACATTTTGCGAGGACGTCCATATCAAAACATGGACGTCCCTTTCGAAAATGCCCCTCCACGTGTATGAGTTGTTGCTCAAGATATAGATATTGTAACGCAATACAACAGTAATCTTCAGAAAATTGGTCTTCAGTAATCTTCAGAAAATCTTCAAGAAATTGCAAGTGCAGCTCTGCTTCCAGGCTGTCTTCTTCCACTGCCTCTGGACCCCATAGCTCAGCCCATCAGTGTCTTCTGCTTTGGGAGGCGTCTCCATTCCCAAGGGTGCCTCTCTACTACACCCAAGTGAATCATTTTATAATAGTTATGAAAATATGTCTATGAAATACAATTTCTTTTGACTATAGGCTTAGAGACAAATACCTCCTGGTATCATCCATTATCCTTTCCTTTAATGTTTTTGGTCTCATGCATTACACCAGTGGTCTCTAATTGTTCTCATACCTCACACTAACATTATCGGCTTTTGTCTCATCTGGAATGTAAACTGCACTGAACCCTGGAAAGGGGATATTAGCGGTATACAAGAATTGATTTGAGATGTAAAGAATTTTCTTTGCAACAGAATGATATCTTGCAGTGCTAGTGATTCACAAAGAGGGTAAATCAGGGAACGAACATTATATTTCCAAGTCTCTAATTAGTATTTTCCCAATTGGTTGCCCTTTGGTTAGATGTTGTTACCGCCTAGGAATCCATTCATATTTAGCAGAGGTAGTGGTCAGGAGATGACTGCAACTTTGAATGTGAAAAAGGTCTACAGCAGGTAGAGGAGAGGTTGAAAGGGAATAGGTTGATCGGACAGCAGGTGAGTGGAGGACTGGGGATTGAGTAGGTGAATGGGAATTTAGGAATGAGGGGCAAAGCAGAGTAGGGGGTGAGCAGGGATGACTGAGGATTTGATAGATTTAAAGAGCGATCCTATGATCAACTGCCTAGCTATCAATGTAAGCCCCATGTTATGAAATAATGACAGACTGAAGTGCCAGGGATAGGGGATGGGATTTGATTTATTGCCTTTCTGTGTTTACAATCAAAGCAGTTTACATATTATATACACAGTGGCGTTCCTAGGGGGGGCGGTGGGTGCAGTCTGCCCCAGGTGCACGCCGCTGGAGGGGTGCCACGCGCCTGTCGGCTCCGCTCGTTCCGTGCTCCCTCTGCCCCGGAACAGGTTACTTCCTGTTCCGGGGCAGAGGCAGCATGGAACGAGCGAAGCCGACAGGCGCGCGGCACCCCCCCCCCCAGCAGGTAAAAATGCACCCGGGGGGGGTGTCCTTTCGCCGGTGGGGGTGGGGGGTGCTGCACCCCGGGGGGGGGGGGGGGTTCATCGGCGATCCGCCCCGGGTGTCAGCCACCCTAGGAACGCCACTGTACTGTATATACAGGTACTTATTTGTACCTGGAGCAATAGAGGGTTGAGTGGTTTGCCTAGGGTCACAAGGAGCTGCAACAGGAATTGTTGTTCTCAGGCTGCTATACTAACCATTAGGCTACTCCTTCACTCTCCAAGTAGTGGAGGTCGCTCTATAGTACACATTAATCATTTCCACCAGTCATTAAACCTTGGGAAGCATTAATTAGATATAATGAAGAACTAAGGGGAATCTGATGGAGGAAGAAATAGAGTAAATTGCTTTTAGCCAGTGAAATTTTATTTCCTATCTGGATAAACCTAAACTGCAATTACATGACACATTGTCAGAATGTGACACCTGACCTGCCTATAAAGCTAATTTCCTGAATCAGGGATACTGCTCCTGGTGGGACTTTTAACCTGACCTTTGATAAATTAAAATACTGTCAGTCTGTCATTATCTTCATAACATGAGCCTTGTGGGGCTTATGTTTATAGCTAGGGAACTGATTATAGGATCGCTCCTTAAATGTTTCAAAGATTTTGTAAGGATTTAAGCAGAGGGTAAAGGCTGGATGTATAAGTGCAGGTCTATACATTTTCTGCAAAATAGCGTTATATTTAGAGGCTAAGAGTGTTAATTTAAATGTTATTTGAGTTGAAATATAATATATATTTCTCTATAGGAATAGAATCTGTAAGAATAGAGGGAATTACTCAGAGCATGTGGTCGCAACATGTGCTGTATTTCTAGTTTCTAAGAACATGTGTTCCGACCATGTGGTCTCACATAAAGGCTATACATATTTAACTTTAGAAGAGTTTATTATTACTACAGGTACCGTAATAATATCACAACAGAGAGGCAGCTTTAAGGAATCTTGCTTACAGGAGAAATTTGCGACAGGATAACAGGTCTGAATCATAAATTAACTTACAGAGTCTTTGTTGCAGAGTTGCTGAAGGTGAGAGAGAGTCTGTAGGAAGGTGTCTGTTATCCAGCTGAGTGATGAGCAACATGAGGCATAGGCAACAGGAGCCCAGAAATCCTTACAGCAGCCAGTGATGGGAGAGAAGAGAGGGAACTGAGACTGAGTGTGTCCCTGGCTTTTATAATGCTCCTATGGAAAACGTAGGGGCAACTGAGTCCTGGGTACTGTAGTTGCAGAGGAGCATGGTCACATGTTTTCTGGACATCTGCTGGTAGAATGGCTTTCTATAGCTTGATGTCCATATTATTTATTTATTTTTTATTTATTGCATTTGTATCCCACATTTTCCCACCTTTTTGCGGGCTCAGTGTGGCTTACAATACATTATGAATAATGGAAATACAATTTGTTACAATTCAGGTTATGGATTACATTGTGACGAGTTAAACGAGACAAAATCAAAATCGTTAAGGAATAAATCAATTGAAAAGAACATTGAGACATTGGAAGGAGACAACGAGAAATTAAGGGGCGCTATATGAAGCATATGGTATACATTTTTCTGTGAGTAGAGGTATGGGTGTGGTGAGATTAGGGGTTGAGAATTCATAAGTGGTTGTATTGATGTATTACTGAACAGTGAGTGTGAGCTTTATGTGTTTTGGTTTTTTCCGTAAATTTTATCAAAAAGATGTGTCTTCAGTGTATAGGTTTCAGTCTGAGTCTTTGTCTGTGATAGGTGGAGTTTCACAAACCCCGGTCCCTGTGGCTGCTGTTATTATGCTGATGGACAGGTATCCACACCCAGCCAAGCTTTTGTTCAGTTTTCCAAGTGGGAGAAAGTGGAACTTGAAATCAGACCAGTTTCTTTGCAGTGGTACTTTTTATATTTGTATCTGACCCAACAAAATATTTCAATAACTCTGGTATCATGCTACAAGAGGAAGTGATGTAGTAATACTCTCAAACCTTCTTCCATTTTCTTTGTTGGTATCAACTGGGGAACCACAGAAAGGAGGTTTCTCAAGAATCAAATAAACAAAACCTGTTTGTTTGTTTTTAATGTGATGTGCATAATTGGCACCGTATTTTTATCAGTTGGTCTGGTCTGCTATAATCAATGTCACTGATTCCCAAGGTTATTTCCATATCTCTTGCCTCCCCTGACTACTGAGATCATTCTAACAACCCTAGACTCACTCATTCTTTATTATACCTTTGGATGTGAAAGATTTAAAAGACAGAATCAAACTGTGGTTACTACAGATCATAGAAGAATGAGGATGTTTCACCCCTCCTGAGTTTAATTTCTGCTACATAGCACCACATCTCAGAATTTGATCCCACTGCCAAAACATTCATCAGAATTGACTTTAGGTAGACATCAAAAGGTGTCTGTGCTCATCTCCTGGATGCAAGCACTTGAAAGCTGCTAAACTGTGAAGACAGTTTTTTAAAGAGTGTGACTAAAGGGCGTTGCTTTCCCCAATAAATCAACAAGCAGGCTCCCACACACAAATTGAATTATAAACCAGGGAGTCACAAGATGTGTTAGAGCTTACTCATCAGTGCTCTGACTCCGGTAACATTTGGGGTAAGCACGGCAGGATTCTGCCTACATCCCTTCCTGCTCCAACTCATCTGGAGGCGATAAAAATTATATTAAAATAATAGAACTAAAGGAGATCTGAGGAAAGGAGGAGGCACTGTGTGTTACCTGGGGAACGGAGGATGGTCTACATCACAATGGTATAAAGATTTCTGGCACTAACAAATTGCTGGATGGAGACCTGGGCCCAGATGCACAAAACTTTAACGACCCTTTAACGAAGAAATTTTGACCCGTAGCATGCATTAAAGGCCATTTTCCGACGACGCTAGCAGCTAACGAAAACGGAATGCAAACGAGTAACTACCACTGTAACGTGGACAATTCGGAATGCACTAACCATACCGACGATTGCACCGACTCATTTACCGTGATAAATTTAACGGCAGTTCAGAGCTGTCTTTAAAGTCTGAGCTGTCAGACACGCATCAAAACAAAAATGAAAAAAGGATCGGGAAGGGGCAAGGGCCGACCTTTATGAGCGTCCTTGCCCCCCCCCCTGCCTGAGGTTGCTGCTGTTCCCCACTCCCCCATGCTTAAAATCGTACCTTTTGTAGGCAGCCCCGACTCCCCCTCTCCCTCCCTTCCTGCTTTTTTACAAAAAACAGCTCCTGCCATCCTCCACCCCATGCCCCGCCCCCGCCGCCCCCCAGAGGTCCCTTTGTGCCCCCCCGCCCGAGGTCGCCGCTGCTCCCCGCTTCCCCCCACTTCCCAAAAATCAAAACTTTAAGCTGCCCCGGCCGGCCCCCTCCCTTTCTCTCTTCTCTTATTCCCGAGCTCCGCCTCCCACCATCCTCCGCCCCATGCCCCGCCCCCACCGCCCCCCCCCAGAGGTCATCGCCGCCGTTCCCCCCTCCACCGGTGCCCCCCTCCGTCTTACCGGGCCGTGCAGCAAAATCAAAATTGCCACACGTCCAATTTGGGTCTGAGACCTTACCGCCAGCCATAGACCTAGCAGTAAAGAATTTGGGCGGTAATGACCTACGTGCATCAGATGCCACTTGGCGCGCATCCGCTACGCACCAGAAAATAAAAAATATTTTTCAGATGTGCATAGCGGACACACACCAAAATTGAAATTACCGCAAGGGCCACGCAGTAACCGGGCAGTAACTCCAATTTGGCATGCGTAGGCGCCTACGTGGCTTAGTAACAGGGGCCCTATATAAGCGAAAAAGCCCAACAAAACAAAATAAGGAAAAACCAGATAGAAAGCATCATAGAGCAAATCATAGTAACATAGTAGATGACGGCAGAAAAAGACCTGCATGGTCAATCCAGTCTGCCCAAGACAAACTCATATGTGTATACCTTACCTTGAATTTGTACCTGTCCTTTTCAGGGCACAGACCATATAAGTCTGCCCAGCAGTATTTCCCGCATAGAGCAAATCAAATCAGCTATGAGACCTTCTGTAGCACAAAGCAATTCTAGATCTGCAGCAGTTCATACATGTTAACCACTTGTCTCCTATGCTGGCTAAAACCTTTTAATTCTACTTTTATTTAATTTCTAATTTTTAAGTGTTTTTATGAGAATTTTCAGTAAAATCAAAACAACAGCAACCCCAGTACTTTACTGACAACACAATGGAACAGTACTGAGGAAAAGACAAAGCTCCCGAAGCCCACTATGAGGAGAGCATGGCATTTCAGTTCTACAGAACCTGCTTCCGGGATGATTTTGAACAGGTCGTTGAACAAACTTCAAGCTGCCACACTTAAGTGGCAACTGGCAAAAAGACGCTTAAGTGTTGCGGCTTGAAGTTTTGTTCAGTGACCTCTTCAAAATCACCCTGGGATTCTGCATATGGTGTTTTAATTTCTGTATGGACATCAAAGCGAATAACAATGCGCATAACTTAATTGGTTAACAAGCAAATCAGTGTTATTAATTGGATGTTAACAAGCAATTATCAGCACTAATTGGCACTAATTAAGATTTACACGCATAAATTGCAAACCTCATCCCGCGAACAGTGTATCAACTCATCTTAAATTTTGTTGTTCAGGGAACACAGCCTATGAGAACAGTGGAGATGCCTGCGTTTGTTAAATTGGTTACTGGTCTCCAGCCAAACAGAACAGTGATTACTTTGGTCACTTTGAACCTGGAATGACACTGAAGCTGGTTGCAGTTCTTGGTGAGCAGACATATATCTGTACCACAACAGACCACTGGACATCCCTTGGGAAATTTTACATTGTGGTGACTATACACTGGATTGAAAGAGTCTTCAGAGAGAAAGTCTGCTTGTCTGACCTTAGGACTGAATGGTTCCTACACATTTGAGATGCTTGCATCAGTTCTTGAAAAAATTCAGGCAGAACCATCAGATGAAAAATTGTTAGAAACAACAGACAATGAGTCCAACTTTGTGAAAGCCTTCTCTGTAACTAGACAGCATCACAGTGATAACAGAGATGAAAATGAAGATGCAAATGATGAATTAGCACTACTTCCAGACCTGCCAAGTCTCCCACATTTAGCAGGAGACTCCCCCTTTGGCAGGTCGTCTCCCGCCAAAGCGGGAAAGTCTCCCACTGAGACAACAGGTCAGGGGATCATTTTTTCCCACACTAGCATCACCGCTGCTGCTTCTTCCGATGAGCAGCAGCAGCAGCAGCGACAAAACAACAAAAAAAGCAAGAATGGGGCCGCTGTCGGTTCTGCCGGCCCTCTCCTCTGCCCCCAGAATGAGCAATAATTGGATACTAACAACTAATTATTGATGTTAATTGGCAGCAGTTAGGATTAGGTGCATATCTGGCTGCACAATATTCTATAACACTGGGCGCCTAAATCCCATGGAGGGGCATAATTGAAAAGGGTGCCCAAGTGTTCCTGAGGACATCCTCGCAGGACATCCTGGCGAAGGGGCGGGGAAACCCGTATTATCGACACAAGATGGGCGTCCATCTTTCGTTTCGATAATACGGTCGGGGATGCCCAAATCGCGAAATTTAGGTCAACCTTAGAGATGGTCGTCCTTAGAGAGGGTCGTCCCCGATTTTCGGCCATAATGGAAATCGAGGACGCCCATCTCAGAAACAACCAAATCCAAGCCATTTGGTCATAGGAGTAGCCAGCATTCGTAGTGCACTGGTCCCCCTGACACGCCAAAACACCAACCGGGCACCCTAGGGGGCACAGCAGTGGACTTCAGAAATTGCTCCCAGGTGCACAGCTCCCTTACCTTGTGTGCTGAGCCCTCCAAAACCCACTACCCACAACTACACGACTACCATAGCCCTTAGGGGTGAAGGGGGGCACCCAGATGTGGGTACAGTGGGTTTTGGGTAGGTTTTGAAGGGCTCACATTTACCACTACAAGTGTAACAGGTAGGGGGGATGGTCCTGGGTCCACCTGCCTGACGCGCACTGCACCCACTAAAACTGCTCCGAGGACCTTCATACTGCTGTCATGGAGCTGGGTATGATATTTGAGGCTGGCATAGAGGCTGGAAAAAATATTAAAAAAAATTTTTTTTGAGGATGGGAGGGGGTTAGTGACCACTGGGGGGAGTAAGGGGAGGTCATCCCTGATTCCCTTTTTGTGGTCATCTGGTCATTTAGGGCACATTTTTGTGGCTTGGTCATAAGAAAAAAAGGACCAGGTAAAGTCGTCCAAGTGTTCGTCAGGGACGCCCTTCTTTTTTCCATTATGGGTCGAGGACGCCCATGTGTTAGGCACGCCCCAGGCCCACCTTCGCTACGCTTCCGACATGCCCCCATGAACTTTGGTCGTCCCTGTGACAGAAAGCAGTTGAGGACGCCAAAAATCGTCTTTCGATTATGACGATTTGGGCGACCCTGGGAGAAGGACGCCCATCTCCTGATTTGTGTCGAAAGATGGGCGTCCTTCTCTTTCAAAAATAAGCCTGATACTGCATAACCCAAAAGGGGCTGTGGCCATAAGAGGGGCATGAGCAGGTCGTGGGCATTATAAAAAGATATGTGCAGTATTATAGAATAATGGGTCTATATGGCCAGCTTGGGCACCGGGATTTACACCAGGTTTCAGCAGGCATAAATTTGGCACCCAGAGTTGAGTGCAGAAATCAGAGCTAAGCGCTATTCTGGAAAGGGCACACACCCTTTGTAGAGTATAACGTACTGCCAGATTTTTCCAGCACCCATTTTAGAGTGCCACTTATTGAATGCCTTCCACGCCACATAAAATAATCACATATGCAATTAATCTTGCCGACATGCACATTTTTGCCTCAGAGCAGGTATGAATGTGTGTCTTCTTTCCCTGGGGTAATTTTATAAGGGACAAAACAGAAGACAACCACAAAATTGGAGAAACTAGATTCACTACGGAGGAAGACGTAGAGACAAGGGAGTAGCGTGATCAACAGGACACTTCCAAGCAAGATCAGGGAGACGAAAAAATATTCTTTAATAGTGGATAAGACTCGACACTGCACCGTGTTTCAGCGAACAACGCCTGCCTCAGGAGTCTGGATATGGTACTCACCTGTAAGTGCAACTGAAGAGCAAGTAAACAAAATCAAGCCTTTAAAAAGACTGATGATTTGTGAATATGCAAGTTGCGTTGTTAAAGTACAAGCAAAAACGTAGAACAGAATAGAGTCCAAAAGAAGCCAAGCAGGAAAATCGCCTTGAAAGTCTGTGCCTTGATAGCCTAAGTGCCCTGTTATGAAACTGATGAAGGGAATAGACGCATATTTTTTCATGACTTCAACAATTGAATTTGCTCCACTTCTTGCAGATTAGAGCTGATCACATTCTGGGGAAACGAGCCACCTGACTGACTGACCCTGTTAAGGTCTGTAAAACTTCAGCAAACCCTACAAATGAAACTTTGAGTAAATAAACCATTAAAATAAATATGCTGCCTGATTGTTAGGGTTTGTGATAATACCACACTTACAAAGCACTCTGACATTTACAGACCTGCCATGAAGGCCTAAACAAAGCTACTCCTAAAACAGGCTCTTTACTGTGTTTATGTTTTCGGATTAGTAGTTGGCATGTCGATGGGAGTTTACAGACTGTGACTTTTGTTAAAAGCAACAAAGCAGCAAGGCCATGAAATCCAGGCAATCCGCTAGAGGACATTGGCTTCCTCCATGTTTTGAGGTGGTTCCATTAGTAAAATGAAATTCCCATTCCCAGCTTCATCAGCACTTTGAGCCTTCACTCCTCCTAACGTTAACCATATCCAAAAACACAAAGGACAATCGCACTACTGTGGCGTTAGAATCTGAACTTGATCCTGCTCCCCAAACTATTTCCAGACGCTGCTGTGAATACTGGTAGTATTGTAATTTTATCTGAACTATAACGAAGGTCATGGAAAGGTCAAAGAGTTTTAGGGGGTTTTTTCTTCTTTTTTTTTTTTTTAAATAAGACTAGAAATTCTTTTGAGCTAAATACTAAAGGCTCAGTTCACCCAAATTGCATCTTAGAATAGTTTCTGCAAAGTGATTTGTCAACTACAGTAGTTAAAAATAATCACATTCTCTGTTGTAATGAAAAATGGCTTAAATTCTCAATAGAGTATCTTGGAATAATTACATAAAGCCCCTTCACATGCCTTGTTAGACCAAACCCCTCTTCCCAACCATTTGGAATTGCACAAAATAGGATCATTTTCACTGTAACATGCATAGTTCTCATGCAGGGCAAAACTGGGTGCCTCAGATTAGACATGTCCATAAATTACTACTAAATGGACTTGGGAAAAATCCACAATTCCAGGAATAACATGTATAGAATGTTTGTACGTTTGGGAAGCTCGCCAGGTGCCCTTGGCCTGGATTGGCCGCTGTTGTGGACAGGATGCTGGGCTCGATGGACCCTTGGTCTTTTCCCAGTGTGGCATTACTTATGTACTTATGTACCACCAAGGGGTATGTTGGGTGCCAGTTCTATAGGGCATTTAGGCATGCCTACACTGTTATATTTATTTATTTATTTATTAGGATTTATTTACTGCCTTTTTGAAGGAATTCACTCAAGGCGGTGTATAGTAAGAATAAATCAAACATGAGCAATAGACAATTACAGCAGTAAAAATATTCAAAGAACAATACAAAGTATGACATGGTATACTACTTGCAATGTCAACACAATACATAATAGAACATTTTAATTGACAGTAAAGGGTAGAAGCAAAGATGATCGACTACTAGCAGAAACCTGCTTTGACTTGCCAAAAGTTGGGCGCAATCAGATGCCAGGTTAATAGCTGATTTAAGTGGGTATGCCTAGGTGTGCCAATCAATGCACACAACTGATAATATTTTATAAGTCGCTCATGTCACTTTGCACCATGCCCATGGCCCACCCATGCTCTGCCCACATGTAGACCCCCTTGCAATTACACGCTATATGGGGAATTCTAGTTATTGCGCCAAATGTTAGGTGCTACTTCTGCACCAAATTTTCAGTGCGGATGTGAGGTGTTGAAACTGGGCAGAAATGGCAGATCCATGCGAAAACACATGCGTCCATTTATAGAACAGCACACGGATCTAAAAAGAGGGTGTGGCCACAGGAGGGGCATGGGTGGGTCAGGGACATTCCCTTAAAATGTGCGCTGTATTATAGAATAGTGCTGATGTGCACCGGAATTTACACCTGGTTTCAGTTGGAGTAACTCCTCATCTCCAAAGTTGAGCATGGATCCCGGTGCAACGTACTGTTCTATAAAGGGTGCTGATCTTGGGACGCCTGTTATAGAAAACCATTCAGCACCAAATTTTGAGTGCCATATACTGAATCCAGTCCTATAGGACTTAGCACTAATGCATATATGCACGTTACTGCTGATTATTGGCACCAGTGATGTGTGTACGTGGCATGTAATTCAAGGCGATTGTTTATAGCGTTGCCTGCATGGTTTTTTACCAGATATGTAGAAATGAGTGGGGGAAGTGTGGAGGGGCATAATCAAATGGAGCACCCAAGTTTTCATGAGGACAAAGGAGCGGGGAAACCAGTATTATCGAAACAAGATGGGTGTCTATCTTTTGTTTCAGTAATACGGTCGGGGACACACAAATCTCAACATTTAGGTCGACCTTAGAGATGGTCAACCTAAATGTTGAGATGGTCGACCTTAAAGATGGTCGTCCCCGGTTCTCGGCCATAATGGAAACCGAGGACGCCCATCTCAAAAACGACCAAATCTGAGCCCTTTGGTCATGGGAGGAGCCAGAATTCATAGTGCACAGGTCCCCCTGACATGCCAGGACGCCAACCGGGCACCCTAGGGGGGCACTGCAGTGGACTTCACAAATTGCTCTCAGGTACATAGCTCCCTTACCTTGGTTGCTGAGCCCCCCCAAAACCCCCAAAACACACTATCCACAACTGTACACCACTACCATAGCCCGAAGGGGTGAAGGGGGGCACCTACATGTGGGTACAGTGGGTTTCAGGTGGGTTTTGAAGGGCTCACATTTACCACCATAAGTGTAAGGTAGGGGGGATGGGCTTGGGTCCGCCTGACTGAAGTGCACTGCACCCACTAAAACTGCTCTAGGGACCTGCATACTGCTGTCATGGAGCTGGGTATGACATTTCATGCTGGTATAGAGGCTGGCAAAAAAAGTTTTTAAAGTTTTTTTTACGGTGGGAGGGGGTTGGTGACCACTGGAGGAGTAAGGGGAGGTCATCTCCAATTCCCTTCGGTGGTCATCTGGTCAGTTTGGGCAACTTTTCACGGCTTGGTCGCAAGACAAAATGGACCAAGTAAAGTCGGCCAAGTGCTCATCAGGGATGCCCTTCTTTTTTCCACTATCAGCAGAGGACGCCCATCTTTTAATCATGCCCCAGTCCCGCGTTCGCTACGGTGCCGACATGCCCCCGGGAACTTTGGTCGTTCCTGCGACGGGAAGCAGTTGAGGATGCCCAAAATTGGCTTTCGATTATGCCGATGTAGGCGACCCTGAGAGAAGGACGCCCATCTCCCGATTTGTGTCGGAAGATGGGCGCCCTTCTCTTTTGAATATAAGCCTGATAGTGAGCGTGCTGTCACTGTGGTATCAACTTGAAATAAGGGCAAAAAGCCTTAAATGTTTTCCCACACTTCCACCACTCTTCTGCCTTATTTAAGTATGCTAAAAACCACTTACATGAGCCAACTCCCTAGGAAGCAATATAGGAAAAAAATTGATGGTGCAAACATGGCAATAATTTTTCTTTGTGGAAAAAAAAGTTGCAATAAAAAAACAAAAACAAATATAATAGTACAAATGAGTTCAAGAAGTAAGTGGAAAGATATGTAAAAAGCAAGCTTGAGTCAGCCTGGTGACCTGCATTGAATTCTTGGGTTTGGCTTTCATTCCCCAGCCTTGCTGGGGCTAGGGTTGTTGCATTCATGGCAGCCATTTTGAGACTGGACCCAGGAGGCTAGGAGTTATTGTATATCCATGTCGGCTCCAATCACATAATGGCTGCCGCTGTTTTCTATTTTATGTGGTGATTTTTTAAAATTTTGTTTCCTCACAATAAGCCTGTTGGTCCACCCCTACTTTTTGTCATTATTGTTTATTCATAGGGGAAACTTTCTCTTTCTTTTTGATTATCCAGGCAGGAGTCACTGATGACATTCTGTTAGTTCCACCTCAATCTCCATCTAATCCTGACTTTTCCTAGTTTCAGTTATATCTGGATAGAACATCATTTCATTCTAAACCCTAAGAAAACAGTGGCCTTATGGGTCAAGGGTCATCAGGGTTTCCCTAGTACTGTTCCCGTTCTGCAGGGTGCTTCCATTCAAATAGTCGATACTGTTAAATACTTAAGATATGAAGTACTTAAGGATTCACTGCTCTCACTTTCAGAACACAAATCTTCAAGTTCAGGTTTCTTTATTGTTTGATATACTGCCCATCAGAAGTTTTCTGAGTGGTTTACATATGTAGTTATATAAAAAAAGAAAAAAAAAGGAGAAAGCAGAACTGCATTAGGTTAGGAAAGGAGGGACGGATAGGAAAGGAGGGACAGTAAAATAGGGCTACAGTGCCCTCTGGGGTTCCCTACAGAACTCATGTCTCAGGCTTCTCCCTTGCAAGTGGAAACCTAGAGAAAAGCTTTTGTAAACAAATAAGTTTTTAGTTCAGCTTTGAATGCCAATAAGGACTCCTGCAGTCTCAAAAGCAGAGATAGGGGCCTTGAATACTGAAGATGCTCTTTTGAATGCATTCGAGCTTTATCTGCCTGAAAGTAAGAATGTCAGATGCTGTTGATCTCCACTGTTAGCTCTTGTTTTCATTCCCTTTGTCTGCGGTGTGTCTTTTCCTTGATGACACCAGCTGTGCCACCCTCCTTTACGCCCTAGTGGTTTCTAAATTGGATTACTGTAATGTAGTTTATACTCCCACTAGTTGCTCTCAAGAAACCTCAAGTGTATAGAACACTGCTATTCGATTACTCACTCATGACCGTCGCTTCAATCATGTGTCCTCTCAGTTGATGCAATACCACTGGCTTCCTATTCAGTTTTGTACTGTGCACAAGATCCTTACTTTGTCCTTCAAGGTCTTACATAAAGGTACCCCCCTTTACCTGGTCTTCTTCATTACTCCCTATAGACCTATTAGGCCTCTTTGCTCTTCTGCTACCCATCAACTCACTACCCTGCCTTTATTTGCAATGAGACTGGAATCCACTTGCCACTCTGCCTTCTTTTCAGTAGCACATTTTCTCTGGAATTCTCTCCCCCAACCAATATGTACGGAACAATCTTGTCTGCATTTTGGGAGCCTTCTGAAAGTCCATCTGTTTTCTCAGGCATTTGCTGGCTAATGCTACTCTCGACCTCCTGGGAAGGGGTTAATCTGGCAGTGATGACTTCTATAGTGGTTGAAGTTTCTTTTTCTCCTAATTCCCTTTCTACTGTCCTTTATTTTGTTGTAGTTCCTTTCCATTTCTTTTTTGGATTGTAAACCACTTTGCTTGTTGAAAGGTGGTATATAAATAAGGCAATAAACATAAGCATTGACTGCACCCACGGTTTCATGCGGCTCTGCTAAGAACATCTAAGAACATACTAAAGCCTCTGTTTACAACATAGTAACATAGTAGATGACAGCAGATAAAGACCTATACAATCCATCCAGTCTGCCCAACAAGATAAACTCATTGTATGAGCTACTTTATATGTATACCTGACCTTGATTTGTCCTTGCCTGCGCTAGCAGCTGGCGATGCAGTACTGTCAACATAGCCCATTCACTTTGAATGGGCTATATCGGCAGTGCTGCGTGGCTTTATAAACAGGGGGGTAAGGCTCTAATAACATCTGACTGCATGAACTTCCGAAGTCAACTAAAAAACTGGCTTTTCCATAAATATTATGGAACAACACAATAGGAATTAAACTACAGAACTCCTTAAACTTTATTTACTACTAAGCCCAACCCATTATGCATGATATACATGAGCAATCATGCATATTCCTATTACAACATACATCACCTGTATATAATTACAGTTTTATATTTGATGAAGTTATTAAATTATAATGATATTCTGTTTAAATGTAAGTGGTTCTGTTAGTTTACAATGTCCTTCGCCTTCAACTTTATGGTTAAGCGAATTACAAATGCCCAAATTATATTAAATGTACCTGAACCCAGAGTGGATACCTGTCTTCTTTTAACAGGTTCCCCTGGATTTCCCTAAATTTTATGGACTTGGACACACTGCGTCAGACCAAAGGTCTATAAAACCCTGTATCCTGTTTCTAACAGTGTCCAATCTAGGTCACAAGTATCTGGTAGGATCCCACAAAGTAGCAAGTTTCCATGCTACCAATCCCAGGGAATAAGCAGTGGCTTTCCTCAGGTCTGCCTTAATACCAGTTTATGGATTTTCTTCTAGGAAATTGTCTAAACCTTTTTAAACCCAGTTGTGTTAACTGCTTGTTCCACATCCTTTGGCAATGAGTTCCAGACCTGAACTATGCATGGAGTGGGAAAAAAAACACAGCACTACTGATTAACTTCATGGCATGTCCCCTAGTCTTTGTACTTTTTGAAATGATTTTAGAGACCTCTATCATATCTCCTCTCAGCTGTCTCTTTTCCAAGCTGAAGAGCCCCAGCCTCCTAGCCTTTCCTCTTAGGGTATTTGTTTGATTCCCTTTACCATTTTGGTCACCCTTCTCTGTACCTTTTCTAATTTAACTCTATCCTTTTTGAAATGCTTTGAAAACTGCACACCATACTCAAGGCACAGTCGCACTGATAGTTAAACTGGGCTTCAGTTAATCTAGTTTTGGGTTCATGGCCTTTTTTCCGTTTTTGTTATTTCCTATATTGATTAAATACTAATTTTTCTATACAAGTTACTACTTGATTGTAATAATTTCATAGTATAAATAAAAAGTTTGATTTATATTTCTTTACTGTCTACGGCATTAAATTCTTAAAAGCAATTAAAATGTGTTACGTGGAGTCTGACTTTGGACGTTTTGCGAAAAACGTCCCAAATCCGAATAGGAAAGAAGGTCATTTTCAAAAGAGAAAAACATCTATCTTTTGTTTTTGAAAATACGGTTCCGAACAACGTTTTGTGATTTGGACGTTTTGTTTTTTGGCACATTAAAAAAAAAAAAAACGGTCAAGTGCAAAACGCACAAAATCAAGCCATTGGGATGTAGAAGGAGCCAGCATTTTTAGTAGACTGCTCCCCCTGACATCCCAGGACAGCAATAGGGCACCTTAGGGGGCACTGCAGTGGACTTCATAAAATGCTCCCAGGTACACATCTGACCATTGCTCCCTACCTTGTGTGCTGAGCCCCTCAAAACCCACTACCTCCAACTGTACACCACTACCATAGCCCTTACAGGTGAAGGTGGCACCTATATGTGGGTACAGTGGGTTTCTGCTGAGTTTTGGAGGGCTCACAGTTTCCTTCACAAGTGTAACAGGTAGGGGGAGATAGGAGCCTGGGTCCACCTGTCTGCAGTGCACTGCACCCAACACTAGACTACTCCAGAGACCTGCATGCTGTTGTAATGGACCTGAGTATAACATCTCAAGCTGGCAAGTAATGTTTTTCATCACATTTTTTAAGGGGTGGGAGGGGGTTAGTGACCACTGGGGGAATAAGGGGAGATCATCCCTGATTCCCTCCAGTGGTCATCTGGTTATTTAGGGCACCTTTTTGTGCATTATTCGTTCTAAAAACAGGTCTAGTTCAAAACATCTGGATGTTTTTTTTTCCCCATTATGGCTGAAAACCGTCTTAGGAACACCCATGTCCCTGCCTGAACACACCCTGATATACCCCCTTGAGATTTGGACGTACTTCTGACCGACTTCATAGAAAAACGTCTAAAAAATGGGTTTATAAAATACTGATTTGGATGTGTTTGCGAGAAAAATGTTCAAATGCTGCTTTATGCTACTTTTTAGACGTTTTTCTGTTTCGAAAATGAGCTTGATAGCTATATAGTAGATTACAGCAAATAAAGACCTGTACAGTCCATCCAGTCTGCTCAACAAGATAAACTCATTACATAAGGTATGATGTGGTACTTCATATGTATACCTGATCTCAATTTGTCCTTGTCATTTTCAGAGCATAGACAGTAGAAGTCTGCCCAGCACGGTCCTTGTTCTAAAACTTCAGAAGTTGTCATCAAAGCCCCTGAAAAGCTCTACTCCAACCCATCCAAATCTATTCAGCCATGATTAGGGCACAGACTGTAGAAGTCTACCCAGCACTGGCCTTGTTCTCCAACTTCTGGAGCTGAATCTGTCCAGCCAAGATCAGGGCACAGACCGTAGACGTTTGCCCAGCACTGGCCTTGTTCTCCAACTTCTGAAGCTGAATCTGTCGAGCCACAATCAGAGTACAGACTGTAGAAGTCTGCCCAGCACTAGCTTTTCTTCCCAATTACCAGTGTTGCCACCTAATCTCTGCTAAGCTTCTTTGGATCCATTCCTTCTAAACAGGATTCCTTTATGTTTATCCCATGCATTTTTGAATTCCATTACTGTTTTCATCTCCACCACCTCCCGTGGGAGGGCATTCCAGGTATCAGAGTGTTCATTACTGCGTAAATATTCCATGAGACTTAAAATGTGCAGTGATCTTCTGAAGTTTTTTTTATTTTTTGGCATTGAATCAGTGATAAAGGAAAGGGGAATGTTACAACACAAACAGAGAAATCCATCGAGAACACTCTCAGCACGTAGTAGGACTGGATTGCTCACATTTTATTTGGACATGGAATTAACTTACATCCATCACATTTTTTAAAGAGTTAAAGTTCTATATACGTGTCGTGTGACAACTGCTCACTGCTCCTCTGCCAAAAACCTAATTAAATGTCTCTCTTATATTCTGATTGCTTCTCTGTATGTCTATTCTTCATATAAAATGTTTAGGAAATAGTGGGAAATTAATGGACTTGGCAGAATGAAATGGGAAGATGGTGAAAAATCTTGATGGAAATATAGTAGATTAAGGGGGGGATCAGCCCCTAGAAGAGCTGCTGATCACTAAAGCTTGCTAGCAAGACTGGGTTCTCTCAAGCAGCCCAAAGGGGCAGAGAGGGAGGGCTGGTCCTAGCTCAGACCTATGAGCCAATAGGGAAAGGAGTCAATCACAGGATACGGCAAACTATAGGAAGGGGGAAGCCCCAGTACACAGTGCTATCTATTATACAGATAATGCAATTAAGTACAAATAATACTCATATTAAATATACATCACAATATACACTGCCTCCATGAATATGGAGGGGGGGGGGCAGAACAGCCATATTGCATGTATGTGCACACATATGCAAATAAGTGGCAATACCCTGCCTAAGCGCTATTCTGGAAATGCCTGACTTCACTTACATAGTGGGTATTTGCAAGGGGGGCTTACAAATAGGCAGTGCATTTTGTCTAGCAAAAAAGGTGCCGGTACTCAGTACCTCCAAGTACCCCCTCAAAAAAAGCCCAGCAAATAGGAAAAGCATGGGCGGGACATAGGCATGCCTTCCTCTTACAAAAGTAACTTATCAAGTGTCCCTGCTGAATTCAGGCACCTACATTTACACCAGCTCTATGGCTGGCATAAATGCAGGTACCCAAATATAGGGCATACTGAAACCAGGTTATGTCTGTATTCTATAATGGAACCTGAGCATCCAGGTTCTGTTATAGAATGGGCTTCCATTATGCGCTTTGGTGCACTTAAATGAGGCACTCGGTTATGGAATTATGCCATAGTGACTGAATAATTGCAACTGTACAAATAATTAGTCATTCTGCCCTAACTCTGCCCTGCACTTTATAGTGCTATGGTGATTAGAGAGACTTACATCGGCACTATCCATAAGTTGCACTGAAAATTCATGGACAGGGCACTTATACTTTTAGTGGTGGCAGCTAAATATATTCTTTTGAATACTGATCAAATTATTTCTAAAGATCCAATTACTCCAGGGCTCAGCTGTCATAACTATATGTACAGACTTAAATGGTAAGGGGAAGGATGGGAGGGGCACAAGAGGTGTAGGCTAAGCTAAGCTCAAATGAAAACTATCAGTTTTGCAACTGGTTTCAAAACTGCTGTGACCTTGAATGTTCCCTTGGAAAAAAAAAGAAACCTCATTCAGTGTAACGCAGTGCACTGTATACCCAGTTTACACTACAGGCATGTTATTCTAGAGCTTTGTGAAGGTCTTTGCATAAATATTTAAACAAGTGTCACTTTCAAGAAAATATTTCAGGTATTGTTGAACTACTTTGGTGGTGACCAGACCCTGAAATATATCCAATAATATTTACTAAGTTAAGCTGAATATATAAACAGGTATCATCTGGAATCTCTATTATTTCTGTTCTTCCTCCCTGAGTCCATTCCAGTTTCTCAAAACACACTTTAAGATCATGGTTCTCACTGTTAACTTATGATTGGTTGAGTAGCTGACAGCTAAAGCCATGGCACTGGCGGTGTAGGAAAAGCCTTCATCTGTGTAAACGTTTCTGCCTTCAGAGCCTATTATTTATTATTTGTTGCATTTGTATACGGTGGTGGTCATGGTGTTGGTGGAGGGGTGGGGATTTCATGCTTGAGGAGGAGTCAGCCCTTATAATGGGGAATTCTGCACAAGAAAATTATGTATGTGCAAAATTTTGCAGACGTTTCAAATACTGTATGCAGAATTTTCAGAAATTTTGTTTAGAATTTTCAAATTTTTTGTGCTGAATTCCCCCAGGAGTACTCTATTCCTCTCACAGTACTTCTCTGTGTGATTTTTGTTAACTGCTAAAACATTACTTTGACAACACATGTAAAACTGTCTTGCAATAAAGTTTTCTGACTCTATCTCCTTTCCATTTCTCGGTGTCTATCTGCTCCTCTTCCCATCCCATTGGTTGCTGCAGGCAGGAATTGTGTCTATTCTAGGTTACAGCAGCTCCCTCCTCTTCCTGCAGTTCATTGGTCAGACATAGCCAACCAATAAGCTGCAGTGGGAGGTGGGAGCTGTAGCTGAGATACAGTAGTCTTTCTTCCTGCCCTCTCATGTGACCCTAAGTGTGGAACTTTCTACTCCATATCTAGAGAAGTGCAACAAAGAATATTGTCGGTGCTCAGGCACCAACAGCATCCACAGAGCTGGCATCTACAAGGGACTTGTATCCAAAGTTCTACTATACCTTCAAGGCCCTTTCTAATCTGAGTTATATCTCCACTGTGCTAAAGCCCACCTTGTCTACTTCACTCAGGTAGCAAGACTTGGAACTGGGAAGCATTCTGTTACAGTGAGACAAGGAAAAGAAAGGTCACTACTTATGTCTGTAATCAGTCCTGGATGCTCTTACTCGGACCCTGACCTCCCCATGGCCCTCCTCAAATCTTTTCAAAAAAAATTATCCCTGGTGGTCCAGTGAACCAGACCCCTTCCCCCCCATGTGCACACCCCCCCCCCCCAGTCCCAACCCCTGTATCCCGCTCAGTACCTTTACAAGGTAGAGGCAGGAGGGCAGGAGCAACTGCTCCCTCCTGCTCGGGCCTGCCCAAAACAAAATGGCAGTGCCCAGGCCCTCCCAGTGCATTCTGGGATGTACTGAGCGGGGCTAAGCACCATATGAGGGCCTGGGCTCTGCCATTTTGTTCCAGGTAGACTAGAGAGAGGAGGTATAGGGAGGTGTGCAGGGAGGAGTGCTGGGTGGGTCGGGTCAGGACTAGGAGGGTGTGTGTGTGTGCATGTGCACACAGAGGGAAGGGATCTGGTTCATTGAACCACCAGGGAAAATGTAAAAAAAAGATTTGGGGGTTCGCAGGGAGGGCCAAAGGAGTGGGGGAGGGAGGTTGTTAGGGTCCATTGGACCAACAGGGAAAATTTTAAATAAGAATCAGGGAGGGTTGAGAGGCAGACGAGTCACAGGGGGGGGGGTTGGCAAGCAAACTGTCGGGAGGTGTGGGGGTGCGGGGGGTTGGGGTCTGGTGCATCAGAGCTGTTTGATAGCTCGGACTCGCAAATAGTGAGTGATATACTGGGGGGGGGGGGGTGTCCGTGCAGCTGATTCGTTTGCGACCTGCTTTGTACATCACACGCTGTTTGCGAGTCACTAAATTTTACTGAGGCAGCCATATTTCACTGCTTCCATTGTGCATTGGGCCCTCTGTTAACACAAAGCAATATTGTTTGTTACATTTGTATCCCACATTTTCCCACCTATTTGCAGGCTCAATGTCGCTTACATGGTACTGTATCAGCGTTCGCCAGTTCTGGTATGAACAAATACAAGGTGATATTATGGTAGAATAAGGTTCGTGTATGATATACACATTGGGGATCTTAGAGAGGAAGAGTTAAGTATGTCCATTACGTGCTTTGGTTTCGTTGTGTTGCAGGTATTCAGTCTTTATGTTGGGTCGGTGGGGTATGCCTTTTTGAATAGGTTTGTTTTTAGTAATTTCTGGAATTTTAGGTGGCCATACGTTCTTTTTACGACTTTTGGCAGTGTGTTCCATAGTTGTGCACTTAAATAGGAAAAGCTGGATGCATACGTTGATTTGTATTTGAGGCCTTTGCAGCTTGGGTAGTGGAGGTTTAGGTACGTTCGTGCTGAGCCTGTTGTGTTTCTGGTTGGTAGGTCTATGAGGTCTGTCATGTATCCCGGGGCTTCTCCGTAAATGATTTTATGAACCATGGTGCAGATTTTGAAAGCAATACGTTCTTTGATTGGGAGCCAGTGCAGTTGTTCTTGGAGGGGTTTGGCGCTGTCAAAACGCTTTTATCCAAATATAAGTCTGGCTGCTGTGTTTTGAGCGGTCTGAAGTTTTTTTTATGATTTGTACTTTGCATCCCGCATAAATTCCGTTGCAGTAGTCTGTCTGGCTTAATACCATTGATTGTATCAGGTTGCGGAATGTTTCCCTCGGGAAGAATGGTTTCACTCGTTTGAGTTTCCACATTGAGTGAAACATTTTCTTTATTGTAGATTTTGCTTGGTTCTCTAGTGATAGCTTCCGGTCGATTGTAACACTGAGAATTTTCAGGTTGTCTGAGATAGGAAAGGTGTAACCTGGGGTGTTTATGTTTGTGGGTTTATATGTATTGTATTGGGATGAGATGATGAGACAGTGTGTTTTTCCTGTGTTGAGTTTTAATTGGAATGCATTTGCTACCATTTGTAAACTGCACAGCCGATAATGTGGAATGCAGTAATCTGCACTTTTGGAAGTGTAGCTAACTGCACTGTTATCTGCCGTATTGGCAGTTAGTGTGCAGTAACAGCCTCTGCCTTAATTGGAAGGAATAGTCCCTACCGATTCCCTTCCTATGCCACATTCTCTCATTGAAATTGCCACGTTGGGTATTTAATACAATTAGTGCATGGTAACAGTTAACATAGTGCTAAGCTCCCTGTTCCTGTGTGCAAGGGCCACGTTAAACACCTAACACGGCCTGGGGAATAGGCCCGTTAGTTTGTTGTGAGTATAAAAAAGAAAGAAAACTCTGAGTTTGCCACAGACTGTAGTTATCTTTTGATTTTTCTCCTGAAGAAAGTCTTTTTCTGCTTTCAACAGAAATTATGTCTTTGTGGCTATTTTATTTTTAAATATGTTAATTGTGGTTGGCTTCATTGTGGAATTTAAAACCAGTTGACTTGTTTATCAGAACGGAGTCATGTGGGTGGGGTCACTTGGTTTTATGAGATTGCTGGATTTTTATACAGTGAGCTTGGAATGAGATTCTATACACAAGAGGCCATTTTGCATCCCTCTAACTCTCAAAGAGTTCTACTGAACTGCACACACAAGAGGTTTCACAAGAAATGGGTGGTATGCTGCTAGAGTAATATTAAATCTGAGCTACTATTAGGTAATTTAATTTGCTGACGACACAAAGTTATTCAAAGTTGTTAAATTGCGGGAGGATTGTGAAAAATTACAAGAGGACCTTATGAGACTGGGCGTCTAAATGGCAGATGACGTTTGATGTGAGCAAGAGCAAAGTGATGCATGTGGGAAAGAGGAACCCGAATTAAAGCTACGTCATGCAAGGTTCCACATTAGGAGTCACAGACCAAGAAAGGGATCTAGGTATCGTCATTGATGATACGTTGAAACCTTCTGCTCAGTGTGCTGCTGCAGCTAAGAAAGCAAATAGAATGTTAGGTATTATTAGGAAAGGAATGAAAAACAAAAATGAGGATGTTATAATGCCTTTTTATCGCTCCATGGTGCGACCGCACATAGAATATTGTGTTCAATTCTGGTCGCCGCATCTCAAAAAAGATATAGTGGAATTAGAAAAGGTACAGAGAAGGGCGACGAAAATAATAAAGGGGATGGGACGACTTCCCTACGACGAAAGGCTAAAGCGGCTCGGGCTCTTCAGCTTGGAGAAAAGGCAGCTGAGAGGAGATATGATAGAGGTCTATAAAATAATGAGTGGAGTTGAATGGGTAGATGTGAAGCGTGTGTTTACGCTTTCTAAAAATACTAGGACTAGGGGGCATGCGATGAAACTACAATGTAGTAAATTTAAAACAAATTGGAGAAAATGTTTCTTCACTCAAAGTGTAATTAAGCTCTGGAATTTGTTGCCAGAGAATGTGGTAAAGGCGGTAGCTTAGCGGATTTAAAAAAGGTTTGGACGGCTTCCTAAAGGAAAAGTCCATAGATCATTATTAAATGGACTTGGGGAAAATCTACTATTTCTGGGATAAGCAGTATAGAATGTTTAGTACTTTTTTGGGATCTTGCCAGGTATTTGTGACCTGGATTGGCCAATGTTGGAAACAGTATGCTGGGCTTGATGGACCTTTGGTCTTTCCCAGTATGGCAATATTTATGTACTTATGTTATGTACTTATTATTATTATTATTTTGGTGTGGGTGTTTCCTTCTGGTTTTTTGGGCTTTCAGGTCAGTCAGTGTCCACCTCTCTTGGGCTACTGTGCCATTAATCTTCATTCACAATTGTATCTTGTATCATCCTCCTAATTCCTTTTACCCATTTCAATGACAGACCTGGGAAAAGGGCCATAATCTGCGGCACAGTTTAGAACCCACTTAACGTGATACTAAGCCTGACTATTAGGTGTCGCTATTCAGTGATGGCCAAGACTTCCTCCTCTCGGGGGCTATGAATGCTGCTATGAGGAAAGGCTAAAGCAGCTAGGATAAAAGATGGATGAGGGGAGATATGATAGAAGTGTATAAAATAATGTGTGGAGTGGAACAGTTAGAGGTGAATCGCTTGTTTACTCTTTCCAAAAATACTAGGACTAGGGAGCACGCAATGAAGCTACAAAGTTGTAAATTTAAAATGAATCAGAGAAAATATTTCTTTATTCAACGTGTAATTAAACTCTGGAATTCATTGCCAGAGAATGTAGTAAAAGCAGTTAGCTTAGTGCAGTTTAAAAAAGGTTTGGATGGCTTCCTAAAGGCAAAGTCTACAGACTTGGGGGAAAATCCACTGCTTATTTCTAGGATAAGCAGCATAAAATGTATGTACTTTTGGGGATCTTGCCAGGTACGTGTGTCCTGAAATGGCCAGTGTTGGAAACACGATGCTGGGCTTGATGGACCTTCGGTCTGTCCCAGTATGGCAATACTTATGTACTTACGTATATACTGTAGGTACTGGGTTTAGTAATAAAATTATTTATTTCTTCTAATTCACTTGATTTTCTATCTTTAACATCTAATTTGCTTGATATTCTTATATACTTTAATTGTAATTATTCTCTGTACTATCATTCCGTTAATGGTTATCGTCATTGAGGCATAATGAAAGCCACATTGAGCCTGCAAATGTGTGGGAAAATGTGGGATACAAATGTAGCAAATAAATAAACCAGGTTCCTCTGAAAGGCAATGAATAGCATTTCTACAGTAACCCCCCCACACACACACATACACACACACACAGGCAGGGAGTATAGCCTCAAAGCTAAACGCCCCCTTCAAATCAAAGTCTCAACAACATGGACTACGGAAATACTATCATAGGCATATTCCCTGTCACTGACAAAAAATAAATACAATTGGAGAAAAAAGCCAAATGGCATTAAAAAAAAAAAACTACACCACAAAACCTTATATGAAAAGGCAGCACTGCAAATATACACCAGCCCTACTAGAACAACGGTACATCTCCTATTGGGACCACAGAACAAGTCAAAATATCACAGATCCCTACATAGAAACTAGTACACAATACCACAATGTGCCACCTGTTTCAAATAGGCTGAGAACAGACCTTCATAAAATACTGAAAGTGACCACAAAATTAGACACAGAAATATGCATGAAAAACAGAATTCACCTGTGCTTTTTTTATGTACTGCAAGATCAATACCATAACTATCCCCAGTATCCCCTTCTCCCATCCTGCTCCATCTTTCTCCCACTCACAGATCAGCAAGGTATATCCCCTTCTCCTGTCCCTCAACAGGTCAGCACCCTCAATATCCCCTATTCTCACTCACTCCCCAGGCCAACACCCTCAGTATCCCTTCTTCCACCACCTCCCTCATGCAAGCAACCTCATTATCCCCTGCTTTCACCCTCTACCTAGACCAGCACCCTCACTATGGCCCATTGTGTTACACATAGTAGGTATATACTAGAGGGGGTATGATACTGAAAGAACATTTACTTCCATCATTTTTCAAGGTTTATTTTTAAATGGGACTGTACAGGCCAATCATAACGTCTTGACCCCTGATGCAGCTTCGACATGTCAGACAGAGTCACTACAAGCCAGTGTGAATGCACAAGAAAAAACAACAGTACCAGAAGAAATGGTCTGAAACTCAAGTAAACATATCATATAAAGCAAACAAATATAACTTAGCTGAAAAGTCTTGAATGCATACGTGCAGTCCAACCAGCACCAGATGAAAAACGAAGGGTTCCCTCTCATTTTGCCCTTTCAAGACTGGTCTTCCAGAAATTGTCCCTAAGATTAGGCTTGGTCTAGATTTGTTGGAATCCTGGTCTTCCGAATTTAAATTTGTAAATTTTTAAATATTTTTTCCAGCCTCTATGCCAGCCTCAAATACCATACCCAGCTCCATGACAGCAGTATGCAGGTCCTTGGAGCAGTTTTAGTGGGTACTGCAGTGCACTTCAGGCAGGCGGACCTAGGCCCATCCCCCCCTACCTGTTTTACTTGTGGTGGTAAATGTGAGCCCTCCAAAACCCACCACAAACCCACTGTATCCAAATCTAGGTGCCCCCCTTCATCCCTAAGGGCTATGGTAGTGGTGTACAGTTGTGGGGAGTGGGTTTTGGGGGGCTCAGCACACAAGGTAAGGGAGCTTTTTCTGAAATCCACTGCGGTGCCCCCCTAGGGTGCCCGATTGGTGTCCTGGCATGTGAGGGGGACCAGTGCACTACGAATGCTGGCTCCTCCCTGGACCAAAGGGCTTGGATTTGGTCGTTTCTGAGATGGGCATCCTCAGGTTCAATTATCGTGGACGACCATCTCTAGGGACGACCATCTCTAAGGTCGACCTAAATGTGGAGATTTGGGCATCCCCAACCGTATTATCAAAATGAAAGATGGCCGCCCATCTTGTTTCGATAATATGGGTTTCCCTGCCCCTTCGTCGGGACATCCTGCGAGGATGCCCTCAGGAAATCTTGGTCGCCCTGTTCGATTATGCCCCTCTATGTATTTTGCTTATAGAACTGTTGAAAAAAATGTATTTAAGGAAAACATGATTTTCTTCAATGGCACCATCCTGAGCACAGCAGTACGAATGTGCCCAAAGGTGTCTCTAATTACAGTGGCGTTAGACTGGCAGCCACTGCTCATTTCTGCTAGGGGCAATGTCTCCCAATTTTTGCATACCATGACTGCAATGAACCTTACTGCTGAGTGAGTATCTGACTGGAGTATTCCTTGTGACTCATGGACTGTGAAAACCTTCTTTGCATGTGCCAACACTTTAAGGAAATAAATCATAGTGAGGGCTGGGTCCAACAGAACTCTCAGTACCTGGAAGTTCCTCACAGCTTAGTTATTGAAGGCCTCTCTCTGTAGATACAAACCTTAAAAATGCATCCTTTTCTGTCAGCAAAGTGTTCTATAACCAATAAATCCACACTAAATTGACATTCATGGTAGAAATGATGGTCTGGTTGAGAACCTCAAAGTAAGGAGTAGTGTGATCAGCAGAGCTCTTCCATAAAAAGATAGCTGGATGAGGAATATGATGGAAAACAATCCTTATTCGTGAGACCCTGACATGTAAGTCTTAGTACTAGCCAGCTTGTTCCTGTAAACCTCCTTTGTCAGTTTGGCAATATGTCTCAGGTTTGATTTTTGCTGATATTTATGAATGTTTTATTCCCTCTTCAAGGGTGAATATCCATATTTTGACTACTTGCACCAGAAATGTATCCAGCCTCCTGGAAACATCTCCAGATACTCAGGAATGTGAAGATCTTTCTGAGGAAGACGATTCAAATTTGGCCTTCCTACCCCTTAAGTATCATCGGATTGTGTGAAGGGCCAGTACATGTTTAAATTCAGCACAAAATTTGCAAGAACTTGGTTTAGTCACATGAAAATAAAGAAGCTGTAAAGTTATGGGGCAGGGATGATGGTCACTCTGCTACAGAAATTAGATTTTGATGTCTCTTTAAAAATGTTCCATAGGGCTGGCCTGCAGACTCTCATGTCAAATTTGTGCACTATTGTGTGGAAGGTCATGGTTCAATCCCTGAATCAAGTCTTCCACAACCCAGATTGACTGGAGATGTTCTATTGGTAGTGTTCAGAGCTCCAGGAGGAAGGTGAGTCATGGTCCTCATCAAGAGCAACACCTTGTGGCTGGATTTACACTCCATCATAGAGGACTCCGGAAAATAGCCTGGTATATGACTTCTGTACTCAAGACCAATCCTACAATGACTAGACTAAATTAGAAAGGGAGGTTCTGTTAAAATAGAGGACAATTACCAGATATTTGTGAATGAAGGCTCATGGCTTAGGATACCACACTGGTTCCAAATGAGCTGGAAGAAAGGAGAAATTACTAGGTTGAAAAAAAGAAGAAAAAAAAATGTTTCACACTCAGCATCGCATGGACCTATTGACATATATCTGAGCAGAATGAGTAGACTGTCAGGATTGCAGACTTTTCCTTTGGTGCCAGTAACGTGTGCCATCCCCACTTGAGTTCATCCCTGGTGGACAGCATTAGGAGCTTATAGTCTTCTTTTGATGTCTTTTGTCCTTCCCCGTTTCCATAATATGGTTGTAACCCCCATCCTCCAATGGTACCCTGTGCCAACGTATGCTTGCAGGAGGTAGTCCAGAAGACACATTTAGATGTAGGAGGAGTGTGAATAGGTAAGAACACTTCCTTACCTGGATAAACAGAGTTCTGGGTCACTGATCCACCAGAGCTACTGTATATGGATAGATATAACTAGCTGCTCAGAGACTTTCTCTGCCAGCTTCACACAAAAAAATAACCAGAGAGCAGGCTAGTAATTCACTCTATTAACTTTACTATAAGTCAAGGGAGGTTAACGTAAATAACAGGAGTAAACAACCAAACACCTATAATCATCATCATCATTTATTAATTTGATATACCGCAAAGGACAAAAAACAATGGTATCTAAGTAGGGTACAATATAAAATAATGGAAGCTAGAAAGAGAGAGATAAGAAAGATACAAAATAAGGGAAAGAGTCAGGAAGACAACTAACTAAAAATGGGAAAGCCAGTCTGAATAGATGAGTTTTGAGAGCAGTTGGAAAGTATCAGAGGGTTCAGAGCGGATCTGCAGGGGAAGTGAATTCCAGAGCATAGGACCGATATAATTGAAAGCAGAGGCACAAGTGACATCCAGACAAATGACAGAAGGAAGAGGTAGGGAGAGGAGACCAGCATTAGAGGACCGGAGTGTGCAAGGAGAGCGTAGGGAATGAGTAGACATTGTAAACAGTCAGGGGCATGGGGAAAGCATCTTTTGTAAGTGAGGGTCAAAACTTTTGAACTGAATATGAGAGAAAAGAGGCAGCCAGTGTTCAGTGTGAAGGAGTGAAGTAATGTGGTTGAACAGGTGGGCATTATGAAGTAATTCTATGGCTGTAGACTGTACTAACTGAAGGCATTTAGTGGAGCATAGTGGTAAGCCACCATACAGAATGTTGTAATAGTCCAGATGTGTGATGACTAGGGCAAAGAGCAGAGTGTGAATAGGGGAGGATGGGAGAAAGGGGCGAACAGAGCGAATGTTGTGAAGGGTGTAGCATGAAGAATGGACTACGGCATTGATTTGAGTCTTGAAGGTGAGTTGACACTCAAGGAAGACACCAAAGACATCAACTTTCTCTCTCCTATAAAGATTCCATTAAAGACTTTAATGGAATCTTTATAGGAGAGAGAAAGTTGATGAATCTGTGGAGCAGGAGGAATGGCCACATTGGGGTCAGCAAAGCAAATGACTTTGCATTTTATTAGTATTAAGGAAAAATGGTGATCCTTCAACTATGACAAAGCCTTTTGGAGGCAGAGATTGAGCTTGGTATGTATGATTAGGTGGGATTCAGTAAAGAATCTGGATATCGTCTGCGTAAGAAAAAGGTAGACAACCATTGACTGGATGAGAGTTAAAAGTGGAGCAAGAAAAATGTTGAAGAAGATGGGCCAGAATCAAACCTTGTGGGACTCCATAGGATAGGAAGAACAGAACATGAATTGAGATGAGAGAGTTGGTAGGTTCGGTTAGTCAATTAGCTTTGACACCATTGCAAGACGGTGTCAGCCAAGCCAATAGAGTGTAAACGCAGAAGAAGAAGGTGAACAACAAGGTCAAAAGCAGAGGAAAGATCCAAGGAAACAATGACCACCGAGAATCGCTGATCTAAAGAAGTTCCGATACAAACATGAAGGGCAGCAAGACTAGCTATTGTACTATGATGTTATGTGAAGCCTGCTTGGTAAGGGTGAAGGATCAGAGACTTTTCAAAGAATGACGATAGCTGATGGAAGACAATTTTTTCAAGAACTTTAGAAAAGAAAAGTAGACTGGATACTGGGCAATACAAAGAGAACAAAGTATAAGGTGCATATAAAAAATAACTACATCTCTTATACACAACAAAGGTTAATTTCTGACACATAAAGTTCTAGTCAGCTAACTGTAAATCTAAGGGGTCTGACATAATATATTTACTCAACATAAACATATGCTTGTTTTGCACTTAAAACTTCTCCTTCTTTACTTTGTTGGGGCCCAAGTAACCGTTGGAGCTCTTAACCGTGCAGGAGGTGACCAGAAGAACAGATATTTAAACAATGTAGATAATGCCGCTTTCTTTCCGTGTGTCTGTCCCTGTGGTGCTGCTAGTTTCTGAACACTACCTAACTAAAGGTTAGAAGCTAAAAACAGACCCTGATTATTCAGCGCTATTTAATGGCCAGAACAGCTGCTGACCAGTTAAATAGCATTTAACCGGCTATCCATCAGTATTCAACAGGGGATAACTGACTATCCCTCGCGGAATATCTCCGGTTAGTGGCTAGCAGATAGCCGGTTATATTGCCCGATATAACTAGCTATCTGCCTATTTTTAAAGCTGGTTTGGTGGCCATATTTAGTCGCGTGAAAACGTGGGATATCTTTGGCTGGTTTAAAAATAACCAGCTACGTCTGAATATCGACTTAACTGGTTATCTTTAAACCGGCCCAAAATAAACCGGCTATTCAATGCCAGTCACCGGTCTGGCATTGAATACCTGGACTCAGCACTGACCACGGGAGCTAGTCAGTCTAACTCCTGAGGTCTGAATATCACCTCCAGAATACATTATGCGCTTCAGTAAAAGCCTTTGCCTTTCTTTTTCCAGATACTGGCCAGGTTACTGAGACAATCTCCTGCTTATTTTCTGCCAGTGAGAATCTCTGCAGCTGAAACAAGATGCTGTGTTTCTTAAGGGAATTCCTTTGTGTTTTCTTTAGGCTTGAAGAGTTCAACTTGTATCTTTTTTCTCTCAGGTTTTGTTTGGTTCCTGTTGCTGGCTTCCCCACTCCAAAACTGCTCACCTCTCCCCAACACGCTCTTCTCCTTTCTCTCTGAAATTCCTGACCATTTCTCAGGCTGAAAAATCCGAATCCTTCAAAATAACCAGTAGTAGTTATCTGCTCTTTGCAGTGGAGGAGTCTATGTAGTATATAGACAGCTTCCTTGTTGCTATGCTATCTGAGGCCTGCTTGCTGAAATTTCTGTTATTTCTTTTCTGAAAGATTCAGTCAGTACGGGTCAGGAATCCCCCTCCTACAGTGTTCGCAAGCAACACTAGAAATAAACTCTCTCACCTACACAATGGTTAGTCCTTTCGCTGCTGGAAAGCAAGGTCCAGCTGAGTAGAGGTTTCGAAAAGTTGGCTCCTATGTCTAGTGTCCCTAATTTCTCCAGCTTATGCTGTGTGTACACGACCATTTATGTGAGGGAGAGAGCTAATATAGCTAATTACATCTTCTTCAGTCAGTTGAAGCTGAAGCAATACAGCCCCAATGTTGCTATTGAACACATTATTCCTACAGCTCATCCTCCCATAGGACATTGCCCTCTATCCAGAGGCATCACACAAAGAGACAAGCTGGGAGGGGCGGACTAGAAAGAAGACATTTCTGTAAGGCCAGGTAATTCAGGTGCACTAAATATTTTTTTCCTCTTTTTTTTTTTTAAATCCAGTCTAAAAGAACAGTATTTTCGTAATAGGATTAGATGTTTAATAACTTCCAGGATTTTTAGGTTATTTTATTTTTCTTTTCAAATTGCAGACCAATAGACCTGTTCAGGTATGTTAAATATTGCAGTTATTTTCTTTCTGTCTCTTCTCATCTTAAGGAAGTGTTGAAGATATTTTAGGGGTGAATTAAAAGAAACATTCACTAGCTGACTCTTAACAGTCGGCTCTCCAAGAAGGGGGGGAAAAAAACCCACTTTGATTTTATTGCAGATTCAGGTCTGTAGGAATTAACTGACACACTCCTCCAGGCTCCTTATCTGCAGTTCACTGACATTGATCATACAAGAGCCATAAACCTTCAAGATAAGGAGATCAGGCAAAATGGATCATCCCTATCCTTCTGGTAACTATTTCTGCAGCTGTCTGAAGGTGGGTTCTCTGCTGTGATCTACAGCTCAGGAGAAAGGATGAGGCAGCACATGTCTTAGGGAAAGGAAGAGTGCCTTTATGCTGGTCAGTGGTGCTTAATGACATTTGCCACTTTAGAAAATGTCTCAGATTCTAGCATGCTGCAAATTGTTCATTACTGAGAAAGACTGTGTACAGAAAACGATGCATTATAACTCAGTTAAAATAGCAAAGATTGTGCAGCCCTGCAGGAGTGAGAGAGGGTTACCACAAAGCTGAATTCAGGAAGGGGGAACTGCTTGCTTATTGAGCAGATGTTCCTGCATATTTTGGGTATAAAAGTTAAAGATTTCTTTCTATCCACATTACCTTCTTCCTGCAGTTTATTGTAATGATTATGATATCTCTGTAATTCTTAGGGGTGTCCAGCTCCCAAATGTTTGTATTGTTTAGCGTCCCATGTAATTTATGGGGATTTTCATTTTGTTTGGATTTTTCAAAAATGTTGCCGTTTTGGGAGCAATATTGGTAGGGATTGCTCATCATTCAAAACAATACACATAATGTGTGTGTGTGGGGGGGGGGGGGGGGGGGGCTTCCCTGTCATTTCAGGGAAAAAATATTAAATGCCATTGACATTACAAACAAAGGCACATCCTTAGTAATTTTTACAGGTGTGCTAGATTTGGTTAGGAGAAGCTACACTCATCATATCAATCTTGAAAGTCTTTTAAGGCAGCAGTACCAGTGGCATTGTATGTTGTATGATTCATTTGGTTTTTATAACAATATCGTTCACACACTGTATTTTCTTTCTTCATTTGTAGTAGGTAATAAATAGAAATAAAGCAAGACAAAAAAAAAAGAAAATAAGATGATACCTTTTTTTATTGGACTAACAATACATTTTTTGATGAGTTTTCAAAGGTAATCCTTCTTCTTCAGATCAGAAATGAGCAAATGATGACATATATCAGAATATATCTGTGAAACATAAAAGCATTCCAATGACAGTCTCATGGGGAAAGTAGGGGTAGGTGGGGAGGGGGGGTGGTGAGAAACAGGGAGAGGTGGATGGGTGATCAGAGGGTGACAAAGCAGTAAAATTTTATGGTTTATAATGTGATAGGAAATCCAGATTTTTGTAAGTCTTGTCTGGTGGGTGCCAAAATATTTCATCATTTTGACTTCAAAGGTTTTACATTTCTCAATGGTTTTGAAATTCCTTTTTAGTATTCTCATCATAAAGTCATTAGTGCAGTGTTCTGGTCTGGCAAAGTGCTATCCTATAGAGGTGTCACCCTGGTTAGCACCAGTGACGTTCCTAGGGTGGCTGACACCCGGGGCGGATCGCCGATGCGCCCCCCCCGGGTGCAGCGCAACCCCCCCATCCCCGGCGAAAGGATACCCCTCTGGGTGCATTTTTACCTGCTGGGGGGTGCCGTGCGCCTGTCGGCTTCGCTCGTTCCATGCTCCCTCTGCCCCGGAACAGGAAGTAACCTTTCCGGGGCAGAGGGAGCACGGAACAAGCGGAGCCAACAGGCGCGTGGCACCCTACCCGGGGCGGACCGCCCCCACCGCCCCCCCTTGGTACACCACTGGTTAGCACTATAGTTTCTGATGTAGTGTCTGGGTAGATTCAATCTCATCTTAAGCATTTGGCCTGTCTCTTCATTTGTAGTGTATTCCTGAGCAGAGAGTGGTATTTTAAAGGTTTCAAAGGATCTCACGTATTTCGCCTACTTTCTGTTATGAATAGCAAATAAATCAAGTGGATGTGGGCAGGTCTCTGTCAGACACACGGAACTTGTTTAGGGAGTTAGCAGCTGGGTGTCTGCACATAATATCCAGTCCAATAGAGTTCATGTTTTGAAGATTATTGACTCAATGTAGATGACAGTTTCAATAGATGGTAATTTTATAACGAGCTCCTTGTGTTTGAAGCCAAAATAGGTTCCTATGTTAGTTCTAGTGTGTATTTATAAAAAAAATACTTGGGACACAGTGGCAGCAATTATCAATATCAATATAGCTCTTGTTTACTGCTATTTCCCCTGAAAAGTGCACTGTACAGAAATACAAATATCCACCAAAAGAATTACATTATAAGTATTAATATCAAATCTCTTGAAAAGGTCTGATTGATACAACAAAATATAAAATTATAAACATAAATCAGGTAACAAATCTAATCAGACAGCAGTTTATTAATAAGAATAAACGTAGATCAAAAACAAATCTCATCAAACAGTATAGTATTATAAAATATAAACGTAGTTCAACTATTAAGTCTCATCAGACATCGGAGTACATACTATACAGTTACACCTAGTTTGAAGTTGCGTACATTTATGGCTGCTCAGGAACAAGTAAAGGGGTGAATATTCAAAGTGATGTGAATGGCCAGAAAAGGCTTTGGGATGTTTAAATCATTTCTCCAGGTCTAACCAGCATATTCAGCGATGCTTAACCGGACTGTGCCGCTGAAAATGCCCAATTAGTGCCAAAGCCAAAACTGACTATTTTAAGGGTGTTCCAGAGTTGGCAATTAGCTGGTTATGTGCTAGGGGGTCCTTTTACTAAGGTTTGATGAAAAATGGCCTATGGTAGTGTAGACGCATGTTTTGGGTGCACACAGAATCATTTTTTAGCGCACCTGTAAAAAATGCCTTTTTAAAATTTTTGCTGAAAATGGACGTGCGGAAAAATGGAAAATTGCCGCACATCCATTTTGGGTCTGAGACCTTACCGCCAGCCATTGACCTAGTGGTAACGTCTCACACAGTAACTGGGCGGTAATGACCTACACGCATCAAATGACGTGCGCCAGAAAATAAAAAATATTTTTCGGATGTGCGAAGCGGACGCACACCAAAAATAAAATTACTGCAAGAGCCATGCAGTAGCCAGGTGGTAACTAAGAATTGGCGTGCATTGGGCGCGTGTAGATGCTTACGCGGCTTAGTAAACGGGCCCATGTAGTAGCTAGGATATCCACATAAATAGGACCACATTAAGGAGCCTGGACGTGGCCTGGCATTCAATATCTTGGCATAAATCCAGACGGTTGGTAAAGTGCTGACTACTGCCGGCTGAATATCTACCTCATTAATGTTATGGTACTACCTGTTAAAATTTGCATTCACATTCAGGTGGATGCTATTCTATAAGGCATGGCACCTAACTCTACTAGTGTGTAACTCAAAAGAAGGCGTGGCCATGGGCATGTCAGGGGTGTTTTGAAAAGTTGCACACGTAATTACAGAATACTGCTTCTGCGCACTTAACTTGGGCGCCAGCATTTATACCAGGTTTCAGCAGGCATAAGTCTGGCAACCAAATGTAGGCATGGGAATCAGTGCTAAGCATAATTCTATAATGGGCAGACACAGGGGCACCCATGGCCATCTACCACCTGAGGCAGAGACGAGATGCCACCCCTGCCACCATCGTCCCTGCTCCCACTGCCACCGCCTCTGCCTGATCTGGCATCTCCCCTCCCCTTCCCTCCTCCACCCTCTTCCCCATGTTTACCTTATTTTATTTTTTCCAAAAGGTGGCAGTGGCAGCGATTCCCATAGGCTGCCCTACCGTGGTCTTGCCAGCACCGTCCTCTTTGCTGTACTGTGTCCCGCCTCTGAGGAAAACAGGAAACTACGTGAAGAGGCGGGCCACAGTAGGGAGAAGGGCAGCCCATGGGAATTGCTGCTGCTGCTGCTGCCTTTTGGAAAATAAAAAAGTAAGGTAAACATGAGAAGAAGGTTGAGGAGGAAAGAAGAGAGTTCCGCTTCTTGGAGAGTGCCACCTGAGCTCCTGCCTCAGTTGGCCTAATGGTAGGGCCACCACTGGGTGATCACCCTTTATAGCATCATGCTTAGCACCAAATTTTATGGCGCCGAATTTTGAGTGCTATTTATAAAATTCCCCCCATATGACAAAGAGGCTGGTGGCACCTTATAATCTGCTGTAACTAGGTGTATTGAGGCATGAACTATAGTATCCAATATCTCAGCTATAACAAGGTTGTAAAGGGAAGGGAGATTCGTTTCCATGGAATTATTGACAAAGCACTCAGTGGAGAGTGATTTAATAATAGGATACCTATCTAACGGGGTCTTTTACAAAGCATCAGTAAGCCCAACGCAGGCTTACTGAATGCTAAATTGAGACTACCGCTGGCCCAACGTGGCCTCCAGCGGGAGTTCCACCCTGAGTGCGTGCCATTTCCGGGGGAAAAAGAAAACCCTGAAAATGGCTTGCACAGCAGTAACCCGGCTGCAATACAAATCAAACAACATAAAATAAAGTATTTATTTATTTATTGGTGTTTATATCCCACATAGTTCGAATGTTAATTATTCAGTTCTATGTGGCTTACAATAATTAAGTTTAATATCTTTTATTGGATTTCAATACAATACAATAGAAGCAGGAGCTCATCACAGTACAACAAGCAACATTTACAAATCATGGCAAAACTAGAGCTCACATTTAAGAAGCAACTATCCACAACTAGAATCACATTAAGAAAAAAGGGGAAGAAAGAGGAGCGGAGAAGAAGAAAGAAAAAAAAGGGAAGGGGGAGGGCTGGAGGATACAAATCCAGACATAGAGCATGCATAGGCCACAAAATACATCAAACTCAGTGCTTATCTCTATACCGAAGCAAAATAAGATACCAGTGGCAGCCATTTTTCCCTGTAGGAAGCGAAGCAAGAAGATTTCTTCGCCAGATGTAATTCAAATTTGTACATTTGGAGCAATAAGTTCCACCATTCCTAAGACTAGAAATGCATACAATATATTTTTACAAGTATGAAGAAAACATATAAACAGTGAGATTAAGAGGAAACCAATAAGGATATCATAACATTTTCTGTTTTTCATTGTCTAACAATTCAAAAATTAGTTAAAAATTAGTTAAAAAGGAATGCCTAGAGAAATTTGTGAAATATTAGATAGCTGGTAATCCTTTTTATCTCACTAGGGGGACATCGTACTGGCACCTACGTAGGTCAAATTGGAACTACCGCCCTGCTACTGTGTGCCCCGGGCGGTAATTCCATTTTTGACGCGCATCCAAAACACGCGTTAGAAAATATTTTCTATTTTCTACCACATGGCGCTTACCCGCACTAACGATTACCGCCCGGTTAATGCATGAGACCTTACCGCTAAGTCAATGGGTGGTGGTAAGGTCTCAGGCTGAAAATGGATGCGCACAGATTTTAATTTTGCCGCACATCCATTTTTGGCCAAAAAAAGGCCTTTTTTCCAGGCACACTGAAAAATGGACCTGCGCACGTCCAAAACACATGCCTACACCAGCGCAGGCCATTTTTCAGCACGCGTTAGTAAAAGGGCCCCTAGGGATGGTGTTTCACCATTTTGAACCTGTATGTGAGAAATCTCTGTTCACTATTTTTATTTATTTATTTATTAGGATTTGCTTACCGCCTTTTTGAAGGAATTCAATCAAGGCGGTGTACAGTAAGAATAGATCAAACATGAGCAATAGACAATTACAGCAGTAAAAATATTCAAAAACAATACAAAGTATGGCATGGTATACTATTTACAATGTCAACACAATGCGCAATAGAACATTATAAGTGATAGCAAAGGGTAAAGCAAAGATGTAACATATAGAAGGGTAAGAAGGGAAGGGAAGGGAAATGGGACTTGATATATCGCCTTTCTGAGGTTTTTGCAACTACATTCAAAGCGGTTTACATATATTCAGGTACTTATTTTGAAAGTAGAAAGAGCTAGAAAGTAAGGTGATTGATTTAAAGAAAGTTGCAAATGAGGTCAGAGAAATGGTTAAATGTTATCTCAGCTAGGGTAGGAGTGGATAAACATGTCCTGCTGCAGTAAATATGCAGCCTGAGTACTCCTTGTGTGTGTGAGTGAGACTAACAAGTTAGTTACTTCTTCCAGTAAAGGCCTTGTTGAAGAGCCAAGCTTTCACCTGCTTCCTGAAGTAGAGATAGTCTTGTGTTAAGTGCAGCCTTTCAGGCAGTGCATTCCAGAGTGTGGGGGCTACTCCGGAGAAGGTTCGCTTGCGGGTATCACATCATCTAATATCTTTTGGAGAGGGTGTAGTTAGTGAAAGTCCTTGGGAGGACCTTAGTGTCCTTGGTGGTGTGGGGAGGATCATCCTATTTTTCAGGTACTCAGGGCCATTTCCTTTCAGGGCCTTGAAGATTAGACATAGAGTTTTAAATTTAGCCCTGTATTGTACTGGTAGCCAATGAAGTTTTTGCAAAAATGGTATGATATGGTCACGTCGCTTGCAACCTTCTATGAGTCTTGGTGCTGCATTCTGAATCAACTGGAGCTGGTGCAGGCCCTTTGTAGTCAGACCATTGTATAGTGCATTGCAGTAATCCAGTCTTGATGTTTTCATGGCATGTACAACTGGGATAAGATTTTCCTTCTCGATGTAAGGAGAGAGGCAGCGTAGCTGTCACAAATAGTAGAAGCAGCTCTTGAAGATTGCTTGGATTTGGGGAATCAGTGTAAGTGTTGAATCTAACTGTATTCCAAGGTTTCTGACTTGTGATTTGAGGGGGAGATCATACTTCCCAAAAGGGATTTTGATGTCAGGTATGTATCCACTTGTATTAGGGACCCAGAGAAGCTCGGTTTTACTTGGGTTCAGGCAAAGTTTGTTGTGTTTAGCCCATTCTTGAATTGATGTTAGACAGGTAATCAGTTTATTCAAGGCTGTAGGTAAGTCAGGTTCAATGAGTATGAGCAGCTGCACATCATCCACATAGATGTAGAACTGAGTGTCCATTTACCGATTCAGCTGAGCTAGTGGTTTGAGGTAGATGTTGAACAGAATAGGTGACAGTATAGATCCTTGTGGTACCCCGCAGGTCAGTGTCCATGGTAGTCATGAGTTGCTGCCAAACATTATGGATTGTTGCCTGTCTGATAGGTAGGATCTGAACCAAGCAAGCAAGCACTGTTCCATTGATACCTGTTTCTGTCAGTTGTGCTAGCATGATATTGTATTGTATTGTAACATTTATACTCCGCGCTTTCCCAAGGTCTCTTAGGATTTTGTCAAGGCTGTCCTCTGTCATTTAGTTAAAAGTGTCCCATTTGTCTCTGTCAGGAGGGGGCGAGTTTGTGCACCCCTGGTTGACTGGTTGGGGACTGAGTGGGATTGCCAGTGAATCCTGGCAAAGACTTTTATTTTTGTTGACAAAGTATGCAGTAAAATCATTGCAATTCAGTTTAGACTAGGCAGGCTGGTTCTGTTGTGGGGGCTGCAGTAAGCTGTTTACTGTACTGAACTATTCTTTTATTATTCTTTTATTAGGATTTAT
Source organism: Microcaecilia unicolor (assembly GCF_901765095.1). Taxonomy (NCBI): domain Eukaryota; kingdom Metazoa; phylum Chordata; class Amphibia; order Gymnophiona; family Siphonopidae; genus Microcaecilia; species Microcaecilia unicolor. The sequence continues at coordinate 347,068,523 of NC_044033.1, read as the reverse complement.
TTACCGCCTTTTGAAGGAATTCACTCAAGGCAGTAAGAATAGATCCAACATGAGCAATAGGCAATTACAACAGTAAAATATTCAAATAACAATCCAAAGCATGACATGGTATACTACTTACAATGTCAACACAATACGAAATAGAACATTTTAATTAATAGTGAAGGGTAAAGCAGATGGAACATATAGATAGGCAAGAGAGTAGGAGGAGTTAGAAAATAAGGTGACACAATTTGGGGTCAGGCCCGCCCAACAGCAGTGTACCTGACAGCGATTCCAGTTGCAGGCTCCGCTCGTATTCGCAGCGATTCCCACACGCTGCTTGACGGCTGCCGCTCAACACTCTCCCTGCGCTACTAAAGCGCTAACCCAGAAGCCTCTCCTCTGCAGAGGAGAGACTTCTGGGTTAGCGCTTAGTAGCGCAAGGAGGTTGTTTGAGCGGCAGCCAGCAAGCAGCGTGTGGGAATCGCTGCGACTGCGAGCAGAGCCTGCAACTGGAATCGCTGTCAGTCGGGTCCAGGAACACTGCTGCTGGACGGGCCTGCAAGGAGGGTGAGGGAAGATGAAGTGAAAGTTGCTGCAGCTGCACGGGGGGGAGGGAAGATGGAAAGATGAGGCATGGTAGGTGGCTGGGTGGGAGGGAGGGGGAGATGCACGGGGAAGAAGGGAGAGATGCAGCAAAGGGGTGGAGGGGTGAGGAAGGGAGAAGTTTTGGCTGTGTATGAGGTGGAGGGGAGGAAGACATGCTGCATAGAGAGGGGATAGGTGATGAGGGGGAGAAATGGTGAGCATAGGGGTGGAGAGGAGGGGGAAATGGTGGGCATAGGGGTGGAGGGAAGGGAGAAATGTTAGACATGATGGTAGAGGGAAGGAAGGGAGAAATGCATTGGAAGGGGAGAGAGATGTTGGATCAGAACACAAGGGAAAGGGAGAGAGAGATGGGGACAGTGGGAATGAGAGGGGGAGATAGACATGGAGGTGGATGAGAGGGAGGGAGAGGTACACAGTAGGTGGTGAGGGGGGAAAATTGGCCATGGGGGAGAGGACAGGAATGAAGCGAGAAGGGGCAGGAAAATATAAGGCTACCAGGGTGGGGTGCGGAGGCGATCAGATGCTGGTTAGAAGGGTGGAGGGAGGAAGACGATGGGAATGGTGGAACCCTGTGGGAGAGGCCAAGAGGGGGAGGAGGGGGTGGGAAGGACATGAATGAGAGATAGTGATTACAGAGGGTAGAAATAAGGTAATGGGGAGTAGATTAAAGATAAAAGAGAAAGTAGGGATGGGGAGGAGTAAGATGGGGAATGGAAGAGCTAGTGGGTAAAAGAAGAAGATGGAAATTTGATAGGTAGTTGAAAAGTAAAAAGGAGACAAAGAAGGGTGAGAGAGAGGCAGAAAAGAGCTAAAAAGGAATGATCAATATGTCAGAGGCAGGAATAGTAAGGGAACAGACAGGAGAGAGGAGAAAAATCAAATGGACTGCAGCCGCTTGAAGGAGAATTAGCAAATGACAGAGAGGAAAGCAGAAAACAGAAATTGGAACCAGCAAGATGGAAAAATAAAAAGTCCAGACAACAAAGGTAGAAACAAAACATTTTATTTTGACTGTTTTAAATGGAATATGTTAGCTTTTGGAAATGTGCATAACAAATGTCTTTCTATTGTGTTCTGTAGAAAAGGAAATGCATCTCTGTTTTATGTCTCCAGTGTTGCAGTAATGCTATGTTTAACTTCTTAGGGTTCCCTTTCAATTTTTGTCTAAATATTTTTATTTCTAATTTGTGATCCCTTGTTCTGTATTTGGTGAGGGTCTGTTGATGTGATAGTAATGGCAGGTGGGAGATTGGAGGGGAGGCAAAGAGGAGAGGGAATTGGGGAGGGGAGCCCTCCTTTATTTTCTGACCTGGGCCAAGTAGGACTAACAACAGTCCTAACCCTTGCTGTATAGCTGGTGAGGATTCCCAGGCATCCCCAGCTAAGGACCTCCTCCAAAGGCGGCCAGAACTCCCTTCTACCAAGCTCTGGCAACAGCATCCTTGAGCCATCGACAGCTAGGCATGTGTGGAGTGCTGGCATCAGTGGTTTAGGGTCATTGCTGCTGCCTGCCAAGCTTGGTAAAAGAGAGTTCTGGCCACCTTCAGAGAAAGTCTTCAGCTGACTGAGCTTGAGGATCCTCATTAGCTAAAGTATTTATATTTTGAGGTGGAGGTAGGGCGGAGCAGAGAAAATTTTGTGCCCACCCACTTTGAGCTCAGGCCCACCCAAAACTGGCTGTCTGGCTACGCCACTGCATGGTAGAGTGAAGAGTTTTAGGTTTTGGGGACATTTCACTCCAGTTAAGGGTGAATGTTAGCATTTTGTGGTCTGACATTGTGGTAGACTTCCAGTCATAATTATCTATGAAATGTGAATTCTGAGAGATGAACCTGAATGTAAATAAATCTAAAAGATGTCCTTTCTGATGAGCTGGAGGATTAATACAACTACAAGAGTTTAGAAAGTTCTAAGTTTCTTAGTATGAGGATCATTTGGATTATCTAAGTGTAAGTTAATATCATATAGCAGAACAGTGTTTTAAGCACATATTAGATACAAATTCAGTAAATAATGATTGAGCATCAGTCCAGTTTCCAGGGGACCGATAAAATAGATTGTGTAAGAAATCATCTTTGATTTTACAGGCCGATATTTATCGGTTCAATTTTAAAAAATGATTTGTAAAGGAGAGCAATGCCCCCCCCCCCCCACCCCTTTTTTTGATTCCAGGGAGATGGAGTAATTTGTAACCGGGGGACATAAATTATTTATGATTGGATCTTCCTTGGATGTCATCCATGTTTCCGTGATGAAAACTAGACCTAGACTGTCTTCAACAATCCAATCCTTAATCACTTCAGGTTTATTAACAATGGATCGGGCATTTATGTATCCAACAGGAATATGGATAAAGGTGTTATTGATGGTATTTGCACAACCTATAATTTTAAGCTGTGTCGTATTTTTTAGGTTATTTGGATGAAAATCATCCTTGTAATGATCTGAATGCTGAAACTTGTGTTGGAGTCTTATCAGTGATATTAGAAAGTTGAAGTTTGGAGTGCGGTTTAACAGGAACAATAGGTCTTTTCAGTTTATGTTTAGAAAAATTGAGTACTGGGCTATTGAAAAACTCATCTAGAGCATATACATGATAACTCAAGACAAACTGTAGAGTGGAGGAGTGGCCTAGTAGTTAGAGCACCGCTCTTGCAATCCAGACATGGTAAGTTCAAATCCCACTGCTGCACCTTGTGATCTTGGGCAAGTCACTTAACCCTCCATTGCCTCAGGTACAGACTTAGATTGTGAGCCTTCCTAGGACAGAGAAATATCCAGAGTACCTGAATGTAACTCACCTTGAGCTACTACTGAAAAAGGTGTGAGCAAAATTTTAATAAATAGTACCACTAGTGCAATAATAACATTGTGAATGATAAGTTACATTAATATTTAGAACAATGACTGTTATAGTAGAAATTATCTTATTATTATTAGCATTTGTATAGCGCTACCAGACGCACGCAGCGTGGAACACCTGATGCAAAGAGACAGTCCCTGCTCAAAAGGGCTTACAATCTAAATAATACAGACAGACAAGACAGTTACGGGTGACGGAAGTAATGGGTGAGAAGGAAGGAAGGGACAAGGGGAGGGCAATTGAGTAGTGGCTAGGAGCTAAAAAGCAGCAGTGAAAAGGTGGGTTTTTAGCATAGATTTGAAAACAGTAGAGATGGAGCTAAACGTATAGGTCCAGGAAGTCTATTCCAGGCATAAGGTGCCGCGAGAGAAAAGGAGCGAAGCCTGGAGTTAGCAGTGGAGGAGAAGGGGGATGACAAGAGAGATCTGTCCAGTGAGTAGAATTCACGGGGAGGAATGTAGGGAGAGAAGAGAGTGGAGAGGTAATGGGGGGCTGTTGCAGTTCAGTTATAGGGAAATTGTTAGATCACATGAAATTGAAGATACTTCCGTAAATCACTCAATATTAATACAGAACTATTCATTACCAAAAAGCAGAAAAATATCATTAGTCTAATAACCCATATGCTTGAACAAACATATGGGTTTTTAGTTCATTCTTAAACTGAGCAATTGCCTGCACACAGCAAAGCTCAACAGGTGTGGAGGAACATTTTTGATATGACGTCTAAGACCAGTTTGGGACATTTTGCACAAAATGTCCAAAATCCGAATAAGAAAGAAGGCCATTTTGGAAAAAGAAAAACGTCTATCTTTTTTTTTTTTTTAATACTGTTTCGAACAAGGTTTTGTGCTTTGAACATTTTGTGTTTTGGTCCATTTTTGAACCCCCCCCCCCCCCCCCCCGAATAAGTGCAAAATGCCATTGGAATGTAGGAGGAGCCAGCATTTTTAGTAGACTGGTCCCCCAGACATCCCAGGAGAGCAATGGGGCACCCTCTCAATTTGCTCTAGTGTTGTGCTCTGGATTAGTGGGTCCAGTATCTTCTTATTCTGTGCACACCAGGAATCTAGCCCACAGATAGTTCGCTAATTATGCTTATAGTATTGGGTTGAGTTCAAAATTCATAATGCACACACTTAATTCAATGTTGTTTACTTCTCGAGTGACTAATGCTGGGAGCCAGCCTGCTTCTCTTGGGATTAATTATCGTAATCTTTATATGATCTCACCTTCCTCACTTCTAACATGAACAAGAGTGGCAAGGACTCAAGAGCAGACAGATATTAACAACTATATTATTAGAGAGTGTAAAACAACTACTAGATAGCAAAACTACATTTTGTAACTCTCCATCTGCATTTAACCTATGGATGATATGTACTGTACCAGCATCAGCAGCTAACCACACACAAAAGGATTAATGATGAAGTCAATGCTGAGACATTGTGCTCTGACTCATAACAAGAGATGCTTCTGTGGGGGAGGGGAGAAGCGGGAGGCTTGATTCTCTGTCCCTCCTTAAGGCTATGCAAACACTGTGGTGCCTGTGCAAATATGACAGTTCCACAGCAAATCTTGCTGTTCCAAAGTGGAAAAGTGTTTACTGAGAAACTTGCTGGATAGTACATAAGCTTATGGCAGTGGCATAGCCAGACCCAGTATTTGGATGGGCCCAGAGTTAACTTAGATGGTGCCTTCCACCCCATCCCCAATCTTCCAGGAGATATTTTTGTTTATAGTTTTTCACCTACCCTGCATCCAACATTGCTCCCCTCTCTCCTCTGCGGCGTCCCGGTATCTGCCTTCTTGTCTCTGAACCCTGTCCCTCCCTGGTGTACCTTAAAGGCGTCCTTGGCACCTGGAGCAATTTATTCTTGCTGTCTCTGCCAGCCCCTCAGGCTTCCATCTGCCGCATCCTGCCAGACAGGAAACAGGCAATGACGCTAGCCAGAGTGGGATGTTGCAGATGGAAGCCTGCAGGACTGGTGCAGGCAGTAAAAATTAATTGCTGTAGGCGCCAGGGACACCTGTAAGGTACAACGGGGAGGGACGGGGTTCAGAGATAGGAGGGCAGATACCGGGATGCTGCAGAGGAGAGAACATTGTGGTGTTACTGCTGGGTGGACCTGAGCCAAGAATGGGTAGGCCTCTGCCCACCCAGGCCCACCCGGTGATATTCATAAAATAGCACTGCATGGAATAGAGGCGTAGCCTAGTGCTTAGTGCAGTAGACTGAGAATCAGGGAACGTTGGGATCATATCCCTCTATACTCTTTCTGGTCACAAAATTTCTACAGCTGCCGACACGCTAGAAAGTTGAAACCTAGTGGATCAACTTTTCCAACCAGTCAAAAATGCCCACCAACTGAGAACTGGCAGAAGTGAAAGCAAAGATCAGCTTGGGGTATTGGGGCTTGTGAACATGCTCAGTGTCATGCTCAGTCCCAACCCCTCCAATCCCAGAATTCTGTGTCGAAGAGGGCAGGACTAGTGAACACCAAACACACGTACAGGCTGCTGGGCCCTGCGCTGTGCTTTACTTTACTTTCTGCTACAGACCTGAGAAAATGACAGCAGCAGCAATAATAATGGTCACGAACGATGCAGGAAAGGGAAGTGAGAGGAAAAACTGTACCGAGTAAGAAGGGAAAAGAGGGTGGAATCGGTATCAGTGGGCACGGTATTTATATGGTTCAAATTCTTTCAGTTCTGTTCTGCACCAGCACATTATCTCCTTGGGCACTGTCATATATTTTATTTAATATCTATCTCAAGTCTCTAGCTGAGCTGCTTCACTCTATATCTGTGTTGATGATTACAGATGCTCATACCTATTATCCACAGCATTGAGTAAAATGATTGCCTGTCTAATAGCAACTCAGGAAAGAGCCAACCCCCCCCCCCTCAAAAAAAAAGAAAAACTGGCTAAACCCAAGCAAAGTAGAGATTGTGTGGGTTCCTAACACAAGTGGACAGGTCCCTAATTTCAAACGGGTCAATATTCAAAGCAAAGCGATTTAACATGCCAGAAATGGCTCCTTGCTAGTCAAATCGCCTGTTAGGAGATAACTGCTAATTTTCAGTGGCACTTAACCGGTTAATGCCGCTGAAAATAACTGGTTAGCACTGAAGTCAAAACTGGCTATTTTGGGGACATTACGGGACAGAGTGCATACTTGGCTAGTTAAGTACTGATAGAAAGAGTTTATATCAACGTTTCTCAAACTGTGCACCACGGCGAACTCACAGGGGTGCTGCAGAGGGAGATGGGAGATGCACAGCCACAGTGAATCCCGGCCCCCCCCCCCCCTCCACCACCGGGAGGATGAGGAGCAGCAGTAGAAAAGTTCCCAGCAGTGGCAGCAATTCCAACACTCTGCCTGCCGCTAACCCAGGGGCAGAACGAGGCAGAGCGGAGGTTTCCAGGTTAGTGGCACGTAGTGTCTGGGAATTGCTGCCGCTGTCGGGGACCCATTGAAGCAAGAGAGAGAATTGTGAATGGGATGGGGGAGGAAAGGAGAGATGCATGGGGGGGGGAGGGGCAGAATTGTTGGAGTGGAGGGAGAGGAAGGGAGAGATGCAGCAAAGGAGTGGTGAGGGGTAAGAATGGGAAAAATCTTGTCTATGGGGGTGGAGGGGAGGGAGAGATGCACTGTGAGGGGAGAGGGGTAAGAGAGGGAGAAATGTTGGACATAGGGGTGGAGGGGAGGGCGAGAAGAAGGGAGAGGGGTGAGAGTGGGAGAGATGTTGGACATGATGATGGAGGGGAGGAAGGGAGAGATGCTGCATGAGATGGACGTAAGCACAAGGGAGGGAGGGAGAGAGATGGTAGTCAATGGGAGAAGGAGGGTAGATGGTGGATGGAAGGGGAGTGAAGGAGGTCAGACGCTGGATGGAAAGGGGGAAGAGAAGGAGGGCATGTGTGGGAATGTCAGAGTCAGTGGCTGAAGCATGCACTGATTTAGTCTGGAGCTCAAACCTCTGGCAGTGGACCTCTTCATCTGCCTGGCTTGGGCATCCCCACCAGCAAAGGTAGGACTCAATACTGTCAGCAGCAGCGGAGGCGGGGGAGACCTGAGAGGAAATGTGTAGCCTAGGAGTGCTTTGACCCGAGAATGTTTGGGAACCATTGGTTTATACCAATTCCAACTAATTAAGAATGCTGCAGAATGCCTGATAAAGGGTTGCAAGCAGCGTGACCACATCACACCCTTCCTGCAAAAACTACATTGGCTACCAGTACCCCAAAGAGCTAAATTTAAACTGTCTATGATTGGTTGGCTCCTCTGACTACAAAGGTATTCTGCTGCCCTTGAATAAACAACTTTTGTTTAAGCATTTTAAAATATTACATGTTCATCATACTTATCATACAGAAATACAGGGACAATCAATAATATGTTTATGTTTATTAAAAACTTGTTAATACCACCAAGTACCAACATAGAAGGATCTAAGCGGTTTACAATAAAAAACAGTAAAAATAAGAACATAAAAATCACACACACACACACGCTGCTGAAAAAAATGGGCTTTCAAAAGGATTGCTCGAAATGTATCGTTCCTAGAAGACTGTTCCAAAGGGAAGGCATCAGATAGGAAAAGGCTGAATGGTGGGTAAGTTCATGTGAAATTTGCCTGGGGTTAGGTATTACCAATCTGTTGGAATCTAGGGACCTGAGATGACAAACAGGAGTGTAAGGAGTGACTAAATAGAAACTTGTAAAAAAAAATAAATTTGATGTCCCAAGTAAATCACTTAATTTAAAGAAGAGTTAGGATCCAAGATGGTAAAATCTTGCGAATAAGGAAACATTCCTAACAAATAGAAATGGGCCTGTTGATATTCAGCCCGCAGCACTCAGCATTTTTTAAAAGCTGACCACTGCAGGCAGAACGTTTATTTATTTTATTTATTAGGATTTATTTACCGCCTTTTTGAAGGAATTCACTCAAGGTGGTGTACAGTAAGAATAGATCAAACATGAGCAATAGGCAATTACAGCAGTAAAAATATTCAACTAACACTGCAAAGTGTGGCATGGTATGCTACTTGCAATGTCAACACAATACGTAGTAGAACATTGTAATTGGCAGTGAAGGGTAAGGCAAAGTTGTAACATATAGATGGGTAAGAAAGTAGGAAGAATTAGAAAGTAAGGTGACTGATTTGAAGAAAGTTGCACATGAGGTCAGAGAGATGGTTAAATATTATGTCAGCTAGGGTAGGAGTGGATAAACATGTCTCGCTGCAGTATGTGAAGCCCGAGTCAATCCTTGTGTGTGTGTGAGTAAGACTAATAAGTTAGTTACTTCTTCCAGTAAAGGCTTGGTTGAAGAGCCAAGCTTTCACCTGCTTCCTGAAGTAAAGATAGTCTTGTGTAAAGCAGAGCCTTTCAGTCAATGCATTCCAGAGTGTGGGGGCTACTCCGGAGAAGGCTCGCTTGCGGGTATCACATCATGTAATGTCTTTTGGAGAGGGTGTAGTTAGTGAAAGTCCTTGGGAGGACTTTAGTGTCCTTTGCAGTGTGCGGAGGATCATCCTATTTTTCAGATACTCAGGGCCATTTCCTTTTAGGGCCTTGAAGATCAGACATAGAGTTTTAAATTTATGCCTGTATTGTACTAGTAACCAATGAAGTTTTTGCAAAAATGGTGTGATGTGGTCACGTTGCTTGCAACCTTCTATGAGTCTTGCTGCTGCATTCTGAATCAACTGGAGCTGGTGTTCCATATGTAATGGAAAAGCAAGGCAGATTTTCTTTGCAGCCTGTAGGCATGTATTTAGGGTATTGAGCAGATTAAGATTTTTTCTCTGAAATAATTTACCATCGGGAGGGATTTACAGTGGATAGAAAAGAGAATTAGCAGATTGCAAAGAAGATAGAGTTTTCAAGGTGTTGAACAGTTTAATTACACTTCCAGTAAAACAAATAGACTTAACATGCATTGCTTTTGTTGAGTATTTTCTTTCTGGATCAAATGACTGTCTGCCTCTGGGGTAATGGCAGCTCCTTGTGAGTTCTTTTTCACATTTGAAGTCTAATTAGAGCTTGCTGCAAGTAGGCCCTTCCAACTGGAAAATGCCAGGAAGTACAGTGTGAGAAAAAGTATTGGTTGTTAACAGACTGAAGTAATGCCCAGTTTTCAATTCCTCTATTTCCATACTAATCCTTGTATAAAGTAATGCAGTTGCGGCGTTAGTCCACTGGAAAGCATAGAAATAAAGGCTAATAAAAATAAACTAAAGCAAACAAACAAAAAATAATGTAAGATGATACCTCTTTATTGGACTTATTAAGTACATTTTTGGACTAATTTTTGAGAGCTATCCTGATCTGAGACAAATCTGATTGATTTCTTTGACGGGGTGACCAGAGAGTTGGATCGAAGGAGAGCGCTAGATATATGGTGGACCCGATATTCAGACCACAGGAGGTAGCCAGGCTGTCTCCTGCGGTCAGCGCTGCGATATTCAATGCCGGGCCATTTCTGGTGGCTGGCATTGAATATCTGTTTAATTTTTGGCCAGTTCCAACTTAAGCAGCCAAGTCAATATTCAGTGCTGGCCAGTTAAATTTGGCCACCAAACTTGGCCGGCGATATGCTGAAAATCAGCAGATAACTACTTATATCGAAAATCAGCAGATAGCCGGTTATATTGAGTGATATAACCAACTATCTGCTATGCACTAACTGGCGATATTCAGCGGGAGACAGCTGGCTATCTCCCACTGAATTTCGCCAGATAGCCGGCTAAGTACCATTTAACTGTCCAGGTGATGGTTAAATGGTTTAGAATATCGGGAGGGGGGGGTATATTTAGATTTTAGCAAAGCCTTTGACATGGTTCCACATAGACGACTAATAAATAAACTGAGTGCTCTTGGTGTGGGCCCTAAAGTGACTGACTGGGTTGGGAGGTGGTTGAGTGGAAGACATCAGAGGGTAGTGGTAAATGGAGCTCATTCTGAGGAAAATGATGTTACCAGTGGTGTGCCACAAGGTTCGGTTCTTGAGCTGGTTCTTTTTAACATTTTTGTAATTGATATTGCTGAAGGCTGTCCAGCAAGGTTTGCCTCTTTGCAGATGATACCAAAATCTGCAATAGGGTGGACATTCCTGATGGTGTGGATAACATGAAGGACTTAATGAAGCTAGAGGAATGGTCTAAAAATTTAATACTAAAAAATGCAGGATCATAGGCTGCAAAAAACAGAGGGAATGGTATAGGTTAGAGGGTGAAGAACTTTGATACATGAAAGAGGAGCAGGACTTGGGTGTGATCATATGTGATGATGAACTTAAGGTGGCCAAACAGGTAGAAAAGGTGATGGTGAAAGCTGTAAGGATGCTTGGGTGCATAAGGAGAGGAATGGCCAGTAGGAAAAATGAGGTTTTGATGCCCCTGTATAAGACTCATTTAGAATATTGTGTACAATTCTAGAGACCGCACCTTCAAAAACATATAAACAGGATGGAGTTGGTCCAGTTGGGTGGCTTCTAAAATAGTCAGTGGTCTTCGTTATAAAGGGTATGGGGACCTCTTTTGTCCCACTTCCCTTTTGAATGTGCGAGTGTGAGTGAGTTGCTGCTTTCCTATCATATTTTGTAATTCTTTTCCTTTTCTGAAATTTGTTTATAGCATTGTAAATCGCCAAATACTGCTAGTCAGTCCTGGCAGTATAGTAAATCTTAATGAACTATAATTTGAAAATCTCCATATGTATATTTTGGAAAAAAGGTGGGAGAGGGGTGATATGATAGTAACATTTAAATACCTACACAGCATAAATGCACAGGCGGCGAGCACGTTTCAATTGAAAGGAAGCTCTGGAACGAGGGAGCATAGGATGAAGGTGAAAGGGAAATCAGAAGTAACCTGAGGAAATACTTCTTCATGGAAAGGGTGGTGAATTTGTGGAACAGCCTCCCAGTGGAAGAGGTGGAGATGAAAACAATATCTGAATACAAGAGAGCTTAGGACAAGTACATAGGATCTCTAAGGGAGTGATAGGAAGAGTAGATTGCATGGATGGGCAGACTGGATAGACGATTGGTCTTTATCTACCTACATTTTTCTGTGTTTCTTTTTAGTAAGCTGTGTTAGGCACTAATGCATGCCAAAAATGGAGTATTGCGGGACATGCTCAGGCAAATTCGCACACTCTAACCAAATGCTAAAAAATATTTCTATTATTTTGGAGGGGTGTGTCTATGGTTGGAGATTGGGCATTCCTATGCTAACTAGTTAGTGCATGAATACCACATGAGCCCTTACTGCCTACAAAATGGATGGTGGGACGTGCTCACCTGGTAATTTCCAAAAATGACTGTGCTCTAATGGCAACATTAGTGCATAACTATTAATACAAAAAATTGAAAATAAACCAATTTACGGCCATGGGAAATAAGGTCTTAGTGCTCAGGAAAGACCCAGGTAAGGGTACACTAAGGCCATTTTCTACCATATCTTTGCAAAATGGCTCCTCCTCATCATCTTCCCTTCTTTCTCCCCACACTCATCCTTGTGAACTCTGCTGCTCTCTGTGCCTTTTTTCCTCCATTGCTAACTCCCATCTCCACTCTGCTAACCTTACCGCACTGTTTGCCTTGAACAGACTTCTTGAGTTGGTGCATCATGTTCCTTCTTTGGCCATAGTCAAATCCAGACACCATTTAAATTAAGATATCTAAAGGCATACTCTTTTTACGTTTTGTTGTTTGGCCTCCTGGTTATTGCTTGTAAGAGGCTTATTAGTATTTGATCTTAAGGGGTGGGAGGGGAGAGGATTTAGGGATGGGAATGATAAATGTAAAATGCATTGAATTATCATGTATTAGTTTGCTTAATTGTACCTTTATTCAGTTGTTCAATAAAGAATTGTTTCAAGTAAATTAAGATATATATTATACTCTGTGCTACTTCTGTAAGCCTTGACCTTTTGGTTCACCCTAGCACGCAGTAAGTGGAATCAGTGTATGCAATGTAATAATATTGATGTACGGCGATACTTAGAAAAGCATCACAGATGCCTTCACAAATGACTTAGGTGCCAATTCGGAAAGTATTGTGTCATCATTGGTGATTTAAAAGACCGATAGTGAGAAGGGTTAACTCGTTAAAATGCAGTTGTTTTGGGGTGGTTTTTTTTACACACAAATTGCAATGTATAGAAAAAGAAAAACTGGATCAGTGATTGTGGTATAGCTCTCTATGGCCTTTTTGACATTTATGATTTCTATTCTCAATTTTTATAATAAATCACTATGGGGGTCCTTTTACTGGGCTGCAGTAAGCACTAATGCAGGTTAAAAAGCACTACCATGGTAATTTTGGGACCGGCACACACTAAAACATAGAATTCATTTTTTAGTACTGGGAGCATACCTGGGGGCAGAGAGCAGGCTTGTTCTGCGCTAATCAGCACAGCTACATCACCGAGCACTAACTGATTAGCGCATGTTTAGCGCGTGAGCCCTTACCGCATACAAAATAGATGGCAGTAAAAGCTCATCCATTAATGGTCACACACTAATGGGGAAATTAGCGCAAGGCCATTAATATGGAAAATGGGGCCATTTTACTGTCAGGCTAAGTGTGGCCTCAGCGTGTGGGAAAGACCCATGCTGGAGATAGGTCTGGCCACTTTAACACGCCCCAATACAGGACTTTCCCCATGTACTAAGCCCATTTCTAGCGCAGCTGTGAAATAGGCATTTTTCTGTTTATTGAGTTTCTGGTCCTGTGCTAATGTTAGCATTAGTACTCGGCCATTAAAAAAATTACTGTGGGAGTAGCAGTTAGCTTAGCGGGGTTTAAAAAGGTTTGGCTAGCTTCCTAAAAGAAAAGTCCATAAGCCATTACTAAAATGGGCTTGGGGAAAATGCACTGCCTATTTCTAGGATAAGCAGCATAAAATATATTGTACTGTTTTGGGAGCTTGCCAGGTACTTGTAACCTGAATTGGCCACTGTTGGAAACAGGATGCTGAGTTTGATGGGCCTTGCGTCTTTCCCCGTATGGCAATACTTATGAGTACTTACTGCCTTCTGTTTAGGAGGTTCTAAGGACTCCAGTGTTATGGACATGCTAACCAGTTAGCACTTCTATGCCCATTCTCCACTCCTGACATGCTGCCACTAAAAAAAAAAAATTAAAAAAAATTCCTTGTGATTAGTGCATGCAAATATACCATTGCTGTATAAACCCATCCTGTAAAATTAGATAAGGAAGAATGCAGGACTCCCTAGCATTGTCCACCAAAGCCAATTTATTCTTCATTCATTCAGGGGTGGGATCTTCAAAAGATGTCTGCTAGCCTCCTCAATATAGTGGTCCTGATGCCAGACCACTATACAACCCCCATTATCGGCTGGTTTAATAACCAGTCATGTATCCTCTTGCAAATATTTCAAAGCCTGGGCCTCTCCTTTAGTCAGATTAGGACAACATTTCCATTGTTCTTAACACTCCAATTCATGCATGTCCTGCAACACTAGATCCTTAAAACGTAGCTATAACTGCATCTATAGGTCCTGGAGAAATCCAAGAAGAAGGAGGACACATGATGGCACCATGCTGGGGAGAGGGATGAGAAGAAAATTACTATTTCACTTGCGATGTCTCTGCATAAAAGAAAAGGATTATGAAAAACAGTAAGAACAAAGGATAAACTTTTATTCAACAATGAAATTTGATCATCCAGACTTTGATCCATTAGTCGGAAAAAGCAGCTTTAGAAATATATAACAAACATAAACATAAAATTATACCTGAAATATTAGTAACCAATGCTGTTTGGGACTGTTGGACTGTGTATGAGGTCTCTCCCCCACCTCCACAGATTCCAGCCTCATCCCCTTCCTTTATAGGAACGCATTCCTCTTTTCCATCCTGGGAATCCTCGCGTTAAAAAAAGGGTCTGAAACCGGTCCACTCTTACTTCTCCATCACTTCCACTCCCTGAACTGCCAATGTCATTAGTAAACCCTTCAAAAGAGGTTTTCTTATGAACATCCTGTTGGTCATCATGCTGCAATTTATTGGAGCGGAGGAGTGGCCTAGTGGTTAGGGTGGTGGACTCTGGTCCTGAGGAACTGAGTTGAATTCCCACTGCAGGCAGCTCCTTGTGACTCTGGGCAAGTCACTTAACCCTCCATTGCCCCAGGTACAAATAAGTACCTGTATACAATATGTACGCTGCATTGCACCTGCCATGAGTGGGAAAGTGCAGGGTACAAATGTAACTAATAAAAATTCATGCAATGGTAAACATAGTCCTGAGTGTCCCAATGGAATTTTTAAATCTTAGATTGCCTCAATTTAGATCTAAAATGTTCTAAATTCTGTTGGACCTTGGACAAATTCTCTTGAAATAAATTAAACTGAGGATCTGTTTGTTAAGTAGCATACACCTGTTCCGCCTCTCTTGTCACCTCCACAGTAGTTTCCTGGACCATAGGAGCAAACTTTTCAAAATGATTGGAGGTGATAAACCCAACAAAAATTACCCCTCCCTGGATACACTTAAGGAGTTTACTTAATATTGGGGGTGCTCAAGAACCCCGTAACACCCACAGAGCTGGCTCCTATGTATCAGGACCATCAGGTCAAGTGAACATTTATTCAAAGTTTTGTATGCAAATGGAAAAACTAATGCAGAAATCTTTATTGCATCGTGTGTCAGGGCCATTTTTTCCTGTGTTAAGTGCACATTAGCATTTAATGCAGCTTAATAAAAGGTCCCTATGTTCTTCTCTTTGAAACAGTATTATCTCATTATGTTTGTTCTGGTTTGATTGATGTTTTTTTCTTTTGATGCTGAGAAAATTCTACTCGTTAGCAGTTTGCGAATACTAGGGGTAATGTTGGACTCTGCCTTAATGATGACGCTCCAGGTTCAGAAAATTATAAAAGATGTTCTTTTTCAGGCTTAGGCTAGTCAGAAGGTTAAAGGGTCTTTTAAAACCATACAATTTTCTAATGGTGGTGCAAAGTACAATTTTTCCCTGTTTTGATTATTATAATGGGTTGTTAAAGAAAGCACAGAATAATGAATTAAAGGCCCTTCAAGTTGCCCAAAATTATGCAGCAAGAGTTTTGACAGGTGGTCATCATCAAGAACGTATAACACCAATTTTTTTAAAAACTTGCATTGGCTCCCAATTGAATGCAGAATATGTTTTAAGATCTTGACTACAATTTTTAAGATATTGATGGTGAGGACTTCTAAAGTACTGGCTGCTAAGATTCACATTTATCAGCCAACTCAGGTGTTGAGGTCAGCAGGTAAGTTTTTACTAGAAGTTCCAATGTATCAGATGATCAAACTGGATGAGTTTAGAAATGCCATATTTCATATTGCAGGTCCCCAATGGTGGAATAAATTACACCTAAGTTTGAGAGCAACACAGGATTTGAAAAAGTTTTTAAAGGATTTGAAAACACACTTATTTATGTGGGTTTATGAGGGGTTCAGTTAATATTGCAGACTAACAAAGTAGCAAAAGCACAAAAAATGTCACTATACTAAGATCTGAAGACATATAGAGGTCCATCACGAGTTATTGGTGTTTGTGATATTATGGGGCTCATTTTCAAAAGAGAAAAACATTTAAAAAGTAGCATAAAGCAGTGTTTGGATATTTTCTCACAAAAATGTCCAAATTGGTTTTCGAAACCTATTTTTCAGATACTTTTCTATGCTGTTCGTCTGCAGTGCGTCCAAATCTCAAGGGTGCATGTGTGTGTGTGTGTGTGTGTTTGGGGTGTTAAGGGTGGGATTTGGACATTCCTAAGACTTGTTTCAGTCATAATGAAACGAAACAAAACCGTCCAGGACAAAAACTAAGACATTTTGAGCTAGACCTGTTTTTATAACAGATAAGACACAAAATGGTGCCCTAAATGACCACTGGAGGGAATCAGGGATGACTTCCCCTTACTCCCCCAGACCCCCCTCCCATCCCCCCAAAACATGAATAAAAACATCACTTACCAGCCTGCATGTCAGCCTCAGATGTCAATCTCAGGTCCATTAGAGCAGCATGCAGGTCCCTGGAGTAGTGTAGTGGTGGGTGCAGTGGACCCCAGGCTCCTACCTCCCCCTACCTGTTACACTTGTGGTGGAAACTGTGAGTCCTGCAAAACTCACCAGAAACCCACTGTACCCATATATAGGTGCCACCTTCACCCATAAAGGCTATTGTAGTGGTGTACAGCTGGGGGTAGTGGGTTTTGGGAGGTTCAGCAGACAAGATAAGGGTGAGATGTGTATCCAGGAGCATTTATTTGAAGTCCACTGCAGGTCCCCCTAGGGTGTCCCTCTGCTCTCCTGAGATGTCTGGGGGACCAGTCTACTAAAAATGCTGGGCTTGATTTTCTACATTTTTCATTTGAACGTTTTTTTTTCCCCGAAAATGGTCCAAAAAACAAAACGTACAAAGCACAAAACCTTGTTCGAAATGGTATTTTCGAAAAAAAAAAAGAAAAAAGAAAAAAAGAAGTTTTTCTTTTTTTAAAAAATGACCTTCTTCCTTTTCGGATTTTGGACGTTTTGTGCAAAACATCCAAAGTCGGACTTAGATGTCATATCAAAAATGCCCCTCCACGTATGTTTAATTTTGATACTGTGGATGTGCACTTTGTAATCCTCCTAGAACATCATGATAGTGTAGAAGGTAAGTTTTTAATATAATAAAATAAAAATAGCTGGCATATTTTGATTTTAATTTGTAGTTATGATTTGATTTGGCTCCACAGTGCAGTTGGAGTGGTTTATTGTATTAAGCAGTTTTAAATCCTTATTTCTCCTTGAGTTGTACTTCATGCCATGTGTAGTTCTGAAATGCTTCACATTACACAGAACATAATCGTTTAAATTATTTTAAAAATGAAATGCTGTTTCCAAATATGGTCTGGTCCATCTGCACCCACATTCCCCGTTTCTTCACAGCCACTCGGGGGTCTGAACAGACACAGAATCTTCTTATACATTATTCCTTTACATGCCTTGAGAGAAAAGTTCCTCTAAATAACTCTTCATACCCAGCCTTCCATTTCCAAATCAGATAAACTCAGTTCTGCCTTCTCCCAGTACAATGGCTTAATTATTTCAAAGTGCTGTTTCTTTCTCCAGATACAATAATCGGGTCAAGCTGTCACATTTTTGTAATCTATTCATACTCATCTCCCCAGGCCAAGCATGCCTCTGTCTGTTATGTTACAGTCATTTTCACTTTCAAGCACGGTAGAACAATATTTCAAAATTCAGCTATTCAAATGATTTTCTGTTTGTGCGTATTATATTGTGCTGTGGCTGTCCCGTCTGATATTTAGATGCACTTTTGTGATCATCAGTGGGTGTGGACCGCATAAGTTCTTCTTGAAAACGTTTATGCTGAGCTAAGTCACTGTATGGGCAAAATTTAAACTTATAAAGAGAAGAAAGGCCTCAGTCCACACACACGGAAATCCTTCAGAACTCCTCAGTTCATTAGTTGATATAAAGTTGGGCAGTTTTCACACATTCTGTTGTTCCGCTCTTCTAATGATTGTCCAGCTGAGGAGTTCTGAAGGATTTCCGTGTGTGTGGACTGAGGCCTTCTGATGGGAAGAAACTGACTAATCCAGACTATTTGGAGGATTAGTGATTTATTGCAGTAACTTTCACCACGGACTGACTCCTAAGCATTGGACAAGGTTTTTTTAATGATGTTATAGATGTGGGGAATTAGCAAAGATCCATGTGTGCATGCTCTCCCCTATTAGGGCACATTTTTTTTTGTGCACAACCCATTTGTATTTTTCTTGAGGAGCAATATTTTCCTGCTTTTCACTTTATTTGATATACCCCTATCAATATTCTCTAATGCCTATGAATATTCTTTTATGCCTGTTGGTATTGTGTAGAACCTAATGCACACTTTCTGCATCAGCCCCTCTAAAATGTTTGGGTACCTTTCCGTTCAAACTGCCCCTCTTCTCCCCCTCCATGTTAACAACATGTACAGAGAGAACACAGGCAAAGGACATGAAAACAATTGTATGAGTATGCTTCACATGCTTTTCCTACTTTTGTTATGTTGTGATTGCAAGTTTACAAAATGCCAGTGCTGTTTTACTCATTGATGTACCTTTAAAATTGCCCCTTCACTATATATGGCTGTTAATGCTTTATCCTATATAATAATTCTCACCTCCAACATTCTATGCATCTTCCTGCCTGTGTCCGTAACTTGCTTCACAGATGGGCTCCGAAGGCCTAGCTGATGTCACTAGAACCATTATGACGCTTCCAATATAATTCTCACCTCCAACGTTCTATGCGTCTGCCTGCCTGTGTCTGTAACTTGCTTCACAGATGGGCTCCGAAGCCCCAAGAGTTGGCGGCGGAAAGGGGGGCTCGAGAGGGTCACGGCAGGGGGATCCAGAGGTCAGGAACTCTGAGGGGGGGGTCGGGAAATCGGAGGAATGGGGTCTGCAAATCGGAGGGAGGGAGGCAGGGAAGTGGGTCTGGAACTTGGAGAGAGGGTCTGGAGCTAGGGGGGAGGGAGGGAGGGGGTCTGGAACTCGGGGGGAGGGGGTCTGGAACTCGGGGGGAGGGGGGTCTGGATCTTGGAGGAGGGGACGAGAGGGGAGGAGGGGGGAAATGCACCACCTATACAAAAACTAAAAAAAAAACCAAAAACCGGGGGGGGGGGGGGACAACCCTGGAACTCGGAGGGAGGGGGGGGAACGACGACCCTGGAACACAGAGGAAGGGGGGACACTGGAACTGGATGGGAGGGAGGGGGCCCAGGCACATACACTCTCTCTCACAGACACACTGACACCCATTCTCACTCTCTCTGTCACACACACACTCGCAGATTCACTTTCTCTCTCTCACACTCACAGCCATTCTCACACGCACTCTCTCAAATATACACACTCCAAGGAAAACCTTGCTAGCTCCCGTTTCAATTGTGTCAGAAACGGGCCTTATTTACTAGTGTTCTAATATTAATCAGAGATTCCGTTACATCTGGAAACTAGAAACCTTGCCTTCTCTTTTCTTCCATCGTAGGGGACGTGATTATCTCCCTTCCTGCTTCTTTTTTCTTTTCATCACTGAGGACCTTCTAACATTGTCTCATGCTAAATATTACTGCATGAAGGGACAGATTACTACTACTATTTAACATTTCTAGAGCGCTACCAGGGTTACACAGCGCTGTACAAAAAACAAAGAAGGACAGTCCCTGGTCAAAGGAGCTTACAATCTAAAGGACAAGAAGGACAAGGAGTGCAGACAATCAAAAATTGGAACAGTCTAGATTACCTGGGTAGAGGTACAATGGTTAGGTTCCAAAAGCGACATTGAAGAGGTGGGCTTTAAGCAAGGATTTGAAGATGGATAGGGAGGGTGCTTGGCATATGGGCTCGGGGAGTTTATTCCAGGCGTAGGGTGAGGCGAGGCAGAAAGGGCAGAGCCTGGAGTTGGCGGTGGTGGAGAAGGGTACTGAGAGGAGGGATTTGCCCTGTGATCGGAGGTTACGGGTAGGGGCGTACGGGGAGATGAGGGTAGAGAAGTAGTGAGGGGCTGCAGATTGAGAACATTTGTAGGTTAGTAGGAGAAGCTTGAATTGTATGTGATACCTGATCGGAAGCCAGTGAAGTGACTTGAGGAGGGGGGTGAAATGAGCATATCGGTTTTGACGGAAGATAAGACGCGCAGCCGAGTTCTGAACGGATTGAAGGGGGGATAGATGGCAAAGTGTAAGGCCAGTGAGGAGTAGGTTGCAGTAGTCAAGGCGAGAGGTAATGAGAGTGTGCATGAGAGTTCGGGTGGTGTGTTCAGAGAGGAAGGGGTGAATTTTGCTGATGTTGTAGAGAAAGAAGCGACAGGTCTTGGCTGTCTGCTGGATATGGGCAGAGAAGGAGAGGGAGGAGTCGAAGATGACTCCAAGGTTGCGGGCAGATGAGACGGGGAGGATGAGGGTGCCATCGACTGAGATAGAGAGTGGAGGGAGAGGAGAAGTGGGTTTGGGTGAAAAGACAATGAGCTCAGTCTTGGCCATGTTCAGTTTCAGGTAGCGGTTGGACATCCAGGCAGCAATGTCGGATAAGCAGGTTTCTGCAGTGATGTCTGGTGTGGAGAGATAAAGCTGAGTGTCGTCGGCATAAAGATGATATTGGAAACCATGAGATGAGATCAGTGAGCCCAGGGAGGAGGTGTAGATTGAGAAAAGAAGGGGAACAAGGACAGATCCTTGAGGAACCCCAACAGAGAGCGGGATGGGGGTGGAGGAAGATCCATGAGAGTGTACTCTGAAGGTACGGTGGGAGAGATAAGAGGAGCACCAGGAGAGGACAGAGCCCTGGAACCCAAATGAAGACAGTGTGGCAAGAAGTAAATTATAATTGACAGTGTCAAAGCGGCAGATAGGTCAAGGAGGATGAGGATGGAGTAGTGACCTTTGGATTTGGCAAGGAACAGGTCATTACAGACAATTGTCTTAAATCACTTGCAGCTAGGGTGACTCTAGATTAGAGGTATTTACTTATCATCCTCTAAATCAGGAGTGATTTTAGGCTTGCCTGAGGCACATAGGAATTGCAGGGCCCTTTCTGCTCTAAAAAGAAGAGTCCTACCCATAGACCAAGGGTCTGTAAAGCTCATCAGTGTTCCTTAAAAGGATGACTCCAAGTAGTGGGCTTAGGGAGAGCACTGGTCTGCCTTGCATAAGGTCACTGCTACAAGACATTTAGAACTGTGCATGCCTTAACATTGAGCTGAGATTGGCCAATATCATTCCAAGTTTATCAGACTTTATTTATTTATTTGTTACATTTATACCCCACATTTTCCCACCTATTTGCAGGCTCAATGTGGCTTACAAAGTACCGTAAAAGCGTTTGCCATTTCAGTTGATAACAAATACAATAGAGACTATGCTATTGCTGTTCTTCCTTCTGTAGCTATTTTGCGTATTTCTTGTTAAATACCCCTCTAGAAGAATTATTAGGCCTTGCTTAAATCACATACTAAAACCCTAGTTGAAGTATATATTTTTGTAAGCTGACTCACAAAGCTCTGGGTTCTGGCTTAAGTCATTTTCATATTCTTCCATTCAATAAAAGAGCCACATTTCTCCCAGAATAGGGGTACTGTATGATGTAGAATAATGATGGCCTCTGCATTAGTCATCTCCAAGCCGGTAAAAGGGTATGAGGAATTACTAAGGCCCTATCACTCCCACACTCTCCTGTTAATTAATTTTGGTGTCTTTTGGTTACTATGAATACCATTGTGAATATAGATTGCCATGTGAACTCCTGTTTCACTGTAACAGGCTTCCTTTGGGCCATTAATCTCTACTTATGTAGCCAATCACAAAGACTCATTGTACTAGGAACATTCCGTCTAGTTTATTTTACTAAAATAAGACACAATAAGCAATATTTCAGCTGACTGTTATAACATACTTTAGATACTGTGTGACATGAAGCCAGAGACTGAGAAAGTCAAGCAAGCAAGAAGTAACGTTTCTGTTCAGGCTTGCAAATCTCAACTATTTTCTTGCTGTTAGAGAAGAGATTAGAGTTATTTCATTTCTTAATTTGATTTTGTTTAACTTAAATGTGTGCCTCCAAGCTATACGAGATCGTCCAGTGAATTCTGTTTAATTTTTTTTTTTTTTTACATTGAGGATTTCTCAGACTGTTTTGAAATAGGAGATGGAAAAAAAAACTGTGCCTTACAATGTGAAACCATGTGATCACCCTACCTGGCCATTACAATGTCTTTATGACAGCACAGACTTGACTCATCAACCAATCTGGGTCTTCCACCTATTACTTAATTAATTAAAATTTAATAAAGCGCTTGAACTGGCAGAAAATGAAACAAAACAGAATAAAAGTAAGAAAAGAACTCCATTAATCAGACAGGAAATATGTACCTCATTCATTCCATACAAACAAGGATCAAACATACAAATTATGGAGAGCAGATCCGGGAAGGACATAACCGGGAAGAGGGAAGGGGAGGGAAAAAAGAGAAAGGGAATATCGAAAGTAAAAGGTAAAAAGGTTTAAAAAATGTAAAAAGATTAGTGATAGCATCCAGGACCATCACTAAGAACTAGAAGAACATCAGAAATTCTCCCAGTCAAGTGAGTGTAATCTTATTTATTTATTTATTTATTAGGATTTATTTACTGCCTTTTTAAAGGAATTCACTCAAGGCAGAGTACAGCAAGAATAAGTCAAACATAAGCAATAGACAACTGCAGCAGTAAAAATATTCAAATAACAGTACAAGTATGGCATAGTATACTACATTACTATCCAGCTGATTTTCGAAAGTGATCGCCGGCCATTTTCCGACATATATCGGGAGATAGCCGGCGATCTCAGAAAAGTGGCCAAATCAGTATAATCGAAAGCCGCTTTTTTGGCAACATCGCTGCTTTCCTGTTGCATCGCCGGCCAAAGTTCAAAGGGGCGTGTTGGCGGTGAAGCGAAGGTGGGACATGGGTGGGCATGGGCGTGGCTACCAGATGGCTAGCTTTCGGCGATAATGGAAAAAAAACGGCAATAAGCAGTATATCGCTGGGTTTACTTGGTCCTTTTATTTTCACGACCAAGCCTCAAAAAGGTGCCCCAAATGACCAGATGACCACTGGAGGGAATGGGGGATGACCTCCCCATACTCCCTCAGTGGTCACCAACCCCCTCCCACACTAAAAAAATAAAAATAAAAACCTTTTTTGCCAGCCTGTATGCCAGCCTCAAATGTCATACCCAGCTCCCTGACAGCAGTATGCAAGTCCCTGGAGCAGTTTTTATTGGGTGCAATGCACTTCAGGCAGACAGACCCAGGTCCATCCCCCCCCCCCCCCCACCTGTTACACTTGTGGTGCTAAGTGTTGAGCCCTCCAACCCCCCCCCCCCAAAACCCACTGTACCCACATGTAGCTGCCCCCTTCACCCATAAGGGCTATGGTAATGGTGTAGAGTTGTGGGGAGTGGGTTTGGGGGGGATTTGGGGGGCTCAGCACCCAAGGTAAGGGAGCTATGCATCTGGGAGCTATTTGTATATTTTTAAAAAATTTTTAGAAGTGCCCCCTAGGGTGCCCGGTTGGTGTCCTGGCATGTCAGGGGGACCAGTGCACTACAAATGCTGGCTTCTCCCACGAACAAATGCCTTGGATTTCGCCGGGGTTGAGATGGCCGGCATTTTTTTCCATTATCGCTGAAAAACAAAACCGGCCATCTCAAACCCAGCGAACTTTGGCATGTGGCCGAGCTAAACCGTATTATTGAAAAAAAAGATGGCCGGCCATCTTTTTCGATAATACGGTTCTGGCCAGCTGTTGCAGCGCTGCCAAAATAGATCACCGGCAATCTATTTCGCCAGCACTGTTCAATTATGCCCCTCCAAGTTAGCCCCAACAGACCCATCACCATGCCCCTTTTAAGATATGTGCCATGGGAGTAGGCTCCCTGCCTTATAGAATAGTACACATCCAGATGCGCAGATGCAAGTTTGAATGAGTGCCAATTAACATCAATAATTAGTTGATACCACCTAATTATTAATGGTTCAGAGCTCATTATCCAATTTATATGTGCGCACATTTCAGAAGCATTCCCAAAGTTGGGTAGACAACTTTGGCTCCAATATATAGAATCTAGGGGTTAGTGTACACTGAAGTGTGAATTGTTTTGGATTGACCCAGTTTTTGTTGTGGTTGCAAATACAGGGTGGGTCTTTACACATTCTTTTCTCTTTTGTGTTTGCCAGTTCTGTACATGGCATTCTTACTTATGGGGGACAGAACAAATATTTTAAGTCCTGTGGTGAGTGAATGAACTTGTTGCCTGTGTTTGGTATGTGCCAAAGACCACGGAACTCAGGAAATGTGGTTCCAAAATGAAAAATGACAAAGAAAAGAGTTAAGAATATGAGATACTCTTTCAAAAGCAAACTCAATATAAATTTCCTCTCCCTGGACTCAGTGAACATGTTTTCTCAATACTAGGGGTGTATTGAGCTGGAACCTATGGAGTTAAGTCCAATTACTGATTCTTAATAGGGACAACAAATTCAGAAATGAATGTAAATCACACATACGTACAGCAACATTTATCACATAGATAGTAAACTTCTACATAGTAAATTTCTACTAATCTTCTTCTTAGCTCTTTTGTACATCTCTGCACATTGGGCAACAAACTTTCTCCATTCGTCTTGATCAGCCACAATGACTTCTTTCTCACCCCAGGTAATACCTCTTGATTGTGCTTCTTAAGGTCAGTTTTGGTCTTCCTCTTCTCGATTCACTGGCTGGTCTCCATTTTAGTGCCATTTTGGGATGACGATGGTCTTCCATAGGCAAAATTTTACTTAAGCCTGGGTTCTAGATTCAGTCATTTGTTTTTAATTTTTATTATTTTTTCTGTTATTCCTGCTTTTGTCTTAGTGTTTGTTTTATAATGCCTCTTTGCCACATAGAAAGGTCCTGACCAGTTTTGGGGGTTATAAATGTGTTTATAAATAAATAAATGCTCACACTTTCTTCTCCTACCATTGCTGCAGACTTCTTCACCACTGTTACCTTATCAAGCAAAAATAGCTTAGGGTCAGAGCAGACAGAGCCGGAACTGGGTCTTATCCACATCAGAATGTTTGTTTGCCTCAGTAGTTCCAATCTTCTATCTAGGGCTATTAATATTTCTCCCACCCTGGAATAGCTTGCTAATAGATTGGTTCCATCAAAGCATCAAATCTATTCAGATGGTGGTCCTCCTCAAAGGAGCCAGCTCTGTGGGTACTAGTGGGTGAATATTGAATAGGCTCCTTCATTGTGTCCAGAGATGAGTAATTTGTATTGCTTTTGGCACCCCCATTCGTCTTGACAGGGTGGCGCTTATGGTCCTCGGGAACTTTATCTTCACTGAATGGAAAAACTAGGGCTAGAGTGCCCTGCTTCTATAGTAGAAGGGAAGACATTTCATAGATTTACAAATCGATTTCATAGGCTTACAAATTTCTTCCTGACTATTCTGGCAGGTTGGGGAGGTTATAGGAAGAATTTTTCCCCAGCTGTCCACCAGCTGCCCTCCAGAGGTAGATTTTAAATGGGAGCACCCACAGGCAGATGTGTTGTACCAGAAAGCCAGCTGGAAAAGCCTGTAACTTAGTGGACTTGGGCCCAGATGCACTAAACATTTTTCATCGTTAAATGAGCCCTTAAGGAAGAATTTCCTATCCTTTCCATGCACTAAAGCCTATTTTTCGACGGCAGTAGCAGCTAACGAAACTGGAATGCAAATGAGAAACTACCATTGAAATGTAGACAATTCGGAATGCACTAACCATACCGACGATAGCAACGATTCACTTACCGCCAGAAATTTAACGTCAGATAGCTGACGTCAGAGGAGGGCGGACACAGCTAGAAAAAGGAGACATCGGAGGAGACAGAAGAGCTCAAGAATAGCTGATCCATCCTGTGCAGAGCCTTCAAACATAGGTGAGAGGCGCTGCACCGGCCATTATGGTGGAGGGGGGGTCCGGTGGTGGGGGGGAGCGGCGGGGACGAAATCGGGGGGGGGGGGGGGGCGGGGCACGGAGGTGGAGGAGAGCAGGAGGCGGAGCAGTGCCGACTAAAGAAGAGAGACACAGGAAGGGAGGGGGAGCCCAGCAACTGCAAAGGTTTCATTTTTAAAAGCTTTTATTTCACAAACGGAGCAGCGGGGAGCAGCAGGGACTTCGGGGGGGGGGGGGCAAGGCAAGGCAAGGCCTTCCATACAGGACGCTGCTGATGAGCGCCTTTGCCCCATCCCGATCCTTTAATGTTTGTGGAGACATGCAGGGGAAAGTGGGGAGCCACGTGTTTGTGTTTTCTTTTTTTTCTTACGTTTCTGGCATGCGCAGAGCAGCCAGCATAACGCTTGGCTGCTTTGCGCATGCTTTACGAGCCGATTACCGACGGGGATTAGTGCATCGTTCTTTACAATACCGCACCAAACTTTTTGGGGCTGTGTTTTTGAAGCATGCTTCGTTATTTGAGATTCGGTAAAGGTTTTTACGTTTCTGATTTTTTTACGTTTGCTTGATGCATCTACCCCTTGGTTTCTAATGTGTCACAGAAGCACCTCATTGGGAAGATCATGGTCAGGTATTTTTTGAGATGTGGATAGCTTAACAACTACAAAATAGCAATAATGAAAGCAGTCCCATTTCTCTTGATGGCCCTTGAGCACCAGCAAGGCTGCTTTAAGTGTGTGTAGATGGTTCCCCTCGGTGGTTCCTGTGAGTGACAAAAGCACTGTATACATATCTGATTTACAGTCCCATTTACTAAAGGGCCCACCGCTTTACCTTGCGAAAATATCCACTGGTACCTGATACTACAGGTTGGTAACATCCTGATGTAATACAGTACACTACTGTAGTTGGGAACATTACAGCTAAAAAATTATGTAAGGAGCTTAAAACAAGCACATATTCCCGTTATGGTTTCACATTGATCAGTATAGAATCTCTTTCACTATAGATTTAAATTAAGATTTTTTTAATTGGATTTTATTTAAATCAAATCTGCCCTTACTGAATCTACTTTTAAAAAGATCTGTCTAAAGAGGAGAGTTTTTGCTCAATTTTCTGGCTCTTCTACGAATCCAGCAGTATATTTCACATCTGCTTACCTTAGGCTTGGATCAGAGATGCCTGAGTGGCATTCAGGCTGAAAAGTTTTAAGGAGTTTTCTTATCAAATGTAAATATCAGCAGGTAGGCAGGTTTGTGGGTAGATGAGATTATCTAGAGAGAAAAAAGAACTGGGACAAAAGCCCGTTTTTTTAAATAGCTGGGATGTTGTTCTGGGGATTTTAGGGAGCAATTCAATGAAGGTTGCCCAAATTTTAGTACTAAAATGCTGAGCACTGAGGGGCCCATGCGGGAAAGCTCACACTAGACCCCACACTCTACCGTAAAATTAGTGATATAAAAATGCCACTGCATAATCGAGAAGCATGCAAATTACTGCTGTGTTAAAATTGCAGAGTAATCTATGGCTCATTGCTAAATGTCACCTTTCCTGTCAGTTCTTGAGTGGTGACTGGCTCAGACACTGACAGGAAGGGTGACATTTAAAATACACATACACACACACTTCAGATCAGCCCTTCACCCCACACCCCCACCTGATGCCCTGACAACCATTACCCCAACCCAACACCTCATCCTGCCCCTCCCTGAAATCATATTCCCCCAATATCTAGTGGCACTCCCCTCCTACATGACCAACTCCCCTCCTGTCCCAACTACTGGAAAATATCCTTGATGTCCCCCACCCACCCCAAAATTTTCTGGTAGTCTAGTGCCCCCCTCCTTCCTCTCCACTTTCAAAACAATTCCCTGGTACAGTAGTGGGACTTCCATATCTGCCCACCCCGTAACCTCTTGCCTAGCCCCCCCCCCCAACCCTGAACCTTAAATGAAGCAGGAGTGATGCTACGCCTCTGACATGCCCCCGGGAACTTTGGTCGTCCCCGCAACAAAAAGCAGTTGGGGATGCCCAAAATCGGCTTTCGATTATGCTGATTTGGGCAACCCTTGGAGAAGGACGCCCATCTTCCGATTTGTGTCAAACAATGGGCATCCTTCTCTTTTGAAAATAAGCCTGATAGGGTCTCCATCAGAAGATGTCTAAAAAGAGACGTGAAGACTTGAATATATATATATATACCCTGGAGGGGAGAAGAGTTTGGGGAAAATTGATACAGACATTTAAATATGCGAATGATATAAATGAAGAAACAAACCTTTTCCAAAAACAAAGAAACTATAGAACTAGAGGACATAATATGAAGCTGCAAGGAAAGGGGGGGGGGGGGGAGGTACTGAAACACAGCACTAGGAAAGTAAGTTTCTTTGGATTGGTCCTATGACCTTCTTGAGAGAGAATTCAATTATTAAGTTAGATAATTTTGATCTAACTCTTGATTCAGTGTCTAGAGTTTTAGGTGTGGAATTAGACAGTCAGCTTTCTCTCAATATTCAGGTTAATAAGGTGGTTGGTAAATCCTTTTTTATACACAAAAAACTTGGGTCATTTGTAAATATTTTGAACCATTGACTTTTCGCCTAGTAGTGCAGTCACTAGTATTATCTCTACTGGATTATTGTAATTCCATCTATATTGGCTGCTCAAAATCTTTAGTAATGAAGTTGCAAAGAGTACAGAATGATGCAGTTAGGGTCGGTTTTTTCAGTAAATAAGTTTGACTCTATCTCTCCTTATATATCACAGTTACATTGGCTGCCGGTGAAGGCCAGAATACAATTTAAAGTTCTGGTCTTAATCTTTAAGGCTCTTCATAGAGATTTGCCAGGTTATTTGATTAACAATTTTGAGTTTTTTGATAGGAATCATGACAGAGTCACCAGAAATCTTTTTCTTTTAGATTTTCCTTCAGTTCGTAAAGTGACATATCAGGCAGCTTCTTGCTGGAATTCTCTTCCTCCTTTCCTGAGGCATATAGAACACTACTTTGAGTTCAGGAAATTGTTAAAGACTTATCTTTTCAGAAAATATTTTTAATTTCATAGATGTTTGTTCTTAAGGTTGATTGGGATTTTTGTACAATCATCTGGAGTATGCTCTTTTTTCTTGATGTTATACACTTAGAATTTGATGGTTGTAGCGGGTTATGAGGCCTTAATGTAATGTAATTTTCTTTACTTTACTTTGACCAACTTAGGGGTCCTTTTACTAAGATACAGTAGAAAGTGGCCGGAGCTCCGATTAGCCCATGGGTTTGCTGCACACTCCAGCCACTTTCTAGCACGGCTGAAAAATGGCTGCGGTCAGAATTTTTTTTTAATGGCCATGTGCTAATTTCCCCATTAGAGTGTGGCCTTTACTGCCGAGAGCCCTTACCACCTCCTATTTAGTTGGTGGTAAGGGGTCCCATGCTACTCCTGTGATAATTAGGTAGCACATGGTAATGTGCCCACACTAAATGATTAGCACAGGCATACCTACTCTCCACCCCCAGACACAGGGCAAAAAAAAATATTTTTTACTGTGGGAGCAGTGCGTGCTGTTGGCCAAACTACTGCAGGACACCTCAGTGCATACTGTAGTAATTCCTTTTTACCATGCTGTAGGCCCGCGTTAGGCCTACAATGCCTTAATAAAAGGGCCTTTTTGTTCTTTCATTCTGTTTGTTCCTTCCTTACCTGACCCCAGGAGAGAAATGAATTTTGGTTAAGTGGAGGGGCATTTTCGATATGATGTCTAAATCCGACTTTGGATGTTTTGCCCCCCATTGCTGAAAACATCCAAAACTCAAGTAGTGAAAATGACCATTTTCAAATCAGGAAAATGTCTATCTTTTTTTCTTTGAAAATGACTATTTCCAGTTTCAAGATGGCGGCACGATGTGATCACGCTTAACTTACCTCGAGGAGAAGCGTACTAAATTTGATTCCTCAATGCCACATACCAAGCGTAAAGGTTCAGTCAGAGGTGTAGCCTCCGCGCCCAGGACTTCCTCTCCCTCGCAACAATCCATCGAGCAGTTTTTCGTGAAAACGCCAGACAAAGACTCCGGGAGGGGCCCTGCTATCTTGGCGGGAGGAGACCTCTGAGATTTAGGGCTGAATGTTACTCTGTCACCCCGGAGCTCAATCCACCGCCTCCACCCGTTGGTTCTTTCTCTCAGACGGGAACTCCCCTTATAGAAATCGAAGGAGAAGGAACCCAGGAAGGAGGCGCTGAAGGAAATCGAGCCAGCGGAGGTTTGGGACGAGTTGTTCACCAAACACAGCCAGGAGCTTTGTTAACAAAACCGGAGCTGGTTACACTCGAGAGCATATGGGAAGCTCTCCAACACCTGGACTCCAAGCTGACTAATTCAACTGGAGAAATTGCTACATTAGTGAGTACTATCGATACACTTTCCAAATCTTTAGATGGAATCAAGAAAGATTCGGATAACCAAATGTTAGAGATTAAGGAAGAAGTTAAAAAAACTACAAGAATTTTCCACTATGAATATAAAAGACAAAAATTTGATTCATAGGAAAATAGAACAGATGGAAAATTATAACCGCAGACTGAACTTGCGTCTCTTAAATTTTCCTAAATCTTTGGGAATCTCTCCCCTGGATGCATTCAAGAAATACCTAATTGAAGTTTTGAAGTACTCTCCTGAACATATTCCGCCAATTAATAGAATATATTATATTCCAGAAAAGAACAAGTAAACTTGGATGTAACTCAATTGTTAGAATTATCTATATCAGAAGCTTCTGATCGTATGACCTTAATTGTTTCTTTTATATTTGAACAAGACCTAGAAGCAGTTAAATGCTTATTCTTTAGAAATTCACGATCCCTATTCTATGGTGAAAAGATTTGGATGTATATGCAACTAAACCAACACAGGAAAGAAGAAGAGCTTTTCTTGCTATTAGAAAAGATGTTTTCGCATTGGGATTCCTCATTTTTTCTAAACTATCCTTGTAAATGTGTTATAAAATACTTAGGAATTAAATATATCTTCTTCAATCCTGATCAATTAAGCATTTTTGTAGAATCCAAGAAATTGGTGACATCCTGACGTCAGTGATTGAGATTTAGAAATTAAGGTACGGATAAATCGTGCAAAGCTGTATTTGCTTATGAAATTATTTTGAAGTTTATCTCCTGAACAATTGTTAACCCCTCCTCTATTTTTGTGGTCTAAAGAAGATTATTAATGTTTTTCTTTTTTTATTGCTTTATTCTACTAATAGCTGTTGAAATACAGAAAATTTATGTCTGTTTTGCTTTAAGTATTCACTTGTATACTAATGGAAAAAAGTTTGCAAAATTAAAAAAAAAAGAAAATGACTATTTCCTAGATGTTGTTGTGCTTAGTGCTTAGTACATCTATCTTTTTGGACCATTTTCAAAAATAAAATGTCCAAGTGAAAAATGCACAAAATCAAGCCATTGGGACATAGGAGGAACCCGCTTTCCTAGTAAACTGGCCACACAGGCATCCCAGCAGAGCAATGGATCACCCTAGGGGCCACTGTACTGGACTTCACATAAATGGTCCTAGGTACATATCTCACCATTACCCCCTTATATTGTATGGGGAGCCCTTCAAAACCCACAAAAACCCTACTGTACCCACTACAATAGCCCCTATGGCTGCAGGTATCAGCTATATGTGGGTACAGTAGGGTTTTGTGGATTTTCTTTTTGGGGGTGGGGGGAGCGTGGTTGACACCTTCCACCACAAGTGTAATAGAGTGGATTATGGTCCAGGGCCACCTTCTCTAGGCTAGTCTAGGAAACTGCTTGCTGGACTGGCCATAACATCTGAAACAATCACAGAGGTTGGTATGTACTGTTTCATTTACATCTTTGCAGGGTGGGATGGGGTCAGCGACCACTGAAGGAGTAAGAGGGTGTCATTTCTTTATTCCTGCAGTGGTCATCTGGTCATTTAGGTACTTTTTTGTGGCTTGTTCATTAATAAAACAGGTCTAGACCAAAACATCCAACTTATAGCCCTGGATGTTTTGTTCCATTATGGCAGAAAAACGTCCACTTGTTAGGAAAATCTTACATACTCATCTATAAAAACACCATGGAGGATTTGGTGTCTTGCTGTGCCTTGTTCTGTAGGAAGGCTGGTGCTGAAGTTACAGTAATCATCTTCCTCTTCAATTAACAGCCTTCTGGATACAGATTTAAAAGGAGGTACCAGAGCAGACTCACAATGATAAGTGCTGGTGTATACTAGGACAGCGTATCAAGTGGTATAAATAAACAAATAAATCACAACTAGCAGGTCACAAAATTTAAAACAAAATCATAGTTAGTAGCCTCAAAAGCTCATGGAAATCCAGTAGCAGTTCACATATTCTGGATCATTCCATCCTGAGTTTGTGAACTTTTTGTCTAGAGCTGTCAGTGCTTGTGTGGTGCCATTTGATTAGCCAGAGAGGAGCTGTTGCTTCACTATATTCCAATTTTAAGGCTTCATAGAAACAGAAAGGTATTTCCCCTTGTTAAATACCAAGATGTCAGAGATGATGCATTTCCCAAATTTGAAATACAAAATCATACTCTCACACAAATATGAAAAACTCTGCATCAGTGGCCTAGTGGTTAGAGTGGTGGACTTTGGTCCTGGGGAACTGGGTTTGATTCCCACTGCAGGCATAGGCAGCTCCTTGTGACTCTGGGCAAGTCACTTAACCCTCCATTGCCCCAGGTACAAATAAGTACCTGTATATAATATGTAAGCCGCATTGAACTTGCTATGAGTGGGAAAGCGTGGGGTACAAATGTAAGAAAAAATAAAAATCATGCTGGTGAAAATGGGTGAAACAGCAGCTATGGTAGACCTGCACCAGAACCTTGGACCTGTCTTTGTTTTTTTCCTCTGTATACCCTGTAATTTTGTTTTACTTTTTTCTAAATTATTTCTTTTCACAATTTACTTTAATCACTGGAATGTATTACTGTGGGAAAACGTGTAAAATTATCTTGTCGATAAAGTTATTTGAATCTGAATCTAACGATTCCTTACATAATGCTTCCTCAATATTACCTTTAATGTGTGTTCAAATACAGGGGACTTTTTAATTGTACTTCAGTGACTCCACAGAAATGGCATAAACTATGATTCTTTCTTGCTCCATCTGCACCTTGGAAACTAAGAATTTATGGGTCTTGTAGCCTTGCCAGCATATGAATTTGAATATATTTCAGTCTTCAACAATAAAGAAGAGCAATCTGGAAAAGAAATGCGTCAAATAGACAGGTTGGCATCAACTTTAGCTTTTCTAGTCACAGAGTACAGCAATAAAACCCGAAGCCTGTCTCGCAGTATTTATGCAGTTCCAGTAATGTTGTATAATATATTGTGGCTTTAAAGGGAAATAGGACACCAGAGTTATATTAACTGATGAAAATTTAACTGGCATAACTCTTTTCTTATCCTCATGCTTGCGTCGACAGAATTTTCAAGTAACAGTCCTCCAGTCCCTCTAGACTGTGCTAAAATGCTAATATTTTGAGTGCCCTTTCCTTTCTCGTTCAAGGGCATATTAAAAATAAGTTGCGTCAGCTGGTTGCCATATGTGATATAGGGATGACAGGTAAAGGCAGGACAATAGACAAATTGTGCAATTCCAGACTCCTGCCAAGATCCAAATATTATGTGCAAAGAATGGCCTATTGCAACACAATGCAGAGACCAACGCCATTTACACAAACCCAAATAAATTCCTCAGTTTTAAACAAATCCCAGGCGAGTGGGAGGCAGTGATGTGCTGCCAAGTGAAGGGGCTGTAGTTTAAAATAATCATTCACTGGAATGAACCACAAATTGTCAGTCCTGAAAGTGTTCGAGATTTGATTTGTATGCAGCCCCATCCAGGGATGAGGACTATATAATGATGGATTCTGAGGAGAGCACACCCTAAAATGAATATTCTAGTAAAGGATCATGGATTTGATATATCGCTTTTCTGTGGCACAACCAAAGCAGTTTGTACTTATTATTATAGTCAGGTAGTTTCTCTTTCCCTAATGGAATCATAATCTCAGGGGCCCTTTTACTAAGCAGCACTAAAAGGTGGCCAGGGCTAACCTTGGCATTGAGGCCACTTTTAGCATGGCGGTAAAATGGCTCCGTTTTCCATTTTTTCTATTAATGGCCATGCGCTAATTTCCCCAATAGCGCATGGCCATTAGTGTATGATCCCTTACTTACGGAGTAAGGGCTTACGCACTAACCACAGGCTACTTGATTAGTACGAGGTGATGTAGCTGTGCTAACCGGTTACCACAATGTGTGCAGATCCCAAAACTACCACGGGATGCCTAAGCATGCCCAGGGCCGCCGAGAGGGGGGGCCAGGGGGGACAAAATTCCCCAGGCCCGGGCCTCCAAGGGGAATTAGTGCCAATTTCTTGTTGAAAAGCCAATTATTGGCACTAATTGGCTTATTACTCTATTAAATTGTGCATGCAAATCAGAAATGCGCTTAAATTTGCACACATGCAATTTATGGCGACCTTTATAAAATCAGGAGGATAGAGGATAATGGCAGATCAATATGGTCCATCCAGTCTGCCCAAGTAGGGTTGATAGGGCAGTACCAGCCACCAGTGGCGTAGCGAGGGTGGCTGACACCCAGGGCAGGTCGCCGCTGCGCACCCCCCCAGGTGCAGCACGCACACCCCCCCTCGGAGCGCATTCTTACCACTGGCGCTCCGCCCCGGAGCTGCGTCGGCTCCGCTGGTTCCTTGCTCTCTCTGCCCCGAAACAGGAAGTAACCTGTTCCGGGGCAGAGAGAGCAGTGAACCAGTGGAGCTGACACCCCCCCCCCCAGCGGCGTGCACCCGGGGCGGACAGCCCCACTGCCCCCCCCCTTCCTACGCCACTGCCAGCCACACAATGCAGGTTATATCACAGAAGCGCAACATTCGTTTCACTGCTGTTTCTCTTCTTATGCCTTTTAGGGGTCCACTATGTTCATCCCATTCCTTTTGAATTCCATGCCCTCTTTTGGGAGGGCATAAGATCATGAGAGCAAGAGGAGTATGCATACTTTTACACAGTGTATGAGTAGGCATTACCAAACAGGGCCAAGTTAACCATTCAGTAAACTAGGCTGTTGCCAAAGGCAATACCTTTCAGAGAAAAACACAGCAAAGAGCAGCTGCAGTCAAAGCAAAATAGATTCTGACAGCCACACAAACTCGAGACTTACCTCTACTTCAGGAAGCAGGTGAAAGCCTGGCTCTTCTCCCAAGCCTTTAATACATAGTGTAATTGATTATATACTCATTCTGCATCTGGACTAGCTTGCAACTGACACTGTAACTTCGATCAGTTCCTTACATCTTGTTTAACTGTACAAAGAAGTTGCCTTGAGTTTAGCCAGCCATCTATTTATCCCAACTGACTCTGTACCACGCATCTTGTCCCTATCTAAATATCTGTATTTGGCCCCTCAGCTATATGGTAAACTGTATTGTAGAAAAGCATTACAATCATAGCAATGTTATTTGAATGTTCTAATTGTGTGCTTATTAGATATTCCATCACTATTATGCTTGCATCGTATTATATCTCTGGTATTTGAATTCCAGTGGTGTTAAATGTGTATATTTTTGATCCTGTTTCATGGTAGTCCTATTATTAGGTTTCAATTTTCTGTTTTCATTTATTGTATTTATATTTGGTCATTTTACTATTGTTGTGCTGATAACAAAATTGTTTCATGTTAAACTGGACCTGCTGTACACCACCTTGAGCAAATCTCTTCAAAAAGGCAGTTAATAAATCCCAATAAATAAATAAATGTAGAAAACCCTCAACCTGTACATTGAACTGTTTAATATTAAAAAGTATATATGCATATTTTCAAAGCACTTATGGTCTTACAAAGTTGCATAGTAACCTATGGAACTTTGTAAATCTAAATGCTTTGAAAATGAGCCCCAGTATGTCTAAGTGTGGGTTTTTACAGCAGCTGTCTCAGACAGATTATATTAAGTTTAATTATTAAAATCTTTTTGGGGCCTATAAGCCTGAAAGTTAATTAAGGATGGGCAAGGATAAAGGTTTACCAAGGGTGCTCATTGTCTTTGCACCGTGTTGCTAAAAATGTAGTATGTGTGGCGCATGAGCGGAGTTATGAGGTGTGATTATACCAGCACATAGTACATGTGTTCCTTATATAACCATTTTCTGATTTTTATATGTATGGTTTTAAATGTTTTTTTTCTATTTATATATTTTCTATTTGTATTTATTACAGTTACACCCTTGATAAAGATATTTCAAAACATGGCCGTGTTCAGTAATTGTTGTTTATGAATCAGTAAATATTTAAACTTTTATCTCAGAAACAAAATTGCATCTGCTTTGGAACAGGTGTAACTTTATGTGGAAGCAGTTGTCCACTACTGGAGGTTATTCTGGGAGCCTATTTTACAGTGGGAGTGATACCGGTGCCGGAAATGGTATTTGAAGCTGACAAGTTGGAGAAACTTAATGAAGTCTCTGTAAACCTGGAGGATGTAATGGGGCAGTACTACAAACTGAAAAGTAGCAAATCTCCTGGACCGGATGGTATTCATCCCAGAGTACTGATGGAACTGAAAAATGAGCTCGCAGAGCTATTGTTAGAAATATGTAATTTATCCTTAAAATCAAGTGTGGTACCGGAAGACTGGAAGTTGGCCAATGTAACGCTGATTTTTTAAAAAGGTTCCAGAGGAGATCCGGGAAATTATAGACCCGTGAGTCTGACGTCGGTGCTGGGCAAAATGGTAGAGACTATTATTAAGAACAAAATTACAGAGCATATTCAAAAGCATGGATTAATGAGACAAAGTCAACATGGATTTAGTGAAGGGAAATCTTGCCTCACCAATCTACTACATTGCTTTGAAGGGGTGAACAAACATGTGGATAAAGGTGAGCCGGGTGATATTGTGTATCTGGAATTTCAGAAGGCATTTGACAAAGTACCTCATGAAAGACTCCAATTGGAGAGTCATGTGATAGGAGGTAGTGCTCTATTGTGGATTAAAAACTGGTTAAAAGATAGAAAACAGAGAGTAGGGTTAAATGGTCAGTATTCTCAATGAAGAAGGGTAGTTAGTGGGGTTCCCCAGGGGTCTGTGCTGGAACCGCTGCTTTTTAACATATTTATAAATGACCTAGAGATGGGAGTAACTAGTGAGGTAATTAAATTTGCTGATGACACAAAGTTATTCAAAGTCGTTAAATCGCGGGAGGATTGTGAAAAATTACAAGAGGACCTTGCGAGACTGGGAGACTGGGCGTCTAAATGGCTGATGATGTTTAATGTGAGCAAGTGCAAAGTGATGCAAGTGGGAAAGAGGAACCCGAATTATAGCTACGTCATGCAAGCTTCCATGTTAGGAGTCACAGACCAAGAAAGGGATCTAGGTGTCGTCGTTGATGATACGTTGAAACCTTCTGCTCTGTGTGTTGCTGCAGCTAAGAAAGCAAATAGAATGTTAGGTATTATTAGGAAAGGAATGGAAAACAAAAATGAGGATGTTATAATGCCTTTGTATTGCTCCATGGTGCGACCGCACCTCGAATATTGTGTTCAATTCTGGTCGCCGCATCTCAAAAAAGA
Organism: Microcaecilia unicolor; assembly: GCF_901765095.1. Classification (NCBI taxonomy): domain Eukaryota; kingdom Metazoa; phylum Chordata; class Amphibia; order Gymnophiona; family Siphonopidae; genus Microcaecilia; species Microcaecilia unicolor. The sequence goes on along the minus strand of NC_044033.1, from coordinate 347,030,872 downwards.
TATAGTGGAATTAGAAAAGGTGCAGAGAAGGGCGACGAAAATAATAAAGGGGATGGGACGACTTCCCTATGAGGAAAGGCTAAAGCGGCTAGGGCTCTTCAGCTTGGAGAAAAGGTGGCTGAGGGGAGATATGATAGAGGTCTATAAAATAATGAGTGGAGTTGAACAGGTAGATGTGAAGTGTCTGTTTACGCTTTCCAAAAATACTAGGACTAGGGGGCATGTGACGAAGCTGCAATGTAGTAATTTTAAAATGAATCAGAGAAAATTTTTCTTTACTCAACGTGTAATTAAACTCTGGAATTCGTTGCCAGAGAATGTGGTAAAGGTGGTTAGCTTAGCTGAGTTTAAAAAAGGTTTGGACAGCTTCCTAAAGGAAAAGTCCATAGACCATTATTAAGTGGACTTGGGGAAAATCCACTATTTCTGGGATAAGCAGTATAAGATGTTTTGTACTTTTTTGGGATCTTGCCAGGCATTTGTGATCTGGATTGGCCACTGTTGGAAACAGGATGCTGGGCTTGATGGACCTTTGGTCTTTCCCAGTATGGCAATACTTATGTACTTATGTAAGTATAACAGCACATATACACATATATAAGCTTGATAAAATAGGCACTTTTTAAAAGTATTGCTCTTCACATGCAGAACACGTGAAAGACTCCAATTCTTTTAAAGTAGAATTTCTGGAGAAAAACACTCAGATTCCAACTGGCCAGTGTAGTGATCAGAAATTTCTAATGGAAAATACTTTCCTTTCATACTAAGATAGTCCAGAAGCACAGTTGTTTTTTAAATTCTATGACAACTCCTCTTGCAACATAGTTCAAACAGGATGGAAACAAAATTCCCTTCAGTTACTCCAACTACTGTAAACATTGGGAGGGGGTGGGTTTGAGATGCTATACACTTTATAGCAAGAAAAAGCCTTCCTCTGTGAATTGTAAACTGCGCTGTCAGTTTCAAAACTTATCACATATTAGAAAACTGTTGACCTTTGTGCAGGAAACAAACCTGATATCTTATATGCTTTTAGGGTGCTCTTGCAGTTGGAAAGAACGATACACAAAATGTATTCGGTTGAGTGCAGTGGACATTTATATAGCATTCTTCAGACCAATGTGTTCCAAAATCCTTTATGGCACTGTGAGAACTGAAAATGGAATAATATAAATGTCAGGGAGAGGATGAAAAGAATGAAGAGACATAAGGATATTGAGCCTGCAAATAGGTGGGGAAATATGGGGTACAAATGTAACAGTGCTTCCCAAATCTTTAGCCAATATGACCCGATTTTAACACTGAAAAGTACACATGACCCTAGAAGATGATGAAAACAAAATAGCATACCCCCAGCCTTTCCTTTGTTGTTCACTTCCTGCTCCCCCACTTACCCAAAGCATGAATAGAGACATAACACCAGTAATCAGCACAGGACCCTGTGTGCTAATGAGTGCTCCCAGACTCCAGTGCTCTGCATGGGTTTCCAGTCTAACAGGAAGCCCACACAAGAAAAAGGACCTGTGAATGTTCACTGACTCCCAGCCCCCATGCTAAGGACTACCGGGGTTTTCTTTTTATAGGGGGTATTCAGTGGTACTGAGTACTAGGACCTTCTCCATTGCCTGCTGAAATTGACCCATGGTCCTCGAGTATTAATTAAAGAATCCAGGTTCTGCACATCCAGTCCTGTCTTTTTATGTATTCTGGGGCTGGTAGCAGGGGGTCTCGCTATTGTGGTGAGGGTAGGGTTACCATATTTTGTCCCCCCAAAAGGAGGACACATGCCCCACCCCGCCCCCTTTCACACCCACCCGCCCCCTGTCACACCCTCGCTCTGCCCCTGACACATTTTCCCCTCCCCCTGTCACATACCCCGTCACCCCCCCCACCCCGCCACCCCCTCCCCTTACCTTACTAATGCCCTGGTGGTCTAGTGACCTCTTTGGGGCAGGAAAGAGCTCCCTCTTTCCTGCCCGGAGCGCTGCCCTGTATGCATCCTTCCTGTTGCTGATCCTCGGCGCTGAGTCAAAATGGCCGCCGAGAGTTGAGGTCTCGCGAGATCACTTCAACTCTCGGTGGCCATTTTGAATCGGCTCCGAGGATCAGCAACAGGAAGGATGCATGCAGGGCAGTGCTCCGGGCAGGAAAGAGGGGGCTCTTTCCTGTTCCGAAGGCGGAAGAGGTCACTAGACCACCATGGCACTAGTAAGTAAGGGGAGGGGAGGCTAGCAATCTGCCCGTTTGTCCGGATTTCTGGACAAACGGGCAGATTGACAAAACCTGTCCGGTTGCCCGGACATGCCCTCAAAAAGAGGACATGTCCGGGTAAATCCGAACATATGGTAACCCTAGGTGTGGGCCCTTCAGTGATCACTCCACCCTGAAGGATGGCCTAATATGTGAGTACCTGCACCTTGTTTCTAGAAAAAACGCAGAGAACTACAACTGAGCAGAGGTTACAGTGGAGATCCAGAGGGAGGGGGAACAGCTCTCTTTCTGTGATCTCATCCAATAAGTATGTTACTCCATGTGGGGTCCCGACCCACAGTATGGGAACTACTGGCTTAGAGGTTGATATACAAGAGAAAGCTGACTGGTCAATATTTAACACTTCAGTTGGCGATTTTTTAAAACACCAGCTGCGGCATTTAAATCTGGATCTTCAATACCACTATCCAGATAGGAGATAATTCTGTACAGGTCGCCTAAAGTATGTGTTCTAAGCACAAATACAGTAATGGTAAATACATGAGTAACTGCTACCACAGAATACTAACATGTCTGCACATATGGTCTTAACTTTAGGTTACACCACCTTGTCAAAGGCTGGTGTAAGTGCTTGCGCGTATATGCTGTCAGTTATGAACTTTCCTGACAGTATTCTATAAGCTTAGAACATAACTGTTGAACATGCCCCTCCCAAGTCCACCCCTCTCCAGCAGTTACGTGCTAAAGAATTTAAGTGTTAAGGTTATAGAATTATAACCAAGTGCAAATTAGTACTAATTTCCACCACTAAACTCAATGTGGCAGTGTGGCTAGTGGCTGGCTGTAGGACCTCACACAAATGTGGCACTCACACACACACAGGCTGCAGGTAAAAGTCAAAACTTGTTATTTATGTACACAAAGGGAGAATAATCTGTTCTGTTACTTCACAGGCTTTAGTCCTTTTAGAATCTCTCTAGTCCTTTTAGAATCTCTCTCTTTCTCTCTCAATGTGGTCACAGAAAATATTCTTAACAGGGCTGGATCCTAGACAGGCCCAAACGTAGTGGCTCCTAATGGCATCTTAGGCCCCATGTCAGCACACACCAAAATCAGGTACTCTCTGGATATACTTCAAGTTTATCATCTACCTTGGCAGTCTTCCTTACACATATAATTAACATCCGGAGGCTGAGCTGAACACACAGGGAAACACTTAAGCTCAGGCTAATCCTCTTCCATCAGGTAAGGTAGTCTTGTCTCTGCATATGCTGAGAGATCTCTATTCAAGGTTGCTCCTTTGGAGACTTCTTCACTTGGGGTCTCACTGATCTGTTTTGCTCTTGAGCATTTAAACTCAACTCTGCTTGAGCCCGGTCCCTCTGACTCAGCAGGTATAACTGCACCTACCCTAGGGTGGTTCACTATCAGCTCCAGTGAGGGAGCGTTCCTACCTCTGTACCACTCGCTCCCTCACACTCCAATTATAGCCAATTATCGGTAATTAGTGCCAATTAGTGCCTAATTTATCAATTTACTGGCATTCTTATATAACCTGCTCACACAAGTTTGTGCACTAGGTACAAAAATGTACACACAAAAGATTATAGAATGATGAGGATAGTGAGCAGCCCTGAATATCTGGAGAGACGGACAAACACAGTATTATCCAGATAGCACATAACGTTGAGACAGCAAACTTTCTGCCCTAGCATTATCCAAACAGTTACCTGGATAACGGTTTGAATATCACCACTGTCCAGATAGCTTTTTCCTCTACCCTGCACCACCCCACCTCTATCCGGATAGTGCCAGGGTGCTCTGTATTGATTTTCAGTGGCACTGGCAAATAAAGGATGGCCCCAGTCAGCAACACATATCCAGAGAGCAGGTGCTCTTATCTGGATAAGTGCATTTCAGTATTGGGCCCTAGGTTTGGGTATTAGTGCGAAGCATCTAACATTTACCCCTACCTTAAATCAACCCCCATGGCTATCAACGTTTTAGGGATCTTAAATTTGGGACCTAGCCCTGGTATATTTTCAAAGAGACCAGTTTAAGAGTTTGTTTCTCAAGTCAGGCACCTAAACCCTTTAAAAATCATCCCAAAGATATGTTACTACTACTACTTACTACTACTTAACATTTCTAAAGCGCTACTAGGGTTACGCAGCGCTGTACAATTTAACATAGAGGGACGGTCCCTGCTCAAGGAGCTTACAATCTAAGAGACAAGTGAATGGACAGTCCGATAGGGGCGGTCAAATTGGGGCAGTCTGGATTTAGTGAACGGTAAGAGTTAGGTGCCGAATGCAGCATTGTAGAGGTGGGTTTTAAGCAAAGACTTGAAGATGGGCAGGAAGGGGGCTTGGCGTAAGGGCTCAGGAAGGTTGTTCCAAGCATAGGGTGAGGCGAGGCAGAATGAGCGGAGCCTGGAGTTGGCGGTGTTGGAGAAGGGTACAGAGAGGAGGGATTTGTCCTGTGAACGGAGGTTACGGGCGGGAACATAGGAGGAGATGAGGGAGGAGAGGTAGTGAGGGGCAGCAGACTGAATGCATTTGTAGGTAAGAAGGAGAAGCTTGAATTGAATGCGGTATCTGATTGGAAGCCAGTGAAGTGACCCGAGGAGAGGGGTGATATGAGTAAATCGGTTTTGGCGGAATATGAGACGTGCCGCAGAGTTCTGAACAGATTGAAGGGGGGATAGATGGCTAAGTGGGAGGCCAGTGAGGAGTTTTCATTTATTTTTCCCTGAGAGATGTAAAACCCTTCTAATTTGGTCAATGTTCAACCAGTGTTGTGTTCCCAATGGAGCCACACAGCAAGAAATTAAAACCTTCCTCCTAATGTATACATTTATGTCCACAAAACATGCAAGGAGAGACTCGAGGACCTAAACTTGTAAGTCCCAGAGGATAAGATGAACAGAAAAGATGCTGTACAGCCATTTTCTTTCTTTGCATTTAAATGATAACAATCAAAGATCAATCTTTGAGAAAGAAATGTAGAAACAAACTTCATGAAAAGTAGATTTTACACTTGAACAGCAATAATATAAACCAAATAGTCCACAATTTGGGGGATCAAGAATTCACAAGTCATAGGAAGCTGACATTTCAAGAAATAAAAAGAAGAAAACAGGAGTGATCAATCATACTGCTAACATACTGACCTGAGGTACGATAGTTAGAACTAAATGGTAATGTCTTTCTCTTCAAGAAAAAACTTTAACTGAGAAGGTTCATAAAAAATGTAAAATGCATTAGAATAAGTGACAATACATTTACAAGGAAACTTTACCAGAAAGTTGCTCCTAAGAAAATTGTTTTAACTCAAGAAATCTCTTTCTCCTCATCTATGTCTATTTAGAAACATCCAGAAACAGTTGAACCTTAGCAACCAGAAAGTTCATGTCACTAACTCGATAACAAAGCCTTAGTATTGGTTCCTTATCTTGATGAAAGACAAAGGAAACTAACATTGTACAGCCATTTAAATACTTATGATATTCATGCAGAAGAAAAATGAAATCTTTTCCAGAGGAAACAAAGCTGTAAGACTAGGGGACATGGCATGATATTCATGCAGAAGAAGAATGAAATCTTTTCCAGAGGAAACAAAACTGTAAGACTAGGGGCATGGCATGAAGCTGCAAGAAAATTAGTCTCAGGAGCAACATCAGGAATCATTTTTCTCAAGGAAAAGATGATGAAGACAAAATCAGTGAAGGAATTAAACAAATGACTGGACAATACACAATGGATCCCTACATGGTAAGAGGATGGAAGCATTGAACTCTTCAGCTCAAAACTCTGAAATGACTTTGCATGGGGCAATCCTGCATGGAAAATAATTCCAACCCTAAACAAAAAGCATGAGCTGGTATAACCTGCACAAGCTGGCACTTTGAACCCTAACCACCTTTCTGCAGCCTGGATGGGCTATTTCAGTCCTTATCTGCTGGATGGGCTATTTCAGTCCTTATCTGCTATCATCTGCTATGTTACTATATTGTATGAGTACTCAATCTCAGCCAAAAGAGATTAAAGATGGTGCTCCCGCAGGCTACATCAATGTCAATCTGTTTTCTGTGGTCTTGTACTAGAGTGATGTAAGTTCCCCAGTATTTCAGATTCTATATTCATTTCCTCTCTGCACGAAACAGTAATTGAAACAGACTCTTTTTGGCCAGGGATACATATTATTCAAAACTATTTTGGTCAGGCCTCAAGACAATTGTTAATTGCTAAACCTATGATTAGATAAAGAGCCCTAGGCAGTCAGTCTATCCACACTTGGCATAAATTGTCGACAAACATGTGTGTAAATCTGCTGACTTGGGAAGACTACTGAAAGATCAGTGCTATTTTGTGCAAATGTCTCAGTTACAGAAGAGCAAACACACAATCATCTCTCTTTGAATGCACATAAAAATTGGGTTTATGGAACTGTTGTTTTTCCCTGGGGGACAAAGAATACCAAGCCAGAATGTCTTGCAATTTGATACCACAGCCAGTACGAAATGCTCACTTACAGAATAGTCTTATATTTTGTCTCATTACTCTGATATTGCTTCCGACAATAATCACATTTTAGACTAGGGTTTTGGAACCTTACTGTACTGGCTGTTCTAGAACGACCGTCTCTACACTGCCTCCGATGATAAACAGATTAAACAAAGGGGTGGATATTCAGCTGGTGACAGTGAATGTTTTTTGGGGGGGTTTTTTTGCTGCCAGCAGCGTTATTCCTAGATATTCAATGCCAGACTATATCAAGGCACTGGCATTGAATATCCAGGTTTATGTAGCCATTTCTCTCTTGTGCATTTAAGTGCAATATTCAGCACAGGACTGACTTTATGTAGTCTTATTTGGCCATTTAACATAGGTGATTAATTGCTGAATATTGACCTTTAACCGCATAAAATCCTCTACGGCGAAGCCCCAGGATACATGACAGACCTTATAGACCTACCGACCAGAAACACAACAAGATCAACACGAATATACCTAAATCTCCACTACCCAAGCTGCAAAGGACTCAAATACAAATCAACTTATGCATCCAGCTTTTCCTACATAAGCACACAACTATGGAACGCGTTACCAAATGCCGTGAAAACAACGTATGACCAACTAAACTTCCGGAAATCACTAAAAACTAACCTGTTCATAAAGGCATACACTACTGATCCAACTTAAATGCCTGAACCCTGCAACACAACGAAACCAAAGCTCGTACTGGACATAACTAAACTCTTCCTCCCTAAGATTCCCTAAAGGGTCTGTTACACATGAACTTTCTCTTCCACAACATCACTTTGTATTTGTTCATACCGGAATTGGCGATCGCCTTTACGGTGCTATGGAAGCCACATTGAGCCTGCAAATAGGTGGGAAAATGTGAGCTACAAATGTAACAAATAAATAAGTGCCAACTCCATTCCCAGACCGTGCAGAAAATAGCTGGATATCAGTTTAGCAGTTTGTGGGGGATATTTATTAGCACTAACAGGTTAAGTGCCGCTGAATATCAGTGGATAGCCCCAAGGGCTATTTCTGGCTGGTTAAATCACTTTGAATATGAACCCCAAAATATTTAGAACATACTAAGAGCCAGGGCCGTCCTCAGGGCTGTGTGGGCGGTGCGAGTGCAAATGGTGTAAGAGAGAAATGGGTATAAAAATCACTCCCTGTCCATCCTGTCCCCTGCGGTGGTTATGATTCAGTGGGTGGATGGGGGTAAGTTTCATAGGGCGCATTTCTGGCTCAGGATGCTCCTGCAAAGAACCTTGCTGTTGTATATTAGAAAATGGAGAGCTCTTTTGAAAAGAACGAAAATAAAAAGTATTGATGCATGAGATTTTTCACATTTGGTTGGTTGTTTTTCACCTCATATGTGACTGTCTCTGGGAAAAGGTGACTAAAGTTGCAGGTCCTAAATGTTGAGAATGGGAGATTTTCATGTTATAGGTCCATAAGCAGTCTGAAAAAGTCACATGTTTGAACTGCTGTAATTTTTTTATTTTGGATGAAATTTGGACTGTTGCATGAAAAATTCTTTGCTCTAATGGAATTCATTAAAACCTCATTTATTGTTTCTGGTGACTTTAGTCATGTTTTCCTGGACATGGTTACATATTTTATTTATTTTCCTCACTTATTGCCCACCTATATCCTTGGCAGGTCACAGTAATTAAGACATCCATAATCAGAATAAAACAAACACATAAACAACAAAAAATTGCAAAACAATTGCAAAACACCAGTACCGACTCTAGCTGACAATAATATACTGCAGTCACATGATTGAAAATACATAGGGGCTCATTTTCAAAAGAGAAAAACGTCCAAAAAACAACATAAGTCTGCATTTGGATGTTTATCTCACAAAAACATCCAAATCATTATTTTCGAAACCTTTTTTTAGATGTATTTCTCTGAAGTCCGTTAGAAGGACATCTAAATCAAAGGGGGGGTGTTCAAGGCGGGACTTGGGTGTTCCTAAGACTTAGACGTCTTTCAGCCATAATGGAACAAAACAAAAACGTCCAGGACTAAAACTTAGGCGTTTTGAGCTAGACCTGTTTTTATAACAAATAGTTGCAGTGGGAATTGAACCCACTACCCCAGGCTCAAGATCCACTGCACTAACCACTAGGCTACTCCTCCACTCCACACAAGAATGCCTTGCTTCCCCAGTGGCCACTAACCCCCTCCCACCCCCCAAAAATGTGATTACTAATATTACTTGCCAGACTCTGATGTTATGCTCAGGTCCATTAGAATAGCATGCAGGTCCCTGGAGTAGTCTAGTAGTGGTGCTGTGCACTGCAGACAGGTGGGCCCAGGCTTCTACCTCCCCCTACTTGTTACACTTGTGGAGGAAACTGTGAACCCTCCAAAACCCACCAGAAACCCATTGTACCCACATATTGGTGCTCCCTTCACCTGTAAGGACTATGGTAGTGGTGTATAGTTGGGGATAGTGGGTTTTGGGGGGCTCAGCAGACAAGGTAAGGGAGTAATGGTGAGATGTGTACCTGGGGGCATTTTATAAAGTCCACTGCAGTGCCCCCAAGGATGCCCTATTGCTTTCCTGGGATGTCACTTTTCCACTATTGTACCTGATGGCAAGCTTTCTATTTTTTTTTTTAAACATCTGAGCCTCGTGTCTATTGTTTATCAGTAGATTTGGGGTTTGAATTCAGATCTATAGATAAAAAGAAGGTCTCATTATTTATATCTAAATACCAGAGTGCTATTTTTCCATACTTCATAGCAAGATTGTACATTCCCTAATTACCTGTCCCAATACAACTGAAGCTTTAACCTCCTCAGTGCATGTAAATTGTTTCATCCCTGTGTGGATTCTCTGATGCCGTGAGAGGCTTTCTTTGCAACCAAAGCGTTTACCACACTCAGGACATGTATATGGTTTCACTCCTGTGTGTATTCTCTGGTGCATTATGACGTTTACCTTCTGACCAAAGCATTTACCAGACTCTATACATGCAAATGGTTTCTCTCCCGTGTGGACTTTCTGATGCACTTTGAGATTTACATTACAACCAAAGCTTTTACCACACTTAGAACATGTGAATGGTTTCACTCTATTGTAGATTTCGTGTGTATTTTGTACATTTTGCATTTGGACATTTTTTGTTTGAAAATGGATCAAACAATAAATGTCCAAATCACAAAATGTTTTTCCAAAAGATACACTTTTTTTTGTGGAAAATGACCTTTCCTGTTCTGATTTTGGACGTTTTACAAAAAATGTCCAAATTCAGACTTATATTTTAAATCCAAAAATGCCCCTTTTGCATTTGACTTGCCCAAAGTCACAAGGAGCAGCAGTGGGACTTGAACCCATGTTGCCAAGATCAAAGCCCACTGCACTAACCATTAAGCCACTCCTCCTCTGTTTTGGACTTTTTGCATTTGGACATTTTTTTGTTCGAAAATGGACCAAAAAAACCCTGTCCAAAACACGAGACGTCTATAGTATTTTCAGCCATAAAAGATAGATGTCTATCTTTTTCAAAAATGACCTTCTTTCCTATTTTTAATAACCTGTAAAGCCTTAATGTGAAGAACAGCAATGGATTGAAGAGAATAAAATAAAATACACTTTTATTAAAATTGACTGACATGGCGACGCTTTGCCCATGGCATGCTGCTTCAGGGGCAGTGGCTAAAGGGGAATCTGAAATCCCACTTCCCCTTAGTGAAGGCAAAGCATTCTTTGGCAAAACATGACCATGTTGGGCAATTTTAATAAAAGTGTGTTTTATTTTATGCTCTTCGATTCATTGTTGTTCTTCAGACCGCATTCTTTGGATCACGACTGTTGCTTTTGTGTTGATACCAAAGCCTTAATGCAAGACACTTAATTCCCAGAAACAAGCCACTACAATATCAACTTTTGATAAAACCATACTCTGTAATACAAATCTAAAATCATAAGTAGACAATACAGGCTTCAACCTGCTCAACACATTTGAAAAAAAAGAAGACTTAATCACTGTTCTTGCATAATAAGTCTTACATCCAGCATCATACCCATACTCCTCTGCACAAGTAAAGCAGTATTTCCCACAGATACAACATCCACCCATCCTAAATCCTCCTGTCTCCCTTCCAACATTACTTCTATTTGTTATGGCTGTGGCCATGCCCTGGTGCCCCAACCCACCTTTCCCCTCCGGGGGTCAGGTTCCACAGCCTCCAGTGGATCTCCTGTCATGCCGGCCATCCCCGGCACTCTGGGGTGCTCCCTTGGCTCAGTGCTCTGCTCTCCAATGGTGCAGAGGTGGGAAGCTGGCCCAGGCACCTGGAGATGATATCACAAAGCTGGGGCCTCATAAACAATCCTGGGGCTCTTTTCCCTCATCTTTGAACAGGTCGCTTTGTCTTTCATTGTGTGAGCTCCAAACTTGTTCCAGTGTGTCTCCAACCTTGTTTCAGAGCATCTATGGCCTTGTTTCCGTGCATCTCCAGCCATCTCCGGCCTTGCTCCAGTCCATGTTCCCCATCTTTTTTCTGCCTATGTCAATTTGTATCTTTAGTTGTTCCTGGTCTTCAGTTACTGCTCATCTCCTGGCCTTGATTCTGTCAGGTCAGCCCCCAAGGGCTCTTTTAAGAGCTATCCCCTGGTTTGACGTTGTCAGACCAGCCCTCAAGAGCTCTTTTAAGAGCTATCCTCCTGGCCTTGACTCTGTTAGGCCAGCCCCCAAGGGCTCTTCCAAGAGCTACTCCTTGGTCTAGCCTCCACCGGGGTGTGACTCGCCTGCAACCAGTTGGGGCCTGCCTAGCCTTTGGGCCGGGTAAGCAACATAATCCAACTATAGCAGAAGGGCTCACCTACCTTGAGTGTGAAGGTCATGAGTCAGCCGCCGCCTTGCAGCTGCTTCAGCAATTGACTCTCCAGCTTCTGCAGCTTTCTGGTTCTGTTCGGAAATTGACCACCCATATGGACCACCTCCAGATGTCAGCAGCACTATAGGCCTCAGCCTCTCCAGCACTGGCCATCAGTGCAATAAATTCCAGTGGCCACATCTGCAGCACCTGGTATCAGACTTGTGACTCCTCCTAGATATGATGGGAGCCCCAAAGCCTGTAGAATTTTCATCAACCAATGTCAGATAATTTTCGAACTCCAAGCAAGGGACTTCATTTTTGATAGGGCTTGAGTGGTGTACATCATATCCTTGCTGTTGAGTCAAGCTCTTGTATGGGCTTTTCCACTCTGGGAACCGAACGACCTAGTGCTTAACATCTGAATAGCTTCCTTGAGCAATTCCGGAAAGTCTTTGAGGAACCTGGGAAGGCCTTCTCTGCAGTTTCCAAGCTCCTTAAGCTGAAACAAGGGTTGCAAACCCTTGGAAATTATGCCGTCCAGTTCCACACTAAATTGGAACAATGAGAGCCTTGTGGCGGTCTTCTGGCAAGGATTGGTGGCCCAAATTAAAGATGAACTGGCAGGACGGGATCTGCCTACCACATTGGATGACTTCATCTACCTTTGTAACAGGGTAGACACCTTTTCCAAGAGCGAGCCCGGGAATGACAATCTTCCCGGCGGATGGTTCATCTGGCGCTTAGTTTCCAGTGAGCCATGTGTTCTACAACCAAGAAATAGTCACCTCCAGACTTTGGGGAACCCATGCAGGTGGACCATTCATCCCTCTCAGAACAGGAGAAGCAGAGACACTGGATGCAGAATTTCTCTACTTTGATGAGAAGGGACATTATGACCTCAACTGTCCAAAGAAGTTGAGAAACCTTTGGGTCTAGCCCTGGCTGTGGAAACAGCGCTAAGTTCTTCTGTCTAGATTCCTCACACTCAATTCTTAGTTTCAGCTTCCCTAGAGTTGGACCATGAACTGACAACCATCGAAGCCTTCATTGACTCCAGAGCAGGAGGGAACTTTATTGAGGAGGCTCTTGTTTGATGTTACAAAATCCCTAACCAAGATCTCCATAAAGCCATTCCAGTCTCATCTGTGTATGGGAATATTCAAGGGCATCTCAAGGTCAAGACTCTTCCCCATGCCTCAGAATTTGGCCCTCCACAGGAGACTGTCTTTTTTGTTGTTCAGATGTCTGTACATCCTACCATCTTGGGACTATCGTGGCTTTAAAAGCATAATCCGGTAATAGACTGGGACAATGGGGAACTCACTGCCTGGAGCAAGCCTTGCCAGTACCGCTGCCTAGACCCTGTATTTTCAGTGCTACCTCTGACTGTTATGCATGTGTATAGCCTGGATGGCCTACCTCAGGCCTATGTGGCCTATGCTGATGTATTTTCCAAGGAGTAAGCAGAGACATACCCCCCTCATCAGGAGTACAGTTGTCCCATTGAGCTCCTGCCAGGTAAGAGGTCACCCAGCGGGAAGGGTTTATCCACTCTCTGTTCCTGAGACCCAGGCTATGTCAGCCTACATTGCAGAGAACATATTAGAGGGGCTTTATCTGCTCATTACACCTCTCCAGCAGGAACTGGCTTCTTCTTTGTGGGGAAGTCAATACCTTATGCCCGGACTGAATGCCATCACAGTCAAGAATAAATACCTGCTCCTGCTGATATCCGAGCAGTTCGACCTTCTTCAAGGAGCCTGCATCTTCATGAAGCTGGGCCTGAGGGGAGCCTATAACCTGTTATGCATCCGCAAGGGAGATAAGTGGAATATGGCCTTTAACACAACAGATGGTCATTAATTATGAGTACTTGGTTATGCTGATTGGACTCTCTAATGCCCCAGCTGTTTTCCAAAACTTTGTGAATGACATCTTTGGGGATCTGCTACAGAACTGCATTCTGGTTTACTTAGATAACATATTGATATACTCCAAGACACTTGCACAACATCAGAAACAAGCAAAACTGGTCTTGCAACATCTTCATGAGAATAACCTGTTCACTAAACTGGAGAAGTGCTCCTTTATGCAGGAAAAGTTGCCTTTCTTGGGCTATATCATAGCTTCATGGGATCCATCTTAAGGCCCCTGTCAGATATCTGCCATTCATGACTGACCTCGCCCCCAGAGGTGATAAGCAGTGTTCCCTCTAAGGAACACCAAAAAATAGCCCAACAGCCAAAAAAGAGCAGGGGGGTCTCCCCTGAACTATCTGTGGAGCGGGGGAGTCCCCATGAACTATGTAAGGAGCAAATTTATCAAGCCATGGTATATTGGCAACAAGTCTGTAATTCTCTACATTAGTTAGAAATCTGAATTTAGAACCTTTGGAATAGGAGTCAAGACACCAGAATAACTTACACTTCTCAATGCTAAACTGACAAATACTGCTTCCTGGGCTGTGAATGATTATGAAGGGGTGGGGCCAATGCCACACCACCTAACTTATGGGCTATGGAGGCAGACAGATGATGTAAATTAGGTAAGAGGCACCACAGTTCTCACAAAAAATAAGATGATCCAGTACGCACTGTCCAGCAGGGCTCATCTCAAACCTGGCACACTTGGATACTGCTTCCTGGGCTGTGAGTCATGACACTCTCTGAAGGGGCAGGGCCAATGCTGTACTGCCTAGCTCATGGGCTGGCGAATTCAAATACTGCTTCCCGGGCTTGAGGTGTGTTGTGGCATCAGTGGAGGGGGAAACGGGGAGAAACAAGACAGTGAACGAACATTGACCTGAAGTGAGTGACACTCCCTGTTTGTTTGAGCGATCGCTCACACGCTCACCTTAAAGGGAACACTGGTGAAGGGCCTTACAATGCACTTCCGATGGCGCCTATTTTTCACAAGATCTGTCACATTTAAAATACGTGTTGGTGCTGTTGACAGTCTGCTCTTCGTTCCCCCCATGCCCTCAACCTGGCTATGCTTCTGAGTGGGAGGCCAGTTCCACTGGGTCTGAACCCAGGCCAGTTCCCTCAGGAGTCAAGGGAGAATTGGTTTGGGGGATGAGCAACCTGGGAAGGGCCCCATCTGAGTTGGGAAGCTCCCAAGGCAGCAAGAAACCTGGGGTGGTTAGCCCAAACAAAGGTGAAATGATGCCCAGAGGACCTCAGGTTCAGGAGGCAACTGCCTATCCGAACCCATTGCCACCTAGCCCAGCAGAAGCAGGACAACGGCATTGGCTGGCGAGGTGAAGAAGCTGAAGGGAGAAAGTCCAGAGGTATCATGAGGGCTTGTAGACTACCCAAAATGCAGACACCCCAGGAAAAGCCCCTGCAGCTATACCCATTTGATAGTTCCTCTGAATATTGAGGGGTGCCAGGAAAACTGAGGTGCATACCTAAAGTCCTGGAGATGGGACTGCTGCACCCAGAGTCCTTGTTCCATTATCTGTGTTTGGCTATGGGAGAAGTGGACATAGTGGTCCCCACCGAACTAGCTACAAAATGAAGCTCCTTGTGACTGTGCTGAAATTGTCAACTGCTCTCCTCGAGCAGCTGCTGAGGATGTGGAGGCATGATGGATGCAAGTCTCGCTTCCAGAGGAATACCTAAGTGATCCCTGGATCAAGCCTGGACAGGCCGGGTATGAGAAATTACCTAAGCTGAGTAGGGCAGATGCTACCTCAGGCGCCTGGTGTGGAACCTATGGTGTCTATGGTATCCATATGTTCCCCTCCAGATGATGTGTGGTAGAAGCCTGGAGAGAAGCTTGGAGTCAGAAATAAATCTTTAATTGGATGCCTCCAGATCCAACTTGGAAAACTTATTCACCATAAGATCCTAGTTACCAAGGACTTGTGAAGCAGCAGTGGATGGACTGGCAAGTAGGCCATTCCATCAGGAAGCATTTTGTGGAGGTGGTGGATAGATACCATACTCGCAAATATTAGTGTCACTCATACCCTACTGGGTGGGGCCACAATGAAAAAGCCTGGCCCAAAATGGTATGGACATGGAAGTAACTGAAAGAGAAGAAAATTACTGTTTCACTGTTAATTGCCTGAGCAGAAACGCAGAGGCTTGTGTGAGATTAAATTGCTGAGAATAATGGTTGTGAATTGTTATAGTCCGTTAGGAGAGAACAAAATTATGTATTAGAAAGGAAAAATCAGGAGAATGTTATCATGTTGGTATGTATTGATTATATATCATGAAAATGTTTTGAATAAAATTGTTTGGAAAATCTCAGAAGGAGGAGAGTTTATAGATCCCCTCTGAGGACAGAGAAAAAAATGATTTCTCCTAGACAAGGAAGAAGAAAGAAATATTTTTTTCCTTAACTGGGGGGAGAGTGTGACTTCCCCCTCCCTGAAAATACTTTCATTGGCGGTTTTTGCTGTAATCCATGGAGTTTCAACACACAGTTGATTTTGTGCTTGTTGCCCGCAATCCTGTTGGATTGACTTCCCGTGTCTGAGCTGACATTTACAACCAGTGCACCAGTGGCGTAGCCACAGGTGGGCCTGAGTGAGCCAGGGACCACCCATTTAGGGCTCAGGCACACCCAACAGTAGCACAAGTTTAGTGGTAGCTGGTGGGGATACCAAGCTCGGCCAGCAGAAGACTTCCCCCTGATGGTAATTAAAACGCTACTCTCCATGATACTGGCACCTGAGCATGCTCATTTTTCAGTGCATACCTGCTGCAGACTGCCAAGGTGGAAAGAAGCGTTTTCCTGCAAGCTGAGATATTTTTTTGGTGGTGGTTGGGGGGGGGGGGGGGGAGAACACTTGGTGCCCACCCACTTCTTGCCTAGGCCCACCCAAAATCTGTTGTCTGGCTACGCCCCTGCAGTGCTCTGCAGCGCTTTTAGTTGCTCTGCTCTTGATTTTGTTTGCATGTTTTAGTGGGGAACAATAGTGTTTTGGTTATCTGATTTTCAAGAGTTCATACTCTAATTGACCCCTGATGCAAGCGTACACGCCAAAACACAGTCCTTGTCAGGTCTATTCATTAAAGGACTTTTGATTGTTCCACTCATGAAGGCCCATTTGTACTTCTTTTTTGCTGTTCTTGTGTATGTACTTTTGGACCCTCTCTTCTGCTACCCTTCATGTGCAACATGTCGCCCCTCTTCCTTTCATGTGCAACATTTCTTGCTCTACTTTTCCCTTCTCTTCATTGCAACATGTCTCTCTCTACCTTTCCCTTCCTTTCCTGTGCAGCATGTCTCCCCTCCTATCTTCACATGCTGCATTCCCTCTTCCCTTCCAGTATTTCTTCCCTCTATCTTTCCCTTCTCTTCATGTGTACCATGTCTCTCCTTTTCCCTTCCCTTCCTGTGCAGTGTCTTTTCCTCTCCTTCCCACCCCTGTTCCCTCCCAAGCGTCCAATCTCTTTTTCTGCCATTTTTCTCCTTCCCAATCCGGACTCTGACCCCTCCCCTTACAGATTCGTTGTGCTCACTGGCAGCTATCAGATCAGGATTTCCATCTGCTGCATTCTGCTTGCGTGGCAAAAGGAAGTTGTTACCAAGCGAAGGACCCAGAGCCTGGCCAGAGGAAAGCCTGATCTAATCGCTGCCAGCACCCACAATCAGTGTTGCTAGGGCTGCGGGTTTCTCGCCCAATTGGTCTCCTTTGGGTTGCGGGATTTTGGGCGGCTTTTTTAAGCCCTGCTGGCATTGGCTGGTTTTCCCACGACTGCGGCCAGTAGAAGCCCCACGGAGGTGGGCTTAATGATGTCATTTGTATGCAAATGGCCTCATTAATATTTATTAATGATGTCATTCACATGCAAATTGACTTTGTGCAGTTTTGGGCTGGCTTTGGGCGTGACAAATTTTTTCCATCTGGCAACACTGCCCACAATAAGTTTGTAAACTCGAGTTGGAGGGCAGAGAAACCAGACCCGAGGAATAAGGGAGTAGGAGAAAGGTAGGGAGGCAATGCTGGAGTATGCTGACTCTTTTTGGGGTGGAAAGGCAGTTTTTTTGAGGTGACAGTTGCCACCCTGTGCCACCCTGTAGTGACAGTGCAGGAAAAAGGAACACCAGCACTTTCAGTGCTGTGGACAGGGTGTGCGTATGCAAAGTGCGCACCATGTATGGCTACATCACTGTCATTGGAACAGGCCCATAGATAGGATGTATGTGCTGTTGAGTGGAAAGGATGAGCACAGTGTTCAGGGACTGGTCAACCGCTGTTCAAAACATTGATTAGTAAACCCTGAACAGCTTGCCACTAATGTAGATATTTTCCTCAGCTAAATTTTTAATAGGCACATGCCCTTTAATTGTCTTTCTGTCTCATGCACTCAGATACTTACCATTTTTAAAAGATGGGAATTGATGTTTGCTAAAGCTCTTTGGTCATTGCTCATTAGTGTAGCTTTTACACCATGTAATGTGTTCTTTCTTTTGGCAAAAGTGAATGTTTTATAGCAAGTATAGGAGAACTAGCAACTGGCAGGGTTTTAAGAGGTTTCCAAATAATAGCTCATGTGGAATGAAACCTGCTTAATGACAGCAAACAGTATGGGCCATTTACAGTATTCAGGGACTGGAAATAGATGCACAACTTACAATGTTCAGCCTGCTTCAGAGCACATCTTTCAGCAAATGGACACTGAAATAAAAAGCCATAAATAAAATAGCAGGAATTATTTTTATTATTATTAAAAAAACATAGGCTTGCTTTTCTGAAGTAGGCTGTGAAAGCTATAAGGCAGTTTATAGCTATTCTGCATGCTGTTTCAGATTCTTTACTTTGCAATTTTTCAATTTATATTTGTATTTCTTATCTTTTCGTTACTTTTTATTTTATAATTATTTTAGGACTGCATTTTAATTAAAATTTGTGTGTTATCCCCCCCACCCCCCCCCCCCCCCCCCCCCACTGCAGCTCCTTGTGACTCTGGGCAAGTCAAATCACCCACAGTCACAAGGAGCTATAGTGGGGGAGGGGGGAACATCCCTGTGCGTGATTAACCGCAATTAAAATTTTAATCAAAATGAAGCCCTAAAACAAAGACATTCCCTGTCTAAAGCTACATCAAAGTTCTCCCTAAACTGATTTGTATGTGTTACATTCTGTTCCTCTGTATAAACTCACTGCACTGCATATGGGAAACAACATGGAACCAAATGTCATCGACTATTCAGGTGGAACTGATTGATATCGCATTCATTCTGATCCTCTAACGCTGCTTTCTCCTGGGCTTCTGAGCATCTCCTTTATTTATCTGAATTTATCTTGTTGTATGCCGTTACATATGTGGATATAAATACTCAGAGACTTGACCTGATTGTGCATACATGTACCTGAGAAACAAATAAAGGTTGCCAACTGACCCAGTCCTGGGTTTACCCATTGCATGCAGGGACTTGTAGTCTTGCTTTTCTCAGGGACTGCAATGGGTAAATTAGAACCACAAGTCCCTGTATGCAATGGGGTAAACCCAGGATTAGATCATCCCTGTCAGGTAAATCTGGATCCAGTTGACAGCCCTACAACAAATAGTCCAGGAGACACTTTGAACTGATGTCTTAAATTATCATCAGAGCTGCCAAATTACCCATTCCAGGAGGGAGACTTTTTGTCCGGTCCTGGTTTTAATCTTATATCCCAAAGCAGTGTGGGACTTGTGGTCCATGATTCTATCCATTGAAATCAGTGCTGCAGGTCCCATAACGCACCAGGATGAGATTGGCAGAAATCCAGGACTGGCCAAAACGTCTCCCTCCTGGAATGGGTAACGTGACAGCTCTGTATCATTGGACTGGCACTAAATGGAGTCTTGCTCTCAGTGAGTATGACTTTTGCTTCTGTGCCCTTTAAATAATGTAGGGCCTCTTTTCTTAGGTGTTTATATATTGCAAATTTAGGAGGCTTTTCCCCTCCAGCTAATTAGGAATCCTTTGAGGCTACAGAAAATAAGTGTATATCGACGTTTTCATGAAGCGGCTACCATTGGTTGGTACTTTTCAGGTTGTATCAGATATATGGATTTGTGCAGCAGAGGAGTCATCAGCATGCAAATTGAATAAAAAAACAGAGTAGAGAATTCAAGGCAGGTAAGGAAGGGGAGTATTAGGGATGTGATGTTTTCCACTGTTTATCCATAAAACATTTATGTTTACGCATTGGGGTGTTTATCAGTTAAAATCTAAAATCAAAAGCCCTAAATACATGCTGTATTTAAGACAACATTCTTCTTTCTGAAACGCCCATCCAGTGGGGGTGGTAGTCACTAAAATGGTGGTGACGGAATTCAAAAAGGCATGGAATAAACACAGACAATCCCTATAAAGCAAGAGGATGAAATCAAAATATAGAGCATTTTTACTAAAAGCAAAATTTATGATATCCACACTTTAAAAGTTTTTTAAAAAGACAGTGGTACAACTTGCACAGAGCAACAGATACAACCATAAACAGAGGCACAAAGGTCTGTAATCTGCATGGAGAGGCAGATACAATCCTAAACAAAGGCACAGAGGGGTGTAACCAGCACATAGTGGCAGGACCTAACAACCTTCCGGAAATTACTAAAGACCAACCTGTTCAAAAAGATATATCATAATGAGCCATCTTAAATGACCTAACACCATATCTCTACCAAACCAGATAAAACCGAATTCCTTACACCTGACCACTTCAATCAATTTTCACCAATGAACATTAACACATTACCCCCTTAATTGCCCATGCCTGAAATGAACTGTCTATCCAACTTCCTTTATAATTTACTTCAACATTTATGAACAGTAATGTAACACTATTTTGTATTTCTCAATCTGGAAATGGTGATCACCATTACGGCATAATGTAAGCCACATTGAGCCTGCAAAGAGGTGGGAAAATGTGGGATACATTAGTGAGATGCAACAAATAAAGAAAGAAAGAAAGAAATACAACCCTAAAGAAAGACACAGAGGGTTGTAATCTGCACAGAGGGGCAAATGCAACCCTGCATAGAGAGGTGTAATCTGCACAGGGTGGCTGGTACAAACCTTGCCATCTTTTTGGGCAGCCTAGATGGGCCATGCTGGTTTTTATCTGACAACAATTGCTATGTTGTTATATTTAACTAAACCTGGCCAGGAACCTGACCATATTTTGGAAGCATTGATAATTAATTCAAGAATCTATAAAAACATCAAATGTTAACAGTAAATCACACCCCACATGTTTGGATTGGTAAAATGGACTGCACCATGCTGGCTCTGGGTTCACTGGGAAATGTACAGTTCAATAGAGGAGTTTGGATAAGTAAGGGAGAGTGCTCCTTACCCTCTGAACCCCTTCCCTCCTCTGTAATATTCTGAACGCTATATCTAATTCTAAAACTTTTCAATTTGTTTGTCTGTTAGATACATGATACAGCAGGCACATGGTACAAGGTTCACAGCCCGCTGAGAAGCAAATAAGGAAACTGACTTAATGGTGTCAGTAAAATTCCTCCGTCAGATGCTTACCGCTAATGTAAAGAAAGCTCATTTTGCATTTAATAACCAGCAGCCAGATGTTTCTGAGCTCCTGGACTTTCTGACCTCACCTGGGAGAAGTCATTCTGTGACAGTCCTGATGCTATCATCACGGAGCAGAGCTTTGGTACCCTAGCTAGAGCAATGTGTCAATGATAAGAACAGATTTTTTTTCTACAGATCTTGAACTGTCTTTTAAGTATTATAAGCAAAGATTACCTACCCAGCACTAAATAAAAGAAGACAGAGATTACAGCATCTTTATCTGGTAGGAATAGTTGCCCTCCTTCTTGTTCTGAATATCCAGTACAGCTGCTCCTTTGATAGCAGGAAGAGATTGAAGTAAAGGAGAGAGGAGAAGAGAAAACAGTGGAATGTTTTGTTAAACCTCAGGGAAGCAGACAGCATAGCATTCTCATTTCATCTCCATGTGATATCGGTTTAGTAAAGACAGATGTGAATAATGAGAATGCATAACAGACGTCCATAAAAGGTCCTTTTATACTGTCAGGAAGAATTGGTAGCTGTTTGATACTAGTCCCTCATTGTAGTGGGTATGCGTATTAGGGCAGAATTAAACTTTGGATGGGGCCGTAGACAACCAAGCATCAGACAAATACATTTTTGAACCCCACAAATGTGTGTACCCTGGTTCATTACCTTCCATATCTACTTATGTCATATAAATGTGAGGGATTAAAAATCAGCCCCAGACTCTGTTGACCCCATTAAGTACTCTGCCTCCTACCTTCCCAGACCCCAGCAAGCATGATCTCTATTCTTTAAAAATGTTATCACCTGTTTACAATGGTAGATGGACTTTCAAGCAACTGCTCTGAAAGGGTCCCCAGAGAAGGGGAAGTCCACCTTGGTAGGTCTGGAAGCATGCACTTTTGGGTGCTGGGAATTTGCTGAGGGGGCTAAAGAAACCAATGGGGGTGGTAAGGGAATGCATGGTAGTGGCTGATAATATCTCTTCTCAGTACTGGACTACTGAATCCAGGTGAAGTGATCTAGAGTATAGCACTGGCTAATGGCTTGACCGGCTAATGATTCTAACTCATTTTGTATGGACTGACACAGTAGCCACAACTGATGGCACTATCTGTTTCCTATGTGGGTGTGAGGGAGTGAGTGAGTGATATAGGGTCAGGCATTCCTAGAGACACTCCCTCACTGAGGCTGCAGTTCAGCTACTTCACAGCAGGTGGTGCTAAACCTGCTGGGTCAGAGGCTGAACTGCAGAGCCAAGGTAATACAGAGAGGATAGGTTGCCTGTCCGGAGAGTAGGGCTCAACAGCAAGCAGGAGGTAAAAGCCCTTGGGCAGTACAGAATAGGTACACAGGTGAGATGCTGTATGGGGATGGCATATGGGCACAGAAGGGCAATGCCTGACATTGGGGGAGGGAAGGGAGATATGAGAATAGAGATACAATGGACATGGGGGGAGGGGCAAGGAGATATGGGAATAGAGATACAATAGACATAGAGGAGAGATACCAGACAATGGGGAGAATAGGAACGCAGAAGGGAGAAGCTGGGCATGGGCTTCATGGGTGTACAAAGGAATGATGATGGATGTGGGGATATGAACACAGGAGAGATGGTGGACAAGGAAATACAGGGACACAGAGATAGGAGATGGATGGTGGACATGGAGAGAGAAGAAATGTCAAATGGACAGGAAAGACAGAGGGAAGCAGAAACCAGAGGCTGGAACCAATATGATTTGAAAAATTAAATTACCAGACAAAAAGGAACAAAAAATTATTTTTATTTTCTATTTTTTGATTAGAATATGTCAGATTTGGCATGCACATCTTGCCAGAGCTGGTGTTAGACATGGTTGTGGCCCAGGGCAGAAATCTGGAAGAGGATCCCAAAGCCCATTACCAGGCTACGCCTTCTTCAGCTTCTGGCAGGCTTGAGGCTCTCTCTGGCCAGAGAGCCAAGCACAATTGCCCTAGTTGAACCCCTCTAACACCATCACTGACATGTGCTATCATTATATTTTGCACAGGAGGAAATGCCTTTCTTGTTTCTCTAGTGTTGTACTACATGCAAGGTCTGGCTTCTTGGGGTTAAATTTGTATTTATAGAGTTTGTGGTCACTTACCCTGTATTTAGCATTTGTGTTCCGTGTGTGTGACCAAAGTATTCTGTCACCATGAAGTTTCTATGTAGCATTCTGTAGTAATTTGGCTTGTTCAATTTTCTTGATAGAAAAATATTTAGGGCACTACCTTTTCATAGGTAGGATCCTTGTTTTGTAAGTTAGTGCTGGCATGGTAGATTTGCTCTAGATTCTAAGTGACTTTTTGTTTACAGATTTTTTAAAATTACTTTACAATATGTCTATTATTGAGATTACACTAGAAACCTAAATTTTTTTTGTATGGTGAGTTTTATGGGGAAACGTCCTTGCTCTGCTCTGCATCCAATTTTGGTGGAGGGCCAGGAGATTCTCTGGATGTGGAATGTATTGGCTTCAATACCATATGTGTGTTGGAGGACCGTGGCTCAATGGGGGCTGAAGAGTGCAGTCTCTTGTACTTACCTTAGCTCTCAATTGGCCTGCAGCTAATGAAGTCTGCACTGCTACCCTCATTGAAGTTACTAGAAGTGAGGCAGAGGTGAAGCATGGATGCATCAGGTGGCTGGGTTTTTTTTTACATAGTAACATAGTAACATAGTAGATGACGGCAGAAAAAGACCTGCACGGTCCATCCAGTCTGCCCAACAAGATAACTCATATTTGCTGCTTTTTGTGTATACCCTACTTTGATTTGTACCTATGCTCTTCAGGGCACAGACCGCATAAGTCTGCCCCGCACTATCCCTGCCTCCCAACCACCAGCCCCACCTCCCAACCACCGGCTCTGGCACAGGCACAGGCACAGACCGTATAAGTCTGCCCAGCACTATCCTCACCTCCCCAGCCCTGCCTCCCAACCCCCGGCTCTGGCACAGACCGTACAAGTCTGTCCAGCACTATCCCCGCCTCCCAACCACCAGTCCCGCTTCCCACCACCGGCTCTGGCACAGACCGTATAAGTCTGCCCAGCCCTATCCCCGCCTCCCAACCTCCATCCCCGCCTCCCGATCTTGACTAAGCTCCTGAGGATCCATTCCTTCGGCACAGGATTCCTTTATGCTTATCCCACGCATGTTTGAATTCCGTTACCATTTTCATTTCCACCACCTCCCGCGGGAGGGCATTCCAAGCATCCACTACTCTCTCCGTGAAAAAATACTTCCTGACATTTTTCTTGAGTCTGCCCCCCTTCAATCTCATTTCATGTCCTCTCGTTCTACCACCTTCCCATCTCCGGAAAAGATTTGTTTGCAGATTAATACCTTTCAAATATTTGAACGTCTGTATCATATCACCCCTGTTTCTACTTTCCTCCAGAGTATACATGTTTAGTTCAGCAAGTCTCTCCTCATACGTCTTGTAACGCAAATCCCATACCATTCTCGTAGCTTTTCTTTGCACCGCTTCAATTCTTTTTACATCCTTAACAAGATACGGCCTCCAAAACTGAACACAATACTCCAGGTGGGGTATCACCAACGACTTATACAGGGGCATCAACACCCCCTTTCTTCTGCTGGTCACACCTCTCTTTATACAGCCTAACAACCTTCTAGCTACTGCCACCGCCTTGTCACACTGTTTCGTCGCCTTCAAATCCTCAGATACTATCACCCCAAGATCCCTCTCTCCGCCCGTACCTATCAGACTCTCCCCACCTAACACATACGTCTCCCGTGAATTTCTACTTCCTAAGTGCATCACTTTGCATTTCTTCGCATTGAATTTTAATTGCCAAACCTTAGACCATTCTTCTAGCTTCCGTATGTCCTTTTTCATGTTTTCCACTCCCTCCGGGGTGTCCACTCTGTTACAGATCTTAGTATCATCCGCAAATAGGCAAACTTTACCTTCTAACCCTTCAGCAATGTCACTCACAAATATATTGAACAGAATCGGCCCCAGCACCGATCCTTGAGGCACTCCACTACTTACCTTTCGCTCCTCCGAGCGAATTCCATTCACCACCACCCTCTGGCGTCTGTCCGTCAACAGTTCCTAATCCAGTTCACCACTTCGGGTCCTATCTTCAGCCCCTCCAGTTTATTTAAGAGCCTCCTGTGGGGAACCGTGTCAAAAGCTTTGCTGAAATCTAAGTAGATTACGTCCATAGCTCGTCCCTGATTCAGTTCTCCTGTCACCCAATCAAAGAACTCAATGAGGTTCGTTTGGCACGATTTCCCTTTGGTAAATCCATGCTGTCTCGGATCTTGCAACTTATTGGCTTCCAGGAAATTCACTATCCTTTCCTTCAGCATGGCTTCCATTACTTTTCCAATAACCGAAGTGAGGCTTACTGGCCTGTAGTTTGCAGCTTCTTCCCTATCACCACTTTTGTGAAGTGGGACCACATCCGCCGATCTCCAATCCCTCGGAACCTCTCCCGTCTCCAAGGATTTATTAAACAAATCTTTAAGAGGACCCGCCAGAACCTCAATATCCTAGGGTGGATCCCATCCGGCCCCATGGCTTTGTCCACCTTTAGCTTTTCAAGTTGTTCATACACACTCTCTTCCGTGAACGGTGCTGTATCCACTTCAATCTCATTTGTACTTTTTGCAGTCCATCGCGGTCCTTCTCCAGGATTTTCTTCTGTGAAAACAGAACAGAAGTATCTATTTAGCAAAATTGCTTTTTCTTCATCATTATCCACATAGCGGTTTTTCTCCTTCAAAAAGTTGGCAATTCTAGTGCCCAACCAAAAATTGCCTTCTGGCTACGTCACTGCCCTGGATGAAGTTTCTAAAGCCAAACACTCCCCTGTCTTAAAAGTAACATTTTCTTTGGAACACTAACTAGGGAAGTACAGAAATTAAGCAATTTTATTTATTTATGTATTTATTTATTTATTTAGATTTTGCTCACACCTTTTTTAGTAGTAGCTCAAGGTGAGTTACGTTCAGACACACTGAGTATTTAGTTTTAGCTGTATTGAAATTTTGCGATGCCCAAGAATGTGTCTTTCCAATACGTTCTGTAAGAAACTTGATACATTGGAAGAATTTTTAATATAATTTTAAATAATTCCCTTTGGATTTAAATCAGCATTATGAGCACTCAAGCAAATGTTTGTTTATAAATCAATATTAGTATTTCCAGGAGGACTTTTTGACGAATAACTGTGTGTTTTTTAAGCAGCAGATTATGACATCTTGGTCCTCCTTGATTTAGTCATTTCAAGGTCAATTCTATAATCTAGGCATCTGCATTTATGAACTCCTTCCAGCCAATATTTAAAACTATTTGACTGGCCAGGAACGGCTCCTGGCCGGTTAAATAGCCTAAAGCTGATTAAGCGCTAATATTCAGCACAAGATAGCTGGCTACCTCACCTGAGCTATCCCGGTCACTGGCTATGTCCCGCAACTTGGCCGGTTAGCGCCAATATTCACTGGCTGACCTGTGTAAATAGCAGGTCTATCTTTGGCCGCTATAACTTAGCTGGTCATCCAAAGATGGAAATTGAATGCCAGTCTCTAAATATGGCCCCAGCATTGAATTTCTGAGTTCGCCGCCAAGTGCAGAAGTTAGCTGGGCTACCTCCCGCAGTCTTAATATCGCCCCCTTTGTGCAAATAAATGTCTAGAACACTAGCAACATCAATCATCAACACACTGGATCAACTAATTATTATGTAGAGATGAGTGGGTCCAGTGTATAGATGATTGATGCTGTTAGTATTCTAGACATCTATCAAGTAGGACAATTCATTTGTGTTGGAACATTCACAAGAGACCCCTGATGCAGGCAATTTGCCGAAACATGGCTTGTGTTGAGTCTTTCAGTGAATTTTGTTCCTCTCTGCAATTCTTGGGGCCCATTGTGCTATATTTTGCTATGCTTCATCCAATGCACTTTTGATTCCTTTTCTGTCATTGCTGCCTAGAACACTAGCCGACAGTGTACATTTACCGTGAAAGTGTCAGTCAAGCACCTAAGTGCTATTCTGTAACAGTGTGCCTAACTTGAATAGTGCATAAATGCAAGAGGTGTGTACACATGGGTGGAGCATGGACTGGGCCCCTTCTTATGCACGTAGCTAACAGAATACTGTAAGTTACTCATGTCCCTGCTGAATTTTGATGCCTGCACTTATACTAGTTCTTTGGTAGGCAAGGACGGCACAAGACAAGATGTCACCTAAGGCAGGGATAAGATACCGCCACCCCCCCTCCCAAGGCCATGGTCTGGCATCTCCCTCTTCCTTCCTCCACCCCCTTCCCTGAGTTTGCCTTCTTTTTCTATTTTCCAAAAGGCGGCGGCTGCGATGGCAGCGATTCCCATATGTTGCCCTGCCACCAGCACCAGCCTCTTCTCTACTGTGCCCCGTCTCTGAGGAAACAGGAAGTTACATCCTGAGGCAGGCCACAGTAAAGAGAAAAGGCCAGTGCTGGTGGCAGGGCAGCGTATGGGAATTGCTGCCGCCGCCTTTTGGAAAATAGAAAAAGAAGGTAAACTAGGGGAAGGGGGTGGAGAAAGAAAGGAGGAGATGCTGCTCCAGGAAGAGTTCTGCCTGAGGCTCTGCCTCAGGTGGCCTAACGGTAGGGCTGACACTGATGTCAGTTGTGACTGTGGGTGCATAAATGTTACACTAGTAGTCTGTAATGGAATCTGGTATTCAGGTTCTAGTATAAAATAGGCTGCCACTGCACATCCTTGCGACACCTAAATGGAAGCACCCAGTTGTATATTTGTCCCTTTAGTCAGTTGTACTCCCAGCATATGTTTGATAATCTACAACAGTTCACAAAAAGTGTGTGTGTGTGGGGGGGGGGGGGGGGGAACACATAGTATAGTTTTGATCAGTGCACTGATGGCTACTTGGTGATCTGATTGTCTATCAACAGGGTTTCTCTCTGACCAAAGTCTATCCCAATCACTAACCCAACAATCTCTCGGACTTTGGTCTGTGAATAGTAATTTTCTCTTTTGGCAGCCCAAAAGAGTAGGGCACTATTTACTGAAGGGAACCCCTCTTTGTACTGTTTTTTCAGCCTCTCCTAATTAGCAGTAGAGTTTATTTTTGGTGTGGCTCCTCAGAAGGAGAGCTGGGAAGAATAAATCTTCTCTCCTTCTGTGTTCTCCTTCAGTTGCTGGAATGTTTGCAGCATACTCACAGTACAGTTTCAATCCCAGAATGCTGGTTTCAGTCCCAAAATGGCAGCCGCAGCCTCCTGTGGCAGTTTCGAGAGGCTGCCACAAGAAGTCGCAGTCACCCACGGGAAGTCGCTGTCACCATGCAGGCAGGAGCGACTCGGGATCACTCCTGCTCCAAAGAGGCCACTAGACCATCAGGGTTTTTTGAAGGTAGGCCCAGGGAGGGCCTATGGGAGAGGAGTGGGCAGAGTTGGTGGACAGTTCAGAGGGACAGGTTTTCTGTGGGGGAGGGAGGCTGGCCTGGGGGAATGGGCTTGTAGTGGTTACAGCCGGGGGGGGGGGGGGGGCATATGGTTTTGGCTTTGGTTCTGGCTGAAATCGAGCAGCAACTTTTGGCTGCAGATTTGGTATCAATCATAACCAAAATCCCTGTTTTGGTTGCTCTCTAAATGTAAGCTTTTTTGGGAGGGGACCTACAGTTAGTGATTCCCCTTACATTCAGAGAACAGGTTTTTACATTGCATCATGCCGACATTCTTTGGGATGTTCCTGGCATAAAGCTTCTGCTACGTTCTTCTGCTTTCTCTGATATTTCTGCCTCTCTTACAGATGACCCACGTGATCCACCATTGGGATCCTACTGCCCATGCCATCAGTTTACATTCCAGTGTCTGTACATAGATACCATTCCTTCTCCTTTGCTAGCTTTTCTTTTTTTGGCTCCTTGATCTTTATTCTTTGTTGCTGGTGCTGCTTTCTGCTGTGTCTTGGGATCTTCTTCCCTCAACATTACATAAAGGAAATGATTGCTTCTACTCCCAGCCCCCAAATACCAAGTGCCCTCCAAGATAAAATAGAATAACATTTCCTGAGGTAACAAATTTTGTGCCCCCAAGGAGATCTTTAGTATTGATGACATTTTAGAATGCTGATTTGCCTACTGAACTGTAATGGTAAAATCTTTGGAGATAGCATCCCCTTCCACTGAATACCTATGCCCAAACTTTTCATCTTTATTGCTATGGATTCTTCCTGCAAATGCTAATGCTACTTTACAGTCTCCCTGTGCCTTGGGGTCTCCATGTTAATGGTGCTGTTTTACCTCTTTCTCCCTGCCTTGTGGTCTTTATTTCACTGTTTGTGCTGTTTGCTTCTCTCATGATGGCTTGGAATATTCATGCCATTCTTAGTGCCCTTTGCCCCTCTTTCCTGCCTCTCAATACTATGATCTTCAAGGTCCTTAAAGGAAATGACCCAGAGTACTTGAAGAACAGGATCTCCCTCTACACACCTCCAAGGTCACTAAGGTCTTCCTAAGGCAAATCCCTAACCACACCCTCTCCAAAGGGCATCATAGGATGTGACACCTGCCAGTGAGCCTGCTCCAGAGTAGCCCCCACACTCTAGAATGGACTCCTTTAAAGGCTTTGCTTAACAGAAAACTATCTCTACTTCAGGAAGCAGGTGAAAGCTTGGCTGTTCATCTAGACCTTTAATGGAAGAAGTAGCTAACTTGCTAGTCACACACAAGGAGTAACACCGGCTGCACATACTATAGCAGGACATGTTTATCCACTCCTACCCTAGCTAATATTCAAACACCTTTCTGACCTCATGTGCAACTTTCTTTAAATTAGTCTCTTTATTTTCTTTCTGCTGTTACTCTGTCTTATCTATCTATATGTTCCATCTTTGCTTACACCCTGTGCTGTCTATTAAAATGTTTTATTGTTTGTTGTGTTTGACATTGTAATGTAGCATACTATGCCATACCTTGTATTGTTATTTGAATAATTTGGCAGCTGTAAATGTCTATTGCCTATGTTTAACTTATTCTTGCAGTGCACTGCCTTGAGTGAAGTCCTTCAAAAAGTTGGTAAATGAATCCTAATAAACAAAATAAATAGAAATAAATACCTTGGAGTGCTCTTATCTCTGTAGCAGATTGAGCTTAAACCAAGTTTCAATAAACATGGGACTACCTGAAAGAAACCTAAAATCACTATTTAAGCTAAAAGCAATCCCTTGTCACTGGAATTTGTATGCATACCTCTCAGTTCATTTGCTGCACCACTACCCAAAGAATGCTCAAGGACACAATTTCCTTTCTTCTCAGTCCCAGATGCCCTTCCTTTTACCTCCTCCTGATTCAATCCTCTCCAAACTAACATCTTTCACCTTATCTCAGGTGATCTCTATTTATAAAGGGGCTCTATTACAGAGCAGGGGTAAGCCCAACACGTGCTTACCACTCGTTATTCCGGGACTACCCCTGGCCCAACGCAGCCACCGGCAGTAGTTCCAGACTGAGCGTGTATCATTTCTGAGAGGAACACCCCTCCCCCCGGAAATGGTTAGTGCTGCGGTAACCTGGTGGCAATTGGGCATCGCCACACACTGCCCTGTTACTGCTGGTTACCATGGGAGCCCTTACCGCCACCTCAGTGGGTGGTGGTAAGGGCTCCCCATTGCATGGTGGATGGAAAAAATAGCCCCTGCCACTACTGCCAGGCCATTTTTCCCACAGCTTGGTAAAAGGAACCCTTATTTACTAAGGTGCACTAATGGATTTAGTGGAGGAGTGGCCTAGTGGTTAGGGTGGTGGACTTTGGTCCTGGGGAACTGAGTTTGATTCCTGGCACAGGCAGCTCCTTGTGACTCTGCACAAGTCAATTAACCCTCCATTGCCTGCCATGAGTGGGAAAGTGTGGGGTACAAATGTAAATAAAATAAATTAGAGGTACACTAAATGATAAGACACCCATTATATTCCTATGGGCATCTTATCATTTAGCATGTGCTAGTTGTTATCGTTCACTAAATCTGTTAGCACACCTCAGTAAAAGGACCCCTAATTCTACTTCAGGAAGCAGGTGAACGCTTGGCTCTTCAACCAGGCCTTTAATGGAAGAAGTAACTAACTTGTTAGTCTCTCTCACAGACACAGGACATGTTTATCCACTCTTACCCTAGCTGAGATAATATTTAACCACCTCTCTAACCTCAAGTGCAACTTTCTTTAAATCAGTCACCTTACTTTCTAACTCTTCTTATTCTCTTACCTATCTATATGTTCCATCTTTGCTTTACCCTTCACTATCAATTAAAATATTCTATTACGTATTGTGTTGACATTGTAAGTATTATACTGTGCCATACTTTGTATGATTATTTGAATATTTTTACTGCTGTAATTGCCTATTGCTCATGTTTGATCTATTCTTACTGTACACCGCCTTGAGTGAAATCCTTCAAAAAGGTGGTAAATAAATCCTAATAAATACATTTATATGCACTTAGTATATTGCTATTAATACTGAAGCACAACATACTGTAACTAGTCATCCTCTCTTGTTGCTGATCAGGGCAACTAAGAGGAATAGTGATAGTGCTCTTTCTACAATCCACAATTCCAGGAATAACATGTATAGAATGTTTGTACGTTTGGGAAGCTCGCCAGGTGCCCTTGGCCTGGATTGGCCGCTGTCGTGGACAGGATGCTGGGCTCGATGGAACCTTGGTCTTTTCCCAGTGTGGCATTACTTATGTACTTATGTACATCTTTTCCTCCGCCGCTTCCTCTTGCTAGGGGTCCGAATTGCGCTATGGTTCATGAGAGACCCTAGAGTGGTATGTGGTTCCATGTGACAGGTTGAAAGTTAATTTTAATTTAATCCCTCGTTTATATTCCACTTTACCACAAGGAGGAGTACATAACAGCCATAAAGAAAAGTCCATTGACCTAGTAGCTAAAATAAGCTGAACATTTTCAGTAATAATAAAATCTTAGATCAAAAGACAACAGGATCCTTATCTAATATAATAGATATCAATTAACAACTATTTGACAAACTGAAATTGTATTAGTAATACAATCTTAAATTCAGTCCATAATCCCTACACATAAAATAAGACAACCAAAGCCGCAAAAGGCATATATATAGAGAGTGAAGCATACCTTGTGTACATAAGTATTGCCATACTGGGACAGACCAAAGGTCCATCAAGCCCAGCATCCTGTTTCCAACAGTGGCCAATTCAGGTCACAAATACCTGGCAAGATCCCCAAAAAGTACAAAACATTTTATGATGCTTATCCCAGAAATAAGCAGTGGATTTTCCCCAAGTCCATTTTAATAATAGTCTATGGACTTTTCCTTTAGGAAGCCGACCAAACCTTTTTTAAACCCTGCTAAGCTAACTGCCTTTATCACATTCTCTGGCAACAAATTCCAGAGTTTAATTATACGTTGGGTGAATTGTGTTCTAAATCCTACTCCATTTGTGTAAACTGTAAGATCTAATCTAGCCCATTATTGGCAAGGATAAGGGGCGTGGGGGGAGATGCATGCCCAATCTAACTTGTTCCAGGCGCTGCCCCAAATCCTGCTTTCCTGCAGGTCTATAGAGACCTGGAAATTCCATTGCAAGGGATGGCTGCAAGACCTTGAAGTGCTAGAAGGCCTGGAACAGGAAAAGATTTCAGCCTTGTGTCAAAGGTGTGAGCAAATCAAAATAAATAAATGGATTTTTATGCCTCTGTCTTTGTAATACCTCAGTCTGGAAACAGAAATATGCAGATGAAACTGAACTGAAAACCCCAAGAAGGCACACAAAAGAAAAAG
This sequence comes from Microcaecilia unicolor, assembly GCF_901765095.1. Classification (NCBI taxonomy): domain Eukaryota; kingdom Metazoa; phylum Chordata; class Amphibia; order Gymnophiona; family Siphonopidae; genus Microcaecilia; species Microcaecilia unicolor. The sequence goes on along the minus strand of NC_044033.1, from coordinate 346,997,980 downwards.
AAACAGATAAGTATTTCATAATACATAAATAAATAACTATTGCATGCATAAATAAAAAGATATCAGAAACGTATCTTTCCCAAAACTAAGAGAAAAACAACTTCCCACAAAAGAGTGAGTAGGAAAAACTAAAAAGAACATAAGAAATGCCATCCATCAAGCTCAGCATCCTGTCTTCAACAGTGGCCAATTCAGGTCATAAGTAGCTGGCGGAATCCCAAAGACTGGATCCATTCTTTCTTGTTTACATCCATGTATAAGCAGTGGCTTTCCCAAATCTACCTGGTTAATAATGGTCTATGGACTTTTCTCCAGGAACTTGTCTAAATCCTTTTTAAACCCAGGTATGCTAGCTGCTTTCAGTATATTTTCTTGGCAAAACTTTCCACAGTTTAAATTTGCACCAAGTGAAAAAAATACTCTCACTAGTTTGTTTTAAATATGCTATCTACTAGCTTCATGATGTGTGTGCCCCTAGTCCTGATATTATTTGAAAGGGTAAGGCTGCAAGCAGCGTGACCACATCACACCCTTCCTGAAAAAATCTACACTGGCTACCAGGGCTAAATTTAGAACTCTGATTTTCAAGGCCCTCCGACAAAATGGCCCAGAACACTTAAAGAATAAGCCCTTTACACATCTTTTCAGACCTCTAAGATCCTCTCAAGGAGCAACACTATCTGTTCTCTCATCAAAAGAAATTGTACGATGTGATACCTGCCAGCGAGCCTTCTCAGGAGTAGCCCCCATGCTCTGAAATTTACTCCCAGAGGAGTTACGTAGAACTCGAGACTACCTCTACTTCAGGAAGCAGGTAAAAGTCTGGCCTTTCTCCCAAGCCTTTAATACATTAACAAGCTCATTTTCGAAAGAGATGGACGTCCAAAAAGTGACATAAATCGGCATTTGGACGTCCATCTCACAGAATCGTCCAAATCGGTATAATTGAAACCCGATTTTGGATGTCTTTCTCTGAAGTCCGTCAGAATGATGTTCAAATCTCAATGGGGCGTATCAGGGGCGTGTTCGAGGCGGGACTTGGGTGTTCCTAAGACTTGGACGTCTTTGAGCCATAATGGAACAAAGCAAAGACATCCAGGACTAAAACTTTGACGTTTTCAGCTACACCTGTTTTTATCATGAATAAGGCACAAAAAGGTGCCCAAAATGACCAGATGACCTCCACTCCCTTAGTGGTTACTCACCCCCTCCCAACCCCCAAACTTGTGATGAAAAACATTACTTGCCAGCCTCAGATGTCATACTCAGGTCCATTACAGCAGCATACAGGTCCCTGGAGTAGTTTAGTAGTAGGTGCAGTGCATTTCAGACACGTGGACCCAGGCCCATACCCCCACTACCTGTTACACTTGTGGAGGAAACAGCGAGCCCTCCAAAACCCACCAGAAATCCACTGTACCCACCAGGGCCAGTCTTAGCAATTGCGGGACCCTGTGCAGACCAGTTCGCTGGGCCCCCCCTCCAGTCCCACCCAGCCCTGCCCCTTGTTGACAAGATATGTTTTAAACATTTTCTTTTATTTCAAATAAAGACAAATCAAGCAAAACGTGTATACAAAAACTAATTCAAACATGAAAAATGCTAAACTAGGAAACCTTTGGGTTTAAAAAGCAAAACCATGTGTACCTAAGGACTGGATAAATGAATTAAAATGAATCCCCTTAATATGTAATACTTGGTAGCAGGGCGGCTGGAAGGAAAGCTGAGGATCGAATGGCAGGGAGCAGGAGGAAGTGCCTTGGGGCCCCTGGAGGCGCGGGGCCCTGTGCGACTGCTCCTGTCGTCCCTGCCTAAGAGCAGCCCTGGTTCCCACATATAGGTGCCCCCTTCACCAATAAGGGCTATGGTAGTGGTGTACAGTTGGAGGTAGGGGGTTTGTGGGGCTCAGTACACAAGGTGGAGTGGAGGAGTGGCCTAGTGGTTAGAGCACTGGGCTTGTAATCCAGAGGTGGTCAGTTCAAATCCCACTACTGCTCCTTGTGATCTTGGGCAAGTCACTTAACCCTCCATTGCCTCAGGTACAAACTTAGATTGTGAGCCCTCCTGGGACAGGGAAATATCTAGAGTACCTGAATGTAGCTCACCCTGAGCTACTCCTGAAAAAGGTGTGAGCAAAATCTAAATAGGTAAGGGAGCAATGGTCAGATGTGTACCTGGGAGCTTTTTAAAGTCCACTGTGGTGCCCCCTAGGGTGCCCCATTGCTATCCTGGGATGTCAGCAGAACCAGTCTACTACCAAATGCTGACTCCTCCCACATCCCAATGGCTTGACTTTGGACATTTAGTTTTCAAAAATGACCAAAAATCAGACGTCCAAATCGCAGGATGACCATGGTATTTTCGAACACAAAAGATGGACGTCCATCTTTTTAAAAAATGACCTTCCCGCTTCGGAATTTGGATGTCTTTGTAAAACGTCCAAATTCACACTTAGACGTTTCGTTCGAAAATGCCCCTCAAGGTGACTGACTACACCAATTCTGCACCTGGACTAGCTTGCTACACACACACTGTAACTTTAGACTAGTTCCTTATATCTTGATTAATTGTACAAGAACTTGCGTTTAGTTTAGCCATCCATTTATATATCCCAACTGACTTTGTACCACTCAACTTGTCCCCATCTATATATCTGCATTTGGCCCCTCAGCTCTATGGTAAGCTGAATTGTAGGAAAGGATTAGTATCATAGCAATGTTATTTGAATGTTCTAATTGTGTGCTTATTAGCTATTCCATCACTATTATGCTTATCGTATTATATCTCTGTTACTTGAATTTCAGTGCTGTTAAAATGTATGTTTTGATCCTGTTTCATGGTACTCCTAATACTAGGTTTCAGTTTGCTGTTTTCAAGGTTTCCCCATTCATTACATTTGTTTATACTTGTTCATTTTACTATTGTTATGTTGTTAACAAAATTGTATGTTTGTTGTTAACCTGTACCTACTGTACACCACCTTGGGTGAATCTGTTCACAAAGGCGGTTAATAAATCCCATTAAATAAATAAACAAACGACTATCGCCTATATACCTGTTCTACTCCAATAGACCTCGATCATAACTTCTCTCTGCTGAATCTTTTCTAAGCTGAGGAGCCCTGACTTCTTTAGCCTTTCCCCAGAAGGGAGCTATTCCATTCATTTTTATCATTCTCATTGCCATTCTCTGAACCTATTCTAGTTCTTCTGTATATTTTTGAGAGGATGCGACCAGCATTGTACACAATGCTCAGAGTGTGGTTGTACCTTAGATTGACACAGATACATTCTTATTCTCTGTTTTACAGTTTTTCAAAATTTCCTAAAAATATCTGTTCTTGTTTTTTGGTTTTTTTTTTCCCGCTGCCACATCACACTGAGCCAAGATGTTCAATGAATTGTCCGTGATCCTTTTTCTGGCAGAGAACTCCTAATGTATATCTGTAATCTGGGTCAGCATTTTTCAACTGGTGTTATTCTTCCCTATGTGCATCAACTTGCATTTGTCCACAGTACATTTCATCTGCCACTTAGGGGCCCAATCCTAAAGTCTCGTAAGGTCCTCCTTTAAGAAAGCGTGGCACAGGCACGTGAGATCCCTTTGGAAAATGAAGAGTTAGTGGTTACGGAGGATGGGCAGACTGGATGGGCCATTTGTCCTTTATCTGCTGTCATGTTTCTATGTTGTACAGTATTAATCTGTTTTAGAGGTTTTTTTTTTTTTTTTTTGCTGCGTGTACATAGCAAGGCCTTCTGTCCTATCAATGCTAGTCCATCTCACCTCCACTGAATCCAGAAAATTCAGTTTGTCTCAGCCAGCAAAATCTTGTAAACACATTCCCTATCTCCACCTCTCTAGTCAGGCATCCTATTAAAGTCAGTGAGAGAATGCTAACAGGTTAAAGTGGACTCCGAAATAAATCCACCTGTGTTAAAAAGCAGCAAGTGTGTACCAGACTGTAAATATTTGGGATATGCTGTCTATAGTAGGTTGCAAGCAGAGAGGTCTGCATCTGTGACTGCTTAAGTGCTTTGCAAATAACAGCTGTGGCAGACAGACATCTGCCTGTTTAAACAACTGTGCTTTGGTGACAGCAGGCTGCTGGTCTGAAAAGGAAAATCAGCAGCCTGGCATTGCACTTCACTGTAAACCCTCCCCCACCTCCAGTCCACTCTAGGGTTAAAGCTTAGCCTGAGGAAGAGAGAGGGGGGAGCTCTGAATTTGAAAAGGCTAAAGGGACAGATTTAAGTGAGTCCAAGAAAAGAGCTAAGAGCTTGCCAACCACTTTGGGGCCCTTTTACTAAAAAATGTTAAGAAATGGGCTTGGTGCATTTTAACATGAGACTTTCCCACGCACTAAGATAATTTCTAATGCAGCCCCAAAATAGGGCTTTTTTCTTTTTTGCAGGTCCTGTGCTAATTTGTCTATTAGTGCATGAGATCTGCAAAATATTAACACGGGAGTACCCACATATGTAGTAAGTGGCTTCTGTTTCCTGTGTGGTTACCGCCGGTGATTAGTCAGAATGAATCGCTTTGAAATTTACCACAGAGAACTGACTTGCTTAGGTTTACACCTGCTGTTCAGTATACACACATTTCCCCAAGTTATTTACATGTGTATTGTCAAAAGCATGCACATAAATGCAAATCGTTTTTCAGCCCTACTCTGGGGATTGCCTCCACTATTCAGGTAAAGTTAGGTGTATATAGACAGTATGCTTGCAACTTTATAACTTTGCAGCCATCTCTTTCCATCCACAAATTGTCTTCAGTCCTTCAGAGGGTAAGTTTATACACCGGGCACTAAAATTTATGTGTAAATGTTTATGAACCCCCCCCCCCCCCCCAAAAAAAAAAGGGTTTTTGGTGAATCTGTTCATAAAAGCGGTTAATAAATCCCAATAAATAAAATAAAATAAAACAGAAGATATCTCTGGCTAAAGCAAACTGCTTGGGAGAGGAAAGGAGCATTAAAAGGTCTGCTCTGAATCTGCTTATCTCCTATTTGACTTTTTTCTCTCCATGTTCACTGTCATTCCCTCTTACTCCCTCTCTCTCCTATCCATAACCTCCCCTCTGTGTCTCTGCCCCTATTTGCCCAAGTTCAGCATTTGCTCTGTGTCCCCTTCCCTTCCCATGTAGGGTTACCATTTTGTGTCCTCTGAAAAAGAGGGCACATGTCACGCCCCCTACCCCGCCCCCGCCACGCCTCATGCCCCGCCCCTGCCCCACCCCTTCAAGTCGGGTTCCGCCCCTATTCCCCTCCCCCCCCCTCGTCGCATAGTCCCCTCCCCCCATCACATACCCCCCCCTCACTTACTATCTAGCCCTGGTGGTCTAGTAGCGTCTTCTCTTCGGGGCAGGAAAGAGCCCCCTCTTCCTGCCCGGAGCGCTGCCTGCCCCTTGCCTGCTGCATCCTCCTCGGTAGGCTGGGGATTCAAAATGGCCACCAAGAGTTTGAAGCGGCCTCGCGAGAGTCAACTCTCGGCGGCCATTTTGAATCCCAGCCAGACCGAGAAGGATGATAGACAGGGGAGGCAGCACTCGGACAGGAAAGAGGGGGCTCTTTCCTGCCCCGAAGATGTCACTAGACCACCAGGGAACATTGGTAAGGAAGGGGAGGGGACGGGAGACCAGGTCACCAGACCCACGGCGCCGATCGCCCGCCCACACGCCCACTGCACGCACGCGCCTGCCCGCACCCGCGCTCACGTTTGTCCAGAATCCGGACAACGTGGGCGCGGGCAAAATCCGCCGGACGCCCCGGACATGCCCTCAAAAGAGGACATGTCCGGGGAAATCCGGACGTATGGTAACCCTATTCCATGCTCTTCACCCTTCTTTCTCCCTCTCTCTTGCACTCCAAACCCAGGACCAGTATCTCTCTCCTCTGCTTATAGTACTGCATCTTGTTCTCCCCCCTCCCCTGATCCAGCTTTTCCCCAGTCTCCTCTCCCTCGTGCATCCCCCCTTTCTCTTCCCTCCCCTTCTTGCTCCTTTTCATCTAGACTAGCATCACTCTCACTCCTTTCTCCACCCCACCCCCCTTTTCCCATTCCCCTGCCATTGCTTTCCTTCCTCTCTCCACCACCCTTTCCCTTAGGTCTGGCATCGCAGTATCCCACCCCATCTTCCCCTAGATGTGGCATCATATCCTTCTCTCTCCACCCCCCTTTCCCTTTGGTCTGGCTGGCTGGCTGACCATCGCTCCCCCCCCCCCCCCCCCCCGGACTAGTGCGGTATCGCTCTCCCCCCTCCGCTCCTGCACGTCTTTGAACTTCGAGGCTTCTGGCAGCAGCATCAGCAATGTAAGCGCTGCTTTCGGCCAGCCCCGGAAGCCTTCTCTGGACAGCGTCCCGCCTACGCGGGAAGCTGTACAGAGAGTGCTTCTGGGGCAGGCTGAAGGCAGCGCTTACATTGCTGCTGCTGCTGCTGCTACCAGAAGCCTTGAAGTTGAAAGACGTACAGGAGCGGAGGGGGAGAGCGATACCGCACTAGTCGGGGGACGGGGGGGGGGGGGGGAAGGACACCCATGTAGCATCGCAGTGCACCGCACCGGGGGGGGGGGGGTAAAGATGGCAGCACTGCACCAGTCGGGGGGGGGGAAGACGTCCAAGGCAGCACCCCCTCACGAGCTGCACCTGGAGCAGTCCGCCCCCACCGCCCCACCCTTGGTACGCCACTGGCTCTGATAGCAGCACTGAAAAGTATCAATTTACAGATCGATACGTCAGTGAAGAACTAGGGTAAAGGTGAACAGTCTGTAAGGAAAGGGACATTAATAATTATTTGCACACTTTAGGCAGGATTATCTGCTAACATATGGGGATAACAGTATGTGTGATGCTGTATACACCTGTTACAGAGGTGACAGGAGTAGATTTAGTGATTGTGGCAAACCTCTCACCGCAGTGTGATAGGGGAGGATTATGCAGGACCATGAGTTACCAGATTGATTTTGAGCTAAGGTGGAGATTCTGTCTAGGATCTTTGGGGCCCTTTTACTAAGCCGTGTAAGCGTCTACACATGCCAAAATAGAGTTACCGCACGGCTCTTGCGGTAATTTCTTTTTTTGGCGCACGTCCAATATGTGTGTCCGAAAAATATTTTTGGATGCCAAAAAATAATTTTGGACACACGCAGGTCATTACCATATGGTTACCACGTGAGTCTTTACCACTAGATCAATGGCCGGTGGTAAGGTCTCAGAGCCAAAATGGACGTGCTTTCAGCGCACCTTAGTAAAAGGACCCCTTTGTCTTTTGGTCTTTCGAATAAGGGAAGAGATCTCCTTGGCTGTGCATATTATTAACCTGCTGGGCTTACCCCAATGCATGCAGGGACATGAAGCCTGGGTAAAATAATAGTATATCCATGCCATAGCACCTATTTGCAAGGGGTGAACACAGAGGTGGAGCATGAACAGGATATATGTGAGGCTCCCACGTACATATGTAACTTAGAGAATACTTTACGTTACAAATGATCCCGCTGCAGTTGCACTCACACTTATACCTGCTCTATGGCTGGCGTAACTACTTGCACTTAAATGTTAAGCAGCTCTATATAATGTATAAAGAAAAGTAGATGCCTGCTTTTCTTTATAGAATAGGCTTCTACTGCAATCCTTTGGGTGCCTAAATGGAAGTGCGCTATTATAGAAATGTGCCCATAGACTGCCTTACTCTTATATAGACCCAAAGCAATTCACAACTTGTAAAAAAACAAAACAAAAAAAATTTAGAATAATCATAACAGCATAAAATGCAGTTATAAAAGGTAGCCTATGTCTTTCCTTTCTCTACCACTCTCAAAATGGAACAGCCAAGCTATATAACATGAAACAAAGTTACATGGTCACATACTAGATGACGGCAGATAAAGACCTATACAGTCCATCTAGTATGCCCAACAAGATAACTCATCGCAAAAAGTATGATGTTACTTACATATGTATACTTGATCATGATTTGTTCTTGTCATTTTTAGGGCATAGACTGTAGAAGTCTGCCTGGCACTGGCCTTGTTCTCCAACTACTGAAGCTTAATCCATCCAGCCATTATTAGGGCACAGTTCGTAGAAGTCTACATAGGCGCCCGGTATAAGAGGCTTGGGGAGGCTAAGCCTCCCCAGCCGCAAGCCCCAAGCGTCTCTCTCTCTCTCATCCCCCCACCCCCCGATGCAGCGTCTATCCCTCTCACTCCCTCCCTGTGGTCCCTCTAATTGGATTTAGATCGCCCATCGCTGCCGGTAGCGGCACATCAGCAACATCGTACTAAAACAGCTTGCTTTGGGGCTTCGGACTGACGGCATTCCTTGTGACGTGGTTTGGTAAGGTTATGAGTATGTTTTTTGCACATGTTTGTGTATAGTGTTTTGCAGTGGAGAGATTGTGTGTTGGCCTTACTGAGGTGGCACCAAAACATCAGAAAGGGTGTAGAGCCTAAATCATGACACACTACCTCTTGAAGGATCTACATATGGTTGTTAGTAAAAGGAGCTCATTGTGAACAGTATCCACCCTAAAAGGGTGTTTTGTGGCTCTACATGAGAATTGTGATATTATGATCCCTTGTTTCATATTCTTGACGGTCTGCATTTTCCGTATGGGTGGTATATTGGTGTATTAGGTTCTGCCCAGTGTAATATTTATGGTACAGTAAGGTTCTGAGTGTGTTTTTGCACAAAGTTGTGCATAGTGTTTTGCAATTGACCGATTGTGGTTAGTATATGCTTTGAGCAACCACTTTATTCTTTGACATATGATACATATCTAATATCTAAATTTAATAAAAGGTATTAATTGTGACTTTTAATTTTATTTTTTTTTCTGTGTGTTGTCAGACAATTATGGATGTAAGCCCCGCCCCTGACCCCACCCCTAACCCCACCCCCTTTAGCCTCCCCAAACAGTTGTGCCACCAACCGCCTATGGAAGTCTACCAGCACTGGCTTTGCTTTCCAATTATGGGTGTTGCCATCTAGTCATAACTAAGCTTGTTTGGTTCCATTCTTTCTATACAAGATTCCTTTGCATTTATCTCACCTATTTTTTAAATTTCATTACTGTTTTCATCTCCACCACCTCCCGTGGGAGGGCATTCCAGGTATCCACCACCCTCTCCATGAAAAAGTATTATTCCTGAGTCGGCCCCCCCCCCTGCAACCTCAATTTCTGCCCTCTAGTTCTACCACCTTCCTGTCTCTGGAAAAGATTAGTTTGTAGATCAATACCTTTCAAATATTTGAATGTCTGTATCATATCGCCCCGTCCCTCCTTTTCTCCAGGGTATACATGTTCAGGTCCTCAAGTCTCTCCTCATAGGTCTTGTGATATAAACCCCACATCATTTTCATTGCTTTTCTCTGAACTGCTTCAAATCTTTTTACATCCTTAGGAAGATACAGCCTCCAAAACTGAACACAGTACTCCAAATGGGGCCTCACCAACAACTTGTACAGGGGCATCAACACTTCCTTTCTTTTACTGGTTATATTCCTCTCTATGCAGCCTAGTATCCTTCTGGCTGTGGCCACCGCCTTGTCGCATTGTTTCGTCACCTTGAGATCCTCAGACACCATTACTCCAAGGTCCCTCTCCTGAACTATGCCTATCAATCTCTCTCCTACCTGGTACATCTCCTTTGGATTTCTGCACCCCCAATTGCAGATCTGTAACTGTTGTTCACTCTGGATAGCAGGATAAACCAGTCACACTTGGACAACATGTCTGATTGTTGCAATAGAATTAAACTAGCTTTAAAAACCTCAGATTGGAAGCTAAAGGATCCTGTTTAGTACATTGCCTGTATGTCACATGTAGCGTGAGCCTTCCTTGTACACAACTTCTTTCCATGTCGTTTATAGGTGTATTTTCAGCACCATGTGCACATAAAATTAAACAGATAAGTTATCCGTTTAACTTTATACGGTCAGCATGCTGCTGGAAACTGGCTTCATAATTTATTCTCATACTAGTAAAAAAGGCCCGTTTCTGGAATGAATGAAACGGGCACTAGCAAGGTTTTCCTGGGAATGTGTATGTTTGAGAGAGAGAGAGCCAGAGTGAATGTGCAGGTGTGTGACAGAGTGAGACTGTCTGTCTGACAGTGTGTGTGTGAGAATGAGAGTGTGTGACAGGGCTCCCTCCCCTGTTCCTAATGCCTCTCACCCCGTTCCCTCCCCTCCTTTTCCTCCTCCTTCCCACACTTTGGGTTTCTTAAGGCTTTCAAAAGTCTATGTACCCCCGTGGCCCTAACGCCCAGTATCCGGATACCCCACCGCTTTCCTCCTCACCCCTCCCCCAAGATGTAATACTTTCACGTCCTTCTTTTTTTTTAAAAAGTGTCCTATCTACCCTGTGTACAAATGCCTGGCATTCAGATTGTGTTCCTCTCGTAAATTTTCATTTCTTTCATTCATTCAGAACTTGCCCCCCCCCCCCCCTGAACACTTTTGGTTCCTTCAGTCTTTTAAAACTCTCCTATGTACCCTGTGTGCTAATGGCCAGCATTGAGATTGTTTTCCTGTCCCAAATTTGCATGTCTTTCAGTCATTCACAACTCCCCCCCCCCCCCCTTCTCCAGTTTAACACTTTCCTTTCCTTCAGTCTTTTAAAACTCGCCTATCTACCCTGTGTCCTAATGGCCAACACTCAGATTGTTTTGGTTTGCCAAATTGTCTGTCACTGATGTCACTGAGGTCAGTGCACGCCTGCCTAGCAGACCACTTCCGGCAGGCACGGTCCCAGGCACATCCTGTTGAAGGTGAGAATTATTATATAGGATATGCTCAGAACAGGGATTGAAACAATGAGGTTGATATTCAATGCTAATTAATCAGGCAGGAGAAACTCCCATCCAGTTAAGCAACACTTAACCAGATGGTGCTGCTGAATATCAGCTGTGACTGCACTATCCAGGTAGTGTCAGGGCAGTCTAGGAGCAGAGTCAGGAGTTACCCAGGCACTGACAGTATTCAGCGGCGGTGCCTGGATGCCTATCTGGTTAACTTAAGATAGAAAAAAAGGCTGTGCTAGGTTAACTGGGTAGCTATTTCGGTACTGCCACTGAATGTCGGTGGCACTCAGGTAACTCCTGGCAGGATATTCAGTGCCGGCTCCCAGATGGGGGCTGGCTGACACTGACTATCTGAGTCTAAATTGGTGACAGACATTGTTTAAAGAAAAGCTGGCCACTGCCAGCTCTATATTGCCTCCAGCTTTCCTTCAGAGCCATACCCTAGGAAGGTAAGAAGCGCTTAGGGAAATGGTCTGAGGTTATTGCTGTCCAAGGATACAAGAAAAAGCCATTTTTATGGAAGCTAACTTCTCCAATTTGTTTGACTTTTATAGAGAAACAGTGATGCCTAATTTGGGAGCTATTAGTTTACAAGGCTGCACCAATAAAGATCTGACAGGGGAGATGTGGGTAGTTGCAAAGAGAATTATATGCAGTCAGCCTCTGGCTGCATAAGCCCGATTTATTTTCTCCTGAGCATTTAGCACAGTATTAAGCACTGAACTGTATGTGTACTGGGAGAAACTTTCATGACAGTCTGACACCTCTCCCCCCTCCCCTTGGGATCACATTTTCTTTTGACTAAAGAATTACTTCACGCTCACTGCTTGAGGTGTCTGTGAGCTCAACTCCCCTTTATCTGATACAGGTGAAATAGAAGTTGTTAAATAGATAGGCCTGTTTCTGAGCAGTGGCGTAGCTACGTGGGGCCACGGGGGCCTGGGCCCCCGTAGATTTGGCCCTGGACCCCCCTGCCGATGACCCTCTTGAACCCCCTCCTGCCGCCAACCCTCCCCCACCGTCGCCGTCCGCTACCTTTGCTGGCGGGGGACCCCAACCCCTGCCAGCTGAGGTCCTCTTCTTCCGATGCAAGGCTTCATTCTGTTTCTGTGAGTCTGACGTCCTGCACGTTGTATGTGCAGGACGTCAGACTCACAGAAACAGAACGAAGCCTTGCGCCGAAAGAAGAGGACCTCGGCTGGTGGGGGTTGGGGTCCCCCGCCATCAAAGGTAGGCGACGGCGGGGGAGGGTTGTCGGTGGGAGGGGGGTCGAGAATGTCGTCGGCGGGGGGGGGGCTCAAAGTTGCTGGTGGTGGGGGGGGGGGCTAAAATGTGCCCCCTCACCTCGGGCTCTGGACCCCCCTCCCGCCAAAGTCTGGCTACACCCCTGTTTCTGAGATGTGAAGCTCAGCAAGCCCCAGTTTATAGGACTAAGCCTTGCTGTACTTTTTAAATGGAACCTCAATGCATATGGCTTCCTTTTTCTTTTTAGTTGTTTTGGAGGAAATAGATACTACGAAATGGTAAAAGGGAGCAGCACCAGCAAGGAACAGCTTGTTCACTTCATGACAGGAAATAATTGGGGTGTTTCTAGCAAATTACAGTGCAACATATGGGTTGATTAGTACAAATAAAGTAACATAGCATAGTAAGTGACGGCAGATAAAGACCTGAACAGTTCATATAATCTGCCCAACAGTCACACTTATTATCACTTCATGATTAAATCAACAATGAATGTGATATTATATACTTTATCATGAATCTTTGGCATTTCTGGGACATAGACTGTAGAAGTCCGCCCAGCTCTATCCTTATTATGTTCCACCTACTGGAGTTGCCATCAAAACCCACTTCAGCCCATCCAAATCCGTCTTGTCATTTATATATAGCAGTCATTATAGATTTTCCAAGCGGTGGTATCCCTTGTAAATCCATGAATATGTTTAATTTCCAAAAACATATTCTACAAAATTGCTTTAGTAAGAGTAAACATAGCAACAAAGAAAATGATAGCACCTAAAGACCATACTGTAAAGTGTATCAATCTGCCATCCATACCCGCTACTAAGCTCTATAGTCCCTGCCTCTCCCTCAGAGATGGACCTGCTTTTTCAAGTAGTAAAAGGACCCCTAAGTTAATATAGCCAAACAGACAACAGTGTAGAAGATATCCTATATAATAAAACGCACCTCCAACATTCTGAAGCTGACTGCATGGCTGAGGCATTCCTGCTCTCTGTATCCATCTCCTGAATTGACATCACGTACTTCCGGGTTCGTCACAAGCAGAAGTGACCAACTACAAGAGGTTTCTCAGCTTCAGAATGTTGGAAGGGCATTCTATTAAATAGGATTGGTCAGTTCCTTGAAGCACAGCCAGAGCTCAGCATCCTGCACAGTAACGCTCAGACACCAGAGAGAGAGGGGGGGCCTGACACCAGAGAGAGGGAGGGAGGGGGGGCCTGACACCAGAGAGGGGGGGAGGTATCTCTGTCACACACACACTCTCTCTCTCTCACAGTCAATGTCTTTCTCTCACTCTCACACACTCTATGTCTCACACTATATCACATTCACTCTCTATGTTTCACACAGTCACTCACACACTCTCTTGGTCTCATTCACTCAGTCTCACAGAGTCTGTGTCTCACATACACTCTCTCTCTCGCACACACTGTATCTGTGTGAAACACACTCTCACACACTCTCATTCTCACACACACACTCTCACTCTCACAGACACACTTGCACCCAGACTCTCTCTCTCACACACACACACACTCGCACATTCACTCTCTCTCTCACACACACAGTCACTCTCACATACACTCTCTCAAACATACACACTCCGAGGAAAACCTTGCTAGCGCCCGTTTCAATTGTGTCAGAAACGGGCCTTTTTTACTAGTATTTATTAAAATCCTCTTATTAGTTTAATCAATGCATTTAGTTACCTAATTAATTCTACCCCATAGTCTAAACCTAAGATATTAATTGTGCAGAATACTATCTAGTAAAATGTATCATGAACTTACAAGTGCTTTTGAACGTATATAATATAAAATCTCCCCCCCCCTCCCGTTCAAAAGAACCTGTCCGTTAAGAAAGTTTCAGTGACTATCACATAACACCTTTACCCAAGCAGTGACTGTCTGCTGCGCATCCAGCCGCCTCTTGAGTGATTATGACCTGAAAGATAAAATTGTGGCATGTGGTTGTGAGGAGTTTAATGCAGGATCAGTTGAGAAGGATATGAAGAATGAGGCAAGCTTATCTTCACAGCCACTGATCATGATATGAGGAATGCTGAGAATGACTATCGATCTGAAGAATTCTGGGAATAGGCCTGGCTTTTAGAGATTACAAATAGGAGATGTCTTGCTCCTTACTCATCTAATCCACATTCAGCTAATGCAGTGCTTCCTAAAACCATCCTAGTCACTCTATCAAGGGTCAAGATATCCACAACCAATATGCACAAGATCATCATGCCTATTCAGAGTCAATAGTGTATGCAAATGTATCTCATATTTATTTATTTGTTACATTTGTACCCCACATTTTCCCACCTATAATATTTATAGAATATCATTGGCTGTGGGGTCAGTCAGACAGGCTTGGAAAGCAGTGACAGAGATGCCAAGAGTGAACCATCCCAAAGAGTGAGATTTTCCAAATACATAGTAACATAGTAAATGACAGCACATAAAAACCTGAATGGTCCATCCAATTTTGCCAGCAGTCACACTCATTATCAATTCATGATTAAACCAGCAATGAATGTGATATAAAATACTTGATCGTCTCTTTGGCATTTCTGGGATATAAAGAGGGGCATAATCGAACGGGCGCCCAAGTTTTGCTGAGGACGTCCTTGCAGGACGTCCCCATGAAGGGGTGGGGAAACCCGTATTATCGAAACAAGATGGGCGGCCATCTTTCGTTTTGATAATACGTCAAGGATGCCCAAATCTCAACATTTAGGTCGACCTTAGAGATGGTCGTCCCCGGTTTTCAGCGATAATGGAAACTGAGGACGCCCATCTCAGAAATGACCAAATCCAAGCCATTTGGTCGTGGGAGGAGCCAGCATTCATAGTGCACTGGTCCCCCTGACATGCCAGGACACCAACCGGGCACCCTGGGGGCACAGCAGTGGACCTCACAAATTGCTCCCAGGTGCATAGCTCCTTTACCTTGGGTGCTGAGCTCCGAACCCCCCCCCCCCCAAAACCCACTCCCCGCAACTGTACAACACTACCATAGCCCTAAGGGGTGAAGGGGGGCACCTACATGTGGGTACAGTGGGTTTCTGGTGGGTTTTGGAAGGCTCGCTGTTTCCTCCACAAACGTGGTATGGACCTGGGTCGCCTGTCTGAAGTGCACTGCAGTACCCACTAAAACTGCTCCAGGGACCTGCATACTGCTGTCGGAGCTGGGTATGACATTTGAGGCTGGCATAGAGGCTGGGAAAAAATATTTTTAAATTTTTTTTTTTTTAGGCTGGGAGGGGGTTGGTGACCTCTGGGGGAGTAAGGGGAGGTGATCCCCGATTCCCTCCGGTGGTCATCTGGTCAGCGGGAGCCTTTTTGATACTTTTTTGCAAGAAAAAATGGACCAAGTAAAGTCGGCCAAGTGCTCATCAGGGACGCCCTTCTTTTTTCCATTATCGGCCGAGAACGCCCATGTGTTAAGCACGCCCCAGTCCCGCCTTCTGTATGCTTCCAACACGCCCCCGTGAACTTTGGTCATCCCCGTGACAGAAAGCAGTTGAGGACGCCCAAAATCGGCTTTTGATTATGCTGGTTTGGGCAACCCTGGGAGAAGGACGCCCATCTCCCGATTTGTGTCGAAAGATGGGCGCTCTTCTCTTTTGAAAATAAGCCTGGAAGTGTTGAAGTCCACCTGACCCCACCCCCCTTAGTTTCTAAATACTGAAGTTGCCATTGAAGCCCACTCCAGCCTATCCATTTTATAGAATACACCCAGTCCATGCTTAATTTAGGCATCAGCATTTACACCAAGTTCTACTTGCCATAACTGCCCGTGACTAAATTTAATTGCTCAGACGGGCACTCAGTGTATTCTATAAATCACGCAGAAATTTAGGCGTACTTTATAGAATACACTTAGGCGTATGTTTTTTCGGCACTGATTTTTTTTAGGCATGATATATAGAATATAGTCCTATAAGTATAAGCAGCCAAAATGGATAAGCCATTAATTTGCAAAAGAGCAGGACAAAACGTTAAGCCACAACAATGTATAGGGCAGCAGATGCATGTCGGGGCAGTACAGAGGAGTGTCAAGACTGGTGCTCTGTCAGCGACATCTATCCCTAATTTTGAAAAGTACACTAATGGACATCCAATGCCAGATGAATGTTGCAACTTGGACCACCTTTAGATCATGAATAAGTGCTGCTTCAGCATATTTCTGTGTCTGTTTGTGTTGGTGCCAACTATGAAAGAGCTGAGAGAAAGTCTGTGAGCCTGTCCACTCAAGTCTGTCCTCTGAAACAACCTCTGTCTCCACACCTTCTACCTCCCCCAGCTTCCATTACCATGCCAAATACCTCCTTCCCTTCACCTGTCCCCTCCCTCTCTCCCAGAAGCATAGCCAGGTTGAGGGCACGGGGGGGGGGGGGGGGGTGGGAGTGGAGAGCAGATGGCCAATGGTGCCGGCACATATTTTAAACACAACAGATCACATCAAAAATAGGCGCTGTCGGAAGTCCATTTGGGGGAGTGCCTGCTCCCCTGGCGACCCACCTAGCTACGCCTCTGCTCTCCTCCTCTGGTGTGATCCTGTCTCGTTCTCAGCATGTTCATCATTCTGAGGCATGGGAAGGCACCCTCCATTTTCATAACATATTCCAACCCATACCTTTTGCGTGGTGTAGGTACTGAGTCTTTGCCCTTCCACAACAAAAAGATGTTTGTTGTGTCTCAGCAATCTCTTCCCCCCCCCCCCCCCTACCTAACACACACATCACAAGTCCACCTCCTCTGAGATGAGGTTTCCCTTGTGGGACAAGAACTGCTGCTTTGGAGCCAGTACAACCCTTCCCATGCAGCCTCTGCCAGAGATTATAAAATGGCAAGCATGACATTTAAATATGCCTTACCAAAACATCTAGGTGGGAGGGTTGTAAGCATTGCTATTTGGTACGTTCAAGTTTCTGAAACTGACTACAGCTTTAAATTTTTAGAGCTGTACAATGTCTATGCCTGCCATTTTACAAAGCCAGCTGTTTATCTGGCACAGTATCTGTCTCAACCACTGGAGAGTCTAATGGTGGTAGTTTGAGTCAGAATTGTTTATAGAAGATTTGGGTGATACAACAATCTGTTTATGTCAATTGCTTTTTGTGATATGATGCTCTTTATATTGTATTTGGTAATGGTGTATGTACCATGTTCTGTTTCTGTGCAGTGCTGATTAAATAAATGTTTTTTTTAAAGCCTGCTGCTAAGTGTTTTGCGTTGCTCTGAGGGGATTTATATCCGAAGCAGGAAAGAATGTTTTGCACCTCAGAGCAGAGCTAAACGTTTTGCAGTGCAGAACAGAGTGGAGAAGTAGCTTAATGGTTAGAATACCAAGCTTGATATCCAGATGTTCCTGGTTCAGATTTCATTGCTGCTTTATGTGATCTTGGGCATGTTACTTAACTCTCTACTATCTCAGGTACAAAATTGGATTATGAACCCTGCAGGGGTTGAGCTACTACTGAAAAAGGTGTGAGCAAGATATAAACAAATAAACATTTTGTTCGCCAATGTAGTGATAAACATTTGGTTGTGATAAACATTTTGTATTGCTACCACAAGTGGCACTAGGCGTTTTCCTCTGCAGGTACTGAATGGACACCAGGGAGGGTTAAGTGACTTGCCCAGAGTCACAAGGGCATCAGAAGATGGTTGAAGATTAAAATTAGAATTAGGTTTTATTTCTTTGCAGATATATGTACCCTGTTGCTATGGGGCCAGGGGATGGGGGGCATAGGTGGGTAGGTTTGGATTGGACTTTGATCCTGGGGAACTGAGTTCAATTCTCCCTGCAGCTCCTTGTGACTCTGGGCAAGTCACTTAACCCTCCATTGCCCCTGGTACAAAATAAGTACCTGAATATATGTAAACCACTTTGAATGTAGTAGCAAAAACCTCAGAAAGGTGGTATATCGAGTCCCATTTCCCTTTCCCTTCCCCTTTTCTGTGTTAATCTTTGATCTTGATCTTTGTTTGCTTCTCTGATGGTCTAATAAAGATGATTTAATCATAAAATTAAAATTAGAAGTAATTAAAAGTGAAACAATATCGAATAGTTTTTTTGGCAGGATTGTGGGAGTTGGCAGTCTGCCTGGAATAGTAAGCCTTTTTTGCCTATTTAATATGGAAATTGTACAAGCAGGAAATACTGTTGAATGTGAGACGAGCCTCCAATGTTCTGTGTTTACACCAAATACGCTCAGATTTATGCAAGTGACGTTTGAGTAACCGTAGACCTGCTGGAAACGTGGTTGATGACTAGTACAAAACGTAGCTGGAATAAGATTCATAGGATCAGAGGAGAAAGAACTCAAGGTTGATAGTGCTGAAAATCAGTACTAAGTCCCTAACTGTTTCCCTAACTCCAAATCTGCACCTGTTCGCTACCCATATTTCATGCTTCTAAATTTAGAGTTCAGTGAAAATTTGGGGGTAATATTCATCCTGCAGAGGTAAGCAGCTTATATACCAGTAGTATTTTAATGGATTGGTGTGATATGTATTCAAAAATGTCTCTTAAAGTTCTGCCATCCTGGTGCTCACAGTAGTGCCCATGATTGTAGACAGATGTTATTGATGAAGCGGAAGTGGGTTAGCATGAATTTGATTAATTTTGTAATAGTTTCCAGTGTGTATTGGTGATCCAGGGTAATGGATACAGAATCCCTGTACTCAACATTCCCCATGCAGATGATGTGGCTACATGTGACAAATTCCTACAAGTTTTGGGGAACCTTTAACAGAGGCGTGGGAGGGCCTATGTGCGTACAGTGCACGCCAAATCAGCACTACCACCCTGCTAGTGCATGAGCTGGGCAGTAATTCTGAATTTGGCAGGCACTGAATCCCACTGTTGAAAATAATTTTCTATTTTCTACCGAGCTGGCACATACTGCATACTTACCGCACGGGTAGTGCATGAGATCTTATCACTAAGTCAATGGGTGGTGCTAAGGTCTCAGGCTGAAAATGGACGCTTGCTGGTTTCAATTTTAGCGCACGTCCATTTTCCGGCCCTTATAAAAAGGCCCTTTTTCCTATAGGCGGTAAAAAATAGCCCAGTGAATGCCGAAAAGACGTGCTCGCACTACTGCAGGCCATTTTTTACTGCGGCTTAGTAAAAGGACCCCTAGGTGAAGTAAGAGTCAAGCTGGTCCCTTCAAAGTATCCTGGTACAATGGCCGGGACAGGGGTGTAGCCAGAAACATTTCCTCTCATTCCCCCCGCCCCCCCGCTGCTGTCATTGCTGCCCCCTCCCCCAATCATACCTTTGCTGGTGGGGATGCTCAAGCCCCGCCAGCCGAAGTTACACAATTGGAGCCCTGCCCATGCTGTCTGAGATGCAGAGAAGCAGTCAAGCTGCTCCAGCCTCTGATGCTAGCACTTCCACGCATGCTCAATTCAAATACATAAACTGAACATATGCGGAAGTGCTGGCATCGGCAGGTAGAGCACTCTACCGACTTCCTGCTGCTCAAGCTGCACAAACAGGACTCTGGTGGCGAAACTCTTTGGCTGGAGGGGCTTGAGCACTTCCACCACCCATGTATCAACTGCCATTGTTTTGAAGGGAGCCTGAGCCCAAACTTGGGGGGGGGGAGAGACTAGGCCCCCAAGGCCCCCATTAGCTATGCCACTGGACTGGAACCAAAAAAAAAGACCTTCCCTTGGGCTGGGTATTTACATGAGCTCAACTTTCTCTCCAAGAACTGGATCCTCCCCTTTTGTCAGTTAGGCATGGAAAGCACAGCTCCTGTTCCAGTATTTGCAGGGGTTATTTATTTATTTCTTACATTTGTATCCCACATTTTCCCACCTATTTGCAGGCTCAATGTGGCTTACATAGTACCGTAGTGGCGTTCGCCAGTTCCAGTATGAACAAATACAAGGTGTTATTGTGGTAGAATAACGTTCATGTAAGGTAGGTATAATGGGGAATTTAGGGAGGAAGAGGGAAGTTAGTGAAAGATCAGAACTGTTTTTATTCTGCTAGAATCCTAAAGGTTCTGGAATTGCTTCACCAGGGGCATAGCTATGGGTGGGCCTGGGCCCAAACAGCAGTGTTGCACCCTTGACAGTGCCAGCAGGCTGGGATCCTGTAGTCCTGCATTTTCCTCCCTTCCCTTGTTGCTCTGGCTTCATTGGGTCCCTGGCAGTGGCAGTGATTCCCACACACTGCCTGCCACTAACTCATAAGCCTTCCCTCTGCCACATCCCACCCCCTCTGTTGCAAATTCATGTTTGCCTGGGCGGGATGTGGCAGAGGGGAGGTTTCTGAGTTAGTGCCTAGCTGTGTGTGTGGGAATCGCTGATGGGGATCCGTTGAAGCCAGAGAGTTGTAGCCAGGTGGGTGAGGTAGGAGAGAGAAGAAGAGATGCTGCATTGGGGGTGGGGGGAGAGGGCTGAATTGTTGGACATGGGGTGGAGGGGGAAGAAGGGAGAGATGCAACAAAGGGGTGGAGAGCGACAAAAAAGGAAACATTTTGCAAACGGGCTAAGGGTGGAGAGATGCTACAAGGGGGGAGGAGAGGGGCATGAGAGGGAGAATTGTTGGGCATGGGGTGGAGAGGAGGAAGGGATCGATGCCGCAAAGGGGTGGAGAGGGACAGAGAAATCTTGCATATGGGGGTGGAGGGGAGGAAGAGATGGTGTATGGGGGAGAGGGGGAGAAATGTTGGACATAATAATGGAGGGGAGGAAGGAAGAAATGCTACATTGGGGGGGGGGGGGGGAGAGAAGAGAGAGATGTTGGACCAGGGGCACAAGGGAGGGAGAGAGAGATATGGTGGATATATGAGAGAGAGTGAGATATGTTGAACATGGGAGTTGATGAGAGGGAAGGAGAGATACACAGAAGGTGGAGAGGAGAGAAAGAGGGAGATGTTGAATTCAGAAGCAGATGGGAGTGATGGAGAAATGCTGAACAATGGAAGTGAGGGAAGAGAGAGGGAGAAATACTGGGCCATGGGGAGGAGAGCAGGAGGGAAGAGAAAAGGGACAGGGAGATGTCAAGCTATGAGAGTGGGGAGAGGAGAAAGAGGGAGCAGATGCTGGGCTAGAAGGGTGGAGGGAGGAAGATGCTGAGAATGATGGAACCATGTGGGAGAGTTTTATATCTCACGGTTTCGTGAGGGTTTTTACCTCCTTTTTTGTTTTAACCATGTGGGAGAGGCCAGAAGGGGGAGGAGGGGGTGGCAATAAAATGAATGTGAGGATAGTGATTACAGGGGTAGATACATGGTAATGAGGAGTAGATTAAAAATGAAAGGGAATGTGGAGGGCTGGGCAAGGAATGGGGAAACGGGAGAGCTATTGGGTGAGAGAAGAAGGAAATTTGATAGGTAGTTGAATAGTAAAAAGGAGAAGAAGGGTGAGAGAGGATGAAATTTGAGTTGGCAGAGAAGCAGAAAAGAAAAAAAAGGAGAGGAAAGAGCTTAAAAGGAATGATCAATATGTCAAAAGCAGGTGTAGTGAGGAAATAGACAGGAGAGAGGAGAAACGAGAAATTAGCAGCTGTTTGAAGGAGAATTAGCAGACCACCGACAGGAAAGCATAAAAGAGAAATTGGATGTCCAGACTGGTTATTTCCATTTCCAGTTTTGTTTATTTTTTAAGCGCATTCATCTATCATTAGCCTTTTTAAAGGCTAGATTTGGCTACCTCACTTATGGTGTTCCATTCATTGGTTTACACAACAGACAGACTCCTGAAGCAGGCGTTTTTTCACTGAAACATGGCTCCATGTCAGTCTTTTTTACTTTTATTCAATAAAACATTTTGACTACTCGCCCCCACGGTGTCTTGGGAGTGTCGTGTTGATCTCGCTACTCTTTTGCTGTTCCTCTATTTTTATCCACGTAGCGGATCTAGTTTCTCCACTTTTTGTTGTTTTTTTTGTTTGAATATTTTAAATGAAATATGTTAGCTTTGGGAAATGTGTATAACAAATGTCTTTGTATTGTGTTCATTTCTGTTTTTATTTCTTCGGTGTTGCAGTGCAAGCTAAGTTTAAGTTCTTAGGGTCCCCAGTTCTATTTTTGTCCAAATATTTTTATTTCCAATTGTGATCCCTTGTTTTGTTTTTGGTAAGGGTCTGTCGATAGTAATATAACACTGGGCACCAGTCGTTACCGTGATGATAATACAAACTTCACTCCTACTCCCAATATAAAAGTTTAAACAAGATGTGAAAACCTCAGCGGTTCTACTTGCCTGTGATTTGTCACACTATATGGCAAGATTCACTCACACCCACCTCGTCATCGGTTCTCAAACTATCTTGTATTAATAAATTTTAAATATTTTCAGTCGTGTCAAGATAATGCTAGAGTATCTTATACTCATCTTGTGAGAGTGTTTGTCAGACGGGGGACCTGTGATAATAATGGCAGGTGGGGAAATCGGAGGGGAGGCAGGGAGGAGAGGGGATCCTTCCTTTATTTTCTGACCCGGGCTCTGGCATGTCTAACACTGGTCTTGACCCTTGCTGTATCCTCAGCTGAGGACCTCCTCCAAAGATAGCTAGAACTCCCTTCTACCAAGCTCTGCAGTCAAGGACAGCATCCTTGAGTCACTGACAACTAAGCATACATAGAGGGGCATAATTGAACGAAAACGCCTATCTCCATGGGCGTTTATCTCCGAGAACGGGTCCGTGAAGGGGCGGACCCAACCGTATTTTTGAAAAAAATAGACGCCCATATGTTATTCGCTACTTTGTGAGCTGGGCGTTTTTGTTATTCAGTGATAATGGAAAATGAAAGCGCCCAGCTCAAAAACGAATACATCCAAGGCATTTGTTCGTGGGAGGGGCCATGATTCGTAGTGCATTAGTCCCCCTCACATGCCAGAACACCAACCGGGCACCCTAGGGGGCACTTTTACAAAACAAAAAAAAAAGGTAAAAGAGCTCCCAGGTGCATAGCACCCTTCCCTTGTGTGTTGAGCCTCCCAAATCCCCCTCAAAACCCACTGCCCACAAGTCTACACCATTACTATAGCCCTAAGGGGTGAAGGGGGGCACCTACATGTGGGTACAGTGGGTTTGGGGGGGTTGGACGACTAACGCATTAAGCAGCACAATTGTAACAGGTAGGGGGGGGATGGGCCTGGGTCCACCTGCCTGAAGTCCACTGCACCCCCTAATAAGTGCTCCAGTAACCTGCATACTGCTGCCAGGGAGGTGGGTATGACATTTGAGGGTGAAAATAAAAAGTTGTGAAACGTCATATTTTGTGCTGGGAGGGGGTTTGTGACCACTGGGGAAGTCAGGGGAGGTCATCCCCGATTCCCTCCAGTGGTCATCTGGTCATTTAGGGCACTTTTTGGGGCCTTATTCGTGGAAAAACAGGGTCCAGGAAAAGTGCCCTAAATTCTCGCTGAAATCACATATTTTTCTTCCATTATCGGCGAAAGGGCGCCCATCTCTGTTCGCCCGATAACCACGCCCCAGTTCCGCCTTCGACACGCCTTCGACACGCCCCCGTCAACTTTGTCCGCATCCGCGACCGAGTGCAGTTGAAAGCGTCCAAATTCGGCTTTTGATTATACCGCGTTATTCGTTTTTGTGAGATAAACGCCCATCTCCCGATTTAGGTCGGAACTTGGGCGTTTTTCTCGTTCGATTATAAGCAGGATAGGGTGCCTGCATCAGTGGTTTAGGGACTTTGCTGCTCCTGCCAAGCATGGTAAAAGGGAATTCTGGCCACCTACAGAGAAAGTCTTCAGCTGACAGAGCTTGAGGATCCTCTTGAGCTATTGTATTTATATTTTGAGTTGGGGGTAGGGCGGGATAGAGAAAATTTTGTACCCACCCACTTTGGCTTCAGGCCCTTCCAAAATTGGCTGTCTGGCAACACCACTGTCCAGCTGCACAGGCAAAAACTTAGCCATGTCTACATTAGAAAAAGGGACGATAGAGCCAAATCTCTGTCAGTCTCTAAAACAAATGTCACAAGTAATGCTGCTGAAGGCAGTTTAGGTCCAGCGAAGTCTCAACTAAGATAGAGGCATCCAAAAACACACACACACTCTCTCTTTCTCTCTTATTTCTCATTTGGGTGGAATCTCTTTGAAGGGAAGGAAGATATTAGGCTTGCACTATAAGGGAGGGATAGCTCCCTTTGCATGCTTCCGAGTTTCCAGGAAATATATTTTCAATATATCAATTGGCGTAACATTTTCGAATCTAGGAAAATTTTTAAAAGTGCAAATTCTGGGATCTCAATTGATCCTCCAAGATGTCCAGTCTATTATGTAAACATATTGTCTGTAATCGTCAAAGTAGTAACCCCCTGTAGGACCCCTACAGTGGACTCATATTTCTGTAACCTTATCTGGTGATTCTCTAGGGTGCTTACCCTAATCAGCAAATTTAGACATGATGCTCCTGTAAACTGAAATAGTTGAGAAACTCAGCCTACCAAGGAGATCTCAGTCTGCGACAACACTGCCCAGTCCTGGAGCACTGACATGCCAGTCAGGTTTTTAGGATATCTGCAATGATTTTCATATTTTCATTGAGTCTGCAAATAGGTGGGAAAATGTGGGATACAAATGTAACAAATAAATAAAAATATATAATTGAGGGGGTGTATGCAAATCAACTTCATGCATATTCATTGTGGATAACCTGAAAATCTGACTGGTAAGGGGGTACTCCAGGACCAACTTGGGAAACACTGATATAATAGGCTCTCACTACATGACATCAGAGCACCTAAAAGGAGGTACCCACTTATAAAATTGCCTCTCCCCCCCCCCCCCAACCAGAGTCCAAACTGCTATACAATTATCTGTTATAAGCTGGAAACATTAGATACAATTTCTTATATTGTATATTTTATAGCCCTATAAACAGAACTTTGAAAAAAAAAAACCCACCTGGTTTTGTTCTAACAAGCATTGGGATAATCCTACAGTAGGGGCTTGGAAAATGCTTAACGTACATCCTAAAATTAGTGGATCTTTAGTGTCTAGGCTACATAATTTGAGGCATATTTTCAAAGCACTTAACCTTCCAAAGTTCCATAGAAACCTATGGAACTTTGGAAGGCTAAGTGCTTTGAAAATATGCCTCCCATGATGACTTCACAATAAAATGTTGCATCTATCCAGTGCAGGGGAAGGGAACGGGAATGGGACTTGATATACTAGCTTTCTGTGGTTTTTGCAACTATATTCAAAATGATTTACATAGTGGAAGAACAGTGGCCTAATGGTTAGTGCAGTGGGATGCAGACCTGGGGAGCCAGGTTTCATTCCCTCCGCTGCCTAACGGTCAGTAGTGGGTTAAGATCCTGGGGACCAGGTTCAATTCTCCCTGTGACCCTGGGCGAGTCACTTAGCCCGCCATTGCCCCAGGTACAATATACTTAGATTGTGAGCCCACCTGAGACAATGCAATAGTTATATATGTAAACCACCTTGATTTGTGCTTCAATAAAGGCAGTATATCAAAAATTGATAGACTTAGACTGACTTATTTGTACCTGGGACAATGGAGGATGAACTGGCTTACCCAGAGATACAAGGAGCTACAGTAGGAATTGAACCCAGCTCGCCAGGATCAAAGTCCATTGCACTAACAGCTAGGCTACTCCTCCCCTCCTGAATTCACTCCTCAGCATATCCAGCCAGTCAGGTTTTCAGGATACCCACTGAATACGCGTGAGAGAGATTTATATACAATGATGGCAGTGCATGCAAACTTATCTCATGCATATTCATTGTGGGTATCTCGAAAAGCAAATATACTCTATTCAGCGAAACTTTCTATTTATGACTGTAATAAGCTGAAGAAACCAATTGATAAACGTGTCTCTGCTTTTAATTTTCAAACTGTGTCCTGCTGCTGGGAAGGAAGAAAAGACCTCAAATGTCCTCACTAGGTGGCAAGTATAAAAACTTAATGCCAGCTCATCTTGGACTGTAGTCATATCATTGGCCAAAAACCTCCTGTTCTCCTCCCGCAACCAATAATTTATTTAATTTTTAATCTTGTGGGTTTTTTGTGTTCATCTTGCAACCACTATAATAAATTTATTTAAATTTTTCATTCTAAATACCAGCACTTAGCTCCACTTATTTTTGCAATTGGTTTCTTTAGCTTATTATAGAGTATCTTTGAAAAGCAGACTGGCTTGGTGTGTCCTGAGGACTGGGTTGAGAATCCATAATATAGTGAACCTGGTAATGCTTGCACAGAATTTTTTTCAATATTAGTGTACTCCACATCACTTACTGACAGTCTCAACATTTTCATTAGTGACTGAGCAGGATGAAAAATATGGGTGCCCCCTACCAGCTGAGAAGCAGCTGTTCCTCTACTGCAGATATATTCAAGGAACAGCTGCTAAGGTTTGACATTTCTGGTGTAAGAAAGTTATCTCTGGGATTTCTGGGGATCTCTGGACATTCCTGGCCTCAGGCAGAAAAGCAGTTTTCAGTATCCAGCTTTAGGGGGTCTTTCTTAGGCCTTTCTCTCCTCAAGCCTGCAGGGAACTTTTTCAAAATTACCATGCATTTTTCAGGATTGCAGTAATTTCTCCAAAGTTCTACTCATAACATATTAACTGCTAATAACTCTATAAATTTGGGGAGAAAAGCTATAGAGTAGAAGTATTAGAGGATCTCAAAAGAATCAGTTGGTCTGGTTGCAATAAAATGGTAATTTAATCATGTGATGTTCTGAGTTAGCATTTACCAATGGACTTGCTAATTTAAAATGCATTTGTGTTACTTAGAATTTCAAAGGACTGCAGAGACCAAGGCCCAGATGCTCAGATCTCTAGCACCTGGACCCCAAAACCAAAGAAAAATTACTGCACAATGCTCAACACTAACAACATGCAAATTATATGCAGGCTGTTAGCCTTGAGCATTGGAAGTTAAAGGGGGTGGAGCCATGTCTACAAGAGCTATGTGGTATGCACAGCTCTTGTGTGCAAGCCTATCAAGAGGGAATGGCTGAGGTCTCTGGAGTGAAAACCCTGGGCAGAAAGTAAAAGTGTGAAAAACATACAAGTTAAAAAAGATTTTTTAAAAATCCCAAAACAACAAAAAAAAAACATAACACTGGAGATGACACCAGAAGCAAGTTGCAGAAAGTCTGCACAGAGAGCTACATCTTTCTGGTACCTGCAATCTCCCACATTAGGAACCAGACGTCGGCAGAGGACCCCTGAGATTAAGCAAAGATTAGCTGCCTCCATCCCCTCCCTCTACTCCCAGGGACTCCTCTGTAACTCTGCTCACTCACTCCAAAGCCTGCTTGGAGCTGTGGGTAGGTTTTAGTTTTTAGGGGGGGGGGTTGTACATCTTTTCTCTGAGCACTGGAGGGAATCACTAATGGCCTCATTTACATCACATTTTAATACTAACAAGCTCATTTGCATAGAATCTTTGGTTGCTGCTTCCGTGAATGGTAAAAGCAGTGCTGAAAAACCTTTTGTGCATTAGGCACACAATAATGTGCACGCTAAACTGACTAAAACTAGTCTAAATGAAAATTGCAAGCCCAGTCAGCTTTGAGCATCGGGGACTGAGTTGGCAGAATCACGTAGGTCACTAGCCGGACGTTTTTAAAGAGGTGGTCACTAAAATGTTACATTATGTATGTATTTAGCAGAGTTAGGTGCTACAACAGATTTAGAAAAACTAATACCACCTATCTACTATAATAAAACTCACCCTCAACGTTCTGAGGACACTGACGTCACTGAAGCCAAGCCCTGACTTTCTTCAAAAAGGTTTGACGGTTCATGGTGGTGAAGCCACTAAAGTCGCTCCGGGCCCCGCCCTCGAGGGCGGAGCAATGGCAGAACAACAAAGGGGTTGGCAGGGAGGGAGGCAGGGAGGCGGGGGGGAAATCGCTCCGGGCCCCGTCCACGCGTCAAACGTCATGATGTTGGGGGGCGGAGCAATGGCAGAACAACAAAGGGGTTGGCCAGGGAGGGAGGGAGGGGAGGGGTGTTGGCGACGAAAACCTTGCTAGCACCCGTTTCATTTGCTCTGAAACGGGCCTCTTTTACTAGTTTTTTAATGTTTTTCATTTTTTGTTTGTGAAAAATGTTTTGAACAAGCCCAATGAAAGGTGTAGCTTAAAGTGCTAAAGTGAGCCAGGAGCAGATAATCAGAGCAGGGCTTCCGAGAGACTGAACTGGGCCCGGGGCAGGGCTGAGGGGTAGGGCCACTGCCGCCCCCCCAAAAAAAATCACATCCGCTGCTGCCCCCCCCCCCCCCACGATCGCTGCCGCTGCTGCCACAACAAGATTGAAGATTGAAATACCTTGGCTGGGGGGGATCCCGAGACCCCACCAGCAGAAGACGTCTTCCTCCAGCACTGACTGCCTGCCCCTACTACTACTACTACTACTTAACATTTTTAGAGCGCTACTAGGGTTACGCAGCGCTGTACAGTTTAACAAAGAAGGACAGTCCCTGCTCAAAGGACCTTACAATCTAAAGAACGAAATGTCAAGTTGGGGCAGTCTAGATTTCCTGAATAGAGGTATAGCGGTTAGGTGCCGAAGGCGACATTGAAGAGGTGGGCTTTGAGCAAGGATTTGAAGATGGGCAGGGAGGGGGCCTGGCGTATGGGCTCAAGAAGGGTCGTCAACTTAGGTTCATCACCAGTTGATATTGTTTACGTACTTCTAGATAGCCATTTATAGAGTTGCCGTGTAAGTTTGCAGCTGAAAATTCACCTACATTTAGATGACTTACAGCAGTGCTCCTAAATGTAGTCCTGCCATTCATTTGCATAAATTTATCAGCCTTAGTTGCCTGGTAGTCCACCCTTGTCGCCAGCCACTTTTAGTGAAAGTAGCAACATAAACTTAGGCACTGAAAAGCCAATTATAAACCTGTCAAAATTAGGAGCCTAAAGCCTTTGACTATCAGCCTCTGTATCATCAGTTTGTTACTCCCTGCTGCTTGGAACCCCCCCCCCCCCCCCCCCCCCTGCAGCTGTTTTTCCTCACTTACCAAACCTGGCTTTCACATCTCTGGGAAAACACCTGAGGAGAGACTGGCATTGAATATGTGTACAATATGTAA
The DNA here is from genome assembly GCF_901765095.1 of Microcaecilia unicolor. Lineage (NCBI taxonomy): Eukaryota > Metazoa > Chordata > Amphibia > Gymnophiona > Siphonopidae > Microcaecilia > Microcaecilia unicolor. Next base: position 346,968,844 of record NC_044033.1, on the reverse strand, counting down.
GAAAACAGACCTAACTCAGGAAAAGGTCCAAAGAACAAACTGTAGAATTTGCAGACGTCATGATTATCTTAACTGTGGCAACTGTAAAGCAATTAGACCAGAAAGGGGCTAAGGTAACAGTTCCCAAACAGTGCACTGTGGCACCCTAGTGCAATGCAGCGAACTCTCAGGTGCTATGGAGCATCCTTTCCTGCTTCTTCCCCTGCCACCGTGCAGTGCTTGTGGCTTACGTTTTCGGGCCATCCGCGATTCACACAGGCACTGCAGGGACTTCCCTCTGCCACGTCCGGCCCTCGAAACAGGAAGTTGCATCAGAGAGGGCCGGATGCAGCAAACTGGGAAGGTCCCAGAGCACCTGTGTGAATCGCGGACGGCCCGAAAATGTAATCTGCAAGTACTGCAGCGGCGGTGGGGGAAGTAGAAGGAAGCAGCAGTGATCCTGGACCTGCAGGAAGGAAGGTAGCGAGCGATGCTGGATTTAGGGAAAACAGAGGTGTGCTGGTGTGAGAGGAGAGGGCTGCAAGGAAAGGGAGACCCATGTGGGGAGGGTGCAGAGACACGTGGTTGGTGGGGGGTGCTGTGCGGAGACCCATGTGGCCGGGGGGGGGGGGATGCCAAGAACCAAAAAAGTCTGGGATCCCCTGGGCTAAGGAGTTCACAGTAGGGACAGCTGGTAGCTCCTCAGCAGAAGCCAAGGCTTCGTCAGGTAGTGTCGTGGATAAAATTGAAGAACCATTTGAAGGTGTCATACTTCGTACAAGTGATGAATGCAAAGAAGAAACCTTATTGGAGAAAAAGCAATCCAGATCCTCCACTGAAGTGCATGGGATACATTCTCAGAGTTTACATGCACTCAGTCTGATAATTATGGAAAAAAATGCTTCTTAGAGCGAGTGGAGGCTGAATGTATAATACAACTATAGAAGGACCATTTTACTGATTTTATCACTTGGTGATATTCAGAATGGCACCCCATGCAAAATGTGAAAGCTATCAAAAAATGTCACCATCTCCGGAGTTGTTCTGTTCTTCAAGCTTGCTGTTTAAGAAGGCACAAGTGTTCATAATAGCATTGAGAATGTCTACCTGGATGGGTTATTACTGGCTGTTCAGAAGCAATAACATCGTAAACTGTAGAAAGAGAAGAATTTCAGACAGAAATCATACCTTCCAATGAAAATGTGCCAAAGTTATGAGGAAATATGGAATCTAAAGGTGATAGAGTAGATGTATCAATGCCAAGGAGACTCCTTAAATGATGACCTTGGGGGTTTTACTGGAAGGTGCAATAGACTCTAACTCAAAAAAGACCAGAAAATGATCTGTCCAAGCAATAAGCAATGCATAGAAATGTAACAAATTCAAATCCAGGTCTGTATGTGGAGGATGAAACATGTTGAGTTAAAGATACGTTATTGAGTAAGGTACAAAAGTGTTTGCAATAGGTACCTATTTGGGGATGTACGTGAAAATTAAAATCACCCAGGATAAAAAGCTTTGGAAAATGAACAAAAGCAAGTGACAAGGTATGGGATAAAGAATGTCATGGTCAGTTGTAAAAGACAGAGGAAAATAGAAAAGCAGAAAGTGAGATGTCAGAGAGGAGCTAAGCCGCAAGAGAAGCAATTCAGAATAAGGTAGTATCTTATGATTAATCTCTGAAACAGGCAGTGAGTCCCGACAGATAAATGCTAATCCTCCTTCTTTCCTGGACTCCCTAGAAGCAGATAATACTGAGAAACCAGGAGAGAGACACTGAGCAAGTATTGCTTCTTCACCCTCAGGTGTTGGTGTAGTTTGTGTTCAGTAGTTAAAGCTTAGGCCACAGCGGTCTTTGAGTGAACAGCACATTTTGCAGATATGACACAGTGAAGGGTTCTGTCTGGTTTCCATGGTGGTATACAGGCATTAACTAAAAGAGAGCAGACAAGAAAGAATCTGTTCTATTCACCTTTCTTCCATTTATTTTTCTCCGTCTCTGTCCAGGTTTAATTTATTCGTACAGTTTTCAATTGCCCTCTTTTTACTGCATCTGCACACAGCTTTTCATCTCTTTCTCTCATGCAGGCTCTGCCATTTCTCTTCTATCCTTCCCCTCTTGCATTCAGTATCTCTCCTCTTCTCTCTCCCCATGCATCTAGCATGTATTCTCTCCCCTCCCCATCCACCTCAGCATCTTTGTCCCCCTTCCATCCAGGATTTGCCCTCTCTCTCTCCCCTCTTTTCTCCACTTTTCATCCAGCATCTTCTCCTCCCTTCCCCCTTTCTATTTGGCATCTCTCCTCTCTCTTTCTCCTCCATTCTCTCTTCTCTCTTCCATCTAACATCTCACCTCTCGCTCCTTGTTCCATCCAGCATCACCTCTATCCTTCCAATCTGGATTACCTTTGTCATTTCCTACCAGGATTGCCTCTCTCCCTTTCCTTATGGAATCTCCTTTTTCTATTTTCCCCCGCTTCCATCCAGTATTTCTCCTCTCATCCCTCTTCCATGCAGCATGTGCCTTCCCCCCTTTCCATGCAGCATCTCCCCTCTCTACTCCCTTTTCCAACCAGTATTGTATCCCTCTCTCTCTCCTCCTTCCAGCCAGCATTATCTTCCTTCTTCCATTCAACATCTCCCTTCTCTCTCTCCCTTTCCATGTAGCATTTCCTCTTCCAGCCAGCATTTCTTCCCTCTTTAACATTTTCTCTCTGCTTTTTCCACAAAGTATATCCCCCACTCTAGCCAGTGTCTCCCCCTCCCCATTTCTCCTTCTTCCAACCAAAATTTCTTCTTTCTTCCATGTAACATCTCCCCCATCTCCACCCTTCTACGTCCAATATCGCCCCTTTCTCACTTCATACTTTCCATCCAGTGTTTCCTCAGTCTTTCTTCCATCCCTCTAACCAGTGTCTCTCTTTCTCTCTCCCTCTCTCTCTCTGCCTGCTGCTGTAAGCTTTGAGCTACTCTTCCACCATCCACATTATATGAGTTTTCTATAACTGACCATAGAAACCTGTGATGGGTGGCAGACAGAGACAGTGGAAGTGAGGTAGACAGACTGCCTGCAGCCAGTTATACCAGGGTCTTTCCTCTACCGCATCCTGCCCACAGGAAGTGATGTCAGAGAGATGGAATGCAGCAGTGGGAAGGCTGGGAAGGCCCTAGCACCACCAGCCGGAGGCAGTCTGTCTACCTTGCTGCCTCTGCCAGCTGCCTGCCATGAGTTTTGAGGGTCAAAGGGGATACTGGCTCTGTGGGGGATGGGGGAAGAAATGCTAAGCCCTGCAGTGGGGATTAGATGCTGGGACCTGGGAGGGGAGCAACAGCAGGCAGCCCCTGCCATTGGGTGACCCTTGGCATTTTGTCGGGCTCACTCAATGGTAGCTATGCCCCTGAAAAAATGAGGCAGTCCAATAAAAAAGTAGTTCCACTTTCTCTAATTGTAGTATCTGATTTCTGTGATATTACATGCTAAGTCTTAACTTTTTAGTTCAACTATTTCACTATGAGATTGCTTCTGTCAGTTAAAACCAATATAGGGCTAGATTTTATCTATGGTACCTGAAAATTCTGCAGGGTAAAAAACACACCTAGGCGTATTCTGTCAAGTTCACCTAAATTTTATAGAATGCACCTAAAATTCTGTGCGGTTTATAGAATACAACCAGCATTCATCCGCACTGTATTTGCACTTCCAACTTTAGTTGCACTATATAGAATCTGGGTGGATACCCCCTAATTCTATATATGGTGCTCAAAATTGCTTGTGGGCTTGGACCCAATTTGCATGTGCCATTTAATTGACAAAAGAGCCAATTACCGCCAGTAATTGGGTACTAGTATCAATTATTGGTGCTAATTGGCATCAATTTATATTTACACATGAATGTTTAGGTGCTGGGATCAGTGCATACACTTTACATGTAGATCTGAAAAGAGAGCGTGGCCATGGGAGGAGCATGGGCAGATCAGGGGCATTCCTTGAATTTGTGCGCAGGGCTACAGAATGAGGGAGATCTGTGTTTAATTTAGGCATATAAATTTACACCAGGTTTCAGTTGGTGTAAATCCTCGCATTCAAAATTGGGCACGGATCCCGGAACCAAACACTATTCTATAAACGGCACCCAACTCCGATCACCATTTATAGAATGAATGAATTATATATATATATATATATATATATATATATATATATATATATATATATACACACTTGCATATTTAATCTCATATCTAATTCAGAGTAATGCTGTGCTCCTATTCATGACTATAAAGTGTATATATTTTTAAAATCTCTTTGTTGGGAGGATGCTAAGGTAGACTTCAGTGAGGAAGGGCACCATTAACACCCTCATTTACATCTATCCAGAGAGGTGACACCCTTAAGTTCACAAATGCCAAAGGACTGTGTGGTGCCCTGTTTGAAGGCCTGACTTCTGTTTGTGGTTTCCCTTATCTTGAAATACTGCTTTAATGAGTTCAGTGCTGAGAGCATCTCCTGATTTGATTTGGCAGGGGAGGGCCTGCAGAACAATAGGCCACTGCATAATTTATTTAGGGAGTTGTTTGGCCCTCATTCTCAGGTTTGCTGTTGCAGAGCTGTTAGTCCCAGTAAACAAAAAAACCTCATGGTTCAAGAATTTGTGTTAACCGGCCCAGGAACAAACCCATCTGATACTTTGCCTACAGTTTCACTCAGAGATTACTCTGGCTTTTGTTTGCTTTGTTTGAAAACTAGCTGCAAGCAGAGAAGCCTTTATTTGATTAGTGATGGATTGCCAAGGCAGATCTGCTGCAAATGTCTGATTAACTTCTCAGTAAGCCAGCTGTTGTGCATAGCAGCTTGTTTTTTTTTTTTTGTTTTTTTTTTTACCTGATACCCCCTCTTTCTCTCTCCCCCTCTTCTTTGGGAAGAAGTTTCTGTTAGAAATGTTTGTTAAATCTAGGAGCTGTTCCTGTTTTTGGAATGAACAAATTTCAGTTTTCTGTGGCATTAAAGATAAGGTCAACCATGAGCCATCCCAAACCACTTTAGGAGCCCTGCTACATTAGTCATTGTAAAGCTGGGAGAAGCCCAAAAAAGATCAGTTCAAACTTTAGCTACGGATGTAATACAGTAACATAGTAGATGACGGCAGAAAAAGACCTGCACGGTCCACCCAGTCAGTCTGCCCAACAAGATAAACTCACATGTGCCATTTTTTGTGTATACCTTACCTTGATTTGTACCTGTCTTTTTCAGGGCACAGACCGTATAAGTCTGCGCAGCACTATCCCCGCCTCCCAACCACCAGCCCTGCCTCCCACCACCGGCCATTGCCTCTAATGAGGACAGTATTTTTCTATTTTGTTTACTGAAGAAATGACTATCCATAGCTGTTTTATAGATGCTTCCTGAAAAGAGATTTGAACTTAACTTACGCCTTTACAGTACTTTGATGTCTGCCTGTGGCATGAGTGCCTTTACATGAACTAGTAGTTGCATTCAAAGGCAAATGGTTTAATCTATGTTGAATCACAAGACAAATGCTCATAAAAATTTATTGTATTATACATTAGTTCAATATTCAAAAATATAAGGGCTCTGTTCTAAAACTAACCCGATGGCTAATGCATAAATTGTAGCTGTACAAATCAGCATGAGGTTGATATTCAAAAGGGTTTAACTGGGCAGGAGAGGCTCCCAAGTGGTTAAACCCCACTGAGCAAGTTGGCACCTGATATCCAGAGGTGGAGTTAGGGAGAAGTGGCAACCTAGCCAGTTGGCGGCGATTTTCTGCAGGCTTACCAACCCCGCAGTTTGCCCACAGGATTGGGTGGGTTTTTTCAGCTGGTTGCGGGCTTGCGGCCAATTTCTTCCGGTCACAGGTCGCAACTTTTTGGGCCATTTGGGGCGGTGCTGTCTTTAGTGCTCAGTGTTCACCCAATTGGTCAAATTTGGAGCCGGAATGAGGCTTGGTGCATCTCAAGCCGCATTCCTGCTCTAAATTTGACTAATAGGAGGGTGAGGTGGGTGATGATGTCATCAGCTGATGATGACTCATCACAGGATCACGCTCTGGAGGAGGAGCCACGCAGAGAGCTGCAGGCACCAGGCAGCAGTAGCAGCTTGAGAAGGAGAGCACAGGGCAGCAGCACATGGTAGGAAGAGGAGAGGAGGAGAAGAGCGCGCTTGCACGGCTGCCTTTGGGCATGGGTTGGCCTGGGAAATTTTTTTCCCATCTGGCAACCGTGATTTCTGTCCGCTAACCAGATTAGTAACTGCATTTCAGTGCTGAGTTAACTGGACGCTGGTCTGAATCTTGATTGACTGCACTTTTTGTCTAGATTGTAAGCTCCTTTGAGCAGGGACTGTCCTTCTTTGTTAATTGTACAGCGCTGCGCAACCCTGGTAGCGCTTTAGAAATGTTAAATAGTAGTAGTAGTAGTAATATCGGCTGGTGCTCGATTAACTTGTGGGTCGGTGGACATATCCGGATATTCAGTGCCGGGAGCTGCACATGCCCCTCTTTGAATATCTGGGATTAGTTCAGCCCACAGCCAAAAGTGGTTTACCAGTGCCCAAGTATATAGAATGAGGGAGATAGTGCCACTGAATCTAGGAATAATTTTAAACATCTACATTAGACATTTCCAATAATTCCCAATATGTTTTAAGCAAGTTGGACAGCACTTATGGAAGATACAACTTTATAAGAATATTTAGTCATATAAAGCTGAAGTGTATTTTCAGTGATCTGACTTTATATGTTTAGGATAGCTGTATAAAGTTAGGCAGTTACCACTCCGCTGAAAATTGGGATTTCTGAATATAAGGTAGAATAGGTATCCGCCTAGAGCAGCAGAATTTGGGGGATGGGCACCAGCTTAGCAATCAGTGACTTTAAACCAGATTCAGCACGGCTGGCGCAGGGCCTCGAGTACAATCATGGTTCAAGGTCTGCGTATCCCTTCTCCTCCAAAACAGGAGGGGGTAAGAAGTGACAAAGTTTGAGCATGCATAGCTGCTGAAGACCCTGACAGGCCAATGCACAGAACTCTGGCACTAAAACGAACAACGTCCACCCTATACCACAAGAACAGCGCACAAGTGGAACTCCTCAATGCAAATGGCATGCAAATTATATGTGCGCTGTGAGACCGAAAGTAAGGGGAAGGATCGCACAAAAGTTTTGTGGAAAGCACAGCTCTTCTGCACACGCCAAAACAAACCCAAAAGTGAAGCACACATTGGTGCCATTGTTCTTCGCTTTTCAATGTAAGCTTTTCAAGTTTTTTTTTTTCACTTGAAAGGCTTTTAGTTAATGGCAGAAAACAGGCGCCCATGTGTGCGTTCACTTTCATGTTTGCTCGGACTTGCACATATTTGTTTCTGATGGGCATTCTTCTCCTTCTGTAACAAATCAAAACTGGTAGATTTTAAAAAGAAGAAATCCTGTCTTCAAAACCCTGGACACCACTATTGAGCTGGCAGTAAATTTTCAGGGTTAAGGGCACTATTTATTTATTTATATCTTGCTCACACCTTTTTCTCAGTAGTAGCTCAAGGTGAGTTACATTCAGGTACACTGGATATTTCTCTGTCCCAGGAGGGCTCACAATCTAAGTTTGTACCTGAGGCAATGGAGGGTTAAGTGACTTGCCCAAGATCACAAGGAGGAGCAGTGAGATTTGAACTGGCCACCTCTGGATTACAAGAGCAGTGCTCAAACCACCAGGCCACTCCTCCACTCCACTTGTGTGCTGTTCTCTGAGCATTAGGAGGGAATACCAATGATCTCATTAACATTTAAATACAATTTGCAGCCATCTTTGCCGCATATGTTGTTTCCTGAGCTAGTGCCTTCTAAACATTCTGTGCACATTAATGCCAGTGCTAGTCTGGCACTAATTGTCTCTTGCACAGCGTTAGGTTCTGAACATCAGGGCCAAAGACAGCAATGCTGAATCTTGTTTACTGCCGCAGGTCTGGGGGGAAATGGCAGCAGCAGATACTGTATATCCATAGGAACTGAAGGTCAGTCCCAAGAGGAAGGTAGGGGGTGATGATAAAAACCTGGGGGGAGGGGGAGAGGGAGGGGAAGGAAAGGAAAGGAAGACCAGTGTCATGTCCCCTACCTCAACACAAGCGGCGTTCTCGGGCTGTGTGGGGTCCCGTCGACACACACACTTGACTGGCACAGCCCTGAGCCATGTGTGTGTGTAGTTCTTCTCTTGGTTTGTTCAGAGAGACGGTGGTTGCCGGCTCCTCAATTGCTTTGCTTCCATGCACCTGTGTCTGCTCCCCTCTACCTGGCTTCCCTTGCTTCTCTCCTATTGGTCTTCCGGTTCCTCCTCCCCCTGCTCTTGTCCTATGGTTGTTCTCCTTCTCCCTGTTGGTTCCTGCTGATGTCAGACACCAGCAGTTTATCAGCTGAGCTCTTCCTGAACTCCATGCTTCGGCTTCTACTTTGGTAGGTGTTACTTGCTCAGTAGTTTGCTTCCTCTCTACTTTGTCCCTCGTTGATGACTTTGCCTGTACCTGGATTACTCTCTTGACCTGCTGCCTGCCTGGCCAATACGTTCACCACCCCGTTTCCAGCTCCGTCTCGTAAGTCCTGCAGGCCGGCCGCATCTAGGGGCTCAACCTCTGGGGAACGGCGGTTAGTGCAGGTGAAACCTGGGGTTGTCCGGCTGCCAAGGAGAACCTGGATGCCTCAGTGGGTGGGGGGGGGGGGGGGGAGGGAAAGGAAGAGCAGATATTGGATATCTCAAATTGGGAGTGAATGGAAAGGAAGGGTAGATGATGGACATGGGGAGATGCTGTACTTATAGGAGAAGGGATGAGGCCTTGAGCCAAAGTGTGGGGGAGGGGGCACATGGATGAAAGTTCACCTAGGGCAGGGGTCCTCAAATCCAGTCCTCCAGGTCTACAACACAGCCTGCTATTCAGGATTTTTACAGTGAATATGTATGACATCTATTTGTATTCACTGCCTCTATTACATGCAAATAGATCTCATAAGAACATAAGAGTAGCCATCGTGGGTCAGACCAATGGTCTATCTAGCTCAGTATCCTGCTTCCAGCAGTGGCCAATTCAGGTCACAAGTACCTGGCAGAAACCCAAATAGTAGCAACATTCCATGCTACTAATCCTAGGGCAAGCAGTGGCTTTCTCATGTCTGTCTCAATAGCAGACTATGGACTTTACCTCCAGGAACTTGTCCAAACCTTTTTTAAACCCAGATACAAAAAATATTTCCTCCTATTTGTTTTAAAAGTATTTCCATGTAACTTCATCTCATGCTTATTCATTGTAGAAATCCCGAAAACCAGGCTGGGATATTGGACCTTAAGGACTGGATTTGAGGACCCCTGACCTACGGATTCAGATACCTTTGGGTTGTACCTGCACGCTACCCACATTTCTGCTAAGTCCATGGGCATTTTCTACTCATGGTCTTTGCCCTAGTGTTCAAAGGGAAAGTACAATGTCTACTTTCACTTTGAAAACTGTGTAAGGAAAAAGTGTCCACAGGGACTTGTACCTCCTTTTTCCACAGGTATTTTTCTGGCTAAAACAAAGCACATAGTTTTGAAAATACAAAATGGTGCATGCTGCAGCAGAGGCATAACCAGACCTCGATTTAGGAGGGGGCATGAGCCCAAAGTATGTGTGTGTGTGATGTGGGAACATTTTGCCCCGCCTTCCGGCCGCTCTTAAACACCCGCCCTAACCCCACATACCTGGGCTGGCAGGGGTCCCCAAACCTCATCAGCAGAAACTTTCCTGTGGTGATAGTCACCTCCATGCTGCTGGCCCTGCTTTCCCGCTCTGGTGCACATGCTCATTTTTATTGAAATTGAGCATGAGCGAAGCTCGTACATGCTCAGTTTCACTAAAAATGAGCATGCGCATGGGGGAGGGGTAAAGCAGGGCAAGCAGCGCGACAGCAAATAATTATCGCAGGAAAGCTTCTGCTGGCAGGGCTTGAGGACTCCCGCCAGCCAAACCAGCAGACCTTGGGGGCCCTGAACCCAAATTGGGGGGCCAGTCCCCCAAGGCCCCCCTTGGCTAGGCCACTGTGCTACAGTGATCCCTGCTTTTGGGAATGCCTTTCTTGAATGCTGATAAAAACACATGTAGAAATGGCTTTTGAAAGTGCTACGTAATGTATATTGAAGCAGAAAGACGATGGCCATAAGCTATAGCTAACAAAGGCATCTTTTTCTACTCAGGTTCTACAGAAGAATGGTCAATTGTCCAGCGTGAATGGAACAGAGGAGGAGCGATTGGAACTCACTTGCCAGTCAGGGGACGCAAATGGGCAGCAAGAGGAAGCCATCATTATAGATGGTAGGTCACACTCTCAAACCACTTGTGTCAAAGGGGATAGAACAAAGGCAGAAACAGTTAATATGAGTCCCAACGTATGGACCCATAGAAAATTACTACTACTATTATTTAACATTTCTAAAGCGCTACCAGAGTTACGTAAAGAAGGACAGTCCCTGCTCAAAGGAGCATACAATCTAAAGGACAAAAAAGTGCAGTCAATCAAATTGGGGGCAGTCTAGATTTCCTGGATAAAGGTACAATGGTTAGGTGCCGAAAGCGACATTGAAGAGGTGGGCTTTGAGCAAGGATTTGAAGATGGGCAGGGAGGGGGCTTGGCGTATGGGCTCAGGGAGTTTATTCCAAGCATAGGGTGAGGCGAGGCAGAAAGGGCGGAGCCTGGAGTTGGCGGTGGTGAAGGGTACTGAGAAGAGGGATTTGTCCTGTGAGCGGAGGTTACGGGTAGGAGCGTAAGGGGAGATGAGGGTAGAGATGTAATGAGGGGCTGCAGATTGAGTGCATTTGTAGGTTAGTAGGAGAAGCTTGAACTGTATGCGGTACCTGATCGGAAGCCAGTGAAGTGAGAGTCTGAGCTTCCTTAGCTGTACTTTATAGGTGGTTCTATAGCAAACACTTGCATGCAGTATAAGTAGGAGCACTGAGGAGTCCTTTTACCAAGCTACGGGAAAAGGGCCCTGCGCTAGCAGCGGAGGCCATTTTTTCCTGCATGCCAGGGCCCTTTTTACCGCATTGAGTAAAAAAGCCCCCAGACATACATGGCCATGTGGTAAGAGAACTCTTTTCATATGGCCATGTGGCAGGGAGCTTTTACCACCACCAATTAAAGTGGCGATAAGGGCTCCCGCACTAACCCGACGGTAACTAGCCAGTGAACAGCGATGCCCGATTACCACTGTGTTATTGCCATGCAAGCCATTTCCAGGGGTTTTCTTTTTCCCCCAGATATGGCGCGCACGCTCAGGGCAGGACTACCGCCGGCAGCGGTAGTCCTGGAAGAGCGAGCGGTAAACCCGCGTTGGGCTTACTGCCGCTCTGTAAAAGTGCCCCTGAGACCTGTGTTTTTATAGCATTCTTGTAATCGCAAACGGCTTTTACGAGAGGAGTATAACAGGCTAGTTCCTGGTTAATATCTAAAAATTTGTCTAGAGGAGAGGAGACCCAAGAGGGTTCAGCTACACTATTTTTCTCAGAGTGCACGTTTCACATCAGACTACCTGAGGTTATAAAGACCCCTGAGGCAGGCCTTTGGGCCGAAACACGGCCCTGTCGGGTCATTTTTTATGTGAATAAACATTTTTCTTGGTATCCTCACTCATTCTCCTCACTTTTTTGTCTTATATCTTTGCCATGTAACACCATCCATAGAGCACTGGATCTTTCCAAGCATAAAGAGAAAAACAAAAGTGCATTTTCAGTTATCTGTGGCATGGCACAACATAGAGCAGCAGAAAAACACCCAAATGTATTTCTTTGTTTCGTATCTTTCTTTTAGTGCCTGTTTTATTTATTTAGTTTAAAATTTATAGCCCGCTTAAACCTAAGCGGTTCACAATAAAACAAACACAATGTAAAAACAGAGCTATAACAAATCATCATCACAGACCTCCTGAGCTCGATCTTTCAGTCCACCCATAGGCTCAGGCTCCTTTCCCCCAGTAACTCTGGAGAGTTCCGGCAAGTTCTTTAATAATAACCACTATAATGTGGTATTACATATTCTATACTTATACATATGTGACCATTTCTGGGAAAAGGTGACTAAAGTCACAAGAAAAAAAAAAATAAGATTTTAATGAATTCAATTAGAGCAGACAATCTGTAATACCACTGTCCAAACTCATCCTTTTATATATATTTAAAAAAATAAAAGTTGCAGAAGTTCAAACACGTAGCTTTTACAGACTGCTTACAGACCCATGACATAAATCGGTCAGTCAACATTTTGGATTTGCTACTTTAGTCGTTTTTTCCCAGAGATAGTCACATATTGTTTATACTTGCAAATTCAGCAGTGCTAATTATACATTTAGTGGCTCTGAATATGGAAATATTTTGAAACATCTACAGTGGGGGAAATAAGTATTTGATCCCTTGCTGATTTTGTAAGTTTGCCCACTGACAAAGACATGAGCAGCCCATAATTGAAGGGTAGGTTATTGGTAACAGTGAGAGATAGCACATCACAAATTAAATCCGGAAAATCACATTGTGGAAAGTATATGAATTTATTTGCATTCTGCAGAGGGAAATAAGTATTTAATCCCTCTGGCAAACAAGACCTAATACTTGGTGGCAAAACCCTTGTTGGCAAGCACAGCGGTCAGACGTCTTCTGTAGTTGATGATGAGGTTTGCACACATGTCAGGAGGAATTTTGGTCCACTCCTCTTTGCAGATCATCTCTAAATCATTAAGAGTTCTGGGCTGTCGCTTGGCAACTCGCAGCTTCAGCTCCCTCCATAAGTTTTCAATGGGATTAAGGTCTGGTGACTGGCTAGGCCACTCCATGACCCTAATGTGCTTCTTCCTGAGCCACTCCTTTGTTGCCTTGGCTGTATGTTTTGGGTCATTGTCGTGCTGGAAGACCCAGCCACGACCCATTTTTAAGGCCCTGGCGGAGGGAAGGAGGTTGTCACTCAGAATTGTACGGTACATGGCCCCATCCATTCTCCCATTGATGCGGTGAAGTAGTCCTGTGCCCTTAGCAGAGAAACACCCCCAAAACATAACATTTCCACCTCCATGCTTGACAGTGGGGACGGTGTTCTTTGGGTCATAGGCAGCATTTCTCTTCCTCCAAACACGGCGAGTTGAGTTCATGCCAAAGAGCTCAATTTTTGTCTCATCTGACCACAGCACCTTCTCCCAATCACTCTCGGCATCATCCAGGTGTTCACTGGCAAACTTCAGACGGGCCGTCACATGTGCCTTCCGGAGCAGGGGGACCTTGCGGGCACTGCAGGATTGCAATCCGTTATGTCGTAATGTGTTACCAATGGTTTTCGTGGTGACAGCGGTCCCAGCTGCCTTGAGATCATTGACAAGTTCCCCCCTTGTAGTTGTAGGCTGATTTCTAACCTTCCTCATGATCAAGGATACCCCACGAGGTGAGATTTTGCGTGGAGCCCCAGATCTTTGTCGATTGACAGTCATTTTGTACTTCTTCCATTTTCTTACTATGGCACCAACAGTTGTCTCCTTCTCGCCCAGCGTCTTACTGATGGTTTTGTAGCCCATTCCAGCCTTGTGCAGGTGTATGATCTTGTCCCTGACATCCTTAGACAGCTCCTTGCTCTTGGCCATTTTGTAGAGGTTAGAGTCTGACTGATTCACTGAGTCTGTGGACAGGTGTCTTTCATACAGGTGACCATTGCCGACAGCTGTCTGTCATGCAGGTAACGAGTTGATTTGGAGCATCTACCTGGTCTGTAGGGGCCAGATCTCTTACTGGTTGGTGGGGGATCAAATACTTATTTCCCTCTGCAGAATGCAAATAAATTCATATACTTTCCACAATGTGATTTTCCGGATTTAATTTGTGATGTGCTATCTCTCACTGTTACCAATAACCTACCCTTCAATTATGGGCTGCTCATGTCTTTGTCAGTGGGCAAACTTACAAAATCAGCAAGGGATCAAATACTTATTTCCCCCACTGTAGATAGACATTTCCTATGTTTCCAATTATTTATTTTAAAGCAAATTGACCTGTGCATGTGCAAGCTAGACAGCACTTATGCAAGTATAACTTTATATGGATACATTGTAACCTATAGAACTTTGTAAGCCTAAGTGCTTTGAAAATGAGCCTCATAGTCATATAAAGTCATAAGTGTATTTTCAGTGATCTGACAAGTTAGGTGGTTGCCATACCATTGAAAATTGGGCTTTCTCTATATAATGTTTAATATAATAATTTGCTCCTTCAACGTTCGAATGTGTCTCACTGGGATCATAACCATCTCCTGATGTCACTGGCCCACACTAGAACCCTGCTTGCCTGATGTCAGGAGATGTTACTACAGAGATGTTGCTGTTGAGGAGCCGCTTCAGATGTTTAACTGGAAGGGAGGGAGGGAGGAAGGGAGGGACGACGACCCTGGAACTGGGAGGGAGGGAGGGGAGGACCCTGGAACTCGGAGAGAGGGGAGGACCCTGGAACTCGGAGGGGGGAGGGAAAGGAGAGAGAGAGGGGAGGGAGGGAGGAGGGCCACGAACTCAAAGGGAGGGAGGATTGCTGCAACAGGATGGATGGAGGGGGCAGGGTAAAGATCCTGCATATGGATGAATGCAGGGGAGAGAGCATAATTGGTGCACACGGGACACACACTACACACTCTCTCTCACTCACACAGACAGACACATACATTCTGTCTCTCAATCACACACTGTCTGTCTCTGACACACACTCTTTCTCTGTCACACATACTCACTCTCTCACACATACTCTCTCCTAACAGTTCCCTTAAAAACATAACTGCCATTAGAGGACAACCTTGCTAGCGCCCGTTTCATTTCTTTCAGAAACGGGCCTTTTTTACTAGTATGCTGTATGTGTATATTTCATAAGTCCATCTTATTTGCTCAGCACTTCCTCTTATAGTTCTATACATCTCATTTGATTTATTGATTTATAAACCACCTTTCTAGCAAAATACATTCAAGGCAGCGGACAACATACAGTTAATCAATTACAAAACACAAGGAACATCAATAGAATGTAAATGTAACAATAACAATTGGCATTTAATTTAGGCTTTCCTGGGTGTTTATTGAAACACCCCACCCCTAGGAGCCCTTCCTCTGCAGAATCTGCACTCTGTTCAGGACTCAACAGATTCCAGACTTTCACTACTAGGCTGTTGAGTCAGAGGAAAAAAGATTTGTGTTTAATGTTTTATCTTAAGCTAATATATGAAGACATACAAGTTATTTTTCAAATATGAATAGCAAATGCTCCATGCTGCTCTAGTTATAATGTTTAATGCAAGGTAAAAACAAGCTATTTTGTCTTAACATGTTTTCCACAGTTAAGAAATTGGAGAAAAACATCTAGTGTAATAGTAATAATAATAGCATTATGCTTGGGTTGGCTGTGCTTTTCTATATTCAGTTCAAATCCAGTTTTTGGACTTCCAAGTATTTCATTCAAATTTGCCAAGGTAATCAATAGAACAAAATAAAACATGGAAAAGAAAAAAAGATGATACCTTTTTTATTGGACATAACTTAATACATTTCTTGATTAGCTTTTGAAGGTTGCCCTTTTCGAAGAAGGGCAACCTTCGAAAGCTAATCAAGAAATGTATTAAGTTATGTCCAATAAAAAAGGTATCATCTTTTTTTCTTTTCCATGTTTTATTTCTATTGATTACCTTTAAAAGTAGACTAACACGGCTACCATACTTCTCTACTCAAATTTGCCAAGGTAATCATAGTCCACTTTGACCGGGCTCGAATGTGGCTGTTTTCATTATTTTAAATCCTCATTTATTTAGGTTGAATTGGGTTTTTGCAACCAGGGCATTCTTTGTACCTCTAACACTGAACCATGTCAGAACTGGAGTTTCCAGCCACACAAATGGATGGGATTTATCCGAAGTGACTCAGTCTAGCATGGCGCTGTTATGCTTATCTTGACTCCTCTGGCCCCATAAATGTTCCAGTTTAACAGAGAACATCAGTTCCGGGGGGGTGGGTGGCATTGTTCACAAGGTGGGCCCAGAGTAAGATGTCTCCAGCCTGGCAATGCAGTACCTGCAAAGGGCATACAGATGTCAAAGCGTTCTGATTTATGCACTCCCTGTGAAAGATCCAGCTTTTAACCTGAATGCAAAGTAAAGAATTATTATTATTATTGAGTGACTTTGATATACCACTTGAGCCTACACATAGGCATAGAGGGCCAGGGCTAAGGGCACCTAGTTTTAGGTGCGGTATATAAAATACACGCCTAAATCTACATGCCTCCATTTACACCAACAAAAATGTGCCGTAAATGTAGATTTACATGCACTGGGCCATACTCTATAACTACGTGCATAAATTTTAAAACGCCCATGAAATGCCCATATCCCCACCCATAGCCACACCCCTTTTGAACTGCACGCATTAGAATTTAGGTGCAGTTCATTACAGAATATGCTTAGTGAGTTGTGCACGTAAATTCTAATTATTGCCAATTAGTGCTCATTATTGCTTGTTCGGTGCTGTTATCAACACTGATTAGCTTGTTAAGCTAATTAAGTTATGTGCTTTGTTATGGAATACGCTTAAATTTCAGCACGGAACTTTAGGCCACTATATAGAATCCTCTAAGCAAAACAATGGTGTGTATATCCTATATAATAATTTTCACCTCCAACGTTCTATGCGTCTTGCTGCCTATGTCCGTGGCTTTCTTCAGAGTTGGTTTGCTAGGCTCTGTAGATCAGGCTGACGTCACACGCAGCACTGACCAACCGTACAACAGCAGCACGAGGCCCCACCCCTGCTGCCCTCACTCCCTCCAACCCCCCCAAGGTCGCCATCGCTCCCCTCTTCAGCTGGAAGTCTCGGCAGCCATTTTGAAGAGTGATCCGGCAACAGGGGAGGGTCAGCGCTGGCAGCAGGCAGGCAGGCAAGATTGGGGATCTTTCCTGCCTGCCCCAAAGCATTCGCTGGACAACCTGGGTGGCAGGAGGGGAGACAGGGGATAGAGGAGGGTCACGGGACATGGGTGGCTGGAGGGGAGGCAGGGGGAGAGGAGGGTCGCTGGACATGGGTGGCTGGAGGGGGGGTAGGGGAGAGAGGAGAGTCGCTGGACATGGGTGGCTGGAGGGGGGGCAGGGGAGAGAGGAGGGTCACTGGACATGGGTGGCTGGAGGGGGGCAGGGGAGAGAGGAGGGTCACTGGACATGGGTGGCTGGAGGGGAGGCAGGGGGAGAGGAGGGTGGCTGGAGGGGGGCAGGGCAGAGAGGAGGGTCACTGGACATGGGTGGCTGGAGGGGGGGCAGGGGAGAGAGGAGAGTCGCTGGACATGGGTGGCTGCTCACAGAGAGTCTGTGTATTGCACACATACTCTCTCACACTCTCTGTCTCACACACACTCTCTCTCTCACACACACTGTATCTGTATGAAACATACTTTCTCTCTCTCACACTCACTGTGTCCCAGATACGCAGTTGCACACACTCTCATTCTCACACACACACTCTCTCACAGACACACTCACAACCAGTCTCACTCTTTCTCTGTCACACACACACACTCACACATTCACTCTCTCTCTCTCTCACACAGTCACTCTCACACACACTCTCTCACACATACACACTCTGAGGAAAACCTTGCTAGCGCCCATTTCATTTGTGTCAGAAACGGGCCTTTTTTTTACTAGTATATATAAAATAGCATACAATGTGGAAATACAAGGCAGTGAAATAATATTTCAAAACCATAAGTGACATAAATCCCGATGCCTAAATTAGGCGCAGAGCAGATGTATTCTATAACAATGCGCATAGATTTTAGAAATGCCTGTGCCCCGCCCATGGCAATTTAGTCTCCTGATCCTGAACTTGCTGCTCAAGACATTCGACAACAGAGCCATATGCCCTCACTTTGTCCTCCAAAGTGGAGAGCTGCGTCTCCAACATGCCAGTGCGAGACACATGCCATCAATAGTAACCTGAAAGGAGTCCATTTTCTGAGACAATGCACTTAGTTTAGGTTCCAAAACCTTGTTGACTGCCAAGGTAAGTTGCACCAACTGTATGTACGAAAATGCCAGAGACACAGGGAGCGAAGGGTCCACCCTCTTAGATTCACTACTGTGGATTCGTCCCTTCTCCATGCAGACTGGTTTATTAGCCATAGCAGTGGGCGATTTTTCTAAAACTTTTCCATGCAATCTTCCCAGCCTTAACAACTAACTGGGCTGGGTCATAAGTCCAAAGCAGTTTAAAATAGCATGAATTGAAGAGCCGGGTTTCTGACGCTGCAGCAGAACCCAGCCACCGAGCTCACTGCATCACGTGATATCCCCCCCAAAAATACTTTAAAATGCCTTAAATAGGGCGAGGTTAAAAATGGGAAAAGTCCTGTATTAAAATGTGCTAAGCCCATTTCCTAACATGACAATGTTCTGGTAACAGTAAAATAGTATTAGAGGGTACTGAGCCAGTGTTACACATGCTAAGGCCTAGGGCAGAAGTTTGGCAAGAGGCCTCAGTGCCCATGGCAGACTGTACCTTTTTCAAATTCAGGCAGGCTTGGTGTGTGTGAGTGCTGGGGGAAAGGAGGCTTGAGGCAAAACAGAAAAGTAGGAGCCAGTACTTGCCAATCTCTCCTTGGATCTGCTTATCACAACTCTTCAAAGCACAGCCTCAGGCTGTCCAGTTGCTGAATCTCAACTCAGATCCTCAAATCCTCCCCTTAGCTTTTCCTGATGACCAAGGGAAACTGAAATATTCACCTACAAAAATAAAAAAGGAATGTGTCAGTTTCTTTGATTATTCTGGTTTTCTTCATTCTGTTTAAGGGGCAAAGTTGTATACTCTATTGCCTAGTCACATGCAGATCTTGATAGACCTGCCTTCAAGAAATGCTTTTCCTATGTTTAGGGAATATCTTATGTTTCACTATCCAAGTTTTAGAATCCTTACTATAAATCTATTCATACTGTCACTGAGCAAGAGAGAATATTGGAAAAAATATCCAGGAATGTAATAGTAAAGTATAGAGTAGGAACAATAAAAGAAATTGTAAACATATACCATTAGATGCAGAACACACACTGGGTATGGAAGACATGATATGAAGAGGCATAGAGGAGAAACCTCAGGTATGTATTAACTACAACTGCCAACAATAAACTAAAGCCCCCTTTTACTAATGCATGCTCACATTTTTAGCACGCGCTAAACGTTAGAGATGTCAATACATTCCTATGGGCATCTCTAACGTTTCGTGCGCCCACAATTTTAGTGCTAAAAACATGAGCATGCCTTAGTAAAAGGGGGTCTAAGTAATAAAAGCATCTGGAACATAAATGTTATATTGACATCTATGTTGGAGATTTCTATTTAAAATACCTAAAGTATCGTAACACTGTTAAGAGAGAATGAAAGACCATTGGGCTCATTTTCAAAAGAGAAGGACATCCAGCTTTCGACATAAATTGGAAGATGGACGTCCTTCTTCCAGTGACGTCCAAATCGGTATAATCAAAAGCCGATTTTGGACGTCCCCAACTGCACTCCGTCGCAGTGCACTAGAAATGCTGGCTCATCCCTTGACCAAATGGCTTGTATTTGGTCGTTTCTGACATGGACGTCTTTGGTTTCGAAAATCGCTGAAAATCAAAAATGTCCATGTCTAGGGACGTCTTACCAGTATTGTTTCAAGGGGATGAGTTTTCTCAGAAAGGTGGATTTGTGTGTGTGTGGAGGAAGTGGTCTAGCTGTATCAAGGTGAAAGGTTGAGGGATGGTGGCGCGTCTTTCTATGATTTGGTTTCCATTCAGGAACTTTCTATCATGGATGAAGTCTATATCAAGGTGAAGGGTTGGGAGGGGGGTGCGTTGTTCTATAATTTGGTTTCTAGTCAGGAACTTTCCATTGTGGATGAAGTCGAGGATGCAGCTCAGGTTATTTTGGAGTACCCAGTTGAAACGGGTATGGCGTTCCTATCCTGGTGGGAATAGCTTGTTGTTTAAGATATCTGTAAGGTGGGGGGTCCACATTGAGTTTCCAGTGTGCGAGGGTTTTGGTCCATATGTGCCAGGTGGCCTGGGGGATGAGGTGGTTTTGAAAGGCCGGATGTGCTAGATTGGAGCTGGAGAATGGAGTTGCCCAGATTTCTGTGGTGGATATTAGAGATTGTACTAGTTGAATCTGTTGCTGGTCTGGGTGTGCTTGTCTCCAGAAGTAGATGGTGCATAAGTTGGAGGCCCAGTAATATTTTTTAAGGTCTATGAGGGTTAGGCATGAGGGTTTTGAGTTTGATTCATGGTTGTTATGTGTTTGATTACAGATCTATTATTATGAGCTGCCTAGGAATGTGTAGGTAGGAAGAATACAAATTATTAAATTAAATGAAAATACATTTTTGGCAGAAATAAGAACATCACAGTGACATCTGGTCACTCTGCTGCAGTTTCAGAGATCATGGTCTCTTTGCTATATGCAATGATCTTGATTATGCCCAGAGTGCTGATTAAGGGGCCATTTTACCAAACTGTGGTAAAAAATGGCCTTAGCTTGCCCTTACGAGGGTCATTCCCGCACATTAAAACCTTTTTTAACCAATGGTTTAAAATGGACAATTTCTTTGAATTCTTCAGTGATGTCCATTAGTGTGTGAGCACATGCCCACTCTCCACCCCTAGACATGCCCCCTGTGCCAGAAAGTTTAAAAATATTTGTTAGTGTGTGGGTAGCGCATGCACATGATAAACTTTCTGCAGCACATCTCAGCGTACCCTGAGATATGCCTTTTTGCTGTGATAAGCATGTGTTAGTGCTTATCACAGTTTTTTTTAAAAGGGCCTCTTAGTCTTTTGGTGCAAAATCATAGAAAGTGGGCAGGCATTTACTTCTCTCGACTGCTAATGCTCCAAAATCTTACATGATACTACTGCAGTCTGATTTTCTCTTTGGAAGCACTTGTGTCCACATTTCTACATACCATCTCTTGTCCAGATACAGTCCCGGTGTATATTATCTAGTGTGCATGCAGTGCTGACCACATCATGGGTGGGTAGCCTGCTAATACATTTCAGACATCTGACGTGAATGAAGACTTCCAAGGTTGGGAGAAAGGTTGCAATATATTTCTTTTGTTTGATTTTGCCGAGGTACAGCTGGATAAATTGAGGCAGAGGGGGATAGTCATTTTCCCAAGGTCACACACAGAGTTAGTGGAATGCGAAGTTGTTTAATATTATACCGGTCTACACCCTTTCCGACTGCTTCTCAGATTTCTAAGGATTAATGATAAAAATATGGATAAGCAGGATTCCAGAAAGAAAACCTATCTCTTGTGAACATTTCTTCCTTTTGATGTCTGTGTTTTTGGAGTTGGTCACATATTTATGCGGTCTGAGTGGAATTAGTTTTATACAGATTGGCAAGCTGGGGAGGTGACTCCATGGGTGGTGATCATGTCTTTACTACTTAACATATGGCTTCTTAAAAGCAAGTCCTACACTCCCTGTTCTGTCAGGGGTGGGGGTGGGGGAGGAAGGTGAAGTGAGAAACACTTGAAGGGTCTGGGTGTGATGTGAGAAGGTGGGAGAGGAAAGAGGTGAGGGACAGAGGATGGGAGGGACTGGAGAGAGAGAGAGAGAGAGAGAGAGAGAGAGAGACATTGAGGGCTAGTATCTCTTCTGCAGCACATAGTACAAAAGGCTGAATCACAGGACCATTCCAGGATTTATTCCATTGATGGGGAAAGTTGTATTAATGTAAATATACTGAACTATCAGTATCCTTGTATCTACTTGCAGATAGGGTCAAATTTATTCATAGACAAATCAGGCATCTACCTGTGGTGCCAGATTTTTGTAATCAAGTAGTGCCATTAAGTTCCATTGATTCCACATAATGCAAATAGAGTGCCAGCCACATAGCCTCTGTCACACCATCACCCTGCCTCATGTGTTCCCTGGCAGAAGTGCAGAAGCAGCTTGGGAAACTGTGGAAGGGGGAAAGAGGAGCAGGAGTGAGGGTGCTGTGCAGCTAAGGGGGGAGGGGAAAACATCTTGACTGATAAGCTGAATACAGTCAGCAATACTTGGGAATGATATAAGATTTATTTATTTCACGTTTGTTCACACCTTTTTCAGGTGCGTTACATTTAGGTACACTAAGAGGGGCATAATCGAAAGGGGCCACCCATCTCTAAGGGCGCCCATCTCCGGGAATGGCTACGAGAAGGGGCAGTCCCAACCGTATTATCGAAAAAGATGGGCGGCCATCTTTTCTTTCGATAATACGGTTGGGCCCGGCCAAATGTCAGAGATGGGTGGGTTTGAGATGGTTGGCATCGGTTTTCATCGATAATGGAAACTGAAAGCGGCCATCTCAAAAACGAACAACTCCGAGGCATTTGGTCATGGAAGGGGCCAGGATTCGTAGTGCACTGGTCCCCCTGACATTCCAGGACACCAACCGGGCACCCCAGGTGCATAGCATAGCTCCCTTACCTTGGGTGCTGAGCCCCCCAAATCCCCCCCAAAACCCACTACCCACAACTCTACACCATTACCATAGCCCTTATGGGTGAAGGGGGGCACCTACATATGGGTACAGTGGGTTTTGGGGGGGTTTGGAGGGCTCACATTTATCACCACAAGCGTAACAGGTAGGGGGGGGAATGGGCCTGGGTCCACCTGCCTGAAGTGCACTGCACCCACTAAAAACTGCTCTAGGGACCTGCATACTGCAGATATGGAGCTGGGTATGACATCTGAGGCTGGCTTAAAGGCTGGAAAAAAAGTTTTTAAAGTACTTTTTTTTTGGTGGGAGGGGGTTAGTGACCACTGGGGGAGTCAGGGGAGGTCATCCCTGATTCCCTCCGGTGGTCATCTGGGCAGTTCGGGCA
Organism: Microcaecilia unicolor; assembly: GCF_901765095.1. Taxonomy (NCBI): domain Eukaryota; kingdom Metazoa; phylum Chordata; class Amphibia; order Gymnophiona; family Siphonopidae; genus Microcaecilia; species Microcaecilia unicolor. The sequence continues at coordinate 346,945,932 of NC_044033.1, read as the reverse complement.
CCTTTTTGGGACTTGAACCTAAAAAAAGGGTCCAAAAAAAGCGACCTAAATTCTCACTACGGGCGCCCTTCTTTTTTTCCATTATGGCCTGAAGCTGCCCATCTGTTAACCACTCCCATGCCCACCCCTGTCCCGCCTTTGCTACTGTGCCGACACGCCCCCGTGAACTTTGTTCGTCTCCGCGACGGAGTGCAGTTGAAAGTGCCCAAAATCGGCTTTCGATTATACCAATTTGGGCGCCCTCGGGAGATGGGCGCCCATCTCCCGAAGATGGACGCCCTTCTCCTTTCGAAAATAAGCCTGTAAGTATAACCAAGACTCCATCATGCGTGGCTCTATATGGTTGATATGGTGGAGACCTGACAACCAGAGTTTAACCATGGGTAGCTGGGGTCCACACAGAGTGGTGAGTGTGGCTTTGGCAATTTCGTTGGGCAGATTGGATGGACCGTGCGGGTCTTTATCTGGCGTCATTTACTGTATTTCTGTGTGTGTTAGGAGCACAGTCTATGTTGGACTCAATATGGGAGAGAAGGGAAGCTGGATTGTCAGGGGAAAAGAGAGGTGCCTGCTGTTGGACAGTGAGAAGGGAGGTACAGAGAGAGAGGGAGGATGAAGGGCAGGAGGAATAGAAAAGTGTGTGAGAGGATGCTGGGCAGCCTATTACTGAAATCCCAAGAGCAAAAATCCATCATCATCAGCAATTTCCACTCTCCCCACACCCTCCCAAAAAAAAAAAACTACTGGCTTTGCATCTGTAGAGAAATTCCCTCTTCCCCTCATCCATGGATCAATAAGAGTTAAATCTGTCCCTAACATTTTTGGGTCAATTTTCAAACGAGACATCCAGTGATATCCTCTAAAGCAGCCGAAGTATACATGTAGATTATATGCATTTTCAGCAGCGCTGCATATACAGTATGTGCTGATGAAAATACATGCCTGCTGTACACATATGTACCTACTCTAGACCCTATAGGCACAGTTACTGGATGCCTATACATATTTGGCCTATGCACTCCACGCTATACCTGATTTTGGCACACCCAGCCCACATTACATAGTAACATAGTAACATAGTAGATGACGGCAGAAAAAGACCTGCACGATCCACCCAGTCTGCCCAACAAGATAAACTCACATGTCATTTTTTTGTGTATACCTTACCTTGATTTGTACCTGTCTTTTTCAGGGTACAGACCGTATAAGTCTGCCCAGCACTATCCCCACCTCCCAACCACCCACCCCGCCTCCCACCACCGGCTCTGGCACAGACCGTATAAGTCTGCCCAGCACTATCCCCACCTCCCAACCACCAGCTCTGCCTCCCACCACCGGCTAAGCTTCTGGGGATCCCTTCCTTCTGAGGAGGATTCCTTTATGTTTATCCCACGCATGTTTGAATTCTGTTACCGTTTTCCTCTCCACCACCTCCTGCGGGAGGGCATTCCAAGCATCCACCACTCTCTCCGTGAAAAATACTTCCTGACATTTTTCTTGAGTCTGTTCCCCTTCAATCTCATTTCATGTCCTCTTGTTCTACCGCCTTCCCCTCTCCGGAAAAGGTTCGTTTGCAGATTAATACATTTCAAATATTTGAACGTCTGTATCATATCACCCCTGTTTCTCCTCTCCTCCAGGGTATACATGTTCAGGTCCGCAAGTCTCTCCTCATACGTCTTGCAACGCAAATCCCATACCATTCTCATAGCCTTTCTTTGCACCCCTTCCATTTTTGTCACATCCTTCACAAGATATGGCCTCCAAAACTGAACACAATACTCCAGGTGGGGGGCCTCACCAACGTCTTATACAGGGGTATTAAAACCTCTTTTCTTCTGCTGGTCACACCTCTCTCTATACAGCCTAGCAATCTTCTAGCTACGGCCACCGCCTTGTCACACTGTTTCGTAGCCTTCAGGTCCTCAGATACTATCACTCCAAGATCCCTCTCCCTGTCCATACCTATCAGACTCTCACCGCCTAACACATACGTCTCCCGTGGATTTCTATTCCCTAAGTGCATCACTTTGCATTTCTTCGCATTGAATTTTAATTGCCAAACGTTAGACCATTCTTCTAGCTTCCGCAGATCTTTTTTCATGCTTTCCACTCCCTCTGGGGTGTCCACTCTGTTGCAAATCTTAGTGTCATCCGCAAAAAGGCAAACTTTACCTTGTAAGCCTTCGGCAATATCACTCACAAATATATTGAATAGAATCGGCCCCAGCACCGATCCCTGAGGCACTCCACTACTCACCTTTCTCTCCTCCGAGCGAACTCCATTTACCACCACCCTCTGGCGTCTGCCCGTCAACCAGTTCCTAATCCAGTTCACCACTTCGGGTCCTATCTTCAGCCCTTCTAGTTTATTCAAGAGCCTCCTGTGGGGAACCGTGTCAAAAGCTTTGCTGAAATCTAAGTAGATTACGTCCATAGCTCGTCCCTGATTCAGTTCTCCTGTCACCCAATCAAAGAACTCAATGAGATTCGTTTGGCACGATTTCCCTTTGGTAAAACCATGTTTTCTCGGATCTTGCAACTTATTTGCTTCCAGGAAATTCACTATCCTTTCCTTCAGCATGGCTTCCATTACTTTTCCAATAATCGAAGTGAGGCTTACCGGCCTGTAGTTTCCAGCTTCTTCCCTATCACTTTTGTGAAGAGGGACCACCTCCGCCGTTCTCCAATCCCACGGAACCTGTCCCTTCTCCAAGGATTTATTAAACAAATCTTTAAGAGGACCCGCCAGAACCTCTCTGAGCTCCCTCAATATCCTGGGGTGGATCCCATCCGGTCATTAAAATACCTTATTGATAGCCACCATACCTCCAATTGCTAAGAAATCATTCTATATCTTTTGACAAATTCATCTTGCCAGATCACTTTTTGACAAATCTTCCCTCCGCCTTTTTGTTCAATCTTTAGTAACCTCAAAGTCTGGATTACTGCAGTTCTCTCTTACATGAACTACCTTTATAGCAACTGCACAGATTACAGCAGTCAAATTGATACATGGTGCCAAACAAATTTGACAGTGTTTCCCCTCTCCTTCAAGTACAACACTGATTACCCAGCCACTATTGCATTCACTTTAAGATTGTTTCTGTTTTTCAAATTCATTCTGGTCTCCTACTTTTCCTATTCAAACATCTTATACCCTATACCCCAATGCGCACTCTATGCCCTTTCCAACAACATCTCTTAGTTGTGCCATCATTCCTTCAGCTGCGCTCACACCTGCCAAGAACCACTTCATTTTCAGTTGTGTCACTCATTCTCTGGAATGATATCCCTCTGCACCTATGAACTGAGCTCTCACTTCTAAGACTTAAAGCGATTCTTAAAGCCCACTTTTTCTTTTTTCTTTTTTTCATAATATTTTATTGTTTTTCCATACATAACAGTTACAAGGGACAATAAAGAACTGTGTTAAGGAACAGAGAGAGTGAATAAAGGGGGAAAGGAAAATAAAACAGAGAAATGCCCAGGTGCCTAATACATAAGTTACTCTCATATGACCACTATTAAAGCTGACAAGATTGAAGGTAGTTCTCCACTGGCAACCAGAGTTTTTTTTCGTAGAGATTGTTGTTCGAGACTTCTGTGTCATGGCAAACTCATATGTAGAATTTTTTCTCTAAAGCCCACTTTTTCACCAAAGCATTTCCATCTGCTTCCTGATGGTTATAGCTCTCCTTGTTTGCCATCCCCCATGACAAGTTTATCCCCTCCATGCTTATGTCAATTGTCACCTTTTCACTTTTCCTTCTCTACCTTATGTTTCTCCTTAGTTTAATTTTAATTAATTTCTATTCCCCATGTAACTTTAATCTCACCTTTTGTCTCTATCCTCTAATTCCGATCATATTAAATTTTATTTATTTGGATTTTGCTCACACCTTTTTCAGTAGTAGCTCAAGGTGAGTTACATTCAGGTACTCTGGATATTTCTCTGGCCCAGGAGGGCTCACAATCTAAGTTTGTACCTGAGGCAATGGAGGGTTAAGTGACTTGCCCAAGATCATAAGGAGCAGCAGTGGGATTTAAACTGGCCACCTCTGGATTGCAAGACCGGTGCTCTAACCACTAGGCCACTCCACTCTACAAATTTTGATTTGTGAACTGCTTAGATATTTTTATTATTTGCAGTATATATTAACTAAAGCTGAACTGTGCAAAGTATACACTAACCCCCTAATTTTATAAACTTTCGAAGGTTGCTCTTCTATAGTAAAGGACACACTACAACCCCTTTTAATGCTGTTGGTAGTTGCTCAGTAGAAAAGGCATGCATGATTTTTGTGGTCTCTTCTATGGGACCCCTGCTTGTCTGCTGCACTATCTTTAATGGGTAGGGGTCGAGGGAGCAGATAGTTGGTTGAAGGCCTCTTAGGATTTTGTCAAGGCCCTCCTTGGGTTAAGAGTCCTGTATATCTATGCAAGGAAAGGGCTTTTTGTGTGCTCCTGGTTAATGATATGAGACTGGGAGAGACTTCCTGTATATTCTGGTAGAGAATTTTAATTTTGTTGGCAAAATAAGCAGCAAAATCATTGCAGTTCAGTTTGACTGGACAGGCTGGTACTGTTGTGGGAGTTGCAGTAGGCAATGTACTGTGCTGAATAGGTGCTTGGTTGAATTAGCAGCCTGCTCAATGCACTGAGAAATATTGTTTTTTTGGCTGCTCTTAAGACTTGATGGTACTTTGCATTGTGTTTCATACAGTTTTGCTTGTCCTTTTCCAGTTGAGATGTACACCATTTCCTTTCCAGTTTCTGACCTTGGTGTTTAAGGCTCAAACGTTATGGTGAGAATCAAGGTGAGCATTTGTTAGTGGGACGTAAGACATTTTTTTAGTGGTGCCGTTTTCTCTAGGGCAAAAGGTGGATGTTCCAAATATCAACCTACTGTAGCTGTGTTTTCATCCACATGTAGATAGTACAGGGCCTCTAGCAATGGCCTCCCGGTGGAGGTTGTGGAGACGAGGACTGTGCCAGAATTTAAGAAAGCGTGGGACAGGCATGTGGGATCCCTTAGGAAAGGAAGAGTTAGTGGTTACTGAGGATGGGCAGACTGGATGGGCCATTTGACCCTTACCTGCCTTCATGTTCTATGTTTCTCTGATCTCCTTCCAAACTCTGGAAAGCACCATCCACTTCAGATGATCATGTAGAGAAAATTTGATTAGAAATGGTCTGTCCTTGATAAAGGTGTTATTTCAACACTGCTATCTTGGTGTTCTGGGATGTCAACCCTCTTGTAGAATATCAGGTCTAGTATTACTGAGACCGAGTCAGCACGGCTTTTGTGGAGGGAAATCTTGCCTGACCAATTTACTTCAATTCTTTGAAGGAGTAAACAACATGTGGACAAAGGGGAGCCGGTTGATATTGTATATCTGGATTTTCAAAAGGCGTTTGACAAGGTACCTCATGAAAGGCTACAGAAGAAATTGGAGGGTCATGGGATAGGAGGAAAAGTCCTATTGTGGATTAAAAACTGGTTGAAGGATAGGAAACAGAGAGTGGGGTTAAATGGGCAGTATTCACAATGGAGAAGGGTGGTTAGTGGGGTTCCTCAGGGGTCTGTGCTAGGACCGCTGCTTTTTAATATATTTATAAATGATTTAGAGATGGGAGTAACTAGCGAGGTAATTAAATTTGCTGATGACACAAAGTTATTCAAAGTCGTTAACTCGCGACAGGATTGTGAAGAATTACAGAAGGACCTTGCGTGACTGGGAGACTGGGCGGCTAGATGGCAGATGACATTTAATGTGAGCAAGTGCAAGGTGATGCATGTGGGAAAAAAGAACCCGAATTATAGCTACGTCATGCAAGGTTCCACGTTAGGAGTTACGGACCAAGAAAGGGATCTGGGTGTCGTTGTCGATAATACACTGAAACCTTCTGCTCAGTGTGCTGCTGCGGCTCGGAAAGCGAATAGAATGTTGGGTATTATTAGGAAAGGTATGGAAAACAGGTGTGAGGATGTTATAATGCCGTTGTATCGCTCCATGGTGTGATCGTACCTTGAGTATTGTGTTCAATTCTGGTCGCCGCATCTCAAGAAAGATATAGTGGAATTGGAAAAGGTGCAGCGAAGGGCGACTAAAATGATAGCGGGGATGGGATGACTTCCCTATGAAGAAAGACTAAGGAGGCTAGGGCTTTTCAGCTTGGAGAAGAGACGGCTGATGGGAGACATAATAGAGGTGTATAAAATAATGAGTGGACTGGAACAGGTAGATGTGAAGCGTCTGTTCACGCTTTCCACAAATACTAGGACTAGGGGGTATGCGATGAAACTACAGTGTAGTAAATTTAAAACAAATCAGAGAAAATTCTTCTTCACCCAACACGTAATTAAACTCTGGAATTCGTTGCCGGAGAACGTGGTGAAGGCGGTTAGCTTGGCAGAGTTTAAAAAGGGGTTAGACGGTTTCCTAAAGGACAAGTACTAAATTGACTTGGGAAAAATCCACAATTCCAGGAATAACATGTATAGAATGTTTGTACATTTGGGAAGCTTGCCAGGTGCCCTTGGCCTGGATTGGCCGCTGTCATGGACAGGATGCTGGGCTCGATGGACCCTTGGTCTTTTCCCAGTGTGGCATTACTTATGTACTTATGTAGTATGTGAACCTCTTTGTGGAGAATTCATTAGTTTATTGAATAACGCTAAGGCTAAGGACTCAGTAACATTTCTGTTGAGAGATCAGCACTGGCAGCCAGTTGTGGCTTGAATTAGGTATAAAATCATGGTTTTTAGCTCACCAGGCCTATTATACTGGGATTTCTTATTATTTTTCAGTCTTTGTTGGTGCCCTATCACTTGTCACATCAGTTTCGGTCTTCACAGGTGAATTTACTTAGTTGTCCTGTCTTGTTCTAGACACTGGTTATGTTCCTCAAGTAGGACTGCATTTAGTGCAGTCGCTCCAAAGTTGTGGAACACTTTACCCCTTGATTTGAGAACTGAATCATCGGTTTCCTGAATTAAGAAGTTTTTGAAAACATGGTTTTCAGTTTATTTTTTTGTTTAGTGAATTTTACTTGAGCAGTTCTGGTGGAGCTTTTGTCCTATTCTATCATTGTGGGGTTTTTTTTCCTTATGATCTTTTGGTGATGCATTGTTGTGTAACTGACATTTTCTATCCTATTGTGCCGTGTCTTGTCATTTTTATTGTTTTTTTAAAAATTTTATATCCAGACTAATTTTAGATTGTAAACTGCTTTGATATATTTTGGTTGTAAGGTGGTATATTAAATTTTATGAAATAAATAAAAAAAATAATAAATCACCTGTTTGAATCCTAGTGCTGTCATTGTGTGCAGGAAGACTGATGTGATGGTATTTTGGACTTTGAGTAGACTAATGTCTCTAATGATCACCAGCCTAGGGCAACTCAAGGTCACCTCTATAACCAAATCGAGGAGTTCATGCACAGATGATGTATTGTTACAAGGTGAATAGTGTATCTCCATAGCATTTGTCAAAATTAATTTTTACAGGTGACACTAACCATTTTTGGATTTGCAGACAATTAGAAGTGAGGACACACCCACTCCTCAACCCTTTTGATGTCAGCACCCAAACCATGCCCAAGCCATACCCACTCTCCACCCCTTGGTTGACATCACCGGATATGATGCCTTGACCCTGCCTAAGCCTCACTTCTTTTGCATAGCCATGCCCCTTGCCCTGCCTTATTTGCTTAGCCCTGACCCAAACCCCACCCTTTTTGGTGACATCACATGAAGTGACATAGCCACACCCCTTTTCAAGATGGCAGCCACCACTGACTGCACACATCACTTCCTGCTTCCACTACCATCTGCCATTTTGGATGGGGGTCATGTGAGAGGAAGTGATGTCAAAACCCCCCAGACACTGCCCGCTACTGCCTCAGCAGAATTTAGTTGTGCATGTACACCTTAACCTTTGTTTTCTCACAGGAACTAAAATAGACATTTTTGTTTTCTTTTTCTTTCAAAAGGATACCTTGAGCTTTCTTTTAAAGCTGTTTCTTCAATATTTTTCTCACAGGAAAAAAATAGGCATTTTCTTTCAAAAGGATACCTTGTGCTTACTTTTAAAATTGTTTTTACTGAATAACAGCCATTTTAGGTTTTAAAACATAAAGAATAGCCTGGCCGTCCTTCTCCTCTTTGTTTTTGCTTACATAAGAATGCAAGAGCTGGGCCCCCTCCTGTTTTCAAGAGAGATTGTGCCCTAAATGGCTGAAGTGAGACAGAAAAAATGCCAGGGGGTTTGCTTTTGTAAGAGCAGAGTTGGTTTTCTCTGCAGCCACTTCGAAAAGAAATCTCTCAAGGCAGATATCTCCTAGCTAGCAAAAAAAACTTAAAGGGAGAAGCACAGCTCTGCCATAAGACAGATTAACTTAAAAAGTTACAGACAAGCCAACTTTTTTTTTCTTTTCAACACTTTTATTTTAAATGAAAAAAGTGGAATAACAGAATAAATGCTTTTCTATAGGTATTGTTTTGCCCACTTGGCAGTTCAAAGAGAAAAAAATCTCTCTCTGCACCTCCCCAGACCCCTACCTTTTCTCTTTCTGTAGCCTCCTCCTCCTTTCCCCTAGTAAATCCATTTATTGTACAGTCACATGAACCTTAGCTCTGCACCTTCCAAAAAGCAGGCTCAGTCTCCCTGGTTTCTCACAGCTTTTTTTCAGCAAAAGCAAACTAAATACATGGCGTCCCAGTTCTGAGCTGTTTTCTTTTTTTCCAGGAAATACACTGTTCTCTGTGTGAGAACAGTAGCCTCCCCCATACTCCCCCTGCCCCCTCCTGTTTTTAAGACATACAAGTTTTACAGATAAGCAAACCGCTCTGGTCCTCACCTTGTTCTCTGTCTCTAGCCTCCTTTTACAGGCAGAAGACCATGAGCTGTGCCTAAGTCTGTATCCTCCAGCGCACCCCCCCCCTCCCTTTTTCCCTAGCCATCAGCAAACTTACAGGGAATCCAGGCTCTGCCTCTACCTCTCCTTTAGTAAAACTATCAACTCAACTGGCTGCACTCAGGCCCTTGTATATAGAGAGATGCAAAGTGTACGTGCGGCTAATCCTACGCCCCGCCCCTTATATGGCTCCCCACCAGCCCTGCAGCACTAGTGCTGAAATGTGCACCGCTCTCTGATGTCATGTACAAAAATCCTAAGCAGAATTTACTACGATCCAGAGGCAGTCGGGAGTTTAGGAGGCATCATGCCTCTGCTCAGAGCCTCTAGAAAACATAAGAGAGCTCTCAGTAGAATATAGGTTGATGAATGGCTCAAGGAGCAAGATGCTTATACCTTACATCGACCTGCTCGCATTCATTTTCAAAGAAACAAAACCATAATTTCAGAGGTGGATGCTAAATGGCAAGCGGACCTGGTGGATCTGTCAGCTCTGTCTCCTTCTAAGCACTGTTATAAAAACATACTGACGCGATTATCAACATCTTATCAAAATGCACTTGGTCCATTTGTCTAAAAACAAAAAACGGTCATAAAGTGGCTAAAGTCTTTGATAAGGTATTTAGTTTAGGCCGCACACCTAAAAAAATGCAAACAGATAAGGGTAAGGAGTTTTTAAATAAACCTGTACAAACATTACTGAAAAGAGAAGGAATCTGTCACTTTGTGACCAACAACGATTTAAAAGCGGCCATGGTAGAGAGGTTTGACCATACACTAAAGTCTAAAATGTGGTGGTTCTTCACATCATGCAACACTTTTTGTTATGTAGATGGATTGCAGGCCATGCTACGTAGCTACAATTGAAGTTTTCACAGAACCATAAGGGGTAGACCTATCGATGTGACACCTCTAAATTCTCTGCAGGTCTGGAAAACGATCTATAGAGGGAAACTAGAAACGACCGTGAAACATTTTGCAAAAGGGGTATGAACAGATGTGGACCGATGACATATTTATAATCATGGATGTGTTAATCAGAGGGCAGAAGCCTGTTTACAAAATACAGGATTATGACAGGGAAGCCATGGAAGGTTCTTTTTACTCCGAAGAACTATTAAAAATCAACCCTAATACTGAAAGGGTCTACTGTATTGAAAAAGTTTGATAAGTAAAAGGAAGGGGTCAGAACAAAAAATGTAAGAACAAAAAATGTCTAGTGAAATGGAGAAGGTGGCCTGAGAAATTTAACAGTTGGGTACCAACCAGCGAAGTACAAGACATCTAAGGGTGTGCATGACAATCAACATGGACGATGAAACATTCTACATTACAGTCCCTAGCAATGCCTTTGCGGACATACTCCTGCAAAACACCAGTTCTAATTTTACAGTACGTTTAGCAAGACCTCTGGATCTACAAGGCTCTTGGGAAGTGGGTTTGGTGGAAATACAATACCCACACACGTGGAACAATGTTACAGAAGCTCAATTTTACGTTTTGATGGTGTATGGCTTACTGGATGAAACATTTGTAGTACAGAGAGGTTGTTACTCGAGTGTAGAAATTTTAATAGCGAGTATGAACGATGACATTGCTGTTTGCTATGATCAATTTAACCCAAATGCTGGTACTTGCCCCTGAGGACTACTACTATATAATAAAGGCAAGAAAGGATATACTGAGTGCAGTTTTTAAGGAGGAAAAACTTCAGAAACACTGTATTCACTAAATATAACCTTGAATTACAGACTGTCATCAATCTCAAGCATATTTCATTTTAGAGATCATGATACAGGTTCCTCATTAGTCAAAACCTCTGCTAACGTAATCCATACATTAACTATGGTATTATATTATATCAAACTAGTAAAACAGGCCCGTTTCTGGAACGAATGAAACGGGCGCTAGCAAGGTTTTCCTGGGAGTGTGTATGTTTGAGAGAGAGAGCCAGAGTGAATGTGCAGGTGTGTGACAGAGTGAGACTGTCTGTGTGACAGTGTGTGTGTGAGAATGAGAGTGTGTGACAGGGCCCCCTCCCCTGTTCCTAATGCCCCTCACCACGTTCCCTCCCCTCCTTTTCCTCCTCCTTCCCACACTTTGGGTTCCTTAAGGCTTTCAAAAGTCTATGTACCCCCGTGGCCCTAACGCCCAGTATCTGGATACCCCACCGCTTTCCTCCTCACCCCTCCCCCAAGATGTAATACTTTCACATCCTTCATTTTTTTTTAAAGTGTCCTATCTACCCTGTGTACAAATGCCCGGCATTCAGATTGTGTTCCTCTCGTAAATTTTCATTTCTTTCATTCATTCAGAACTTGCCCCCCCCCCCCCCCCCCGAACACTTTTGGTTCCTTCAGTCTTTTAAAACTGTCCTATGTACCCTGTGTGCTAATGGCCAGCATTGGGATTGTTTTCCTGTCCCAAATTTGCATGTCTTTCAGTCATTCACAACTCCGCCCCCCCCTTCTCCAGTTTAACACTTTTGTTTCCTTCAGTCTTTTAAAACTCTCCTATCTACCCTGTGTCCTCCTAATGGCCAGCATTCAGATTGTTTTCCTTTCCCAAATGTTCATGTCTTTCAGTCCTTCAGAATTCCCCCCCTCCCCCCATTTAACACTTTCGGTTCCTTCAGTCTTTTAAAACTCTCCTATCAACCCTGTGTCCTAATGGCCAGCACTCAGATTGTTTTGCTTTGCCAAATTGTCTGTCACTGAGGTCAGTGCGTGCCTGCCTAGCAGACCACTTCCGGCAGGCACGGTCCCAAGCACATCCTGTTGGAGGTGAGAATTATTGTATAGGATGACAACACCTATCTGGGCTATAGCATGGACTGGAGGGTGTGCTTGACAGAAAGCTTCTGATTCCCAAATGCTTCATCAGGAACTTCGCCCTCAAATGCCAGATTTTGCCCTTCAGGGAGCTGATTGGAAGTGGGGTTGGAGATATTTCTCTGTCCCAGGAGGGCTCACAATCTAAGTTTGTACCTGAGGCAATGGAGGGTTAAGTGGCTTGCCCAAGATCACAAGGAGCAGCAGTGGGATTTGAACCAGTCACCTCTAGATTTCAAGCCCAGGGCTCTAACCACTAGGCCACTCTTTCCACTACTAAAAACATAACCAAGGATGTAATGGGTCACATTACTACAGCCATTCTGAATAACATGAACGCTGAGCAGACCGGATCAAGACTAGCGGTCATGCGAAAAGTCCTTAAAGAAAGAGAGGAGGGCAGACGCTTTTAGAAGGACCACCCTAGCCCCTTAAAAGAAAGAAACCAAACTGTATAGCATCTCAGAAGCCTAAGCGCCGGGCTAAGAAGCCGGAACATATTTTAAAAGAAAAAATCATGGCTTTTGTGCACGATGGCTCGGAAGAATGTGTTAAATCAGAAATGGATCTCTTTCAATTGTCACCCACACAAACCAATGTTGTAAAAAGCATATATGTGGAAATACCGCCTTTATCGGCCTTATTGGAAACAACGCCGCTTGACTTTTACGAATATCCCTCTTTTTCCTCTAGGGTATACATAGAGGGGCATAATCGAACGGGGCGCCCAAGTTTTCCTGAGGGCATCCTCGCAGGATGTCCTCGCGAAGGGGTGGGGAAACCTGTATTATCGAAACAAGATGGGCGTCCATCTTTCATTTCAATAATGTGGTCGGGGGTGTCCTTTCGCCGGAGGGGGGGGGGTGCTGCACCCAGGGGGCGGGGCGCATCGGTGATCCGCCCCGGGTGCCAGCCCCCCCAGGAACGCCACTGGCTACTTGTGATCCAAAATCCAAATAAATAAAGGGGGTGTCAGAGGCATAGCAGGCATGGACATCCTTCTCACAAACATCCACATTTTGCACATCTTCAACTGCCGTCGCAGGGACAGAGGCATATTGAAGGACGTCTTCAACTGCCGTTGCAGGGACGGAAGCATAGTGAAGGAGGTCCTTCACCTATACTCTAAAAAAAAAAAAAGACAAAAGTTTTTAAAGTTGTTTTTTTTCGGGGTGGGAGGTGGTTAGTGACCACTGGGGGAGTCATGGGAGGTCATCCCCAATTCCCTCCAGTGGTCATCTGGTCATTTAGGGCACATTTTTGTGGCTTGGTCATTAAAAAAAAAAGGACCAGGTAAAGTCGGCCAAGTGTTCATCAGGGACGCCCTTCTTTTTTCCATTATCGCTTGAAGACGCCCATCTGTTAGGCACGCCCCAGTCCTGCCTTCGTTACGCCTCCAACACCCCCCCGAGAACCTTGGTCATCCCCGCGATGGGAAGCAGTTGGGGATGCCCAAAATCGGCTTTTGATTATGCCGATTTGGACGACCCTGAGAGAAGGATGCCCATCTCCTGATTTGTGTCAAAAGATGGGCGCTCTTCTCTTTTGAAAATAAGCCTGATATTGTCTCTTCTCATATGTCTTTTGGCACAAGCCCCATATCATTTTTGGTGCTTTCCTCTGAACCACCTCAAATCTTTTGATGTCCTTAGTAAGGTATGACCTCAATAACTGAACACAATACTCCAAATGGGACCTCACCAACCCTTTTTTAATGCATATGCCTCTCTCTATGCAGCCTAGCATCCTTCTGGCCACATTGTTTAACTGTCTTATGATCCTCCAGCACTATCACCCCAAGGTCCCTTTCCCGGTCTGTGCTTTATCAGCCTCTCACCTCCTAGCAAATACAACTCTATTCTTTATTTATTTCTCAAGATGTGTATTCTGCACTATCTTCACAATTCTAGGTGGAGAACAATGTTACATGTGCATCACTGTACACTACTCTGCATTAAATTTTAACTTTAAATCTTATCTGTAAACCATTTGCTTACTGCACCCGCAATATGAGTTTGAATTCCACATGGAGATTCCTACCAGGTGGCCTACTCAGCCATCTATTCACTTTTGGTGGGTAAACGAGCATCCAGTCTTAGGGAGCGGGCAGGTTAAAAATGTCTGGGAAAGGTAATAGCAAACCACCCTGCTAATAGTCTGCCAAGAAACTGTCACACCAGCGGTGGCCCCCATAGGTCATTACAGGGCACCTTTATAGTGTCAGTAGACTGGTGGTAGGAGAACTGTCTATTGCATTTGTTTCAGAAACTGGAAGCTCTTTGCAGTGTGAAAGGAAGTAACTCCTGCATTGTAAGAGGGGTACTGAGGTAATGCTAAGCACCCTGAAATTGGGGGGGGGGGGGGGGCTTGGAAGTGAAAGGGCTATCCTTGTCTGGGCTCTCATTTGACAGATGATTATTTACTGTTACTAGGGTTACCATAAGTTCAGATTTCCCTGGATGTGCCCTCCTTTTTAGGGGACTGTCGGGGGTCTGGACAGGTTTTTTTCAGCCTGCCTGTTTGGGTTTCTAGATGGGTGGGCCTCAGGGTGCCCTCACCAAAATGTAACTTAACGCACCCTGGTGGTCTAGTGGTGGCTTCTTTGGGGCAGGGAAGAATCCCACCCACTCTTTTCTGTCTGTGTCCACTGACTTGCTCGCTGCCACCAATTCAAAATGGCTGCCTAGAGTTCAAGCAGTGGTCCTCGCGAGACTTCCACGGAAGTCTTGTAAGGCCACTGCTTGAAGTCTCAGCAGCCATTTTGAAGCTGCAGCAGCAGGCAGGCAAGAGTGGGGTTCTTTTCTGCCTCAAAAAGGCCACCACTAGACCTTCAGGGAGCATTACATTAAGGTGCGTTCAGAGAGGGCACCCTGACCCAGGGTAGGAGGGGAGATGGATGGATGGATGAATGAATGGATGGAGTAGTGTTGGTGGGTGGAGGGAGGGAGGGGGTTGTAAAAAAGGCGAATGGAGTGTGGGTGCAAGGAGGGAGGAGGGCTGAAGAAAAGATTTGTGAGGGGGACGTACATGGGGGGGGGGGAGAGAAAAGGGGGAATACAGCAATGGATAGAAGGGGATGGAGAGGGAAGGATAGGGGGATATGCTGCTCGTAGATGGAAGAGAAAGGAAAAAGGGACATGCTGCTCATGGATGTTTACTTTTTTTGGTAAATTTACATCTTTTCTAATTTGTATTTAGCAGTGTATGGAAGAAATTGCATTTCTGTTACTTTTACAAGTATTTTTATTGCTTATGGAATCTGGCTTTCTTTGGGGGGGGGGGGGTCAGGGTGACTGTGAGACATGGTGGGGTGGTGGAGCAGGGGCGGGGCTGGAGGCCTGGTGGCATTTTATTTTTTTGTGTCCTCTTTTTTTGTCTCAGCAAATAAGGTAACCTTAACTATTACTGCCTTAATTTGCAGGAGGAGGGTGTAAAATCAGAAACTCGTCCAAAGAATGAGGTATTCTTGGGTGTAACGAAGCTTGTATGCTTCAATAGCCTTTGTAACATAGGAGACAAAACACATATTTTCTGCATTCCGGGTGGTTTTTGCACCTCGATTCTGCTTTCCTTCCCCCTGCTGTTCGCTTTAAAGAGACATGGGACTAGGAGCTCCCTGGCTGGGAGCATCGGCGGTGTAATCCGAAGCCTGCTCCAGCTCAGCTCAATAGGGGAGAGGAGGAGGGCAGGAGGAGGCGTGATTGCGGCCAATATATTCCCAGTCCTGTCACTATATAGCCAGAGGAGATAATAAACCTGTGTCCGAAGAGCCAGATCCAATATCACCGACTGGCGGCTTCTAAGTGAGAAAATCCACTTGGCTTGAAAAGTTTTGAATGTAGTTGATTTCGTTACGTCTGCATTTAGATTCCCAGGAGTGATTAAGGATATTTACCTTTTGCCGCCCCCCCCCCCCCTCCCGTACTCATTGAAAGATCTGTAACTGTAAACCTAGTTAGACAGACTATAGGGACATATGCTGTAAAAAAAAATGAGACGTGCTTCCCCTATTCTCATGCAGTCTAGATCTGTTGACATTTCCCTCTTTGAGGGTTATCAGTTTATTTTACACCACAGCATTGCCCTCTTTCATACTGTAATTAGAAATGTACTGTTAAATCATTTGTGCTTGGCATTTTTTTCTTTTTTTTGCTCTGTCTCGGGTCTTTGCTGCAGCAGTGAACCGGAGCGAAGTGGAAGGGCTCCACCTTTAGGCCACCTTCGGCTGGAACAATTCAGTCCCGACTCCCTTCCACCATGGGGGGTCTTCTGGTCAACAATAGTGGAAGGGGTGGGACGGAGGGGGAGGGGGATGGAGCGTCCTCCCTCGAAATGAACCACATGACCCCCTTTATCTGTCCGCCTAGCAAAAACTAGAGATAAGTGGAGGGGTTGGGGGGATGCGCGTTCTCATTTCAGACCAACTGAGGGAACCGTAAAAGGGCTGCGTGCTTTGAGCCTGATCGCCTGCCTGCGGAGGAGCTGCCACCAGAGAGAGACGATTGCAGCCCGAGCAGCTTTGTTTCAGGTAGAGCCGGAACAGGAAAAAGCATGATGGGCACCATCACTATAACAGGTAAGGGAAACGCGCTATTTTAGCTTTATGTTTCTAAAGGAGGCGCAGAGTTCTGAAAATGAGAGATCATTCGGGGGGGGGGGGGGGGAGATAGAAAGCAGCCTTTTCTCCTTGGGCTGCAGGCAGAGAGGGGTTGGGGTGTGGCAGACCACGTTGGCTGGTCTTAACTCTTCCAGCGTGGTTAGAGAGGGGCAGTGGGATTTGCTGTACAAGAGTTGCTGCTAGATTATAGAAATGCCTTAACTCTGTTAGGGGAGAAGCGATTTTTTAACCAGACGAGAGATCTGGTAAACTGGAATTTTACGAGTTTTTCTTTTTTTTTTTTTAATTGTCTTTGGTTTTGCTGCACTTTGAGTACAATGGAAATGTCAGAATTCTCGACAATTAAAAAAATATGCGTAGACCATAATTTCTAATCTCCAGAAAGCCTGCTTCAGATCTCACGTAGCTGTTGCTGAAGGTTGGGGGAATTTCGCATCCTTTTAACTGCTGCTAACGTCGCCTAAAACAGCACCCGTAAGGCCAGAAATTCCTGCGGTGACAGGGATGAGGCTCTGGTCCTGGACCCTGAAGCGTCTCCTACTCCTGAAATCCCAGTAGTTAATCGTCGCGCCTTGGTTTGGGTGTTTTACAAGCTTTTGTGACCCCAGTCTCTTCCCATCAGCTGCTTTTCATTCCAGCTGCCAATCGTGTCAATGATTAAAAAAAAAAAACCCCAAACAAAACAAACACAACCCCCCTCTAACTATAAACCATTTTAAAGGAAGCCATCTGCTAGAAAGTGCAGCTGGCCGTGAAGCAGCAAGTCTTCCCCTCCCCCCCCCTAGGCAGGAATGCGACGGAATATAATTTATGAAAATCGCACTTTATATGAGCGTTTGTTAAAGGTCTACCCTACTATAAAGTTGGATCGTAGACTAACCTTGGTGTATTTACACCATGCTCTAGCCATAGTCTGCTAACTGCACCTTATAGCTTATAGGAAGAGTGACTGAGATCTGTTCGAAACTGGGGTTTCCTATCAGCACCGTCTTTTGGGTGTGTTCTTGGCCGCATACACTTTAATCCAGACTGGTAATATCTGGCCCTCCTTTTCCCCATACTGGTGGCTACTACTAGTTTTCTGATTGCAGCTACCTCTCTGTACTGGGCTGTCCATGGAACTTGATGCTCAAGGAGAGAGAGAGAGAGTCGCATATGCCTGGCCCCAGCCCAGCCCCAGATCCAACCCCCCACCGGGGGATATGTGAATTGCTCAGTGCTTGGACTCTGATTTTACTAAACGTGTCTCACCTTCACTCCCTGCACCATAGAAGGGCAAATAAGCCAGGCCAGACGTTTTAAGGTGGAAAAACATGAACTGGCTACTGAGCAATTTTCATATTTCCAATAAACCTTGTTTTCTAAAAGGCTTGCTTTTGCATGTTTTTAAGATCCGCCCTAAGGTGCTTGCAGAACACATTGATGACCTCAGGATAGCTGAGGATGTTCTGTTCTCTTGGAGCACAGTTTTTCATGGTCTGGTGTACATATTGCATCAGATTTTTTGCTCTCTGAAGTGAGGTGACGGATCATTTTGCACCAGAGCACTTTTTTTCTTGATCAGTTGCATTCTGCAACTATCTCCCATCACCCCATTACCTTTCAAGTCTTGTTCCATACAGGGCAAGTGTTTTCACTACAAATGAATAAATGAGCCTTTGCAAAGTTTTTTCTTTATTGAGAAGGTGTGCTTGTGGTTTACAATATGTCTTATTTCTGTCTCACAGTTGGCTTTCATGTTTTTCTTTTAAAACAAAAAAAAAAAAGTTCCAAGTATTTTATTTTGTTTTTAGTGCACTTTGCTCTTGCATTTTCAAAGTACCTGAACCTAGAAAGTTACAGTACCCTGTCACACAGCTGTTGAACAAATAGCTTCAGGCGTGTCTAAAACATAGCTGTTTTAGGGCCCTGGAACTGTGAGACATCTTTTTACATGCATTTTTAAGCATGGGTGCTAGGAACCGGTGTATTGGTCACTACTCCCTAAAAATTTAAAGTTGGGCATCCAACTGTACGCTCACCTTTTGGATTATATAAAGGGTGCTCAAATTTGGGCATAATCCTGAGATTCGCATGCAACTAAGGGCCAGATGCACTAAACTTAACGAGCAAGTAGTAAACTGTGGCATGCACTATAAAGGCTTCTCCGAGCCATTTTCCAATCACAGTAGCAGCTAACAAAAACGGAATGCAGATGATCCAAAGGCTATTATAATGAACAAGCCAAGTAATGTCGATAATGGGGCACTAATAACCAATTATTGATAATTGGCACCAGTTTGGATTTGTATGTTTATCTTGCTATGTGCAGTTCTATAAAACTGAATGTCCAAATCCCATGGCCGTGTAACCCCAAAGGGGGAGGGGCATGGGCGGGTCAAGGGGATTTGCATACAGTATTATAGAATAGTGCGGATGTGCACCCAAATTAGGCATCGGGAACTACACCTGGTTTCAGCAGGTAAAAGTCCTGGCACCCAAACTTGGACGCAGGAATTGGCGCTATGTATTAATCTATAAAGGACACAACCCACAGCCCCCTTTATAGAATAGCACTGGGTGCTGATACTTTCCAGCACCCAAATTTAGGTGCCATTTACTGAATCTAGTCCTTAGTGTGCAACAGGGTCGTAGCTAGGTGGGGCCACGGGGGCATGGGCCTCCACAGATTTAGGCCTGGCCCCCTCTCAACCCTCCGCTGCCAACCCTCCCCTGCCACTTTTGACCCCCCCCCCCCATGCCACCGCCGCTGCCACCAACCCTCCCCTGTCACCAGGTACCTTTGCTGGCAGGGGTTCTCAACCCCCGCCAGCTGAAGTCCTCTTCAGCACCGGTCTCCGGCGCGTTTGCTGATCTGTTTCTGTGAGTCTTGACTCCTGACGTCCTGCAAGTCATGTGCTGGACATCAGGAGTTGGGACTCACAGAAACACTGGCAGCAGCGGGGGAGGGTCAGCGGTGGAGGTGGGGGGGGGGGGTCGAAAGTGGCGGGGAGGGGGAGGCTAAAATGTGCCCCCTCACCTCTGGCTGTGGACCCCCCCCCTCCCGCCGAGGTCTGGCTACGCCCCCTGGTGTGCAAAGCTGTACATACAAGCAGAATTGTAGCCAGGCTGAGAGATTGGGGGGAGCAGAGGGCGGACCGCACAAGCGTGCACAGGCACATGTGGGTGTGACGGACTGGCAAGACCACATAAAAAATATAGGCGCTGGTGCCGTCAGAACTCTGCTTCTGTGGCGACCCACCTAGCTAAGCCACTGCATGAAAGTTATAGAATAAGGTCAGTTGCACGCGTAACTTAATGTAATAATTGGCACTAATAGGCACCAGCAAGCAGTTATGTGTGTAAGTGACTTTAGCTAGTATTCTATAAAATGTGCACGCAAAATCCATAACACACAACTGTAAGAGGGTGCGGACTGGGGAGGGGCATGTGCAGGACTTGTGCACACATGTTACAGAGTGCATGCAGTTATGCGCCTCGCTGCCTGCAGTTAGGCTTGCACCTAAAGTTAGGTGCGTGAACGGGGATCTGTGCTAGCATTCTATAATGGTGAATATGCACAGAACTCCCTATATAGAATTGACACTTAGTTCCCGAATGTTTGGCGCCTATTTGTAAGTGACATTTCTTGAATTTAGCAGTTAATTCAGTTCCAAGTCTTAGAGAATTTTCGTTTGTAGATGGCAGTTGAACTGGTTTTTGTGTTGGGCTGTATGACCGAGAGAAATTGCATTTTTGTTGAATTGTATTTGATAGCCAGTGTATGCATACTGGAAGGTAGGAGGAGTGTACTCCTTCCTTTTTCTCTCCTATATCTCCCTGTGATGAATCCACAGCAGCCCCGGTCCTGGGGCTAAAACCAAAACCCGGCACAGAGGTGCAACCTTTCCTGACTCCTGCGTACCTGCATGGGGAGTTTCCCAGCACCGTATGGGGGGAGCAGCATTCTGTGCCTGGGGAAACAAATCTTTAGGTGCTTGAGCACCCCAGTATTCAATAGACTTCTTCAGTGTTTTCAGGGAAGGGTCATTTTTGCACCCCAGTCATTTTGAAAAGTTGATTTCTATAATTCTGTGATGTCTGAACCATGATGACACAGGCTGATCCTGTACTCGGAGACCAGGCCATTAGGCACCTGACTATTACTACAGTAGAGGGCTTTCTAGTTCCCTAGTCCTGTAGACCAGTGTTTCCCAAGTCCAGTCCTGGAGTACCCCTTGCTAGTCAGGTTTTTAGGCTATCCACAATGAATATGCATGAAAGAGATTTGCATACAATGGAGGCAGTGTATGCAAATCAAGTTCATGCATATTCATTGTGGATATCCTGAAAATCTGACTGGCAAGGGGTACTCCAGGACTTGGGAAACACTGATCTTAGAACCACACCCCTGTCTCCTTTTTTTTTAGGATATCCATCATGAATCTTTTACCAGTTGTGAATACTCAAAGAAAAAAAAAGCCAGACCTGTCATTAGTCTCCCAAGGATTGAAGTTGAAGCCCCACCCCTCCCCACTGCATTGCACTTCATAAAAATAAATTTAAATAATTTTTCACATAGAAATGTCTGCCAGCCACCATTGTCATGGCTGTAGCCTTGTTTACATGTTCATTATACATCTTTTGTTTTGCAATGGCGTGTGATTGTTTTCTATTTCTTTGCATGTTGGTATTATTATAATTTTAAAGGCTACGATACCTGCTAAATTGCCAGCAGATATTCAGGTTTTTCCATGACAAAAAGCCATGTTCTTTGAGAGAGGATAATTCTATGGTCTTTTCCATCCAGGGTGCACTTAGGAGCACTAGCAAAATCATAGGATCCATCCAGGGATACGTAGTCGGATGTATGACAGGGGGTTTCCCTCATCTGTGTGTCTATGGGGAAAACTTTTAGATTTGCCTGTCCACTTGAAAGTCTGTGTGTGGTGCTTTTCATAGCATTCATTTTTCAGATGAATATATTTGAAATATTTTGCAAATTGATGTCCAGCTTGAAAGCCCAGCAACTTTGATTTCTTCTGGTTTCTTGTAACTTATTACTGGTCCCTGACTAAATTGAGACATGGCCTAAATAAGACTGGCATTCTGTCAACCAAACTACAGGTCATTTTAAATTAAGGTTGCCAGCTGGATCCAGATTTGTAGGACAGGATTATCCAGTCCTGGGTTTACCCTGCTGCATGTAGGGACTTGTTCTGATTTCCTCATTGCATTTCCTAAGTGGCTCCCAAACCTGGTCCTGAAGGCACCCCATCCAGTCAGATTTTCATGATACCCACAATGAATATTCATGACAGAGATTTGCATGCACTGCCTCCACTGCATGCAAATCTATCGAATGAATATTTATTGTGGATATACTATAAACCTGACTGGCTGGGGTGCCTCCAGGACCACTTTTGGGAATCACTGCCCTAAGAAAAGCACGACTACAAGTCCCAGCATGCATTGAGGTAAACCCCAGACTGAATCAGCCCTGTCCTGTGAACCTGGATCCAGTTGGCAGCCTTATTTTAAATATACTTGAAAAATATTGTGATCTTCCAGTATGATATACTGTGGCCCTAAAATGTTCAATGTGAATTAAACAAATATCAGAAAGAGTCAGCTCAGGTGGCACATGCCATTCAGAAGGTCCTGTGTGTAATCCTTGAATTGGATCTTCTGCTCACTGGGTTGAATGGGGCTGGGGATGCTGTTGGGTCAGGGCATTATGGTAACAGTGTAAGACTAACACCTAGTGGTGTGATTCAGGGCCTATGATTGAAGGGTTTCAGAGGAAGCCCTAATGCATGGCCCCCTGACCTAGGACCATCACTGCAGTGACTGGAGTCGGTATACTGGAAGGGTGATATAAAACAGGGGGGGAAGATCCTCAGGGATTTGCTTATGGTGTTAGATTCCAGCCAGTGCGGTAAATAAGTAGCTGGCAACAAATAAGACTGGGATAATGGAGTAGCCTAATGGTTAGTGCATCAGCTGGTGAAGCAGGGGAACTGGGTTTAATTCCCACTGCATCTCCTTGTGACTCTGGGCAAGTCACTTAACCCCCTCCATTGCCACAGGTGCAAAATAAGTACCTGTATATAATAACATAAACCACTTTGATTGTAACCACAGAAAGGTGGTACATCCCATCCCCTTTTTTTTCTTTTAACGATTCATCCGTGCCAGTAGTGCTCTTGTGGGACACCTATGTGAGAAGTCTAGAAAGGCATGTATTTTAAGCCTATTTCTTGACACCATAGTCTTTATAAACATAGACTCACAGAACCAGCCCAACAATGCGCAAATGCTGACGTACACATTTACATCTGCTCTGAAGGAGGTTGTACACTCGCATTACAACTTTACCCTCTCTCCACTTTAGACTGTTTCCTCAGGAATGCCTACATGTAGATCTTACAACAACAGGTGTGGACTTCCATCGTGCGCTTTCTGTTGGAGTCACCTACCTTACTTTTATGCGATATCAAGTCTAGAGTTAAGGCTACTCTTGCCGTTCGCTGTGCCAGGGTCTTCCAAATGGTCGCTGCAGGATTTGCCGACACCAATTAAGACATCGCCGTGGGAAATGGCTGACCTGTTGGAGCCGATAATAGCTCAGCTGTCGCAGGTGAAGATGCTCTTGCATTATAGTGTCACTGGCATGTCAGAACTGAGGACTGAAATCGCTAATATTGGAGTTCAGCTGCAGTCCTATGGGGAACAGCATGCAGCCTTAGTTGGTCGGGTTGCGGAATTGGAGGAGGAAGTACAGTGCATTCAGGAGGAGCATATGATTATCTCTTCATTGCAGAAGCAGCTGGAGGAGGCTAATAATTGAAGTCAGAGGAGTAATGTGCGCTTGCATGGTTTGCCGGAAGGTGTGGAAGGCCCCAGTCGTGTTGAGTTTATCCAGTCGGTGATTCCTTAGCTGCTGGGTATCACATTTAAGTTTTTGTTTGAGGTGGAGCATGTTCATCAGGGTCCTGTACAGAAGCCGTTATCCTTTAAAGACTCAAGACCCTTCGTGTTCAAGCTGCTGAGGTATTCACAGTTGGAGATACTTACTTAGGCAAGGATTGTCCCATCGCTGTTGTGGCAAGGCAGAAGGATCACTTTTCAGCCAGATTTGGCTCCTGCAACAGCGCAGAGAAGGAAGCAGCTTTTGGCATGTCCACAGTTGAAGCAGTTGGAAGGACGGTTTGGTTTATTTTATCCAGCAAATATGCGGGTTACCTTGCATGATCAGACTCGTAACTTTGAGGATCTTGAGGCTCTGAGGAAATATCTTGCTGAAAAGCCCCGTGACTTTATGATTGTGTAATGTTTAATTTTTATTGCAAGTTAATGGGTTTTATCACTGATATGCGTGTATGGGTGACAGTAATTGTTGCAGTTGGTTTCAGTTATAATGAGAGAGAGTGGATGCTTGTTTTTACTTAGTAGGGTTGCTGTTGCTGAAGTCTGGGAATATGTATGTGTGGAATGGCTGGAGCTAGATTTGAGTGTGGAAAGGTTGGTGTGTGTGGGGGGGGGGGGGGGGGGGGGGGTAGGGGGATTGTGTTGGAGCCGGGGTATATGAGAGGAGTGAGAGTTCAGGCTGTTGGGCTATTGCTGGTTGGTAAAATGTTTGTATTCGGGTATGCCTAGTGAGGGGTGGGGGGCTACTTAAAGTTTATTCCCTCATTATTAATGGTATGAATCATCCTATTAAGCGAAAGAAAATATTAGTGCACCTGATGAGAACAAAAGCGGGTCTCAGTTGTATTCAGGAGACTCATCTTACAGCTGTGGAGTCACTGAAACTCAGGGTAGGGTGGGTGGATCAGTGCTATATTGCTTCACCCTTAGGTTTGGAGGAGTGCCTGATGGACAGCAGTGGGTTGAGATCCTGGGGAACCAGGATCAGTTCCCTCTGCAGCTCCATGTGACTCTCTGGGCAAGTCAGTTAGCCCTCCTTTGCCCCAGGTACAATGTATAACTTAGATTGTGAGCCCATTAGGGACAGTGCAAAGTACCTGTAATAGAAATTGTAAATTGCAGTCACCTCAAGGATCACTTGCAGTATATCAAGTGCTGAAAATAAATGAAGAAGTCCATGGCTGCAGCTTTGGTGGCTAAAGCAGCAAAAGTTCAGGCTTTGGAGCATAAGGTTGAGCTGCAGGGCGTTGTGTTATGCTGTGTATTTGTGTGGGTGGCCAGGAGCTTGTGTTGTTTAATATTTTTGCTCTCACTGGAGATTCACACCTTTTTATTGAGTCTTTGACGCAGGGAGCTAAGGAGGTGGTGTCTTCAGACATCATTATTGTAGGGGAGCTTAACCAAGTTTTGGATCCCTTTCTGGATTGTCAGCCATGTAGTAAGTACCACCTTAAAATTAAGGATGTGGTGGTTTTGCAAGATATTTTGGGGTTAGTGGATCCCTGGAGGGTTATGAATCCTTCTGGGAAGTACTATTTCTTTGTCACAGGTTCATCATTCATTGTCGTGTTTTGATTATTTTTTACATTTCTAAACCATTAATGTTGCGTGTGGTCTCTGCTCTGCTACTATAGATAACATAACATTTTCTGATCCTGCGGGTCTAGGTCTTGTGTTGTGTGGTTTGTGTGAGCAGCATACTCTTTTGTAGAGGTTTAACAATTCATTGCTGAGGGAGAAGGAGTTTCATCATTATGTTAAGGCACATGTTGAGGATTTTTTCTTTCATAATTGTCGTAGCCTGATGTCAGAAGTCCTAACCCATCTAGCCCCAGAAGGGGGTCATGAGGTGCACCACTTCCACCTTGGTCCCCCCTCCATCCCTGGAGCCTGTGGAGGAGGAGAAGGGGAAGGAAAAGGTGAGGGAGGGTCCTTGGCAGGGCCAGTCTTAGGCAGAGGCGACCAAGGCGGCTGCATAGAGCCCCGTGCGGCGCGCCTCAACTCTGCCTCGCCGAGCCCTGCTTGCTCGGACCGCATCATCATGATCGCTCCGCTCCCGCCACCGGTGCCCCCCCCCCCCCAGCTGAGCCCGCTGTCAGCTCCATAATCTTTTCAATGGGGTTGGGGTGGGTGGGGCTAGGGTGGGGGCCGGGCTAGGATGGGGCCCCACCAAATTGATCTGCACAGGGCCCCGCACTTGCTAAGACCGGCCCTGGTCCTTGGGTCCTGTGCCTCTGCTTGAGGACATACTAGAGCCTGGAGGACAATAGCAGCAGGGGACAGACACAAGACATTTTGTCCCATATTCGCCCTTGCAGCTGCTGACTCCACAGGACCAGGACAAACCCCATCCTGTGGACCGTTGTATCAATGCTGAGGCTCCTGAGTCAGAGTACTTGCATGAAGTCCGGCAACAGTTCCAATCCTTTTGTGCACATTCACCACATCATGGGCCTAATAGTCAACACCATGGAGAAGATGAATGTGGAGATCCATGCCCTCACAGAGGCCATGAGGCAGCTACGATCTGATATATCTCTGGTTCCATCTCAGTTGCTCCCCCCCCCCCCCCCCCAAGCAAACCAGCATCCAGTCTGCCAAATGCAAAGTACAGAGTCCCACAAATGAACATCTGTTTATTTTACATCATTTTATATGCTGCACAAAGTCAAAAGTTATTGAGTCATAATTTCAGGACTGACATGTCATTTATTTTGTTATGAACAAATGTTCCATATTGGATGTAATAAGTGACCAAAACACGTTCCATTTTTTGAATCCAGACACACCCTGGGAACAAAGGGATCCCATTTACCTCTTTCCCCCCCCCCCCCCCCCCCCCCATGTACAATTAATAACAAGAAACAGTGTCCCCATCATTAAAAAGCAGTAACTATTTACAAGCCAGTAAAACCATTTCCCACCCACCATGAAGAAATCCAAAGCCCCCCCCCTTCCCAGTCCCCAATTCCCAACAAAAAAAGCACATTTTGATTACTGCAGTAGGCTGAGGGTTTTTTTATTTCCACTGCAGCGCCTTGTGACTCTGCACAAATCACTTAACTCTACAATGCCACATTACCCCAGATACCAAAACTGATTGTGAGCCCACTACAAGTAGAGAAAGTTCCTGTACATAATTTATGTAAACCACTTTGGCTATACCTGAGAAATGCGATATATCAAGTGCATTACCCCATAACCCCCCCCCCCCCCCCCAAGCTGTGCTACACTGTAATCAGAAGTGGTCCCAGAAATCTTCTGCTCTGCTCCCTTGTGGGTATTCTAAGAGACAGATTAAAAAGACTGAGGCCTTATTTTTCAAATTCAGTATTTTGTTCTTTAGCACAATCCTTAGTATTGTCCAAGTTTGATTATTGTAATGCTGTTTACTCGGGTTTGAAAATCTCTCATCAAAACACTTCAAACAGCCGAGAACACTGCGACCCATCTCGTATGCATAGGGTTACCATGTGGCTCCAATGGAAGCAAAACCCGGACTGGATCAATGTGTCCTCTTTTTTCTGGAGCCATATGGTTAACCCTATGTATGCATAGCCCCTCGGTTTACCAAATCAGCCCCTCTTTTAATCAGGCTTCCTGTAAAAGCAAGAGTCACCTTTAAACTGTGCACCCTTATTTATCAAATTTTGTTTGGTCTTCTACCTGATTATATGGAACATTTGCTGCAATTACCATCACGCAATGCCCATCCTGCGTCGAGAGACTTATCAACTTCTCCATTTTCCGAATTGTAAGAATCTCCATTACAAATCAATTCATGATGCCAGTTTCTCATACCAAGCTACTAATCAATGAAATTCCCTCCCAAAGTTAATTAGGCATGTTTCTGATTTACCTAAAATTTTGTAAATTGTTGAAAGCATTTTTATTTAGTGAATTCCTTGCCACTGTTGACCATTGTAATTCTCTTAGCAAGTTTGTTATTTTCAAATGAGCCATTGCTGCTATGATGTTATACCTCTTTATCCCAATAGATCAGGTTAAATATGGCTAACGACTTACTGTAATTAACTGTACAAAGGGTGATGCAGGGCAAGTATGTTCAGTGTGAATAAACGTGCATAAGAAAAAAGAGAAAGTATATATACAGTATTTGTATACAATGAATGGTGCAACTATTTGAACACTGATGCATATTATTGATTAAAAAAAAAAATATATATATATATTTTTACTTTTCATTCTTATGCCCGTGTATTCACACTAAACAAACCTGTCCTATATATGTAAGTATTCTGTATTTACTTTTTAGAAATTGAGTTTGTGCTTGCTAATTTTTATGTATTATATCTTATTAATTATTGGTTATTAAGAAATTTTTTTAAATGTATGTTTTACCCTTGACGCAGCCTGTGAGTGAAAGATGGCCACGTCGGGTAACTGTTCAATAAACCATTTCTCTTTTTATTACTGATCTGCTTTGTCTATTTACAGTTATATCAGTCTGAAAGTGCTGGTATATTGACGAGCATTGATGGGTTTTTTTCTACCATTAAGGCTCCTAGTCCAATGCAGCAGTTGAAGGACAGTTTGGAGACTCTAATTGCAGCTACTGAGGTTTAGGTTTAAGTGTTTTAAAGCTAATAAAACATCTGGTTTCGATGGTTTTACTGCAGAATTTTTTGCCTTATTTTAGGCTGAACTTACTCCCCATTTACTGTCATTATTTCAGCTCTTCTTTACTAAGGTATTTATGTCTGGGACAATAACTGAGGCACTAATGATAGTCCAAAACTAGGTAGGGATGCTTTGGAGGTTACCAATTATAGGCCTGTTTCTCTAATAAACTTAGATGCAAAAATTTACATTAGGGTTTTAGTAAATTGTTTGATGGATCCTTTGCTGCAGATAATTCATCAAGACCAAACTGGGTTTCTTTGTAATAGATATTCTGCTAATAATACCAGACTTTGTTTGCATCTCCTGCAGTTGGCCAAAACTCTAGTGTCCTGCCTTCTTGGTTTCATTGGATGCCGAGATGGCATTTGACAGGGTCAAGTGGCCTTGTGTGTTCAGTGTACTGCAATGGTTTGGATTTGGGGAAAATTTTGTGCGGATGGTACATTTGTTATAGACCCAACCTAGTTCTAGGCATTATGTTAATTATCAGTTGACAGATTCTTATAAGCTCCATAGGGGAACTAGGCAGGGGTGTTCGCTGTATCACTTGTTGTTTAACTTGGCTCTGGAACCCATTGTCTGTGCTATAAGGCAATCCAAGTATATTGTGGATCTTATGGGCCACATGAATATAAGTTGTCTGTGTATGCTGATGATGATCTGATGTGCTTAACCAATCCCTGTTCAACAATCCCTTCATTATTACAACTAATTGATGACTTTGGGGAATTTTCTGGGTACAAGATTAATTGGGCTGAGGCTACTAAATGTATACTGTACTAGGCACATGATATCTGCTTTTTCATTTCAATGGGGCATAACTGGTATGAAGTACTTGGGTATTGTGCTTCTGCCTGCCTTCACTGATACGATTGAATGTATCAAGCATTGTATCTTGCAGCAGGTTAGAGCTGTGTGGTTGTTTGGTCAGCACTGTAGTTAAGTTGGTGGAGGCGGTTAGAAACAACAAAGATGTTTTTGGCTCCAATAATTATGTACACTATGTGTAGATTCCTGTTTTTTTTCTCTGCGGACTTTTATAAGGAAATAAATTATTAACTGGTTTTCTCTGGAACCGCAATTGCTTTACTGATCTTGCAGGGAAGAAAACAGGACGGCGGAGTTAATTTTCTGTAGTTCATAACGATTGTCTTTTTTGTCTAGACAGGGTCCTTGGGTGGGTGGGTGGTTCCGATTTTCAACTGTTGCCTTCGTGGTTTCAGTTACAGGAGTCACTAGTTAAGCCACTTCAGTTGAAGTATCTGCTTGAAGCAAGTTTGCCATTGCGGTCAAAGGATAATTTGATCCTCACATCAACATTGTCATCGTTACAGACTCTGGATGCGAGGTTGCTACCTGCTACCAAAGACAGTGGACTCCAGGTCGGCATCTCTGTGGGGTTGTCCTCATCTCCGTGTGGCTGGGAAGCTGTTGTTTTGGGATATATGAGCTCAGAAAATATTTGGACAATAAACCATCTTATGCATGGGCAGTGTTTGAAGTCATTCTCTGAGCTCAGGCGTTCTTGTGGGTTCCCATTCTCACAGTGTTATAAATGGGTCCATCTCATACACACTCTTAAGACCTGGAAGAGTGATTCTGGTGTTGCTTCTTGCTGCCTAAGAAATCTTGACTTTGTGTGGGGCATCAGAAAGGCTTTGGCGTCTGCATTGTATAAGCTGGTGCAGTTCTCAGAACTGAGTTCTAGATCCTCTTCCTTATGTCAAATCTGGGGGAAAGAGGCTAGTGGGTAAATTTCTGGATTCAAAGCATTTGTAGTCCTGCGTCAGCCTCAATAACACAATCTGATTTTCCTTGCACACAGAGTATTGTGGACGCGTGTCTGATTTCATCACATGGACTCGAGCATCTAATCTTTGTTGGTCCTGTGCGTCTTCTATTTGTACACTTGATCGTATGCTTTTTTTCATGTCCTGTTTTGCCATTTTTGCAACAGGTATGGCAGAGGATGAGTGCTGTTTTCCGGTTTCATCTCCCGTTATCCAATGCTATTATATTATTTGGACCCCCAGATGAATTAATCTGTTCGCAAACTGGCAAGCTGTACTATCTTATGATTATTGTTGCCTTTCAAGAAATTCCGAGGGGACGGAAGAATGCATCTATGTTGAATGTTACTTTCTGGTGGAATTCTGTTTGACAGTGATATAAGTTTGAAGCAATAGCTGTGGAACGTGTGGGGCGCTATGACAAGTTTTGTAGTGCTTAGGCTCTTCTTTGTCGTCATTTGGGATTAATAGATTAACCTGGTGTTGTGTTTAATCTTTGGGGAGGGGGGTTGGGTTGGGGATCACACCATCTGGCATTGTTTTTGAACTTTGTTTAATTGCTGGTTGTAAATGGATTAAAATAATAAAGCTGTGAACTTTAAAAAAAAAAAAAAAAACCCAATCATCCATTCCTAGCTCTAGTTAGGTTTTCTGGGAGCTCCAATTTGTGAAGAGTAATGAGTAATTCTAGTTGCCTGAAGGGCAGTGACCTGCTGACTCCATCTTACTAGTTGGTTCTCCATATTCACCAATGTCCCCTTGTGGCCCTTGAGTTTAACTGTTATATCTTTAGTCAATTTACATAACAATTGACCAAATGTCTGTCAAAGGTGCTATTTTTGTAGAACCTGCAGTAGTACCTTGAAACTGACCTACGCCCTTTTTAGGTGGCAAAACCACTGGTGGTAAAGGGGCATGAATAGAAGCACATGCTTGTTGTACTACAGTATCAATCAAAATCATAGATGTTCCCTGGGAAGTTGCAACTCTGTGACCAGTCCAGCCTGGGCCAGATACTTCTCCACATTCCTCTGTTGTATGTTCAGTAGCCCCAGGGCTCTTGAAACCATTTCTATGGCTTGGAGAGCCATCAAACAATGGATCTGGGTTTATCACCAGATTTAAAAATGTCATGCTCAGTAAAAGGATTTGCACACAAAACTGTCTGAACAGTAGGTGAGGAATGGGGGAGGGCATACACATGACTGTCCATAGGGCCTTGAGCAGTATTCTTCCCAGCACATACAGCCTTCCTCTTACTCACTGATGGCTGAAGGTGAAGAATCTCTCCACCATTGGCCCTCTTATAGGAACTCCTAAAGGGCATGGATCCTTTGGTGAATCCCTTAAGGTGCATGTCTGTAGCCACTCGCCACAGTCCACCAGCATTTTAAGCATCCATTGAACAAAGTCAGTGCATTGAGCGGCAGGGCTTGATGCAAACAGCCTTTTTCACCACCTCTGGCTGTTGATTGTCCCACCACAGTCTTCTCCTGCCCTACAGATTAGCACTACTGAATTCTCCGGTATATAAAATTCTGTCTGCCAGGGAAGCAGCATTCTAGACTTCTCTCAGTGTACAGCTTTGCATTTTCATTGTTTACTGATTATTTTCATTATTACCGATACTACTTTTTTATATTCAGGTAAATTGTTGTGCTTGTATTTATTAGAGATTAAACATTTTAAAAATGGATTATATATACCAATTCTACAGAAATAACAGCAAATAAACATCATATAACATAATTTGTTTTCAAAAAGACAACAATGGAGGATTAAGTGACTTGGCCAATATCACAAGGAGCCGTGGTGGGCTTTGAAAATTGACTTTGCAGATCACTAGTCTGCTCTTGTAATCATGGCTACTATCTTTGCAGACTGCATTAAGTAGTTTGGAGAAGGAGCCTTGCGTGGTCTTGCAAGCTAATAAACTGGGCCATCTTTGGATTGATATCTTGATCCAATAAAAGAGATGACAACCAGCACAGAATCCAGATTTCGCTCGGGTCAATATGACCACTAGAACTATGTTCTGTGCTTGTTAAATCAACAATGTGAAATAAACATGAACATTAAGAAACAAGCAACATTTATATCTTCATCTTGACTTTGATCAAACAAAGTGCAAGTTAACAGAGGAAAAAGTGCAGATGCTGCAAAAGCCGCACTTCTTAGAGGCTTGGGGTAATCAGTACAATTTGGGATGTTAGGATTTTGGGCGTGTGTGACATCTCTGATGGATTTAGAATGTAGAGAATTTTTGGAAGAAGTCCAGAGAAATGTTAGAAATCCCAGAGGAGAACCAACTAACTCCAGATGTCTACATGGTTGACTGAAGCACAAGTAGCGCTTCAGAGTTAACCACTTCAGCTCAGCAGTCTCTTTTTTTCCTTCTCATTCAAGTTTTTATTTCGTCTTCTTTTATTTTAGGTTTTAGATTTTAGATTCATTAGTTTCTCTCATCTAAGGGACCCAAGTAACTGAAATGTGTCAACCCTACCAACATGCTACAGGAAAGAAAACTTTAGGATGGACAGATTTCAAGAATTCTACTTGCAAGCTTGCCAAATGAGCCCCAGAGAACAAAAGCAGGCCAAGTCCACTCTGTTACCATGGGAGATAGTGGTCATCGTAAGTTGTGAGGTCTACATTTCAGAAAAAGAACAAGCAATGCCTGAATCGGCTTTCATCTGTAGGTATGGACATGGCCCGATTTTTGTTTTAGGCCACAGGGGCTATGAGTCAGTGCATAGCTGAAGTAATACAAAAAGAGCACATGGCCTGCTTTTGCTCTGAAAGGTTTAAATGTGATCAGCCTTTAGAGCAGGGCTTCCCAAACCTGTCCTGGGAACTCCATGGGCAGCTGGGTGTTCACATATACTGAGTCTTCATTGCATGTAAAACAATCTCTTCCATATTCATTGTGGATATCCTGAAAACCCAGCTGTCCGTGGGGCTCCCAGGACAGTTTGGGAAGCCTTGCCTTGTATGTGACCTGAGTGTAGGCATGCTTGGGGGAGGAGTTTGGGCGGAGCATGAGTTGAGTCACTAGGTATGCACATACGTGTATACTTCGGCCACATACATATACACCAGTATACCAGCTCCCGAGTACATCCACATTTTAGCTGTGATTTTTTTTTCCTGCTTTTGTGCTCCACTCCCTGGT
The DNA here is from genome assembly GCF_901765095.1 of Microcaecilia unicolor. Lineage (NCBI taxonomy): Eukaryota > Metazoa > Chordata > Amphibia > Gymnophiona > Siphonopidae > Microcaecilia > Microcaecilia unicolor. The sequence goes on along the minus strand of NC_044033.1, from coordinate 346,913,044 downwards.
GACTAAGGGGTCCTTTTACGAAGGTGCGCTAATGGATTTAGCACACGTTAATGATTAGCATGCGCTAAATAAGACGCCCATTATATTCCTATGGGCATCTTATCATTTAGCACATGCTAATCGTTAGCGTGCAATAAATCTGTTAGTGCACCTTAGTAAAAGGACCCCATGTGTCTTTATAAAATAGGCTTAAATTGGACACCCACTTGACTTCTGACCTAGATGTTATAAACTGACCCTCGTTTGAAGCAATTCTGTAAGTGGGCGCCTCCTTCTAGGTTCCCCCGATGCCGCATGGTGAGAGCTTATTCTTTAATGCCATCTGGGTGCCCAGATTCTGTTATAGAATCCAAGCACAACCCTAAATTCAGCAAGGGTGCAATAACTGGGATACATGTCCATATCCCAAATCCCCTTGCTTTTTGTACTAGGCCACTTACCTGTTCTCTTACAGATTAGTGCTTATGTGCATAAGTGCTCATTTATTTTGTGCATATACCCATGCAGAGGGGCATAACACCCTTGAGTGTCTTGTTATGGACTTGTCCTGTGTGTGTACACAGACTACAGTACACTGGATTAGTCTTCAGACAGGACCAGTAATATAATAGATGCTTGGATTACCTCGGTAGTGCAGGTGGGTAATACAGCAATAGTTCATGGTTTAAAAACCTTTCCAGTAGGTCTTTTGATATAGGATGGTGGTATCTGGCTCAGAGCTGAGGACTTTGCATCCCAGCTTTTTTGAGAAAGGGCATCATTGAGCTTCAAATATTTCCACTGATAGGCAGGATCCTGATCCCGTGTTTCGCTGCCAGGGGGGGGCGACACCTTTGACAGAGATGCACTCCTGGTTTGCAGTGTGACATTTGTGCTTAGGTGTGTTCACTTTCGTACCTCGCAGAACACTGTTCACCAGGGGCAGACTGACTAGTCTGGACCCCTTGGCTCTAAAGGTCATAGGCCCATAACCACCTATCAAAAATTATTAAAATAGATGGAAGCTAGGGGAGAGTGGGCCCCCTACTGTTGTGGTCCCTCGGGTACAGCCCTATTGTCTCAATGGTCGGCTTGCCCCTGCTGTTCACAGTTCTTTAGCCCAGAGGTGAAACAGTGCATTCCTCAGATACTGATCTAGCACAAACAGGAAAATGTAGACCCTGCTGTCTTTCAGAGAAAAATCCCAAGCTTGTGTGCAGATTTTATTATTTCTTTCTGTTTTGTCTCCAACCAGTTAGGCAATTAAAATATGCTCCCTGGGCATGCGGGGAGAGGAAAGAAAGATTATGATGCTTGTTAGAATAGATCTGGAATTATAGCGGTGTGGAATGTGCATGTTCCTGAGGTTGCAAATTTGAACATGCAAATAGAGATCCATGTTTTCATGGCCATGATACTTTACCGTGTTTACCTCCTGATTTCAGAGCTTGTGATACTGTTCTCATCTGGGTCAGGTTGCACAGTAGAGATTAATGAACCGTGCCAGAAAGTGTACTTAATGTGCCTGGTTAGTCAGAACACACATGGAGTGGGGCACATTTTATTCTGTGGCATGCGGTTGTCAACACTTCACTGGGCTCTGGGTGATGTCATAGATTTGGCATGGAGCTCAAAGATCTATTCCCTTTTGTCTTCTTCTCTTTCTCATTGAAAAAGTGCATTTATTACCGAGTCGGTGTGAAATGAACTGTACACAGCTCTTGGATTGTTGATCTGAATCACAGCTGTGTAAGGTAGCCCCATGGGTCATTTGCTGGCAAATGTTGGGATCTTGGACCCCATTCAAACCCTGTGACACAACAATGGGATATAAATTACCATTCTGTTTAGTATTTTGTTCACCAAATGGAAACATACAACTTTCCAGCAGAAAAACTAGAGTCTGAGGAGACCTCCCCTGTTTTCCTGCTGTAGATTTTTCAAGATTCTGTGACACATTTGCATGAATTTGAATTATTTTGCATATTACATAATGCAAATTTATTTTGTATATTGAAAATAAGGAAGTGTTCCAGCCTTGTCTTGTGTCTGACTATTTAATTTTATTCCTTTTGGGAGTTGGTTTTTTTTTTATTTTTTTTTATTTGTAGGAACATTTGAAACACCAGTGTGGGGAGGAAAGAGCAAGGCATGCTGAAGGGTAGAAAGGAGAGAAGGATGGGGGATTGAAGTGAAGATAGTGAGACTGGGATTGGGGTTTAGGAGAAGGGAAGATCTCTTGTGCTTAATGATCTTTGTCTCTTTATATATAGCTCTCATGTGCTAGATGTATTTTACATTCTATACGATCTGCTCTGTGCCTTATCCTTGGAAATAGTGGAATATCAAATGAATATAAACAAAAACAGGAGGAGAAGGGACGATCAGGGATAGGCAGGCAGGTGGGATGCAGGTGACAGAAAGGAAGATTGGGTTGAAGCAAGAAGAAGAGAAAGCGAAAAGGGAGAATCTGGGATCTCGGATCTAGAGAAGGAGAGCAGAGAAGGGGGTCCTTCCCCTGCCTCAGCCCTTGTCCCCCTCTCATACCTTCTCCCTACCTGTATCATTAACTCCCTCTATCCCATTTCCACCCTGACTTTCTACTCCTTCCTCTCTTTCTACCCCTATTCCTTTTTTGCCCCCTTTCTCATATGCATATGTGATACCCACATCTTCCCTCTTTAACAGACACCCTACCTCACTTTCTTACTATCCCAACCCCTGTTTCTCAAAAACCTATCCAGCCCTTCTACTGTCAGCCCCAACTCCATTCACAACCTACCCAGCCCTTCTGTTCTCAGTTCATTCACAACTTACCCAGCCCCATTTCTCAAGAAAAGACCATAGCAAAACAAAAAATGTCCCCTGCATTCACAATTCCCCCTCTTACCCGTTGTGACTACATCTTGAGCTGTGTCCTTTTTTTCTGCCACCTGGGGATTTATTTTTGTTTATTTTTTGTTAAATTTGTACCCCGCGCTTTCCCACTCATGGCAGGCTCAATGCGGCTTACATGGGGCAATGGAGGCCCCTTAGCAACCCTTCCCCACTCCCCTGCCTTCGGTGGAGGAGGGAGGTGGCCTCCCTCCTCTTCCATCGGCACTGCCTCGAAAATGGTGGTATCCGGCCCTGCCCAGTGCATCCTGGGATGCGCGGGACAGTGTGAGAGGGGTGGGGAGGGGATTGACTCGGGGCACACTGGGCCACCAGGGCTCCATTCATGGGAGGGGAGGTTAGGTGACTGGAGACCCACTGCATCTCCAGCCCCCCCTGAACCTATGTCGGGGGGAGTGTCAGGGAGACTGGAGGTCTGCCGGACTTTCAGCCTCCGTGTCACTGGGGGGAGGGGGGTATTGAGTTGAGGTTTTTGTTCCTGCGGGGGGGCGCGGGCTGCTGCATTGGGGGGAATTGGGGGCCTGCTAGCATGCAAATAGGATTTGGGCATTCACAATGGAACAAAGCAAAAATGTCCAGGGCTAAAAGTTAGATGTTTTGGTCTAGACCTGTTTGTCATGCCTAAGTCACAAAAAGGTGCACTAAATGACCAGATGACCACTGGAAGGATTAAGGAAGTTCACCCCTTTCTCCCCAGTGGTCACTGACCCCCTCCCTCCTACCCCCTGAAAACAGATGACAGCTTCAGATGTTATGGTTAGTCCTATTAGAGCAGCAAGCAGGTCCCTGGAGTAGCCTAGTGGTTGCTGCAGTGCACTATAGAGAAGGGGACCCAGGCCCACATCCCACTTTAATTGGTACACATGTGGTTGATCCTGTGAGCCCTCCAAAACCTACCAGAGAGGAGCTGGCCACCCAGAATTATCCCCCGATATTCAGTGCTGGTGCCCAGACATTGCCTGGCACTGAATATCGGAGGAAAAATCTTGTGACTCTGGGCAAGTCACTTAACCCTCCATTTCCCCTGTTAAAAAATAAGTACCTGAATATATGTAAACCGCTTTGAATTTAGTTGCAAAAACCTCAGAAAGGCGGCATATCAAGTCCCATTTCCCTTTCCCTTTTATTACTTCATGAAAAGGCAGTTAAAAAGAAAGATGGTGCATCTCAGCAAGCAAAGTATTCCAAAGTTTTACAGAAGAATGTAAGAATTACCATCATGTTTGGCTGCCTATATGGTTGGCATGGTGGAGACTTGACAGCAGTGGCATAGCCAAGGGTGGGCCCAGGCCCACCCACTTTGGGCTTAGGCCCACCCAGTAGCACCTATGATGTGGCTGGCAGGAATCCCCAAGCCCCACCAGCTGAAAATTCCCAACAACTGTCCCTTCTGCATACTTTGTAAATAGCAGCCAGCAGTGAGCAGCAGCTGATAAATACTGCTCGCACCGGCCCCACAGCCTTCCCTCTGATGTATTTCCGCCTATGTGGAAACAGGAAGTTGCATCAGAGGGAAGACTGTGGGGCCAACATGAGCAGTGTGTTAATAGTTGCTGCTTGCTGCCGGTGAAAATCTGCTATTTAAAAGGTATGCAGGGGAGGGGGAGGGATGTTTGAGAGACCATATAGCATGCAGGTGAGAAGAGGGAGAGACCAAATCACTTGTGGGGCAAGGCGGAGTTCTTCTGCCCACCCATCTTGGCCCACCCAAAATAGGGTGTCTGGCTACGCCCCTGACAACCAGTGTTTAAGCATGAGTGGCTGGAGCCTGCACAGAATGGTGGACAGAGCTCTGGCCACTTTGTTGGGCAGACTGATTGGACCATGCAGGTCTTTACTGCTGTCAGTTACTGTGTGAACTACCATGACGATTTCTTTACTAACACCATCTGCAAAATAATAATTGTTGTATTTTTAGGCTGGCTTTCCAATTTTAGCTCAAGATGGTTTACAACATTTTTCAGTTACAAGTCCCTTCTTAACAGAGCTGACAATTTAATTGGGTATCTGAGGCAATGAGAGATTGCCCCTTATCTTTTTCCTATTCATCCTTTGCCCTTTATCTTTTCCTCCCATCTGTTCACCCCTCCCAATCTCTTTTCCTTTTGCTATCCTACCTTTGTTTGCCCAGACATGCTCAATTCACTTATTCCTCAAAACTCCACTCTCACTACATTTACTACAGCTTATAATATTCTATTTGAAGACTTTGTGATTGTAATTATTTACTATGTAAGCTGCATTGAGCCTGCGGTGTGTGGGAAAGCGCGGGGTACAAATGTAATAAATAAATACAGTAGCAGTAATCTGTGCTAATTGTGAGCAAGGGTTAATGCATAACAACATTTCACTAATATAACATGGTTGTTCCCTGCACTTACTGTGTTACCCTACTTTGGTGAATGGGTTTCTAAGTGACTCCCCTGAGGTCATAAGGGAATGTCCATAGGAGAGTGACTTCTGAATCCTGGTTTGCAGCTCATTTTGCAACTCGTTGTTCTAAACACTAGGCTACTTTTTCCCCTTGTTTCATGTCGGTAGAAAGGTCATGTGAAGAGGCTTGTGGCTTTGGTGCTGTGGACTCAGTCTGTGAGGATCTGAGGACTTAGGGACTACAGCATGCAAAGGCATGAATCATAGCATGGTAAGATTAGCTGCACATAATGGTGCCAACAAAGCTTGTATCAGTGAAAAAAATATATATATATGTTGGGAAAAACAGAGCAGACTACCAATAAAACCATTTTCACGAGTTGGGAGCACCTGTTCAGACCCCACAGTTGGAACTTAGGCCCAGATGCACTAAACGTTTTTCATCGTTAAATGAGCCCTTAAGGAAGAATTTCCAATCCTTTCCATGCACTAAAGCCTATTTTTCGACGGTAGTAGCAGCTAACGAAAACGGAATGGAGATGAGCAATTAGTGTGAAAACCCCATTGAAACGACATGCACTAACCTTTTCCGATTGCCTTTACGCAGGAAAAAGGCAGGAAAACTAACGAGAGGTCTGGACCTCTCGTTAGGACAGCTCTGTGCCAGGAAAAAGTGTTAAGTGAAAAAATAAACAAACTTTGAGCCAATCCCAGCGCATTAGCAGAGCTAAAAGCGCTGTGATTGGTCCAAAGGACCTCAGAAAACACATAAAAAAATAAAAATAAAAAAAGGATCGGGAGGGGGCAAGGGCGCTCATCAGGAGCGTCCTGTACGGACGGCCTTGCCCCCCCCCCCACTTTCCGCCGCTCCCCCCACCCCGAAAAAGCAAACTTCTAGAAGCCCCTGCCCCCCTCCCTTCCTCACTACTCTGTCACCTCAGCTCCGCCTCCCGACATCCTCCGTCCGTGCCCCGCCCCCTTTTGGGGTCGTCGCCGCCATTCCCCTCCTCCATCGGGCCCCCCTTCCTCTTACCGGGCCCGTGCAGCGCCTCTCTCCTCTGTCCGAAGGCGCTGCACGGGCAAGAAGAAAGCTGAATCAGCTGTTGCCTGCCTTCGCGATGGCGCGTCTTTCTCCTCCTGGGCCCGCCCCTGTCTGACGTCAGTAACCTACGTAGGTTACTGACGTCAGACAGGGGCGGGCGCAGCAGGAGAAAGACGCGCCATCGCGAAGGCAGGCATCAGCTGATTCAGCTTTCTTCTTGCCCGTGCAGCGCCTTCGGACAGAGGAGAGAGGCGCTGCACGGGCCCGGTAAGAGGAAGGGGGGCCCGATGGAGGAGGGGAATGGCGGCGACGACCCCAAAAGGGGGCGGGGCACGGACGGAGGATGTCGGGAGGCGGAGCTGAGGTGACAGAGTAGTGAGGAAGGGAGGGGGGCAGGGGCTTCTAGAAGTTTGCTTTTTCGGGGTGGGGGGAGCGGCGGAAAGTGGGGGGGGGGGCAAGGCCGTCCGTACAGGACGCTCCTGATGAGCGCCCTTGCCCCCTCCCGATCCTTTTTTTATTTTTATTTTGATTTGGGAGCCATGTGCTTGCGATTTGACTGTGTTTTGAACGTTTCTGGCATGCGCAGAGCAGCCAGCATAACGCATGGCTGCTTTGCGCATGCTTTACGAGCCGATTACCGACGGGGATTGGTGCATCGTTCTTTCCAATACCGCACCAAACTTTTTGGGGCTGTGTTTTTGGAGCATGCTTCGTTATTTTAAATTCGGTAAAGGTTTTAACGTTTCTGATTTTTTTACGTTTGCTTGATGCATCTACCCCTTAGTCAAAAGACTAGTTCTAGGCACTTGTTAGTGGTTTAAGCTTTTTATATTTAAGATTTCTAATGAAGAACACATGGTAAATACATTGTAGATGTACAATACATTCATAATTGTCATATTGATTTCATTATGGTTTTCTACATCCATATATATAATTTGTATGGAAATTCATCATGCCATTTTCAATTAGCATGACATTCAGCTACCAGACTATACTTCCAGATGCTCTTTCACCTGTCCCGCCTCCTTAATACCCTCTCCCTCCCCTTACAATTGCACAATTCACGTATTTGAGCTGTAAAACCAGTTTCAATATCTGTTTTTATACCTCAGTGAGCTGAAAGAAATTACTCATATGTTCTCAAACGTTTCCACTGTATCTACTATTTTATAGCAGTAAATTTTCTTAGGGTGCTGTAGGTGATATCAGGTTATACCAGGGGTCCTAAAATCCAGTCTTCGAGGTCCACAACCCAGCCTGGTTTTCAGGATTTCAACCATGAATATGAATGAGATCTATTTGCATGCAGTGGAAGCAGTGAATGCAAATAGATCGCATATCATTGTGGAAATCCTGAAAACCAGTCTGGGTTGTGGACCGTGAGCACTGGATATGAGGACACCTGGGTTATACCAGTACCTACAGAGTCTACTATCATTTACCAGTGTGTTGGGATTTATTCTTTGTGCCATTATGATTATTATTTACCACCATTTTTAAATGTGTTTCCTTTTAATGAGGGCTTCAAAAGGAAATCCTAGTAATGCCAGCGAACTAACAAAATATGAAAGTGCCAAACCCCTACGAGAAAAACTACACTGGCTCCCACTTAAAGAACGCATCACGTTCAAAATATGCTCCCTAGTTCACAAAATCATTCACGGAGATGCACTAGCCTACATGTCAGACCTGATAGACTTACCACCCAGGAATGCTAAAAGATCATCCCGCACATTCCTTAATCTGCACTTCCCCAACTGCAAAGGTCTCAAATACAAACAAATGCATGCGTCAAACATTACCTACTTGAGCACACAGTTATGGAACGCACTACCGCGCAACCTAAAAATGATTTACGAACTAACTAACTTCCGTAAACTACTGAAGACCTATCTCTTTAATAAGGCATACCATACAGATCAACAAATGTGAACATACACAACTCCTCCACATATATTCAGAACTGTCTTACAATATCTGCTTGTTATACTACTATCATGTTCTATCATTATCATGCTACCCAAGATCCTTCTGTTACACTAAATGTCTATTTTCTAATATATTTCCACCATTCATGTTGTATTGTAAGCCACATTGAGCCTGCAAAGAGGTGGGAAAATGTGGGATACAGATGCAATAAATAAATAAATGCCAATTTCGGAGCTTGGGATTTTTGGGCTTCTTATAGCAGAGTTGATCTGTACCTAGATGTATTTCCTTTGTGATCCTTTGTCTGTCATACCAGAAACTCCCCCATAGTTTCCATCCCAGAAAACAGTGTGATGTGTTAGCAACTGAAAGGAGCATTGTCACTCTGCCATCTGCTGCTTAAGTACTGCTGGGTAATCCGAGAGCTGAGTAGAGTATCAGTTTATCACACCTGGCTTAAAATCCCAGAACTAATGCATCAGCCCTGCTTCTCCCCTACTTTGCCTTGGTTCCATGCATTTCCACTGTTAAGGTAAATTAGTGAAAGTGTTATTTTCTGACATCTGAAAATGGCATGCCTCCAAATGTACAAACCTTGTAATAACAATAGGGAGAAAAGAGAACATAAACCATATTTCCAAAACTCTTCTCAATTACAAAATAAATAGCGATCTATTCTATTAATCAACTAAACAAATTTAAGTGCGCTTAGGCTTAACACTCAAAAATTAGGAGGAAAAAGCCTCAGAGCCAATCCTTTTACTTATTCATGTGACTAGGGTTTATGGGCATAAAAAAACCTCTATACAACACAAAATTAATACAACTAAATCAAACTTTTAAGTACAAAAAGTAAGACCAATAGTGATTTATCTGTAGCTGATCGTGCCCATGTATAAAGTTGATCCCACCATAAAAGTAATCAAAATTGACCTTAAAAAAAAACTGAATCAGCATTTATCTCTCCTCAAAATTTTGACAGATATTTCTTACTTGCCTTTCACTTGCATTGCTTCATATTCAGCATCACATGGTTCCCCAAACTCGGCTGTGGGACACCTTCTTCTCTTAAATAAATCTAAGCACAACATTTCCGTTGTACATCCCCATTTCACTAGATTAATAGAAATTCCCCCACTCGATCTTTTGATTTAAACCAATGGGTTCTTCACTTTCTAAAGAGAAAATCCAAACTGTTCTCACTGTAAAAGTACTTTTTGACAATCTATCACACAGCAACACAGTGAACTAACATTGTGCTAATGTCCCATACAGTGTTGGACAATCGGAGCTTGTAATCTTCCATGCTTCAGGCAACTCTTATGTCCACCTATTCTTATCTTGAAAGGGTGAGAATTTTTTCCAACAGGTTTCTGGAGTTGCCATGGGGGCCACTATCAGGCTCATTTTTGAAAGAGAAGGACGTCCATCTTTCGACATAAATCGGAAGATAGGTGTCCTGTTGTGGTTGTTGGTGAGCCCTTAGGTTCCCTGAGGCCTGGTAAGACCTCCGAGGACCGCCGCGCACCCCGAATCTTCACCCGCGGTGACCGCCGTTCACCGAGGGTTGAGCCCTCAGCTGCAGGCGGCCAGCAGGACTGCTGGAACCGCGGGGTGACGGTCGGCTTGGCTGGTAGTCAGCAACTCAGTCTCTAGAGGGCAGCTAGCAAGGACGGCTAGCACAGAAAAGGACACAGTCTCTGAAGGTGGCTAGCAAGGACGGCTAGCTGAAGAGGACACAGTGTCTGAAGGTGGCTAGCAAGGACGGCTAGCTGAAGAGGACACAGTCTCTGAAGGTGGCTAGCAAGGACGGCTAGCTGAAGAGGACACAGTCTCTGAAGGTGGCTAGCACGGACGGCTAGCTGAAGAGGACACAGTCTCTGAAGGTGGCTAGCATGGACGGCTAGCTGAAGAGGACACAGACTCTGAAGGTGGCTAGCAAGGACGGCTAGCTGAAGAGGACACAGTCTCTGAAGGTGGCTAGCACGGACGGCTAGCTGAAGAGGACACAGTCTCTGAAGGTGGCTAGCAAGGACGGCTAGCTGAAGAGGACACAGTCTCTGATCCACTGTGTGGGCTTCTGACGAACGAAAGGGAAGCACTGGACTCTTCCCTTTTCGTTGTTTAAATCCCCCGCCCGTCCATCCCCATCAAGCAGCTGGAGCCAATCCCCCCGGCCTAGGCAGGCAAGGGAGGCCTGGATTGGCCAGCCTGCTCGGCGGGCGGGGTCTCCTTGTCGATGCGCCAATCCGGCGCGAGTAGGCGGGGCTGGCTCGTTGGTCCGCTCCAGCGAGGGAGACGACGACGCCGGCGCCGCCATCTTGGCCGGCGTATCCCCTTCTCCGAGGCCGGCGCTCGCTCCAGCGGTTTGCCGGCCTCGGAGCGGCCCGCAGCAGTGCTGGCCCCGTCGGCGGCTCGTCTTCGCCGCCCCAGATCCTGCGGCCTCCGTCGGTCTTCGCCCCCCGCTGTGGGCCCCCAGGTAAGGGCCCGGGACGGGACAGTATCCTCCCCGGATGCCCCCTTTTCCCTGGGCCCGGGTTTGGAAGGATACCGGGCGTGGAAGGCTTTGACCAATTCTGGAGCATGTACATTCGCAGCGGGTTCCCAGGAGTTGTCTTCGGGGCCAAAATTTTTCCAGGACAATAAGTAATATAGCTTTCCTCGCTGTCTTTTTGCATCCAGGACTTCGTCCACTTCAAACTCCGGATCGGGATCTGCGTCTAGATCCTCGGTTTCCTGCCGTTGAGGATGCCATCGAGACCCTCGAAAACTCTTCAATAAGGAAATATGGAAAGCGTTATGCACCCGCAGGGGACTAGGTAGCCGCAATCGATAAGTCACAGCTCCAAGTCGGGATTGGATTGCAAAGGGTCCAATGTACCGAGGTCCCAATCTACGGGAGGGCACCCGAAGCCGGAGGTATTTCGTGCTTAACCATACCTTCTGCCCTGGTTGCAAGACGGGAGCGGTTTTCCGATGCCGATCTGCGAAGGTCTTGTATTTGGTGGCTGCCCTCTGCAGTTGTTCTCGGGCCGTTTCCCAGACTCTTTGCAGATCTGCCAGAGTTTCATTAACCCTGGGGGTCGGAGATCCAGACGGGAAAGGTGCTGGAAGTCGAGGATGTCGTCCATACACCAAGAAGAATGGAGAGTCTCCCGAGGCCGAGTGGACACTGTGATTATATGCAAACTCGGCCCAAGGGAGTAGGGAGACCCAGTTATCTTGGCGTTTGTTGACAAATGCTCGTAAGAACCCTTTTAACGTTTGGTTCGTCCTCTCAACCATGCCATTGGTTTGGGGATGGTATGCTGATGAGAAATGGGTCTTCACCCCCAATGCAGTACACAAGGCCCTCCAGAAACGCGAGGTGAATTGGGGGCCTCGGTCACTAATAATCCGAAGAGGCAGCCCATGAAGTCGAAAAATGTGTTGAATGAAGAGTTGAGCTAATGCGACCGCCGAAGGAAGTCCCGGCAAGGGAACGAAATGGGCCATTCGGGAAAAACGGTCAATTACCACCCAAATCACCGTATGTCCCCGGGAACTGGGGAGGTCGGTGATAAAATCCATGGAAAGCTCCGTCCAGGGCCCCGTCGGTACGGACAGTGGTTGTAGCTTCCCCATGGGGGTCCCAATCACCGGTTTGGTCCGGGCGCACACAGGACAGGTGGTGACAAATTGAAGAATGTCCCGCCTCATCTGAGGCCATTGATACTGTCTGGTAATGAGACGCAGAGTCTTTTGATACCCAAAATGTCCCGCCCATCTGGACGAATGCCCCCATTGCATTACCTTCGCTCGTTCAGCGACCGGCACTAGTTCTCTCGTAGGAGCCACCTCCCCCACGGCCGTGCTGAGGCATGCCGGATCCAACATGGCATGGGTCTCCTTAGTCTCCTCTGGAACCTCAAATGCTCTGGAGAGGGAATCCGCAGGGGTATTTTGAGCAGCCGCCCGAAAAACTAATTGAAAATGAAATCTGGCGAAAAACAATGACCACCGGGCTTGTCGGGGATTGAGCCGTTGAGCCTCTTGTAGATACAGTAGATTCTTGTGGTCAGTGATCACTGTGAATCGATGTTCCGCTCCCTCCAGCAGATGTCTCCATTCCTGTAGGGCTAATTTCAATGCTAAGAGCTCTCTGTCCCCTACTGTATAATTACATTCCGCCGGGGAGAATCTACGAGAGAAGAAAGAGCAAGGCTGACGCCGGCCCTTAGAATTCACTTGCGAGAGGACCGCCCCGGCTCCCAACGCGGACGCATCCACTTCCACAATAAAGGGTTTGTCTGGATCCGGGGCTAATAAAATGGACGCTGAGTTGAATGCCTCCTTTACCTGGCGAAAAGCCACCTGCGCCTCGGGCGGCCAGTCCCGGACCTTCGCGTTTTTTCTAGTGAGCGCTGTCAACGGCGCCGTCAGTTGTGAATACTGGGGAATAAACTGGCGATAGTAGTTCGCGAATCCTAAAAAACGTTGCAGTGCTTTCAATCCCAGCGGTTGTGGCCATTCTCGAATTGCCCGGAGTTTGTCCGGTTCCATCTGTAGCCCCCCGGGTAACAGAATGTGTCCCAAAAATGGTAACGACCTCTGATGAAAAGCGCACTTGCTGAGCTTAGCAAACAGGCGGTATTGTCGTAACCGCTGCAGCACTGCGCGAACATGACCCACATGTTCCGCGGGGTTTTGGGAAAACACCAAGATGTCGTCCAGATAAACAATTACCGTGGAGTTCAGCAAATCCTCGAGCACAAAATTAATAAGTCGCTGAAACACCGCAGGGGCATTACATAGGCCAAATGGCATCACCCGATACTCGAAATGTCCCTCGTGGGTGTTAAAAGCCGTCTTCCATTCGTCCCCTCGCCGGATCCGCACTAAGTTGTAGGCCCCCCGTAAGTCCAACTTGGTAAACATCTGGACTCCTTGCAGCCTGTCAAAGAGTTCGGGAATGAGCGGTAGAGGAAAGCGATCCTTTACCGTGATGGCATTTAACCCCCGATAGTCGATACAGGGCCTCAAGGAGCCATCCTTCTTAGTAACAAAAAAGAATCCGGCCCCGGCCGGGGACGTAGAGGGCCGGATGAAGCCTCTTCGCAGATTCTCCCGGATGTACTCCTGCATAGCCTTGGACTCCCCTCGGGACAGGGCATACAGTCGGCCCCGCGGTGGCATGGTATCTGCCATCAAGTTAATGGCACAGTCAAACGACCGATGAGGCGGTAGAACCTCCGCCTCCACTGGACAAAACACATCTGCAAAGTCCCTATAGTCCATGGGCAGGGAGCCCAGCTCTATCCGCGCCCCCCCGGGCATACTAGTAAATGCGGGGCAGCTGTCGGTCCGGCCCTTACAACAGTTCTCCCGACAGGAACTACCCAAAGCTTGGATACTTCCCTTGGTCCAGTCAATAACAGGGCTATGACTCCGTAGCCAGGGCAATCCTAGAACCACTGGATGAATGGTCCGGGATAGTACCAGGAATTGGACTTCTTCCCGGTGATCCTCCCCCACCTGCAATTCCAAAAAGGAGGTAATCTCCGTGACTGGCTGCGGTAATGTAGTTCCCTGGATGGAGGTGATTTGCAGCGCCGGTCGCCGCGGGAGCGTGGGCCAGCCCATCTGTTGTAGCAGTTCGTACCCGATGAAGTTGCCCCCCGACCCAGAGTCCACAAGGGCCCGGGTCTGGATAGCGGTCTCGTGCCACCGGAGAATTACTGGCAGGGTGATCAAGGAATCCGGTAGGGGAGCGGAATGCCCCAAGATCCCTCCCCTCAAGGTGCCTTGGGGGAGACGTTTCCCGCCCGGGAGGGACAGGCTCGAATAAAATGTCCGGCCTCACCACAATAGAGGCACAGTCCGTCCCACAAGCGTTTTTTCCTGTCGGAAGGGGCCAGTCGTTGATGGCCCATCACCATCGGCTCCTCCCCATTCTCCTTGGAGTCTCGGTTCCCACGGCGAGGAGACGGCCCCTTAGTAGTCCGGGACGTTCCCCGTGCCCACTTCTGCCATTCCACCCGGGCTCTCGCACGCTCCTGGAACCGGGTATCTACGCGGATACAGAGCGAAATCAGGGCGTCCAGTTGGCCTGGGACCTCTCGCCCGGCCAATTCGTCCTTGATTCGTTCTTGTAACCCTTCCGTAAAGATAGCCATTAAGGACTCCGGGTTCCAACGGAGCTCCGTGGCTAAAGTCCGGAAACGAATGGCATAATCGGCCACCGTTCCCTCACCCTGATGAATTCGCAGCAGTTCCGATGCCACGGAAGATGGTCTCCCAGGAAGGTCGAACACCATACGGAACCGGCGCTGAAATTCACTATAATCATCCAAGATGGGGTCCTGTTGCTCGTTAAGTGGGGCCACCCAGGCCAGGGCCTTTCCTTCACATAAGCCCATGATATATCCCACTTTACTTTGATCCGAAGCAAATGTCTCCGGTTGCATCCGGAAGGCCAAGTTGCACTGATTGAGGAACCCCCGGCACCCTCCGGGGGCCCCATTATATCGCGCCGGCTCAGGGAACCGAGGTCCCGTGCGGAACCCTCCCGAACGGGGAGCCGCTGCGGCCCCCTGGACCACAGCGGCCTGGTTCTGTACCTGAAGCGTAGAAAGTTGAGAGCATACGTTCTGGAGCGCCCCCGACAGGGCGTTCAGCTGCTCCTGCTGCTGCTGAAGTACCTTGGCCAGGTCCCGTAGATCGGGCTGCGTAGGCGAGCTCATGGCTTCCGTTTCCTGTCCTGTTGTGGTTGTTGGTGAGCCCTTAGGTTCCCTGAGGCCTGGTAAGACCTCCGAGGACCGCCGTGCACCCCGAATCTTCACCCGCGGTGACCGCCGTTCACCGAGGGTTGAGCCCTCAGCTGCAGGCGGCCAGCAGGACTGCTGGAACCGCGGGGTGACGGTCGGCTTCGCTGGTAGTCAGCAACTCAGTCTCTAGAGGGCAGCTAGCAAGGACGGCTAGCGCAGAAAAGGACACAGTCTCTGAAGGTGGCTAGCAAGGACGGCTAGCTGAAGAGGACACAGTCTCTGAAGGTGGCTAGCACGGACGGCTAGCTGAAGAGGACACAGTCTCTGAAGGTGGTTAGCAAGGACGGCTAGCTGAAGAGGACACAGTCTCTGAAGGTGGCTAGCACGGACGGCTAGCTGAAGAGGACACAGTCTCTGAAGGTGGCTAGCAAGGACGGCTAGCTGAAGAGGACACAGTCTCTGAAGGTGGCTAGCACGGACGGCTAGCTGAAGAGGACACAGTCTCTGAAGGTGGCTAGCAAGGACGGCTAGCTGAAGAGGACACAGTCTCTGAAGGTGGCTAGCAAGCACGGCTAGCTGAAGAGGACACAGTCTCTGAAGGTGGCTAGCACGGACGGCTAGCTGAAGAGGACACAGTCTCTGAAGGTGGCTAGCAAGGACGGCTAGCTGAAGAGGACACAGTCTCTGATCCACTGTGTGGGCTTCTGACGAACGAAACGGAAGCACTGGACTCTTCCCGTTTCGTTGTTTAAATCCCCCGCCCGTCCATCCCCATCAAGCAGCTGGAGCCAATCCCCCCGGCCTAGGCAGGCAAGGGAGGCCTGGATTGACCAGCCTGCTCGGCGGGCGGGGTCTCCTTGTCGATGCGCCAATCCGGCACGAGTAGGCGGGGCTGGCTCGCTGGTCCGCTCCAGCGAGGGAGACGACGACGCCGGCGCCGCCATCTTGGCCGGCGTATCCCCTTCTCCGAGGCCGGCACTCGCTCCAGCGGTTCGCCGGCCTCGGAGCGGCCCGCGGCAGCGCCGGCCCCGTCGGCGGCTCGTCTTCGCCGCCCCGGATACTGCGGCCTCCGTCGGTCTTCGCCCCCCGCTGTGGGCCCCCAGGTAAGGGCCCGGCACGGGACAATAGGCGTCCAAATCAGTATAATCAAAACCCGATTTTGGACATCTCCAACTGCAGTCCGCCGCAAGGACGTCCAAATTTCAGGGGGGTGTGTCGGAGGCGTAACGAAGGCGAGACTTAGGCGTGCCTAACACTTGGATGTCTTTGACCCATAATTGAAAAAAGCAAGGACGTCCCTGACGAACACTTGGACGTTTTCACCTGGACATGTTTTTTTTACGAATAAGGCACAAAAAGGTGCCCAAAATGACCAGATGACCACCGGAGGGAATCGGGGATGATCTCCCGTTACTCCCCAGTGGTCACTAACCCCCTCCCACCCTCAAAAAACATCTTTAAAAATATTTTGTGCCAGCCTCAGATGTCATACTCAGGTCCATGACAGCGCGTGAAGGTCCTAGGAGCAGTTTTAGTGTGTACTGCAGTGCTCTTCAGACAGGCGGACCCAGGCCCATGCCCCCCCTACCTGTTACATTTGTGGAGGAAACAGCGAGCTCTTCAAAACCCACCACAAACCCACTATACCCATATATAGGTACCCCCTTTCACCCGTAAGGGCTATGATAGTGGTGTACAGTTGTGGGTAATGGGTTTTGGGGGGTTCAGCACGCAAGGTAAGGGAGCTATGTTCCTGGGAGCATTTTATGAAGTCCACTGCAGTGCCCCCTAGGGTGCCTGGTTGGTGTCCTGGCATGTCAGGGGGACCAGTGCACTACAAATGCTGGCTCCTCCCACGTCCAAATGGCTTGCATTTGGACGTTTTTGACATGGATGACTTTGGTTTTGAAAATCACCGAAAGTCAGAAATGTCCAAATCTTGGGATGTCCAAATTTAAGGATTTGGATGTCTCTGACGGTATTTTCGAAACGAAAGATGGACGTCCATCTTTTTTTTGAAAATACGGTTTTCCCCGTCCCTGGATTTCGACGTTTTGCAAAGACGTCCAAATCGCAACTTGGACGTTTCTTTTGAAAATGCCCATGTCCCCTTAAGTGGCTAACCTGTTAATGCAGTATTTTGGAAACAAATGGATTAAGTCAAATTCTTTTTCTGCGTACATCAAAATCTGGTTACACTTTATCGAGATGTGTTTATGGCATGGACTGGTTCAGAAGGGTCTTTATTGGCATTCGATACATGGTTAAACACATGTCATTGTAGTATACAGTTTAGCATTACATATCATAGAAGTCTGCTTTCTTTGTTGGATGTCCAAATGATGAAGAACAATTAAGGTTTTTTAACCATGGTTTACAGAAAAGTGACTAAAGCACGTTTCTACATTATTCAAGTAGTCATCCTCTGTGATAAAAAGTAGCTTAGCTTACACTTATTTATTTTAGATTTTGCTCACACCTTTTCAGTAGTAGCTCAAGGTGAGTTGCATTCGGGCACATTGGTTATTTCCCTTCCCTGGACGGCTCACAATCTAAGGGTCCTATTTACTAAGGTGCATTAATGTTTTTAGCGAGTACTAATGCTAAAAACATCCATATATTCCTATGGGTGTCTCTAGCATTAACCCGCACTAAAAACACTAGCACGCCTAAGTAAACAGGGTACTAAGTTTGTACCTGAGGCAATGGAGGGTTAAGGGGCCCTTTTACTAAGCTGCATAGGTGCCTATTCGCGTCCTACACACATCAGTTTTGAACTACCGCCCGGCTATCGTGTGGCCTGGGCTGTAATTTCATTTTTTACATGCATCCACTAAGCACGCTGGAGATTTTCCAGCTTGCGGTGGTAATCAGCATTGTATGTGCGTAGACTATTACCACCCGGTTAACACATGAGACTTTACTGCTAGGTCAGTGGGTGGCGGTAAGGTCTCTGGCCCAAAATGGACACGCGACAATTTTTATTTTGCCGCATGTCCATTCAGCCCCCCCCCCCCCCCAAAAGGCCTTGTTTGCAGGTGCGCTGAAAAATGGACTTGTGTGCGTCCAGTACATGTGTCTACATCAGCACAGGCCACTTTTTGGTGCACCTTAGTAAAAGGACCACTAAGTGACTGACTTGCTCAAGATCACAAGGAGCAACAGTGGAATTTGAACCAGCCACCTGTGGATGTTAAGAGCAGTGCTCAAACCACTAGGCCACTCCTCCACTCCTTGCTCAAATTCTTGCGATACCATTGTGTCTTCTCAGAATTGGATGATTTCAAACGACAAACATGGGATTTGAAAAAATGCCTTGTAGATTGGATATCTTCACAAGATATTGAAGAAAGCATATGACAGTTCCACATTTCAGAATAGAGATTTATTGTTTTGTAAACATTGTAATGAAGATCCGAGGCAAGCTCTAATGTGTTTGCACTAATCTCCTAGAATTGAAAAGATTGTGCACATATTGAGCAAACATTGGCAGGTTTTGTCTTTGCAACCAGCTTTTCAAGAGTTAGATTTGAGCTTTGTTTTTAGTAGTCATCGGAACTTAAAGGAATTGCTAAGTCCTTCTGATATTGAAAGGACAGTTTCTATGGAAAAAAAAACATCAGGCAGCCATTCTAAATGTAACAACTGTAAAATTTGTGCTATTACTTTAGAACTGGTAAATCAGAATTAATAGTCCCACAATTTTTAAATAGCGGGGGTAAAGAACATCAGTGAGTTTCACAAACCCAGCGCTCAGTACTTCACTCAAAGATGTTAATAGATTGAGTCATAATTTTCTCCAGCTTCTCCTACTATTTCTGGGGTTGTGCATCTGTTTCTCAATCTACTTTTTTCTTCCTGAATAACAATGTTATAAATAATTTGTTACATTTGTTTTGATTCCTCTGTACCTGTTAGTCACATTGAACTCATTGTACGGGAAAATCTGGGATGTAAATCTCCATAAATAAATAAATAAATGAATAAATCAACCAACCAACCAATCAACAATTGTGGTCAAGAAGCCTTGGTAGCAACTTTGTTTCACACTAGAACATAGCCTAGTGTTTCGCTCAATTTGTCATCGGCTTCAAAATAACATTCACAGTTGCTTTTGTCACTTAAATGCTATCTTAATATCACTTTAATATCAAAAATTACTTATCTTAATATTTTAAATACTTCTCTTGAATATTACTTCTTTTATTGTCAAGGACCTCCACCAACATGACCTCCACCAACATGAATCATGTTTCGCAAGGCTGCGTCAGGGTATGGTCCTACAAAATAATAAAACAGAACTTCCATCCTAAAACCCAACAACTTTTAAAACAAGTTTATAAATAACACATACCTATGTCTGCACTACCCTAATGTCTAGTGCCGGTATTTAAACTTCAAAATGGCGCCAGTAATAGCGACACCTTTCTTATACAAACACTCAAGGCTCAATCTGCCAATAACATGTTGCCCAGCTAGAAACAGACCAATCAAAGTTCACATCAACGAAGCCCAATTGATTTCTAAATTAAGATTGCCAGGTGCCACTATATCTAGTATATATATTCATCTCTGTTCTTTATAGTTAAGTAGCTAACTGACATCACCCCCTCACAACCCAAGTGCACCTGCTCCAAAACCTGCCACCGTATGTCCCTTATCCATCCAATGTGCCACCAGAGGAGCCTGTCTATTACCACAACTAATCCTGGACTTATGTTCAGTAAGTCTAACTTTAACCTGCCTGGATGTCCTACCAACGTAGAGCAATTGGCATGGGCATTGTATGGCATAGATCATATTATGAGATTCACAGTTGGTGATATCCCATGACACAATTGCCTTACCACTACCAGGCGGCTCTCAAGATTGACCAATTATGGCAGATGTACACCACTGACAATCCCCACAAATCATATGCCCTTGTATGGGGTCAAACTGCAATGGGTAATCTATCCTCCTTTATGTCAGTATTTCAGCTATCATCTGCCCCCTCTACTACTACTTATCATTTCTATAGCTCTTCTTGATGCACCCAGTGCTGGTAGGCAATTAAAGGACTGTCCTGAAAACACTGATAGATCTTCAACACATCCCAATATTTAAAAATTAAAGATACTACCAATGATATGTGGGTAGTATAGGGAAACACAGCTACTATCCTATCCTGAATTTGTATACCTTTATAATGTAGAAGAGCCTCTCGCTGTGCAAACTTCACTCAATAATAGGTTTTCCTAATAATAGAGTTAGAATAACCCCTATCATGGAGGCGCTCACTTAAAAGATTATCATGGTACTCAAACTCCAATAAAGTAGAGCAGATCCTGCTTATCCAGAGGAATTGACTCATGGGTAAATTGCTTCATAAATTATATGGATGAAAACTCCCAAAATGTAAAAGTGTATTCCTCACTACAACCTTCCTAAATAAAGTGGTCTGGATGGAAGACCCCGTCGTCCTATGTAATTAGACGTCAAGAAAGACTAGCTGTGTGGGGCTCGATGTCACTGTAAACTAGACTTTATCAAATTAAGCCACCCCCACAAATTGCTGCAATGCCTCATTCCCCCCCCCCCCCCCATTTCCAAATGAAAAATACATCATCAAGGATTCTTTTCCAACATCTAATATTACCAAACCAATGAATGGAGTACAAGTAAGTCTCTTCAAAACTTGCAACTACCAATTTAGCTACCGATTGTATAACACTGTCTGGAACATCAAAGTGTGCAAGTTATACAATACTGTAAATGGCCTGTGCCCTTGCTGCATTTAAGTTGTATCGCTCCATGATGCGACTGCACCTCAAGTATTGTGTCCAATTCTGGTCGCCGCATCGCAAAAAACATATAAAGGAATTAGAGAAGGTGCAGAGAAGGGCGACGAAAATGATAAAGGGAATGGAACGACTTCCCTATGAGGAAAGGCTGAGAAGGTTAGGGCTCTTCAGCTTGGAGAAAAGGTACCTGAGGGGTGATATGATAGAAGTCTACAAGATAATGAGCGGATTAGAGCGGACAGATGTGAAGCGTTTGTTTACAGTTTCAAACAACAACAAAACCAGGGGACACAAGATGAAGCTAGAATATGGTAGATTTAAAACAAATAGGAGAAAGTTTTTCTTTATTCAACATGAAGAGACTCTGGAACTCGTTGCTGGAGAATGTAGTGACAGCAGCTGGCCTTATGGAATGTAAAGGGGGTTTGGACAGATTCCTGAAGGAAAAGTCCATTGTACATTATTAAATTTTTTTTTTTTTTTTTGGGGGGGGGGGGAGGGTTGCCGGGTTCTTGAAGCCTGGATTGGCCGCTGTCGGAGACAGGATGCTGGGCTTGATGGACCCTTGGTCTTTTCCCAGTATGGCGGTTCTTATGTACTTACGTACTCTCCGAATTATTCCTGCTTTATGGCTGGTGTGACTACAGATGCCTAAATATAAGCTATGCCGATGCTGGGTTACACTAGTATTCTGTAACACAATCTGGGCACCCAGATGCCATTATAGAATAGGTGCTCCCTGCATTGTATCAGGGCACCTATAAGGAGGTGCTCATGTATACAATTGCCATCTTAGGGGCCCTTTTACAAAGCGGCGGTAAGCCCAATGCGAGCTTTCCGCACGCTAAGCTGGAGCTACTGCCAGCCCAACGCAGACACCGGCGGTAGTTCCAGGCCCAGCTCGTGCTATTTCCTGTGCTTTGGAAAATAGGGCTGTATTTTTTAGTGTGGTGCTAACCACATTTTTGGGATCTTGCCGGGTATCTGTGACCTGGATTGGCCACTGTTGGAAACAGGATGCTGGGCTCGATGGACCTTTGGTCTTTCCCAGTATGGCAATACTTAAGTACTTAACCCGGCGGTGATTGGCAGCCCTGCACGCTACCCGGTTACCGCCGGATTAGCACGGGAGCCCTTACCGCCACCTCAGTGGGTGACGGTAAGTGCTCCCTCTCGCAAGTCCACACGGTAAGAGCAATCTAACCACATGGCCATGGCTAATAGATAAGATTTCTTAACAGTAGTTATGATGTTTCAGTGGTGAGATCTGTGTAGACAGCACTGAATCTTAAGGAAGAAAAATGTGTCTTCATGTCTCCAACAAAGCCTTGTCTGCTTTCTCAAATAGAAAAAGCAGGATGTACAGGAATGCACTGGAATGTATGGCAGTCTATTAATGGTGTCATGGCTGTCCACTGATTGGATCTTTTATTTTCAGTATTTTTGTAGAGATTTGAACATGTGTTCATGTCTGCCATATGTTAGCATGTTATCATATATATATAGAATTTTCAGCAGTTCTGATTTTCCCATTTTAGCTGTCTTCCTGCTGGTGTTGTCAATCAGCATGTTTCTTGTTGCTTAGCTCAGCATAACTATCTTTTTGTCTGAACACTTGTAACTGACAATCAGTTTTTGGTTCTTTTAGTCGCAGAAACAGCCTATTCTAGTACCAGTTCAGAAAATAAACTTATTTCCTCATCCTTCAATTTTTTTTCTGCCTGGAGGAAAGGAGAAACAGGGATAATATAATACAGACATTCAAATATTTGAACGGTATTAATATACAAATAAACCTTTTGCAGAGACAGGTGGTAAAACTGGAGGACATGAATTTAGGTTGCAGGGGAGCCAACTCAAGAAAAATGTCAGGAAGTACTTTTTCACACAGAGGGTGGTGGATACCTGGAATGCTCTCCCACAGGAGGTGGTGGAGATGAAAACGGTAACGAAATTCAAAAATACATGGGATAAACACAAAAGAATCCTGTATGGAACCAAACAAGCTTAGCGGTAATTAGATGACAACATCAGTAATTGGGACGCAAAGTCGGTGCTGGTCAGACTTCTGTGGTCTGTGCCCTGATTATGGCTGGATAGATTCAGCTTCGGTAGATATAATAGGCATCTCTGAGACCTGGTGGAAGGAGGATAACCAGTGGGGGGGACACTGTCATACCGGGGTACAAATTATATCATAATGATAGTGTGGATCAAATTGGTGGAGGGGTAGCATTGTATATTAACGAGAGCCTTGAATCAAATAGATTGAAAATTCTGCAGGAAACAAAACACTTCTTGGAATCACTGTGGATTGAAATTCCATGTGTAAAGGGGAAAAGGATAGTGATAGGAGTGTACTACCGTCCGCCTGGCCAGGATGAACAGACGGATGCAGAAATGTTAAAGGAAATTAGGGACGTAAACAAACTGGGCGACACGATAATAATGGGTGATTTCAATTACCCCGATATTGACTGGGTAAATGTAACATTGGGGCACGGGTAAATCATGCTGGCACAGTAACCCACAGTAATGGTAGCACTTAATGCACCTCAGTTTTAGGAGTTAAAATTTGTTAGCATAGGATTTAAAGAGTAGTGTGGTAACCCAAGCACACATTCATGCACATTTTTGTCTGTGGAAACCCTTCCTGCAAGGGTCATTTCACTGTTCACACAAAAATGTGTGCAAAACACAAGACTGACAAGGGAACAAACCTTGTTCAGAATTGAAGCGGGATTGATCACTTCACTGACATGGGACCAACCATTGGTTTGCCTCCTTATTAGATTCGCCTCTTAACGTAGAAACATAGAACATGACGGCAGGGAAAAGCCAAATGACCCATCCAGTCTGCCCATCCTCAGTAACCACTAACTAACTCTTCCTTTCTTAAAAGATCCCACATAATCAAATTCTGACACAGTCCTGGTCTCCACGACCTCCACTGGGAGGCCATTCCTAGAGGCCTTGTACTATCCACATGTGGATGAAAAGACAAATACACTTGCCTAACATCATCAATTATATGGTCCTAGTTGCAATTTTATATTAACCTAAAATGAAGTAAGTTCCTTAAGGTGTACAACAAAATTCAAAAACCTCCACATTAGTTTTCTTTTATACATGATCCCTTTTTTTGTTTTAGATTTTAATTTTGTTCATTGTGTTCTTTGTTTTTCTTCTTTTTGCCTTTCCCATTCGTTCAAATTTTTTTTTTTATGTCTTCGTATTCCTCTCCCACCAGCTTCTCTCCCTGTTTCCATCCTCTTTTTTTTTTTTTTTTCTTTCCTTCTCTGAAGTTTCTTCCCCTTCTTCTGACTAGTCTTCCTGTCCCTCCAGATTCTTTCCCCCTTCCTTTCCTTCCCTCCAGTCACTCCACTTCTACATGGTAGGAGGAAGGCAGGGTGTGAACTTGCCATCTTTTACCATAATAATCTCCAATTTTCATTTGTCACATTTGTAAATTTGCCTTATTCTAGGCATTCATTATTTGTTTTAATGGTAGTTCTTAGGAACCTTGGTATCTTCTTTTGCTATACTGTCCACTGACGTTATCTTCCTCTGGGGACTCTCAGTTGACTTCTTTTATAAATATACGGTGATATTCACAAGTCCTGCATCACTTGGCCGAGATCTGTTTTTAGCAGTTTAAAACACATTTTGAATCTGTATAACTGACTAGTTTATGTTCTTTTGTTTTAGTTTTCATTCTGGGTTATTATATACCATCACTTGCAATATACCCTACTTTTGACACCTACTGTAGCCCTAAGTATAAGCATCAAACATGTTACTGATTTGCTATTTTGAATTTCCACATTTTTATCAGTTGCATTGACAGTTCCCTTGTTGTAACTAAAGGTTGACCAAATTTCAGCTTTGGTTTCAGTTACGGTGCCAAAACCAGCCCCAAATTCTTTTTCTTCCTGGTTTTGACGAAAAAGTTATTCAGATTTTTGGCCGTGTTTTTGGGTTTGGCTGAAAATGACCATAGGTTTTCGGTGGAAGCTGAAAATATATGCTTTGTCCTGTTTCCTGTTTGTGTCTCTCTCCCTCCTCTGCCTCCCCACTATCTGTAGGCCTCCTGGGCCCACCAGGGCCAATCCCTGGTGGTCTAGGGATATAGTTGGGGCAGGAGCAGGTCCCAGCTATTCCTGCCCATACCAGTTCTGCTCTCAAAATGGCTGCCATGACTGGGACATCGCTCCTGCCCTGACTACATCACAATACCACCAGAGATTGTAGGGTAGTCTGGGGGGGGTGGGGCTAGCAAGTGCTTACTAAAGCTTAAACTGGCTTATTGCAGGACATACTCAGGTGTCCTGCAGTAATTTCCAAATGTGCACGTGGTTATGGTGTGCTAAAAATGTTTATTGCTAAGGGGGGCACATCTAGGTAGCAGAGAATGGGTGTTTCTGTGTGAATCGGTGCAGCTGCATTACTGCGCACTAACTGATTAATGCAGGATTACCATGTGAGCCCTTTCTGCCTACAAAATAGGTGTCAGTAAGTGCCAATGTGATAATACATTTTTTAATGGCTGTACGCGATTAGCAACATTTAGCACATGGTCATTAATTCAAAAATAGGAAAATAGCCATTTTACAGCTAGGGTAAAAAAGGCCTTAACGTGCAGGAAAAACTCACACTAGGGCGCAATAAGGCCACTTTTTACTGCAGCTTAGTAAAAGGACCTCATAGCGTTCGGAACACTATAGGGACAACAGCAAAAACACCAACATGTACTTGCATAGAATGCCCCGTTAGGTATCCCACAAACCAAGAATACACCACTTCTCTAAACCCTAATAAAGTCGGCCCAACAGAATGCCAAAATTCACTGTATCAAACACAGATTAAATATCCAAAGTAACAAAACAGTATTGCACATTATTATCCATCTGTCAATGAAGTACATCCACAGAAGATAACAATATCTTAGTACTGTGTGCTCGCCCAAAACCGTACTGATGCGGATCCATTAACTGATTCACCTCAACAAATTCCATCATCTGATAACAGCATCTTCTCAATAACTTTAGCCAAACATGGCAACATAGAAATCAGCCTTTAATTAGACACTACCGAAAGGTCTAAGATTTCCTTCTTCAATAACGGCCTTACCATTGCAGTCTTAGAAAAAGAAAATTATTTTGATTTGCTTAAGGCCAAATTCACCAGAAATGTCAGTGCTGGTGTAACTTGCTCCCTCATAGAGATGAACAAGGGTTATACAGAGATTTTGTAGGCATTAATGTTTTTAAAACCTCAATCAACTCAGATTCAGTCAAAAGTATCCCGGATGTTACCATCACTCATCTCCTCCTCCCCCTCCTCAGTAAGCGACTGCTCACCCATATGTTGTACAATCAATTTTGCTTTGAAACTAAAATAGTCAGCAAATACCTCTTAAGGATCTCTCTCCCCACCAAGACACGGAACTTGTTTTCATGTGGCCTATTTATAGCATCCTTAGAGCTTCTTTTACAAAGCCGTGCTGGTGATTAGCCGCGCACCAAGTGTGATGAAGCCCATTCGATTCCTATGGGATTTGGCACTTGGAATCACTACCGAGGCTCTGTAAAAGAAGCCCTTAATCTTTGCCTAATAATAATCATTTTTTAACCATGCCACAAACATATAAATATTATGCAAGGTGAATCTTAAAGTAATCATAATCATCAGTATGCCTTATTTTATGCCAAATTCTTTCTGCGTGTCTCGGTTCATGATGTAAACCCATTATAGCCGCATTCTTCCAGGGACAAAAAATTATGCTCTTATTAATAGTTTCTTCAACTATTGTAACACATTAAATAATGGACTCCCTCAACACTGTCTTAATCATCTTCAGACTATCCAGAACACCCACAATTAGCCTTTATGCCTCTGTGTCATGCTAGTAAGACTGATCATGTCTCACCTCGATTAAAAGAGAGTCATTGGCAACCCAGTAGCCTATAGGGTGTACAGTCTAAGATTCTTATTCTGTTTTTTGATATACTGTGTACTTTGAATCAACCTCTATTTTCAGTTGCCTTATTCCACATTACAGCATGGGCCTTACGCTCGCAGAATGATAGATTGTTGTATGTCCCTCCACCCTCAAAAGCAAAACTGGAAGTCACTTGACATTTCTTCATTATACATCTCGGCTCCTTCTCTTTCTAAATATCTGTGTACTGATTGCACTGCCTAGATTTAAGACATGCCTCAAAACTTTGTTTTTCTTTTGCATTTGGGGTAGATTTCTTTAGTGAGTTCACTCCAGATATCAGCTCAAATTTGATCATTTTATGATTACTGTTTCCCAGCGGATCCAACACCATTACCACTCGTACCATGCCCTGTATGCCACTAAGAAAGATTTGTGCTAAATTAGTATTCTGAAAAGGGCATTCTGCATGGAGCACCCTTTACCGAATAGTAGAATAGTAGCTTAGTGTGGATCTCACGCCTAACTTTAGGCGCGGCACTTAAGCCTGCCAAATCATTGTGTAAATGCTGCTGCTCAACTAATGGAAATTTAGCACACAAATGACATTATTCTATAACATTGCGTCTAAATTCTGGGAATGCCCCTGACCTGTCCATCTCTCCTATAGCAATGCCTCCTTTTGAGTTGTGCATTATGAATTTTAGGTGCATTGTTATAGAACTTGGTGTGGAGCAGATCTGTGTAATGCCCAATTATTGCCAATTAAGTACCTGTTTACATCAGTTGATGATGACTAACTAATTAGTTTGCGTGGGGATCTGTGATTTGCACGCAAAATTCTGTGCCAAACTTTTGGGCATCCTATATAGAATCCAGGGGATGGCAATTGAGGCCTGGAAGTATTTGAGACTGCTGTAGCTTTGGGAGATCATGTGTGTGAATGAGCCATTTCTGGTTAAGTAGTGAAGCGTCTGTTTACGCTTTCCAAAAATACTAGGACTAGGGGGCTTGCAATGAAGCTACAATGTAGTAAATTTAAAATGAATCGGAGAAAATGCTTCTTCACTCAACGTGTAATTAAACTCTAGAATTCATTGCCAGAGAATGTGGTAAAGGCGGTTAGCTTAGCGGAGTTTAAAAAAGGTTTGGACGGCTTCCTAAAGGAAAAGTCCATAGACCATTATTAAATGGACTTGGGGAAAATCCACTATTTTTGGGATAAGCAGTATAAAATGTTTTGTACTTTTTTGGGATCTTGCCAGGTATTTGTGGAAACAGGATGCTGGGCTTGATGGACCTTTGGTCTTTCCCAGTATGGTAACACTTATGTACTTATGTAGTATTCTATAAGTATGTGCCTAGATGTATGGTGCCTTTGTTGTGAATGGGCATTCACATGGACAGAGCAAGGGCAGGGCACATAATTACACATATAGATGATAAAACCTTATAATGTATGCGCAATCTTTTGCAAGCTAGGTGCAACATTTACATCAGCTCTGTATAACGAAGTGTCTACTCAAAATATTAATTAAGCCTTAATTAAGCCTTATGATAGCAACATCTATTTTTCTATATAGAATAGGCTTTAAATAAGTGCTTTTCTGGTGCCTACATCTAGGCACCCCATTATAGAATTATCCTCTAAGAGGGTAGTAATTGTATAACGAAGTGTCTACTCAAAATATTAATTAAGACACCTATTTAAGCCTATTTTGAAAAGAAAAGTAGCACCTACTTTTCTTTATAAAATTCTAGTGCTATTGGTCAAAAGGTGCCTTGATTTCTTAGTGTTATTGGTCAAAAGGTGCCTTGATTTCTGGTCTAGACACTTACACCAGCCATGGAGCTTGTGTAAATGCCTGCACCTAGATATTAGCAAGAATGCATGTAAATCATATTTTATAATATACACATGTATTTGTATGTTCTGCCCAAACTCCATCCATGTTCAAGCCCACCATGAAAGCACAAACTATCTATGGATTTTATAAAAGTTGCCTAAAATTGGATGCTGATCCCAGGTTGGTGCCCAAAATAATTAGTTAATGGACTCCAATGATTTAATTATTGGAGCTAGCAATAATTAGTTGACACTAATTATGATTTGGTTTGCTGATCTGGCTTTGCGCTATTCTGTAACAATGGGTGCCTAAATTGGATCACACACAACTCAAAATGGGCATGGCCTTGGGAGGGGCATGGGTGGGTCATGGGCATTCACAAAAGATGTGCACAGTGTTACAGAATAGCAGGGATCCACATCCAATTTGCACGGCAGGCTTTACACAAGGTTTCAGCTGGTGTAAGTCCTCGTGCCCATAGTTGAGTGCCAATTTCAGTGTCCGTAGTTGAGTACCAAACTCAGCACTCAACATTATTCTATAAAGGGTGCTCATTCCAAAGTACCCTTTATATAATAGCATTGTGTGCCAAATTTTGTGGGCACCGAATTTTCAGTGCCATTTTATAGAATCTGGCCTTATATGAACAGTGTACGTACTTTTACACTGATCTGTATAAGAGGTCATTTATATGAATAAAATACTGACATTTACATGTGTTGCCCCCTATGTGTGAATAGCAGTGGGGTGGTCACCAGTGATTTTCAGAGGCATTATCCAGATAATACCTCTGAAAGTCATCAGATAGAATCTGCCAATGCTTAATACACACCTCATCTGCCTTTTTTTTTTTTTTTTTTTTTTTTTTTTTGCAGTTGAGCAACGAGAACCTGCGAATGTAACCCAAAAAGAGGAATCGGCTGGAAATATGGAAGTTGTGCCACCAGAGGAGACTGATAAAGGCCATGTTGAAAATGGGCAGAAAGAGGCTGAAGAAGCCAATGAAGAGATGTCAATGCTAGAAGAAAAAGTGGAAGACCTGGAACAAACAAGTGAACCACAGTCTAATGAAGTTGGATTCAAAAAAGTTTTCAAATTTGTTGGGTTCAAATTTACCATGAAAAAAGAAAAGACAGATAAATCTGAACCTGTGCAATTACTGACTGTAAAGAAAGATGAAGTAGAAGCAAATGGAACACATGAACTTGAAGAAGTCAAGTCGGATATGCCAGAGGAAGCCAAACCAAATGAAGATATGACTGACTTTGTAGATACAACTGACAAAGCATCTCAGAGTACAGATAGCCCAACACACCTGCTTCCTGAGAAGACAGATGAAGCTACTAATGAACCAGCTGAAGCTACTGATGCAGCAGAACAAAAGGAGCCTAACAAATCACCTGAGTCACCAACTAATCCAATAGTCAATGAAACCTCCTCATCCTTTAAAAAGTTCTTCACTCAAGGGTGGGCAGGATTACGAAAAAAGACAAGTTTCAAGAAGTCCAAAGAAGAAGAGCAACAGGTTGCTATGAAAAATGAAAAAGAAGAACAGGAAGAAAAAAAAGAAGTGGCAGATATTCTTGTAGAAGCTGTTGAGGAAAGAGAAGTGGTGGTTGAGAAAGAGAGACCTTCTGGTGAAGAACCACTTCCACAAGAGGCACCTGAAAGTGTTACCAAAGACTCTAGAGTATCATTAAATGAAAATCAAGCTGAGGAATATAACATAATTGAAAATATGGAATTGCCCACTAAAGAGAAATTAGAACAAGCAGAAGAAGAGAAATTACAACAGGATGAAGAAAGGAAAGTATCACCTGCAATGATGACTGAAACCAGTGTAGGAACACTAGACAGGAAAGAAACAGAAATTCTGGTCAGTACTGTTGAGGTCACAGAAAAAGATCAGGTGGCTGACTATAAATTAGCTGTTGGTTCTCTGAACTTTGAGCAATCAAGTGAGGTCATTCCCAAAGTGCAGGAAGTTGAATCCTCAAATGAACTACCAGAGGCTAAAGAAATGTCAGACTCGGTAATTGACTGCCAGATCCAACAAACTGATTCAAGTCCTGAACATACACCTGCCCACAAAACCGTAGAAGGTATTTCCAGTGAAGCTGATTTGTTGTCCTCACAAGAGAAAATTAAATTACAAGGCAGCCCCTTAAAGAAGCTTTTTACAGGCAGTGGTTTGAAAAGGCTTTCAGGAAAGAAACAAAAGGGAAAGAAAGAAGAAGATTCAAAGGTAGAGGAGGCAGCAGAACACTTGCATTCCTCATCTGAACCCTCAGAAAGTCAAGTAGCAGATAAAGGTGATAGTTCACCCTCCTCCCCTGAAGAGTTAGCAGAAGTATCGTCTGTGGAGAAAGCTCTAGTAGATGAAGCACAAATTGCTGAAACTGAAGGCGAAGGAACCACCTCTGATGGAGAGAGGAAAAAAGATGGAATAACAACATGGGCATCATTTAAAAAGTTGGTTACCCCTAAAAAACGTGTTAAAAGGCCTTCTGAAAGTGACAAAGAAGATGAACCTGAAAAACCAAAAAGTGCTACCATGTCTTCTACTGAAAGTGCTGCCTCTGTTGAAAATCAGGAGGAGAACAAAATAAGTGGTGAGGAGCAAAAACCTGACAAAAGCACAGAAGAGACAAAGCGCAAGGTTGATAGCTCTGTCTCTTGGGAAGCTTTAATCTGTGTTGGGGCCTCCAAAAAAAGAGGAAAGAAATATTCAGAGTCTGATGAGGATGAAGCACAAAAGCCTCTTGAAGAAAGTCAAAAGATAGATGATGAAGTAATTAGAAGCAAAGAAGTAGAAGCTCCACCTACCAGTGGCCAAGATATCAATCAAGCACAAGGAAGTTCATCACCAGAACAAGCTGGAAGTCCTTCTGAAGGTGAAGGTGTTTCAACCTGGGAATCATTCAAACGATTAGTGACTCCAAGAAAAAAGTCAAAAACCAAAATGGAAGACAAAAGTGAAGAATCTGCCGCAGCTCTGAATACAGAACATTCTACATCAGATGGTGAGCCTGGAAAAGAAGAATCCTGGGTGTCATTTAAAAAATTAATCCCTGGTCGCAAGAAGAAAAAGTCAGATGGGAAACAAGAATATACTTCTGCTGAAAAAGTTGTAGAGGAGGCTGCAGGGGCAGAAGCTGCTGAAGAAGACTCTGATGTTCCAGCTGTGGTTCCTTTGTCAGAGTATGAGGCAGCTGAGCAGGAAAAGACTGAGGCTTTGCAAGCAATAGATGCTGCGAATATAAAGAGAGAAATTGCTGCGCAAGACGTTAATAATGAGGAACCCAGTGAAGGACTGATGCATGCTGTTACAGTGACACTAGTGGAAGGAGCAAGAGCTGTCACCAGTATTGAAGAGAGATCTCCATCGTGGATAAGTGCCACAGTAACAGAGTCTATTGAACAAGCAAATGAGTGTGAAGAAATACAACAAAGTAGGCATCCAACAGAAACAAAAATCATTGTTGAAGAAACTATTGTTACTAAAACTATTCCACAGACTACAAAAGAAATAAGCGAAGATCTACTTACTAGTGAGATGGAGATAACTCAAGAAGCAGTAACAGCTCTAGAAGAGGCAGCAGAAATATCCTGTGCAGAAGAGACAACAGAAATGGTTTCAGCTGTTTCACAGTTAAGTGAATCACCTGTTACCACTGAAGAAACTACACCTGTTCAAGAGGAAGAAGAGAGTCAAAAAAGTTTAGAAGATCTGAAGAAAGAAACACAGGAAATTCTTCAAGAAGTTGCAGAAAAGGTCAGACTTTCAGAAGAAGCCTGTATGGAAACTGAAGTGAAAGATGAACGAAGTGAAGAAGTGAATATTGTACAATCATCTGTATTTATTGAAGGCTTTGAGCAGAAAGAAGCAAAGACAGCTGAGACTGGGAAAGTAGAATGTTCAAGCAGAAGTACTGAAGGCATAAAGGAAGTTGAAGAAAGCATCAGTGAGGGTGAGTCAAAGATGATTTTTGAGACATACTGTTTGACAGAGAAATGTGTTCCAGAGTTTGGAAATTATGAGGTCAATCATGAAGGTACAATACTATGTGAAAAGCAGAATGACCTACACGAAGAGACAATTAAACATCAAAGTGCAGAAGAAAGAGAAAAAATTCTCAAGGTAGAGAAGAAACAAGATGTGAAAGAAAATATTTTTTATAGCACTACTACAGTAACATCAACAGTTGAGTTACAACCTGAAGTAAAAATGGATATTGAAACAGTTAAGCAGAAACAGAAGACTTCAGCACAACATGATCGACCCACAGTAAATGATGTGGCACAGAGTGAAATTACAGATGAAGGAAGACTGGAAATGGGTTCCAAAAGTGCAAGTGTAGTATGTGAAGCAAAGTCAGAATGCACTAAAGACCTAAGTGAATTGGCAGTATCCTTGTCTAGTTTGAAATCGAAACCTATAGAGGAAGCTCAAGGTAAAGCATCTGTGAAAACTGAAACAATTCAAGAACAGGTGTCATTGGTGAGTGCAATGGAAGACGGCATCACAGAGAAATTTCAAGAAGAAACTTGTCATCAAGGGAAAAGAACAGAGCAGCTTGAACCATTAGTACAAGCTGCAAAACTAATGACAGAAAACAGTGGAACTGAAGAAGTCATCAAACAGGAATCCATGGAGCCTGTAAAAAGTTTGCAAGAGTTGAAACTAGCCCAGAAAAGTGCTGTCATGAGAGAACCAGAAGAAATCAAAGAGAGTGAATGTGAAGAAACATCAGCAGTACTACAGTGTGCTCACACTATTAAAGAAGAAAAGGCTGAAGAGGAACTGTACCATGTTCCAGAAGACCAAACAAAAGTTTTTGATGTTCAGCAAGAGGCTGGGTCGGTGACTGTACTAAAAGAACAAGTTATTAGAAACTGTGAAATCAATGAGGATTTGTGTGACTGTGAAATAAGTGAATTTAAAGGGGTTGCCTGTTCAGTACCAGTGGAAGAAGTTACAGATGGGCTAGAGGATGCAAATGTCACAGAGATACCTAAAGTTGAAAGAAAAGAGGCTCGCAGGGCATCTATTCCAGTGACAGCGGCTGCAGTTGAAGAACAGGTTGTAGCAGAAACTGCAGCACTTATCCAGACATATATGGAAACTGTTAAAACGGTGGATGTAGATGAAGATTTCACTGTTCTCCAAGCAGATGATCAAGCTGCAGAAAGTAAAAAACCTGCAATAGAATCAATGTCCCAAACGGCTGCTACGATAGTTGATGCAGCAATTGAGGCTGCCACGATTGGTTTAAGTGACGTTGGACTTGGTTCCAGCACCCTAGCACAGAAGCATGAAGAATCTGCAGAGAAAGATGCTGAGTTGCAGGAAGAACGAAAACAGAGTCAAGTAGAAGTAGAAATGCAGAAAAACGAATCCACTTTTACTGTCATACAGAAGATTGTTCAGACTACTGTTAAAGTAGAAGAAAAAACAGAAGAGACAATACACACTGAGATATCCAGTGTACCACTTGATGTTAAAACAACTGTAGCACAAGTGCCAGAATTTCAGGAAACCTTGCAGATGGATGAATTAGCTGTGGTCAAATGTACAGAGAAGACTTTAGCAAGTGAAGAAGAGGATGTTCATCAGTCAAATGCCATAAACTATATTGTTGCAGAAAAAGTATCAGAAGAACAAAACTCTGTAGAACACACAAAAGACGAGGACATTTCAGAAGAATCTGGTGTTACCTCCCAGGAACAGAAACTTATACCACAGGCTCAAGTAGGTGAACACGTGCATGAAGATATAAAACAGCTAACCAAAGACGCAAGTGATGTACCAAAAAGAGAACAAGAAGAGCCTTCACAACAGGAAGCAAAACCTAAACTAGTTTCAGAGTGTAAGGGAGAAACACAAACAGAAAAAGTGACAAGTGAGAATCTAGCAGACAGAAGACATGTGGTAGACACAGGTATTTCTAAGGAGAAATCAAGAGAGTTCCAGGACCTTGTGGAACAGAATCTGAAGGTTAAAGATGTTGACCAGTTTGCGGAAACTCAAGAACAGCTGAGTCAGCAAGTGGAAGAAAGGAAGCAAATGCTGAGTCAGACAGAAGCAAAGATGGATGTTTTACACGAAGTGCATAGTCAAGAAGATGAATCTCTTGAGAGGACAAAAGAACAATCTCAATCTACAGAATCCTGAGACTTTGTGAGTGATTTTAATTCTAACAATTTTTTTTATATTGTTGTGGAATATGTTTGATTTAAGAATAATCTAGACTCTGTTGCAGTTTCTACTATTAGATCGCCATCTCATCAGAAATATTAGTTTGGATTTTAAAATGTCAGTCAAAATAACTGCAATGATGTTCACAAAAAGAATCCAGCCACTGGAAATGGTTCAATTTGATATGTTCATTATTTACATTATATTTATAGAATATTTTTCATATATACCAATAATACAGTGCATATTAATATTGAAAAAATAATTTCAGTTAAATGAATATCTTTGGTGCATTATTTCTATGCAAACAGAATTTGTAGTTCCTTTACTGCTCTTTCTCCCTTTTCCCTCCCCTCTCTCACAGTTCTAGAGTCTCCTCTCACTCTTCTCTCAAACATGCAGCTGCCAGTAGTATCAATCCTCTCCCCTCTCTCACTCACACACACACACACTTACTTGAGTTGATCTCCTCACTCTCCCCTCAGCAGATTCCCTCTTTCATCCTAAGCCCCCCCAAGTTGATTTATAACATCCTCCTAACTTCTCTTCCACAATCTCCTGTTTCGTGCTATCGGGCATCCTTGGTATATGTAACTCCCATGGCACCTGGCACAGCATCTGTAGCCCTGTGTTTGCCTCAAAGCACAAAATCACCATGGCACCAGGTAGGCTGCACTGTCATTTTAAAGTGACATGTAAATATCAACAGCATATTTATTTATTTGTTACATTTGTATCCCACATTTTCAACATTTATTATCCTATCTTTACCCATTAAAACCAAAAGGGAAAGGAACACATCTTATTAAACTGAGGCAGATGGGAGTGAGGGGGAAGAAGCCAGGACTAGCAAGCATTCTGTGACCTGGCTTTAATTTTTGTTTATTGTAACCAAAGAGGTTTTATGACGGGGGATGGCATGATGTCAAAAAGTTGAAGCTGTCTCTTCTGCGCAGCCACCGTATTGTGTGGCCCCAAACATTCACAGGTGCTATTGAAAACAATAGTAAAACGTCTGACGTTTATGACTGCCTATGTGTGTATGTGGGTTTTTTTTATTTGACAGCTTTTTTTTTTTATTTGAAAGTCTCCCATATGTAACCCAAGGTTTTTTTTTAACCTCTAGGGTGATCCCCACAACTGGGCTCTGAGGCTCAGGCAGAGCTGGGGTCTTTCTTAAAGCTGCCCCCTACAAAAATTGAGCCTCCCTTGGCTCCAAAAACAAGTCTTCTACTCTGGAGCACCCGCACCTGTGGACCATGGCTCATGCCCCAGGACTACCTCCCCCCCCCCCCCCTCAGGGTATATATGGGAAGATTTCAAATAAAAAGATCCCCCCCCCACACACACACACATGCAGGCAGTCATAAACCTCACAAGTTTGCTATTGTTTTCAATAGCGTCAGCAAGTGTTTGGGGTCACACAATATGGTGGCAAGCTCCTCCCACTGGCTTCAGTCTCGTGTCATATAACCACCTTGATTGTAACCTCAGACACAGTATATACTTGACTACTCCTGGGTGTTTTTGTCTGTCATGTTCTGGAAAGAAGAGACTACACAGCTGGAAAGCTCAGAAATGGTATAATAGAAAAGAGGAGAAATTTTAGGAAACCCAGAACCGTTAGCAGGCTGATAAGCTTTAATGCCTTTTGTGTTAGCACATTTTTCAGTTCTGCTCCGCCTTTGCTGTGGCTCACCAGTACCAGTATTCATTAAGCTGACTGTGTCTGGTGGTACTGTGCAGAAGGAGTGAAGCCTTAGCAGTTTTTACAGTTTTATTAAACTTAGTATACCACATTACATACATTTTAAAAATTGAAGCAGTTTACAGTAAAATCATAAAATACAACTAAATAAAAAAATAAGACATTGAAAGGGAATTACAGTGGTTATAGGAAAACTCACAACACTCCAAACACACACTCAAAGAATAATCATAGGCAATAACAGTAACTCTCTCAAACTAACTGCCTGAAAATGCAGAAACAAACAACTACACACTAACCTCAACTTTCTGGCAGAGATGAAAGAGGGCTGGAGGCAGAGAAACAGCAGACCAAGACAGTTTCTGTGCCTTATTAGCATCCCTCCTCACCTTGGAATGTTGGCACAGTGTGAGAGCAGAAGGGGGGGGGGGGTGGGGATGCTGAAGAGAGGGGTAGTAGAGCAGCAGTTGAAACCAGTGTAGTGCTTCCTGTTTCATTCTGACCGGTCCTTGCCAGAAAGGTTGTTTCATTCTGATGGTAAAGATGAAATATCAGATTTGGAATTGAGAGCTTAGCGGTTATTTCCTGTGTAATAACTAAGGAGGGTTTGGAGTGCTTATTCAGTTAATCAGCTAGCTAGCTAGCCAGCCATAGATGTAATTCCTATAATTCCTACTACTGGTGTCAAGAGCACCCCTTCCCAGAAGAAGAAAACCCTATTATGTGCTTAATGAGAGTGTAAGAGATGAAAGCTAGTCCTTTTTTTTTTTTTTTTTTTATCTCGCCTGCCAGCAGAAAAGGATTTCCTATCAATATCAAAGGGTCCTGAAAGGGGCTCCAGAAGGACACTTTTGCAACAAAAATTGTCAGCCAGAGAATGATAGAAAACTTTCCAACACCTCAATGTAATATAATTTGTAAAAGCAACACCTGACAGTTTTACTTGGATTTAGATATCAGGTTAATTACTCAGTTTTCCATATCCAAGTGCAAGGTGAGTTTATAATGTAATTATCTCTGCCCCAGGGGGCTTACAGTCCAAGCTGTGCCCAAGGTAATGGAGGGCGAAGTGACTTGCCCAAGGTCAGAAAGAGCAACAGTAAGAGATGTGGGAATTTTCACTGCCCTCTCTGGATTTCAGTCCTAAGCTCTAACCAACAGGCTATTGCTCCACATCTGGAGAGCTCACCTTCGAAAGGATATAACCTGGATGAAGTTGTTCCAAAGGGTGGCTACTAACATGGTCGGTGGTCTTTATCATAAAGCATATGGGGATAGACTTAAATAGCTAACACGCTGCTGATATTCAGCTGGTGTCAGTGATTTTTTTTATGGTGCTGATTGCCACAAGCTGAATTTCACCTTGATATCCAATCCTGGGCCTAATCAGGGCACCAGCACTCAATATTTGGGTATTGCCCAGCCACCAGAAGTTAAATCTGGATATGGTGGTGGGAATTCAATAAATGGCATCCAAAGTTAAGCGCCGGGATGATGTGCACTAAGCTAGTATTCTGTAAATGCTTGTTAATGCCACCTAGAATCCATTAGGCATACCACTTTTTATTTTTTTACGACCAAAACTTTAGAATGATCTCCCACCATCCTTCTGTGTCGAACCCTCCCTTAAGACCTTTAAATCTTTGCTTAAGGCTTTTTTCTTTTTTTTTTTTTTTAATTTTTCCAAGCTTTTGGACACAGCAGCAGTGATTTTCTTTATTTTCAGCATTTAATCATTTTAATTTTAGGTGTGTTTGTTCTTGATTTCTTACCTATCGTTAATTGAATTCTTTTCTGAGCTTGGTTTTATGTTATTTTAGGTTTATTGTAAACTGACCTGGCCTGCATGCTCAGAAAGGGTGGTATAGCAAATTTTAATAAGGGGAAAGGGAAGGGAAATGGGACTTGATATACTGCATTTCTGTGATTTTTTGCAACTACATTCAAAGCAGTTTTACATAGTATATATAGGTACTTATTTGTACCTGGGGCAATGGAAGGTTAAGTAACTTACCCAGAGACACAAGGAGCTACAATGAGAATCGAACCCAGTTCCCCAGGATCAAAGTCCGCTGCACTAACCACTAAGCTACTCCTCCAATGAACATAGTAATGAATTGTTATCACCTAACTACCTAATAAGTTTACATGCGGATCTGTGATCCATGCCCAACTTCGGGCAACCTGTACAGAACAGAATCTGGCAGATAGTTGATACTGCTGGTACCTGGATAACTGTCTGGGCATGTTAGAACTGCTATTAGTGCGGTCCAACTTGCTCTTTTGACACAGGCTGTAGATTCAGCAGTTGGCAGCAGGGACCTCTAACATCCCTGGAAGAGACCTCTCTAGAAACTTCAGTCAGGTGGTTTTTAGGAGAACCCACTGAAAACACCTTTGCAGACTCCTAGCGGCCAGTCCTTACCATTTTTTTTTTCTTGCCCACCAACTGTCGTGCCTATTTGAATGGGTTTTCTTAGTGATGGGGAACATTGGCTGGCACCAGAGTCGGTGCAACAAGTGGTTTTCCTAGGTTTTTTTTTTTTTGTTTGTTACATTTGTACCCCGCGCTTTCCCACTCATGGCAGGCTCAATGCAGCTTACATGGAGCAATGGAGGGTTAAGTGACTTGCCCAGAGTCACAAGGAGCTGCCTGTGCCTGAAGTGGGAATCAAACTCAGTTCCCCAGGACCAAAGTCCACCACCCTAACCACTAGGCCACTCCTACACTCCACTCTTGTGGAGAACTTGAAAATAAGCAGTATAAAACATTTTGTACTTCTTTGGGATCTTGCCAGGTATTTGTGACCTGGATTGGCCACTGTTTGAAACAGGATGCTGGGCTTGATGGACGTTTGATCTGTCCCAGTATGGCAATACTTATGTAAAATGTGGCATTATTTCAGTTTTTTGAGGTTTCTCACTCACTAAACACCAATGTTTATTAACATCCAGAACATTTATTACATTACTATTCCAAAATATTCATTACAATATAGATCGTTCTTGGGATTTTCTCATAATTCTACTATTAAACCCCTTACCCCCCCCCCCCCCTTTACTACCCCTATCAAACTATCCAGAGGTCAATATTCCATCCTCATTCTTCTTGATCTTTCCGCTGCTTTTGACACTGTCGATCACAGCATACTTCTCGATACCCTGTCCTCACTTGGATTCCAGGACTCTGCCCTTTCCTGGTTCTCTTCCTACCTCTCCCTCCGCACCTTTAGTGTTCACTCTGGTGGATCCTCTCCTACCTCTATCCCTCTGCCTGTCGGCGTACCTCAGGGTTCTGTTCTTGGTCCCCTCCTCTTTTCTATCTACACTTCTTCCCTTGGTTCATTAATCTCATCCCATGGCTTTTCCTACCATCTCTATGCTGATGACTCCCAAATCTACCTTTCTACCCCTGATATCTCACCTTGCATCCAA
The DNA here is from genome assembly GCF_901765095.1 of Microcaecilia unicolor. Taxonomy (NCBI): domain Eukaryota; kingdom Metazoa; phylum Chordata; class Amphibia; order Gymnophiona; family Siphonopidae; genus Microcaecilia; species Microcaecilia unicolor. The sequence continues at coordinate 346,873,164 of NC_044033.1, read as the reverse complement.
ACCAAAGTTTCAGCGTGCTTGTCTGACATTGCTGCCTGGATGTCTCAACGCCACCTGAAATTAAATATGACCAAAACCGAGCTTCTCATTTTCCCCCCCAAACCCACCTCCCCGCTCCCCCCATTTTGTATTTCTGTTGATGGCTCTCTCATTCTCCCTGTCTCCTCAGCTCGAAACCTTGGGGTCATCTTTGACTCTTCTCTCTCCTTCTCTGCTCATATCCAGCAGACCGCCAAGACCTGTCGTTTCTTTCTTTACAACATCCGTAAAATCCGCCCCTTTCTTTCCGAGCACTCTACCAAAACCCTCATCCACACCCTTGTCACCTCTCGTTTAGACTACTGCAATCTGCTTCTTGCTGGCCTCCCACTTAGTCACCTCTCCCCTCTCCAGTCGGTTCAAAACTCTGCTGCCCGTCTCGTCTTCCGCCAGGGTCGCTTTACTCATACTACCCCTCTCCTCAAGACCCTTCACTGGCTCCCTATCCGTTTTCTCATCCTGTTCAAACTTCTTCTACTAACCTATAAATGTATTCACTCTGCTGCTCCCCAGTATCTCTCCACACTCGTCCTTCCCTACACCCCTTCCCGTGCACTCCGCTCCATGGATAAATCCTTCTTATCTGTTCCCTTCTCCACTACTGCCAACTCCAGACTTCGCGCCTTCTGTCTCGCTGCACCCTATGCCTGGAATAAACTTCCTGAGCCCCTATGTCTTGCCCCATCCTTGGCCACCTTTAAATCTAGACTGAAAGCCCACCTCTTTAACATTGCTTTTGACTCGTAACCACTCGCCTCCACCTACCCTCCTCTCTTCCTTCCCGGTCACATTAATTGATTTGATTTGCTTACTTTATTTATTTTTTGTCTATTAGATTGTAAGCTCTTTGAGCAGGGACTGTCTGTCTTCTATGTTTGTGCAGCGCTGCGTATGCCTTGTAGCGCTATAGAAATGCTAAATAGTAGTAGTAGTAGTAGTAGTAGTAGTTTACTTCTGGCTACGGGGGTGAGAGAGTCCCAGAATGGAGACCAGGTTTTGCAGAACCTGTCACCGTTCTTATAACCTTTGGGTTTTTAACACCACTGAACAGGCCCACATTTTTTTTTCCCTTCAGTGCCTTGACATGTTGAAGCTACAGTTGCTGCTGCCCTGCTCCTCTCTTGTTGCCTTGGGGTGGTGTTGCCTCTGCTTCTGATACCCTGTTTCACTGTCAGTGCTTCTGCTATAGCTGCCCTGCTCCTTTCTCGGCATGGTGGAATCTCTACACCACAGCTGCATTGCCTTTTCCCTCTTTTGGTATCTTTGGGGGAGGGGAGGGGGAATGTTTCCACTGCTACTGCACTGTGTATCTGTCGAGATATTTTCAGGTGTTAATGTCATTGCTGAGACTTCTCTTCCCTGCTTTATGTGCTTTGGGTTACTATTGCTTCTGTTGCTACCTGCCTTCAGATTTCCTAAAGGTTAGGGTGAGAAACCACCATGTTATAGTTTAAAGTATAGCATGCATTGCTTCCCGCATTGCCTTTCATTAAAAAAAAGCCATATATAGCAAAACAATCTGACAACAACATGAATAGAAAACAAAATGACGTAATGACATGGAACAGAACATTTTTTGCATGCACATTCTGAGCACCAAGTTCCCCAATGCCAGCAGACTTTTTTTCAGTGTGCCTACAGCTGATGCATCCTGCCTTTGCACCAGTATGGCTTACCCCAGGGTCCCTCTACTCTCCACTGTACATTACTGGGTCTCATGCCTCCAATATGACTCATTCCAGTGTTGTAACCCTGTATCCTAATGCAGCCTACAACCTCAAGACAGGCAAGGGGTCTGCCTATAGTGTAATCTAAACCAGGGCCTTAATTTAGGCATTGTAGCAACAGTCTTTGGCCATACACCAGGGCTCCTCCTAGATCCCTCAATCATGGGCCATAAATCTGGCCACTAGATGTCACCATTGTTGAATGACTATTGCTCCTCCTCCTTCTCTTCCTCCAGTCCCATGTGCCCTATAAATGCTGCCTCAGCATTCCAGAGAGAGGAAGAAATGAGCTAGGAATTGAAGCAAGTCTGGCCCTGATGATACCAATTTATAGTTGTCCAGAGAATGAGTAAGGCTTCAGTAACAGCAGTGATCACAAATTATCAGTATTTCACAGACAGAAACCATTTAATTAATTAATAGGCAAAGCAAAATAAAAGTCAAACTCTTTGACATTCATTTACCAGCTCCTGTTTTGGTGGGACACCGTGGGATCTGACTTAATTTTCAATCAGGAAATTCAAAGTTACCGCTGATCCTGCAACTATAACTGGACCAACCTCTGGTTCTGTCATTTCTTAATAAATAATCACAAAAATGTCTGGTTTTTATATTATTTCCTAAAGATCTGACATATAGAATGTTTTTTAATTTTCCATTTAGAAATGTGAAGGGCAGTTCTGTAAGTTGGGTGCTAACATCCACTTGCCCATGGAGCACGTAAATATTTAGAATAAAGGGGTAGAAGGGGAGCAGCTACACCCCCAAACGGATTTTGAATAAATTGGTGCTTATGCGGATCAGCCCTTCAGCTTCACACTGACCCCTGTTTTACAAAAGATCTGCTCTCCCTGACATTAAAACCTGGCTACGCTTCTGGTTTAGAATATTAGTGTAGATGTGCGTATGTATGTATATGCTACCATACCACCTGAGTGCTATTCTGTAAATATGCAACTATTTTTAACACATGTAACCCCACTTTGTTTCAGAGTGTGTTCAGCTCCTACTGTACCTGAGGTTTGTAGTCTGGCAAAATAACTCAAGCTGATGGGCTGATCTGAATAGGCTTGAGGTATTTTGCCCGAGTACAAGCATCAGGTATGGTAGAGCTGAACACACTCTGAAACAAAAGTAGGGTTACACATGTATTTGCAAGAGGTGCTCCCACTTAACACATCTAACTTACAGAACATTATAAAGTACATATCTTTGTCCAGCTATAGAATCACCCCCATAGTGCATTGGAGCATTCTAGAAACTCAGTCTTCGCCCTCCCCCCCCCCCCCCCCCCCCCCAAAGCTTTCCCATTGTGCATTTTGCACTCTCTGAACCTCCCAGTGCAAATGACAGCACAACCTTTCCAAATCTGTTTCAGAAGGAGTGGAATTGAGCTAATTTGCATCACTTAAAAGCAGTATAATTGATGTAGAAAAAAAAAAAGAAAGAAGCAAATTATAAAATAAAGACAAAATGAAAATAATTGGAGATCCACCTCAAAAGACAGAGCAGGGTGCTGAGAAGCAATTAGAAGGCAGATTTAAGCCAGCTCTCTGCCCTTCAGGGAGCCCTCTCAGCTTTCCTACTGAAGGAGGTTCTGAAACCACTGTCCGAAGGAAAATAATTTAGTAAACACTTTTAAGAGATTTTATTTCATTTTTCTCTCTCTCCTTCTTTAGCTGTCCTGCGAAATCTATGCATTGCATCCAGAGAGATCAGAATGTGAAAGCAGCAGCTGTAGCCACAGAGAGGATGGAAACTGCTGAAGGGGGAACGGGATGCTGACCAACTTTTCCAAACTGTGAGCAGAGACCGCCATTGTCCGACAACATTCCTGGAAAACTGTCGACAATCCTGACAGAAATTATCGGGAGCTTTAACCACATTGCCCGTTATTCCTAGAAGCTAATGTTTTGTCTTCCCAAGGCTTTTGGGGGGTTTTTTTTTAAACAAAAACTTTTATTTTTTGCTTGATAAGGTAAAAGAAATGTGATTATTTTAGCGTTTCATTAGATGACTACATTTAACTCAGAAATGAGAGTGTGGGCACCTAGTATCTGAGGATCCAGATTCTCACTGTTAACAGGTTTTCAGAACTGGAGTAATAATTCCTTGTACTTATGTGTATATCCTAAATCTAGTTCTTTTATTGTATATTTTCTTTGCCTTCTTAAACTGGTCCATTTGCCTTACGTGGCATATGAGCTACTTTGTGCACATGATCATGGTGACTGGTGAAGCACAGAGTATGGACTACAGCTGGTCCTTGCGTAGATAAGTGTCGACAATATGACTGAATAAGATTGGAGATGTGGGCTGCAGTTGCTTTTAGCTAAAAAGAACATTCCTGGTCCAAAGGAACAAGTTGTAAAGGTCCTACTGGTGTTTATACACTGATGCTTTAAAATAGTTTCCCAAAGCTGTCGTTAAAAAGACCCTATCCATGTACTGTGTGCACTATAATTGCATTGACTTTCAAAATAGTTTTATACTTTATAAAAAAAACATTTGTTTTTTTGTTTAAAAGGTATTTGATTTCACATAGCTGTGCTCTGGATGAAAGTTAAAAGATTGTAAATCCTATGCTAGATGAAGGACCATAGTGTGCTTTTTGGAATGGCAAATATTTTTCATTTGTATCCACTTGTAAAAGTTCCTCTCTGAGCCAAAATAATAAATAAATAAATAAACCAGACTCGGAATTGATTTAGATATCAGAAAGTGAGAGTTGTTGGTTATATGTTATTAATGACTTTTCACCGTTCTTAATCTCTCTCTCTCTCTCTTTTATATTGGGGTTTCATTATTTGGACTCTCTTTGGGATATTTTGATTTATGAAAAATAAAATCGTTTACATTTGATTCTGTTTGTATTTTTAATTAAGGTGTGGCAGAGACTGGGCTGTTCCTTGCTAATTTTGCTTGCTGGGTTCTTCTTTATTAAGAATTAGCTGCAGATAATGCTGTAGGTACGCACATCTTTAAGTAGTTCACAGGTTGTATAGGAATTCCAGCATAGAAGGGCACTAGATTTTCCTAGGTAAGTAGTATGCTGTAGTGTATATTTGCTAGGTGAAATTTCAGGTGAGGGGATTGCAGTACAAAGATATCAATCCAAACTTCTTAACTGGAAAAGTGATAGTAATTAATGCTCGCCCCTTGCTCTGTTTCTCTGTTATGCACAAGAAGATGCTTTTCTGTATACCTGTGGCTGGCTGCAGCGCACCATTGCAGTGAATGCACTTTGTCGTCATAGTGAATTGGACAAGCCGCATAGCAAAAGTCAACTTAGCTCTGTTGTCCTGCAAAGGGAAGCTTTATAACCTCTGCCCAGACAGTCTTCTCTTAAAGAGGTAGAGAAAAACAGCTTTACTGATAGCAATTAGATGTCTTAACAAAGCTCAGCGTATTCTAAAAGTGCATTTGTAGCAAACCTGCACCTTCTGAGCGCTACCCACAAATTGATTCCAAGAGCTGGCTGAGTATAGGGTGTACTGAGGCTTCCTCATCTGATATTTGAAGCAGCTTTAAATAAGTAAATACATTTTTAATTTTGGGGGAGGGGTAAGCCCAACCTAACTGAAAAATGGCTATTTCCACTAACGTGTATATATTCTTCACAGTGCTTAAATAGCCCATGTTCATATGAAATGTGTAAAATGATTGAAATTTGCACTTTTGCTAGCAAAGAAGAGTAGGATTTCCAAGCATATTGGTTAAAAATTGATGAAAAGTGTTCTAACTTTTCATAAGTGTAAGTGGAGCTTTGGTGCGTGGTGAAGGCGGTATATATTAGAAAGGTCTGCAGTGCCCTGTGAATCATAAAGACAGGCCACTCAATTTTTAAAAAATCGTATCATGCAGTAGCAAAAATAAATAAAAAGTAACTTGTAGTAAAAATAAAAGTAACTTGGCAGTTAAAATACTTAAATATCTGCCTTTATTCTGTGTGTGTGTGTGTGTGGTTTTTTTTTTTTTTTTTAATTGAAGCACTAAGAGAGACCTCCAGCAAGTTGGGTTTTAGGATGTCCACAATGACTATGCAGAAGATAAATGTGCATATAGTAGGGATTTCTAGTGTATGGAGATTTATCTCATGTATACGTATTCTCTCGGATTCTCTATATTGAGCAAAAAGTTGTGTGCAGAATTTTGAGCATGCGCCCGAGATGCGCCCTTAACTAGCAATAATTGGGCACTAACAACCAATTACAGCAGTTAATTGACTTTGGCAGTTGCACATTTCATCTTGTGCGCTATTTTATAGAGATACATGTGCAACTTGTGTAGTGCGTATCTGAAAAGGGGGCATGGCCAGGGGCAAGTGATAGACATTCCCAAAGGTTGGGCATAGAAGTATAGAATTAGGTCGATCTGCACCTGTTAGGCACTGGCATTTACACGTGCTTTTAGCAGGCCTAAGTCCCGTGCCCAGCAGGTACGGATCTGCGATTAACGAGGATTCTATAAAGTGTATGCGGAATTCTCTCCATTATAGATATTCTGAAAACCCAGCTTGGCTGTGGGGTTCCAAGGACAGATTTGGGAAGCCCAGATGTAAAAATGAATATGTAATAAACAACTAGTTGATCCAGTAAGCAACATTTTTAAAAATAATGTGGTGGTACATATTATTCCAAAAAAGAAAAAAAACAGCAAGGCTTACCCCGAGGCTTATGTGATCTTCCATTCTCAAGGTTAACCAGGCTGTGGAAGCAATGTTTTAAGAAAAGAGGATTAGTCCTCGTGGAATGGCATCACACAGTGAGCTTGACTGTAGGGTTCTTTAAGACCAAGGACTAAGTAAGTTGAAAGGGGATAATTCTATAACAGGATACCTAGGATGCGAGGACTAAGTAGGTACCTATTTCAAACATGTTCTACAAAAGTAGGCACCTACTTTTCTTTATAGAATACTGGCTCAAATGGCCGAAGGTATGCTTATCTGTAATGCACGATTATTTACTGGAACCCTATAAAAAGTGTAAATGCCCACATCTACATTTTGCAAGAATGCATATAAATTATAATATTCTAAATTTACATATGTATTTGTGTGCTCCAGCCAACAAAGAATGTGCCATCAAATGTGGTGTGTAGTTTTTCACTACTCATATTCTATAAGAGGTCACTTAAGTGCACAAGTGAGCACTTGTGCGAGAATATCTTCTTATACTCGCATTCCTGCCACCTAAAACTAGGCAGCTCCTTATAGAATTACTCCCCCAAAATGGCTGCCTAGGGCTTCAGACAGCAAAAGAATCTTAATTTTCAGAAGTAATGTTTCTCTAGTTTATTTTTAGATTGTTCGTAGGAAATAGATGGGTTGAATATTGTGGTGAAGACTTTTGATACTGAAGAGCCAAGCTACAATAGCCTTTGATTCAAGGGCACTTATAATTGATATCTTGCAGAGAGGAGCTGGTATAGGTGAAGATTTGGATTCCCCTGTTTTTCTAAGAAATTAAGGGCGCCTTTTACTAAGTGGTGGTAAACCTAATGCGAACTTACCGCTCATATACAGGAAGTATCACCGGGCTACCGCAGCAGCCCAGCGGTACTTCCCACTTCTAGCACACCATTTCCGGTGCTACAAAAATGTATTTACTTTTGTAGTGCCAGAATGTACCTGGCAGTGATGGTGAGACTTCCCTTTTACCAGCTGCGGTAAAAGGGGGGCTTGGTGTGCCTGTAAAACACTTGCCGATGCAAGCGACGGCCCCCTTTTACCGCAGCTTGGTAAAAGGGGCCCCTAAGTGTAGAACCTTTTTCATGAGTGTGGAGAGTCTTGGGTTCTTTTTCCCACAGCATGAAACCTCTGCAACAGTGTCGGTCTACAGCAGTGGTTCCCAAACCTGGTCCTGGCTGCGCCCCAACCAGTCAGGTTTTCAGGATATCCACAATGAATATTCATGAGAGAGATTGCATGCACGGCCTCCACTGCATGCAAATCTCTCTCATGTATATTCTTTGTGGATATCCTAAAAACCTGACTGGCTGGGGTGCGTCCAAGACCAGGTTTGGCAACCACTGGTCTACAGGCTTAAATCTGTTAAATACAACAGAAAGAAAGGCCATACACAACAAACCAAATTGCAAACTGATGTTTTCCGAATGGCCTAGATTGTAGAAGTCACTATATACTGGAGATGTGCAAGCCAACATTTTTTGTTTTGTTTCCCATGTGGTTAACTGGATTTTCATTTTTTTGTTTTTAATTTTGGAGGCAATATCAATAGTGCACCCTATTGCTCTATATGATTAAATAGTGTACATTATTGAGCCATGGGGTGCACTATTTATTAAATAGTGTGCAATACTGTGGACACAGACTAAACTTCAGGGTTTTTTTTTCCTGTTATTTTGGGGGTTAAAAATGACATACCTTGAGAACAACGTAACTCTAAGATGAGCAACCGTGTAGATTTGTTTGGCAAAATGTAAAAATTCACATAATTTGTCAGAATAAGCGAAATCAAGAGCAGTGGTTAATTAAGAAGTAAAACTAATATGTTTATTCTTTTGATGGCAGCTCAAGATTTATAAGAGCAAAAAAGAAAATCACTGGGAAGATTATTAATGCTTTTTATAACGCCAACTGAATGTGAACTCACAGTTGCATTTGTACAAATTGTATACCTGCTGTATGTATATTAATCTACATTATAACAGCTTCAGCAGATGAAGTGAATAATGGTAGCATGAACTGTATAATCTTTCATTCTTAATTTTTGTAGTTACAAAGCTGTTAACAATATGTAAAATGATTTCTTGCCTAAAATCCATTTAAATAAAGCTAGCTTTATCAAAATACAGATTGGTTGTGGATGTTAAGGTTCTGAAGAGTGATTGGATTCTTGACGCTGCTGGGCAAAAATCTGCACCTGACCCCCTACAGCTAGAGCAATATGTGTATTGTTAAAAAGGATTGGCAGGGTTTGGACAAAGCAGTCAGGAGGATGAAGGCTGTTTGAGCTGAACAATGGCGCTTGCTTACTTCAGTTGCATTTCCTCCCTTAGTGAGGCCTGGCATAGGACTGATGCTGGGCCTGTTCTGCCTGCCTTGAGAAAGATAAGAAACTTCTTTTCCCATGTTAGAAACATTTTCTATATTGAATTGTGCTCATCCAGCTAGAGGTTGATGTAGACTTAAGATCTATTGCAGATAGATGTTGCAAAGTTGTACAATGATCTTAGTGATTATTTTGTTATTAAAAATAGGTCTCTAGTGCAAGGCACATCTGCCAACTTGGGCTCCGATGATCAATTCCCCATGGTGTTCTGAAACAGTGCCCTAAAAATAGTGCTGGAACAACATGGGAAATTAACTCTCCAATGATCAATACTAAAAACATGCAAATTTAAGCGCATTATTAACGTTGGTCATCCTGGGAAAGTGCAGGAGGATTGTGCCTGAGCGCCTTCTGCATTTGTTTGACCGGTCTGGGCTGTCAAAAGCCCAGACCCGTCAAACTTGGGCTGGAGGTCCATGGGACTCCCATACCCCCCTCCCAAAGCAAGGCCCTGGTGGCCAAGTGCCCCCCAAACACCCACCCCCCCCCCCCCCCTGGGATGGTGGATCTCCAGCCCCCTAATTCCCTCACACTAAAAAAAAAATAAGCCTGGTAGCCCAAATGGGCTGCCAACGCAACCTCCCACCCTCCCTCCCTGGTGGTCTAGTGACAAACCTGCCCATCCACCACCATACAGCAGCATGGGAGAAGGAAGTAGCACTCCCTCCTCTTTTCAGCACTGCCTTCAAAATGGCGGTGCCCTGCCCTACCCAGTGCATCCTGGGATGTGCTGGGCGGGGCTTCAGGATGCAGTGGGCAGGACAGGGTGCCACCATTTTGAAGGTGATGCTGGAAAGAGGAGGAAGTGCTACTACCTCCTCTAATAATGAAGTAAGGGGGGGTAGGCAGGTTTGCCACTAGACCACCAGGGAGGGTGAAGGGGTTGTGTCGGCAGCCCATTTTAGCCACCAGGTATATTTTTGGGGGGTAAGGGGGCTGGAGACCCACTGCTGGAGATCCACCAGACTTCTAGTCCCCCATGTTGGCATCCTGGGGGTGGTGGTGCTTGGAGGGCACTAGGCCACCAGGGCTTTGCTTTGGAAGGGGTGGTACGAGGGTTCTATGGACCCCCCAGGAAACGGTGACAGCCCGGGCTGCTTGACTGAAGAGGTGGGGGTGGGTGGGAACAGAGCCTTAACCTAACACATCTCTGAGCTGGCGTAGGGTTAAGGTGCTATTCCACCCCTATGATCAGAGTGCTGTTCTCTGATCATAGGGGCGGAATACAAGCAGAGCTCATCTAAATTAAATGAGCTCTGCACTATTGCTTCGCTTGGATGCTGTTTGCCCGATGATCATGGGGACACAAGTAAATGAGGGCGCTAGTTCAGTGCTAGTGGCCTCTAGTGCCCGCATTTATCTTTGATCATTGGGTCATTACCATACACATCTTCCTACAGACCAGAGGCTGTTTATTCATGCAAGTAGCCTGGCAACTGTGGCAGAAGCATAAATTCTAGATGAGGTGTCAAAAATTCATATGCCGAATAAGAAAGGTGTGAAAAACATGGGCTAGATTCTATATATGGTGCCTGAAAATTCCACGTGGAAAAATAATACATCTAGGCGTGTTCTCTAAAGTACGTCTAAATTTTATAGAATAGGCTTAAATTTCTGCATGGTTTATAAAATACTCTGAGCGCCTTTCCATGTGACCAAATTTAGTCATGGCCATTTATGGCATGTAAATCCTAATGTCTAAATTAGGTGTGGAAAGCCAGATTTTATAGAAGGCGTCTAAAAAGTCTGCACAGTAAACATTTCCACCTAAAAATATTCTATAAGCGGCACCTAGATATAAGTGCAGTATATAGAATACGCTTAGTTGATATCCCAGCACCTAAAACTACGCTCCTCCATGTACACCAATGAAAACTTGGCGTAAATCTCTGCATGTAGATTTATGCACACTGGGCCATATTCTATAACTACGCATGTAAATTTTGGAACGTCCACAAAACATCCATTTCCCTGCCCATAACCACACCTCTTTAAACTGCGTACATTAGAATTTAGGCACAGTTTGTTACAGAATAAGCTTAGCGAGTTGTGTATAAATTCTAACTATTACCAATTAGTGCTTATTGCTTGTTAAGTACTGTTATCAATGCTGATTAGCTTGTTCAGTCAATTAAGTTATGTGTGTTGTTATAGAATATGCCTGGATTTTAGAGCAGATCTTTAGGCGTGCTATATAGAATCTGAGGGAGTGCAGGTGTATTCTATGACAACGCACATAGATTTTAGAACTGCCCATGCCCCCTTTTCAACTACACAACTTTAGAATCTGCACGCAGCATGTTACAGAATACGCTTAGCGAGTTGTGCGCGTAAATCTTAATGCCAAGTAGTGCTGATAATTGCTTGTTCACATCCAATTGACAGTGCTGATTAGTTAACCAATTAAGTTACACGCATTGTTATAGAATACACTTCGATTTCCATGTGGAAATTAAGGCGCAATATATGGAATCCAGCAGCATATGCTAAATGAGTAAGTCAGTGCTTGAGAAGATAGACTGGACACAAAACTTTGCACTCTCTGAAAGATTATGTGTATATAGCCCAATCAAAGAACGTATTACCTTCAAAATTTGCACCCTGGTCCATAAACTTATCTACAGCGAAGCCCCAGGATACATGACATACCTCATAGACCTACCAACCAGAAACATATTCGGATTATCACGAACATATCTAAACCTCCACTACCCAAATTGCAAAGGACTCAAATACAAATCAACTTATGTATCCAGCTTCTCCTATGTAAGCACACAACTGTGGAATGCACTGCCAAAAGCTGTGAAAACAACCTACGACCATCTAAACTTCAGGAAATCAATAAAAATCTACCTGTTCAAAAAGGCATACCCTACCGACCCAACATAAGTGCCTGAACCCTACAACACAGCAAAACCAAAGCTCATAACGGACACTACATAACCCTTCCTCTCTTCAATCCCTATTGTGTCTGAAACACATGAACCTTATTCAACCATAACATCACCTTGTATTTGTTTCTCTACCAGACCTGGCGAATACCTTTACGGTACTATTTAAGCTAAATTGAGACTGCAAATAGGTGGGAAAATGTGGGATACAAATGTAACAAATAAATATTACATACTTTTCCTGCAGATATCATGGCCTCCCTGGAGCGCATTCCTAAATGGTCTAATAATCAGGAATCTTTTCCAGTGTATTGAAAAATTATCTGCATTTGTTTGCTTTATTGATAGTCACAGAAGTATGAGAAAGCTGTACTCTGTTGAATCCTAGGGTTAGATGGATTTTAAATATTTCAAATGCAGATTCTTAGATAAAGGCTGAATAGTACCTGGATTTTGCCACCTATGAAATTGTTGCTCATACAGAGGGCCTAGACTAGGAAATAGCACTGTGGCCTTTGCAGCTTCTAGGGAAAGTTCAAAAACATCAGAGCTCAGTATTTGCCTTTTGTTGTAGAGGAAATGGAATCTCCCAGCACATATGCTGAGCAAACCCCCAGCAGGATATGTCCTCAGAAGGAGGTTCATTCCAAGCAGGGGAAGAAGTTTTGGAAGACATCCCTATAGAAAATTCTTCCCTTATGAAGCCAGTTTCTCTAGAAAGTTGGAATCGGCTTGCCCAAAAAAACAGAAAATTCAACAGTCTTTATTATCCTTTAGGAGGGGCCTAAAAACATTCCGCCTGATATTCAAAAAGGGTTTAAGAGGGCAGGAGAGGCTTCTGCCTGGTTAAACCCCACAGAATAACCCAACACACAATATTCAGTGGCAGTTAACTGGTTGGTGTCACTGAATATTGTTGTTAACTGGCCATCTCCTAACCTGTTAGGGCCAAGCCGGGGGCGAAGCATAGGTAGAACGCCTACTTGGCTGGTTAGCAGAGATTTTCAGTCTGATAACCGGCAAAAAAAGTGCATAAAGTTAGGACAGCAAAAATTCTGTCTAACTTTGGGGCACTAAGAAGCAGCCTGCACTATCCCCGGGTTCAATTCCCACTGCAGCTCCTTGTGGGCAAATCACAACCCAACATTGCCCCAGGTACAAAATAAGAACCTGTACACGATATATGTAAACCACTTTGATTGTAACCACAGAAAGGTAATATGTCAAATCGAATCCCCTATCCCTATCTATTGTCTTTCCTGTGCTGCTGGGAAATGGCCAATAATGGCCACACCAGTGGCATAGCTACGTGGGGCCATGGGGGCCTGGACCCCCCCCCCCCTGCAAATGACCCTCTCGAGTCCCCCTCCCGCTAACAACCCTCTCGACCCCCCTCCTGCCGCCAACCCTCCCCCGCCGCCACCATATTGCAAGGCTTCATTCTGTTTCTGTGAGTCTGACGTCCCGTCAGAAACAGAACAAAGCCTTCACGGGAAGAAAAGGACCTCGGCTGGTGGGGATTAGGGTCCCCCGCCAGCAAAGGTAGCCCACGGCGATGGAGGGGGAGGATTGTCAGTGGGAGGGGGGTCGAGAGGGTCATCGGCAGGGGTCGTCAAAGTTGGTGGTGGCGGCGGGGGGTAAAATGTGCCCCCTCACCTCGGGCTCTGGACCCCCTCCCGCTGAACTCTGGCTATGCCCCTGGGCCACACACTAATTTTCCCATTACTGCCACCTATTTTGTAGGTGGTAGGGGCTTAGTACTAACCATGTGCTAATCAGTGTGTGGCAACGTAGCTGCACTATCCAATTATTGCAGAATACACCTACTCTCTGCCCCAGCGCTAAAAAAAATTAAAACTTTTTATTGAGGTGGGCAATTAATTCATTGAGATTTATTAAACCACCTTTATGAAGAGATTCACCCAAGCTGGTGATGTATTAATAACACTATTAATGTGTTAATATTTTAATGCAGGCTGTGCAATTTAACGCAGTCCAATTTTTAAAATGTTAACCTGCGGCCTGATTTTTTTTTAAAGCTGACCCAACCCGATGTGATGTGCTCCCCACTTTTACCTCTACAACAGGGCTCCTTTTCTCCTTCCTTGGTGCTCCTTGTCTCCCCCTGCATGACCGGGTTCTGCAGATACTTGAGCCGCCACAGTACAGGAAGTTGAAGAAGTCTTGTGGGACTTGAAACCGTGAGACTTCCCCAATTTCCTGCACCACACAGTTCAAGTATCTGCAGTGCCTGGCAATGCAGGGGAAGACAAGGAGCACCGAGGAAGAAGAAAAGGAGCCCTGCTGTTGGGGTAAAAGTGAGAAGAGATTCTAGGGGATAGGCTGGGGCGGGGGCATGGGAGAAACTGGGGGAGAGGCTGGGAAGGGGGACATGGACGCATACCATGGCTAAGCACAATTAAGCATGCAATCAATTTTAATTGCGAGATTAGCTGTGATTAAAATTGTTGCCCACCCCTAATTTTTTAGCATGTGGGTGACGTGCACATATAAAACCTATTGTGGGATGCCTGGGCATACCCCGTGATAGTGCATTTTAACCTGCGGTAAGCATGTGTTAGTGTGTGCTGCAGCTTAATAAAGGAACCCCTTTATGCACTAAAGTTAACCAGGCACCGGGCTGAATATTGGCCAGTGCCCCATTAACTTCCAGGTGATCACTGAAACCTAGATATTCAATGCCTGGAGCCACACACGCTCCAGCATTGAATATCCATAATCAGTTCAGCCCGTGGCTCTGAGCAGCTCAGAAGCAGATTGCTACCACAGGCTGAATATCAGGCAGATTGTCATTTACTCAAAGCTGTAGGGGTTTAGAGTGAAGACACTACTATATTCTTATCTGCTGTTCTTGTTTGTTTCTTGCTTTATCGTTTTAATTTATTGGAAAATCATTTTGAATGGATATCTTCCATAATAATAATATACAAATATTTTAAATAAATATTTTTCCTCCCAAGTGAACAATATTGAAAATAAAATGTCTTCCTTGCAAAATATCAGCATTTCTGCCATTAAAGATAGTAGTCTCGCTAGAGGAGAGATGCGGGAGGGGACGGGATGTCTTGAGAGTTGGATGTTCTGGTGGAGGTAAGGCTCTGGTAATAAGTCATAGCTGCAGGGACCAGGAACAAGATCTGATCCCTTGGTTAATGAGAAGTCCTATCTCGATGGAGACTGGATATTGAGTGGCTGATAGATCTTTAGACATAGAGGGTCCTGAATAGCTGCATATCACAGCCTAACCAGGACATCAACACGAAGCTCCCACGCCTGCGGAACATACTGGGGATGGGGCGGAGATTGGGAGGGGGGAAGAGTGGTGGGGACAACAAAATAAAAGTTTGACCCTGGTTAAATTTTAGGATAAGTATGTATAGTACACTAGAAAAGTTCTGTAATACTGTTTATATTATTGTGCTGTACCATATTGAGGTGTCAATAAAAGAGTTGAAACATAAAAGATAGTAGTCTCTTCTTGCATTGCAAGCTCAAGTTGATGGAAAATGATATGAGGAATCGGAACTTTAGGTTCCTTAATTTTCTAATAACTCATTACCTCTCGGAAGAAATTCTGGAAAGAAAATATTTTAGGAGGTATTTGGTTTGCCAAATTCTGAGGATTTGATTTTGGTTAAGCATTATTATATATCAATGGGTCCAGCAGTCTGTGCAGATTTGACTACATTTTTGGAGGATTCTACAGATGTCATTGCTACCAGGGCCACCCTCCTGATAACCTTTTTAAAAGAAGGGGATAAATCTGCAGTATTAAAAGCTTACTTTAAAAAGAAATCTATGCCCTTTTGCAGGAAAACCATTCTTCACAACTGGAGAAATTCTTGTAGGAGCATAGTAAATAGTAGATGTTAGGTTGATTAGAGTATGTGGAGTTCTAAGGTGTTGATCATATACATTATCTCAAAATGCAAATAAAAAACCCAGATCTTATAAATAAAATCTTCCAGGCTAGCCTGGGAGTTTTCTGACCCTAGGGAAAAAAGTGGCAATGAGTGTCTTCTCTGTAGGTTTCCAAACTGGAGAAAAGAGAAACTATTAGATCCTGGGAAGAATGTGAAAATGAGCAGGGAGAAGACATCCAAGAGACATATGCCATGATAGATGAACTAGGTGCTCTCGGGAGCACTGTCTACAAATGGGCTATTTTTTGCATAAAAAAATAAAAGGGGATTTCCACAAGATAACAAATGACTCAAAAAAAGTTTTTCTTAAAAAAGGAAAAAGGCCTCAAAGAGCTCTTAGTTGCCAAATGCATCTAACGGAGCTAAATCAGATCATTATGATCATTGGCCAAAAAAAACCTTTAATGTGCTTGTCATCTCAGATAATTACAGTGTACTAAAACATTAGCTGTAATATCACATACTACACACTTCCTGTCGCAATAATGTTCTGAATTGCCAACAGTTGTGTTTATAATCTTTTTAAAGATACTCGCTAAGCTCAAGTACCGACACTTATCTTTATAGCTGGTACTGGTCTATGGATCACAATGCAAAATGGATGCTTAGCCCTCCAACTTCGCCCTCCAATCCGAGCCGACGATGGCCAGCGTTTCGCCCTGCTGCTTCAGGGTCTCAGCGTCAGGGCTGGTATTGGGACGGTAACAGCTTCTCCTTGCAAAGTTGGCAATTCAGAACATTATTGCGACAGGAAGTGTGTAGTATGTGATATTACAGCTAATGTTTTAGTACACTGTAATTATCTGAGAAGACAAGCACATTAAAGGATTTTTGGCCAATGATGAAGAGAGGATCATAACGATCTGATTTAGCGGCGTTAGATGCATTTGGCAACTAAGAGCTCTTTGAGGCCTTTTTCCTTTTTGAAGAAAAAAAATTTTGAGTCATTTGTTATCTTGTGGAAATCCCCTTTTATTGTTTTTCTTGCGAATTTGTGTTTCCACACCCCACTGCTGTTTTGTTTAGTGGGTTCTATTTTTTGCATATACATTGTGCTAAAGAGTTCATAAGATGTTACATGTAGGGCTGTACTGAATATTTATATTCAATTCGATTCAGCCCCGAATATATTATTTGTATTCGGCCGAATAGTGATTTAAATTTGAATATGAAACATTTGATCTCTGAGTTCACATTGCTTCTTTTATTATTTGTTATGTTAAAGCTCAATGCCCATTATTCACATTTGGTATTCGTATTTGGCCAAATAATAATTTTCATTATTCATATTCAGCCAAATAGTAAATTACGGTATTCTGTACAGCTGTAGTTACATGTATAGACAATTTATCCATGTGTGCTCTGCATTGAAGAAGCCAAGATTCTGTATCACACTCTAGATGAGTTGTGCTAGTCAGCACTGAAAAGATTGCATCTGTGCTGGACAACAGCCATACATGCTGTGCAGACATGGATAGAAGAATATCAACATTGTCCTTACCAAGGCTTCTCACGGAATGGATGTGTGACTGCTTTCACTTAGCTGTAGTGCTTCAGATATCATCGGTGCTGAAGGTTTTCTATTGCATTAGGCTGTGGCTTGGGGGAGTGGGAGTTGTCTGCTGCTCATACCTGCATCACTGTGTTAAGACATGTGCATGTTTGGTCAAGAAGTCTAATGCAAGATGGAGGATGCATGGCACTACCCCCTTCTGACAGAACATTATGAAGTCACTTACTGCATAAGGACGTATAGGAAACATCAGTAAAAGTGGATCTACTGAAGTGTGCAGATTCAGCTGATCACTGAACAGAAGATATTTTGCGCTCTTCCTTCTGCACAGAGTACAAGGCTCCTGTCTGCCTCATAATGAGTACAAAGGTGATGGAAAAGATCCATTCAGGCTCCTGGAGATATATTTTCTGCAAAGCTTGCATTCTGCCTGGTTATGTTCAAAGCCTACACAGATGAGACACGTGTATGTGTGTCAAAATGTTTGATTATTGTGCCACATTGTAAACAGAGTTGGAAGCCTAATGTTTGTGCTATGTTCCAGAGACAAAAAAATATATAATTAAAATTACAAAAGATTTAAGAAAACCCCAAAAATTAGATACATGACATCATTACATTACTTTATTTGATGATAGGCCTCACCTATAAAGCTTGAGGGGAATTGCAAAAAAAAAAAAAAAAAAAAAAAAAAATATATATATATATATATATATACCATTCTTATATCTTCACTTTACTCACCCCTTGACCAATAACCCAATATTAATCCAAACCCCTCTTAAATGCCTTCTTGAAAAACAATGAAAGACATTGGAGAGCTACCAAAGAGGAAAAATGTTTAATATTCTAGAAGAGCTTTGTCTATGCATCTGTTTGGCAGAGCAGTAAAAACAAAACAGAGGGGACTGACAAGACCACTCCCCCTGGGAAGGACTAGGAATGCTCAGAACTTTACACTAGGTGTCTGTGATGATGTCACCCAATGTCTGCCTGATTATATCCTGCTTCTCAACAGAAAAAGTGTTTTCACATGTTCAGATAAACTATTGTCAAGTTTTAAGAGTTATTTCTTGACAGGGGTGGGTTAACAATGTTGTATAATTATAATTATAAATGTGACATAATTGGGTCAATATTCAAAGCGACTTAACCAGACAGAAATGGCGCCTGGCTGGTTAAATCACCTGTTTAAGTTAACTGGTCATTTTTAGTGACACTTAACCAGGTAGTTAATGCCTAGCTAGCCTTATGTCAAAATCAGCTATTTGGGGAGCATTCCGGGGGCAGAATCAGCACTTAGACAGTTAAGTATCAAGTCTACATGTCAGACCTCATAGACTTACCACCCAGGAATACAAAAAGTTCATCACGCACATTCCTAAATCTCCATTACCCCAGCTGCAAAAGACTAAAATCTAAATCAACATATGCGTCCAGCTTCTCCTACATAAGTACGCAACTATGGAATGCACTACCATATGCCATAAAAACAATGCATGACCTAACAAACTTCCGAAAATTACTAAAAATCCAACCTGTACAACAGGGCATATCATAGCGACCCATCCTAAATTCCAATCAACGAAACTTATACCAGAACTGGACATAACCGATCTCTCTATACCTGATTAGCTCATCAACTTGTAACGAATGAACTTTAACGCTACACCACTTATTCTGATATTGAATTCTCTGAATTACCTGAATGCTAATCTGCTTGTTCACTTATGAACATTAAATGCAATACCAATTTGTATTTCCTCATGCCGTAATGGTGATCGCCATTATGGATAATGTATGCCACGTTGAGCCTGCAAATAGGTGGGAAAATGTGGGATACAAATGCAACAAATAAATAAATATTCACTTAACCAGCCAGGATAACCGCTTTACAAAGTATCCCTCCAGCCACTCATGGACGCACTGAGACATTGTGTCATCCTCCACGGAGTCCTCTGAGTCATAAAGAGGAATATTAACCTGGTAACTTCACCTGTCTCTGAAAATCATAAAAAGAATGAAAAATCTATCCTATTTGTGATATGATTATAATGCTAGAAACACTCCACAATGTACATAGGGGTCCTTTTACTAAGGTACGCTGAAAAATGGACTGCAGTAGTGTAGGCACATGTTTTGGGCGCGCACAGATCCATTTTCCAGAGTGCCTGCAAAAAAATGCCTTTTTAAAATTTTTGCCAAAAATGGACGTGCGGCAAAATCAAAGATTGGTGCACACCCATTTTGGGTCTGAGACCTTACCACCAGCCATTGACCTAGTGGTAAAGTCTCACGCGGTAACTGGGCGGTAATGACCTACGCATGTCAAATGCCACTTTGCACGCCAGAAAATAAAAATTATTTTTTGGACTTGCGTACTGGACGCACGTCAAAAATGAAATTACCGTAAGAGCCACGTGTTAGTTGGGCGGTAACATCCTTAGTATTTGAGCAGGAATCCTTAGTATTTGAGCAGGACTTAAATATGATCATGAAACTATACTTCAAAAATTCCTCTGCACTGTTCTGCGGTCAAAAAATATGGGTATATCCTGATGTTACCAAGGTGACCCAGCAAAGAAGAAAACAAGTTTTGACCCTGAGAGAAGATGTAAAAATTTTGGGAGCAACTTTTACATTAGTTTATCCCTGTAAATGTGTGATACGTTTATTAGGTGTCAAATATGTGTTTTTTGAGCCAAGTCAGCTGAAAACTTTTCTGGACTCTAAAAATCCAACTAGCCGTCAGACTGGAACAACTGAATCAGCGCATAGAGAATGATGGGATAAAGAACAGGACTATGCCAATTAAGGTTTAAATTTTGATTTGCCTTATTGAATTCTCGTTTTAGTTTTCTAAATCCACTCCCCACAAACAAATGTTGTGGTCTAAGGAAGAGTTAGAATATTATGATTAGATATATTTATCTTTTATTTTTCAATTGCCTTATAACTGTTTCTCTGTATTACCTTACAAATTGATATTCATTTGTAAAAATTTGAAATCAATAAATATAAAATTTAAAAAAAAGAGCCACGTGGTAGTTGGGCGGTAACTCCATTTTGGCGCACGTTGGGCACACGTAGACGCTTATGCGGCTTAGTAAAAGGGCCCCATAGTCTCTACCTCCTTTCAAAGATAGGGTGAAGTCATTAGGGCCAATATTCATTTAAAGTGATTTGGATATGTCATCCAGTCAATTTAATCAGATAATTCAAAAATATAATTAGCTAAGTTTTAAAAAAAATGTACATTTCTTAATTTTATGATGCATAACACAAGCAGCTTACTTGTTACAGAAAAATGGCCCAAAAAAAGCAAATAAAGAACAAAAAGGAAAAAGAGAACAAAACAAACCTTCTCTACTAGTCCACAATAAATGGAAGATCCAAAGCACAAATCACAGGAAAAAGAGGCAAAAGAATAACTGTGAGCAAGTACAAAATATTCTGGCGAGTTATCTAGTCTCCTCACCTCTTATAGGAGAACCATTAGCACGCCATCATTTAAAAAAAATTAGAACATATGCACTTACCGCCACCCATTTTGTAAACGGTAAGGGCTCACACGCTATTCCTGCATTAACCAATTAGTGTGTGGTAAGGTAACCGCACTGATTAGCACAGGAACGCTCTCTGATATGCCTCTTTAAAAAAAAAAATTAGCACATGAATTAGAATCTGCTAAATTGGTATGTATTGTAGGACGCATGAGTGCGTCCCCTGATATACCATTTTAAGCTGTGTTAGGCCTGTGTAATCACCTAATTCAGCATAGTAAAAGGGCCTTTGTGTTATTTAACTTGCTCAGTGATGATCACATCTGGTATATCGTCCCACACGTATCCGTCTCGTGCTCAGCAGCAGGACCAGTGATGTTCTCTTCCATTACACACACTGACGTGTCACTTCTTTGATGCCTATAGCATAGTTATATTAAGCATAATTAATTATAATTAAGTATAATCGTGATTGTTAGAATGTATATACACAGAAGCTGATGCACAAGACCAGATTCTTGGTTGGGTGCATGTGATGTGCAACTCGAAGGCTGTTACATGAAGCCTGATCGGATGAACTGCATTACTAGTTTAGTTAATCTTCATATACCGCCCTTTATAAAAACAGAGCGGTTTACAGTCATATTATTAAAAAAAACAAACCATAACATATGAAACTGAGGGAACTCCAACTTGAACAGGAAAGAGAAAAGAACAAGTTAAGACAGGGGTTGCCAAACTTTATCGGTATATGGCACCCTTGGTGTCCGAGCAATTTTTCATGGCAACCCCCCCCCCCCCCCCCAGCCACATGGGTCTCCGCACCCCCCTCCAGCCACATAGGTCTCCCGTTCCCTGCAGCCCCCTCTTCCCAGAAAGTCCAGCACACCATTCCCTGCAGCCCCTCTCCTCCCATAAATCCAGAACACCTCTGCCTTCTCCAAATCCAGCATCATTAGCTACCTTCTTTCCTGCAGGACCAGGATCACTGCCACTTCCTTCTCCTTCCCCCCCACCGCTGCAGTGCTTGCAGCTTACATTTTCAGGCCGCCCGCGATTCACACAGGCAGGCACTCCAGAGCCTTCCCAGTCTGCCACGTCTGGCCCTCGCTGATGCAACTTCCTATTGTGAGGGCCGGATGCAGCAGAGGGAAGTCCTCGCAGTGCCTGTGTGAATCACAGGTGGCCCGAAAATGTAAGCTGCAAGCACTGCAGCGGCAGCAAAGGAAGAAGCAGGAAGTGGCAGATTCCGGACCTGCGGGAGGGGAGTGATGCTGGATTGTGGACAGCGGGAAGGGAGGTCAAGATGTGCCGTGGCACCACTGGGAGTTCACTGCAGCGCACAGTTTGGGAAACACTGAGTTAAGAAAGCAGAAGACAGGTAAGATAAGGGCATAACAGCTGCTCAGAGATGCTATACAGAACCTCACTACTCAAGGCTGGGTGAGAAGACTTTTGTAAATAGATATGTCTTCTATAGTTGTGTTTACTTACGTTTGATTTAATGAAAGTTTTGTCATTAAGACTGAGGGAGAGAAACCAATTGTGTGACTGTGTGAAACTTCAGATCAAAACAGGTGCTATATTTCTTGCAACCTTTTTTCATTTCAAAGACATAATGTTTGGTAAGAAAATTGGAACATTTCTCTTTTGTGTCAACCTTGTAGAACAACTTGTAGGTTCAATGATTCTCTCACTCACACCAGTCACATCTGAATCTGTTTCCCTATTCGCATTCTCAATATCAGCCACAACAGATTCTCGCTCTCTAATCACATTCTCCATTCTAATATGATAATGTATAATATCCCATTTTCTTCAGTTGCTTTTTCAGGTTTTACATTAAGGCATCAAGTAAAATGCACAGACCACCCTGGGGCTGTAATTTCAGATATTCTGTACTTTCTCTTCAAAAAATGCACCCAGTAAGATGTCATCTTGCAAGGTAGTTATCAACATAAGCATTCCTCTATGTTAAGCTACGGACATGCCAAATTTATTGTAGTCACAGAATAGGGTGCCACCCTGTGGCGATAGGTAGGAAACCTGTATTTGTCTGAAAGGTTCCATAACTGGCATTTCTGATGTTTAAATATTTAGGGTCCAGCAAGTAGGCATACAAATGCTACAGTACTTTAGGCCAGGCCTAATTTTTAGGGTGCTCTAAGGTAATATTCATCAGATTTAATATACCTACACTGGAGGAGAAATGAGTTAATTTGCATAGTTTGATTGATCTGGAAAACAGAGCTGAGGACGCAGGCCTTGGGTATTCCATTATCTTTTTTTTTTTTTTTTTTTAATCTTTCTATTGAAAAGTTTTTTTTCATAATGTTTGTAACATGTAAATTAAAAGAAGCCAAAGAGGTAACATGTAAATTAACCATAAAACAGAACGTTATATCATCAATGTTCTACATATATTGCCAATTGTATCTGTACTCTGAAATGGCTTTAGTCATGACGGAAAATTGTAAACCACATTGAGCCTGCAAATAGGTTGGAAAATGTGGGATACACAGTATGAGTCCAATTGTGCCCAAATTTTTAATGACGATTGAAGCGTATGTTGCTTGAGCGCCAGAGCAGCGTCATATTTTCTTATTACACACAGGTGGCTCCACCATTCCATAAAGTTTAGTTGCAAATTATCCTTCCAGTTGAGTATGATATGATGGAGAGCAACTGCTATCATAGTGTTGAACAGTTTTTGTTCATCATCTGGTATTGTACTGTCTGGGTTGGAGGCCAGTAGAATTATGGTTTTGTATGAAATATCCAGATCTCTGGGTAGGTCAAATATTACAACCATTCTGTTCCATATATAATTCCAATAAGCTTTAACATTTTTGCAGAAATATATCATAAGGGATAAAGAACCAGTTTCCTCTGAACAACACCAACATAGATCCAGTTTAGATAAATTTCTAATTTTGGCTATACGATATGGGATCCAGTATGCTTTATGAAAATTAAAATAAGATGATTGATATATTGCCGCTGATTTTGGTTCCCACCCACTTCTTGCCTAGGCCCACCCAAAATTTGTTGTCTGGCTACGCCCCTGATCTGCTGGTTGTGCATATGTGTGGAGTTGAAGAAATACCCACTCGTCAGTCCTCATACTCCCTCTGACATCTCACACATATACACATAGAGATACACACACAAGGGTAAAAATACACAACTGTATGACCGCAGAACATGAGGTCAGTTTTCAGAGGGGTCTGTCTATCTAGCCATTATAGGTGGGGATAAAGGAGGGGGTGGCATCTAAAGGTAGCCATGTAGGACCAAATTCTATATATGGTGCCAAAAAAAGTTAGGCGTGATTTATAGAATATGCCTAGTTGCCATAGGTGTGTCAATTTATGCTAATACCTGCACCTAACTTAGGCATGGATCAGGTGTATTCTACAACACTGTACATAAATTTTAGGAATGCCCATAACCTACCCGTGCTCCTCCTATGGCTATGCCCCCTTTTGAGATCTGCAAGGTAGAATTCATGCGCAGCACTTTATAGAATACATTTAGCAAGTTACGCATGTAAATTCTAATTAGTGATAGTGCCGATAATTGCTTCTTAGTGGCCAGGTATCGGTGCCAATTAGCTAATTAACCAATTAAGTGACATGCACAATTTGGCCACACGGCCAAAACTGCACATGTAACTTTAGTCGCCATATATCGAATCTAGTCGCCACATATCGAATCCGCAGGGTAATGGGGTTTGGTTGGGGAAGTTAATTTGAATTCCTGGTGCTGAGCTTCAGTGCTGGTACCTAACTTACTATGTACAGTGGGGGAAATAAGTATTTGATCCCTTGCTGATTTTGTAAGTTTGCCCACTGACAAAGACATGAGCAGCCCATAATTGAAGGGTAGGTTATTGGTAACAGTGAGAGATAGCACATCACAAATTAAATCCGGAAAATCACATTGTGGAAAGTATATGAATTTATTTGCATTCTGCAGAGGGAAATAAGTATTTGATCCCCCACCAACCAGTAAGAGATCTGGCCCCTACAGACCAGGTAGATGCTCCAAATCAACTCGTTACCTGCATGACAGACAGCTGTCGGCAATGGTCACCTGTATGAAAGACACCTGTCCACAGACTCAGTGAATCAGTCAGACTCTAACCTCTACAAAATGGCCAAGAGCAAGGAGCTGTCTAAGGATGTCAGGGGCAAGATCATACACCTGCACAAGGCTGGAATGGGCTACAAAACCATCAGTAAGACGCTGGGCGAGAAGGAGACAACTGTTGGTGCCATAGTAAGAAAATGGAAGAAGTACAAAATGACTGTCAATCGACAAAGATCTGGGGCTCCACGCAAAATCTCACCTCGTGGGGTATCCTTGATCATGAGGAAGGTTAGAAATCAGCCTACAACTACAAGGGGGGAACTTGTCAATGATCTCAAGGCAGCTGGGACCACTGTCACCACGAAAACCATTGGTAACACATTACGACATAACGGATTGCAATCCTGCAGTGCCCGCAAGGTCCCCCTGCTCCGGAAGGCACATGTGACGGCCCGTCTGAAGTTTGCCAGTGAACACCTGGATGATGCCGAGAGTGATTGGGAGAAGGTGCTGTGGTCAGATGAGACAAAAATTGAGCTCTTTGGCATGAACTCAACTCGCCGTGTTTGGAGGAAGAGAAATGCTGCCTATGACCCAAAGAACACCGTCCCCACTGTCAAGCATGGAGGTGGAAATGTTATGTTTTGGGGGTGTTTCTCTGCTAAGGGCACAGGACTACTTCACCGCATCAATGGGAGAATGGATGGGGCCATGTACCGTACAATTCTGAGTGACAACCTCCTTCCCTCCGCCAGGGCCTTAAAAATGGGTCGTGGCTGGGTCTTCCAGCACGACAATGACCCAAAACATACAGCCAAGGCAACAAAGGAGTGGCTCAGGAAGAAGCACATTAGGGTCATGGAGTGGCCTAGCCAGTCACCAGACCTTAATCCCATTGAAAACTTATGGAGGGAGCTGAAGCTGCGAGTTGCCAAGCGACAGCCCAGAACTCTTAATGATTTAGAGATGATCTGCAAAGAGGAGTGGACCAAAATTCCTCCTGACATGTGTGCAAACCTCATCATCAACTACAGAAGACGTCTGACCGCTGTGCTTGCCAACAAGGGTTTTGCCACCAAGTATTAGGTCTTGTTTGCCAGAGGGATCAAATACTTATTTCCCTCTGCAGAATGCAAATAAATTCATATACTTTCCACAATGTGATTTTCCGGATTTAATTTGTGATGTGCTATCTCTCACTGTTACCAATAACCTACCCTTCAATTATGGGCTGCTCATGTCTTTGTCAGTGGGCAAACTTACAAAATCAGCAAGGGATCAAATACTTATTTCCCCCACTGTAAATGAGTACAATAAGGAGACAATTTTATAAAGCTGTGTGCCAATTTTTGCACCCCATTGGTGCATTCTGAGAGCCAATTCTATAATGGGATCACCCAGATTTTGTTGTAAAAAGGTAGCGCAAGCCACCAGTGGTGTGTCAAAAATGTAACCTGCCATCAGTTGTGCCTGGCATAGGCATTGTGTAACAGTTGATGCATTACTGCAGCAAAGACACATGTAACTAACTGACAGGATTCTGTAAGGTACATGCGTCAATTGGCACCTCTCCCATGCTCTGCCCCCTAGCACTTACATGCCAAACTAGTTGTGCACATCTTTATGGAATAATCTAATTAAAGAGACCTATTATATACAGTGTGGAGATTATTATTATACACAATTTCAATATTATCTCAAACACTCTCTCATATTAGTTTTCATAAATAGTCAATGCTACTACTTTTCAAGCTCCAATATTCATTCATCACTGAGCCTTTTTTAAAAAGCTAAACGGGGATCTTCAGAGGTTTTGACAACCACCACCATCCAGGAACCTTGTTCCAATATATTACTGGTGCTGTTCACATCGTCATTGATCCACCCGTATAGTAGATTTTTTTTCAACAGTTTATAAATTGCCTTTTCATAAAATTCTCTTCATAAATTAACATCTTCCAAAAAATCTTTTTCAACTTTTTCAAATGTTAATGTTAATTATAGTAGTATCACTTAGCTTTAAGCGGCTGTAAGCAGCGATTTTTCTCCCAGTTCAAACCTCCGCCAACATGGCCAGGTTTCGAAATTCTTCATCAGGGAAGCCATTTTTTCCTATGTGCGGAAGCAAGCATATAAATGTGAACCTCTTCCCTGATGAAGAATTTCGAAACTTGGCCATGTTGGCTGAGGTTTGAACTGGGAGAAAAATCGCTGCTTAAAGCTAAGTGATACTACTATAATTAAAGTTAAAATTTGAAAAAGTTGAAAAATATTTTTTGGAAGATGTTAATTTATGAAGAGAATTTTATGAAAAGGCAATTTATAAACTTTTGAAAAAAATCCACTATACGGGTGGATCAATGACGATGTGAACAACACCACTAATATATTGGAACAAGGTTCCTGGATGGTGGAGGTTGTCAAAACCTCTGAAGATCCCCGTTTAGCTTTAAAAAAAGGCTCAGTGATGAATGAATGTTGGAGCTTGAAAAATAGTAGTATTGACTATTTATGAAAACTAATGTGAGAGAGTGTTTGAGATACATACAAAAAGATCCATCATTTACAGCCAAGCCACAAGATACCACCGTATCTGCTCTGACCCAGGGGACAGAGACAGACACCTTAAAAGCCTGAGTGCATCCTTCAAACAGAAAGGCTACAACCCCAAAATAATCTCCAAGAATATTGCCTCCTCCCTCAAAACACCCAGGGAGAATCTGCTACAGTACAAGGAGAAAAAATCCACAGACAGAATTCCCCTTGTAGTGACATACAATCCAGATCTGGAAAAACTGAGGAAAATCATAAGAGATCTACAACCTATACTCCAGGAGGATGAATTACTGAAAGAGATATTCCCATCCCCACCAGTACTGGCCTTCTGACAACCACCCAACTTAAAACACAAGCTAATCAGAAGTAAACTTCCATCACAGACTGAAAAGGAACAGAAGGGCACACGTCCCTGTAATTTATCCAGTTGCAAACTATGCCAAAATATTTCACAGGACCCTACTACTACTATTTAGCATTTCTATAGCGCTACAAGGCATACACAGCGCTGCACAAACATAGAAGAAAGACAGTCCCTGCTCAAAGAGCTTACAATCTAATAGACAAAAAATAAATAAAGTAAGCAAATCAAATCAATTAATGTGAACGGGAAGGAAGAGAGGAGGGTAGGTGGAGGCGAGTGGTTACAAGTGGTTACGAGTCAAAAGCAATGTTAAAGAGGTGGGCTTTCAGTCTAGATTTAAAGGTGGCCAAGGATGGGGCAAGACATAGGGGCTCAGGAAGTTTATTCCAGGCATAGGGTGCAGCGAGACAGAAGGCGCGAAGTCTGGAGTTGGCAGTAGTGGAGAAGGGAACAGATAAGAAGGATTTATCCATGGAGCAGAGTGCACGGGAAGGGGTGTAGGGAAGGACGAGTGTGGAGAGATACTGGGGAGCAGCAGAGTGAGTACATTTATAGGTTAGTAGAAGAAGTTTGAACAGGATGCGAAAACGGATAGGGAGCCAGTGAAGGGTCTTGAGGAGAGGGGTAGTATGAGTAAAGCGACCCTGGTGGAAGATGAGACGGGCAGCAGAGTTTTGAACCGACTGGAGAGGGGAGAGGTGACTAAGTGGGAGGCCAGCAAAAAGCAGATTGCAGTAGTCTAAACGAGAGGTGACAAGGGTGTGGATGAGGGTTTTGGTAGAGTGCTCGGAAAGAAAGGGGCGGATTTTACGGATGTTGTAAAGAAAGAAACGACAGGTCTTGGCAATCTGCTGGATATGAGCAGAGAAGGAGAGAGAAGAGTCAAAGATGACCCCAAGGTTTCGAGCTGAGGAGACAGGGAGAATGAGAGAGCCATCAACAGAAATAGAAAACAGGGGGAGCGGGGAGCTGGGTTTGGGGGGGAAAATGAGAAGCTCGGTTTTGGTCATATTTAATTTCAGGTGGCGTTGAGACATCCAGACAGCAATGTCAGACAAGCACGCTGAAACTTTGGTTTGGATGCAAGGTGAGATATCAGGGGTAGAAAGGTAGATTTGGGAGTCATCAGCATAGAGATGGTAGGAAAAGCCATGGGATGAGATTAATGAACCAAGGGATTAATGACCCCACAGTTACCCACAAAGGAAAGATATTCAACATAAAGGGATCTTTCACTTGCTCATCTTCCAATGTGGTATATATTATTCAGTGTAAAAAATGTAACGAAGGATGCTATATTGGAGAAACAGGCCAGATGCTTAAGACAAGATTCAATTTACATAGACATCATATGAACAATACAGCCAGTAGGGCCCCCACCCCGGTGGGACAGCACTTCACAGAACCAGGACACTGTACCAGTGATTTCACAGTGAGAATACTGAAAGGTAACTTTAAAACCATACAAGAACATAAGACCTTTGAAGTCAGAATGATTGAATATTTTAACACCCAACAGAAAGGACTTAACAAGGACCTGGGGTTCCTAGCCCATTATAAACCATAAAGCTGTATGTCTCTGTTGATCATCCCACCCCTCACCTATCCACACCCATCCTGTTAGAATATCAATGATATGCTTTGATGTCCCCATGCATACCTCCGACCCACCCCCATCCTCCCACCCTGTCAGACTGTCATAGTAATGCTTGAAGGTTTTCACTTATATACACTGTCAGCTAGCACATTTGCTTATTTCCGATCTGACGAAGAAGGGCAACCTTCGAAAGCTAATCAAGAAATGTATTAAGTTATGTCCAATAAAAAAGGTATCATCTTATTTTCTTTTCCATGTTTTATTTTGTTTGATTTCTATGTATGAGATAATATTGAAATCATCTTTTTGGAATGGCACTGAGCACACTTATATGTCTAACTACCCACTTTTTCTCAGCATTGATGCATGTAAATGGTGTGTAACTGCAGGCCCTAAAGGAAAGTGTCTAATGTCTGGTCAAGCAGCTTTGTTTTTGTATATGTTTATTTAGATTTTCTAAACTGCTCTAACTGCCTGGGCAGAGCGGAGCAGTGCACAAAGTCAAAAAACGTAAATACATATAGAAAAAGAAAGGAACATCAAAAAATGATAGGAAAGGAGTACAATCACGCAGAAGAAGGTACAAAAACATACATTATTCAATCAAAAATAGAGAAAACCAGACCCGATTCCACTGGCAGCAGCTCACAGCCAGCCCTATTCTCCAAAGGCTTGTCTGAAAAGCCAAGTTTTCAGGTTTGCCTTAAAGCTTGTAAGAGACAGGTCATTAGTCCGTCTGGTACTTCAAAAAAACACATACTACAGAAATGGAGAAAAAAAGACTTCAGCTATGCCTTCACTGCTCATTAGCGAACAGTTAGAGCATATTATAAGCCATCATCGGTCAGAAACTCTCAAATAGTCTTCATGTGTTAGCTATGCTTGAGATGGTTGGAAATAAGTACATTTGAGAGTTATTGATGAGTCCTGCAGAGCTGCCATGATTAGTTTTTTTCCTGTATAAGTGTCATTGCAGTCTTTTTTTCCTTCTGGTACAAAGCTGTTATGAGTGGAGTTTTTTTTCTGATCAATGATGGCTTATAATATGCTCTAACTCTTTGCTAATGAGCAGTGAAGGGATAGCCAAGGTCATTTTTTTCTCTACTTCTGTAGTATGTGTTTTTTGAAGTACTAGACAGAGTAAAGCTGCTTGACCGGACAGTAGAAACATTCCTTTAGGAGTTTCGATATTGATGTTTCTAGCTCGTGTGTGTATTTAGTTGTGTAATTGTAGGTGCCAATTTATAGAATTGACTCCTAAGTGTCCAAGCACCAAGAGACAGATCCAAAGAAAAGAAGCAAACCTGGTCCCTAATGCAAAGAATCTTATACAGAGAGAGAGAGAGAAAAAAACATTTGTTTGGACCATCAGAGGTGGAATCCAAGACTGTTGTACAATAAAGCTATCATTCTACATCAAATATCATCACTGGTCCCAAAAAACATGAAGGGCAATCCTATCAATTGGCACCTCAAGTCTAGACACTCCAATGCCATGGACTTAGTGCCAATTCTATAATGGCATTATAGAATAGTAGCACAAGGTCAGCATTGGTGTACCCAAGTATAGGCATGCCCTCTTACATAATGTCAAAGGCACGTGTACATTGGCATGCCTAGGTGTGCCAAGTGATGCACATAGTTTAAAGTATTCTCTAAACTATGGGGGGGGGGGGGTCTTTTACAAGGCACAGTAGCATTTTTAGTACGTGCTAATGGTTAGCGCACGCTAAATTCTGTTACCCGGAAATGGCAACCGCCATTACAGCAAATGTAAGCCACATTGAGCCTGCAAGTTGGTGGGAAAATGTGGGATACAAATGCTACAAATAAATAAATAAACGTTAGAGATGTCCATAGGAATATATGGGAGTTTCTAGCATGTAGCGCACGCTTATTTTAGCTTGCACTAAAAATGCTAGCATGCCTTTGTAAAAGGCCCACTATGTGTGTAACAGGGAGACACGCCTATGGCCCATCCATGCTCCACCCATATGCACACCCCCTTGTACTTAGGCACTATGGCACTTAGGTGCTACCTTGTAGAAGAGCTCCTAGTGCACATAGATGCCTAACTGTAAATTTTATGTTGCCTTCGATGCAAGTAAGTAGTGCTTACCTCCAGGCACAACTGTATAGAATTACCCCATAGTAAATTGTTGAGAATAGTTGTCCTTACTCAGACCAATGAAACAAAATTACAAATATAGAGAGCAAGATATTCTAGGATACGGCAAGCAATAATTGTCTCATGTCTCTTTGGTAGTAAAATTTGCAATGAGGAAGCACAAAACATCTAAACAGTATATGGCTTATCCTCCAAATAAGGACCTTAAGTCTATGGATTTAATTGGTAAAAGAACGTACCAGAACTCTATGCTTGTTGCTCACATTGCGGTATATAATTTTTATTATGTACAGTATTTATATACTATAATGGATGAATTGAATCAGTTAGTAGAAGGATTGGCAGACACTGACAAATATTCTTTTCACGTGATTTTAGTGAAGTTTGAAGACTGCTCTAAGAAGATGATTCATTCTGCAAATGACAGTTACAATACAACTGTTTGAGGCTCTGCAGTAGCAATTTCTACCAGACATCTCTCTTGGCTTAGGTCTTCAGCATTAAAAGAAGATATTTTTGACAGGGTAGCAGATGCCCGAATGCCCCTTCTATAGGGGACATTTTATTTGAAGAAAAGGTAATTGAAATTATAGAAGACATGAAACAAGAGTGCACCACTTTGGATACCCTGGAGGAAGACAATGCCAAAACTTCCAGATCGACTTGTAAACGTCTTCTTTACTATTCTTCAAGGGGCAGATAACAAGGAAGATGAAGTTTTTACTCCCAGATATCTGCCTACAATGCTAAGTCAAACCGATGAAGACAGCAGTTCCATAAGTCTGGTAGAGACAAAAAAAATCTCAAAAATCCACACTGGTTCAACAACTGAAACCAACTACTAGTTTTTGACATACATCCTCATCCTCACATTCCAGTAGGGGGTCATCTGCAGTTTTTCTACAGTACTTGGAGAGCTATCACAATGGACACTTGGGTGCTGAAAGTTATGGGTACCACATAAATTTCCTCCATTAACGCCCATTACAACTGCCTCCTCTATCATCAGTTCCAGCAAAACAATTATAACTACTGAAACTGGAAGTTGCCAGACTTTTGTCTGTCCAGGCCATTGAAGAAGTACCTTATGCTCACAGGAACAAGGAGTTTTATTCAAGATATTTCTTCATAAAGAAAGGAACGAGAGGTTTTCAAGCCATTTTAGACCTTTGAAATCTCAACAGATACATCAAAAGAGAGAAGTTCAAAATGACTTTAGCTGCGATACTTCCATTCTTACAGCAAAACATGTGACTCACATCCAAGGCCTTATAAGATGCCTATCTACGTGTTTCAATTCACACATCACCGAGGCAGTTCCTTCAATTTACCCTAGGCCCCAATCATTACCAATTGGTACTTCCATTTGGTCTGACTACAGTATCTTGAGTCTTCTCCAAATGTGTCATCACAGCGGTGGCCCATCTTCATCAACAGGGTCTAATAATTTTCCCCATATCTAGATGACTGGTTAATTGTTGGTCAAACATTTCAGGAGGCTCTTCAAGCATTGCAGAGCACTGTGAATCTTCTCAACAATCTAGGATTCGTCATCAACAAAGAAAAGTCACAATTGCTGCAAGTACAACAATTAGAGTATATAGGAGCTCAAATAATCATTCCTTTAACTCTAGTGCAGTTGTCTCTCTCACATGCACACCATTGTTCTAATGGTTCATCACACAAACACTACAAGTTTCGAATGCCAGAGTATTTCTGCAATTCTTGGGTCACATGGAATCGACAGTGCATGTTCTTCCTTTAGCAAGGTTATAGATGCGTTCATTGCAGTGGCACCTCAAAGACCATTGGTCTCAATTCAGATGCATTCATTGCAGTGGCACCTCAAAGACCATTGGTCTCAATTCAGCCACAACAGCACTAACAACAGATGCTTCCATGCAAGGTTGGGAAGTACATCTCTCTCAACAGTCAACACAAGGTGCTTGGTCTCTACTGGAGTGAGACTGTAGCATCAACTTGCTAGAGTTAAGAACAATTTGTCTAGCACTCTGCAGTCCGCAGCAGTCTGGCGAATCAAATGGTATACACCGACAATCAAGTCGCCCTTTTTCTTCTATGCCAAAGTTTTTAATTTATTTTAATAAACTGCACTGAAGCCTTCGAAAGGCCCCATGCAGTATATCAAGCATGTGAAATAAATAAATAAATGTATTATGTAAACAAACAAGGAGGAATGGTTTCCAAACTCCTCTGTAGAGAAGCGATCCTAATTTGGACCCTAGTGCTAGACCTCAATTCCACTATCAGAGCGTCCTACCTACCAGGAAAGATGAACACCCTGGCCAACTCCTTGAGCAGAAAACATTAGCCTCACAAGTGGTCCATCAAGACCACAATTATACAATCCCATATTCAAAAAGTGGGGCTTCCCAATGATAGATCTATTTGCATCCCTTCACAACACGAAGTGTCGTAGATATTGCTCAAGGTAGCCCACTCAGAACAGTGTAGCAAGTGACACATTCCACATCTCCTGGAGTCACGATCTACTGTATGCATACCCTCCAATACCTCTCATCCTGAAGACATTGCAGAAGTTGCACAGAGACAAGGTTCACATGATCTTAATCATGCCTTACTGGCCAAGACAGTCTTGGTTCCCAACAATACTGAACATGTCAGTCTACCCACCCGAGTTCTTTCCACAAGAACTGGATTTAATCACTCAGGACCAAAGCCATGTACATCATCCAAACCTTTAACCTCTGAACCTCGTAGTCTGGCTTATTTGTCCTTCCAGTTGAATGATGCTATTTTTTCTCCTGGTGTATTGGAGATCCTCCTTGCATCTAGGAAAGATTCCACAAAAAAAAATCTTGTGCCTCTAAATGGCATAGATATTCCGTATGGTGTTCTTCTCATCATTTTGACCTTTTCACCTGTGGCATATCCAAGGTTTTAGACTATTTATTAAGCCTATCAGACAGTGGCTTATCATTCCCAACAGTTCAAGCTCATCTTGCTGTGTTGTATGTCTTTCACGATACTGTAGATAATTACACTGTCATTCAGCATCCTATTATGAAAATATATTTCAGAGGCCTTCTATATCTTCGTCCTCCTATTCAACCACCTCTGGTGGCATGGGACATAAATTTAGTTTTAAATGTCCTTACTTTACCTCCGTTTGAGCCTTCAGCAACAGCTGAGCGTAAATTCCTAACCTGGAAAACATTTTTTCTGATTGCCATTATTTCAGATCAACGTATTGGAGAACTCCAAGCTTTGGTTTACTTTTAACTATATACCCAAATTTTGCATGACAAGCTCAAATCCAAAAGGGAAATGGAAAGGGGAAATGGGACTTGATGTATGACCTTTCTGAGGTTTTTGCAACTACATTCAAAGCAGTTTACATATATTCAGGTACTTATTTTGTACCAGGGCAATGGAGGGTTAAGTGACTTGCCCAGAGTCACAGGGTTGCATTTTCTGAAGTGCTACCATGTGAAGGGCCCAAGAGACAGGCAGAGCTTCAGAGTCTCAATGCATGGATAAGATGATGATGCAGGGAGGAGGGTTTTACATTTGTTAGGAACTGGGCAACATTCTGGGGAAGGGGGAGCCTATTCTGAAAGGATGGGCTTCACCTTAATCAGGGTGGGACAAGGCTGCTGGTATCAGCATTTAAAAAGGAGATAGAGCAGCTTTTAAACTAGAAACTGGGGGAAGGCCGACAGTCACTCAAAAGCGAATGGTTCGGAATAAGGTATCTTTCAAAGATATCACCAAAACGGGGAAGATAGGGTATCCCAATAGTGAGGTTGCAAAAGAGACCATAGTAGATCAGGTGTCTTTAAATAAAAGTCAGAGAAAAGATTGCAAATTAATACTGTCAAGTACTGAGCATGATGTAAAAAGGAATAACAAACATAGTTTGAAATGTCTATATGCGAATGCTAGAAGCTTAAGAAATATGATGGGAGAGCTAGAATATATTGCACTAAATTAAAAATTAGATATAATAGGCATTTCTGAGCCCTGGTGGAAGGAGGATAACCAGTGGGACACTGTCATACTGGGGTACAAATTATATTGTAGTGATAGGGTGGATCGAATTGGTGGAGGGGTAGCATTGTATGTTAAGGAGGACCTTGAGTCAAATAGATTGAAAATTCTGCAGGAAACAAAACACTTCTTGGAATCCCTAGGAATTGCAATTCCATGTGTAAAGTGGAAAAGGATAGTGATAGGAGTGTACTACTGTCCGCCTGGCCAGGATGAACAGACGGATGTAGAAATGTTATCGGAAATTAGGGAGGCTAACAAACTGGGCAACACAATAATAATGGGTGATTTCAATTACCCTGATATTGACTGGGTAAATGTAACATTGGGGTATGCTAGGGAGGTAAAATTCCTTGACTAAATCAAAGACTGCTTTATGGAGCAGCTGGTACAGGAGCTGACAAGAGAAGGAAAACTTCTAGACCTAGTCCTTAATGGAATGCATGATCTGGTGCGGGAGGAAACGGTGATGGGTTTGCTTGATAACAGTGATCATAATATGATCAGATTTGATATTAGCTTTGAAGTAAGTACACACAGGAAAGGAGACTATGATGAAATGAGGAGAATGGTGAAAAAGAAACTTAAAGGAGCAGCTGCGAGGGTCAAAAATTTAAATCAGACGTGGATGTTGTTCAAAAATACCATCCTGGAAGCCCAGGCCAAATATATTCAATGTATTAAAAAAGGAGGGAGGAAGACCAAACGACAGCAAGTGCAAGGTGATGCATGTGGGAAAAAAGAACCTGAATTATAACTACATCATGCAAGGTTCCACTTTAGGAGTTATGGACCAAGAAAAGGATCTGGGTGTCGTCGTTGATAATACACTGAAACCTTCTGCTCAGTGTGCTGCTGCGGCTAGGAAAGCGAATAGAATATTGGGTATTATTAGGAAAGGTGTGGAAAACAGGTGTGAGGATGTTATAATGCCGTTATATCGCTCTATGGTGCGACCGCACCTTGAGTATTGTGTTCAATTCTGGTCGCCGCATCTCAAGAAAGATATAGTAGAAAAGGTGCAGCGAAGGGTGACTAAAATGATAGCGGGGATGGGACGACTTCCCTATGAAGAAAGACTAAGGAGGCTAGGGCTTTTCAGCTTGAAGAAGAGACGGCTGAGGGGAGACATGATAGAGGTATATAAAATAATGAGTGGAGTGGAACAGGTGGATGTGAAGAGTCTGCTCACGCTTTCCAAAAATACTAGGACTAGGGGGCATGCGATGAAACTACAGTGTAGTAAATTTAAAACAAATCGGAGAAAATGTTTCTTCACCCACCGCAAAATTAAACTCTGGAATTCGTTGCTGGAAAACGTGGTGAAGGCGGTTAGCTTGGCAGAGTTTTAAAAGGGGTTAGACGGTTTGCTAAAGGACAAGTCCATAAACCACTACTAAATGAACTTGGGGAAAAATCCACAATTCCAGGAATAACATGTATAAAATGCTTGTGCGTTTGGGTTGGATTGGATTGGCCGCTGTCAGGGACAGGATGTTGGGCTTGATGAACCCTTGGTCTTTTCCCAGAGTGTCATTACTTATGTACTTATGGTTAAAAAGTGAGGTGAAGGAAGCTATTAAAGTTAAAAGAAAATCCTTCAGAAAATGAAAGAAGGAACTGACTAAAAATAATAAGAAAGAGCATAAGAAATGTCAAGTCAAATGCAAAGTGCTGATAAGGAAGGCAAAGAGGGACTTTGAAAAAAAGATTGCATTGGAGGCAAAAGCACATAGTAACATTTTTTTAAAGGTATATTAAAGCAAGAAGCTGGCAAAAGAATTGGTTCGATTGCTAGATGACTGAGGGGTAAGAGGGGCAATTAGGGAAGACAAAGCCATAACAGAGAGATTAAATGAATTATTTGCTTCAGTCTTTAGCGAGGAAGATTTGAGAGAGATACCAGTGCCAGAAATGGTAATCGAAGCTGACGAGTCAGACAAACTGAATGAAATCTCCATAAACCTGGAGGATGTAAAGGGGTGATTTGACAAATTGAAGAGTAGCAAATCTCCTGGACCAGATGGATTCATCCCAGAATACTGATAGAATTGAAAAATGAACTTGCAGAACTATTGTTGGTAATATTTATCTTTAAAATTGAGCGTGGTACTGGAAGATTGGAAGGTGGCCAATGTAACGCTGATATTTAAAAAAGATTCCAGAGGAGATCCGGGAAATTATAGACTGGTGAGCCTGACATCGGTGACGGGCAAAATGGTACAAAATTACAGAGCATATTCAAAAGCATGGATTAATGAGACAAAGCCAACATGGGATTTAGTGAAGGGAAATCTTGCCTCACCAATCTATTACGAGGGGTGAACAAACATGGATAAAGGTGAGTCAGTTGATATTGTGTATCTGGATTTTCAAAAGGCGTTTGACAAAGTACCTCATGAAAGACTCCAGAAGAAATTGGAGAGTCTTGGGATAGGAGGTAGTGTCCTATTGTGTATTAAAAACTAGAACTAACAGGTCCTGATTACAGCTTCTTAAAAATTAAATAGAGTTGTGCATCTTGCTACTAGAACGAACACTTCATTTAAGACATTGTTCTTACAGGGATATCAGTTTTGAGTTACAATATTTGAACTGAGATTTGTTCTTCAGGAACCAATTGTATTAATCTGCAAAGCAATTGTAGCTGAAAGGAAGGGTTCTAGAGGGGAAAGAGGCAGCAGAGGGGATAACAATTAAAATAAAGAAGCAGAAAAAAATAGACCAAAAGATCTCAAAGATCACAACAACCTCAACTCCCCCACCCCTCTGCTGAAAAAGTAAAAAAGCAAATTTCCCTGGCTCCCCCCCCCAAAAACATTGCCCAGACTTGTGACCTTTCTAAATATAGTGAGAGCCCCATTATCCGCAATGCCTGAGGAATAAGCTGTGCCAGTTAAAAATATATCCTTTTTCTTATACAAAACTGTTTCAGTCAAATACTTCTAATGAAAGAAAATCTGTGCACCTTCTTTAAAAACTGTATATAGTATTTATTTATTGAAATCCACCCAGATCCCATTCATACAACTGTCCCTTATGCTATCCCCCTTGCTCTTCTTCCATACCTAATCTTTTAGGATAGCAGTTTCATGACCTTCTTTCTCCTGTGACCTCATGTCAAGAGTTTGTATTCGTGTTTGCAAAAGTAAGCTATGGAATGCATATGAGTTCATGGCTCATCTACATCCAGTAACTAAATTTTAGAAGAAATGTTTTGCACACTGCCATGGCAGAGAACTTCTTGTACCAATGTGTGATTTTATTTTTTTTAAAGGAACTATTATTGTGACACCTATTATGTAAAGGCCCTTGTATCACTGGGGCCCCTCTGAAGCTTGGTGGGCCGGTGGCCTAGCAACCCCTCTTCACAGCCCTGATTCAGGACCCACAGATCCCCTCCTCTCTATGCGTTGCCCCTTATATGTGGAACACTGAGGGCCAGTCCCACCCTCTACCTAATTTCTGGGACCCCAACTCACCAAGAATATCTGGGGGACATTAGAGGCAGGAGTGATCTGCACTTGCTCCTGCATTAAAAAAATTTAAAAACAAAACAAACAACAAAAACAAAACAAAACCCTGTTGCTGAATCCTAGCAGTACTCTTCCAGTACTACCACTAGGGGTCAGGCTGCCAATATGATGAGACTACTGTTAGCTGGAAACAGCAGAAAAAAAGAAGAGGTTCACACCTTCCACAAAATCACCAAGGAGAACGAATGCAGAGTGGAAGAAAATCCAATCCAAGAAACCAGTCAAAACTCACAGAATGAAAACTCCAAGTAGACTTTATTAGGACCCTACACGGTCTGTGTTTTGGCTATAGAGCCTTCATCAGGGGTCAATATGCTGATGTTCTGTTGAGCATATGATACTACTGGAGCACTGAAAATAACACAAAGTAAAACTCAGAGACAAAAAAGGTCACTAGCAATCACTGCGAACCTTTTTATCTCTGAGTTTTACTTTGTGTTATTTTCAGTGCTCCAGTAGTATCATATGCTCAACAGAACATCAGCATATTGACCCCTGATGAAGGCTTTATAGCCGAAACACGGACCGTGTAGGGTCCTAATAAAGTCTACTTGGAGTTTTCATTCTGTGAGTTTTGACTGGTTTCTTGGATTGGATTTTCTTCCACTCTGCATTTCTTCTAGCTGGAAACAGCAGCCATTATGAAAGAGAAAGCTGCCAAGGCAGGAATCAGTAGAAATTGCTTCTGCCAAGAAGGTTTAACAGGAGAAGGCAGGAGCGTGCTTGTCTTGAAGCCAGTAGGTGGAGCTTGTCCCCACATCAATTCCATTGTTTTGGGTATACCAAGATGGTGGTGGCTGCATTGGGGAGAATGAAAACCTCATTGGGTGGAGTGGCTTCAGCCTTGTGGTGTCACACCATCTCCTGTTAATCAAACCTCTTTGGCTTCTGCCCCTCATAGGCCCAGGTAGGGTTGTCAGCTGGATCCAGAATCAAATGACAAGGTTGATCTAATCCTGGATTTATCCCATTGCATGCAGGGATGTGTAGTTCTGATTTCCCAGGGTATTACTGCATGCAATGGGATAAACCCAGGACTGGATCAACCCTTTTAGGTGAATCTGGATTCAGTTGGGCAGCCTTACCCCAGGACAAATTTGAATCATGGGGGGGGGGGGGGGGGCAAGGGAAATCAGCCCTCTGATTTTCTGATATAAAAGGTAGAGGGGTCTCTTTCTTACATTTTAGCACCTTCAGTGTCAGGGTCAGGCTAGAGGCTTCTGATCCATCAGGGTGAACAGAAAACCCTTTAAAACATAAGCCACTTTTTGTTTTTTTTAAATGAATGGCTAACAAAGTTTTTTTTTTTTTGCATACTCTTTTTTCCTGATTTCTGGCATTAATGAACTGTTTTGCATGATTTCTGCAAAACTTTACTACTACAAAGTGATGTAACACTAATGTCAACTCTCCTCTCATTTCCACTATCCACTATATATTGTAAGCCACATTGAGCCTGCAAAGAGGTGGGATACTGTGGGATACAAATGCAATAAATAAATAAATGTTGCAGTTGGCTAATTTGTGACTTTTTAGCTATTTCTGTGCTATTTTTCATGCACTTTTGAAAAGTTATTTCATACGTTATTATGAGGCCTCTAGTGCATGAAGTGGTGCTCCAAGGCCTTAAAGGAGCGCATGTGTGCATATTCTCGACCCTGGGAAAGGCCCCTACTATGAGATGCCAGTTGAGCATTGTGGTTGGTTAAGTGCCAGATAATGGGGCTTTACAGATAAAAGGCAAGCCAAAAGAAAGGGAAACATGGAAGGATTATACATATGGCTTGTCCCTTTTCCTAAGCTCAAACCTACCCCTTATGCCCGAATGTGGTGGTTCTTCACACCCTCCTTGCACTGACAGCACGTGATCGTTAAAGCTGAGCTTTTAGGGGTTGCATTGCCTGCAATAATTTGCAGGTCCTGCCTGGTCATAAGAACTGTCATAGTGGGTCACACCAATGGTCCATCAAGCTTGGTTTCCCACACTGGCCAATCCACATCACAAATACCCGGGCAGGATCATAAACAACATGTTTTTTAATATTTTGGCTTTAAAAAAAAACCAAACAAACTATAATACGATACAATCACACAGTAAAAATATCACTTGATATCTTTTCAAGTAATTAACTATGTACACAGCATAGTATTGACCTGTTTTCATACAATTTTGATAGGTTCTCCCACACTTGTGTTTCATTCCATTTATTGTCAGTTCACCTAAATGAACTAGGCAAGGTACAATTAACCTGTATTCAACACTGTAAGAAAGGCTGGAAGGTGCAGGCCATGGCTGCTGCTCATGCTCGATACCCCTTCTCCCACTTCAGATCACTCTTCCTGCTTATCAGGGATAGGCTACCGTTTGCAAACAACATGGGAAATAACAAAGACATATCTCATGTCATTAACAAACAAAAAGAAGCAGAAAAAAATGACATTTTGTGTTTTTCCTTTGTTGATAATAGAGCACTATTTGCACAGAGGCACACTTTTTCCCGATAATGCATGGATGTGCAAACTGTTGCACATGCATAAACCATCATGTATGCATGCACTATCAGGAAAGCTTTTCAAAAGAGGGCACCCTTTAACAGCATTGCACCCAATTAAAATAAAATTCCCAGTGACATGGGAAAAAATGACCCCCGAACTAAAATTTCTGGCTGCCCCTCCACCCCAAACTCCAGCAGCATCTTATCAGATATGGCTTCTCATGTGAATGAATCAACTAAAATACCTCACTGGACTACAGAACATACCATAGCACATTAAATGAAAGTTTTTTATTTGCTGAAACAATGTACATATAAAAAGTTACAAATATGAGAGCGCATATGTATACGAAGCAGGATGATGTTACCTTCATTTGAAAAATATAGGTGTAGCATTCAGCGTATGTCCTTTTCTTTCCTTGTTTTGCCTGTACCATCTATTAGTATGGCAGATATTCTTATCCTCTATTCACGGAAATCTTCTCCAACAATTCACTTCTAAGTGATGCCATGTATTGCATGCCAGATAGCTGATCGTTCTAATGATTAGTGATAAAACATGGACTATGACTTCTTTCTCTTTCTAAGCAGGAAATTGTCAGTGGTCTTCATCATAAAGTATATAGGGCCAGACTTAAAGATCTCAATATATATACTTTGGAAGAAAGATGGGAGATATGGTAGAGGTGTTTAAATAACTACGTGGCATAAATGGACAGGAGCGGAGTCTCTTTCAATTGAAAGGAAGCTCTGGAATGAGGGAGCATAGGACAAAGGTGAAAGGGATCAGACTCAAAGTAAGCTGAGGAAATTCTTTATTTATGCAGAAGGTGGTGAATTTGTGGAATGGCCTCCTGGTTGAAGTGGTGGAGACTAAAAGTAAATCTGAAATTGAGAAAGCTTGGGACAAGTACATAGGATCTCTAAGGTAGAGAGGAAGGGATAGTAGGTAACATGGATAGACTATATGGTTTTTATCTGCCTTCATTTTTCTCTGTTCCTATTTGCCTGTTAAAAAAATTAAGTTAATATTCAACAGCAGTGCAAATGTGATGCCTTGAGCCAGGGGCAATGGGACAACTTTTTGGTTGGAGAGGCCAGATAAACCACTCTCTGGCCCCTATACTCAAGCTCTCTAATTGCTGATGCTTTGTTAGGTCAAATATTGGTGGTGGTACAGCCCTAGTGGCCCACCTCATTCCTCTACCTGTGACCTGAACAACTCCTAAAGCACTGAAGGCCACACCCAGTCCAAGAGCAACCTCCTCTTCCCCTTAATTACTACAGTAGATTTCTTAAACCTCACTTACTGTTTGAAATAGCTTCAGATACCTTCTTGGATGGATAGAAGGGAAATGGGACTTGATATACTGCCCTTTTCTGTTGTTTTTGCAACTACATTCAAAGCAGTTTACATGGTATATCTGGGGCAATGGAGGGTTAAGTGACTTGCCCAGAGCCACAAGGATCTGCAGTGGGAACTGAACCCAGTTCCCCAGGATCAAAGTCCTCAGCACAAACCACTTGGCTACTCCTCCACTTGAGAAATATGGTTAAGTCAAACAGGTGAAAGCATGCACTGTAACTAGGGCTTCTAAGGCATACACCTATTGTAAATTTAGGTGTTACTTTTCCTAGCTAAAGAGGGATTCTTTAAGGGTACTTTTTCCAGTGGAATCAAACGTGTACATTTGCATCACATAGGAGATGTTGATGCAGAAAAAACCCCCCTCACAAAAATTGAGTACAGGCAACAAGACAAGCCAGGGGAGAGGTGAGAGAGTACTAGGGATAATGATGGGGGTTTTATTTCAATGTTTATCCAATAAACATTTAGTTTCATTTATTTGCATTAAAGGATGTTTTATCAGTGTTTACCAATTTAAGCCTAATCAGAAGCCCTAATGATTAGCAGTTTAGATGGTCTTCCAAGGCAGAGGGCCTACCTCGTACAAAACATGTTTGAGCAGCTCCTTGTCTTGGCAATGGCACATAAAATACAGGTTCAGGATTCCTGTTGGTTCAAAACTAGGGCCAACATTGGAGTGATATACATTTAAGGTTCTTAGGAACATGGTTAACTTTTTGAAGGAAGCTTCTGGACCTGGGAATCCTTCAACAGGAGGAGGAGCGGGAAAACGGAGGAGCAGAATCACACACCAGCAAAATGAAAACCAGACCAAATGGTTTAGATAGCAGCGCAAGACCATATTGATCCAATTTAGAAAACAGTTTTCGAAATGCAGGCAAGATCTTGCCATCAGAAGCTTTAAAGAATTTAAATGTCAGTAAGTGACAAAAATATATTATTTAAGAATCAGAATACTCTGGGCTCATGTGCTAAATTCTAATGTATTGGAACAGGCAGAGAATACTCATTCCAGAAGAAACTTCCCATTTACTTTTACAACAGGGTTAGCCAACACAAAGTTTTGTAGAAGACCAACCACTCTTCTTACAGGAATGACTCTGTACAGGATATCTGAATTCTCCATGACTTTTGGCACTGTGGAACCCACAACTAGTTTCTGAGATACGTGAGACCACCTTGGGTAACTAGCCTTCTCTTTCCCAAAAATTCCATCGCTGGGGGCACCATCTGATACTATACGATGACACAGACTATCACTCTGGAAAAGGCTATGCTCTCTCTCTACCTTTACTCCACTCCCCTGGAATGCAACTGAAGGAAATCCATCAGTGCAACTCAGAGGGGCTGAAACACACAAGTGCATTTCTGATAGAAGTGTACAGGCTTGCTATAATATACTAATGGTAACTACCAGACTGCAGTATGAAACCCTTTTCTAGCATATTGTTAAGTTTCTTTTGAAAAAGTCTTAGTACTTTTTTCTTT
The DNA here is from genome assembly GCF_901765095.1 of Microcaecilia unicolor. Lineage (NCBI taxonomy): Eukaryota > Metazoa > Chordata > Amphibia > Gymnophiona > Siphonopidae > Microcaecilia > Microcaecilia unicolor. The sequence continues at coordinate 346,828,817 of NC_044033.1, read as the reverse complement.
AGCGGTGAGTGGTGGAGTGGAAGGCAGGGAAGGCGGTGTGAAGTAACGAACTATGGTGGATTTACTATCTCCCCATTCACTACCTAGGTATGGATAAGAAGCGCTCTGTGCTCCCAGGCAGTAAGCAGTAGAACCTTTACGTGGAATTTTATAACATAGCACCTTCAAAAAATGTGATTAGTGCGCCGATTTCATGTTTATTTTACAGAGGTCGTTCCCATACGAGAGCACAGGGGCATAAATGGAATGAACGAGTACTTGTTGAAACCCTGACGTAGAGCTGTTACCAGCTCACAACGTGATCATGTTGGTTGGTTCTGAAATATAATATAAGCAGCTGACATGATCAGATAAGTGTAGATATGATAAAGTTTCTTTGCACCGTTGTAAAAATTGTTTTTTTTAAAGTGATATATTTAGTGATGTACATGAGGAGTTTCTGGGTAGATGATTATAACTTTGGGAAGACAATAGAGGAAGTCTGTATATTTGGAGCTAGCCTTTTGCCTAATGTATGATTACCCAGAACCTGAATGATACTTCTCCATTGATTAAAGAATTTTTTAAGTGATATGGAATATTGGTGATATTTTTCTGGAAGATTTTTTTTGAAGAATATTGTTTACAGTATTGCTTCCTTTTGGATTTTGGGAGACCATTCAGTAAATCATGCTGAAAAATTGGTGCAGAAAAATGATGTGGCGAGCGCTATTCTATAAAGGGTATCCACACTTTATAGAATGGCGCCTGCATTTATGTCTGCTGATACCAGGTATAAATACTGGTGCCTAAATTAGGAGAAGATCAGGCGTTTTCTATAAAAATGTACATAACTCACTGGAACGCCCCCCAAAATGCCCCCTTGAAATTACGGACTACTATTAGACAATATAATGTGCGCATAACTCCCAATTAAGGTCAATTAACTGGTTGATAGCAGCCAATCAATGGTGCAGATTGGCTTATTAATCAATTAAGTTGCATGAACAAACTGGCTATGCGTGCTGATTTGCGCATGCAACTTTAGTCGCCGTATATAGAATCCGGGGAAGGGTTGATGTCTACTTTACAAAGGCAACATACGTACCTATAATAAGTATCTAGACACAGCCCCTGTAGGGAATCAATTTACACCCAGTGCATGGCATATATAAATGTTCTATAAGGGCTGTTCTGTAAAAACGCACCTACCTGGAGCCTGTTCTATGAAGGAAATTAAGCACCTGCTGTCCTTTATACAGTACTAATGTACCAGCACAAAGACATATATATAAATTAGGCGTGGGAGTAGATATCCAGCCAGTGGCAGTGAGCATCTTTTTAGTTGCCATTGGCGTTATCCCCAGATATTCAATACAGAGCCATGTAAGGACATCAGGATTGAATATCCGGGTTTATATGGTCAGCTCTCATATAGTGCAATATTCAGCACTTAGGGGCCTTTTACAAAGCGGAGGTAGGGCTACCGCTCATGTAGCATGCTCCAAATCGACACTACCACCTGGTTAGCACACCCACCCGGTGGTAATTTTGAAGTTGGTGTGCGGTTTCACAGCAGTAATTGGCAGCGTGGCCACATTGGAGTGCACTACACGAGTACCACACTTGTAGCCTGTGAGCCTTTACCTCCAGGTCAATGGGTGGCGGTAAGGGCTCAGGCAGTAAATAGTCATATGCTACTTTTAATTTTAGCCCACAGCCATTTACTGCTCCTTTTAAAAAAAAAAAACAGCCTTTTTTCTCAGCCGTGGTAAAAAAAATGGCCTAGCAAACGCCAAAAACACGCACACACACACTACCGCAGACCACTTTTTTACCGTGGTTAGTAAAGGGATCCCTTAACCACCTAAGCGACACCGCATAAAGATAGGACTGACTTTTATGTGGTCTGATTTGGCTGCTTACTTTAGGTGGTTAAGTGCTGAATATTGGCACTTAACCTCGTAAGAGCCGACGCCACCCCCGGACTGCTCACAAAATAGCCGGCTTATCAGTTTAGCAATCTGTGGTGATATCAGCGGCATTAACCAGCTAAGTGCCACTGAACATTAGCCCTGCACAGGTGATTCACGCAGCCAGGAGCCTCCCCTGGCAGCTTAAATTGCTTTGAATATCAACCCTATATTTCTTTCTTTTCTTTTTTTTTCCTGTACGTTTTTGAAAGTTTTCAATTTACCTTTCAAGCGATGCTGCATGATTGTTAATATTATAAATAAAGAAAATGTAAAAAATAAATTAAGCCTGACCATTTATAGCAGCCATAGAGTCACATAATTTCAGAAAAGCCTTCCCCCACTCCATGTGCACCTCTCTACAAGGACTTCCTCTGTTCCTTAGCTCAGTTGCTCCCATTGTATACCTATGGGATAAATACTCTGACCCACATACGTCTAACTGTTCTTGGATACCAACTGTGTTAGGGTACAATTCTAAATTCACACAGGCAAGACTTTTTCCCCTGTCAGCGGTGCATTGCTTTCTAGGAAAAGAAATGATTAATCTGGAACCAACTTGTATTTACAAAAGTACTTTTAAGAACCCCGTCATAATTGTGTGTATATATAAATATGCAGATGTATATAGAAAAATTGCTATCTTTTTATTACTACTTTAGGAAAAAAAGTGTTCAACAGCTATTTCTTTTTGAAGATTATACTTGTAGGCTGCAAAAAGAAAACAATAAGGAAAAAATACCTAGTGGTAACCTTTAGAGAAATAAACAGAAGCCAAAGAAGTTACCTGTATAATTTTTTCTGTTAGACTATTTTTGTTTACATCATAAATTATTTCTAAAAAGCACAATTCATAATTTCTCAATTCCTGAAAAGTAATGGGGCAAAATAACTGCAATTAAATATGTATGCATCTGTATCTGGTTCTTTTGCATCAGAAACAGGTTGTTTTTTTTTGTTTTTTTTTTGCTTTTCATTACTATACACACCTCATTGTAAGCATTTTAACCCTAGAAGTATAATTATATTTTGTTAACCTAGTAACTTAGTAGACCTACTGACAAAAATTATCTGGATTATTTTCACAGTTTCCTTTAGATTAAAACAAAAGGCATTGCAGGTTTCTAATGGAAAAAACCTCTTTCTCAGAGAGGGAAACCAGGCTTCCTGCCATGTCACTGAGGATCTGCGTTTATCTGAGAAAGCATGAATAAAGACAAGATGCGAAGGAATGTGGGGAAGAAGAGAGACTGCTTAAGGTGTATAAAGAAACAACAAGGAAACTAAAGAAATCTGGATGCTGGCTGCCACCATTAATCTAACAACACAGTTTCCTGTTCCTTTTTGATGGAGCCTAACACTGTGTGGTCATTTTCCGTGGCTTCCGATTCCCCGCTACTAAGGAGTATGGATTTCCCTTCCTCTTCCAGAGCAAAGGCATCTGAGTTCTGGGTTTGACACGTGTGTTTGACCACCTCGTTGGGGGTTGAAAATGTCTTGTCACACACATTACACTTGTACCGCTTGTTGGTTTGCAGCATCATGTTATCCATTTGGCTGCCTTCATCAAAGGCACAGAGTTCTAGGGTCTGCTTGTCTACCACTGTGTACGTGTCTGAGCTCTTTAGGCACACATGCCTGGCAGCCTGGTTGGCTCTGCAGAAACTTTTCTCGCAGGTGCTGCACTTGAAGGGCTTGCCTGTGTGTATGTACATGTGCTCTCGCCAGTGACTCTTCTGGATGAACTTGCGCCCACAAATGGAGCACTCGTACTTGCGCCTCTTCACTTCCCGCTCCTGGTCCGTTTGCTCCAAGTTATCTATGTCTGCAATGTCTGTGGGTGGTGGCGTTTCTGCCTGCTGCTGCCCGTCAATAATAGGCGAATCTGAAATTTGCGGTAGCTCGCCGTCGCTCATCATCCCTGCTTCGGTAGCCTCCATGCCATCTTTTGCCAGTTCCATGGCACTGGCACAAAGGGAAGGAGAAATACTGGTTTCACCTGGATTGGTTGATGAGAAAGGCACTCCTGTGTGCAGCTGAAGGTGCTCTCGCAAGCTGCTTCTCAGGTTGAATCGTCGACCGCAGAGGTGACAAGCATAGTATTTTGGAAAACTTCCATTTCTTTTCATGATGCTAGGTTTCACGTGAGCTATGGTGAGGGCTGCAGGCTGCTCGTCTGAAGGAAGTTCTTCCATGCTGTTCTCCTCTACACAGAAGGAGCAGTAGGAACAACAGAAGGAGTCAGATCTGGGGATACTGGCGGTTGCAGAGGGTCAGAGAGTGGTATGCTCGTCCGGTCACTTGTGGTAGAGGTGTGTTTATCTGAGAGAGCTGCATGGCCTCATTCACTGGCTCTTGGCTCATCCTGGAAGGCTGGGGCCTTGAGTCCCGTCCAAGTTTGTCGGGCCCGCAGTGGTGAGTTTTGTGGGATGTCTTATCTGGTGATCAGCAATCTGAATACCATACAGAGAAGATGCCAATGGGAAACTTGATCTGGATGTGAGAAGCCTCCATGGCTGGCAAGGCTGGCCTCTTGGATAAGAGGATATGCATGCAGGAACTTTATCCCTTGCTCTAGCCGAACTGGATCAATCAGCTGTGGTGCCATCTTCCCAGTATACATCAGATGCAAAAGATAGCTAAGATGTCAGGTTGTATGTCTGTTGCTTTCAAACGAACACACTCACTGAATACAAAGAAAAAAAAAGGGAAAACATTTAAGTATGTATCCTTACAAAGTTACTTATTAAAGCATCATCAGCATACAACGCATTGTACAAGACAATAGCAAAGTAACATGGTCTATAGCCCATGAAAAGTATAGTCTAAGTCAGGGGTGGGCAACCACAGTCCTCGAGGGCCACAACACCAGTTGAGTTTTCAAGATTTCCGCAATGAATATGTATGAGATCTATTTGCATACAAAGGAAGCAGTACAAACAAATCAATCTCATGAATATTCATTGTAGAACTCTTGAAAACCCAACTGGGTTGTGACCTCAAGGACAGTGGTTGTCCACCCCTGGTCTAAGAACCTGTTATGACACCACAATCCTCATTTTCCTTTCCCTGAACTGAGGTAGAAATGCACGTCTGTCTCATGGAACAATTCACTTTTGCATATGTTTGAAATGTAGAAAGGAAAACATTTACTTTCCCTCCTTTGAGCTGAAAACTGAACATATTTATGTGAAAGTTAAACAAAGACACCTACTGTTGAGGAATTACTAGGTTGAAATTTTGTACACTGGGATAGGTGGAGATCATATTGAGTTGTTCACTCACATATGTGCAACAGAAGCGTAGCCATGTTTTGATGTCAGGGGGAGCAGAACTTTCATAAAATGGCGTCAGGGTGAAGATGAAGGGTTGATCAACATAGGCACCATTTTATTCAAAATCCATTTTAGGGAGCGGTTACTTCCCTTGCACCCACCTAGCTATGCTTATGATGTGAATGTGTACACACACACACATATATTGAAAAACCACAGACACAGGCCTGGAATAATGGAGCTTCTGTGTCAGGTCCCCAAGACCAAGCTCAGATCTGTGTCAAACCTTTCCTCCCCAAAAATCTAACCTGCTCTAACTAATGTACTTTTCCTAATACACAGCAGAGCTAAAGCAAGAAGAGAAGCCAAGAACCCTTAAGCTGCCAGAGTTTTTAACAAGGTGAAATTTAGTCATACCTGTTAATTTCCTTCCCTATAGTTGAGCTGTACCATCTGTATCGAGCAAGTGTTATTCCTTCCTGCCAGCAGAAGGAGGTAGAGAAACTGATTTTTCCCACTGATATTATGGGTATAACCTGCTGGTACTTACAGGAAAGTTCCAGTATGCCTCTGACAAAGCAGTGGAAGGTCCTAGAAAGCACACCCATGCCCCATCAACCACTACAGCTTTAAGGAATCGCTTTTTTTTTGTGTTTTGTTTTTTGAAACAGCACACCTCAAGAGTCCCAGTAGCCACAGTAGTCCACAGGAGAGTCTAAGGATCATACAGCCCAACTAAAGGAAAGGAAATAAACAGCTATGACTAAATTTCACCTTCATTAGCATCTGGGCTGTTACCATTCTTAAGTGGGATGTACTCAAACAGATTCACAGGGCAGGGGAAGAGAAAGCCTCCTGAATGACGGCCCTGCCAAAGTCCAAATGAGCTCTGGCTAGCACATCCAGTCTGTAATGCTTCACAAAGGAATGGAGCAATGACCACATCGTTGCACAACAGATCTCCTCAAGAGAGACTGCCAAGCTTTTCACCAGAAGGTCACTTGTGCCCGAGTTGAGTGACCTCTCAACCTGGTAGGCAATCTGTTATTCCTGCAAATGTAAGTGGCTTCAATGACTGCCTTGATCCAACATGAAAGGGAGGCTTTGGACATTGCCTGATCCTTCCTGGAGCTATGAAAAAGATGATCCAAGAGATGAAACTCGTTCATCTTCTGCAAGTATTTTAATAGACCCCTGCAGATGTCCAGCTTTTGAAGCTCCTGGAAGCAGAATCCAAACCCCCATCTACAAAGGAGAGCAGGCAGACCTTCTGATTCGCATGGAAAGGGGCAATCACCTTAGGAAGAAAACAAGAAACAGTATGGATGGACACAGAATCCTTTGAGAAAGAGAGATAGGGGTCCCAACATGACAGCCTGAAGCTCTGACATCCTCCTGGCTGACTAAATCACCACCAGGAAAACCATTTTCAGAGTGAGGTCTTTAATCAAGGCCAACTGAGATGCTCTCATAGAGGGCTGGAAAGAACATTCAGCGCCAAGTTCAAATCCAGGAGGGAAGAGACGGTTTGAACAGGGGTCGCAAATGAGTGACCCCCCTTTCAAAAACTGAGCGATGTCTCCATGAACAGTGAGGGAGAGACCTTGGATCTTGTCATGAAAACAGGAAAGAGCCACCAGCTGAACCCTTAGCAAGTTCAGCACCAGCCCCTGCTCTAAACCCTGTGGTAGAACACCTGAACTTTGGGAATCTGCACCTTCCAAAGTGAAAGCAAGTGCTGGGCACTCCAGCTCTCAAAGACCTGCCAAACCCTGACCAAAGGCCAGAGAAGTGGCAATCACTGTGGGAGAGAACCCTTTTCTTCACTAAGCACTGCCTCTCAAGGTCCAAACCGTAAGCCAGAGGGTATCTGGATCTTCATCTCTACCACACCCTGCCTGAGCAATTCATGACAGATCGCTCACCACAGACAATACGTGCAATTCTGCGCAATAGCTGGCCTATCAGAGGCCATGGCGGGAAGATATACAAGGGGTCCTCCTGGGCCATGGCAGAACTAGGGCATCTATTCTTGAGAGGCGACTTCTCACCAAAGGCCATGGAGTCAAATACTGGCTGCCCCCACCATCTCAAGAAGGAGCTGAAAGACTGCCTGCCCCAGTTCCCACTCCCCTAGATCCAGGAGAGACCAATTAAAGAAGTCTGCCTAATATTGTCTTGCTGGTGATGTGGGGTTGCCGACAAGGCCAGCAAATTCGCCTTTGCCCAGTGACACGAGAGTAGCAGTCTCCAGGGCCACACTTGAATCCTGGTTGCCACCCTGTTTGTTGATATAGGCCACTGCCATGGCATTGTCCCGCCATCACCTGGACTGGCTTCCATGAAAAGAGGAAGGAACTCTCCTAGAGCCATCTGACAACTTGGGTTTCCAGATGGTTGATGAGCAAAAGGCCTCCAGTCGGGAACAGCACCCTGCGCTACTCGGCCCAAAACAGAGAGCTCCAAGGCCAAGGAGACCACACTCGGTGGTGTCCACCATCCAATCCAGAGGGTCCAGGGGAATCTCCTCAAAAAAGATGACTGGGACTATCCCACCAGTGTAGACAGCACCTCACCCTGGAGGGAAAGGGAAATGGGACTTGATATACCGCCTTTCTGAGGTTTTTGCAACTACATTCAAAGCGGTTTACATATATTCAGGTACTTATTTTGTACCAGGGGCAATGGAGGTTAAGTGACTTGCCCAGCAGTCACAAGAAGCTGCAGTGGGAATTGAACTCAGCCTCCCAGGATCAAAGTCCACTGCACTAACCACTAGGCTACTTCTCCACTCCAAGCAGAAGTTGGTGGTCAAAGTCCTGACAGGCTGGTGAACATATGAGCACAAGCACAAGGCACCACTTCCAGAGTTGCCACCATGGACTCCAAGAGCTAAAGGTAGTCCCAGACCCTGGAGTCCAGTGCTTATGGGCCTGGAGTTTGGTCCTGTGCTCCTCCAGAAGAAACACCACCCTGCTATGCCATGTCAAACCAGACTCCCAGGTACTCCAGAACCTGGGTGGGAGAAAGGTGGCTCTCATGATTCACCACTCAGCCTAGGCATTCCAGGAGCACAATGATCAGGAAGGTCGAGATCTCTGAATCTGTCCCCAAGTCTGCCCAGATCAGCCAATCATCCAGATAGGGATGAGCCTGGATAATCTGACACTGCAGGTGAGTCACCACCACAACCAGGACATTGGAAGTCGTGCATAGAACAGTTGTCAGCCACAGGACAAGGCCTGAAACTGAAAAAAGGCATCCCAGCACACATAAACGATAGTGCTTGTGATCCTTGCTGATGGTTGTAAGATCGAAGGAGGTCAGAAACTCCCCCGGGTGAACCAAGGCAATCATCGAAGTTGAGTGTTTCTATCTGAAAGTGCTGGAGCTTGAGGCAGGTATTTACTCATTGAGATCAGGATAGGATGAAAGAACAACAAAATAAATGGCGTAGCATCCCTGTCCCTGCTCTGCAGGACAGAACTAGTTCCAGCGCTCCCAGCTCCAGCTGCTGTAATGAAAGCGTGACCACCTGTCGCTTTACCTCCAAGCCACAGTGAGATACCATAAAGGCGTCGAGCAAGGCTGAACCGGCTCTAGAGAGCAGCCGTATTTGATCACATCCAGGACCTACTAGTCTGAGGTGATGTGGGTCCTCTCATGGTGGAAGAAAGACAATTAGTCCCCTATGTGAGCCAATGAGGGGCCTGGTGCACCCTCACTGGGCAGATCTGGTCCACCTCCCAGCTGCACTCAAAGATCACGAGTCTCCCGTCCTTCTGGGGCCTCAAAAGAAACCTGGCTTGAAGGCCCATCCAGGGCTTGAAGCTGAAGTCGCCAGAGCCTTATCTAACCAAAATGTCCCTAGCCCTTTAGATGGCTCTTAGTCCATGGGACCACTGGAAGCTCTTCTGGCACAATTCAGCCAACTGGAGACGTTGTGCCTCTCTCATGTCCTTAACCAACTTCTCCAAATCTTCACAAAGAGCAACCATCCCATAAAGGCAACTAGCTAAGAGTTTCTTAAGAGGCCGTATCTTCTTCCCCAATGGTAGAGCCAGAGTCACTTCCCACCGACCCACGGTCGAGGCCACAGAGCTGGAAGAAACATGCACCAGATCGTAGAGGATGTCAGCTAAGAAGGCCATCCTCAACTCCAGGTGAGAGATCTCAGATGATTTAGGCAGCTACTGCAAGCAACACAGAAGAGCCCTAGCCACATAACCACAACAAATAGCAGCGGCACACTATCATCACTGGTGGAAAGCTAAGATTAAACTGTTGTTCCACCTTTCTTGAGAGCATAAATCCCCTGCATAGAAATAGTGTTCCTTTTTGTCATTATCCAGTCAAACAAGATGCTGGAGCAAAATGGAGTTCAGGGGCCCCAGGGGACCCCCACCCCAGGATGGGCCCAGGGGTGAGGCAGCAGACATCAGTCCTGACCTCCCAGGCCCCAATGGGGCTAAGCAGGCTCCTGCTGAAGAAATACTGCAGCAGGAGAAACACCGCCTGCACTCAAAATGGCAACCGGTCCCTCTGTTTCTGATGAATCTCCACGGACAGCTAGGTGCTCCCCTAGACCAACCTGGCACCATTTCCAAAGTCAGAAACAGTCCATCACAGGAGAGCACAGGGAACCAGAAGCTGTACTGTGCTTCCGGTTCCCGTAGGTCAGCCATGTGGTCAGCACGCTGAGATTTGTTGGCCCGCACAGATCAACTGTGGCCTGGGATTCCAGTGTTCCTGCCATCCCCATGTTTGCTCCTCTGGCTGTGCTATCTCTCTAAGGTTGCAAGGGCAGCTTCTGTTTATTTTATTTTTATTTTTTTTTAACAGCTTAACTCCCTATGAAGGTGAAAACCTAAGCCAGACAAACCCAGCCAATTTGTTTGCCCGAACTGTAGGGGACCCAAGGGGAGCACCAAGAAGATGCATGGGTAGGGGGGAGGTGATGGGGCCCCTCACCCTCTATGACAGAGCCCGGCAGGGTGAGCTGTACGCTTCACCCAGTGGTCGCCCACAGGAAGTGATTGCGGGCAGGAGAAAAAAACGCCACAGTTGACCAGATCTGGTCCATGGATCCAGAAAACCTGGGAGCCAGCTGTTAGACTCGACTAAGCTGTGGGGCAAAAGCCTGCACTGCTGGGAGCTAGGACAGGGACCAGGAGCATCAGACTGCACAATCTACCCTCTGCTGGAAGTAGAGAAATACTGGAACTTTCCTATGAGCACCAGCAGGTTATACAGTAATGTCACTGGAAAGATCAGTTTCTCTACCTCCCTCTGCTAGCAGGAAGAGATAACACCTGCTTTTTAATGATGGTACAGCCCTGACGTTAAGGAAACAGCCTCAACTGGCTCAGATACTACTATAAATTGTTAAAACAGAACCAAAGTACAGGAAGGCTCACATCACAGGCAATAGATCAATACAACCTATAGGAAGAATTATGAGGCAAGAAAAATTAGGCTGCTCTCAGCCCAATAAATCCCGTATACAGAAGACATATGCCAGGACATGTGGCTTAAATCAGTCCTGAAGTTCTGGCTTCGCTATTCTAATTTTTAAGGTATTATAAGGACAGGCACCCCCTTACATGCTCTCTTCATGCTGCCGGATCCCATCTCACTTCGGGAACGGAGATTTGGGAAGTCAATTGTCTTTACATTTCCCCATCACTAAGGGGCAGTGTTTTAAAGAAATGTTTGGGACTTATTGTTCAATATCAGTCAGCCTAAATTTGGAATACACTTATTCCTCCGTGTAGGCAGAGCGATATTTTATAGAAAAATATGTAAAGACAGTTCTGTTTAGATGTTTCTGTTGTAATTTTTTAGTTCTACTTATATCGGTACGATATGGTGGCTTATTTCGGAAAGAGAAATGTTTTAAAAAGTGGCATAACAATTGGCACTATTTGGATGTTTTGCTGCAAAAACGTTCAAATTGCTATTTTTGAAACCTATTTTCTAAATGTTTTCTATGCTGTTCGTCTGCAGTGCATTCAAATCACAAGGGGGTGTGTCAAGGGTGGGTTTTCAACATTCCTAGGACTTGGGGCATTTTTCTATCATAATGGAACAAACTAAAAACATCTGGGGTTACAATTTAAATGTTAGACCTGTTTTATCAACTAAGTCAAGAAAAAGCTGGAGGGATTAAGGGATGACCCCTCTTACTTCCCCAGTGGTCATTGACCCCACTCCACCCCCCAAAGATGTGAAAGAAACAGTACAAACCAGCCTCTATGACAGCTTCAGATGTTATAGCCAGTCCTATTAGAGTAGCAAGAAGGTCCCTGGAGTAGCCTAGTGGTCAGTGCAGTGGACTGTAGAAAGAAGGACCCAGGCCATATCCCACTCTACCTGTTACACTTGTGGTGGAAAGTTTGAGACCTCCAAAACTCACCAAAAACCCACTGTACCCACATATAGATGATATCTGCAGCCATAAAGGCTACTGTAGTGGTGTACAGTTGGGTACACTGAGTATTTGGTGGGTTGAGGGATCACCATACAGGTAAGGGGATAATGGATTAGAGTGTACCTGAGACCTTTTACTATGAAGTGCACTGCAGTGACCCCCTAGGAAGTCTGTGTGGCCAGTCTACTAAGAATGCTGGCTCCGTCTACATCCTAATGGTTTGATTTTGTGCATTTTTCAAATTCAAACATTTTTTTTTTTCAAAATGGTCAACAAAGATAGATGTAGTGAGCACAAAAACTCTAGCAAACAACCGTTTTCAAAACAAAAGAAAAAAATGTTTTTTTGTTTTTGAAAATCGTTATATTTTCAACTCGAATTTGGGACGTTTTGAGCAAAACATCCAAAGTTGGATTTAAACGTCACATTGAAAATGCCCCTCTACGCCCTGTTCTACTGTAATTTTCCATAGATATCTGGTTTCTTGCATGTACTTCCGCATAGAACTCTCCAGGTTGTATTGTGGAATATAAGAAGTATTAGTATTATTAAGAAAAAAAAAAAGAAATCTTGCTAGCAGATCAAGCACTTTTCTGACCAATCATGCCTTCATCTCTAAAGTGCAGAGTTGATCATAATATAGGTTCTAGTCCTAAATCTCTCACTGGCCCTGATATTTAAATTGCAAAACAAAAAAAAAGACTGCATTACTCGTTATTAATCAGAACAAGGTCAGAACATTTGGCTCAAAAAATTCCATTATTTATTGGGCTAGGATTTTCTCCTGCTCTTTTGGGCTTCCAGCATGACTAGAAATCAGGATCTAGTGTGGTTACAGCACCATGAAAGTTCATTCCCAACTACTCAGGTTCCTCCCCCATTTTAACTCTTTTCCCTTTCCCATCTAGCCCAGCAATTATAGCACCAGTCCTTGGCCAGACTCTCAGACTGTGGCTCTCTCTAGAATCTAGCATATATGTACCTGTGTTCTACGCAAGAAGGCCAGAAGCCTATGGAGCCCAATTCTGTCTATATAGTAAAACACATGTAATTACAACACAGAGCAGAAAAAAATTAATTTAAAACAAATTGGAGAAAATTTTTCTTCACCCAACGCGTATTAAACTCTGGAATTTGTTGCTGGGAGAACGTGGTGAAGGCGGTTAGCTTGGCAGAGTTTAAAAAGGGGTTAGACGGTTTCCTGAATAGACAAGTCCATAAACCGTTACTAAATGGACTTGGGAAAAATCCACAATTCCCGGAATAACATGTATAGAATGTTTGTATGTTTGGGGAAGCTTGCAGGTGCCCTTGGCCGGATTGGCCGCTGTCGTGGACAGAATGCTGGGCTCGATGGACCCTTGGTCTTTTCCCAGTGTGGCATTACTTATCTACTTAATACATACCAATAATACAAAAACAAACAACATAAAAGATCAATGACCTGCAGTTTCTATCATTCTACAAATGTGCAGCCTCTCCCCCTTTTGCTGCCTTTCCCAGAGACTACCACTATAAAAATCCAACTGGCCAAAGAGAGAACTTGAATCCTAAATGGACAAGCCTAAACATACTACTTCCCGATGACCCTAACAATTATGTCCACTTCTCCTCTGCATTCTCAAACAAGACCAGATTACGGAACATATGAAACCTAGTGGTTCTGTTTCTGGGCCTCCCTCCTCCTTTACACCAACTGTAACAGAATCTTCTCCCACAATAAAATAAAATCTGTCAAGATGTCACTTGAAGAAAACAATTCAGGTGCTAAGTACAGCCTATAGTTCCTCAACCCAGTCCTTCGGGACACACCCGGCCAGTCAGGTTTTCAGGATATCCATCGTGAGTATGTATTACATAGATCAGAATATGATGGAGGCAGAAACATAGACATTTATCTCATGCATATTATTTTGGAAACCCCGAAAGCCTGAGCGGCTAGATGTGCCTCAAGGATTAGGTTGAGAATCACTGGCCTAGGTATGGAGCTTTTTTCTCCCCTCCACTCCCACGTAAGGTAAGGCCTAGGATTTCACTTTTAAAAAAGGTGCAATGCCCACATCTTCCTTCCATCTTCCCAAAAAAAACCATACATATTATATAAATTACTGCTTCTAGTGCTGCTTCCACCACCTGATGCCACGGCACAGAAATATAACATTTGTATAAAGCATCTCAACGGATTGGCTGTTTCATCTATATTACAACTACTAAGAGACAGCAAAAGTTGCTGAATTATCACAGACCTAGGGCCAGATGCACTACACTTAACGAGCCATTAACGAGCAAGTAGTAAACCGTGGCATGCACTAAAGGCTTCCTCCGAGCCATTTTCCGATCACGGTAGCAGCTAACGAAAAACGGAATGCAGAGATCCAAAGGCTATTTATTATAATGAGCTGCAAGGCTATTATAATGAGATGCACTACCATTTTCGATCCCCTTACCGTGGAAAAACCTAATGGGAGGTCTACACTTCTCGTTGGGGCAAAGGAAAAGAATCGGAAGAAAAAAATGTCGTCAGGGACGTCCTTTTGGACGTCCTTCACCTGAAAAAAAAACCCCCACTCCAAAGACGTTCTTTTTGGACGTCCTTCACTTAATAAAAACCAGTGCCACCCGAAAGGAAGACGCCACACTGTGGGAGGGGAAAGAATGCGCTTTGTTTTTCTAATTAGCTCTTAGAAGATTAGTGTTAACCATAACATCATTAGGTGGCTTGATGGGTTTGTAGTAGATCCCTGTGTGAATTCTCAGGGACTCGAGAAGGAAAAGTCAGTGGATCTCATTATCATCTTGTGTGGTTGAATAAAAGCCAACCAAAAGCTTATTATCTTTTAGTGCAGTCTAGAGAAATTGCAGGCCTGATACTGAAAAAAATATACATCATACAAGTTTAAATGTTAGGTGATGTTCCGGAGCTAAAAATTGTATATATTAAACGTGAAAGCTCCTACGCACAGTAATGAGTTACCTTCCTTGTGGTTCCCTTCAAAGAGAGAGAGAGAGAGAGAGAGAGAGAGAGAGAGAGAGACCTGAAATAACTAATTTGACTTCTGCGTTTCTTCCTTGAGACCTGTGGCAAGTAGCTGCTGGCTTTGTAGCAGCCCAAACGGAGATACCGCGCCACTCACCCCCTCCACGGCCTGCTGCAGGAAGGCTCCGATGCGGCTCGATCCTAGGAGGAGAGTGCAGTTGAGGACATCCATCCAAAAAGAGACGTCCTTTTTAGACGTTCCCCCCCCCCCCCCCCGCAACAATAAAAAACGGTCTTTTTGGGACGTCCTTCACTCAGCTGAGAGACTGGAAGTCCTCTGAGACAATCACACGCGTTTAGCTCAGCTAATCGTGCTGTGATTGGCTCAGAGACTTCCAGGTCTCTCAGCTGAGTGACGGACATCCAAAAAGGCCATTTTTATTATTGGGGGGGGGGGGGGGGGGGAGGATGTCCAAAAGGACGTCTTTTTGGATGGACGTCCTCAACTGCATTCTCCTGCTAGGATCGAGCTGCATCGGAGCCTTCCTGCAGCAGGCCGTGGAGGGGGATGTGGCGGCGCGGCATCTTCCTTTCTCGGGCGGCACAGGGAGGGACAGGGACGGCCACAAGCATAGCGAAGGTGCCATAACGTTTAAAAAAAATTTTTTTAAAGTCCCTCACGAGGACTTGGACACGCAGCTTGTTTTTTTTTTTTTTACATGGGTGTTAGGCGCTTTTTGGACGTATTTGGCATGCACACAGCCGCCAGCATAACGGCTGCTCTACGAATGCTCGACCGGCCGACTGGTTACCGATGGAATAGAGAATGCAAGTGAGCTACAACGAGCAGCTCATTTGCATTCCTTTTCCTTGATGCATGCCCGTTCCTTACCGATTCGCTAAGGGAATCGGTAAGGGAAGGGCTTTAACGATTTTTAGTGCATCTCCCCCCTAAAGACAAAGCAATGATGTCAACTGACCTTCCAGAACAGCTGAAAAAAATGGAGCTAATGAAAACTCTATAACTTAGCTAAAAATAATATGGATGCAGCTGGGCTGATGACCAGGGAACCCAGATTCAATCCACTGCTACTCCATCTGATCTTGGGCAAGTAACTTAACACTCCATTTCATTGCTTCAGGTACAAACTTAGATAGTGAGCCCTTTAGGGACAGGAAAATGCCCGTTGTTCCTGAACAACAGGCTAAACGCAAAATAAAAGTCCTTCTAAGTTATTTTGTCTACATAGTAAGTGCTTTCCAAAAAAAAACCAAACAAAACAAAAAAATGTTTGGAAAGCTGTACTCTTTTTTTTTTAGAATACAAAGATAGGCCAATTAATTCTTTGTGAACAATGTAATGTCACAGCTGAACATATCTTTAAATCTCTTCCTCTAGATAATAGTATGTGCAAGCCTGTGCATCTGCGCTTTCCCTTCAATGTGCCAGCAAACTTGCATGCAGCCTGGAAGCATGGACACAGTCATCCCTTATTCTTCCTAATTTTATAATCTTGCATGCACATTTTCCCGATGCAAATGTGCACTCAAAGATTATAGAATAATGGCAGTTACATTAGGTGCTAATTAGCACTACCTACCAATAATAGCCTATAACTGCACTTAATTGGCACTAATTTGCAGTTACACACACAACTGCCCTCAGTCATAATTCTGTAGCCTTAGCACATAATTCACTTATCCAATTCTACAAAGTCACCAACAACAAGCTAGTTGGTGCAATAATTGGCTGGTTAACAAGCAATTATTGGCACTAATTAGATTTAATTGGCATTTACATGCAATCTGAAAAGGGGGTGCGGGAAATGAGGATAATGGAGAAACAGGGGCGTTACTATGCAATTAATGCGCATTGTTATAGAATAGCACAGATTTCGTGCTTAATGTAGACATGTGCATTTGCACAACATTTAGCTGGTGCAGTGGCTAAACCTAAAGTTAGGCATTCTCTATAAACAGCACCTAACTTTAAGCATGGCCTTATAGAATAGCGCTTTTTTTTGGTGCCATATATAGAATCTAGTCCTTAGAGTTCAACTGCTAGGGGGATGGGACATGGCAGGGGCAAGGGTGGGTTATGGGCATGCCAGTTCTTAGCACTAAGGTCGTAAGGGAAAGGGGATGGGACTTGATATACCACTTTCTGTGGTTACAATCAAAGTGGTTTACATATTAAATACAGATACTTATTTTGTACCTGGGGCAATGGAGAATTAAGTGACTTGCCCAGAGTAGAGAGTTGCACAAGGACAGGAATCTAACCCGTTCCTGTCCGTCACTGTGGGGAATCTAACCTGTCCCAGCCCATCCCTGCGGGAATCTAACCCATCACCGCCATCAACGCCACAAGTAATCTCCTCTATCCCAGCTCTTGGCCCACCTAGCCCTTGCTGTGCCACAGCACCTTGACCCCCCCCCACCCCCCAAGAAAGCCAGATTCTAAAAGCAATAAAAATACTGTTAAAGTAACATAAATCATTTTCTTCCATACTCTGCTACGACAGCAGATGTACAGATCTGTCCAAAATCAGTCCAAGTTCCAAAACAAGTAAAGTCAGAAACAACACAGTTTATACCTAATTGTTCAACCACCCTTAGGATTCACCTTTGGGTTTAAAAAGCAAAACCATGTGAATATAAGGACTGGATAAATGAATTAAAATAAAGTTTAAAGCAAATGCCCTTAATATGTAATACTCTGGTAGCAATAATGAAACAGTGATGGAATATTCACATAGCAAGCAGCCTGAGGCAACAGATTTATTTTCTACTGAACATAATTAACTTTTTATGAAACTGGCGGCTAACAGTTTGCTGAACTGGACAGTGTTGGCACATTTAGACTGACGCTGGACAAAACTTCTGCATGAAGAAAGCCCTTCCCTCATTATTCAATACCTCTCTCTGTGAAAAAGCAGTAATAAAAAAGGCAAGTGCATTTTTTATAATATACCACTGCAATCCACAATACAAAAGGAGCAAGTTCCTACATGCCATCTTTTTTTTTTTATGTAGGCAGAGAAAAAAAAAAGATTTTAAATGCTCCTAGGTTTCAACCTAATTCACGTTTAATATGGGATATAAATGTCATAAACAAGTAAACAGATAGCAACTCTGAATGTTGAGCACCTGATTCTCATAACATGATGTCTGTTTTAGTGGCCCTTTACCAGAAGAAAAAAATCTCTGCATGAATATAACAGTGTTAGGGTGTCCCTATAACCAGTCCCTCCAAATGACACACCGATTACGATTTATAACAAACTACTACTCTATGAAAAGTTATTACGTTTTATACATCCTCTGTGTACAACTATATGATGCACAAGCTGGCATGTTCGAAAATATAAGTGAGATTAAATTAAAATGCATCAACAATGAAGAACGACAACGTGGATGCAGCTGCTTATAAGTTGCTTGATTTGTTTTGAGTATACGGCGATGACGGCTGCACAAGAAGGGGAAACAAAGACTCACATAATTGGCTTCAACTTTTTGATATCATCCCGACTCTATCCATCCACCTCCCCTCCAGCCCTGAGTGCACTCCTGGCACATACTTCAAGGCACCCTGGTGGTGTAGTGGCTTCTTTAGGGCAGGAAAGATCCCCACTCCGCTTTTTTTTAAATGGCTGCCGAGACTTCAAGCGTTGGCCTTGCAAGTCTCGTGAGGCCACCACTGGAAGTCTCTGCAGCCATTTAAAAAAGCGAAGACAGCAAGAGGATCAGCGGCAGCAGGCAGGACAGAGTGGGGCTCTTTCCTGCCCTGAAGAAGCCACTAGACCACCATGGCACCTTGAGGTATGTGCCGGGAGGGCACCCTGCGGCTCAGGGGAGGGAAGGCACTTCCATGGTGATCCCACAGGACCTGGGTCCATCTCTGCGGGATCCCCACAGACCTGGAGGGGATCCCAGCAAGAATCCTGCTATCCCTGTTCCCCTGCAGCTCTCTAGCCCAGAGTCACAGGGAACTGGAATGGAGCCCAGTTCACCAGGACCAAGCCCACTGCATTAACTACTAGGCTACTCCTCCACTCCACCGAATACTGTCAGTTATGCACATTACATCAGCCTCTGACATGGCATAAGTGCTCATGACTAAAGTTAGGCTTCAGTCTTCTACAATACAGCAATGTGTCCGTTGATTCAGCCTTTGAAGCTAAGTATAACATTTTAACTTCTGTTGTGTATAATGAAGATGGTGAAAGTAAAAGGAACTGTTATAATGAAAAAGGAAGAAAAAACAGATGATGATTATGAGCGAGCATTAAAACAGTACCCTGCTGTATGTTGGAACTGCTCATGCCCCTGATGGTGTCCATAAAAATTATTAAAATAATATAAACAATATATTTATATAAAAAAATTACTAAAAAAAACCCCTTATAGACTGTTACGTGGTGATACTTGGATCTATTTCTGCTTTTTCAACCTCTTGCACTTGGACGTGCTGAGCTCCGTCACGATCTTGTCCAGCTCGTCCCCAAAGAGCAGCTTGCCTTTAAAAGGCAACTTGGCTAGGCGAGATTTAGAGGCATGGTCAGCAGACCAGTGCTTAAGCCAGAGCCACCGCTGCGCAGAGACCGTCTGAGCCATACCTTTGGCCGAGGCTCTCAAAACATCATACAGCAAGTCTGCCAAGTAGGCCAAACCCGACTCCAGGGTCGGCCATTCCGCCCTCCAGGAAGGATCCGAGGGGAAGCCCGCTGTAAAACAGTCAGGCACGCCCTAGCCACGTAGGAGCAGCAAACCGAGGCTTGCAAACTCAGAGCGGCCGCCTCAAAGGACGACTTTAAGGCCGCCTCCATTCTCCTGTCCTGAGCGTCCTTCAGGGCAGTGCCAACTTCCACCGGCAGCGCCGTTTTCTTAGTCACGGCAGTGATTAAGGAATCTACCGTGGGCCAGACAAAGGCTTCCCGTTCCCCCTCAGGCAAGGGGTACAGAAGGGACATAGCCCTGGCTACTTTCAGGCTCGCTTCAGGGGCATCCCATTGCGCTGAAATTAAGGTCTGCATGGCTTCATGAACGTGGAAGGTTCTAGGCGGGCGCTTCGTTCCCAGCATAATGGCGGAGCCAGTAGAGGCTGAGAGAGGGCCTTCCTCCGGAGAGGCAATCTTCAAAATGCTCATGGCCTGCACAAGCAGGTTGGGCAAATCCTCTGAGCGAAAAAGCCGCGCTGCAGAGGGGTCGTCCGCTCCATCCGAGCGAGGATCAGTCTCTTCCATAGAATCCACTAAGGATCTCTGGGAGAGCTCAGAAACGCTGCCGTCATCCACATCAGAGGAGACCAAGTCCCCCGGGGGTGGAAGATCCACCCGAGGGCGCTTAAGCATAGAGGCCTCATCACCCCTTTCAGAGAGGTGAGCAGGGGCAGTGTTCTGCATAAGAAAGGCCTGATGCAGCAGCAAAATGAACTCAGGGGAGAAACCCCCCAGTCTGTGCATTTCTGCAGCCTGTGACGCGGCCCTAGAGGCGCCCTCCATCTGCGCTCCCAGGAGCGGGGGAGAGGCGTGTTGCTCGTCCAAAATGGCGTCCGGCGCGAAATTCCGAGAAGGAGCTGCGCGGGAAGAATGGCGCTTTAATTTCGCTGACTTTTTACCGTCGCCCGAGTCAAGGACAACCAAGCTGTTAATGTCTCCCCCCTCGAGGGCGACCCAAGAAGACGCCGTCCGAGCAGCGTGGCCGGTCACGACCTGAGAGGTCGGCCAGCGGGGGATGGGTGCCTAAGGCAGGAAAGGCTGCCGCTCCGGAGGGAAAACCGGGGAACTCTCCCGGCTCTGAAAGGGCGCACAAAAAGGCGACTCTACCTTCAAGCCCCCCGCTTCCCCGCTAGGCGCTCGAACACGTTCCGGGGAACGTCTTTTCGCACCCTTGCAATCCGAGGCCATAGCCACGTGGAGACAACCCCCCTGCCCGCTAGTAAAAGTAAAAATTACCTGCTTTTTGCTCCGAGCAGCGACGACTTGTTCCAGTGAGCAGCTGCAAATAGACATCCTTTTTGAACGTTTTTAAAAATCTTTTTTTTTTTTTCTAACGGAGCCAGCGGGAGGGGAGAGAAAAGGAGGGACCTGGCACACCAGGTTTGCACTTGCTCAAGAAGAGCCCTTAACCCCAGGTACTCAACAAAACCTAAACAATTAGGCTTGGAGACCTAGCCAGAGCTGCTGCTGTGCGACCACACACCTGCTAAGATAGAGAACATACTGGGGAATTTCCGGCAGCACATGACCACATATAGGGAGGCAAAAGATTGCTCTCTATCTCCACCTGCTGGTAGACGGACACAACCCCCAGTCTATGGATTGATCGGCTTGATGATAGGGAATTGTACTTCGTGCCCTGCATTTAGTACCTAACTTTAGGCAACCTTTATAGAACGACCTCCAATGTGTTCTTCTTTACCACTACTGCATATTTACCACTACAATATAAAAATGTGACGCATTAGACCAACAACAACAAAAAACAAAAAGAAGTTACATTAGTAATAGTAATGTTAAGCCATCAAACGCTTTCTAAAATAAAAGTAATCATTTAGGGCTTCCTGAATCTCTAATGACCATAACAATTTGTACTCTTTTTTGCAATTACCTGGTCTGATGAACAAACAGCATCTTGAAGTAGTTAGAGAACGAGGCAAGAACAGATTTATGGGCTTTGAAGTAGACATCTCCGATAGCAACAGTACAATCACACAGGAAGCCAAACTCTCTCTGGGCATTCAGCTGTTGTAGAAGAATAAGCCCGTGGTTGGCCAAATCCATTTTGGCTTCCCCTTTTCTTCCAACCTATGAAGAACAAACCCTTCATGAAACAGCTTTATACAAATTGGTCTCTTGCCAATACAAAGCAAATGCCTAATGTTCTGTTCAATATTAAGGAAGAGATTAGCATTCTGCACCTGACTTTAATCTCATTCTTCCATGGATTGGCTCAGATTTTGCAACCAAAATACACAGCAACACAAACAAATTAAATTAATCAATCAGAACTTCTGAGACAAATGACAGGGGCTTTACTGATGTGCTCATGTGAAAATGGATATGGTGTGTAAACTGAAACACATGATCTTCCAAATATTACTGCTTTTTTATATATGGTGCAGGGTCTACTAAGATGCTGAGATTTTCTGCAACATGGCAGGCAGTTGTGGGTTGTCACACTGCAGACTTCAGCATCTACTATCAAACTGCAAGGGAAATTCTGAACAATTGCTTTTCTCAGCACAATTAAAGGAGCACAATATATGATCTAGTAGAAAGTATAACTTTCTAGTTAGCCTCAGTTCTACACCCCACCCTGTTCTTATGGGAAAACGCTCTCTGACCCCTTTGTACCCCTCCAAAGCATTCACAAATTTTGAAAAGAAAACATGTCAAATGGCCTCCAAGGTCCTACATCTACTCAAGGTTTGTTTCAGCTCAGTCTAGCTATTTAAATCTACTGTGCGTTGATCTGTAGGGTGGGGGAGGGGGAAGAAAATAAAAATATTTTACAATTTCAGTAACTTGAGTCTCACTTTTTCTCTTGTATTTCTTGCCCTATGTTGGTTGGATTCAACAGAAATATTTTAAAAATCTACTGGGGGATAGAGGAATATATCAAACACATACAGATCAAAAATCACACCCAGGATAAAAAAGGAGACATTTAGACCCTCTATAATTAAAGAAGAGTACAACTCAGGATTCTCAGACTATAAAACGTTTGCAAAAAAAAAAAAAAAAAAAAAAAAAGAAAAAGGTAGTCATAATAAGAACGTAATTGCCATACTGGGTCCATCTAGGTCAATATCCTGTTTCTAACAGTGGCCAATCCAAGTCACAACTACCTGGCAGAATTCTAAACAGTAGCAAGATTGTATATTTACCCCCAGGGATTAGCAGTGTTCCCCCCCCCCCCAAGTCTACCTTAATAACAGCTTAAGGACTTTCTTCCAGTTGTTCAAACTCCTTTTAAACTCAGCTACAGTAAGGGACCCTTTTACTAAGGCACATTAGCGCTTACATGAGACCATCATGCGTCAATATGGAACTATGCCTGGCTACCACATGCCCCAAGAGGTAATTCCATTTTTTACATGCATCCGATATGTGCAGCAGAAAATACCTTTTTCCTACCGCATGGCGCTAACCGGGCGGTAATCAGCAGTGTATGTGTGCTGACGAGTACCATCTGGTTAACGCATGAGACCTTACTGCTAAGTCAATGGGAGGTGGTAAAAGTCTCAGGACCAAAATGGACACGCGCCAATTTTTTTTTTGCCGCCCGTCCATTCCCCCCCCCCCCCCCCCCAAAAAAGGTCTTTTTTGCAGGCGCGCTGAAAAATGGACCTACACGCGTCCAATACATGTGCCTACAACAGCGCAAGCCATTTTTCACTGCACTTTAGTAAAAGACCCCTAACTGCTTTTACTACATCCTCCAGACAAAGCAGTTAGCGTAGCTGGGTTTAGAAAAGATTTGGACAAATTCCTGGAAGAAAGTCCATAAACCGCTATAAGGTAGATTTGGGAAAAAAACACTGCTTATTCCTGGGGGTAAGTAGCATGGAATCTTGCTAGTTTTTGGGATCCTGCCAGGTACTTATGAGCTGGGCTGGCCACTGTTAGATGCGGATACTGGGCTAGATGGACCCTATAAATGTTATACTGGAATGAAACTGCTCTCCTTTTTAGTTCTCTT
Organism: Microcaecilia unicolor; assembly: GCF_901765095.1. Lineage (NCBI taxonomy): Eukaryota > Metazoa > Chordata > Amphibia > Gymnophiona > Siphonopidae > Microcaecilia > Microcaecilia unicolor. The sequence goes on along the minus strand of NC_044033.1, from coordinate 346,805,477 downwards.
CTTGCCTGCGTTAGTCTTATTTTTGGCCAGCAAAGCCAAAGACAGTCAGGGCTAAACTGAAGTTATAAATAAATTAAAGAAAAACAAAACACTCTCACACATCTGAATTAAAAATGCTATTTTACCCCCCCCCCCCCCCCCCCTTTACAATGCCATGCTAGTGGCTGCTGCGTGGTAATGCCAACATAGCCCATTCACTTTGAATGGACTGTATCAGCATTACTGCACTGGCAGACGCTACATTATTGGCCTAATGTATTTTAATCAGTTTTAAATTTTGGGTCCAGCAGTTTTATCCTCATGTTTTGGATGTTCGCTGAAACAGCATCAGCCCCTACTAGGCCTGCAGTACAATGGGCGTTTGTACGCAGCTACCAGATTTTTCTCCCAATTTTTAACTCCCTTCCATCTACCAACAATGGCCGACAGACAAGGAGCACAGGTCCTTATGCTGGATCCCAGAACACATACTCTCAGTCAGCCAGTAGGTGTCACTATTGCACAATGGCTGAGACTTTCTTTTCATGGGAACCCTACATCAACAGCCCCAGGTTTCGTAGATGCTGCTGCAATGTGCCTGGAGCCAAGGAGGAACTGCTGCAGTCAGCCCAAGCTTAACAGGAACACTCTTGCATGTTCAGTGCCAAGGGCCCCAGCCAAATAAAACTTGCTGCTGCCACAATGGGCCCCACACTAATATAGAACTGCTGCAGTGGAGGGCTGCTCCCTGTCTGTGCAAGCTGAAGGGCGAGGAAACAAGAGGCTAGTGGGGATCAATTTAAAAAAGAAAAAGAACTACTACTACTACAAATCATTTCTATAGCGCTACCAGTCGTACGCAGCGCTTCACAATTGAACATAAAGAAATGACAGTCCCTGCTCAAAAGAGCTTACAATCTAAATCAGGACAGCCAGAACAATAAGGGATAAGGGTAGGACAGACAGAAGAACACATAGGGAAAAACTACAAGGAAATAATATTTTAAAGTCACTTTTTGACTGGCTTCAACTATATACAAACACAATATATGCAACCCTCCAAAACCCCATGCATAAACTTGCTATATGTAACAGCGTTTGAAGTGAGACGGAAAAACTCAGTTCTGGGATGCTGGAGTGGAGAAGCTGCTGTTGCTGCCAAAGAAGCTGGGAGTGGAGGGGAGAACAGTAAAAAAACAAACAAAAATCTGAGAAAATGAGAAAAGGTGAGGGGGGGGGGGGGATTTGAAGTTGCTCTGGCACTTCATGCAGCCACAGAAATAGCTTCACTTGTTGCTTAAAGGTTTTTGTTGGAATTCTTCAGGGCTGTGTTTGCTTGAGTATATACAATGCATAATTAAACTCTGGAATTCGTTGCCGGAGAATGTGGTGAAGGCGGTTAGCTTGGCAGAGTTTAAAAAGGGGTTAGATGGTTTCCTAAAGGACAAGTCCATAAACCACTACACGTATAGAATGTTTGTACGTTTGGGAAAGCTTGCCAGGTGCCTTTGGCCTGGATTGGCGCTGTTGTGGACAGGATGCTGGGCTCGATGGACCCTTGGTCTTTTCCCAGTGTGGCATTACTTATGTACTTATGAACTCCCAAAGATGGCCTGTTTTTAGCACTTTTATACACAAAATATGGTCTAATCCTATTCTAAACCCTGAGAAAAGAAAAAGATAACCTTACTGAATAAATAATGTAGCCAATAAGGACATAGTTTATTCAACGAAAGATTCATCTTTGTGTGAAAAAGCAAGTGAACCCTTCAATGACACTACTATCATCTAGAACAACAATAATTTTAACTAATATAACTCATTCTCTTACAACACTTTTGAGAAATTCTGACTCATTCTTCCATACAGAACTATTTCGGAGCTCATTCCAGGTCTTGCCATACCATTTCAATACGGTTAAGGTCAGGATTTTGACACACCTTATCCAAAACACGAAACCTCCTCTTCTTCAGCTATTCTGTATACCTCTTCTTCTGCCATTTGAATGTTTAGGGTCATTACCTTGGTGCATGGCCCCCTTTTGGCTCACCTGCAGCTCCTGAACAGATGGACCGATACTGTCCCCTACATTTTTCTGATATAAAACAGATTTTATGGTTCCATCAATGATAGCAAGCTATCTAGGACCTGACTTAGTAGAGCTGCTCTGCATGATACCTCCACCACCTTGCTTGACAACTGGGATTAGGTTTTTACTCTGGATGGCAGTGTTTTATTGCCAAACAAAATGATGGTTACTGTTACCAAAAGTTACATTGTTGACTTATCTGTCCAGAGAACATTATTCTAGCACTCTGTGAGCCATCCAGATGCTTTTTAAATGAAGTTTAGGCAGGCAATAATACCTTTTTCTAAAGAGAAGTGCTTTTTCCTAGCTATCCTCCCATGAAAATTATTTCCACTGAGTTTTGTGCCGTGAGAGAGTCCTGCAAATCATTAGATGTTGGGCTGTGGTTGTGTGTTCATGGATGATTTTCCAGTTGCTCTTGGGCGCGCTGGACAAGGCTTCAGCTGGTGGGGTTGTGGACCTCCACCAGCAAAACCAGGGGCCCAGAGGAAATTTGAGGGGGCCCAGGCCCCTGTGGCCCCACGTAGCTACGCCACTGCTTGTAAGGACAACAGCTCTTAGTTACTCGCTGTAGACTCTTTTTCCATTTGAAGGCTGGCTGGAACCCCAAATATTTAGAAATGGTATTGTAACCCTTTCCAGACAGGTAAGTATCAATTACTCTTTTTCATAGATCCTATGAAATTACTTTTGATTATGGTATGATGAGCACACAATAACTTTTATAACGAAGATCAAACTCAAAACATTTTTTGACTTTTATACAGATCAGGATGCCCAAACTCAGTCCTAAGAATTACTTTGCAAGGTGGATTACTTGTTACCCACAGGGCCGTGCCGATATGGTAAGCGGGGTAAGCACCGCAGGGGGGCGCCGACCTCTGGAGGGCACCGCCGCAGTGCTTACCCTCGCCGCTTACCTGAGCTCCGCGCTGCCGAGGCCTTTAAATCTTTACCACCGGTCGCAGAAGCGTCAGTGAAAGCACTGCCGACGTCTCCCTTCCCTTCGCGCTCGTTGGTTCCCTCAGTATCCCGCCTTCTTCTGACTTCAGAAGAAGGCGGGACACTGAGGGAACCAACGAGCGTGAAGGGAAGGGAGACGGCGGCAGAGCTTTCACTGACGCTGCTGCGACCGGAGGTAAAAGATTTAAAGGCCCCAGGGCGCGGAGCTGAGGTAAGGGAAGAGCAGAGAGGCATGGATGGGAGTGCAGGGCCCAGGGAGAGGACAAATTGCTGGAAATGGAGGGGAGGGGAGAGAGGAGGATTGCTGGCTATGGATGGAGGAGGGAAGGGCAGAGAGGGACAAGGATGGACATGGATGGGAGGGCAGGGCCCAGGGAGAGGGCAAATTGCCGGAAATGGAGGGGAGGGGAGAGAGGAGGATTGCTGGCTATGGATGGAGGAGGGAAGGGCAGAGAGGGACAAGGATGGACATGGATGGGAGGGCAGGGCCCAGGGAGAGGACAATTGCTGAAATGGAGGGGAGGGGAGAGAGGAGGATTGCTGGCTATGGATGGAGGAGGGAAGGGCAGAGAGGGACAAGGATGGACATGGATGGGAGGACAGGACCCAGGGAGAGAGGAGAAATTGCTGGAAATGGATATAGAGCAAGAAATGAAGAAGAAAGGAGGAAAGTAAAGAAATAAATGGAAAGGAAGCCCTGGAAACGGAGTTAAGAGGACAGATAGCAGCAGAATCAGATACTGGGCCAGCATGATCGGAAAAAGAAAGTCACTAGACAACAAAAGTAGAAAAAAATCATTTTATTTTCATTTTAGCGTTTGGAATATGTCCACTTTGAGAATTTACATCTGCTATCTTATTTTGCAATGTATAGCAATTTGTTTCTAAGAATATTGCTGACAATTCCTTTCAGTGTGGCAAGTGGTAAGCGATCATTTTCATGGGGGGGGGGGGGGGGCACCAACTGATAGTCTGCAGGGGGGCGCCAGAGACCCTAGGCACGGCCCTGGTTATCCAATTACTTAATCACCTGATATTAATTAACTTAATTGTGCGACTTTCACACTGCTTCCAAATTAGTCTTATTGTTGTATGTTGTGTCTCAAGAAACAGGAATTGTTCAATGTATACCTTTTTATTATATAAGAAAAGTCTAGTTTCAATTAAACAAGGGCATCCTGATATGAAGTTATAATTCTTATTATACTTGGGGTTCACAAAGTTTTTCTATATATATACACACACACATATGAACTCCACTGTCATATAGAGTACCCAGTGGTGTACAAAACAAACACATCTAAATCAATATGAGGGCAGGAAATTAAACTTCAATGTTTCCAGGCAGAATTTTAAAAAGATGCCTTTATTAGAATGATGAACCTCTTTCTGGATTTGGAATATTAGTTTACTGATTAGACAATAAAAACTATATGGAGGTCAATCCTATGGCAAGGTAATACTGAAAGCTTGACTACTGAAAAAGTACAAAATAGTTATGGGGTCTAATTTATTGCCAAATGTATGGCTGTTATGTGGCAGGAAGCTACAGGCAACCAGAGACAGGGTATGTGACTTGTCCCCCACTTCAGTTTAAGGCAAAAAATGTCCTTAGCAGTTAAACAAAAAAAAAAAAAACAGACAAAAGGGAGGGCAATTTTCAAACTGCTGCAAATATATACTGGTATTTTTTACCCATGCTCTTTCAAAGCAGAAGCATACACACACTTTCTGCTTTGAAAACTGTCAAAAGAGGCATGAAGCTACTTTTTCTGATTAAAGCAACATGCATCATTTTTAATGTACAACACTAAACATGTTGTTGCGATCTGCTCCCTAAGCCCATCACGAAGATTGCATTTACGAAATGTGGGTAAAAGTGTGCATGTTGCTACACAGTGTAGTACTTTTAACCACATGGAGGTGGACTATTTTCAAATAAGGCTTTCACCCAAGAGTCTTTTTTACATGAGTCAGGCAGTTTAATCCCTCACATTCCTACGTTTGGGAGTTTTCTGCTGGTTGGGGAACACAACCTACTTGCCTGGATTGATGTAGCAGACTCAAGAAAAGAAAATCAGAAGGTAAGAACAAATTTTACCTTTTAGATAAGACCACAATTTCTGCTTCCACTCCTGTATTACACCTCTAGAAATGCCTGATATCACGTAAAAATTATAACAAACACCAAGAGTGTTCCTTTATATTTAAGGCAGTTTAAGAGTAGCACACTTCTGAGGCTCAAAAGGCAGACCCACAAAGGACTTCAGCACCAAATTTAGGATCCATTATGGAACCACCATCCAGCAGGTAGGCCTTAGCTGCTTCATGCCCCTCAAAAACTGTGTAATGTCTGGATGAGCTGCCAGCAAGAATTCTTCTACTCAACCCCAGTTAAAATGCCAGCACTAACCTAGGCCAACTCCATGGAAAACAGGCAGAGACCACCTCCCAACTGCTGCATCTCAGACTGGGTCTGTCTGTACTCACCGTGGACCTTTGCCTCAAGCAGCTGACAGTCCACTACAGTCCTGGGGCCCAAGAGCACCTCAAAGGGTTTGGCCCTTCTTCAGCCACACAAATGTATATGCTGAGGAAGTATATACTGTCTTTCTAACTGAAGTGACTCCATTCCCCAAGGCATGATTTACTTGCAGAACTCCTCACTGAGGCCTAGGAACGATTCTCCAGTACTCTGAAGACATAGCCACCACTGTTGAGCATACTGACCTGGCCCCAATCTAGCAGGGTCATTCAAAGGTATGCCATAAAAGCTGCCCCAGACTGCAGGCACATAGTCTCAGTAGACTCTAGAAGCTGCTGGGTCTACCAGAGAAGCATTTGGGCCATGAAACCCTATCCCCCCCCCCCCCCCCCAGATTGCCACTTGGACCCTGAACGCTGAAGATGCCTGCTTCAGTGTATTCTGACTCTTCTGTCCTGTGAATCCTTCAAAGCCAAGCCAACTTCCATTGGGATGGTAGTCTTTCTTATCAAAGCCATCACCAGAGTGTCTACCCTGGATAAATGAAATAGATGTTCCAAATCTTCCCAAGAAAGAGTGCAGAGTTTTCCCATGACCTTGGTGTCTAGCAGCACTGTCTGTGGGGCCTCCCATTCCTCAAGACCATCATGTATAAGGTCTTGTGGAGGGGAAAAGACTTAGAAGGCCTCACAAACACTCCAGAATCGGGTCTACATCAACTGCTTTCTCCATGTGCAAGGAAGTCAACTAGGAAATTAGGGAGGACAACTCCTCCCACTTGAAAAGCCTAATAAGGAGTGATTCATCCCTCTCCAAGGGGGAGGATCTCCCTTTATCTGGGAGTCTCTTCAAAGTGGAAAGCCACCTCCTCCTCCTCTTCATAGGCTCAGTGCTCCATCAGAGCAGAAATGGAATTAGGGCTCTGAGCCCTCCCGCATGGCGCTTGATACTCAGGGCCATCTGACAGCCCTTGGCCACAGGATAAGCTTGTGAGGCCCCCCCTGCTACCTGCGTCCCTGGAAGGAGATATTCTGGCTGCCCCAAAATCCAGCTTTCCAAGTTTATTAAAGGCTTTCTATCCCACTCATTGGACGTCACCTGAGCGGTGTGCAGGCTAAAAGAGAAGAACAGAAAAACAAAATGGGGAGTGGGGGGAGAACTACATAATTCATGATAGGATAGCAGGGGATGGGCAACACATACATATGAAAACTATGCAATCATGACTCTTATCCAGTGCCGCCACACTTAGAACAGAAAAAAGAATAATGTTTATTGGAAAGCATCCTGAAAGAGAAAGGTTTTTAGATGATGTTTGAAGAAAACTTGGATATTGTTGCTATTATGGAGACATGGTTCAATGACTATACCGGGCTATAATCTTTTTAGGAAGGATAGAGAGGGCCGAAGAGGTGGAGTGGCGCTGTATATGAGAGAAAAAATCAGAGCGGTTGAAATGCGGGGAACATGGGAAAAGGAAGAAGCTTTATGGATCGTCCTGGAAAGAGAAGATGGAACCTGAATCCACACGGCGGTTATCTACAGACCTCCGACACAAATGGAGAAGCTAGAAGATATTCAAAAGATTGGTATGAAAGGGGAGGTGCTACTGTTATCTTGAGGTTGGGGTTCAGTGTCAGAGTGTTACCGATTCCATGCTGATTAATCTTTGTGCTGCTAACATAAAGTGCTAGCGTGTGTGTCCACAACTGTCTTGTTCCCAACGCAAGTCTGCGTTTCGCTGTTAAGCATCTTCAAGAGAACAAACTTTCTTAAATTCTAGTACGGCATTTTTACCGAATGAGAAATCAACATCTCATCTCTCCGGTGAAGAGATAAGACATTGATTTCTCATTTGGTAAAAATCAGCATGGAATCGGTAACACTCTGACACCGAACCCCGACCTCAAGATAAGTGTTTTATAACTTCATAACTTGTCCTACTTGGAAATGAGAGTTAACATCTCCTTAGAAAGAGTGTGGAGTTGGTACAACGGCTCACCAAAGGGTTGGTAGGGAGGGTTCTGGTGCTATTCTTGTTGTAACATCATAGCATTCGCAAACGAACCTTTTCCGGAGACGGGAAGGTGGTAGAACTAGAGGATATGAATTGAGGTTGTAGGGGGGCAGACTCAGGAGTAATGCCAGGAAGTATTTTTTTCACAGAAAGGGTGGTGAATATGTGGAATGCCCTACCGCAGGAGATGGTAGAGATGAAAACGGTAATGAAATTCAAACATGCGTGGGATAAACACAAAGGAATCCTGTTTAGAAGGAATGGATCTACGGAATCTTAGTGGAGATTGGGTGGCAACGCTGGTAACTGGGAAGCAAAACCAGTGCTGGGCTGACTTCTATGGTCTACGCCCTGATCGTAACTGAATAGATATGGATGGGCTGGAGTATAAATTTTAAGGGGCTTCAATGTTAGCTTCAGAACTTTTAGTACAAGAACAGTGCTGGGCAGACTTCTACAGTCTGTGCCCATCTGGCAAGGACAAATCAAACTTGGGTATACATATAAAGTATCACGTACCATGTAAAATGAGTTTATCTTGTTGGGAAGACTGGATGGACCGTTCAGGTTGTTATCTGCCGTCATTTACTATGTTACTATGTAAGTGCTAGTAGATACATTGCGGTTTTAAATGATGGGGTATTGCATTCCAAAGCTCTAGGCTTTGGACCAAGAAAATTGAATGTCGAGTAGTGTCATACATAATCTCTCTAAAAGAGGAACTACTAACCGAACTTGGAAGCCAATAATCTGCCTTCAGAAGTGGGGTAACGTGATCATATTTTTTGGCTTCTGTAATAAGTTTGACTGCGGTGTTTTGTACTAGTTGTAGGCATCTGAGATCTTTGAGTCTAAGCCTTTTATACAATGCATTGCAATAGTCCAGGTGGCTAATAACCAGTGCATGGACTAATATTAAGAGCACAACGATGTAATAGAGATTTAATGGGAAAAACAGAACTGAGTTTGAAAAATGAGTGCTTAACTACCGAGGAGATTTGTGAGGTAAATGTGAATGCTTTGCAAAGACCACACCTAAAATTCTAGTAGTAGGTACTAATGGGATTGGAATTGTACAGAACAAAATAGGCAACATGAGAATCCTATTATCCTGATTGCTAAAGAGGTGGAATTTGGATTTGCTAGGATTAAGGTTTTCATTCAACTAGTTTGTAACCTGTGTTAATTTGTTGTTAATATTATAGATCTGTTGTGGGTCTGAGGAGTCTAATGTAAAAAGAACCTGAATGATGTCAGAATAGACAAATGCAGTGAGGTTTAATGATTGTATCAGAGTTAAAAGAGGTACAAGAAAGATATTGAACAGTATGAAGGGGGGGGGGGGGGGGGGCAGTACTGATCCCTGCGGAACTCCACAAGCCGGAGAGAATGAGCTAGATAAGTTGCTATTAAAATGTACATCTATGTTTTGATAGATAGGTGCAACCTAAGGAACAAGAGCGAGTAGGTGACAAGGTCAAAGACTGCAGATATGTTCAAAGGGAGGAGGAGAACAGATTTAGCTTGATCCAAATGGTAGTATATATATGTTGTGATGCCTAATAAGGTGGTTTCAGTACTATAGTTCTGCCGAAAACCTGGTTGATTAGGATGGAGCGAATGCATTTTATTGAGGAAATCCAAGAGCTGTGAGTGAACAATGACTTCTGTAATTTTGTGATTAAAGGAAGGTTAGCAACAGGATGAAAATTATTGCAACCAATGACAGATAGGGAAGGATCTTTAATCCTAGGCTATATGATGGCACTTTTCCAGAAGGTAGATGCATATCCTTCAGAAAGCCTACAACTAATCATGGAGAGAATGTAAGGACTAACAGCTCCAAGGTACTGTTTGAGTATACAAGAAGGGATCATGAGCAGCTGTAGTCAATTTCATACATCTGACGACCAATACAAGGCTAAGAGGAGAGGGGAGATTAAAGTTAGCTAGAGTGCTACATGGTAGTGATCTAACAAGGGAGGTGGGTGATGGAGCTGATGTATTGGTGGTGGAAGATAATGAATTCCACAAGTCTATTACTTTATTCTCAAAATGATCAACCAGCTCCTAGGCAGTCGGCACTGAGCCAGGGGTTCAGGTGCAGAACGAAAGGTAGTAAGGGATTTAAGCAAGCTATAAAAGAGTAGCAGTGTTTGGTGCTCTGGTTATCTTTTTGGTGACAAGTCTTTTTTGGCAGTCAACAAAGCTGATTTATAAGATTGGGCAAAATCCTTGCAGGCAGAGAGGGAGATTGGGGTATGTAGATATCTCCATCTGCCTATCTGACCTGTCATTTAGGTTGACATAAGTCAGCTGAGAACCAAGGCTCAAATGTTTTGTGGCCAGAAGTAATACACTGTGGCACAACAGGAGCGATAACATTAAGAGCTGAAAGATTCCATTCCTCAGTGTTATCATCTGCAGAAAGATTAGAAAAAGTGTTCTGGTCTAGTTTTGACTGTTCTAAAAGCAACTCCACACACAAAAATAGTACTGGTCTCATGTTAAAAAAAGAATCTCAGCTATATATGTAAAGGTAACCAGGGAATAGTCCATCCAAGGCAGAGACAGAAGCGAGGGTTTAAAGTACTAGAAAGCTAAAGTCAATGAGAGGACCAAGTCCAAACTATGAGTAGCTCCTGTTGAGCATTCCACGATCTTTTGAACCAAAACCAAAAACTAAAAGCAATATAAAACTTCCACCACATTGGTTTTAATTAATTGAATATAGAGTACAAAGCCTATCCCTACAATGGGGGAAAAAGGGTTCACACAGCAAACAAGAACAGACAACATACAGTACAAGAGGCCAAATAGACCCAGTAACATCCTGGCAACAGATATACAATAATGACTGGACAGCACAAACGGACACAACATATTATCTCTCAGATTGGGACAAAAGATGCAAAAGCATATTAGACGAAATAGCACCCCTACAAACAAGAACCTCACGCAGACATAACTCGATACCATGGTACAACGAAGAACTGAAAAAACTAAAAACACAATCCAGGAAACTAGAACGAGCATGGAAAAAACTAAAAGATGCACAAACACTCAACGCATGGAAACAAACACAAAGAAGCTACAAATACACAACAAGACAAGCCAAAAGGCTGTACTACAAAACCAAAATAGGGCCAGACTACAATGACTCAAAGAAATTATACTACATTGTGAACAAACTGCTAGACACCTCCTTGGTCACCGCAACCAACACAGACATCCCATCTGCAGACATCCTTGCCAAATACTTCAACGAAAAAATCATAAACTTGCGTAACACGTTACCTCAGAACATCACTGACATCGAAAACTTCATCGAGTGTATGGACCCAATCGACGGAGAACACCCAGTGGACAGAACCTGGACAAGCTTTGCCCCCCTCACAGTTGAAACTGTCACCCAAGCATTAAAAGATTCTCCAAGACTCACTGCAAACTGGATACCTGCCCCAGTTATCTACTAAAATCCGCTCCCCTTTGCTTCATAACAGACCTCACATCCCACTTAAACTACATGCTCCAACATGGTCTCTTCCCAAAGGATAACAGCAACATCCTACTCACCCCTATACCAAAAGATACCAAGAAAAAAACAACTGATATCACCAACTGCCGCCCAGTAGCATCTATACCACTGGCAGTCAAATTGATGGAAAGCCTGGTAACCAAGCAAATTACCGACTACATAAACAAATTCTCATTATTACACGAATCACAATCAGGATTTCGTCCCTCCCACAGCACTGAAACAGTACTAATTACTCTATTAGCCAAATTCAAACATGAAATTGCAACAGGCAAGAACATTCTTCTCCTAGTGTCTAGTGCGTTCGACATGGTAAATCACAAAATACTATTAAACATCCTAGAATACTTTGGAATTGGTGGTAGCATACTCAACCGGATCAAGGGCTTCCTAACTACTAGAACATATCAAGTGAAGTCAAATTCGAATATATCTTCATCATGGAAAGCATGATACTGCGGAGTATCTCAAGGATCACCACTATCACCGATCTTCTTTAATCTAATGATGACCCTCATCTACGCAGACGATGTCACATTATACATCCCCTACAAACTTGATCTAACAGAAATCACCAAGGAAATCAAACTCAGCTTAAACATCATGAACTCATGGGCTGATGCATTTCAGTTCAAACAACACAGAAAAAACACATTGTCTCATCCTTTCTTCCCAATACAACACGAACAAACCCACCAATATAGCCACCCCAGACCATACTCTACCTAGCTCAGATAATCTGAAAATTCTCGGAGTTATAATCGACCGAAACCTAACACTAGAGAATCAAGTGAAATCAACAACAACAAAAAAAATGTTCCACTTAATGTGGAAACTCAAACGAGTGAAACCTTTCTTCCCGAGAGAAATATTTTGTAAATTAGTACAATCTATGGTACTAAGCCATCTAGACTATTGCAACAGAATCTATGCGGGATGCAAAGAACAACTTATAAAGAAACTCCAAACTGCTCAAAACACAGCAGCCAGGCTTATATTTGGAAAACCGAGATTCGAAAATGCCAAACCCCTTTGAGAAAAACTGCACTGGCTTCCAATCAAAGAACGTATTGCATTTAAAATCTGCACCCTGGTCCATAAAATTATATATGGCGAAGCCCCAAGTTACATGACAGACCTTAGAGACCTACCAACCAGAAACACAACAAGATCTGCACGAACATACTTAAATCTCCACCACCCAAGCTGCAAAGGTCTCACATACAAATCAACCTATGCACCCAGCTTCTCCTATATAAGCACACAATCATGGAACGCATTACCGACCGCCGTGAAAACAACATATGACCACCTAAGCTTCCGGAAATTACTGAAAGCCAACCTGTTCAAAAAGGCATACCCTAACGATCCAACTTAAACGCCTGAACCCTGCAACATTATTTGTTGCTTTTGTATCCCACATTTTCCCACCCATTAGCAGGCTCAATGTGGCTTACATATTACCGTTAGCGGCGTTAGCCGATTCCGGTCTGAACAAACACATGGTATGAATGAATACAAAGTGATAATGTGGTGGAATGAGGTATAAGAAGTGTTCATTGCGGTCTTCGGTTATGATGTGTCACTGTTGTCCAGGTTTTTTATGTTGGATGGGTGGGGTATGCTCTTCTGAACAGTTCCGTCTTTAGTGCTTTCCGGAATTTAGATGGTCGAACATAGTTTTTACTTCTTTTGGCAATGCGTTCCATATTTGTGCGCTTAAGTAGGAAAAGCTGGATGCATAGGTGGATTTGTACTTGAGTCCCTTGCTGCTTGGGTAGTGGAGGTTTAGGTATGATCGTGTGGATTTTGTATTGTTTCTGGTTGGCAGGTCGATGAGGTCTGTCATGTATCCCGGTGCTTCACCGTAAAGTATTTTATGAATGGTCGTGCAGATTTTGAAAGTGACATATTCTTTGATTGGTAGCCAATGCAGTTTTTCTCAGAGTGGTTTGGCACTGTCAAAACGCGGTTTTCCAAATATTAGCCTGGCTACTGTGTTTTGGGCGGTCTGAAGTTTCTTTATGATTTGGTCCTTGCATCCCGCATAGATTCCATTACAGTAGTCTACGTGGCTTATTACCATTGACTGTATCAGGTTCCGGAATATTTCCCTCGGGAAGAATGGTTTCAGGCATTTGAGTTTCCACATTGCAGCAAACATTTTCGTTATGGGGGATTTTGCTTGGGTCTCTAGAGATAGGTTACGGTCGATTATTACTCCGAGAATTTTCAGGCTGTCTGAGATAGGTAGCGTGTATACTGGGATGTTAATGTTTGTGGGTTTGTATGTATTGTGTTGGGATGATATGATGAGACAGTGTGTTTTTTCTGTATTGAGTTTGAGTTGGAATGCATTTGCCCATGAATTCATGATGTTTAAGCTGAGCTTGATTTCGTTGGTGATTTCTGCTAGGTCATGTTTGTAGGGGATGTATAATGCAACATCATCAGCATAGATAAATGGGTTAAGGCCTTGGGTGGATAAGGTCTTGGCTAGTGGGGTCATCATGAGGTTGAATAGGATCGGTGATAGTGGTGATCCTTGTGGTACTCCGCATTCTGGTTTCCACGCTGACGATATGTTTGTTTTTGATTTCACTTGATATGCTCTTGTAGTTAGAAAACCCTTGATCCAATTGAGAGTATTCCCATTGCTTCCGAAATATTCTAGGATTCTTAGCAGTATGTTATGGTTAACCATGTCGAACGCACTTGACATGTCAAATTAGAGGAGAATGCTCTTGCCTACTGCTATTTCCTGCTTGAACCTGGTTAGGAGAATGAGTAGTACTATTTCAGTGCTGTGTAGGGGTTGAAACCCAGATTGTGATCCGTGTAATACATCAAATTTATGTAGTCATTGAGTTGTTTGGTCACCAGTCCTTCCATTAGTTTGACTATTAATGGGATAAATGCTACTTGGCGGTAGTTGGTAATGTCGTTTGTATTTTTCTTAGTGTCTTTTGGTATTGGGGTGAGCAGGATGTTGCCTTTTTCTTCAGGGTATTTACCCTGTTGGAGCATGAAGTTTAAGTGGGAAGTGAGATCTGTTATGAAACAGTGAGGAGCGGATTGTAACAAAACCAAAGCTCATACTGGACATAACTTAACCTCCTCCTTATGATTCCTCAATGTGTATGTCACACATGAACTTTTACTCTACTACTATATCATCTTGCATTTGTTCTATCGAAACTGGCGATCGCCACTAAGGTACTATGTAAGCCACATTGAGCCTGCAAATAGGTAGAAAAATGTGGGATACAAATGTAACAAATAAATAAATAATGGAACATAACATTGATATTTTGAAAGCACCATTCCACCTATCCTTAGTTTGAGCAAATAAATATCTGAGCAAACAGAACATCAGGAAAAGTTATACAAACATTAACAGAACTTTTTATACTGTTTCTATAAAATGTGTCTTAATAATGTTTCTATTATTTATTTGCATATAAGGACAAGTGGAATGGTGTTTTCTTTACTGTGCAACCTGTCCTATGTCTCTCTGCCCTATACTGTATGACTACGGCATTTCTTTCATTAATTTTGATAACTTAATATATCTATAGCTATGTGTGTGTGTATATAGATAGATAGATAGATAGATAGATAGATATAGATATATAGATGATAGATAGATTTTCTTCAGTGTTCAAACCTTGTAAAAGTGCATCTTACATGATCAGTTAGCCCAGTGACGAGAACTAGAGGCATATCGGGGATCTGTGCTGGGACTAATAAAGTTTAACATATTCATTAATGATCCAGACAAGCGAGAAATGAGTGAAATTTGCAGATGACTCAAAATATTCAAAACAGTAAAATTTAAGCAAAGAGTGAGGACTTGCAAAACGGCAGATGAAATTTATTATGGGTAAGCACAAAGCAGCCTTCTTGACCTGAATTGGTCACTGCTGGAAGCAGGCTACTGGGCTAGAGGACCAGTGGTCTGACCCAGTATGGCTATTGTTATGTCCTTATGATATGAATGAGAGAAATAATCCTGGACAACATTCTGGGAAAGGGGGAGATTGTTCCAAAAGGATGGGCTCCACCTTAACCGGAATGGAAACAGGCTACTGGCGCTAACTTTTAAAAAGGAGATGGAGCAGCTTTTAAACTAGAATGGTGAGGGGGGGGGGGGGGGGGGGGAAGCCGACAGTGGCCCAGGAGCGGATGATTCGGTGTGGGGTATCCTTGAAGGACACTATTGAAACAGGACATTTAAGGAGTCCCAGTAGAGAGGTTTCAACAATGCTTAAAGTAAGCCAGGTGTGCTTAATGAGACAGTAGGATAAAGGATGCACATTATCTCCTTCAAATTCTAAGCAGCTTGTAGATTCCAAGGAAAAAAACACAATTTGAAGTGCCTGTATACAAATGTTAGAAGCCTAAATGATGAGGTAGATATAATAGGCATCTCAGAGACTTGGTGGAAAGATTACAATCAATGGGACACTGCGATAACAGGGTACAAATTGTATCGAATGATGGCGAGGATCAAATTGGAAGGAGGGTTGCGCTATATGTTAAAGAGGGAATTGAGTCAAATAACATAAACATTCCACATGAAACAGATAGCAGTTTGGAATCATAATGAATAGAAATTCCATATGTGAATGGAAGGAGTATTCTTGTAGGGCTGTACTACAGTCTTCTGGGACAGAAAGAACAGACAGGTGAAGAAATGTTTACAGAGATTGGGAAAGCTGGCAAATTGGGCAATGCTATAATGATGGGTGATTTCAATTACCCCAATATTGATTGGATAAATGTTACATCAGGGAGTGCCAGGGAGATAAAATGTCTAAATGCAATAAACGACTGCTTCTTGGAGCAACTGGTCCAGGAACCAACAAGAGGGGGAACCATTTTGGATCTGGTCCTTGGTGGTGTGCATGGCTTAGTGCAAAAGGTGGCGGTGTTGGGTCCTCTGGAAAACAGTGATCATAACATGATCAAGTCTGAGCTACTATCTGAGATGAACCTGCAGAGGAAATCTACTGTAGCTGCATTTAATTTTCAAAAGGGCAACTACAATAAAATGAGGAAAATGTTTTAAAAGAAGCTAAAAGGATCAGCTGCTAAGGTTAGGGCACTAAATCAGTCGTGGACGTTATTCAAAAATACCATCTTGGAAGCCCAGACCAGATAAATTCCATGTATTTGAAAAGGTGGAAAGAAGAGAAAACGACAGCCAGCATGGTTAAAAGGTGAAGTAAAAGAGGCTATTACAGCCAAAAGACTGTCCTTCAAAGAATGGAAAAAGGATCCAAATGAAGAAAATAAGAAGCAACATAAGCACTGGAAAGTCAGATGCAAAGCATTAATAAAGAATGCTAAAAGAGAATATGAAGAGAAACTTACCGCAGTAACAACTTTTTCAGGTACATCAGAAGCAGAAAGCCTGCAAGGGAATCCATGGGACCGTTAGATCACGAAGGAGCAAACAGGACACTCAGGGAGGACAATGCTATAGCGAGAAACTGAATGAATTCTTTGCTTTGGCCTTTTCGGAAAAATATGTAAGAGATCTGCCTGTACCGGAAATGGTTTTCAAGGGTGATGATGTGGAGGAACTGAAAAATCTAGGTGTTGTAGATAATACTACTACTATTACTACTATTAAACATTTCTATAGCGCTACTAGATTTACGCAGCGCTGGTCAAATTAACATGAAATGACAGTCCCTGCTCAACAGAGCTTACAATCTAAATTGGACAGACGAACAGACAGCTAGGGGTGGGGAAATTGCAGTGGTAGGGGTGATAAGTGAGGGTGTTGTGTAAGAGAGTCATGGTTAGGAGTCGAAAGCAGTAGCGAAGAGGTGGGCTTTAAGCCTAGACTTGAAGACAGCCAGAGACTGAGCCTGACATACTGGCTCAGGGAGTCTATTCCAGGCATAGGGAGCAGCGAGATAGAAGGAACGGAGCCGGGAGTTAGCAGTGGGGGAGAAGGGGGACGACAGGAGACATTTACCCAGCGAACGGAGCTCACAGGGAGGAGTGTAGGGAGAGATGAGAGCGGAAAGGTACTGAGGAGCTGCGGAGTGGATGCACTTGTAGGTCAAAAGGAGAAGTTTGAACCGTATGCGGAAGCGGATAGGGAGCCAGTGAAGCGACTTGAGGAGAGAGCTAACGTGAGTATAGCGACTCTGGCTATAATTAAACTTTTAATTAAAAAGTTATAATTAACTTTTAATTAAAATGTTACAGTTAAAAGTTATTTTGTTGAAATATATTTAAGAATAGAGGGAATTGCTCAGAGCATGTGGTCGCAATATATGCTGCACTTATAAGTTTTAAGATATATATATATATATATATATTGAATTAATAGGCTGAAATCTTCTCTGTGTGTGGCAGCGGCAGCCAAAACAGCAAACAGGATGCTAAGAATTATTAAGAAAGGGATGGTGAATAGGACCAAAAATACTATAATGCATTTGTATCGCTCCATGGTGCGACTACACCTTGAGTACTGTGTTCGGATCTGGTTGCCGTATCTCAAAAAAGATATAGCGGAATTTGAAAAGGTTTAAAGAAGAGCGACCAAAATGATAAAGCAGATGGAACTCCTTACGTAAGAGGAAAGGTAAAAGAGGTTAAGGCTCTTCAGCTTGGAAAACAGATGGATGAGGGGAGATATGATTGAGGTCTACAAAACCCTAAGTAGTGTAGAACTAATACAAGTAAATCAATTTTTTACTCTTTTCAAAAGTACAAAAACTAGGGGACACTCAATGAAGTTATATGGAAATACTTTTAAAACAAATAGGAGGAAATAGTTTTTTGCTCAATGAATAGCTAAGCTCTGGAACTCTTTGCCGGAGGAAGTGGCAATAGTGGTTAGCATATCTGGGTTTAAAAACGTTCCTGGAGGAAAAGTCTATAGTCTGCTATTGAGACAGACATAGGGAAGCAACTGCCTGCCCTGGGATTTGTAGCATGGAATGTTGCCACGATTTGAGTTTCTGCCAAGTACTTGTGACCTGGCTTGGCCACTGTTGGAAACAGGATACTTGGCTAGATGGATCATTGGTCTGACCTAGTAAGGCTACTCTTATGTTCTTATATGTACTCAAGCCTGAAGTCCCCATTAAAAAAGAAAATTACCAATCAAGAGAAAAACCCTGGAGTCACTACAGACAATATATAAAAATCCTCAACTCAGTATGCAGCAGTGGTCAAAAGAGCAAATGTGTTAGTAATTATCAAGAACGCAAAAGAATAACAACATTGAGAATACTAAAATGACTACTCAGTCCTAGTTGAGCCAGCTAGAAAAAAAAGATATAGCAGAAAAGGGCAACAAAAAATGTTAAAACAGATGATGGAGAGGTTAGGGTTTGTCAGCTTCAAGAAAAAATAACTGAAAATGAATATAAGAAAAGTATAAAATTATCAGTAGTGTGGAAGAGTTAATTTACCTTTTCAACTAGTACTAGGATCAGTGAACACTCTATTAAACTTGCAAATGTAAAACTTTACAAATTTGTTACCAGAAGGTAGAGTTAAGCTTGTACTTTTAAACTTAACTATACCTTCTGGTAAGTACGGCTGAGTTTTTAAAAGTTTTGGACAAGCTTCTGGACGCCAGATCTATTAATAATTAGTAGTTGTGTAATCTTAGGGAATCACCATCGCTCACATCTTGGAATAAGCAACAAGAAATGACCCCCTCCCCTCCACTTCCCCCATTAAGATGTGATGCTAGATACTACCAAATGACCTAGCCTGGACAAAATGCTAGTCTCAATGGACAACTGGTTATGGCACATCTTATGTTCTTATATGGTGCCCTTTAATCCTAAAATATAGAAAAAATTATGAGAATAAGAAGGATCCACAAAGCTAGGGGTACTTTATCACCCCATTTCTGAAGATTCACTGCTGTTCAACACCATGGTCAACTCCTTTGACAGAGAAAATCCGCCAACAAGCGGAGCACTCAAACGCCCCACGGTAAAAACAGTAGTGTACAAAAAGTGGGAGAGCGACCAAGGATACCAGAAACTGGAGGATGTTCGTTAATAAACAATTTTATTGAAAATTTGAAGACTCGACACAACGTCGTGTTTCGGCCGTCAGGCCTGCATCAGGAGTCTATAAAAACATACATTTATATATAAAAAAATGAAAAAGACAGAATATAGTGCATACAAATAAGTTTCTGACGGACTTTTCTAAAACAGTCTTTCTAAAGGTCAGTACATAAGTACATAAGTACATAAGTACATAAGTAGTGCCATACTGGGAAAGACCAAAGGTCCATCTAGCCCAGCATCCTGTCACCGACAGTGGCCAATCCAGGTCAAGGGCACCTGGCACGCTCCCCAAACGTAAAAACATTCCAGACAAGTTATACCTAAAAATGCGGAATTTTTCCAAGTCCATTTAATAGCGGTCTATGGACTTGTCCTTTAGGAATCTATCTAACCCCTTTTTAAACTCCGTCAAGCTAACCGCCCGTACCACGTTCTCCGGCAACGAATTACAGAGTCTAATTACACGTTGGGTGAAGAAAAATTTTCTCCGATTCGTTTTAAATTTACCACACTGTAGCTTCAACTCATGCCCTCTAGTCCTAGTATTTTTGGATAGCGTGAACAGTCGCTTCACATCCACCCGATCCATTCCACTCATTATTTTATACACTTCTATCATATCTCCCCTCAGCCGTCTCTTCTCCAAGCTGAAAAGCCCTAGCCTTCTCAGCCTCTCTTCATAGGAAAGTCGTCCCATCCCCACTATCATTTTCGTCGCCCTTCGCTGTACCTTTTCCAATTCTACTATATCTTTTTTGAGATACGGAGACCAGTACTGAACACAATACTCCAAGTGCGGTCGCACCATGGAGCGATACAACGGCATTATAACATCCGCACACCTGGACTCCATACCCTTCCTAATAACACCCAACATTCTATTCGCTTTCCTAGCCGCAGCAGCACACTGAGCAGAAGGTTTCAGCGTATCATCGACGACGACACCCAGATCCCTTTCTTGATCCGTAACTCCTAACGCGGAACCTTGCAAGACGTAGCTATAATTCGGGTTCCTCTTACCCACATGCATCACTTTGCACTTGTCAACATTGAACTTCATCTGCCACTTGCACGCCCATTCTCCCAGTCTCGCAAGGTCCTCCTGTAATCGTTCACATTCCTCCTGCGACTTGACGACCCTGAATAATTTTGTGTCATCGGCGAATTTAATTACCTCACTAGTTATTCCCATCTCTAGGTCATTTATAAATACATTAAAAAGCAACGGACCCAGCACAGACCCCTGCGGGACCCCACTAACTACCCTCCTCCACTGAGAATACTGGCCACGCAATCCTACTCTCTTTCAACCAGTTCTTAATCCATAATAATACCCTACCTCCGATTCCATGACTCTGCAATTTCTTCAGGAGTCTTTCGTGCGGCACTTTGTCAAACGCCTTCTGAAAATCCAGATATACAATATCAACCGGCTCCCCATTGTCCACATGTTTGCTTTTTATGATTTATTCCTCTTTTTCATCATATTTTCTTGGTTGTGTGTAAGCCTTCATCCTCCCATTTTTTAATTTTTATTTTTCATTCATGCATTACTACGCCATTATGTGGGCAGCTCTGAGTGGCTTAAGCCCAACAACTGCCCCTGTTTCATTATATCCTTATTTGCGTTTGTGTCCCCTGGTTTGCGTTTTTAGTTTTTCTTTTCTTTTTCACTTTTTTTGCCATCATTCCCGTTTTTTTGAGTACACTTTGCTGTGGATACATTTTTAATTGCCTATTTTCAACAGACTACTACGTTACGCCTGAAGGATCATCTTCATTGTTATTCTGCAATACTTTGCGCTGGAGGTCAGTGTTCTCACACCATACAATCCTTATAACATTCTACCAGGTGTCATTCACCTTCTTAATTTATGCTTCATATCTCCTGACAGACTGCTGTGAGATCTCCAAAGGTTTATCATCATCATTGCTCCGCAGCACTGTGCAAAGCAGGTTAGTGTCATCTTTAAACATAACATCGGAGTTTTTTTCATCAAGAGCTCTTTTATTATTTCTCTTTTATTCGCATTATTTATTTTGGTCTTCATTGTCTGATATCACCTACATCTTGGCCATCTAAATTTGCCATTTTTTCTATATTATTCCATTCCTTGGTTTCGCATCATGCTAAATAGCAATACTTTTTCTATTCATGATTTCTCCATATCATTGGTTTATTGCTGCTTTTTTATTTATACTGTTGACATCAGATTACATATGTCAACATACATTGTATCATTGACTAACAGTTTTAATATGCATGTCACGTTGTATATATATTATGGTACCCAAGTTTTTAAGTCATGACATTATGGTTTTTAATTATTTCCTCTGCCCTTTTATAATTTGTAGTTTTAAATGGTTATCGTTTCCTCTAACCAATACAAATGTGCGTTTTACATTCTTTCGCTTTTATTGCTCAAATCCATGTGGGCATATATGTTTTTATTTATATAGTACATGTACGGTGCTTTTGTTTTCGGAATATATTATTGCATCACCATTTTATATATAATATATTTTTGTTATTAGTCTATTCTATGTGTGTATTTTTAAACCCCCTGACAGAATTGTTACACATATATTTTCATAGTTTATAAGTTTATATAATTTGTAAATTCATTGTTTTAACTTATTTGTGTGCACTATTTTCGGTCTTTTTCATTTTTTTATATATAAATGTATGTTTTTATAGACTCCTGATGCAGGCCTGACGGCCGAAACACGACGTTGTGTCGAGTCTTCAAATTTTCAATAAAATTGTTTATTAACGAACATCCTCCAGTTTCTGGTATCCTTGGTCGCTCTCCCACTTTTTGTACACAACTCCTTTGACAGGCAGATGAATACACTGCCTGATCATACTCAAAATGAACAGCATGTTTTAAGTTTTGAAACACACTAAAAAAAAAGGAGGGGGAGGAAACAAAAATTGTAATAACAAATGAAAATAACAACCTCTCTCACCCACAAGAATGCCAATATTTTTAAAGGTTCTAGCTAGTACTGTTGCTGCTGCACCAATACTAGCTGCTAAATGACAGAGAAATACACTGCCATTAATGATTAACCATCAGTTCAAATTGAACATGCTGGTACAGTTTAAGGTGGCATGGGACATTAAAAGAGAATCCTTAACTGTGAAAAAGGAAAAACTAGATATAAACTTGGATCGATGCCACTGCATCAAGAATAAAACTGGGCAGACTAACTAGTTGGAACTTATCTGATATCATCTATGTTCCCGTGGTAAGGGAACTTGCACTGTCATTCCTTAGCATGCCTGTTGTGTGCTTATTCTGTAAAAAACTGAAGAGTTCTGTTTTCAGTCCATTACCTACCACAAATGGTAAAACATGACTGTATAATTTTAAATAAATTACAGTACTATGTAAATTGGAAAGAGGGGTCCTTTTACTAAGCTGTGGTAAAAAGTGGCCTGCAATAGTGTACATGTGTGTATTGGGCACGTACCGCGCCTGTTTTTACCGCATCTACAAAAAAAATGGCTTTTTTTTTAATGGGACAGGAACAGGGTCTGCGGTAAAAATGAAACCAGCATGCACCTAAAACCAGCCTGAGCCCGTCATCCATTGTTCTAGCAGTAAAGGCTCAAGCGCTATACATGCAGTGAGCGGTCAGCGTGCGCCAAGTGTCGATTACCAAACGCATAGGAAGAACTAAATAATTCATCCACGTGTAATGGGCACGTGCCAAATCTGAAATTACCACCAGGAGGGTGCATTGGCCTGGCTGTAGTCTCATTTAGGCGCACACTGCACGCACATAGAGCCTACCGCGGCTTAGTAAAAGGGCCCCAAACATCCTTACCACCATAAACTAATTCATTGGACAGAATATTTTAACACTCTTTGGGTAATGGTCTTCAACATGCAACAACTGTGTCAGGACCGAGGACAAAATAGCAGATTCCACATGTATGTCATGAAAATGTATATAGAATATTACTGTTAATATGTTTATAAACAGATAGTTTTTAAAATAAAGAAAAATAATTTGTTAGATATTCAGATACTGGACAGTAGAAACAATTATTACTGAGGCTTAGGATGTTATTAGGTTTTAGCCATGATCAAGCATCATTGCCTAGGTTTTGAACTCTGTTGCAGAAGGCGGGAACTGATCTGCCGAGCTGGTTGCCACGGTCTCAGCATTAAAAGTAGAAAAAAAAATAGCCAAGGCAAATGCGGGTTGAGTTAAAAACCCGCCCCAATCCCAACAGACCATCACCACCAGCGCTCTACTCTGAACACCAGAGTGACTGGTTTGTTGTTGTCGTCGTTGCTGTTAATTATAATAGCGATATTAATAACAGGAACGAGTCCAACCAACGAAGTCGGGTATACTGACGAGCGACGACGCCAAACAAGCAGCTCAGCTGAGCCAGCACTGCCTCACGCTCGCCTCGCACCCTCCCATTGGCCGAGATGGGGGAGCTGCAACATTCACATGGGACGCGGCGGGCGACAGAGAGCACGCGCCAATTAACTAGAAAGCGGCGGCGTTTGGGTTATGCAAGCACGCAAACGTCCTAAGCCACCTCCTCCTTCCCCCCATAGGCTGCTACAGTGTAAAAGCTAAAGTGCGCGTGCCGCCGTTACCATCACAACAAGCACGACAGTAGGAAGCGCGTGGCGCAGCGCTAGAGGGGGAGGGGAGAAGGGGAGCATTAGGGACAGCCGAAGAGCGCACACGGCAAAGGGAGTAAGGGGCACTCAGCGATGCAGCGCGCGGGAATGGAAAGGGGGGTGGGGTGTGGCGGCGAGGCAAGGCAAGTCAGGGTAGGCTTGCGCCGCTCCGACCGGATGCCCCGCCCGCTGGGGCAGGCTGAGGGGGAGGGGAGACACCGCAAAAAAACGAACAAAGATGGCCTCTCCCCCACCTCTGTCGCAAATGGAAACAGGCCTTGGCGTGGGGCTCGGTGGTCGGAGGTAGTGGGAACGCTGCCCCCCCTCCCCACCGCCTGCCGTCCATCTCCCGGCCGATAGCCCGAGAGCTAAGCCCCGACCTGCCAGGAGAAAGAACGGGAGGCACCTAATTTGAGAACACCAGCCCCTTCCCCTCCCCCTTCGTTTCCTCCCGTCTCCTCCCATCTCCTCCGCCGCCATTGTTCGGGCCCCGGAGGACTTTCGGCCCCTATGTTCCCCCCCAGCGCGTTTATTACTTTTCCTGGCCCCTCTATCCCTCTTAGCAGGAAAGAGATCATGGCCCTCCGGAGCGCGGAGGAGACGGCGGCGACAGGGTGCATTGGGCACGTGGAGCCGCGGGCCAACCCTCTGCTCTCGTTTCACTCACCGTCCCGCGGCGGCGGCAGCGACCGTGGCGTGTCTTCCCCAGCCCTCCTCACGGATGCCACTGCTGTTACTTCGGCTCTGAACGACCCCGCGTTCCCTCTCGCAGCTACTGCTGCTATGGTGGTGGTGATGCTAGTGGCGGCGGCGGCGGTCGGTGCTAGTTCCTGTCCGGTTACGTTAAAGTCACATGACCGGCAGCGGGGGCCTCTTGTGCAGAGAGAGACTGCGAAGCTCCCCCGCCGGGGCTCAGTGGCGGCAACAGCCGCCCTCCCCATCCCCCTCCGCCCTCCTCCCTCTCATGCTCCCCTCCCCCTCCGCCGCCAGCGCCGAGGCTGCTGCAAGAGCAATACCGCCGCCGCTGCCATTCTCCATACCCCGCCACCGACCGCACAATAGAAAGCGCCCGGGAGCCCAAAGTTGTTTATTTTTTTTTTTTTTTTTTGGGCCAGGGTTTTTTTTCCCTTCGATCACTGTGTCTTCTTTTCACACACATGGATATGCATGTCTGTTGTTTGGGGATGAAGTGTTAGGGCTCTGTTTACTGTACTAGCATAGGCGAAGAAGAACTTTGATATTTTTTTAACTGTCCTGCCACAATTTTTTCAATGTTTTGTGGATGCTAATACCGCTTTTTAAATATTAGTGTCATGTGTAAAACGATTTTTCTTCTTTCATTGTATAGCGCAATAAAGGTTTCCAGTACGAATTAATAAACTTGCCTTCAGATTTTGGGATGTTATTTTACCATAGCACTAAAGTGATCAAAGTAAAGTGGAGTAAACAAACTTAGGTCATAGAGTGCATAGTAAGCCCTTTAAGGTTGCAAAAAATGAAATCTTGCCACTGTTCCTTGTGCTTGAAACACTATGGACAAGGATTGTATTTTTTTCATTTCAGTCATCTGTGATACATTAAAAATGTTCTGGTCAACCATGGTTCTATATTAGCCTGTGGTTATTACATAAAACACTATTCCCTCTGGTTCTGTATTAGCCTGTGGTTATTACATAAAACACGATTGACTAATCCTTTGGGTTATGAATTTTCAGTGCACACACGCAAGTATCATGAAAAACAGTTACATTAGTAAAAGGCTCAGATATGGGATGGATGTTAGATTTTGGTTATAGATGAATATGTTGCCTATTGAAAGTTTGATGTTAGTGATAGGTAGTCTGTCTTAATGAATGAGTGACCTGTATTTGTTCATGCCCATAATTCACGTAGTCACTAAAATTGTACATAATATTTGGGTGTGTTCTGAATATTATTAATGGTTACACTCATACTTATTTGGTCTCAGTTAAGTTTTTGCATCTCTTGGGGAGAGCTTTGCTAAAAGCACCACTAGTAGAGTGAACCCATTTTGATGCACTTGTCCTTTTCATACCCTTCCATGCACACTTCTGTTTTTGGAAAGTGTGCTTTTCTGTTTGCATTATACACATGTTCTAAATGCAGTATTACACAAATGTCTATTATTTTTCTGCTCAATAGCTACTTTTAAAAGTGGAATACTTCTGATTATGTTGATAGTGAAACATTCTAGTTGCTTACACACATTATTAACACATCCCTTGGTAGTTGTTAGCTCTGAGTAAGTACAAATTATAGTCACCATCTCCAATGTATGTATATGTGATATGCACACACATATGTTGAATTAGTCTAGTTATCAAGGCATCAATTCTGGCTATTCATGCATGCATCTTTCATGATTCAATCATCTTTTACATAACTTTCCAAAAGCAGAGAATAGCAGTCTCTTTACCTATATTATGTTTGGATTTGATATAGTTGAAAAACCTACAGGCTCCAGACTCTCTTTTTAAGTTTATGTAGAAGGTTTGAGTATTGTATTGGTGCCCAATTGAGTCTGCAGTTCTTTTTACATTAAAATGAATTGCAATAAAATAGTTACTAGAAAACATTTAAGCTGTAATTGTTATACAAAACGTGTTAAAGAAACATACATTAAACATACATTAACGTGTTAAAGAAATATTCATAGGAGCCAACTTTTCAAAATGATTGGGAATGCTAGACCCAACCCATATTACCCCTGCTTTGATACAGTGAGTTTTGCTCAGTGTTGGGAGTTCTCAAATGCACACAGAGCCAGTACCTATGATCATGGCCATATGTAAACTTCTATATAGATTTGATTTATCAAAATTATCATGGTTAGCTGCCCAAAAGCTAATAAACTGCAAATAAAGAATCTTGTTATGTTCCCTTCAGTTTTGACCTTCACGGGCACCTTCTTTTACTTTCAGTAATATTTATTTCCAAAGATTTAGGAATGTCAGACTTATTTCAATTTGATAAATGACATTTTAACTAGTAAAAAAGGCCCGTTTCTCAAAAAAATGAAACAGGCGCTAGCAAGGCTATCTTGTAATGGTGATTATGTTTTTAAGGCTCGTCAAAGCGATTTCTCCTCTCTTCCCTGCCCTTCCCTCTATGTCCAGCAATTCTTCCCTCCCATCCCCTCCATATCCCATGATTCTGACCTCCCCTCCATATGCAGCGATTTTCCTGTGCCTTGCCATCCCCTCCGTGTCCTGTGATTCTGGCCTCCCCTCCATTTCCAGCGATCCTCCTCTGCCCTGCCGTCCCCTCCGTGTCACACAATTCTGGCTTTCCCTTCATGTCCAACGATTCTCCTCTGCACTGCCCTCCCCTCGGTGTCCTGCGATTCTCCTCTACCCTCCCCGCCATGTCCTGCGATCCTCCTCTGCCCTGCCGTCCCTTCGTGTCCCGCGATTCTGGACACCCCTCCCCTCCATGTCCAGCGATTGTCCTCTACCCTGTCCTCCTATCCGTGTTCTGTGATTCTCCTCCCATCCCATCCATGTCCATCGATTCTCTGCCCTGGCCTCCCCTCCATGTCTAGCAATTGTCCTTTGCCCTTGCCTCCCCTCCATGTCCAGCGATTCTCCTCTGCCCTGCCCTCCCCTCCCCTCCCGTGTCCCGCGATTCTCCCCTTGCCTCCCATCCCCTCCATGTCCAGCGATTCTCCTCTGCACTGCCCTCCCCTCGGTGTCCTGCGATTCTCCTCTACCCTCCCCGCCGTGTCCTGCGATCCTCCTCTGCCCTGCCGTCCCTTCGTGTCCCGCGATTCTTGTGTCCACTTCATGTCTAGCAATTCTCCTCTGCCCTCCTCTCCGTATCCCAGGATTCTGGCCTCCCCTCTATGTCCAGCGATTCTCCTCTGCCCTCCCCTCCGTGTCCCGCGATTCTGGCCTCGCCTCCATGTCCAGCGATTGTCCTCTACCCTGTCCTCCTATCCGTGTTCTGTGATTCTCCTCCCATCCCATCCATGTCCATCGATTCTCTGCCCTGGCCTCCCCTCCATGTCTAGCAATTGTCCTTTGCCCTTGCCTCCCCTCCATGTCCAGCGATTCTCCTCTGCCCTGCCCTCCCCTCCCCTCCCGTGTCCCGCGATTCTCCCCTTGCCTCCCATCCCCTCCATGTCCAGCGATTCTCCTCTGCACTGCCCTCCCCTCGGTGTCCTGCGATTCTCCTCTACCCTCCCCGCCGTGTCCTGCGATCCTCCTCTGCCCTGCCGTCCCTTCGTGTCCCGCGATTCTTGTGTCCACTTCATGTCTAGCAATTCTCCTCTGCCCTCCTCTCCGTATCCCAGGATTCTGGCCTCCCCTCTATGTCCAGCGATTCTCCTCTGCCCTCCCCTCCGTGTCCCGCGATTCTGGCCTCGCCTCCATGTCCAGCGATTGTCCTCTACCCTGTCCTATCTGTGTCCTGTGATTCTCCTCCCATCCTATCCATGTCCATCGATTCTCCTCTGCCCTGGCCTCCCCTCCATGTCTAGCAATTGTACTTTGCCCTTGCCTCCCCTCCATGTCCAGCGATTTTCCTCTGCCCTGCCCTCCCGTGTCCCGCGATTCTCCCCTCGTCTCCCATCCCCTCCATGTCCAGCGATTCTCCTCTGCCCTGCCCTCCTGTGTCCCGCGATTCTATCCTCTCCCATCCCATCCATGTTGATTCTCTGCCCTGCCCTCTCCTCCCCTTGATGTCCCTCGATTCTGTCCTTTCCTCAATGTCCAGCGTTCTGTTGCCTTCGCTTGTCTTGAGTTCGTAACATCGTGACGTCAGGTTGCCTCCAGCGTTCCCTTCCTTCTCACTGTTCCCTCTAAAGTCATTTTGTCTTTACGCAAGGGCGGGTCAGTGGGAGGGAAGGGAATGCTGGAGGCTTGCTGATGTCAGGATGTTACGAACCCAGCCAGCCATGGAATGTTGACGGTACAAATTATTATATTAGATAATAGATCAGTGCAAAATAAGCAATGGCTCTCTGGTGATCAACTGCATGAAAATGCAGTATAGGTAGGAGAAAACTACTTGTTTAGGGAAAAGATTTTAAATTCTTTAAAGGTGTACAACTTATTTTGGCTAGCGTATGGTATTTTGCTGTAATTTTTTCAGGTCTTTTTTTTTCCCTTAGTCCTCTATTTCGTCCTGTTTTCTTGTGCCATTTGATGAGGATGTGGTTATGTTCCTCAGCCTGTTGGAATGTTTTCCCTTTTTCTTCTCTTAGCGGTATTTCAAAAATAAATTACCTTGACCTTAAAATGTTGGCTTATTGAAGTGGAATAAATTACAGTTTTAATGACTGCAGTGTGAGATTATTAAGATAATTCGCATTTATGCTTGTATTTGACCACTCCCTGGTCACAGATTACACAGTTTGTTGGTTTTTTTTTTAATGGGGATTAGAACGTTATATGGCCTGTTTTAAAGATGTAAGTAACTGATTAAGAATATAGAGAATCGATGTAGTAGGTACAAGATGATTAATGTTACTTGCAAATGAATTTATCAATAAAGCATTTATCCGAATATAGTTTTTGCCTCTTGGTTTCAATAGCTCACACTTTTGCATATGCTATAGTTGATAGTGATAGAAGTAAAATACTATCTTCGGAATTATTTATTTATTATGACATTTCTAGCCCACATTTTCCCAAGAAAGCTCAGGTTCAGTGCGGCTTACATAAATTAATACAAGAATACAACTACTAAAAAAAGAAAGATGACTAAGATGCTTTTTGTTGAGCTTGGAAAGGAAGTCCCTTAACTCATTGGTTCCCAAACCTGGTCATCCTGGAAGCACCCCAGCCAGGTAGGTTTTAAGGATATCCATAATGAATAATCATGAGATAGATTTGCATGCAGTGGAGGCAGTGCTTGCAAATCTTGTGAGACAAGGGCTGGAAAGAGTGTGAGTGTGAGACAGACCTCAATGGCAAAATGACACACTCCTAATGAATGGCACTTGGCAACTCTGAGAAAGCACATACACTCTCTGGAAGGCCTGTGAAAGGGGCAACATAACTGCTCCATGAAGGACCCAGCAGTCAAGCTGTATTGGTCTAACTCAAGAGACCATCACACAGGAGGAGATAGACAAGTACCTGGTTGACATGTGGCTAATTTTTTTCACTGTTCTCATTTTATCATAGTCTCCTTTTAAAGTTAAATGCTAATGTGTTTGATTTCCTATGTATACTTACTTCAAAGCTAATATGAAATCTGATCATATGATCACTGTTATCAAGCGGCCCCAGCACCATTACCTCCCGCACCAGATCATGCGCTCCACTAAGGACTAGATCTAGAATTTTTCCTTCTCTTGTCGGCTTCTGTACCAGCTGCTCCATAAAGCTGCCCTTGATTTCATCAAGGAATTTTACCTCCCTACCTTTCCCTGATGTTACATTTACCCAGTCAATATCGGGGCAATTGAAATCACCCATTATTATCGTGTTGCCCAGTTTGTTTGTGCCCCTAATTTCCTTTAACATTTCTGCATCTGTCTGTTAATCCTGGCCAGGCGAACAGTAGTACACTCATCACTATCCTTTTCCCCTTTACATATGGAATTTCAATCCACAGTGATTCCAAGAAGTGTTTTGTTTCCTGCAGAATTTTCAAACTATTTGATTCAAGGCTCTCTTTAATATACAATGCTACCCCTCCACCAATTTGATTCACCCTATCATTACAATATAATTTGTACCCCGGTATGACAGTGTCCCACTGGTCATCCTCCTTCCACCAGGTCTCAGAGATGCCTATTATATCTAATTTTTCATTTAGTACAATATATTCTAACTCTCCCATCTTATTTCTTAGGCTCCTGGCATTCGCATATAGACATTTCAAACTATGTTGTTCCTATTTACATCATGCTTAGTACTTGACAGTATTAATTTGCAATCTTTTGTCTGATTTTTATTTACGGACACCTGATCTACTACGGTCTCTTTTGCAACCTCACAATCAGGATACCGTAGCTTCTCTGTTTTGGTGATATCTTTGAAAGATACCTTATCCCGAACCATGCGCTTTTGAGCGACTGTCGGCCTTCCCTCCGTTTCTAGTTTAAAAGCTGCTCTATCTCCTTCTTAAATGCCGATGCCAGCAGCCTGGTCCCACCCTGGTTAAGGTGGAGCCCATCCTTTCGGAATAGGCTATCTATATGCCTAATGATCGAATCACCAACTACAACAGCTGTCCTAACCCTTCCCTCCCGGGCAGCACTTGGAGACATATCCTCGGTGCGAGAGGATAGTACATCCCTCCCCCCCCCCCCTTACCATACAGCCGTGCAGTTTGGAAGGAAAAGGTGGCCTTCTGTATGGCCACACTTACGACACGTATGTACCAAAGTTACAGTTAACCTGTCATACTCTCACATCAACCCCACAGCTGCATGTTGTGCAAGTAGAGTGCATGTAGTTGCGGACATCTAGGTACGGAAAATATAAGCCATATTCATAAGTGCAAAATACAGTAACAAGGATGTGTTTCTCACTTCGGCGGGCCTAGTAAGATGGACGGCCTTCGGCAGTTCTGCAAGAAACACGTCCTTGTTACTGTTACTTATGACAGGCATATTTATTACCTTTTCGCCATTGAAATACATTCCCAGATCTGTAATCTAGATCATCTTGCTTAAATTCATCAAGTTTTATCTCCCTAAATTCTTTTCTAATATTGTCTAATTTTAACTTATACTCTTTACAAAGTAGATTGAAACAGGCATCATGCTCTTTTAGAAATGCTAGCTCTTTATCCAATTTTTCTTTCGCAACCTCTAGTTTTTTATTAGATGTTTGTATGATAAGGATCATGAGATCCAGAGAGCACTTGTTTAATATAGCTTCCCATTTATTCAAAAAACCATCAACAGTATATAACTTGGGTGCTTTTATGATCCTTAAACTGTGTAGGATCCTTTTATATCTATAGTAGTCCAGTAAGGAAGAAGAGTGTAGTTCCCTCTTAACCATCATCTTACTTAGGGGCCCTTTTACTAAGCCGTGTAAGCGTCTACATGCGCCCGTGTGCCAAAATGAAGTTACCGCACAGCTACCGTGAGACCCTTGCAGTAATTTCATTTTTGGTGCGTGTCCACTACGTGTGTCCAAAAAATATTTTTTATTTTCTGACGTGCGTCAGCTACATGTGCCAAGTGGCATTTGGCATGCGTAGGTCTTTACCATCTGGTTACCGCATGAGACTTTACTGCTAGGTCAATAGCTGGTGGTAAGGTCTCAGACCCAAAATGGATGTGCAGCAATTTTGATTTTGCCATACATCCATTTTCGGCAAAAACTTTAAAAAAGGGCTTTTTTACTGGCGCGCTGAAAAATGGATTGGTGCATGCCCAAAAGCCACACCTACACTACCGCAAAGCCATTTTTCAACACACCTTAGTAAAAGGCAGTGGCGTACCAAGGTGGGGGCGGTCCGCCCTGGGTGCACGCTGCTGGGGGGTGCCGCAGCGCGCGCCTGTCGGCTCCGAGTTCACTACGCTAAATTCTCTTGTTCGCTGCAGCTCCCTCCCTCTGCCCCGGAACAGGTTACTTCCTGTTCTGGGGCACAGGGAGGGAGCTGCAGCGAACGAGAGAATTTAGCGTAGCAAACTCGGAGCCGACAGGCGCGCGCCGCGGCACCCCCCCCCCCAGTAGTGTGCACCCGGGGGGTGTCATTCCACGGGGGGGGGGGGCACATCTGCGATCCGCCCCGGGTGTCATCGAGGCTAGGAACGCCACTGGTAAAAGGACCCCTTAATTTGATACTATGTTCCCAGTGGTCTAAAAAATCACTATCTACATCCATATCCTGAAAAAATGCTTCTTTTGGAAGAAGATCCTGGAGTATCTCTTTAGGGAAGCTCAAAATATTGCATCATGGAGAAAAAGACATCTTGGCCTCAGAAAACAGTCCATTCTACATTCAAAAGGCAAATCAGATCCATAGATCCAATAAACCAGAGAAAAAGGTTGGATCAGAAGTGAAGGTCACACACCAAAGCTTTATTAAACAATGACCCAACATGGTTATGTTTTGCCTGAAGGCTGTGTCAAGGGTAATGCTATATTAGCAGCGTGTCAACAGGGACCCAATCCCTCCAACAGTGTAAGAAAACCTGAGCCCTGACAGTGGCAAAGAAAGCAGAAGGAGCCAAAGTAATGGGAAGTTGTGGGAAGAGGAAAGGAGAGAGAGAGAGAGAGAGAGAGTGGAAGGTGTGAAATGAAGAGAGGGGGAAAAGTGCAACAAGAGAGAGTAAAAGGGGTAGAAAGAGTTAGTTTAGCGGTGTTTTAAAAGGGTCTGGACAGCTTCCTAAAGGAAAAGTCTATAAACCATTATTAAATTGACTGGAATAAGCAGCATAAAATGTATTGAGCTTTTCTGGAATCTTGCCAGGTATTTGTGACCTGGGTTGGCCACTGTTGGAAACAGGATTCTGGGCTTGATGAACGTTTGGTCTGTCCCAGTGTGGCAATACTTATGTACTTATGGAATGACAGGTAAGGGAAGGAAAGAGTGCAAGGGGAGGTGGAAGGGACAGAAGAGAGTGCATGAAGAAAGGTGACAGGGAAGGGAGGGGAGATTAGAGAGGAGTGAGAGGAACAGGAAATGAGTGCAGGATACTGGGAGAGTGCAAGGGAGAGGGAATTCTACAGGCCCATAACCATAGACAGACTGCCCAGACGTGTGCTTGCACACACACACAAGCATCATCTGACACTCACAAACAATCCCACCCACCCTCACATCCTACCCATCTATCCCCTCAGATAAACAGCTAAACTCTCCTCATAGACATAAATACACCACAGTACTGATACACATGCACACACATGCATCTCATATACACAGTTTGTACTCAAACTCACAACCCATACTTACTCTCTCCATTCACTCATACATCCCCTGCTAGCCTACAGAGATGCACTTTACCATGGCTGTTTATACCAAGTCCCCAACACAGACATGCCTGAGCCTGCAAACAGATGAAAATGGAAACATGTCATTCTGTCACTTTGGGTCCTTTTACAAAGGCGCGCTGAAAAATGGCTTGCAGTAGTGTAGACACAGGTTTTGGGCACACGCCGATCCATTTTTCAACGTGCCTGTAAAAGCTTTTTTAAAATTTTTGCTGAAAATGGATGTGCAGCAAAATCAAAATTGCCATGCATCCATTTTGGGTCTGAGACCTTACCGCCAGCCATTGACCTAGCAGTAAAGAGTCTTGCAGTAACTGGGCAGTAATGACCTACATGTGTCAAATGCAACTTGGTGCGTGTCTGATACGCACGTCCAAAAACAAAATATTTCAGACGCATGCCAAAAATGAAATTACAGCAAGAGCCTCGCGGTAGCCAGGTGGTAACTCTATTTTGGTGCATATTGGGCACTCACTGACACTTAGGTGGCTTAGTAAAAGGGCCCCTCTGTGTGCACTTTTAACCTGCAATATCTGATCAGAACTGTAATACTTTCTTGGCAGCTATTAGTGTTCAGTATCTAAATGTGGCCTATTATTAAAATTAATGGGCCCAATATTCAAAAAACACAGAGACTTTTATATCTATATGGCATGGCACACATTTGTGTGTTTTACGTTTGCACCAATTTGCATTTAACATTATGAGTAAACACAGTTCACTGATGTTCTCTTTTTCTGTTATGTCACTTATATATCTCTTTTTAAGTGCTTGATTTAACATTTACATCTATTGATTATTATGTGAAGTAAGTAAATTATTTTTAATTTTTATATATATTGTTTGTTATTTTACTTTTATGTCCGGTTTCTTATATTATTTCTATGGATTTTAATTTTTATATTTTTTGTATTTGTGCATTTTTTCTTCCCCACTGCAACAGCTCAGGTCTTCAGACACTACTGATTTCTTCTTGGCTGTCCCCATTGTTCCTCTTTGAATGGTGAGGTCTGGTCTCCTCACCTTCTGTGGCTCTCTGTCACAGAAGGTGAGGAGACCTCCTTTTCCTCCTTCTTGCTGGTGCAATTTTGCAAACAGACTAACAGACGGACAGAGCCTTCCCAGAAGGTGCTATCGCTTAAGTGAAACACACCTATAAAACAGCCAATGCATCTGTGCCTTTACTTCCCAGAAGCCTAAAATGAGCAAAATACTAAGTCTCAAACAACACTAAATGTAAAGCAAAAGAGAGTTCAGTGTCAGTTTTCATACATCAGTGCAAAACACATGAACCCAAACACAACAAATATGAATGCATATGAACTGTGTTAACATAGTATATAATGGCAGATAAAGACCCGCGTGGTCCATGTAATCTGTCCAACAAGATATATTGCATCATACTATATGCTTGAGTTTAGCATATGCGTACTTAATCTTGATCTGTACATTCTAAAATAGAGGAGAGAATGCTCAAACACTGACTCACTCTCACAGAAACCCTCCATGAAGATTCATTAAAAGCAAACTGAGTTCATTTGGTCTGGCTGTTTTTTTTTTTTATGATATAAATAAAGAATTAGATTAAAAAAGATATCTATGTAATCTTTCCCATACCAGGCAGCTAAGACCTGGAATACGATACCGCTGGAGAATACACATGTAACCAGGGCCGCCGAGAGACAGAGCCGGGCCTGGGGCAGGGCTACTGCTACCCCCACCTCACCTCACCCCGCCCCATCCCCCCCACTTGGGCTGCTGTTGCCCCCCATTCTGGCAGCCACTGCCCCCTTACCTTCCTTCGTCTTCTCTTCTCCTCCCTTAGTCTGTCACTCTTGCTGCTCCTGTGCGCTGGAACCTGGGTTATCGCATTAACGCAATCACCCGGGTCCCAACACACAGGAGCAGGAGAGAAACAAACCCCTTCACCAGGCCCCCCTGGGAGGCTGGGTCCTGGGAATCTTGTCCCCCATGCCACGCCTTTTGGTGGCCCTACAAGTAACTATTTGCTATTTAGGAAAGCTGTAAAAACTTTTATTTTCTAAACATGTTTTATCTAAGTTTTAATATGTATTTCACTGATTGTAGCTCCTAGGGTATGCCTAGCCTTTTTTTTTATTGTGATCCACACAAAACTAAATAAGGTGGTTGCAGAATATAATAAATGTAGTGTAATTTTGTTTCACTGTTCTAATTGTCAGGAGAATGCGATGACAGTATGTTGAGATGGTATTCTGAAAGTTAGACTGGCTTTATTGAATATTCATGAGGATTTCTCCACGAGGATGTGTATTTTGATATTTGTGTGTCCTCCTTTATTTGGTTTAGATTAGACATTATGGAGTAGATATTCAGTGTGGTTTAAGAAAGTAGTAGAGCTGAGCTGGCTGGCGCTGATATTCAGCAGCACTTAACCAGGCTGTACCAATGAATATTGACATTGATTCCACTGTAGCACTGTCTGGGAAGTGCTGGGGTGGTACCTAAATTTATGTGGGCACTAGTGATATTCAAGGCCAGTTTCCACATACAGTGGCAAAACCACAAGTGGGCCTGGGTGGCACAGGTCCACACATTCTTGGTTCAGGCTCACCCAGTAGTGGTGCCTCAGCACTCTCCTCTCCTCCTCCGGTGGCCTGGCATCTGCCCCCTCTTTTAATCCTCCGTCTCTCCCTGGTGGACTTCAGAAGTGACCCAGCAGTTGCAGCAATTTATCTTCGCTGACTGCACCAGCCCCGCAGGCTTCCCGCCCTCATTGACATCACTTCCTGTTTCCTCATTAGCAGGATGTGGCAGGGAGAAGATTGCAGGGGCCGGTCAGGCAGCAAAGATGAATCACTGTGGGCACCAGTATGTCTCTGAAGTATACTGGGAAGAAATTGAGAAATTCAGAGAGGAGGCAGATGCTGATCTTGTGGGGGGGGGGGGGGGGGGGGGGGAGGGGGGTTGGGCCCCAGATCCCACTCTCCCTATCTGTTCTTGTCTACCGGTGCCAAATCCTTAAGGGACCCTTTTATTAAAGTTTAGCGTGCACTAAAAGTGCTGCATGACCTATTTTATAGCTATGGACCACGTGACCCTAAGTGCATGCTAATGTCTGTTAACATGCTCTAGGTTTAGAAAAAGAGCCAGATCAGACTGTAGTGTATATTAATGAGAATATTTCTCTGCATTGACAACTGCAATTAGCAAGAATGGATGGTAAGTGGAAGGTGGCTATTTGGATGGCCTAAATAGTAAGGGGCCCTTTTACAAAGCTACGGGAGCCAAATCGGCACTACCGCCGGGGTAGCGTGTGCACCCGGTGGTAATTCCGAGTTTGGTGTGCACCAAATCCTGCAGTAGAAAATATTTTTTTATTTTCTACCACAGGGGCATTCCCGGCGGTAGTCAGCAGCGCAGCCACATTGGTACGCACTGCATAGTTACCGCACGGGTAGCACGTGAGACCCTTACCGCTAAGTCAGTGGCTGGCAGTAAGGGGTCAGGCCATAAATAGGTGTGTGCTAGTTTTAATTTTTGTGCACGCCCATTTCCCAGCTCATTATAGAATGGCCATTTCCCAGCCATGGTAAAAAGTGGCCCAGTGTGCACCCACAAGACATGCCCACACTACCACAGGCCACCTTTTACAATGGCTTTGTAAATGAATTGTTTTAATTGACATGGAATCAGAGAAAAGGCCCTTTTTGAAGAAAGTCCAATATTTCCAATTAGGTTCACAATATCATTTTTTTGTTCAAATATTTTTTATTAATTTTAGGAAAAACAAAACTGCGAATAACAATAACAAACATTGATATAGCATAGAAATGTCTGTTGAGATTCATGCAGCTTGTTAGAAAGGTATGCAATAATCAAAGGAAGCAATTAAGCAAAAAAAGTAAGTTATGGCACTTCCAATTATAAAATACTTTATTACAAGATACATCTAACTGGAATCATAGGAGCCAGCTCTGTGCTTCAGCACCCCCAATACTGAATAAACTCCTTTTGACTATGTCCAGGGAGAAGGCTGGCGAAGAACCCAACCTCTGTCGTGCGCGGAAGGCGCGCCCCTAGATGTTTATCCGTTGCTGCGGTAACGGCGTTGCCCCGGTAACGCGGCGCTGTTTGGGGCCGCGAAGCGCGCGCATCTGGCAGGGTTCTGAATACGAACGCTGTCCGGGGAGCCGGAGGAACGCGCTCGGCAGGGGCTGGCGTAAAGTGCACCGAGGACATGAGGAGCAGCAACAGCAGCAGCAACAGCAATCCCCGGAAGGATTCAGCGTGCGACTCCGAGTCTAGGTTCATCGATGTAAACAGCAACGCAGCTTTCCGCCCTTTCTCTCCATCCAAGAGATACGAACCTGAGGTGCTTACTTGTTGTTTTCTTTTTGCTTTCAGCCTTAGCCTGCTTGAAGTCAGTGGAACGTATTCAACATTACGTTCACAGGGCACAGCGCCTTTTGCTCACGATGAGTTGGAGAAAAAATGTGCTTAATGTGCCCTGACATTAAAACGTGTTGTACTGTACACATTATTACAAATGCGGTTGTGCACAGTTTTGGCTGATCATAGGATCGGAAAGCTCTTTATATATATTCAGGGCTTTTTTTTGAGGGGGTACTTGGGGGTACTTTTCTATTGTCTGCTAAAATTGGCCCATGGTCCCCAAGATCTCAGACTCTCCACACCAATTCTGCCTTGTCATAGATTCTGTGACTGGTTGCAGGGGGCCTGGCTATTGTGGGGTGGGTCCCTCAGTGATCACCCCACCCCTGAAGGGTGGGCTGGCATTTGAGGGCACCTTTTTTTACTAGAAAAAATGCACTGTATATATTGATGGTTTATTCTGGATGAGTAGACCAATGGTTAGAGCGGGGGGGGGGGGGGGGGGGGGGGGCTGATAATCAGACGTCACCTGCCCTCCATTACTTCAGGTACAAATGTGAAACTGTAAACTTCCCTGGCACGGCGAAAAGCCCACTGTACTTGAATGTAATACGTTATGAATTACAACTGAACTGAGCTAGATCTCAAATCCCATCATACCAGGAGGGCTGCTTTGGTAGGGATGGTGGGGGAGTAAAGGCGCAGTACTTTTGGGGTTTCAACCCTAGAAAGCATTAGCATTATAACAAATATGTGGCATGGCTCCATAGAAGGGTTTGTTTACTTACTGATTACAGTCTTTTTAATTTGTCGTATCCCGTTTATAAAATAACTTGGTTACTAATTCAAGTTCTCATTTACAACTGTCAAAACTGCTATATAATAATTTTATACACATCTCTTTGCTCGTATGTTATATACTTTGTATTGTTAGTTGAATATTTTTACTGCTGTAATTGTCTATTGCTCATGTTTGATCTATTCTTACTGTACACCGCCTTGAGTGAATTCCTTCAAAAAGGCGGTAAATAAATCCTAATAAATAAATATATGGGGAACTCTGTTTTAATTTTCACATTTCCATTTTATTCAGGACAGTGGAGCAAAACCATAAGATTGTACATGAATAAATATTAGCATAAAGTAAAATATCATAAAGAATCAGCATATGATTCCTAGTTGAGAACACAGGTGAACAACATAAGTGCAAGTAAAACACGTAAGAAAAATAACAGAAAATAATAAAAATGCATGGCAACATTAATGGGCCCTGATACAGATAACTCGAGCTAAACTTTAGGAAACGGGGGGGGGGGGGGGGGGGGGGGGGGTGTGTGTAAAACAACATATGGGAATAAAATTCAATTCAAACGATATAAATAATTAAAAAGTACTTTGTATCGCTGTGATAACCCACAGAATACTACTGTATATTTTATAGTGAGTCATCCTCATAGAAAAGAAGGAGGTTGGTGGTGATTGATGTACACAGGGACCAGTGGTAGTTATAATGAGTCTATAATGAGTTAGGTGTGCCATAATCCTGTTATAGAATTGGCGCTAGGGGGGGGGGAGTTATCAACATGGGCTACTGTTGACAGGTTAATTTACCAGAAGTCATACAATTTTAGCCACAGGGTCATTGCATAAAATGGGACCTTGTGCTAAAATAGCATGATTTGTTGTAAAATAACCTGTTTTAAATGGAAGGCCATGTTGATAACTTCACCCTTAAGTGTTGCTGCCCTTTAGTGAATCATCACTGACATTGAGGTTATGAATGCAGATTTAAAATCCACCTATGCTAACATAAATAAACACCTCTTTTTAAATAAAAATCATTTATGTGTTATGGGTACCTTGCATCAACGCAATCCTTGCAGCTCTCACCCATCTTTATCCTAGTCTTCTCCCCCATCACTATGGTTCACTGTGGAGCCGATACTGGGTGTCAGCCTTCGTGGGCATGACAGGGAAAAAAAGAGGGGACTCCCAGTTCCTGACAAGGACTTCCTTGAGTACCTCGTGGAGCGGGGAGCTCTTGGCCCTGGGCTCATCTTCCACTTCCAAAATAAATGGAATGGCATCAGCCGTTTCCTGAACAAAAGATGGAAATGCAAGGGAAGGATGGGGGGAAAAAAGGGGTTGTAGGTAATACTGTAATATTTTTCATTAAAATTCTGTGAATAAGTACAGCAAGTTATTAAAATTAAAATACAAAAATTGAATTGATGTTTATCTTGTTGGGCAGACTGGATGGACCGTGCAGGTCTTTTTCTGCCGTCATCTACTATGTTACTATGTTAGATACTGTTGGAATGTTTTATATATTAATAAAGAGATTTTCAACTAATAAACATTCTACTACATTTAAATAGAGAAACAGAAAAACGAAGGTAGATAAAGATCATATGGCCTATCCAGTCTGCCCATCCATATCATCTATTATCCCTTCCTCTCCCTTAGGAGATGTATATGTACCTGTTCCAAACTTTCTTGAATTCAGATACAGTTTTCCCTTTCCACCACCTCTGCTGGTTCTGAGGGTGCTTGTTGTATCTCTATTTGAACCAATCCAGAGAGCCTTGCTTAAAAATACCTCTCAGAAAATGATGTTTTTGGTGGCAATTTGTTCTTCAATATGCATTGTGGAATTTGGAGCCTCTTTCCTGCAAGAAACTATTCTTTATTTTTTAGAAGAAAAGGTTATTGTTTGTACAGTGCACTCCTTTAGGAGATCATAATGAGAGTGGTGCTTCTGAGGTCCTATTCATTTGAAATCGCAGCTCGGATATGTCCTATGCCTTTGGACTGGTCTGGTGGGAAGAAAATGAAGGAAACATTTACTGGTAGACATTCAGCATGTGGTGGTCATTGGTTTTGAAGGCACTGACAGTTATGGGCAGATTTAACCCCAGAAGCTATGTGGGTACTGGCCAGAATTCATTGTTGGTACCTGTATAGCTAAGTGGGCAAAGATAGGACTGGTTTTTGTGTGACCCTGTCTACCTGCTTAGCTGTGTGGGCACCAACACTGAATATAGCCGGTGCCTGCATAACTGCTGGCTCCTCCCCAAATCTGCCCCTAAACCACTCCAGCATTACCTAGTCAGAGCTGATATTTGGCAGCATTGCCTGGTTAAGAGCTGCTGAATATTGGCAGCTGGCTTACTCAGTGTGATTTAAGTTGGCATGATCTGCCTACCAGGGATAGCGGAGCGCGTGTTTGTCTGGGGGGTGCCAAGCTCTTCCCCCATTCTGGTCCTCTCCCATGGCATCCAACAGGTCTTTCCTTTCCTCTCAAGCCCCCCCCCCCCCCCAATGTGAAGCATTTCTCTTCATTCCTACTCCCTCCCCCTCCCCCATGGTCTCCAGCATCTCTCTGCTTCTCCTTCTCTTAACCCCCATGGTCTACAGCATCTCTCTCCTCTCCTCCCCCTCCTCTCTTCAGCATCTTTCTCTTTCCCTGTTGCCTCCATGAGATAATTATTCTCTTACCTTTCTTCTTCCTCAGAGTGGCAACTCTAGGAGCTCCATCAGAGGCTTCTCATGGCTGGCCCAGTGCGGGTCCTTGAGCATCTGTGCATGCTCAAGGCCTGCTGGCTCCCACCTCCTCCAAACGTCATGTTTCGGAGGGGTTGGAGGCCAGATGGCCTTGAGCATGTGCTGATGCTCAACGCCCTGCACTGGCCAGCCGTGTAATGCCTCAGATGAAGCTCATAGAGTCACTGCCCAGTAGGAATAAGATAAGAGAATAAAAGCCTCACGAGGAGAGAGAAAGGTAGCAAATGTTTGGGGG
Organism: Microcaecilia unicolor; assembly: GCF_901765095.1. Lineage (NCBI taxonomy): Eukaryota > Metazoa > Chordata > Amphibia > Gymnophiona > Siphonopidae > Microcaecilia > Microcaecilia unicolor. The sequence goes on along the minus strand of NC_044033.1, from coordinate 346,763,598 downwards.
TGCCGTGGCATCTGTGGCTCCCTGGTTCTGATACCTATGATGCCTACTTAAACTACACTGAATATTGACCCCTTAGTTTTTTATCTGCTAATTTTCTTTTCTTGAATCTTACCAGCCCAGGATCCAGTCAGCTGTGTGCTATGATTGCAAGTTGTGTTTGTCATTTTTATGTCTTCTTTCTCCTTGTCCCCCGTGTACATGCAAATATTGTGAATGGCTTATTGGGGCTGTCACAAGCATGATGATTTCCATGGCAGGCCCTAAGTGTGGTGAGGTTGCCAGCACTAGCTCTTGCGATCCCAAGGCAATGGAGGGTTAGGTTGCATGCCTAGGACCACAAGGCGCTGCTGTGGGATTTGACCCTGGGCCTTCTGGTTCCCAGCCTGCTTCGCTAACCACTTGGCTACTCCTCTACCTCTATTTCTCCTTTTAAAGGTCCTTTTTCGGTCTCCTTTGGTTTGGAAGTTCTGGGGCCTTCCTTGAGGCATAGTTTGCAAGCCCTTGATTCAAGAAAGAAATATTAATTAATTCTTTAGGCTTAATACAGGAATATTGAAGAGGTGGAGCTTCACTGGTTCCTATATGAGTTGATCTCAGTAATGTAGCTGTTATCTGCTTTCATCTGCTGGAAGGGGGCAAAACTTATGCATTTGTGCTAGACATTTTCCTTCTTTATTATGGAATGTATTTTGATACTTGGTTATATTTTTCTTTTATTGTATTCCATTTAGAATAAAAATGTATTATCTCTGTCCTGTAAGACTAGTATATAATAATTCTTGGAAGATAAAACAACAAGGCAGATCTAGTAAAAAAACACAGTTTTTTATTAATAGATTAAAAGGTCCTAGAATTTCAACATAAAATTCCCTACATGGCCATGTTTCTCCAGTACAAATGACTGTGTCAGGGGCAGTGGGTCACCAGCTGATATAAAATTCCAAAATTAGCCTGGCTGGTGCAGCTGTTATAAGAACACACCAATGGTCCGCACCAATGGTCCATCTAGCCCAGTATCCTGTTTTCCAAACAGTGGCTAAGTCTGCAATCACAGCGTTTTATTGAGAGTCTGATCCCAAAATGTAGCTTGCTATGTTTTAACAGCTGCACCAGCCAAGCTAATTTTGGAATTTTATATTAGCTGGTGACCTATTGCCCCTGATGCAGCCATTTGTACTGGCGAAACATTGGGCGAAATATTGGGCATTTTATGTTGAAATTCTGGGAGCTTTTAATTTATTAATAAAAACTGTGTTTATTACAAGGTCTGCCTTGTTGTTTTATCTTCCATATTGGATTTGGCGGACCACCTGCCTTGTTGCCTTATAATAATTCTTGTACTGTTTAATATGAAACCACACCTTACATCTCTGTAGTTCTTTTTCTCAGAGGACAAGTAGGCTTCTATATTCTCACAAGTGGGTGATGCTGATCTGCGTCGCCTGGTCTGGCTTTTGCCATAGTAAAAAAGAGAGAGCTTTGTGGAGTGTGAGCTGCGCTCCACCTTTCATGAGCGAGTGCCTTCCCGCCCGTCGCGTGAATGCGGTCTCAGTTCTTTTTTTTCCACTTGAGGAGGAGGTGCATTTTTTTGTCCTCTCACTCACCCGGTCTTTTTGAGAGCTGTTAGTGACTTTCAGTATTTTTTTCTGCTTCTATTGTGGCTCTTTTTCTTGGGCCTTACAAACCCATCCTTTATTTTTCCTTAGTTTCTTTTTGCTGGGTTTAAGTGTTCTTTATTTTCTGTCGTTAATGGGCCATTTTTAGACCCTGACTTTGTTCGGGTCTTTCCTTTTCTTTTTCTCTTTCTCCGTGCCTTCCCCTTTTTTACTCACCATTGACAAAGTTTTTCTGTCCACGTCCACGAAGATTCCCAGTGGCTTCAAGCGCTGTACCCGGTGCAATTGGACTGTCTCGGGAAAGGACACCCATTCTTGGTGTCTGCAGTGTCTTGGGCCCGACCATAGCCCTGAAGGTTTCCCAAGAGGTTCAACAAAAAAGGATTTTTGGAGCCAAGTCCAGTTCCTCAACATCAGCATCAGCATTGATGTCGGAGGTGTCGGCATCAGCCTCATGCATCGCACCAGTATCGGGAGCGTTGGTAAACATGGCTGCTTCTAGACCCTTAGTCATTGGGAGCAGTGAGGTGTCGAGTGGGACTCCACCTGTCTCAAGGCATCCTGCTATGCAGGACCCTCGGGACCATTCATTGTCAGACCCGACCCCGAGGCAATGTTGACGTCGTCCTCGGCACTGAGGAGCCTTGGTGACATGCTTCAGAACCAACCCTGAGGCGACGTTGATGCGTCCTCGTCGGCACCGAGAAGACTTGGTGACATGCTTCGGGCAAAGGCCAAGAAACATCTTCATCAGTCATCCTCAACACATGGTGCTGGGAGCTCTGGGGCGTTGAAGGATTCGGCAGCTGAGAAGTGTCAGCGCCAGGAGGATCACTCCTCCTCCATACATGAGGTGCCGATGAGCCTGTCTCCAGGCAGCTGAGATCCTGCTCCTGCGTCGACCCCAGCGGTTCTGCATTCTGCGCCTGTACTGGCACCCCAGCTTTTCCTGGTGTCAGCCCTCAATGAGTGCATCCTGGCCTTGCTTTCAGAGATGCTGGTTGGCCTAATGCAGCGGTGTGCATCGGTATCCAGGGTGCTTGCGCCTCCCATACCTCCTGTAGCAGGCCTACCTGGCTCTCAGTCTGAGGTGAAGCCTCCAACGCTGGCGCCACGTGGCCACGGTGTCGACTGCAACCTAAGCTGGTACCCTCTTGATGTCAGTGGAGGAAGCTTTGCCATGTTGAGATGGGAGCCGACTTCTCTATGTAGCTCTTGAGGGCACAGTTCCTTGGTATCGAGGCAGGTTTGGTCTCAGCAATCCCTTTAGGGAGATACTGTCTGACACCGAGGAGGAGCGCTCATGGGATTCAGAGGAGGATCCCAGATACTTCTAAGATGAGTCTTATGGGTTCCCCTCTGAACCCTTCCCTCCACCTGAAAGAAGGCGGTCTCCACCAGAGAGCCTTGCATTTCCATCTTTTTCAAGACCCCTCTATCTCTCAGAGGCATTCCTTTTGACTACATGTTACAGAGACTCCTGAGGCAGGCCTGTGGCTGAAACACAGATCTGTGTCGAGTCTGTAATAAAGGTTTTGTTGATTAACCCTACAGTCCCAGTCTCTGGAGTCATTGGTCCACTTCCCACTCCTGCTTTTTTGTTCATTTGATTTGTGGGATTTTGTTGTTCATCCACCTAGGTGGATTACCCGTCCCATATACAATCCTACCAGCTCTTCACGAGCATCTACTTGCGAAACTTGGTGCAACAGCTGTCGTACTTGGCTCCCTCCGGAGTAGGCTGAGCCTTTTCGCCAGTTGGTCAAGCAGCAGAAGGTGTGTCGTAAGTTCTTGGCCAGGTGCACTTATGACACTTTTGATGTGGCATCCAGGATCTCTGCTTAAAGTATAGCAACAAGCAGACATTCATGGCTGCATGTTTCTGACTTGGAACACTGTGTTCAGCAGCGGTTGGTGAATGCTGCTTGCTAGGAGGATAATCTTTTTGGAGATAAAGTTGAGGAGGTATCTGACCAAATCAAGAAATATACTGATACAATCTCTTTCTCTCTCCTGCCGGGCACCTTCTGCACCTGCCTCCTCAGCTAAGGAGCAGTCTCTACTATTCTAGCGTAGGTACGCTCCTTCAGCTCCCCATCCTACTCAAACTCACCCCAGCGCACTCGTTCACATCAACAGCATGTGACTAAGGCCTCTGCTGTTCCCCAGTCAAAGCAAGGGTTAAGTTTTTGACTGGCTCCAGCAGAGCATAGCTGCAGTAAAAGTGTCCGTCCTGGATGATCTACTGGTTGGGGGGGGGGGGGGAGGCTAAAATTTTTTCACCTATAGTGACCTCTTATAACCTCCGACTGGTGTGTTCTTCAAATAGTCTGTCTCGGATACGCCCTCAATTGACGTCTCAAACCTCCAAATTGCCCACCAAGATCTCATTCATTCAGCTCTCAGCACCGGCAGGTACTTGCAGAGGAACTCTTTGCCCTTCTAAAGGCCCATGCGGTTGAACCCGTTCTGCCAGGGGAAGTAGGGCACAGATTCTATTCCAGGTACTTCCTTGTACACAAGAAGATAGGGAGGATGCATCCCATCCTAGACCTAAGGGCCCTGAACAGATTTTTAGTCCGAGAAAAGTTCAGGATGATTTCCCTGGGCACCCTTCTCCCAATGATTCAGAAAAACGATTGGCTATGCTCTCTTTGGCTGTGAACACATGCCTTTTGGTCTCACATCAGCTCCCAAGGTCTTCACAAAGTGTCTAGAGGTAGTTGCAGCATCGCTACACAGACTGGGGCTCCATGTGTTCCCATATCTTGACGAATGACTGGTAAAGAGCACAGAGGATGGTGCTTGAGAGTCCATGTGGAAGACTATTCAGATGCTAGAGCTACTAGGGTTCATTTAAACTACCCCAAGTCCCATCTACACCCTGTCGAGCAATTGGAGGTCATAGGAGCCCTGCTCAACACACAGAGGGTTCGAGCCTACCTCCCAGAGACAAGATTGGACAATCTTGTCTCGCTGGCATCCAAGGTTTGTTCCTCTCAGCAGGTAACAGCTCGGCAGATGTTGAGATTGCTGGGCTACATGGCTTCCATAGTGTACGTTACACCCATGACACGTCTTCACATGAAATCAGCTCAAATCACCCTAGCTTCTTAGTGGTTTCAAGCCATGGGGAGTCTAGAAGATGTCATTCAAGTGTCCCCAGAGCTTCTACGCTCTCTTCAGTGGTGGACAGTTCGATCCAATTTGACTCTGGGACTTTCATTCCAAATTCCTTAGCCAAAAAAAGTGCTGATGACGGACACATCTCTCCTGGGATGGGGAGCTCATGTCAATCAGGTTGCAATGTATTATACCAACAAGCAGGGGGGCACTGGATCACGCCCTCTGTGTCAGGAGGCCATCTGGATGTTGTATTGGGCTTGCCAACATGGCATGTTCCTTTGAGCCACTTATCTGGCGGGTGCAAACAATACCCTGGCTGACAGTCTGAGCAGGATAATGCAACCGCACGAGTGGTCTCTCAATATGGGAATAGTCAGCAAGATATTCCGAGTGTGGGACACCCCCTCGGTAGATCCTTTTGCCACTCAGATCACCACAAGGTCCATCAGTTTTGTTCCAGGCTTCATGCCCATGGCAGACAATGCCTTCTTCCTCCATTGGGGGACAGGTCTTCTGTATACATATCCTCCAATACCTCTAGTGGCAAAAACTTTGTTGAAACTCAAGCAAGACTGTGGAACTATGATTCTGATCATGTGTGCTGGCTGTGGCAGATTTAGTTTCCTCTTCTTCTGGAATTAACCTCTGAAGAACCTTAGAGATTGGAGTGTTTTCTGACCTTCATCACAGAATGAGGGGTCGCTTCTATATCCCAACTCCAGTCTCTGGCTTTCACAGCTTGGATGTTGAGAGCCTAGAATTTGATTCCTTGGGTCTTACAGAGGGTGTCTCCCGGGTCTTGCTGGCTTCCAGGAAAGATTCCACAAAGAGGTGTTACTCTTTTAAATGGAGGAGGTTTGCCATCTGGTGTGAGAGCAAGGTCCTAGATCCCCTTACTTGCCCTACACAGACCCTGCTTGAATACCTTCTATACTTGTCAGAGTCTGGTCTAAAGACCAACTCTGTAAGGGTTCACCTTAGTGAAATTAGTGCTTATCATCAATGTGTAGAAGGTAAGCCCATCTCTGGACAGTCTTTAGTTCCCTTCATGAGAGGTTTGTTTTTGTCAAATCCCTCTGTCAAACCTCCACCAGTGTCATGGGATCTCATCGTCATTCTCACCGAGCTGATGAAAGCGCCTTTTGAGCCTCTGAATTTCTGCCATCTGAAGTACTTGACCTAGAAGGTCGTTTTCTTGGTGGCTGTTACTTCAGCTCGTATGGTCAGTGAGCTTCATACCTTAGTTGTGGATACACCTTATACTAAGTTTCATCACAACAAAGTAGTCCTTGGCATGCACCTTAAGTTACCTGCCAAAGTTGGTGTTGGAGTTCCATCTAAACCAGTCGATGGTCTTGCCAACATTCTTTCCCCAACCTCATGCCCATCCTGGCGAAAGCAGCTTGCACACCTTGGATTGCAAGAGAGCATTAGCCTGCTACATAGAGTGGACAAGGCCCACAGACAGTCTTTCCAGCTTTTTGTTTCTTTTTATCCCAACAGGATGGGGGTCGCCATCGGGAAACGCACCATTTCAATTTGGCTGGCAGATTGCATTTCCTTCACTTATGACCAGGCTAGGCTGACCCTAGAGGGTCATGTCATGGCTCATAATGTCAGAGCCATGGCTGCGTTGGTAGCCCACTTGAGGTCAGCTTCCATGGAAGAAATTTGCAAAGCTGCAATGTGGTCTTCAGTCCACACATTCACATCACACTATTGCCTTGAGCAGGATACCGGACGCGACAGTCAGTTCAGGCAGACAGTGTTGCGGAATCTGTTTGGGGTCTAGAATCCAATTCCACCCTCCTAGGCCCATTTTTATTCTGTTCCAGACTGCACTCTCATTCAGATTGTATATAGTTTCAGGTTAATCTGTGTTATGTCCTTGTCGTTGTGAGGCCCAATTAACCAATGTTTGTTGTTTTTGGTGGATTCCCCACGTTTGTCGCATTGAATCTCTCTGGAAACCTGGCTCCTATTCTTCATACGAAGACACAGCTAGCTAGGCTATGGTCGGGCCCAAGACACTGAAGACACCAAGAATGGGTGTCTTTCCCAGAGATTGTCCGATTGCACTGGGTACAACACTTGAAGCCACTGGGAACCTTCGTGGACATGGATGGAAAAACTTCTGCGGCTAATTCAAATGAAGTGATGGTACCTAAAAGAGGGGCAAGGCACCGGAAAAATAAAGGGGAAAAACCCGGCTGAAGTCACAGTGGTGATGACAGAAAAAATAAGAAAACTTAAAACCAAGGAAAACGAAACTAAGAAAATAAAGGAAGAAAACAAAATGGGGTTCCACAAATGGGACCACAATAGAGGAGGTGAAAAAAGAACTGGAAGGCACAAAAAGAAGCTCTTTGGACCAAGAGAAGTAAAGAGATGGTAAAAAACCCCACCGTGGTAGAAAAAGAACTAAAGTACCTACGATCTTTGCGGTGGGCGGGAAACCACTCGTGCATGCGCGGTGGAGTGTGTTTCACACTCCACAAAGTTCTACTTATGCTTGACATAAGTTCCGGACTAGGCGACTTGGTCAGCACCACCCTCTTGTGAGAATAAATAGGCCTGCTTGTCCTCAGAGAAAACATTTTTAATGATTCTCAAGTGAGATCCATTATGTCCTGTACCAGGTATGGGAACTCCGGTCAGGTTTTCAAGCTTACTACATTGAATATTCATTTGATGCGTTTTTCACTGCCTTTTTGGTGTGCCTATGCTGCTTATGCCTATTCATTGTGGATATCCTAAAAACTTGACTCTGCCATATATATGCCTTTTCAATGTGTCTGACCAAAATATTTTATTTTTAATTCCTTCTTTGTGGACTTTCCTTCTGTGTGGACCTAAAAAGATTTCTGGTGTTAGTCTTAAATGCCATAATAGAATTTTTTGTATGTATTTATTAGGTCCAGGAACAGGTGAATTTATTGAAGAGACAAATGGAAGGAAAAGAGGATTTCACCGCTTCTCACAGTATTGGCAGGTATGAATACACATTTTATCAGACACACGCACATGTGTACATTTGCTTCTTTTGAAGGTTATCACCAGTTTAATTTTTTTTTTAGGAAGGGACCAGTGCAGAAATAATTACCCTTCTTTAGGGCTTCTTTTACTAAGCTATGTGGCAAATGCAACAAAGCCCTTAGGAACTGAATGGGCTTTGTCACATTTGCCGTGCCAGGAATCACTACCATGGCTCAGTAAAAGAAGCTCTTAATTAAGGTGCAGTTGCACCATTAACTAACACATGGTGAGATATACAAGTAGCAAGTAGTTTTAGAAATAGCGCAGTTGGTAACTGAAGCCAGCGAATCATTAAAGATGTGTCGACATCTCCTCTTCTACTTTATCATTTCCATGATGGTTCTAAATCTTAAGCAAACCAGGACATCACCACTTTGTCAACCCTCAGCAGGACCCTGCACAGGCACCTCCCTGAAACACGTGGATGGAGGCGCTGACATTTACCCTCCATGGACCCCTAAATGAACAAGTTTATCTGGATAGTGCCTCAATATCATGATCGCTTTTCCCACCCATGCAACGTCCTGGCCCTTGCTATACGTAAACTGATATATTCTCTATATTAACTCATACAGACAAAATATATCAGTTTGCTGGTGGGAAATTAAAAAAAAAAAAAAAAGCTCCTGCACAGTTAGCCTCTAATGCTGAACACTCCTGAATATTGATCTGTTCAGTTTTTTTTCAATAGCCATCCCCTGATGCAGTGTCATAGCCATGGAGGGGGGGACTTCAGTGGCCTGGGCCCCCAACTTTGAACTCATACCCCTTCCAAAACTGCAGCACCAAATGCATGGTTGGGGGGGGGGGGGGTGCTCAATACCTAACAGCCAAACAGATTCACCGCCGGAGCCCGGGGCCATGCTGTCTGAGCAACAGGACATCAACGGGGTGCTCCAGCCACTGATGCTGGCACTTCCAACCATGCTTAGTTCATGCAATTGAACTGAGCATGTGTGGAAGTGCTGGCGTCATAGGCTGGAGCAGCCTCCTTCCTTCCTTGCTCCTTAGGCAGCACGGCACTGGGCTCTGGCAGAGAATGTCTTCGGCTGGTGGAGCTTGAGCATCTCTGCCAGCAAAGTTATGATTGAGGGGGGAGGGAATAAAAAGAAATGCTGGGCCTCTCTTCAAAATCAAGTTTTGGCTTCACCCCTGCCCTGATGATGTGCACACAAGGATTTACTGCTTGGTAACACATATTATTAGAAAATAGGTCTCACTGCATAAAATAACGCACAGTAATTCATGCCAGCATGTTGTAATGTGGTAGTGCTTTTCAGTAAAAAGAGGTAGGATTGGTTTTAACCAGGTTGTGATGAAAGGAAAATAAGCTGGTAGGTACAAGAGTTTTGATTATGGAAAATGTCATGGAAATAATTTTTGATCCATTTAAAAAATTTTGTTTGATGCTTTGATCATGCAAACATATAAAACAACACTGCTTAGTAGGCATTGTACTGCTTATGTCTGTGCTTTTTATTCCAACCCAATGGATGTTGGAAAGAACTATATGAAAAGGGTTCAGAATGTCTGTTTCTGTCTGGCTGAAAATTAAATGAAGGGAACCAAATTTGGCATGGGAGAAAAACCAGTGAAAAGACACATCAGGTTCAAAAATGGACCACATTAGACCAAGGATTTGAGATAAATAAACTCCTTCAACAATGGCCCAATGAATTTCTAAGTCATCAGGTTCAAACTTATGGCTGGCTTTACTAAGTAAGTATATACTACTAGTATGTGTTATTAATAAATAGGTTCTATTTTGTAAAATGGGACATGTGGTAGTGCCTTTTAGTAAATAAGTCCTTAGATTGTAAGCCTTTTGGGGATACGAAAATACCTACTGAACCCAAAATATAGCTCGCCTTGAGCTACCAATGAAAATGCATTAGCTAGATCACTTAACCCTCCATTGCCTCAGGTACAAACTTAGATTGTGAGCCCTCCTGGGACAGAGAAATACCCAGTGTACCTGAATATAACTTACCTTGAACTACTATTGAAAAAGGTGTGACCAAATCCAAATAAATAAATAAATACAAACAACAGTAATAGGCTTTCATCTACTTATTTTATGCAGCGGCCTTAGAATCTGGAGCTTGGCAAGTTCTCTTTAAGCTTTTGTTACCCATCACGAAGAAAGGGTCAGCAGACAAGCTGTAAGAGATTCCTTTTTATGGACTAACTTAGAACATAAGGACATAAGAGTAGCCGTACTGGGTCAGACCAATGGTCCATCTAGCCCAGTATTCTGTTTTCCAAACAGTGCCAAGCCATGTCACAAGTTCCTATAGAGAAACCCAAATCATGGCAACACTTCATAGTACAAATCCCAGGGCAAGCAGTTGCTTTCCATGTCTGTCTCAATAGCAGGCTATGGACTTTTCCTCCAGGAATTTGTCCAAACCTTTTTTAAACCCAGATATGCTAACCACTGTTACCACCTCCTCTGGCAAAGAGTACCAGAGCTTAACTATTCATTGAGTGAAAAAATATTTCCTCCTATTTGTTTTAAAAGTATTTCCATGTAACTTCCTTGAGTGTCCCCTAGTCTTTATACTTTTGGAATGAGTTCTACACCACTCAGGATTTTGTAGACCTCAATCATCTCTCTCCTCATCTGTCTCTTTTCCAAGCTGAAGAGCCCTAACCTCTTTAACCTTTCCTCATGTGAGAGGAGTTCCATCCCCTTTATAATTTTGTTTGCTCTTCTTTGAACCTTTTCTAATTCTGCTATATCTTTTTTGAGATAAGGCGACCAGAATTGAACGCAGTACTCAAGGTGAGGTCACACCATGGAGCGATACAGCAGCATTATAATATTCTTGGTCTTATTTACCATCCGTTTCCTAATAATTCCTAGCATCCTGTTTGGTTTTTTGGCCGCTGCTGCATACTGAGCAGAAGATTTCAGTGTATTGTCTACAACAACAGCTAGATCTTTTTCTTGGGTGCTTACGCCTAAAGTGGATTTTAGAATCAGGTAAATATGATTCGGATTCTTCTTCCCAATATGCATCACTTTGCATTTGTCCACATTAAATTTCATCTGCCATTTGGTTGCCCAGTCCTCCAGTTTCCTAAGGTCTTCCTCCAATTTTTCACAATCAACATGTGTTTTGACAAGTTTGAATAGTTTGGTGTCATCTGCAAATTTAATCACTCGTCGTTCCAATTTCCAGATCATTTATAAATATGTTAAACAGTTCCGGTCCCAGTACAGATCCCTGCAGCACTCCACTTTTCACCCTCCTCCATTGAGAAAAATGGCCATTTTACCCTACCCTCTGTTTTCTGTCCAATAACCAGTTCCTAGTCCACAGAAGGACATTGCCTCCTATCCCATGACTTCTTAATTTTCTCAGGAGTTTCTCATGAGGAACTTTGTCAAAAGCTTTCTGAAAATCTAGATACACTACATCAACTGGCTCACCTTTATCCACATGTTTATTCACACCTTCAAAGAAATGAAGCAAGTTGGTGAAGGAAGACTTCCCTTGGCTGAATCCATGCCGACTCTGTCCCATTAAACCATGCTTGTCTACGTGTTCTGTAATTTTATTCTTTATAATAGTTTCCACTATTTTGCCTGGCACTGAAGTCAGGCTTACCGTCTGTAATTTTCTGGATCACTCCTAGCTATTCATATATATAACCCATCACTAATGATGATTCAAAAATAAATGAAAAGATGATTGGAGCACGATACTGGATGTATCCTCAAAGAAACCCAGCATGAACAAATAATATTAAATCTAAAATATTACTTAACTGATGAGTAGATGAATGAACCATCTGTCTAAAGCCAAGGTCCTGTAAGGACTCCAAAAATAAAGCTATCACACTATTAGTTGTACTGCCAAAAAGCATTTTAAAATCACCTATAATTAAAGGCTTAACATGACTGAATTAGAGTTCAGAAATAAACTCAATCAATGAGCAAATTTTGGGCTCCGGTTACAAAGGGGCGCTACCGATTAGCATGTGCTGAATTGAAGAAGCCTCTAAGAATTGAATGGGGGCTTCTTCATATTTTACGCACCGCTAATTGGTAGCTCCGTTTTGTAACGGAGCCTTTTGTCAGTTGGAATATTAGGGGGACAGTATACTACAAGAATAACTAGTCCTGAAAAAATTTTAGATTCAGCTAACAAACATTCTACTGGTGTGAGATCCCTAATTGCAATTTGAGAAAACGTAGGGGCCCTTTTACTAAGGCGCAGGAGTGCTAATGCATGGGTAATGAGCGCCAAATCAGCACTACTTCTGGGCTAGCACATGTGCCTCGTGCCGAATCCCGCAGTAGAAAATAATTTTCTATTTTGTACCGCAGGGGCATTCCTGGCAGTAATCAGCAGCTGTCGCGCACTGCATGGTTACCGCGCGGGTAGTGAGTGAGCCCTAACCGCTAAGTCAGTGGGTGGCGAAAAAGGCTCAGGCCATAAATAGGTGCGTTCTAGTTTTAATTTCAGCATATGCCCATTTCCCAGCCCATTAAAAAAAGCCCTTTTTTCCAGTTGCAGTAACAAACAAATGGCCCAGCTCGCACCCAAAGCACGCGCCCACACTACCGCAGGCCACTTTTTACCACGACTTAGTAAATGGACCCCCCCAAAATTGAGAGTGATATGCTAACATTAAACCACCCCTTCTTTTAAAACTGTGTGGCTTCCTAATACATGCATCCACATCAGGACAAAGTTGGGTTGGTGACAATACAGTACCCACTGTGATCCATGTCTCAGTAATATCAAAAAAATCCAAATTATGTTGAATTATCAAGTCATTCAAATCAAACTTATTTTTACTAACTGCTCTACTATTTATTAACCCACTTTTTAATTGCGTTGGCTTCTGAGATCTTGTGAAAAGAACTGATATTTATTTAATTTATTTATTGGGATTTATTAACCGCCTTTATGAAGAGATTCACCCAAGGTGGTGTACAGCAAGTATAGTTTAACACAAAACTTACAGTTTTGTTAACAACATAACAATAGTAAAATAACCAAGAATAAACATAAATACAATAAAAGAAATAAACTTGAAAACAGTAAATTGAAACCTAATAATAAAACTAATGTGAAACAGTAAAATGTCTTATCTCTACTATAATAAAAAGCACCTCCAACGTTCTGAAGCTGACTCTGTGGCTTCACTGAAGTGAAGGGTTCGTAAGGTTCGTCAGATTCGTGAATCTGTCACCATCTCTCTCGGCCCCGTCCTCGCACCTCTGATAGGTCCGCCACCCTCGACGTCATCACGTTTTGACGTTGAGGGCGGCGGACCTATCAGAGGTGCGAGGGTGGGGCCGAGAGAGATGATGACAGACTGACGAATCTGACGAACCTTACCAACCCTTCACTTCAATGAAGCCACAGAGTCTTCACTACACAGCTCCCTAATTTTTCACTTAAACATCGCAGGGTGGCTGGAGGAGGGGGGGTGGGGAAGAGGGGGGCAACTACCCTGGAACAGGGAGGGAGAGGGGGGGCAACGACCCTGGAACTGGGTGGGTAGGAGTGCGGACCCTGGAACTTGGAGGGGGGGCGGGCGGACCCTGAAACTGGGAGGTAGGGAGGGAGGGACGGGGCCCCTGGCACACACTCTCATTCACACACACACACACACACACACACACACACACACACACACACACACACACACACACAATCACAGCTCCCTAATTTTTCACTTAAACATTGCAGGGTGGCTGGAGGGAGGGGGGAAGAGGGGGGGCAACTACCCTGGAACTGGGAGGGAGGGAGGGGGGGCAGTGACCCTGGAACTGGGTGGGTGGGAGTGCGGACCCTGGAACTTGGAGGGGGGGGGGGGCGGGCGGACCCTGAAACTGGGAGGGAGGGAGGGGGCCCCTAGCACACACTCTCATTCTCACACACACACACACACACACACACACAATCACAGCTCCCTAATTTTTCACTTAAACATCGCAGGGTGGCTGGAGGGAGGGGGGAAGAGGGGGGGCAACTACCCTGGAACTGGGAGGGAGGGAGGGGGGCAACGACCATGGAACTGGGTGGGTGGGAGGGAGGGCCGACCCTGGAACTTGGAGGGGGGCCAGGCGGACCCTGAAACTGGGAGGGAGGGAGGGAGGGGGAGGGGGGCAATGACCCTAGAACTGGGTGGACCCTGGAACTTGGAGGGGGGACGGGTGGACCCTGAAACTGGGAGGGAGGGGGCCCCTGGCACACACTCTCATTCTCACACACACAGACACACACACTCTCGTACACAGTCTCACTCTGTCACACACACTCACGCATTCACTCTCTGTCACACACACTCACACATTCACTCTTTCTCTATCACACACTCACTCTCACACACACCCTGTAAAACACACACACTCCGAGGAAAACCTTGCTAGCGCCCGTTTCATTTGTGTCAGAAACGGGCCTTTTTTCCTGGTATTTTAATTAATAGTAAAACTTGTGGCAGGAGCATCAGCTCTCACAGAAGTTGTTACAGAAATACTAATTAGTAATCTTGCTAACCAAAATATAAACTTTAAGAGGTCTTATTACTAAGCCGTGGTAAGAAGTGGCCTGCGGTAGTGTGGGCGTGTGTTTTGGGCACGCGCTGAGCCATGCTTTACCATGACTGTGAAAAAGTGCTTTTTTAATGAGCCAGGAAATGAGTGTGCGCTGAAATTAAAAGTAGCGTGTGCCTATTTACGGCCTGAGCCCTTCTGCCACCCATTGACTTAGTGATAAGGGCTCACGTTCTACCTGTGTGGTAACCATGCAGCGCGTGCCAACTGCTGATTACCGCTGGGAATGCCCCCTGCAGTAGAAAATTGATAATTATTTTTTACTGCGGGATTTGGCGTGCGCCAAACTCCAGAATTACCACTGGGCGCACGTGCTAGCCCAGCAGTACTGCCGATTTGGTGCTTGCTACCCGCGCGTTAGCCCTCCCACACCATAAAGGGCCCCTAAATTTGTTTGTTGCACAAGTCGCAAAGGAGCGCACCTTTGGCTTGCGCCTTAGGTGACACACAGCACAGCATCTGATGTCAGAATGTGGGCAGAGTAAACTCCCGTGTCCTGATGATACAGGGAATAGTGTGACTCACTGCAAGATGACAGCAGAGCTCTGTTCAGTAAAGCAAACAGCCAGAGAGAAGATGGTAAGTTCAAAAGAGCTCAGGAACTGACAAATGAGCACTGCTCAGCTGCTCTGTTGATAACAGCACAGCATCTGATCTGACATCATAAAGTGGGTGGAGCACGTTCCCATGCCCCAGTGGTACAGGGAATAGCCTGACTCACTGCAAAATGACAGCTGAGCAGATGTCTTTAAATACATCCGTGTATTTAAAGACATCGCAAGAGACAGCATCTCATATCTTAATTTAAACGACCAGTTACAAGTCTACGAAAGGCAAACATCTCAACACTATCACAGTGTTCTTCAAAGACTTCTAAAAAAAATTGAAAAATTAACTAAAATTATTCTCCTGCTCCTGCTCATGAACTGTAGTTAATTTTTCGCATTTTTTTAAAATTAAAGAACTGCGTTGCATAATTTTGCATCAAACAGCTCATTAATGCAAAAATTTGCTTTGCACAAGAAATTGCACAAGATGCCCAGATGTTGGCAATTTTTGCATGTCTGGCGTTTTCACACAGTGCACTTTGGTGTAGTCAGTTTGCAGTTTAGTATATAGGGTCTTGTGTGCGTTGTCTCCTTTGATCTAACACAGCCGCAGGAACACTTCCAGTGCAGTTAAAAAAATCCATGTATTATGGAACAACATTCATACTTTTATCCACGCACAGCTTGGGCATTTTTCAGTCAGCATATTGATGCATGTAAATAGCCATTCACACAGGTAAATGTATTTGAAAAATATCCTCATTAAGTAATGAGTCCTTTTTTTCCTTGTTTTTCAGAACAAAAGGCAGAGCAGAAGTGCAAAAGGTTTGTGAGCCTTATCCTTTAAATATGGGATGTGTTGATGATGCACAACAAGCTATATTGTTATCATTATGGTATAATCACTTGCTATCAGACGTAATCATTTTCTGAGTTCTACATATAATGCAAGCTGGAATCCTAGCTACAGTGGTCTGTGCGTGGTTTTATAGAGAGAATCACCTATGTATGGTTTTATTTGAAGGATGTAGAAACTAAACAGCTTTTGCCAAAATTTAAATGGTTCTGTTTCTTATTTTGTTTTATACGTGAATGAACTGTGTACCTTGGTGGAAATATATATGTAAAGGGGGATGTCTCAGTTGTGGGTGATCCATAGCTGGATTCTCACCCCAGGGTCCCCACAGAATACTGATCCTCTCTTCACTTTGCTTACAGCATGCACACTCTTCTCCCAGGGAGCAGGCTTTCTTCAGGGGGAAGGGATTTCCCTTCAAGGCCCTGGTGTAGGAATCCCTCAAAAAGGTAACTCAGAGATAGATATGGGGTGCTTCAACTCTGTTTACTGAACTTAAGTGCAAAACAAGTACTGTTTTGACAATCCTTTCTGAAATTTGAAAAACTGGTGAAAAGCTCCAAAAACCAAAAGTCTTGGTGCTGGAAGTACCGTGACAAGACAAACGCTAAACCATGCAGGTGAGTTGCATTTCTCCTTTTCTCAGTGCTTCTACAAGTCAGGTATGCCTATGCTGCTTGTTGAGGACTGTGAAAATGTAAAAAAAAAAGCTGACGATTCCCCTCAGGATAGCTAAAAAGGAAGCTTCTGTCACTTTTGATAGTACAGAAAGTAGAGTTATTGCAGAAGCTTGATCATGGTGTATCTGTGCAGGGTTTAATTGAAGATTACGTTATGGGAACTACAACCATGTATGACTTAAACAAACAGAAAGATAAGTTGTTGAAGTTTTACAGTGGCAGTGATGGCTGGAAATTAATGAAAAATAGAAAAACATCGTACAGGGCAAAAAATGAACATCTGGACAGTGTTCTATTTGAGCGGGTTCAACAACAAAGAAGGAAACATATGCCATCGACTGGTTTGATGGTCATGAAACAAGCTAGAAAATACCATGAAGAACTGAACAATGAAGGCAAGTGTGGATATTCAGAAGGTTGGTTGCAGAAATTTAAGAAGAGTCATGGTGTTAAATATCTCAAAAATGTGTGGTGAAAAAGCTTCTGCTGATTATGAGGCCACTGAAAACTACATTGACAAATTTGCCAAGATGATATCTGATGAAAACCTTAGTCCTGAACAAATTTACAATGCTGATGAAACAGCTCTCTACTGGCGCTATGTCCCTAGAAAACATTAACAGTTAATGAACGAGCACCATCAGGTTTCAAGGATGCAAAGGAAAGAGTGACTGTTCTTGCTTGTACCAAAGCTGCAGGCACACATAAATTAAAGTTGGCAGTGATTGGAAAAAGCCTACATCTGAGATGTTTATAAGGTGTACGCCATCTACCTGTGGATTATTATGCTAACAAGAAAGCATGGATAACCAGAGAAATGTTTACTGATTAGTCCAATACTACTTTGTACCAGCAGCAACATCTCATCTTAGAGAAGCTGAACTGGAAGAAAACTGTAATGTTTTATTGGTTCTAGACAACTGTCCCACACATCCCCTTCTAGAACTTCTTGTGAAAAATAATGGTCCCCCCCCCCCCCCGTGACATCTTTACTACAGCCTTGTGACTAAGGAATTTTATGCTCCATGAACACCAAGAGGGTCATTTTCGAAAGGTTGTCCAAGTATGAATTAGGGCATCCTTGCGAAGTCGGCCAAAATGAGGTAGGTATAATCGAAAAATAGTATGGACGTCCTTAGACATTCCATTATCGCAGTGCGAAACGCCCAAATCAGGGACGCCCAAAGTATAGTAAAAAGGACGCCCATCTTCCAGAACCTCAAAAGGACGTCCCTAAAACATTCACTGTACTTGTCAATTTGTCATATCAACGTCCTTTGCCGGTTCTACGAGAAAGACGTCGTTATTACTATTATTTGGACTTCTCTGATGTACCTGGTTCTTCTGCAAGTACAGTGCATGTAGTTGCAGACATCCAGATATGGGAAATATAAGGAACATTCATAAGTGTAAAGTAAAGTAACAAGGACGTGTTTCTCACAGAACTGCCGAAGGATGTCCATCTTACTAGGCCCACCGGTGGGCCTGTAATAGGGACGTCCTTCGGCAGTTCTGTGAGAAACGTTATTACTATGAATTTTTTTTATATTTCCCATACCTGGATGTCCGCAACTACATGCACTCTACTTGCGGAACATGGAGCTATGGGAAATATAAGGAACATACATATTTATTTGGATATATGAAGAGGCTCGCACACTTGATAATGATCCATATAAGGAAGGTTCCGCATGTGTGAACACATACTCATCCAGATAAGACTCCACACGCATGACGATGGTCCATTTATGTCATGGATGTCCATGCGTGACGGTGTCCACGTGCGGACCCATTATATGTGCCATGACATCCACGTGCTGACCCGTCCATATATGGGATGGTCATCCATATATGGAACTGTGCATGTAAGGACGTCTATCACGCATGGGCGTCCATATAAGGCGATGCACGTTTTCCAATGGTTATTCCCTGACAAACATGTCTGTGCGCCGGGAGCCTAATTTCAGCCTCGCGGAAAATCTTTGAGCTGTGCCTAAGGCACCAGTGGGTACTATTTGTGTACCACCACCACCTGCTGCCCAGAACTGTCTCGATAAGAGCCTGGAGTCATATCACAAAGGTAACTGTTTGTTTCCCCCCCCCCCCCCCCCCCCCCGGTCCTGGTCTGTCAGGTCCCCCTCCTGTAGCTACACATAAAAGAGCTCCCTCAGCATGTAAGCACTAACTATAGTCTGCATTCAAGGGTAATCAGTAATGTGCACACCCACATTCAATAATAGAATCAATGTATTAGAAAGGAAAAACATTCTCACTCCCAACAATAACTGCACACAAACGTACTCTCTGTCCTCATGTCCACCTCAATGACATCACCTGTACCAATGTCATGTTCCCCCCCCCCCCCCCCCCCCCCCCCCCCCATCGTCAGTGTTGTGTGTCTCTACAATGTGGCTTCCAAATAATTTTATGTTGAGAAGGCAAGAAGGGCAATCCCCTGACTCCTGGTGTACAAACTTGTATCTTACAGACGTTTTGGCATTAGGAGGGACCTGGAGTCCCTGAGACGCCGGTTCCGGCGCATACGGCGGGACCACCCTGATATAATTAGGAGCGTGCGACGGCACCTCAGGGCTCGATGTATTATAAACAGGGCACTTGTAGTCCTTTGTAAATGTAGTTATTTAATAATGCAAATTTCATGTTCAGTTTCCACGTGGCTAATAGGCAAATAGTAAGTCATAACAGCTCTATCCCAGATCAAGGCTTGAGGTTGCAGCTACCCTCCCATGAGTGTGACTGTAATTTCCAACTAACCTCCTCTGAGATGAATGAGATGACATGCCTCACTTCTGTATCCCCCTTTCTGGGTGGATACTGTTTCATGGTATTCTTGCCTGATGTACTGCTCTTAGTGGATGTCATAGCATGATTTGAAGGTAATGTAAAGAAATAGTGCTTCCCCCCCCCCCCCCCCCACCAAAAAAATGGTCATCCTACCATAGTCACAACTCAAAATGCTAACATGCTGCTGAGGAATGAGTGTTCCCTACCAACACATCTTATAGTGTACTTCTTTTTCAGACCAGCTTCCAGGGGTTCCCTGTCATGTCATCTCATGCATCTCAAACCCCATGTGTCTAGCCCAGGGCTCACCACTGACCCCACCTTCCCCATTCTTGCCTCATGCCAGCCAGACAGCTCCTGCGCTATGCAAGCCATATTGAATGTGTTGATCTCAAGGACAATCCTTTTACATACACAGGGCGCCAGCAGCAGGAGGAAGAGGAGCAGGAAGAGGAGGAGGACGACCCCTGGCATGACATGCCTCCCCTTGAGGAGGAGGGCCCAACACCTCCAGCCAGTGGTGTGCTGGAGCAAGCTCTCACAGGCTCTCGAGAGCCGTTTGTTAAGTTTTTAAGAATTTTGGGAGCCGGTTCTCCATGGCTACTTTAACAAATGGATCCCAAAATGTGGGCTTGGGCCCCTCCTGAATTCTCTTTTACTTTGCTGGCGAGAGAGAGCCCCCTGTTAACAATTTACCAGCACACCCCTGCCTCCAGCCCTCTCCAAACCATCCCCAGCACCAGCCCCATCACCAGCCCCAGTACTGCGCCTCCTGCAGCAACTGGTGAATAGTCAAAACCAGTTGCTGCAGGAGGTGTCAGCGATGAGGCTGGAGATGTCAGCAATGAGGCTGGAGGTGTCGGCAATGTGGTAAGCTAATGAGCAGCACTTCAGGGCGCAGAGGCTGCTCCTGGTGCTGCCCGTTAGCCTGCTGCACAACGCCTTGCAGGGACGAGGACGTGGCCTCCCTTGAAGGACTTGGGGGGGGGGGGGAATTGTACATAGTTCTATTTTTTTTGTTAAATACACGTTGGATATTTTTTTCATATAACAGGGTGTGTGTCTCTACTTTGTGCACAGTAGACAATTAATAAGAGGAAGAAATCAAGGACTCCAACACACAAGGTTACCAAACAACTATAGATAGGAATCCAGTAATTTATATATGAGACCGAGGAAAAGACCTCAAAACGCCCAACCGCTTACTTGTGATTTTCGGCGGCTTTAACAAGGTGCGTGGTGTTCATCACTGGTCTTAAAAACCTCGTTTTTATCAATTATTTTAATTTTAATTTTTAATTTCACCTTTACTTAAAATTGTATTCTAACTTTGTTTTGTGATTTTTTTACCAACTTCAATGCTTTCCTTTTTGAGAATTCAGTGGTTTCTGTTTTATTTAGAAACCATTCTTTCCTTCATTTATAATCTTAATCGATTCTTTAAAATGTTGTAAGCAGTTATATTTGAACAAAGCAAAGTCGAGCACTTATCTGTTTGCAGGATAGAATTTAGAAAATGTGTTGTTCCATAACTATGGATTGTAGGACTGTGTTGAAAAATGTGGAAAAGACATTCAGTGCATATATGCTTCCCCCCCTCCACCCCCAACAACCTTGAGAATGAGTGGGCACTTCATAAAAGGGGACTGGGGTTCACCACATAAAGAAGGATGAACCTAGCGGGGGAGACATATGAGGTGGAAAGCGGGAGAAAAACTACCTGCTGTGGATACCCGTGAACCTGGTGAAAAATAGAGGTAAGATTTAAATGCAGAGAACATAGAATGAGGAGCTCTTGACCATGAGG
This sequence comes from Microcaecilia unicolor, assembly GCF_901765095.1. Lineage (NCBI taxonomy): Eukaryota > Metazoa > Chordata > Amphibia > Gymnophiona > Siphonopidae > Microcaecilia > Microcaecilia unicolor. Next base: position 346,742,547 of record NC_044033.1, on the reverse strand, counting down.
GACGCACACATCCATTCTCAGGGCCTCTTCTCCTCCCCCTCCCCACCCCACAGGCAGCCACTACTGAGTGTGTCCAATAGAGAACAAGACATCTGTACAATGAATTGGGTAGAAACTTTCATGGCTCTCAGAGTCCAGTGTATTACAGTTCACTGCTGTCTCTTGCAATCTTCTTTACCAGCTGTTCTGCAAGATGCAAGAAGTATTTTTTTTAGCACTAGAGAGCTGCACGAGAATGGAAGCAGTTCTGTGGGATTCCCGCAGGGATGGAACTCCCTGTGGGGTTCCCGCGGGGATGGAAGCAGTTCTGTGGGGTTCCCGTGTAAGTGTAAGCTGCACCTTCACCAGCCTCTCATCTACCGAGTACCAAGTGTCTTTGAGTGCTGTCTCCTCCTCCTCTTCCTCCTCCTTGCTTTAACAACACAAATGGTAAAGTCTTCCATTAAGGAGGTGGTAGAGACACAAATAATGATGGAATTCAAAAAGGCGTGGGATGAACACAGAGGATCTCTATTAGAAAATGGAAGTTATAAAAAACCTAACCTTAAATGGCTGCATGTGTGGTGGATGTGTGAAGTGACGCTTAGATGGCGACTCTGGCTGTGATTACTAGGGCCGATACCGGGCAAACTTGTATGGTCTGTGTCTAATATATGGCAGTCTGGTTTAGGGTGGGCTGGAAAGGGCTTAGACAGCTACGTCAGTGGCTGGAACAGAAGGACAGTGCTGGACAGATTTTATGGTCTGTGTCCCACAAATGAGAAGACGAATAGACTGGAGTGGGCTTCAACGACAGCTCCAGCAGTTGGAACATAGGAATAGGGCCAGATAGACTTCTATGGTCTATGTTCCAGAAACACGAAAGAAAGACCATAATCAAGTATATAATATCACACTTGTTGATTTCATCATGAATTGATGAGTGTGACTATTGGGCAGACTGGATGGATCGATCAGGTCTTTATTTGCTGCCACTTACTGTGTTACAATTAATCCTCTTTGCTCCTGGGCTGATGCGCAGACCTCAGCTCTGATACAGGCATGAGCATCGGATGTCACCTGACCTACTGGCGCATGCATGTGGTGACCTCTCAGCACACAGTGCCAGTAAATCAGAGACAAATCTTACATGTGCACACCAGAGTGTTCCAAGTTTCAACTTCCATTCCTTCCTTGCCTACAGTGCTGTGGCTCAAATCCAGAGAGAGACTGAGGGAGCTGACTGGAATTTTCTTTTATGTACCATTAATTCTTACGGGGACGGGTTGGGATGGGTTACATTTTTGCGGGATAGGTGGGGATGGGTAAGATTCCAGTGGGTATGGGTGGGGACGGGTAAGGTTCCAGCAGGAACAGGCAGGGATGGGTAAGATTTCTGTCCCTGTGCAATTCTCAATTTAGCACCTACATAGCAGAAAGGGAAGAGGTGGCTGAGAGGTATGAGCTTACCTTGAACTTGTGGTGCAAGAATCTGTTGGCTCCAAGGGACCAGAGGCTGCCTTCTTCAAAAAAGGACAGAGAGAATGGGGCCAGTGAGGGAGCTCCTGGAGGGTAAGAATGGAGAGTTGGTCAGATGTAGAAAATGCAAAGTATATGCTAAGCTACCAGCTAACACCCAGTCTGAAACAAAGCCCACACACCAGTTATCTTTCAAGAATTGGCCAAAATGTCCCCCCCCCCCCAAAAAAAAAAAAAAAAAACCCAAAAACAAACAGGTATACAAAAGAATACAGTGGCAAAAACAAGGTTTACTATAACTGAAGCTAAATGCTTTGAAATACTACCCATAATCTAAAGAAAAACCTCTAGTGCAAGCACAGAGGAAAGCCGTTTTAAAGAGGCGCCAATAAGGGAATACAAACTTCCAAATGGGAAGAGCAGCTGGGGACTTTAATCATTATCACCCATAATCGAATGAGGACGCCCAAACACCGAGCAGCTGGGGACGTCCATAGTTCCCTACATATAATCGAAATGAGGAAGCCCAAATCAGCTGGGGACGTTTAGGGATATTGTCAATAATTTTATTTTTGTTACATTTGTACCCTGTGCTTTCCCACTCATGGCAGACTCAATGCAGTAGGCAATGAAGGGTTAAGTGACTTGCCCAGAATCACAAGGAGCTGCCTGTGCCAGGAATCGAACTCAGTTTCTCAGGACCAAAGTCCACCACCCCAACCACTAGGCCACTTCTCCACTCCACTCCACTTGAAACTAGGACGCCCATCTCAGGGATGCACATCGTGTTCTTACATGGGTGTCCCTGGGATAGTATTTAAGCGCCCTTCTCTGTATTTTCGATTCTTCGCATCGCATTGGTACAATGACACCAAAGCAACCACTCACCCGCAAGGGTATTTTCAGTGACCCAGAAATTGAACTGCTGGTTCAAGAAATACAGAGGAGGCAGACGCATATCTTTGCTCCCAAGGGCCAGAGGCTGGCTGCTACAATGAAGCAGAGAGAATGGGAGGCAGTAAGGGACCGGCTCAACGCGGTCTTCCACTGTGGCAGGGATGTGGAAGACTGCAAACAGAAATGGCGCCGGCTGAGGCGTGATGTCAGGAGGAAGGCTGGTGCCAACCCCCCAGCAGATGACACCACTAACTTGACACCCATCGAGTGCATCATTCATGGGCTCTTGCCCCAGGTGGGGATCCATGGCATTGGGTCCCTTGATATATCAGCACAGCCTGACGGCTCAGGTAGGTTGATCATTAGGAAGCTGGGGTATCTGTTGTGCTGCACTACACTCTGTTTTACACAAGTGGGGGACAGTGTGGTGCTCCTCAGTAGGGGAAGGGGTGAGAACACCACATGCAATACAAATCACTGTTCATTACAGACCATGACACAGGGAGTAGCAGGGGGGAGGGGGAGGATTTCCAGCAATGTGTGTGTAGGTTACCACTGTTTCACAGCTTTGGGGGCCTTCCCCACTCCCTCCTTTTTTCCCATCACCAAACTCTGCATATCTCCTTCCCACACCTCTGTGCTGTAGCCACTGTGTCCTCTGCACTCCTGCGGTGCCTCTCCTCTTCCTCCAACAGCTTTCTCTCCCAACAACGCTCTCGCCCCCACTCTCCAACTTCACAAAATCGCTAATGGGTCTAAAGACGACTTCCCTCTTACCCTGGTCGCTTTTATTTAAGGTCTAACTAAGGAAGCCCATGTTCCCACCCATGTGAAACCATTTCGCTAGCCGTTATACGCTGGGGGCACCCATCTCGTAACGCCGCCCATAACATGCCCCCTGTGGGGACGACCATAGATGGGCGTCCTCGCGCTGAGGATGCCCTTACGATCCTGTTTCAATTATTGGATTTGGGTGACCTTTCACGGGGACGCCCATGTGCCTTTTGAGTCGCTTTTTGGACGCCCTTCTCTTTCGAAAATGAGTCTGCAAGTATAAAGACTCTTCTGAACAGAGGCATACAAATCCAAGACTTCCTCAAAAGGTTTAGTCTCAAGGCTGCCATTTATGCACTTGCTAATGCTTGGAAATATGTAACTAAATCAGCATTAAGAATTGCTTGGCACAAACTGATGATGCATGTTAAGCTTAGTTTGAGCCTGTTTATATTTGAGAGTACTTCTCCAGTTCCATCTGCATATGGCTGGCTGACCTGAGATGACGCTCATCTAGAATTGCTTTGAGCATGTTTGTGTTTAATGTTTTACTGAATGTTTTACTTTGAAATAAAAAAGTATGATGGTAATTTTATGGTCTCTCTTTTTCTGACTTTAACATACCCATTCTGAAATCTGAAAAATTCTGAAACGTGCCTGGTGCTAAGGATTTCGGTTAAAGGATTGTGTACTTGTATTTTCGTCCTGAGGTTGTACAGCATCGAATAAACATTGTAATACTCCACCCACTGTGTTTGTGATCCCTTTCAGTTATTAAAAGTCTTTAACAAGCAGATGATCAAAAGCCCCACGCTGTTCCAAAACAGCGCTCTAAAATAGCGCTGGAACAGCGCGGAGCTTTACCGCACCAATGATCAGAGATAATTGCATGCAAATTTAAGCATGCAATTATCTCTGATCATGGGGTAGAAGTGTGGGAGAATTGTGCCTGAGCATGCGCTCAGCACAGTCCTCCCGCACTTGTTTGACAGGTCTGGGCTTTCAAAAGCCCAAACCAGTCAAACACAGGGGCTGGAGGTCCATGGGACCACCAGGTCCCAACTACCCCTGCCCCGAGCAATGGGGGCTGGAGGTCTGGCGGACTTCCGGTCCCCCCAGAGGATCTCCCCCCAGGTGGACAACCAACCTCCCCCCCCCCCAGTGACAGGGGGTCTAGAGGTCCGCTGGACCTCCAGTCCCCCCCGATGATCCAGCCCCCCTAGTGGGTGACCAACCAACCCCCCCCCACACTAGCGACAGGGGGGCTGGAGGTCCGCTGGATCTCTGGTCCCCCCCCCGACGATCCCCCCCCCCCCCAGGTTCATGGAGGGCTGGAGATCCAGTGGGTCTCCAGCCCCCCTAGTCCCCTAGCGAGGGGTCCATGGGGGTCCGGTCCCCCTACCTTGTGTGTTGGAGGAGGGAGGGGTAGCCTGCCTCCCTCCTCTTCCTGCGACGCTGCAAATGGTGGTGCCCATCCCTGCTCAGTGTATCCTGGATGCGCTGGGTGGGGCTATACACCATATAAGGGAGAAACTGAGTTTCTGCTGTCTTAAGTACGTGACCTGTAAGGTCATTTTCTTGGTGGCTGTTACTATCAGCTCGTAGGGTCAGTGAGGTTCAGGCCTTAGTGGTGGATGCACCTTATACTAAGTTTTCATCACAACAGAGTAGTCTTCCGCATGCATCCCAAGTTCCTGCCGAAAGTTGTGTTGGAAGTTCCGTCTGAACCAGTCGATTGTCTTGCCAACATTCTTTCACCACCTCATGCCCATCCTGGTGAAAGCACTGTCACACCTTGGATTTCAAGAGAGCATAGGCCTACTACATGGAGCGGAGAAGTCCCCTCAGACAGTGCGCCCAACTATTTGTTTCTTTTATCCCAACAGGATGGGGTCGCCATCGGGAAACGCACAATTTCAATGTGGCTGGTAGATTGCATTTCCTTCACTTATGCCCAGGCTGGGCTAGCCTTGGGGGTCATGTCACGGCTCATAATGTCAGATCCATGGCCGTGTCGGTAGCCCATTACAGTCAGCCTCCAATGAAGAAATTTGCAAGGCTGCGACGTGGTCTTCAGTGCACATTCACATCACACTGTTGCCTTGAGCAGGATACCCGACGCGACAGTCGGTTTGGACAGACAGTGTTGCAGAATCTGTTTGGGGTCTACAATTCAACTTCGCCCTCCTAGGCCCGTTTATTCCTGTTCCAGCTGCATGCTCATTCAGATTGTGTATAGTTTCAGGTTAATATAAGGTAGGCCTCGCCATTGCCAGACCCAATTGACCAATGTTTTAAGTTTTTGGTGAGCCTGGACGCTAGGGATTCCCCACTTGTGAGAATATATAAGCCTGCTTGTCCTCGGAGAAAGTGAAGATACTTACCTATAGCAGGTGTTCTCTGAGGACAGCAGACTTTATATTCTCACAGTCCCACTTCCCCTTGGAGTTGTCTCCTTTGTTATTTTTAGTTTATTTTTTGCTATAGTATTAAACTGAGGAGACTGCATTCTTGCGGTGGGCGGGAAGGCACTCGTGGTGGAGTGCGCCTCGTGCACTAGAAAGCTCTCATTAGCTATGGTAAATGCCAGACCAGGCGTATAGATCGGCATCACCCACTTGTGAGAATATAAAGCCTTCTCTCCTCGAAGAATACCTTCGCTTTCTAATCAGAAGAGAAAAGATTCATTCAGAGATTTTAGGTATAAAGGGAGAGTCTGGGAAAGCAACATAAAATCTCACCTTTGTTACTAGGGAGGCTTTGAGGCCACGGACCCAAAGAACTTTCAATTTGTGACTGGTGCGCCCAATTCTTGAAGTATTTTCAAACATTTTGCATCATAAACTTTTATTGGATTGAAACAGTACATTTTTGGAGGATCATAATTGTCCAAGGGCTCTCAGTCTTTGTTTCTTTCCTACTGAAGAATCCAGAGAATGTACCGAGGTCCACTGTGTCCCAGCATTTTCCAAAGCAAGTCTGACAAGTGCGAAGTGATTCACATAGGGAAAAATAATCCAAACTAGATCTACAGAGATGCTTGGCTCCACTTTAGAGTCCTACCCAGAAAATGGAATCTAGGCATTATCATAGACTGTATGTTGAAACTTCTGCTCAGTATGCAGCAGTGGCCAAAAAAGCAAACCAATATTGGGAAGAATAAAACAGACTATCTAATGTAATGGTTAAACAAGAGTTGGCTATTTAGTGTTACAAACAGGTAGAAAGACTAGGGGACATGCCATGTAGTTTCTAAGCACAGTTAAGAAATTGGGAAATATTTTTTTCATTCAACACATAGTTATTAAGCTCTGGAATTTGTTGTTGGAGGATGTGGTAGAAGCAGTCAGTAGGGCCGGTCTTAGGCAGAGGCGACAGGGGCGGCCATAAGTACATAAGTATATGCCACACTGGGAAAGACCAAGGGTCCATCGAGCCCAGCATCCTGTCCACGACAGCGGCCAATCCAGGCCAAGGGCACCTGGCAATCTTCCCAAACGGACAAACATTCTATACATGTTATTCCTGGAATTGTGGATTTTTCCCAAGTCCATTTAGTAGCGGTTTATGGACTTGTCCTTTAGGAAACCGTCTACCCCTTTTAAAACTCTGTCAAGCTTACCGCCTTCACCACGTTCTCTGGCAAATGAATTCCAGAGTGTAATTACGCGTTGGGTGAAGAAAAATTTTATCCGATTTGTTTAAAATTTACTACACTGTAGTTTCATCGCATGCCCCCTAGTCCTAGTATTTTTGGAAAGCGTGAACAGACGCTTCACATCCACCTGTTCCACTCCACTCATTATTTATATACCTCTATCATGTCTCCTCTCAGCCGTCTCTTCTCCAAGCTGAAAAGCCTAGCCTCCTTAGTCTTTCTTCATAGGTTGAACAGATCCTAGTGCTCCCAGGGGCCCAGCGGCAGCCTTAGCATCTCTTTCCCGCTCCCTGCTTCAGCCGTCATTGCTGTCCTCCTGTTCTCAATCTAACCGCCTTGGTCTGCTCTCTCCTACTCCCGTTCGGCTCCCTGCAGCGCTGCCTTCTTCATTTTCTGGGCTGCCGGCAAGCGTGAGTGAAGTAAAACCCACTGCCTTCGGCAGCCCAGAAGCTTCTCTCTGCTGTAATTTCCTGTCCCACATAGGTGGGACGCTGCACAGAGGGTGAGCTTCCGGGGCCGCCTAAGGCAGTGTGCTTACCTCACTCACGCTGCTGGCATCCTGGAAAATTGAAGAGGCGGCTGTGTTGCGATCCGGAGCTAAGGGATCAGGTAGGAGAGAGCTGAAGGTGGTTAGTGTAGAGACGGCCGCTGAAGCCCATGATGTTGGTCCTCCCTTTCCCTCTCCCTCCGTGCACCCCTCAATCCCCATACCCGAACAAAGCAAGCAAATCTATTGAGCTGCTCTAGCCACACTGTCATTCTTTATTGTTCGTAGCATTTTTATTGGACCTCACTTATATTTTCAAAGATGCCGGCTTGTGTAGCATACGGGTGTACACAGAGGAAGTATTGGCTTCATCTAATTAATTCTAAATCTTAATCGTGTCATTTGGAGGGGCTGGTTATAGCGACTCACTCTATTCTGATGTTTTCACCTAGTAAAGGGCCACCAAAACAAACCTTATGAGTATCAGGTGCTTAACAATCAGACTCACTATTTATAAGTACAGTTTAAAAAAATCATTAATTAGGTTGAGACCTGGGAGCATCTAAACATCTTTTTTTTTTTATTCCTGTGCTTACATCAAAACAAAAACATGGCATGTGGGAACTTGCACCTTTTGTTTTGTGGAATGCAGTGGTATATTATAAAAATGCACTTGCCTTTTTTATTACTACTATTTCACAGAGAAGGTATTGAATACTGAGGGAAGGGTTTCCTTCATGCAGAACTGTCCAGAGTCAGTCTAAATGTGCCAACATTGTCCAGTTCAGCACACTATTAACCGCCAAGTTTACACAATTTTAATTATGTTCAGTGGAAAATAAATCTGTTGGCTCAGACTGCTTGCTATGTGAATGTTCAATCACTGTTTCATTATTGCTACCAAGTATTACATATTAAGGGCATTTGTTTTAATTCATTTATCCAGTCCTTACATGCAAACTCAAAGGTTTCCTATGATAGCATTGTGTTTATTTGAATTAGTTTTTCTGTACATGTTTTGCTTGATTTGTCTTTATTTGAAATAAAATATTTTAAAACACATCTTGTCAACAAGGGGCAGGGCTAGGTAGGGGCAGGGGCCCCCACTGAACTGGTCTGCACAGGGCCCCTTATTTGCTAAGACCGGCCCTGCTGGGATTTAAAAAGTTTTGGACAAGTTCCTTGAGGAAATGTCTATAAACCATTATTAACAAAGTAAATCTGGGGAAAGCAACATGGAATCTGTTAACTTTTTGGGATCATGCCAGATATTTGTGACCTGGTTTGGCTACTTTTTGAAACAGGATACTGGACAATGGACATTTGTTCTGACCCAGTATGGCAACTTTTATGTTCTTTTGTTCCCTAAGGAGGATCCATAGGAAGGGCTTCATATAAAAGACAAAGAAAAGCAGCTAAGGCTATTTTTATACACATATATGCTAACAATATCAGAGCTAAATATAATGCAAAAATTAAAGATCCCACACAACATGTACTGAGTTGAGACCACCTCATTCAGAAGTGAATGAAGAACCCAGATATGCCCAGATATATTCCGCCAAAACCGATTTACTCATATCACCCCTCTCCTCAGGTCACTTCACTAGCTTCCAATCAGATACCGCATTCAATTCAAGCTTCTCCTTCTTACCTAGAAATGCATTCAGTCTGCTGCCCCTCACTACCTCTCTTCCCTCATCTCCCCCTATGTTCCCGCCCGTAACCTCCGTTCACAGGACAAATCCCTCCTCTCTGTACCCTTCTCCAACACCGCCAACTCCAGGCTCCGCTCATTCTGCCTCGCCTCACCCTATGCTTGGAACAACCTTCCTGAGCCCTTACGCCAAGCCCCCTCCCTGCCCATCTTCAAGTCTTTGCTTAAAACCCACCTCTTCAATGCTGCATTCGGCACCTAACTCTTACCGTTCACTAAATCCAGACTGCCCCAATTTGACCGCCCCTATCAGACTGTCCGTTCACTTGTCTCTTAGATTGTAAGCTCCTTGAGCAGGGACCGTCCCTCTATGTTAAATTGTACAGCGCTGCGTAACCCTAGTAGCGCTTTAGAAATGTTAAGTAGTAGTAGTAGTAGAAATAGTTACTGATACCAGTGTGATAAGTAAAACACCGTGGGAGGTCTACCAGCAAAGATGATGGACCCAGTATTCAGCTGGTGGCAATCAGTGTTTTGTTGATTGCTGCTGGCATTATGCTCAGAAATTCAGTAGTGGGCCATGTCTGGGCTCCGGCATTGAATTTCTGGGTATACAGAGCTGGAAAAAAACAGCCAGCTGTGTGTGATAATTGGTACTTAACCAGCTATGAAGAACTGCAAAAAGATAGGACTGCATTTTATGTGGTTATTTTAGCTGGTTAAGTGCTGAAAATCGGCTAAGTGCTGACTCTGCCCCCAGAACGCTGGGTGCTAACCAGGCATTTTCAGTGGAGTTCAAAATTGATTTGGGGAAATTGAGTCCTCTCCACCCCTTTCTTGCCCTGCCTTGAGTTGTTCCCTCCCTAACACACCTAACTTAAAAAAAAACACTAGTCTATAATATACTCAAAAAAGATATAGTGGAATTAGAAAAGCAACAGAGAAGGGCGATGAAAATGATAAAGGGGATGAGGCGACTTCCCTATGAGGAAAGGCTAAAGTGGCTAGGGCTCTTCAGCTTGGAGAAAAGGCGGCTGAGGGGAGATATGATAGAGGTCTATTAAATAATGAGTAGAGTTGAACGGGGAGATGTGAAACGTCTGTTTACGCTTTCCAAAAATACTAGGACTAGGGGGCATGCGATGAAACTAGAATGTAGTAAATTTAAAACGAATCAGAGAAAATGTTTCTTCACTCAACATGTAATTAAATTCTGGAATTCGTTGTCAGAGAATGTGGTAAAGGCAGTTAGCTTAGCGGAGTTTAAAAAAGGTTTGGACGGCTTCCTAAAGGAAAAGTCCATAGACAATTAATAAATGGACTTGGGGAAAATCTACTATTCTTTGCCAGAGAATGTGGTAAAGGCAGTTAGCTTAGCGGAATTTAAAAAAGGTTTGGTTGGCTTCCTAAAGGAAAAGTCCATAGACCATTATTTAATGGACTTGGGGAAAATCCACTATTTCTGTGATAAGCAGTATTATTATTATTAATTACATTTGTACCCCGCGCTTTCCCACTCAAAGCAGGTTCAATGCGGCTTACATAGTATAGAATGTTTTGTACTTTTTTGGGATCTTGCCAGGTATTTTTGACTTGGATTGGCCACTGTTGAAAACAGGATGTTGGGCTTGATGGACCAATATGGCAATACCTATGTACTTATGTATTTGATAAAGGCAAGATAAATATTTAAGAGCTCCTAAGAAATGAGAAAAAAAAAACAGGAAGAAAAACCCAGCAGACAACTGCAGGAGAAAAACGCTTCAATAACAGCTTTGGCTGACACTTCAGTTGCCTTGACACTGAGAAAAAAAAAACTATTTTTGGAGGTCCCCGATGCTGGTACTATGTGCATATGTGAAAACTGAGCATCGGTGGCTGAAGAAGCATCTGCTGACTGCCAAGCTGTGCTTAGGAGCTCCTGGGCACCTTCAGGGACAGCTTCAGCTGGTGGGGCTTGGAGATCCCTTCCATGCACCACAGCCACTGAGAGTTCCGTGGCACACCTGCAGACTAGCCACGGCACACTAGTTGACAAATGCTGATCTATAACATTGTAGTTCTTGTGACTTGAATCTAGCTGATAACTCTGGAACTCACAACAATACTGTCTGCTGTAAAGGGAGGAGACCCAAGAGATATTTTGCCGACTACAATGGACAGAGAACTACCGGCTTATTTAAAAAGTGATCTTGAAAAATAAGTTTTTATTCTTTAGTCCTTATTTACACTGCTTGCATTTTTGTCTTGTGCTGTGTATGCTTTGAAGTTTGTGGATCTCTTCAAATAACGGTGATTTGGGAAAAAGAGGGGAGAAGCAGAAGACTGTAGCTCACTACCGGGCTCATTTTCGAAAGGGAAGGACGCCCGTCTTTCGACACAAAAAGTAGTATGGGTGTCCAAATCAGTATAATCGAAAGCCGATTTTGGACGTCCGCAACTGCATTTCCATTGCAGGGACAGCCAAAGTTCACGGGGACGTGTCGGAGGCATAGCAAAGGGGGACTTGGGCTTGCCTTGCACTTGGACGTCCTCGACCCATAATGGAATAAAAAGGACATCCCTGACGAACACTTGGACGACTTTACCTGGTCTTGTTTTTCTTATGACCAAGCCACAAAAAGGTGCCCGAAATGACCAGATGACCACCGGAGGGAATCGGGGATGTCCTCCCCTTACTCCCCCAGTGGTCACTAACCACCTCCCACCCTCAAAAAACAACTTTCAAAATATTGATTGCCAGCCTCAGATGTCATACTCAGGTCCATCACAACAGTATGCAGGTCCCTGGAGCAGTTTTAGTGGGTGCAGTGCATTTCAGGCAGGCGGACCCAGCCCCATCCCACCCCCCCTACCTGTTACGTTTGTGGAGGAAACAGCGAGCCCTACAAAACCCACCACAAACCCACTGTACCTACATCTAGGTGCCCCCTTTACCTGTAAGGGCTATGGTAGTGGTGTACAGTTGTGGGTAGTGGGATTTGGGGAGGGGTTGGGGGGGGCTCAGCACACACGGTAAGTGCCCCCTAGGGTGCCTCGATGGTGTCCTGGCATGTCAGGGGGACCAATGCAGTACGAATGCTGGCTCCTCCCACGACCAAAAGGCTTGGATTTGGTCGTTTCTGAGATGGACGTCCTTGGTTACCATTATCGCCGAAAATCAGAAATGACTAAATCTAGGGACGACCACATTTGATGATTTGGATGTCCCTGACTGTACTAGCGAAACAAAAGATGGACATCCATCTTGTTTCGAAAATACGGGGTTCCCCGCCCCTGGATCATGACGTTCTGCAAGGACGTCCTCATGAAAACTTGGGCGTCCCTTTCGATTATGCCCCTCTACATGTAGAAAGACCCCAAAGAAGAGCAGTGTAGCCAGCAGGGCACTTCCAGAGAAACACCAGGATGACGAATTGGAGATAAAAGACTTTATTCTGAAGAGCACCCAACACGGCATCATTTTTCAGCTTAGTGCCTACCTCAGGGGTCTAAAAACAAACATAATATAAATGGAACTAATACATACAGATATATATATAAAATGACAAATATATATAACAAAACATATATAAGAGATGAGTCTATACATAATACATACGCTAAAAGTACATTATTTGATTTCAGATGTTCACTAAACGTATGGTATAAAACCCCTGTTGTAAAATTTTCAACGGGGTAATTAACGCAGTGTATATAAAAAAAAGAGAGAAATACAGCGTGTTAAATGAATTAAGAGATAATGTTGCATGTACACCTGTGTGTTAAAAAGAGTATGACGAAAAAGAATAAATGAAGAATAAAGAATGGCATAAAAACGTAACAGTTTATATAAGTGATCCAGGAGAAAAATATTCTATGAATGAGGTGCTATTGTAGTACAAAGTGATTGAAACGGAAGGATGCAAAATGTTAAGCATAACAAACATATTAGGTGACGGCAGAAAAAAGACCTTTTTACATCCTTAGCAAGATACGGCCTTCAAAACTAAACACAATACTCTAGGTGGGGCTTCACCAACAACTTGTACAGGGGCATCAACACCTCCTTTCTTCTGCTGGTCACACCTCTCTCTATACAGCCTAGTAACCTTCTGGCTACGGCCACCGCCTTGTCACACTGTTTCGTCGCCTTCAGATCCTCAGATACTAAGAGAGACACTGAAAACAGCAGTGCAGAAAAGAGAAACAGTGCTGTGAAATATATATAACAAGAAAAGAACATTATAAGGAAAAAGTATAGGCGATTTAGCTCAATGTGTGGATGTCCAGAATGTAAGCAGTACGTGTAAAGCAAAACAAGACCACCAATGACTCCAAAGGGGGGCCTGGCACTAGCAAGCTTGCTTCTTCCAGGTCTGTCTTTCTTGCTCCTGCATGTGTGCAGGGACCCGGATGATTGCAATAATGCGATATTGCATTAATGCAATCATCCAGGTCCTGGCAACACAGGACCAGGAGAGGAGATCACAGACCGAGGGACTGACTCACAAAGGAAGGTAAGGGGGCAGGCAGGTGGGTGGGTGTGGCAAGTCAAGAATCTGTGTGTGTGTGGGGGGGGGGGGGGGGGGGGGGGGGGAACCTGCTTAAATATGGTGTCGAAACCAGCCTTGACACCATCAAGGAGAGAAATCAATAATAGAGGAGTAAGGGGTGCATTAGTAGAGCTGTAAAATCGTGGATACAGCAAAATAGGACTGAGGTACACTGGCAGAGCTGTGTGTAGGTCCTGAAACCAGACCAGTGGTATCAAATATTCAAATGTTTCTCCTTAGGCAATTTATTATCCAGGAATGCAGGCCAGTATCAAAGGCTTTCATATAGGTAATCCACGCTATACTAAGATTTCTGCTTTTCTTAGCACTGGCCAAGATGGCTTTATTCAACATTAACTGATCTTTTGTTCCATGTGCTTTTCTCTTATCGCCCTTCTGCGCTATTTCCAAGATGTTATTGGAGTCTATATAATCATATATTCTATTGGCATTTATTATAACAAAAAGGAGGAAATATTTTTTTTTCACTCAACAAATAGTTAAGCTCTGAAACTCTTTGACGGAGGATGTAGTAACACTGGTTAGAATATCTGGATTTACAAAAGGTTTGGACAAGTTCCTGGAGGAAAGGTCCATAGTCTGCAAATTCTCCAAATGAGTTATTTTTGTGCATCCCAAGACAATAATGAACTTTACTCCTAAGACAAGGAGTGTGGAGAATGATCTCAGTCTCTCAAATGTACTGCTAACACTCACTGTAGTACTTGCATTGTGCCAAAGAGAACTTCTTTCTGTAGTTAATAAGATGTAATATACGTGGGCAGCTTATCCAGATGTACTTAGGAGAGTTTTTTTTTTTTATCAAGCTTGTGGTACCCAAAACAATAGAAAATATATCCGTATTTTTGTGCAACATTTTCTTAGTCTCAGACAGCATTCCTTGGTACTTGAGGATCTTTTCTCTGTCCACACAATTCACCAAGTAATCGCTTGGGACCAACACCTCTATAGTCAATTCCGTTCTGGTGTTACTCGCTTTTCTGGCAGCCTCTGTTAGTCATTTCATTCTTTTGCAGCTCAGCTTTGCTTCTGAAACATTTGTCACATTCAGAACATTTAAATAGTGAGTCACTTTATGCTGTTGCAGCTCACCTTTCCTTTTGAACCACTTATGACATTGAGAACATTTAAATGGTTTGTCTTTCATGTGAGTCACTGTTGGGCTCATTTTCAAAAGAGAAAAATGTCCAAAAAGTGGCATGTCTACATGTGGACGTTTTTCTCACAAAATCACCCAAATCAGCATTTTTAAACATTTTTCTCTGAAGTTCGCCAGAAGTGCGTCTAAACCTCAATGGGGGAGTGTCAGAAGTGTGTTCAGGGCAGAACTTGGGTGTTCTTAAGACACAAAACAGTCCAGGACTAAAACTTAGACGTTTTGAACTAGACCTGTTTTCATTACGAATAAGGCACAAAAAGGTGCCCTAAGTAACCAGATGACCACTAGAAGAAATCAGGAATGACATCCCCTTATTCCCCCAGTGGTCACCAACCCCCTCCCACCTTCCAAAAATGTGATGAAAAACATTACTTACCAACCTCTATGCCAGCCTCAGATATTATACTCGGGTCCATTAAAACAGCATGCAGGTCCCTGGAATAGTCTAGTGTTGGGTGCAGTGCACTACAGACAGGTGGACCCAGGCTTCTACCACCTCTACCTGTTACACTTGTGGAGGAAACTGTGAGCCCTCCAAAACTCACCAGAAACCCACTGTACCCACATATAGGTGCCCCCTTTCAGCTGTAAGGGCTATGGTAGTGGTGTACTGTTGAGGGTAGTGGGTTTTGGGGGGCTCAGCACACAAGGTAAGGGAGCAATGGTCAGATGTGTACCTGGGAGCATTTTAAGAAGTCCACTGCAGTGCCCTTTAGGGTGCCCTATTGCTGTCCTGGGATGTCAGGGGGACCGGTGTATTGAAAATGCTGGCTCCTCCTACATCCCAATGGCTTGATTTTATGAGTTTGCACTTGGACATTTTTTTTTCCTAAATGGACCAAAAAACAAACCGTCCAAATCACAAAACATTGTTCGGAATGGTATTTTCAAAAACAAAAGATAAACATTTTTCTTCTTTGAAAATGACCTTCTTTCCTATTCAGATTTTACACATTATATTCGAAATGCCCCTCCACATGCACTCGTAGATAGGCATTGCTGCTGAAACGTCTATCACATTCAGAACATTTAAAGGGTTTTTCTCCTGTGTGAGTCACCTTATGCCGTTGTACCTCAATTTTCCTTGTAAAGCATTTATCACATTCGGAACAATTAAATGGCTTGTCTCCTGTGTGAATCACCTTATGCAGTTGCAGATCACTTTTCCTTTTAAAGCATTTATCACATTCAGAACATTTAAAGGGTTTGTCTCCTGTGTGAGTCACCTTATGCCGTAGCAGCTCAATTTTCCTTTTAAAGCATTTATCACATTCAGAACAATTAAATGGCTTGTCTCCTGTGTGAATCACCTTATGCAGTTTCAGCTCACCTTTACTTTTAAAGCATTTATCACATCCAGAACATTTAAAGGGTTTTTCTCCTGTATGAGTCACCTTATGCTGTTTCATCGCACCTTTTCTTTTAAAGCATTTATCACATTCAGAACATTTAAATGGCTTGTCTCCTGTATGAGTCACCTTATGCCGTTTCAGCTCACTTTTCCTTTTATAGCATTTATCACATTCAGAACATTTAAATGGCTTCTCTCCTGTGTGAGTCACCTTATGCTGTTGCAGCTCAGCTTTCTTTTTGAACAATTTATCACATACAGAACATTTAAATAGTTTGTCTCCTGTGTGAGTCATCTTATGACGTAGCATTGCACTTTTCCTTTTGAACCATTTATCACATTCAGGACATTTAAATGGTTTGTCCCCTGTGTGTATCACTTTATGCCGTTGCAGTTCACTTTTCTTTTTGAACAATTTATTACATTCACAACATTTAAATGGTTTCTTTCCTGTGTGAGTTATTTTATGCTGTTGCAGGTTGCTTTTCATAAATCCAGCATCTGTTGGATAAAAATGAGAGTATGATATTTAATTTTACCGCTATGGAAAAGGACATATCTAAGGAAATCCCCGTATGATTATTTGAAAAGAGATTTGCTTGGCTAAGGTTTACTATCAGGCTCATTTTCAAAAGAGAAAAACATCCAAAAAGTGACATGTCTGCATATAGAGGTTTATCTCACCAAGAGGTCCAAATCAGTATTTTCAAAACCCATTTTTAGATATCTTTCTCTGAAATCCGTCAGAAGGACGTCTAAATCTCAAAGGGGTGTGCCAGGGGTGTGTTCAAGGCGAGACTTGGGCTTAGACGTATTTCAGCCATATTGGAACAAAACAAAAATGTCCAAGACTAAGACATTTTGAGCTAGACTTGTTTTCATAATGAATAGCTGCAGTGGGAATTGAACCCACTCCCACAGGATCAAAGTCTGCTGCACTAACCACTAGGCTACTCCTTTACTCTACACATGAGATGCTCCAAATGACTAGATGACCACTGGAGGGACTCCAGGATCACCTCCCCTAACTCCCCTAAATCACAAAACATTTTTACAAACAGCACTTTCAAAAGGAAAAGATATATATATATATTTTTTTTAAAGAAAATTACCTTTCCTGTTCTGATTTTGGATGTTTTTTGTATGTCATATCCATAAATGCCCCTTGTGCATTTGACTTACCCAAAGTCATAAGGAGCAGCAATGGAAATTGAAACCATGTTGCCAGGATCAAAGCCTGCTGAACTAACCATTAAGCCACTCTTCCTCTGTTTTGGATGTCTTGCATTTGGATGTCTTTTTGTTCGCAAATGGACAAAAAAAAAAAAAGGAAGCCCATAGCATTTTCAAACACAAAAGATAGACGTCTATCTTTTTCGAAAATGCCCTTCTTTCCTTTTCAGAATTTGGACGTTTTTGTAAAAAGTCCAAATTCTGATTTAGACGTTCTATCGAAAATGCCCCTCCACGACACATAACAGAAAGCAGTGTTGAATGAACACAGGAATAGATAGGCTACAGCACATAAACAGAGAATAACAGAGCATGACCGATCTCATCCTGCTGGTCCTGTATATGTCATTCTCATCTCCAGTCTCTGCAATGACCCTTCACTGATTACAGTCACTATACAAAATTTTCTTCAACAACCTGCTGGGATGTTTTGGGGATCTGGGTCTCAGAAGGTCAGGCCTGTGGTCTTTCAGTTTATTTATAACTTCATTTGCTTCAAGATAAAGGTAAGATTAACCCATAATCCCCCAGATTCTATATAACGTAACTTATGTTGCGTGCACAAATCCTGTCACCAATCAGCACTGATAATTGCCACTTAACAAGCAATTATTGACACCGACATTAATTACGATTTACACACACAAGATGCATGCAAATTCTAAGTCGCATATTTGAAAAGGGCGCGTGGCCATGGGCATGGAATGGGCAGGCCATGGGCGTTTCTAAAATATATGCACATTGTTACACCCGGTCTGTGCCTAATTTAGGTGTCAGCATTTAGACCAAGTTTTACTTGGCATAACTGCCCTTGACTAAATTTAGTCGCATGGATGGGCGATCGGAATATTCTATAAACTGCGTGGAAATTTAGGCTTATTCTATTAAGTACTTTATAAAATACGCCTAGGCGTATTTCGTTTGGCGCCGATGTTTTAGGTGTGATCCAATGAGGGTAATTTTTTAAGTCGCCTAGCTGTGGTCAAACAGGTGCCTATCTGAGCCTATTTCTACAGCATATAAATGGAAATTCTATAAACTAATTGTTCACAGTTACACACTCATTGCATGCATCAATATTTTGATATCCCCAAATATGTGTGTAAATGCCAGTATTCTGCCTACACACTATATGAAACTATTTGCTTATCTTATATAGGGTTATATATATGTTATATCTAAATAAAGCTGCGGCCAAGTTGTGCCATATAAAGAAAATACCATGTGTCGGGTGATTATTATTCTGTTATTATTGTAAATATCAGATAACCTATATGCCCAAGGGGTCTCGGCTGCCTATATCACGGCTACCACACTCCTCTACTTATATAGGGAGAAATTTGGTTTTCCTTGCTAATTTTCTTTCCTTTAGTTGCTCCAGAACAGTAACATAGTAAATGACGGCCGATAAAGACCTGAACAGACCATCCAGTCTGCCCAACAAGATAAACTCATTTTACATGGTATGTGCTACTTTAAATGTAGTTTGATTTGTCCCTGCCTTTCTCAGGGCAAAGACCGTAAAAGTTTGCCCAGCACTGTTCCTGTACTAAATGTTCTGAAGCTAACGTCGAAGCCCCTTAAAATTTACACTCCAGCCCATCCATATCTATTCAGCCATGATCAGGGCGCAGACCGTAGAAGTCCACCCAGCATTGGTTTTATTCTCCAATTACTGGCACTGCCACCTAATCTCCACTAATATTCCGTAGATCCATTCCTTCTAAACAGGATTCCTTTGTGTTTATCCCACACATGTATGAATTCCATTACCGTTTTCATCTCAACTTCCGCTGGAGGGCATTTCACGTATCTACCACCCTTTCCGTGAAAAAATACTTCCTGACATTACTCCTGAGTCTACCCCCCCTTCAACCTCAGTTCACGTCCTCTAGTTCTACCAGCTTCCTGTCTCCGGAAAAGGTTCATTTGCGGATTAATACCTTTCAAATATTTGAACGTCTGTATCATGTCACCTCTGTTTCTCCTTTCCTCCAAGGTCTACACGTTCAGGTCAGCAAGTCTCTACTCATACGGTTTGCAACGCAAATCCCAAACCATTTTTGTAGCTTTTCTTTCCATCGCTTCCAGTCTTTTTACATTTTTAGCAAGATACGGCCTCCAAAACTGAATACAATACTCCTAGTAGGGCCTCACCAACGACTTGTAGAGGGGCATCAACACCTCCTTTCTTCTGCTGGTTATATCCCTCTCTTTTAGATTGTAAGCTCTTTTGAGCAGGGACTGTCTCTTTGTATCAGGTGTTCAGCGCTGCGTGCGTCTGGTAGCGCTATACAAATGCTAATAATAATAATATGTAGCCTAGCATCCTTCCGTCCACGGCCGTCGCCTTGTCACATTGTTTCTTCACCTTCATATCCTCCGACACCAACACCCCAAAGTCTCTCTACTGAGTTGAGCTTACTAATCTCTCCCTTCCTATCCAGTATCTCTCTTTTGGGTATCTGCACCCCAAATGTATCATTCTGCACTTCTTGGCATTAAATTTTAACTAGACTATATATTTAGGGGAAAACCTCTAATCATAGAGTACAATATTCTAAGTCCTTTAGTGAAGTACTCACACAAATTGTATATATTTTGTTTCATCAAACCAACATTTATTTATCACATGTGCCCTAACAAACGATAGAAAAACTTTTTTTTCCAACTTCCAACTAAATGCTGCAATACATCTTCATTCAGTGGGTTATTGCCCATCAATTTTCTCAGACGGGTCACATAAGAGTTTGTTCCCCAAACAAACTCTTATGTGATCCGTCTGAGAAAATTGATGGGCAATAACCCACTGAATGAAGAAGTATTGCAGCATTTAGTTGGAAGTTGGGAAAAAAAAAGTTTTTCTATCTACGTACTCAAACACTACAGTTGGAAACTAGTTTGGACATAAGGATTGGTGTCAATCTTTTTTGGGGGGGTTGACTCCAAGTTTGACCTTTAATAGGGTTTTTTATAAGAATGTATAATATTAATATGTCATCTGCTGTTCAACGAGTGATTTGAGTTCTGTGACTATTGCTGTTTGAAGTTGTGAATGGTGTTAGTAATGAGTGGATTGCAGGTGTGTGCACAAGTGAGTGATAGATCAAGTGAGTTCCGAGGTGCTTTCGTTTGTTAGGGCACATGTGATAAACAAATGTTAGTTTGATGAAACAAAATATATACAATTTGTGTGAGTACTTCACTAAAGGAATTAAATTTTAACTGCCAGACCCTCGACCATTCTTCTAGCTTTTGGAGATCCCTTCTCACTCGACCATTCTTCTAGCTTTTGGAGATCCCTTCTCATCGTTTCTCCAGGGTATCCACTCTATTGGCTATCTTCTTGTCATCTGCAAAAAGGCAAACTTTTCATTCCAAACCTTCAGTAATATCTCTCACAAATATATTAAACAGAATAGGCCCCAGCACCGACCCCTGAGGAACTCCACTGCTCACCTTCCTTTTCTCCAAGCGGATTCCATTATTTACCACCACCCTTTGCCACCTGTTGGTGAACCAGTTTCCTATCCAGTTCACCACTTTTGGTCCTAAGTTCAGCCCTTTCAGCTTAGTCACGAGTCTTCTGTGGCGGACCGTATCAAAGGCTTTGCTGAAATCCAAGTAGATTACAAATAGCGCACGTCCTTCATTCAGTTCTTTGGTCACCCAGTCAAAGAAGTCAATGAGATTCGTTCGGCAGGATTTTCATTGGTAAAGCCATGTTGCCTTGGATCCTGCAACCTGTTGGCTTCTAGAAAGTCAACTATCCTTTCCTTCAGCAGCGACTCCGTTATTTTTCCTACCACCAACGTGAAACTTACTGGTCTGTAGTTTCCCACTTCTTCCCCATCTCCACTTTTGTGAAGAGGGACCACATCAGCTCGTCTTCAATCCTGCGGAACCTCTCCCGTCTCTAAAGATCTATTAAATAAATCTTTAAGAGGTCCCGTCAGGACCTCCCTGAGCTCCATCAGTATCCTGGGATGTATCCCATCCGGCCCCATAGCTTTGTCCACCTTCAGATTCGCCAGATGTTTATAAACACTTTCTTCTATAAACGGAGTAGTATCCACGCCATTCTAAGATATTCCCTCGGCAGTCAACCGCGGTCCTTCTCCAGGATTTTCCTCCATGAATACTGAAGAGAAGTAATTGTTTAGCACGTTTGCTTTATCTTCATCACTCCCCCCATAACCATTCTCATTATGTTTCAGTCTCGCAATTCCATTCCTATCTTTTCTCCTTTCTTCAATATATCTGAAAAAGGTCTTGTCACCTCTCTTTGCATCTTTAGCAATTTCTGCTCGCGCTTTCGCTAGCCTTATTTCCCTCTTCGCTTCTTTAATCCGATAATCTTTTCCGTGATTCTCTCGTTGTGTTCTTTTGTATTTCTTGAACAAAGCCTCTTTTGCTCTTATTTTTTCAGCAACATGTTTGGAGAACCATATAGGCTTCCTGTTTCTCTTGGTTTTGTTTACTTTCCTCACATAAAGATCAGTTGCCATATTTATAGCAGCCTTTAGCTTTGACCACTGATTTTCCACTTCTCCTATGCCTTCCCACTCCAACAGCTCCTTCTTCAGGTTTTCCCCCATTTTATCAAAATCAATACCTCTGAAATCCAGTACTTTGAGCTTTGTGCTTCCACATTCCGCCTTTGCCCTTATATCAAACCATATGGTGTGATGATCACTATTAGGTAGGCACCCACCCGGATATTGGAAACACTTCCACCATTCGTGAGCACTAGATCCAGCATCGACCTTTCCCTTGTGGGTTCCGTCACCATTTGTCTAAGCAAGGCACTTTGACAGTCGTCAACAATCTCCTTACTTCTTTCCAGTTCCGCAGCCAGGACGTTCCAATCCACATCAGACAAGTTGAAATTCCCAACAGTAGCACCTCCCCTTTCATACCAATCTTTTGAATATCTTCTATCAGATCCTTGCCTATCTTTTCCGTTTGTGCCGGAGGTCTGTACATAACCCCCGTGTGGATACAACTTCCATCTCGTTCCAGGTCGATCCATAAAGTTCGATCCATCCAGTTCAGAGGAGTTGGTTCTGCACTCTTACCAGCAGTTGAAGACTAAGAAAACACTAGCCTCAAAATAAGCTTATAAATGCCATGTGCAGGTTCCCTTTATGTCAGAATCTCCATAATAATGCTAGATGAATAGGCCCCTCAACCCTTCCATCATATTCCTTAGAATCAAGACACTAACACTAGAAAATTCAAGTGTCATTTTTTCTGAAAACATAACCAGTTCATGGCCAGTTTTGTTTCGTCTTGTGCTGCCAATTCGTATACACTCAGTAGACTATTTTCTGTAATAGAATCATGTGTCCATGGAAGAATCAGCTCTGGGCTGGTTCTGAACTACTCTGGAGGAAGTGAGGAAATGAAAATGAGCAGGTAAGACCACATCTCTCAATCCTTAGCATTCCTCCGGACAAGAGGGAAGTACCATAGCAGTGACCTTCACGAGGGTGGGACATCCGTACCCGTGGTCAAAAGTGCAGCAAACAAGGGTGTCTTTACCGCTGGAAACCCTACTATGCCAGCTCGGAGCTGGCGTTAGGGCGTCTACACAGGCTACAGGGTCTGAGACTCTGGTTCTCCTGTTTAGCCATGTCAGAGAACAGCTGAAAAAAGGCAACTAAAAACTCTGTTTCACTTCTGCCTCTAACTTTTCCCACCGTTCGGAAAGGGAAAACCAAGAAGAGTCCCTGCAACTCGTGCACAGACCTGATCTGGAGTGTCCCAGGAAAAGCTCCGATCCATCATACGCAGATCTCTGCTGTAAGCAAAGGAGTCATGGCACCTCTTCCTCCTCCTTCCCTATTGTTTCTGTTGAATCAGTATTAAAATGTTTTCTATTTTTATTTTCTTTACATGGATTTTGCCGATCTTAGATTTTCTCTTCTCAGTATTACTGTTCTTTCTTGTCTTTATTCTACTGTACTTGTTGAATAATATTAATGTGCCATCCATACGACAGTTTTATAAACATGGATAATAAATAAAATAAAAAGTAAGTTTTCTACTTGCCTGTTACAGGAGGGTGAGTCTGTTCAGATGTCTCTGATTCAGGATGATCCATGAAGGGGATTTCGTCCTCTTGTTTAATGCTCAATGAGAACACAGACGTTACAATTGGAAAGCCTGTGATGAGAAAATAAACACAACAAGGAGTATTCAGCGTTCCCTAATAATCGTATATTAGAAAATGGATTTTGAGTTTCTACATCTTTTATGATGTTGACCCATCTCCTCTGATCTGAAAATGTAAAACCCTTTAACTCTAAAACATTCACTTACTCGTGCTGGGGTCAATCATGCTTTCTTTCCCCTCCATTTCACATTGTTGTGCAATAAGGAACTGAGTCACCCCATTTTTATATACCTTACACTGGCTTCTTTATTTAAATTCATGTTGTTGGTTTTTAAAATACCGAATTGGAATGCTCCAACCAATATGAACCATTTTGGGACTTTATATACACCTCCCAGTAGAAGTGGTGGAGATGAAGACTGTATCAGAATTCAAGCAAACTTGGGACAAGTACATGGGATCGCTAAGGGAAAGTAAGGGATAGTAGATGGCCTGGATGGATAGACAGACTGGACAGGCCATTTGCCTTCATTTTTCTATCTTTCTATGCTTCTATCATCCAGGTAAGGTTGAACAGAATGTCTCAATTTCAAGCATCAAGTGAAAATCTGAGTTGACCTCTATTCAAATACTTTCTAGATAGGGACAAGCACAAGATACGGTTGCCTTTATTTCCATTCCTCTTAGCCCTCATGATATAGCTTTTAGCAGAACATATTAGAAGGAATGCAGATATTGGACAGATCATTAGAAGGGATCTAGAACCAAAGGTTGTCCTGTGTGCTGATGATGTCCTGATTGCGATTGCTAACCCTAGGTTCTCCTTGTCGGAGGAGTAGCCTAGTGGTTAGTGGTTAGTGCAGTGGACTGAACTGAGTTTGAGTCCCACTGCAACTCCTTGTGACTCTGGGCAAGTCACTTAACCCTCCATTGCCCCTGGTACAAAATAAGTACCTGAATATACTATGTAAACCGCTTTGAATGTAGTTGCAAAAACCACAGAAAAGTGGTATATCAAGTCCCATTTCCCTTTCCCGTTATTGATGACTAAAATGTACGACTTCTCTAGGATTTCTGGCTTCAAGGTGGACATAACACATCAGAAGCTCTAGAGGTTTGCTTGAGTAAGGAGGAAGAAGTTGAGCTGAAGGATGCTTTTCCTGTTATATGGGCAACTGAGTGTCTCATGTACCTGGGGGTTTATAATACAGACTGAATTATTCTCCTCTGTTAGGAGATAAACCTGACGTGGTTTGGATGGGTGGCAAGCATGAAGAAGAACATTGTGCTCAGGTTGGTTTAAGTTCTCTCACTGGAAATTCACAGCAACATTCTTAGGGTGTTGCAAAAGCATAATTTGGGGTTTATTTGGAAATGATACCCCCAGAGAATACAATGGGAACTATTACATTTGCCAAAATTGATGGAAGGGCTGGGTGTGCTAAACTTGGTGGATATTGCAGAGCAGCTCAACTACTTGTCGAATGGACATCAGGAGCAATGGGTGCAGCTACAGCAAAATATGGCCCTTGCCTTATTTTGGCCAGATACTTCAACCACTGGGAATTATCGGGGTAACAAAAACTCCTTTTATCTAATGTAAGATGCTAATCTAGAATGATGTAAAGATGGAACTGGTGTGGATTAAGAAGTTTACTCAGTGGGATTCTCTAAGTTATGAGGCCTTTGGGCCAGGGTCATCTTGTGACGCTTATAGAAGGTGGCACAAAAGGGCTTTTATTGAATGGGACAATTAATAAAAGAAGGAGGTGAGCTAGTCAGTTTTGCTGAGCTAAAAGAGAAATATGAATTGGGGGACATAAACTTCCTGTATTATATGCAAGTTATGCATTATAATTTGCATCATACGCTGCAGATACATCTTGGAGCTAAGATGACCCCATATGAGGAGGTCCTGAAGAAACCTGGGATAAAGAAGCTGCTTTCCAGGCTGTGTGAAGCATTAATGGCTCCACCTACAGTATTATTAAGCCTGCCTACCTTAAAACATGGGAAGCCGTTCTAAAAATGGGGATAGAAGAAGTGAACTGGCCAGAGACCTTTCTAGCTACAGCTAAAGTTACTATTTCAGCAAACGTTTTGGAGAATGGTTACAAACTTTCCATATAGAGCAAATGTCACACCTACTCTTTTGCTGAAATGGTTCTAGAAGGGTGACGGAGGGTGTCGGAAACTGTGCAGGCAACTGGGAGACTACTTTCACCTGTGGTGGGAGTGCCCAAGAATGAGTGAATTCTGTTCAGAAGTAGGTAAGCTAATAAAGAGCAATTTGGAAGAGATATAACCCTTCCTCTGAGCTTATGCCTCCTGAATGATCTGATGGAAGGGTGGGGCTACTATGAAAATAAATTCTTGGTTTAGTAGTGCTTAGCTTCATGATGTGTGATTGTACAACTCTGGAATCAGACATAAGTGCCATCTATGTGGTTGCAGTGTATTAGAGAGATTTACGTTACAAGCAAGTTGACAGCATTATGACATCACTTTGTGGACAAACTTGAAAATCTTGACACCTAATTGTGTGTTGGCATACTCTGTTGGATGGTTGGGGGGGGTGGCGGAGGAAAGTTGAATTTAGGTCGTTAATAGGAGGAGAGAATTGTGATTGACAGCATTGGGTATCCTTGGTGTTGATAGATTTTGAAGAAAGACAGAATTTGGCAATATAAATTGAGGACCCCCCCCCCAAAAAAAACCCACATCCTGATCTCATCCTCCTTTCTGCAACGATTCCCTTCACTTAAATTCACTAACCAAAGACTCTGAACACCCTACTGGAAACCTGGTCTCTGAACCTCACACATGGTAGCTTAAGAAAACTACAAAAATGTAACTGAAAATCACTAGTAACATTTACTGTCCATGTGAAAATTAAGAAATACTCCATGGCACATGGACAGGATTTTATTATAAAGGAATTCTTGGCTCACCGCTCTTGGTATCAGTATCCTCCTTTCCTCCCTCCAGCTGGTCACTAACAGAAACCTCTTCCATTTTTAGAATCTGTACTGTGGGTTCAGCAGGGTAACTTTGGCTGCCTGTAAGAAGAATGGAAAAATAACTTCAAATTTAAAGGAAAACTTAAGATCTAAGAAAAGTAATATTTCGCTAATACTGAGATAATGGGAACATTATGAGCTTTGAAAATATAAGTATCCTGGTGTAAGGAGTTAAGGACCTTCTGTAGCTCTGAAAATGAACCATGACATTCAACACAAAATATGGTCCTATGGTAATGAAAGCTGCTGCAGAATATGCCCTTTGTTATAGAATCTCACCCCCCTTCAACCAGGTGCTACCAATATGGGTCTTCCTGTATCCTTTTCCTACTGCCAAGCAGGTGGGTTATTCAACTTTTCTATCTCCTGATATGAATACTGGTGGTCAACCTCCCTTTCCCCTTCCTGCTGCTTTGATCAAGGGGCTGTAGGAGAAAAGCAAGCACTATGAACATTATGCCCAGCCGTCCATGTACGTATATGTTGCCACATATATGGTCTCATGCATACATGGCATAATCCAGCATTAACAACCTGATTACTATATGCAAACTCAGACATTTCATCTATAGAAATATATGGAATCATCAAATATAACAGAAGAACAACAACTCTTGTTTATTGTACTTGGAAGCTGCTGACAAGGTCACAATGTTTCGGAACAAGCAGGCTGATATCTGAATTGACGTCAATGCAGGACTCTTGGAGACACAGTGTCTGGTCAACATGTACTTGTTTATGTTCTCCAATGATAGAAAGTACGTCAGCAGTACAGATAAAGCCTCTGGTTTCTCTATAAAAAGGGAGCTCTTATCAGAGATAAGGCTGCAGTGTCAACATCACATCTGAGGGCAAGATCTGCATTGGGACCAGATGGACATCTGAGGAACTACTGACTTCTGATCTGAAGGACTGCATCAGGTTATGTGCCATGTATCTTTGTATTAGTGCTCTGGGGTTGGAGTGACTCTTTGTACTTCAGAGTCTAGTTAGGGATTTATGGCGTTTACTCTAAGTTATCTCTGTAATGGGTCTGACTTTGTTTTATTTCTGTTTTCCTTATACCATGTTTGCTGCTATTGTAAATAAAATTGCCCAATTTTTATATTATTTGGGTGTAGGGTTAGTTCCTTCTATTATTTTGGCGCAGTGGGCTTGGATCTAAGGATAAGGTGAATACATTTGCACCTACACTCACTAATGCTGGTCTTGTCTAGGACCTATTTCTTTCAGAATTTACAATATGTGTCAGGTACCCTAATAACACCCCAGAGTGTAACTGTATTGCGTCTACAGGGCTTATCTACCTCTATCCATTTTCTTACCTCAATTGAGGCAGGGTCTCTTTTCCTTCCTGCCTCTCTCCATCCTGCTGATGCCACATTGAGTCATTCTGCCTCACTCCCACCTCCTACTGCTGTCAGTGTGGTCCTTCCTGCCTCCTTTCCTTCTTGTACTATCAATATAGACATCCTTCTTCTATCTTCCTGCTGATCCCCTTGCCTTTTCTCCTTTCCTCCAGCCTCTTACAGTAAGACCATCCTGCCTGTTTTCTCTCCAACTAGCAGCACTGCCTATCTCACATAGAACAAAACCCACAACACCTTGGAGAAGCACAGAGAGATCAGAAATAGAGATATAAGGAAGATTTAACAGATAAAAGATGAGACAGTAGGTGTTGAAAGAAGATGAAGAGAAAGGAGAGAGTCAGGGGGAAATGGTGAGGGATTATAAGAAAAAGAGAAGGAAGAAAAACAAAAAAATTAAATAAAAAAAAAAACAGACCTGACAATGAAAGGAGAAAAGTAACAAAAATAAGGGAAATAGAGCAAATACATGATCTACACAACAGATGTTAGAAGCAGGGGTTATGATTATTATTTTATTGTTGCTTTTGTATCCCACATTTTCCCACCTATTTTCAGGCTCAATTATAACACCTCATTCTTATTATGCCTGATTCAGATGAGGAGTCTTTCTTGTAGGAAACATTTATATCAGTTCATTACTATCTTTAATCCGAGCTACATCACCTGCTTCATGCAGTTCCTCACATGTGCCTGTGCTGGTCAGATTTCCTCTTTCCTTAGATCCTGGAACCTCAGTCCTGAATCCCTCTTGCTCAAATCGGATTAAAATGTCAGGCTTGACATTGTGGGAGCCTGTTAAAGAAGTAAAAAGAAGTAAAAAGTTACTTCAGAGCGTGATCATTTTTATACTGAGGTGAGTAACTCTTTTCCTCAAGAGGTACCGGATACTACTACTGCATAAACATAATGGAAAGTCATGATGCACATCGGAAGGAATAATCCAAATCATAGTTACCTGATGCTAGGGTTCACCTTGGGGGTCAGAAAAGATCTAGGTGTCGTTGTAGATAATACGCTGAAATCTTTTGCTCAGTGTGCGGCGGCAAAGGCCAAAAAAGCAAACAGGATGCTAGGAATTATTAGGAAAGGGATGGTGAATAAGACCGAAAATACTATAATGCCTTTGTATTGCTCAATGGTGCGCCTGCACCTTGAGTATTGCATTCAGTTCTGGTCGCTGTATCTCAAAAAAGCAGAATTAGAAAAGGTTCAAAGAAGAGTGACCAAAATGAGAAAGGGGGTGGAACTCCTCTCGTATGAGGAAAGGCTAAAGAGGTTAGGGTTCTTCAGCTTGGAAAAGAGACGGATGAGGGGAGATATGGTTGAGGTCTACAAAATCCTGAGTGGTGTCGAACGAGTAGAAGTAAATCGATTTTTTACTCATTCCAAAAGTACAAAGAGTAGGGGACACTCAAGGAAGTTACATGGTGTCAGACTTGTGAGTTCTTGTACCAGGTAGAGCCAGTGGTGTGCTGGAGCCGGCTCGCTCCGGCTCGCAAGATCCGGTTGTTAAATTTTGGCCGGACTTGCGAGCCGGTTGTTGGAAAGGACGAGCCGGCTCTCCCTCCCTCCACCCTCCGGATCCAGTCCCTCACAGATCCTACCTTTACTATCGAATTCTTCGGGGCAGGCAGTGTTGCCTGCCCGCTGCTATCTCTGACTTTCCTCCGCCGCCTGTTTGCGCTTTAAAAATGGCCGCCGAGACTTCAAGAGGCGGCTTCGCGAGACTTCTGTAAGTCTCGGCGGCCATTTTGAAGCGCGATCGGGTGGCGGAGGAAAGTCAGCGATGGCAGCGGGCAGGCAACACTGCCTGCCCTGAAGAATTTGATGGCTAAGGTAGGGTCGGTGAGGGACCGGATCGGGAGGGAGGAAACAGGAGAATTTGTGAAACAAGTCGGGAGGGGGTGGCAGGGGAGAGAAGGAAGCTGCTGGACATGGGTGGATGGAGGGCAGGGGAGAGGAGGGTCACTGCTGGGAATGGTGGATGGAGGGCAGGGGAAAGGAGGGCCACTGCTGGGAATGGGTGGATGGAGGGCAGGGGAAAGGAGGGTCACTGCTGGGAATGGGTGGATGGAGGGCAGGGGGGAGAAGGATCACTGCTGGGAATGGGTGGATGGAGGACAGGGGAAAGGAGGGTCACTGCTGGGAATGGGTGGATGGAGGACAGGGGAAAGGAGGGTCACTGCTGAGCATGGGTGGATGGAGGGCAGGGGAGAGAAGGGTCGCTGGCCATGGGTGGATGGAGGGCAGGGGAGAGAAGGGTCGCTGGGTATGGGTGCATGCTGGGCAGGGAAGAGGAGGGTCACTGCTGGCCATGGGTGGATGGAGGGCAGGGGGAGAGGAGGGGAGAGAGAATAAATGCTGGACATGGATGGAGGGGAGGAAAGAGTGAGGAAGGAGATAAGATAAGGGAAAAGGAAGAGAGGAGAAAAACTGCACATGGATAAAGAAAATAGGCAGACGCTGAGGACCAAAAATGAAGAAGAAAGGAGGAAAGGAAAGAAATAAATGGAAAGGAAGCCCTGGAAACAGAGTTAAGAGGACAGATAGCAGCAGAATCGGATACTGGGCCAGCATGATCAGAAAAGCAGTCACCAGACAACAAAGGTAGAAAAAAATCATTTTATTTTCATTATAGTGTTTGGAATATGTTCCCTTTGAGAATCAGGTGCTCAACATTAAAAGTTTATATTTATTTACTTATTTATGGCATTTTATCCCACATTAAACATGAATTAGATTGGAACCTGGAATCATTTAATTTTTTTTTCCTGGAGAGAGTAATGCATTGCGCCCCACCCACTGGCTATAGCCAGCTCTGCAATTTTGGGGGGCACAGAGGTGGATGGGGGGGCGCCGAGGTGGACCGGGGAGAGAGCCTGTTGTTAAAAATTTACCAGCACACCACTGGGTAGAGCGCTGCTGAGCCCGGTACTCGGACCAGATTAAGAGTCCAAGTATGGTCCATAGTTCCGGTATGTCGCAGAAATAAGAAAATTAAGTTGGGTCTAGGGAATAGGCCTTCTTAAACAAGGTGGTTTTCAGTGTCTTCCTGAAGCTGAGGTGGTTCTGAATTGATTTAACGGTTTTAGGTAATGCATTCCATAGTTTTGTACTTATATAAGAGAAGCTGGATGCATAAGTAGATTTGTATTTAAGACCATTGCATTTTGGATAATGTAAATTTAAATAAGTTCTGGATAAATCGGTACTATTTCTAGGTGGCAGATTTATTAGGTTCAGCATGTATTCAGGGACTTCGCCGTAAATGATCTTGTGTACCAGAGTGCAAACTTTAAAGGCAATGCGTTCCTTGGTGGGAAGCCAATGCAATTTTTCACAAAGGGGTTTGGCACTTTTAAATTTTGACTTCCCGGAAATCAATCTAGCTGCTGTATTCTGGGCAGTCTGAAGTTTCTTAGTTAGTAGTTCTGTACAACCTGCATAGATTCCGTTACAGTAATCTAGATGACTTAGAACCCATTGATTGTATTAGGTTGCAAAATACATCTCGTGGGAAAAAAGGTTTTATGCGTTTAAGTAAGTCTCCACATTGAATAAAACATTTTCTTTATAGTGGAGTTTACTTGGTTTTCAAGTGTCAGGTTTCGATCAATTATGACACCAAGTAGTTTTAGGCTATCCGAAATCGGGAGGGAGTGGTTTGGGATATTTAAGGTTGCAGGTTTATACTTATTATGTTGAGATGAAAGGATGAGGCAATGAGTCTTTTCAGTGTTAAGTTTCAGTTGGAATGAGTTTGCCCATGCGTCCATTGTGTTCAGGCCAATCTTGTAAACCGCTTTGAATGTAGTTGCAAAAACCACAGAAAGGAGGTATATCAAGTCCCATTCCATTTCCTTTTCCCTTCATAAACTGTGACTCCCTCAACAATGGAGAAACCTCTCCACCACCATCAGCCCTTTCAACAATACAGATTTTTCAGCCCCATTACATTTCAGGACACTCAGCTCCATCAGGTGCCTCCTCTGTCTCTGTGGAACAGTGGCGTAGCCACAGGTGGGCCTGGGCCCATCCACTTAGGGCTCAGGCCCACCCAACAGCAGCACATATTTAGTGCTAGCTAGTGGGGATCCCAAGCTTCGCCAGCTGAAGACCTCCCCTGATGGTGCTGAAAACACAGCAGTCTAACCTTCCTAAGCTGCTGATACTGGCCTCATCGCATTGGGGGGGGGGGGGGGAGGAGAACACTTGGTGCCCACCTACTTCTTGACTAGGCCCACCCAAAATCTGCTGTCTGGCTACGCCCCTGCTGTGGGAAGCTTACTTCAAAGTAGGGGAATGGACAGCGGAAGGAAGAGAGAGGATAATACCTTTTATCCCACCAGTACTGAATTCTTAAATGGTCCAGACCGACCGTAGTAAAGATGAGCTGGAAGAATTTTGTACTTACTTGTTACAGGTGTCTCTGATTCAGGATGATCCAAGAAGGGGAGATTTTCCTCTTGTTTAACACTCAGTGAGAATACAGATGTCACAATCGGAAGGCCTGTTATGACAAAACACGTCTAGATCTGATAATATTATATTAGGAAATAGATTTTAAGCCTGTAAGGTGTCCTTTTAATAAGGTGTGTTAATGGATTTAGCATGTGCATTTTATATCTATAGGCTTCTTAGCATTTAGCATAAGCTAATCATTAGCATGCATTAAATCAGTTAGCGTACCTTAGTAAAAGGACCTCTAAATGCTTGATGTCAGTGACTCATCTCCTGTGATCTGAAAACGCAAAGCCCTTTAAATCTAAAGCAGTTGCTTACTCTTGGTGGGGTCATTCAGGTCTTCTTTTCCCTCCAATTCACAGTGTTGTGCAAAATATTTCTCATTTTCTTTTTTAATCTTCAGCGTAACATCAGGATTAACAATTGAATAACCTGTCAAAAGAAAATAGGAAAATGATATTTAAATTGTATTGGTAGAATCCATGTGGAGGTTCTAGGCGTTTCCTCTTCTGATGGAGAAGTGTATGTTTGTCTATATATGGGGTTTGGGTATTTGTCTAAAAAGCTTGGAGAGAACAGGCAGCTACAGCCTGCCACTTAAGTTAGATTGAACCTTGGAGATTTGCTGGTACAGACATTTCTTTTCATGGCCCTCCTAGATGGAGGATTTGCAGATGTCGGGCTTTCGGTGACATCTGCTGCTATCAGAAGGGGGTTACACATTGTACAGTATAACTGACTAGCATGCAGCTGACATCTCATGCTCTTATACAGATCTTTTAGTTATCAGCAAGAAATCTGAGAAGTAAATCATCCTCCTGGTTTCTGTACCAAATTTTTGTTGTATAAAAATAGAAGACAGCCTCCAGCAGATCTTGTATGAAGCCTCTATCTTAAGGTCTTTCACTGGCTCCTGTTGGATATCGGATGGCATCAGAAGCTAGGCTCTAAATTTCAGATGCCCATGGTACCTGGAATCTGAGAATTTTCAACCACTGACTTCTAATGTGCCTGTGTGGTAGTTAGAGAAGACGTGGAGGGGCATAATCGAACGCGAACGCCCATCTCCATGGGCGTCTATCTCCGAGAACGGGTACATGAAGGGGCAGGACAGACCGTATTTTCGAAATAATGGATGTTTTTCAGCTGGGCGTTTGTTTTTTTAGCGATAATGGAAACTAAAAACACCCAGCTCAAAAACGTCCTAATCCGAGCCATTTGGTCGTGGGAGGGGCCAGGATTCGTAGTACACTGGCCCCCCTGATATGCCAGGACACCAACTGGGCACCCTAGAGGTCAGTGCGGTGGACTTCAGAAACAGCTCCCACATGCATAGCTCCCTTTCCACGGGTGCTGAGCACCCAACTCCCCTCCCCCAAAACCCACTACCCACAAATGTACAACACTACCATAGCTCTTAGGGGTGAAGGGGCACCTACATGGGGGTACAGTGGGTTTTGGAGACCTCCCATTTACCAGCACAAGTGTTACAGGTAGGGGGGGATGGGCCTGGGTCCACCTGGCTGAAGTGCACTGCGGTACCCACTAAAGTGCTCCAGGGACCTGCATACACGCAGGCCTCTAGGACTTCTTGCTGCTATATAACATTGGCACACCAGTTGACACCTGAAGACTAATCTCTCCGAAAACGTCCTTTATTGGAATAAGCATGCTTACTCACAGTTAACTGCAGATCAGAGGTTGTGCCCCACTGGCAAAGAGTCTCCCTGGTACTGAGATGAGCAGTATGTCAGAGCTGGCAGAATGGTGTACATTGCCCTCTTTCAGCCACATTCAAGGTAAGAACTAAGTTCTGTAACGTGGCTAACACGTGAAAGGGATCTAAAACTGTCTTACAAAAATGGCCACTACCTCATGGACTACCGGAAACAAAACAGGGCACACTCTGACCCAGTAAGCAGGGGGAAAAGCACCATGGGAGTAGAGCCTACCAACTACCAACATCGTGAGCATTTGCCACAAGCTAGTGGAATCACGGAGCCCAATACCCTACACCCACCACAATGCATTGCTGATGTGACTCTGCAGTGCGCATAACAGAAAAGGTGTCACACTCACCCGAGAGCCACATCAGAACCAGGGAAAGGCTGTCACAGGATAGAACACATTCTGCTGTCATGGAGGTGGGTACGGAATTTGAGGCTGGAAAAAAAGTTTTTAAAGTGGGTTTTTTTTGGTGGGAGGGGGTTAATGACCCCTGGGTTTGTCCGGGGAGGTCATCCCCAATTCCCTCCAGTGGTCATCTGGTCAGTTGGGGCACTTTTTTGGGACTTCGTGGAAAAAAAAGGGTCCAAAAAAGTGACCCCAAAATCGCGGTAAAAACGCCTTTTTATTTTCGATTATCAGCTAAAGACGCCCATCTCTCCTCGGCCGATAACCACAACCCAGTTCCGCCTTCACCACGCCTCCGACATTCCCCCGTCAACTTTACCCGTTTCCGTGACGGATTGCAGTTGGAAACGCCCAAAATTGGCTTTCGATTATACCGATTTGGGTGCCCATGGGAGAAAGACGCCCATCTCCTGATTTGGGTCGCAATATAGGCGTTTTTCTCTTTCGATTATAAGGTTTTGACTAATGATAACAGTTCTAAGAATTTAACAACTGCTTTCTAAATATAAGCAAAACAAATTTATTCAATTATTCAACTTTAAATCAAGTGCATAATACTAGTAACCATACTAACATTCACTCACTCACATTCACTCACTCTCTCATACTACTCTCTATACCAGTACACAAGGGTGCTTGCTGAAAAAGACATTAAACATGCATAATGACCTAAACTAATACAGGACATTAAATGACACTCCAGATTGAGGGTTTCGATTATAAGAAGGATATTTACCTCGTGATATGAGGATCCCATGAATCTCCTTGATGACCTTCTTGTAAAGCTCCTTCTGCCATTCTTCCAGAATGTTCCACTCCACTTCCAAGAAATAAGCAGCAACATCCTTGAATGTGACCAATGTCTGGAAGAACAAACTGGACACTCTCAGCCACAGTTTCATTGTGATTAACAGACCTTATCATAGCAGCTCTGTCAGTGAGATCAGCTCTCCAGTACATTATAATATGAAGAGAGCTCTGTTCCCTTAAATCTCCAGCATTTTGGACAAATTTTCTTAGAGAAACACTGGGAATTTAGCAGCTGGAAAGGAAAAAGAGGCGGCAGCAGCTGAAGACGTGGGAGGGAAAGATGCAAGTGAGTTAGAGTCGGAAGGCAGAAAAGTGGAGAGTGCTCGGGTCAACATGTGTGTTGCTATCAACAGGCTGTAATGTTTTTAGAAAGTACAGAGATGGCAGAGAAGAGGAAACTACTAGTTCAGTATGTGAAAAATAATATCAAAGTGACTGAAATATTGGTGATGCTGAGGGCCAACCTATACACATCTGAGTCAAATTGAAGAACTGGACAGACTTCTGGCTGAAGACACACAAAAGGTGGGAATGAAAAGGGGGAGCACTGTTGAGGGACTTTAACCTGCCAGAAGTACATTACAATATCCTTTATGTAGGTTAGAAAACCCCACAGTACTTTCATATGCATTAATGAAGCTGGGAACATCACAGATTCCTGGTTGCATAAATGCACCAATGGTAGACCCTGATCCTGAACCTTCTATCTATTAATGAGACCTGGCACCAGGGGTGTAGCCAGACATCGGCGGGAGGGGGGTCCAGAGCCCGAGGTGTGGGGGGGCACAATTTATCCCGCCTCCCCAAGCCGACGACCCTCCCCCGTCACCGCCAGGTACCTTTGCTGGCGGGGGTCTCCAACCCCCGCCCACCGAAGTCTTCTTCAGTGCCTGTCGACTCCAGCGCCTTCGCTGATGATCTGTTTCTAACTCCTGACATCCTGCGTGCACGTACTGTATGTAGCCCCATGCAGGACGTCAGGAGTCAGAAACAGATCATCAGCAAAGGCGCCGGAGTCGACCGGCGCTGAAGAAGACTTAGGCTGGCGGGGGTTGGGGACCCCCGCCAGCAAAGGTACCTGGTGGCGGTGGCAGGGGAGGGGGGGTCAAAAGTAGAGGGGGCCAGGGCTTAATCTGTGGGGGCCCATGCCCCCCTGGCCCCACCTAGCTACGCTTCTGCCTGGCACTGGAAAAATAACAGAGGCAGCTCTCCTTTCCTCCTCCTATGCCATAACAGGTCTTTGTAAGCCACATTGAGCCTGCAAACAGGTGGGAAAACGTGGGATAAAAATGCAATAAATAAATAAATCCCTGGGACTGGACCCCCCCCCCCCCCCAGGGCAAGTACTGCAATCTACCTCCAACATGTTAAATTCTACCAACAACTAGTTAATGCTCCACTCCAAAATAGTCAAACAAAGAAAGGGGATAGGACTTGATATACTGCCTTTCTGTGGTTACAATCAAAGCAGTTTACATATTATATACAGGCACTTATTTTGTCACAGTTAAGTGACTTGTCCAGAGTCACAGCTCCCCAGGATCAAAGTCTGCTGCACTAACCACTAGGCTAGAAGAACTGTACAGGGCAACCGAGAACAGTTTCTTGCCTGATCAGAAACCAGAGCAGACATGTCCCTGCGAATTCTGCAGTCTAGTAGCGCTTTAGAAATGATAAGTAGTAGTAAAGTAGCAGCTGCTGGGATGGATTCCGGCTGGAGATTTCCCTGTTTCTGGAAAAATGAGCAAAACAGGAGGGGGCTGGGCTGATTCCTGAGTATCTGAAATAAAGTCCCTCTTCTCCCCCTCTGCAGAAAGGAGACTGGGTCTGGCAGGGCTTTTCAGCTGCATGCACCCGTTTTTCTGCTTCTTATTCTGAATTTCTGTGGAAGAGAAAGCAGCAGAGATAGCAGAGCATGCGCAAAGTTCTTCAACCCTCCCCTTCTGGGTGAGGTCATCCTGGAATATCCCACCTCCTTAAGGTGGTTCTCTAGAGACAGTGTAGCATGTTCCATGCAAGGAGAACTAATTTAGTCCTGTTGCATCTATACTAGAGATTTCTTTTAACCTTTTTCATCTCAGGATACACTGACAAGGCGCTAAAATTGTCAAGGATATATGTTCTCTCCACCCCTTTCTTGCCCTGCCTTGCCCCCATGAGTTGTTCCCCCCCCCCCCTTTAACACACTTAACTTAAAAAACACTAGTCTATAATATACTCAAAAAAGATATAGTGGAATTAGAAAAGGAACAGAGAAGGGCACGAAAATGATAAAGGGGATAGGGCGACTTCCCTATGAGGAAAGGCTAAAGTGGCTAGGGCTCTTCAGCTTGGAGAAAAGGCGGCTGAGGGGAGATATAATAGAGGTCTATTAAATAATCAGTGGAGTTCAACGGGTAGATGTGAAGCGTCTGTTTACTCTTTCCAAAAATACTAGGACTAGGGGGCATGTGATGAAACTAGAATGTAGTAAATTTAAAACAAATCAGAGAAAATGTTTCTTCACTCAACGTGTAATTAAACTCTGGAATTCGCTGCCAGAGAATGTGGTAAAGGCGATTAGCTTAGCGGAGTTTTAAAAAGGTTTGGACGGCTTCCTAAAGGAAAAGTCCATAGACCATTAATAAATGGACTTGGGGAAAATCCACTATTCTTTGCCAGAGAATGTGGTAGAGGCGGTTAGCGTAGCGGAGTTTAAAAAAAGGTTTGGATGGCTTCCTACAGGAAAAGTTCATAGACCATTATTAAATGGACTTGGGGAAAATCCACTATTTCTGGGATAAGCAGTATAGAATGTTTTGTACTTTTTTGTGATCTTGTCAGGTATTTCTGACTTGGATTGGCCACTGTTGAAAACAGGAAGCAGGGCTTGAGGGACCTTTGGTCTTTCCCAGTATGGCAATACCTATGTATTTATGTATTTGATAAAGGCAAGATAAATATTTAAGAGCTCCTAAGAAATGAGAAAAAAAAACAGAAAGAAAAATCCAGCAGGCAAATGCAGGAGAAAAACACTTCAGTAACAGCTTTGAGTGACACTTCAGTTACCTTGACACCGAGAAAATAAAAACTATTTTTGGAGTTCCCCGACGCTGGTACTCTGTGCATATGTGAAAACTGAGCGTAGGTGGCTGAAGAAGCATCTGCTGACTGCCAAGCTGTGCA
Organism: Microcaecilia unicolor; assembly: GCF_901765095.1. Lineage (NCBI taxonomy): Eukaryota > Metazoa > Chordata > Amphibia > Gymnophiona > Siphonopidae > Microcaecilia > Microcaecilia unicolor. The sequence continues at coordinate 346,704,237 of NC_044033.1, read as the reverse complement.
TAGGAACTCCTGGGCACCTTCGGGGATAGCTTCGGCTAGTGAGGCTTGGAGATCCCTTCCATCCACCACAGCCACTGAGAGTCCCATGGCACACCTGCAGACCAGTCACGGCACACTAGTTGACAATTGCTGATCTATAACATTGTAGTTCTTGTGACTTGAATCTAGCTGATAACTCTGGAACTCACAACAATTCTGTCTGCTGTAAAGGGAAGGAGACCCAAGAGATATTTTGCCTGACTACAATGGACAGAGAACTACCGGCTTATTTAAAAAGTGATCTTGAAAAATAAGTTTTTATTCTTTAGTCCTTATTTACACTGCTTGCATTTTTGTCTTGTGCTGTGTATGCTTTGAAGTTTGTGGATCTCTTCAAATAACGGTGATTTGGGAAAAAGGGGGGAGAAGCAGAAGACTGTAGCTCATTACCGGGCTTATTTTCGAAAGGGAAAGACGCCCGTCTTTCGACACAAATTGGAAGATGGGCATCCTTCTCACAGGGTTGTCCAAATCGGTATAATCAAAAGCCGATTTTGGATGTCCCCAACTGCTTTCCGTCACAAGGACGGCCAAAGTTCACGGGGGCATGTCAGAGGCCTGATGAACACTTGCCTTTACCTGGTCGTGTTTTTCTTATGATGAAGCCACAAAAAGTTGCCCAAAATGATCAGATGACCAACAGAGGGAATTGGGGATGACCTCCCCTTACTCCCCCAGTGGTCACTAACCCCCTCCCACCCTCAAAAAACAACTTTCAAAATATTGATTGCCAGCCTCTATGCCAGCCTCAGATGTCATACTCAGGTTCATCACAGCAGTATGCAGGTCTCTGGAGCAGTTTTAGTGGGTGCAGTGCATTTCAGGCAGGCTAACCCAGCCCCATCCCCCCCTACCTGTTATGTTTGTGGAGAAAACAGGGAGCCCTCCAAAACCCACCACAAACCCACTGTACCCAGATCTAGGTGCCCCCTTAACCCATAAGGGCTATGGTAGTGGTGTACAGTTGTGGGTAGTGAGATTTGGGGTGGGCTTGGGGGGCTCAGCTCACACAGTAAGGGAGCTATGTATCTGGGAGAAATTTCTGAAGTCCACTGCAGTGCCCCCTAGGGTGCCTGGTTGGTGTTCTGGCATGTCAGGGGGACTAGTGGACTACAAATGCTGGCTCCTCCCACAACCAAATGGCTTGGATTTGGTCGTTTCTGAGATGTGCGTTCTTATTTTCCATTATCGACGAAAATCAGAAACAACCAAATCTAGGGATGACCACATTTGATGATTTGGACGTCCCTGACCGTACTATCGAAACAAATGGTGGACGGCCATCTTGTTTTGAAAATACGGGTTTCCCCGGCCCTGGATCAGGACATTCTGCAAGGACGTCCTCATGCGCTTTGATTGACTCAGAGACTTCCAGGTCTCTCAGCTGAGTGAAGCACGGCCAAAAAGGACGTTTTTATTATTTGGGTGTGAATAATGGCCAAAATGGAAGGCTATTTTTGTGATGGACGCATTCAACTGCACTCTCCGATATCAGCTGATCAGGTGAGCGGCTGCATCTTCGGGCGGCACACAGGCTTTGCTGCTCTGCGCATGCTCGACCAGCCGATTGGCCGACTGTTTTACGATGGAATAGAGAATGCAAGTGAGCTACAACGAGTAGCTCATTTGCATTCCCTTTCCTTGATGCATAGCCGTTCCCTACCGATTCGCTATGGAATTCGGTAGGGAACGGCTCTAACCACAACTTTAGTGCATCTTGCCCTGAGTGTATAAAAAACAGCAGTGCAGGAAAGAGAAACAGTGCTGTGAAATATATATTACAAGAAAAGAACATTATAAGGAAAAAGTATAGGCGATTTAGCTCAATGTGTGGATGTCCAGAATGTAAGCAGTACGTGTAAAGCAAAACGAGACCACCAATGACTCCAAGAGGGGGCCTGGCACCAGCAAGCTTGCTTCTCCCAGGTCTGTCTTTGCTGCTCCTGCATGTGTGCAGGACCCCGGATGATTGCATTAAATGTTCTGAATGTGATAAATGCTTTAAAAACGTCTAAGTCTTAAGAATGTCCAAGTTCAACACACCCCTGGCACACCCCCTTGATATTTAGACACGCTTCTGACTGACTTCAGAGAAAAATGATTTGGACATTTTTGTGAGAAAACGTCCAAATGCAGACTTATGCCAATTTTTGGACATTTATCTCTTTTGAAAATGAGCCTGGTAGTGACTCACATGAGAGACAAACCCTTTAAATGTTCTGGATGTGATAAATGCTTTAAAAGTAAAGGTGAGCTGAAACTGCATAAGATGACTCACATAGAAGACAAGCCATTTAAATGTTCTGAATGTGATAAATGCTTTAAAAGGAAAATTGAGCTGCAACGGCATAAGGTGACTCACACAGGAGAAAAACCCTTTCAATGTTCTGAATGTGATAAACATTTCAGAAGTAAAGCCCATCTGCAATTGCATAAAATGACTCACTCAAGAAACAAATCATTTAAATTAGAGGTCTGCACGGGAACGGGGTTTGCGGGAATCCCGCGGAACCCGCGGGAATCCCGCGGGTTTCCCCCCCTGGCCAGCGGGAGTGCCGCGGGGACGGAACGAGACATGCGGGAGTCCCGTGGGGATGGAAGGCATTCTTACGGGAATCCCGTGGGGACGCTCGTCATGCACATACCTTTTTTTTTGAGCGTTGGAGCGAGCGTCCATTAGGAAACAGCAGTTTCTCTGTCTCCTAGCAACAGTCGCTACAAATACTGAAAGGATTGAGAACACACAGACCCTATCTCCGCAGCTAACTTCAAGGGCTATGAGGGAATACAAAAAGACTGGCTGCAGGCTATTAAAGAGTTAATTACCTTGCCACACTGACAATAGCAACAAACTGTCCCAGGTGGTCTGATTAAAGTATGCAAACTTCCTGTGCAAGTTTGCATTCCCTCCAGCCACGCACTTGAAACTTTCATCTGCTGCGAGAAACTGTGAGCAACTACCGTATTTAAAGCTGTTCCTGTCCAGAGCTCAGAACATTTTTTTCCCTTTACCCCTCAGCACCCCCCCCCCCCCCCCCCCCCCCCCCCGCATACCTGGGCAGTACATTTCATTCTGAATCACAGCTGGTTTGTGGTCACTCCTTGGTGAAAAAGAAAATACAGTACTCGTTTCTCTTCATCATTTTTGAGGTTTGCTGCTCAAGCTTAGCTCTTACTGATTAGAGGTGCAGTGCAGGGGAACATGTCTTCATTGCTGGTCAGATGTCGTACAGCTCTCTTTACTGGTGTCTGTAGTTCCATGGAAAACAACTTCTTGCTGCAGCCCAGAAAGTCTGCCTTGACGAACCCCTGGAGCTCACCTCTGCTCAGGATCACGACCATGGCGCACATAGCTCGTTGCAAAATCGCAGCGGTGATCCATTTAAGCTACAGGGGCGGTTGCCCCTTCCTTGGCTGTCACTGCCACCTCTGAATCCTGTGCTTTAGGCTCACACTCACAGCCGCATGGCTAAAGAATACCACACACGTAAGCAAAGCTCGTCCGTACCTTCGCGAGCCCGCTACTAGCACACTGTAAACCTGGTAGAGCAGGAGCAGCAGCAGAAGACTCAAATTTCAAAGCATGGCTACACGAAGATTATTTCAAACAAAGCATGCCGTGGTTACACTTTACTTTCTGTGCTGCTGGTTGGCCCCTTCTTCTTTTAGTGGGCGGAGACACCAAGCTCTCCTCCAATGAGGCGCCACTCAGAGTCAGAGAGCAGGAGAATGAAAGTTTCTCGTCTTATTATTAGTTTTTTGCCAGCCAGTTGGACTTGTTAATGATGTCATACTGCTGAGAACAGCAGGCTCCAACCAGGTCCGTGCTACCAGTAAATAAAGGCAGACTCTGACCATGCTTTATCAGACTCGTCATTACTCATCTTGGAGGAGGAGGAAGCAGTGCTGTAGGAGGACAGGAGAGGAGGACAGCGACAGCAGCAGCAGCAGCAGCAGCAGCAGCAGCAGCACCACCACCACCACCACCACCACCACCAAAAGGAGCACTGCAGGAGGAGGACTTCTCTCAGAGGCAGCAGGAGTTCAGCAGCTGTGGTACTGTGACCACCAGAGAGCCAGACCAGAAGAGAAGGGGCAGTGAGTACTACTAGTGACATCCACAGAAAAGAACTGCATAGAGGTAAGCTCAGCTGACTACTTTTATTTTGTATATGTATATAGGCAGTTTATTTCTCTCATGGTGGGAACTGGCTGTTTGTGTGCTGTTTTACTGCAGCTAAAGCATTAGCATGCCCACTTGTTTCTTTTGTTGAGGGCATTGTGCTGTTTGGGTGACCAATAATTCTCTCTATCTTAGTGTGGAAAAAACTTCAGTTTCTTTTATGCAGTGGCATAGGAAGGGGGGGCGGGAGGGGCGGTCCACCCCGGGTGCACCCGGGTGCACGGCAGGTTACTTCCTGTTCCGGGGCAGAGAGAGCAGGGAACCAGCGGGGCCGACGCAGCTCCGAGTGACGTGCACTCGGGGCGGATCGGCCCTCCTGCAGGTAACAATGTGGTCCGGGGGGTGCGCCGCAGAGGGGGGGGGTCGCGCCGTGCTGCACTGGGGGGGGGGGGGTGCGCAGCAGCAACCCGCCCTGGGTGCCGTTAGCCCTCGCTACAGCACTGCTTTTATGTATTTATTGCCCTTTTTCAAAAATTCAGTATATTAATGAGTGAAGAGCCCAAGCCATTTCAGCCTTTCTTCACAGGGAAGTTGCTTGTCCCATCCCCTTTATCATTTTCGTCAACCTTCTCTGGACCTTTTCTAATTCCACTATATCTTTTTTGAGATTCGGTGACCAGAATTGCACACAGTATTCAAGTATTCATGGAGCAGTACAAAGGTTTTTTTTGTGTCAAAAATGTTGGGCTACTTTCTGGAATGAATCGGGCTAGAACATGTTTCGCCATATGGCAACACTGGCCCTCAGATCATGGAAAAAGAAAAGGGTGGCCCAATCCCTCCACCATGGTCTTTCATGATGGCATTTTGTTTAGTACAGTAGTAAATACATTTTTCATTTTTATTTCTTCTGTCGTATCGTTTTATAGAGGCTGCCACTCGGTAGGTATGGTAACGGAAAAGAAAGCCGACATTCAAAAACTTATTGATTCAAACAGCGACCGTGTTTCATATACAAAAAATAAGGGTAAGAGTGGAGTATGGAATTTCTTTAAATCGGTATTGATCGATGCCAAAGAAGTGCCTTTTGTGCTTTGTTCGAGATGCAAGACAGTTCTCTCTTGGAGATCACGTGATGGCACCAATGGCTTATGGGCTCACAAGGACTACTGTGCAAACCGTATGCCAGCAACAAAGATTACAGCTATACCAGGCTTTTTTCTATCAAGTAATACCAACAAAGTACCTGCAAGCATCAAATCTGAAGTGGCAGACAGTATGGTCACCATGTGTGCAACAGATGTGAGGCCTTTTTCTATTGTTGAAGGAGACGGATTCAGGAATTTAGCATCAAAGCTCATCTCCATTGGTGCTAAATATGGGAACGTTGACCTGGACCAAGTCTTGCCCTGTGGGTCAACTGTGTCTCGTCATCTTGATGGTGTTGTTGAGAAAGAGAAGACCACACTCATCGACAAGCTAACTTTGGTGCCACATTTTGGTGTGACAACTGACCTCTGGACACACAAACAAAGCAACCATAGCTACATAACTGTGACTGTACAGTATATTGATAACTGGCAAACTGAATCGTTTATCTTGGCTACTCGATTACTGGATGAAAATCATACCTCAGAAAATATAAAACTGACAGTGAAGTCAATTCTGGACGAGTTTTGTGTTCAACGTCAAGACAATGTGTTCACTACAGACAATGCCAATAATATGAAGGCTGCCTTTCGAGAAAACATGTGGCTTGGATGTTCATGTCATAATCTAAATCTTGTTTTGTCACATGGACTACAACAGCAGACAAGTTCGAATGGCACTGGTTTGCCACCTGAGGTTGCCCAACTTATTGACACTTCGAAAGAACTAGTGACATTGGCAAAAAGAACAAAAATTAACAATCAGCTAGTAACAACACTTAAACAATGTGTAGTAACACGATGGAACAGTATCCTGTTAACACTGAAATCAGTGGCAACAAATTTTTCAGAACTCCATACTCTGAGTGCCGAGCCAGGTTTTAATAGAAATTTGTTTCGTCTCCTGGCTCATATCAATGAAGACTTATTGGCTGATGTCATTCAAGTTTTGGAACCAGTTGAAGTGGCCACAAAATGCCTCTCTACTGACAAAAGCCCTTCATTGCATCTGGTGTTACCTACCAAAATAAAGCTTCAAAAACATTTCACTGAAAAGTCTTCTGACAGTACCATCATCTCGCAACTAAAAAAACATCTACTTAACATGCTGAATAAATACTTCACAATTCATCATTTGCATTGTACCGCTGCTTTGCTGGATCCACGTTTTAAAAACAACTTTGCAACATTAGCACCAATTGAATATGCACAGGCACTGTCCAGCTTGAAAGAGATGATAGATAGACTGCCAGCAGAAGACATTTCACTTCCAGATGACTCTGTCTTGCAGCAACCCAATAAAAAGATGAAACTAGAGGAACATTTCTTGGAAGACCTCTATTCTTCTTCATCTTCAAATATATCTGAGGTATGTATATATGTTCTTTTGTTAGCTATTTCAATATGTTCTATTTGTAATGACAATACTACTGTCATTGCAAAATATGCCTTCACACAATCACATTCAAAACGATACCATCTGCTTTTTCACAGATGGATGCATACATGACTACCACTGACGGAATTACTGATGACATCTTGTCTTACTGGAAGTCAAAAACAACTAAGTGGAGAAATCTTTCTAGAGTTGCCAGACGAGTCCTTGGAGTGCCTGCTGCCAGCACATCATCCGAACGGTCATTTTCATCAGCTGGGCGTGTTCTTGAGGATAGACGATCACAGCTAGGACCACACACTGTTGATGGACTTCTGTTTCTGAATGGACTAAAGAAATAACTGCCAAATATTCCTGACTGGTTTGGGTCCTCTTACTTGGACGATGTTTGCATTTTGTATTTTCATTAAAACTCAATAAAGACTAATTAAAATTCAGAAATACATACTTCCTTTTTTTTATGGGGACGGGCGGGGTTGGAGGAGATCACGCACGGGGACGGGCGGGGACGGAGGAGATTACTCACGGGGACGGGTGGGGACGGGTTAGATTCTGGCGGGGATGAGCGGGGACGGGTTTGATTCTGGCGGGGACGGGCGGGGATGGGTCGCATTTCTGTCCCCGTGCAACTCTCTAATTTAAATGTTCTGATTGTGATAAATGTTTTATACACATAGATGAGGTGCAAAAGTATAAAGTGACTCACAGGGGAGACACATTTTTTAAATGTTCTGAATGTGATATTGTTCAAAAGGAAAAGTGAACTGCAACTGCATAAGGTGACTCATACAGGAGAGAAACCCTTTAATTGTTCTGAATGTGATAAATGATTTAAAAGTAAAGGTGAGCAGAAACTGCATAAGGTAACTAACACCGAAGACAGGCCATTTAAATGTTCTGAATGTGATAAATGTTTCAAAGGGAAAGGTGGGTTGCAACAGCATAAAGTGACTCACACAGGAGGCAAACTATTTAAATGTTCTGAATGTGACAAATGTTTCAGAAGCAAAGCTGAGCTGCAAAACAATGAACTGACTAACAGAGGCTGTCAGAAAAGTGAGTATCACCAGAACGGCATTGACTGTAGAGGTGTTGGTCCCAAGCGATTACTTGGTGAATTGTGTGGAGAGAGAGAAGATCCTCAAGTACCAAGAAATGCTGTCCGAGACTAAGAAAACGTTGCAGAAAAATATGGATATATTTTCTATTGTTTTGGGTACCACAGGCTTGATTTAAAAAAAACTCTTCTAAGTACATCTGGATAAGCTGCCTATGTATATTACATCTTATTAACTCCAGAAAGAAGTTCTCTTTGGCACAATGCAAGTACTACAGTGAGTGTTAGCAGTAAATTTGAGAGACTGAGATCATCCTCCACATTCCTTGCCTTAGGAGTGAAGTTCATTATTGTCTTGGGATGCACAAAAATAACTCATTTGGAGAATTTGCAGACTATGGACTTTTCCTCCAGGAACTTGTCCAAACCTTTTGTAAATCCAGATATGCTAACCGCTGTTACTACGTCCTCCATCAAAGAGTTTCAGAGCTTAACTATTTGTTGAGTGAAAAAAAATATTTCCTCCTTTTTGTTATAATAAATGCCAATAGAATATATGATTATATAGACTCCAATAACATCTTGGAAATAGCGCAGAAGGGCAATAAGAGAGAAGCACATGGAACAAAAGATCAGTTAATGTTGAATAAAGCCATCTTGGCCAGTGCTAAGATAAGCAGAAATCTTAGTATAGCATGGATTTACTATAAGAAAGCCTTTGATACTGAACCACATTCTTGGATAATAAATTGCTTAAGGAGAAACATTTGAATATTTGATACCACGGTCTGGTTTCAGGACCTTGTGAAGAGTACGAGGACATGGAGTGGGAAATGGCCAGGGAAGGGGAGAGAAGGGCTCCTTCAGGGTGGCCTGAGTCCGTCCGTAGGGGTGGTCGCCGTAGATTCCGGTCCCCAAGGATCCAGCATGATAGGAAAAGCAGTTGGTCATCTTCCTCAGAGGAAATAGTGAGAGCCAAAGACTACAATTCCCAGCAGCCCCTGAGGGAGACACAGAGTAGAGCCAGGGACTACAATTCCCAGCAGCCCCTGAGGGAGACACAGAGAAGAGCAAGAAAGAATTATTCACACTACCAGTCCCAGAGGGCTAATGGGAAGGAGGAGACTTTGAGTAAGTTCAATCAGAGGAATTAAGAGCAGCTGGGAGGGGGCATGGTAGAAGAACCCATGGATTGGCAATCAGGGGATGGTGGGAAGAAAGAGAGAGAGAGAGAGAGAGAGAGAGGAGAGCCTGGAAGAGGAGCCCATGGATATCTCAGTTCTTGCCAAAGTTAAAGGTAGAGAGTTAAGAGGGCAGATGGCAGCCTGGTTCTCTGGCTTGATGCAGGGGGCAGAAGGTGGCTGCATCAGAGGAGGAATTAAGCAAGGAATGTTTCAACCTGGGTCAAGTGGGAGGTTGTCAGGAGTTGGTGCTGACAGTGAAAGGGTGGGACCCTTACATTCCCCTGGACCGGTAATAGGTGGACAGGGGGAGAAAAGGTTGAAGTGGAAAAGTGAACTGTTTAAATTGGGGTTTGTGCTGCAACACTGACTCTCTCCCTAATCAGGAAAGTTGAAGGAACCTGAGAGAAAAAAAAAAGGGGGGGGGGGGAAAGAGTCTGATAAGACCTTGATATTTGTTTTACAATTATAACAAACCTATATCACATTAGACTGAACTTCATGATGTCAGTTTTCAGACAGCTGTATGTGGGTAAAATTAACCAACATACACACAGAACAAAAGCCTCCGCAGACTGAAGACACACAGGAAACAGTGAAGGTGACTCAAATAATGCACAGACGATGCTCCGAAAATTCTAAAAGTTTATTGTCCAACAACCAAGACTTGACATGGCCATGTGACTATTTGCTGTCTGTGATGAGAAGTGAATTTTAAATAGCTCACTAGTGAATTCCCTTGCAATCAGCAGTACTCGGTTAGGCTGACATTTGCGATAGATAACTCCTGAGGCAAGCCAGAAAGTCCGAAACATGGCCAGGTCGAGTCTTGGTTGTTGGACAATAAAGTTTTAGAATCTTTGGAGCATCGTCTGTGCATTATTTGAGTCACCTTCACTGTTTCCTGTGGGTAAAATTAACCAAACAACTTTGTCCAGTTAACCTTATCCGAATATTCAGCCCAAATATGTTCAGGCTGAATACCCCAACTAAAGTTAACCACACCTCTCTACTTAAGTTAACCGAACAAATTTATTTGTTTAACTTTATGTCTGCAGTCTGGCCGAGCACAGTTACCTGTTAACTTTGGCTGCCCAATGCTGAATATCAGTGCTGACTGGCCAGTGTTGAAATGGGCCTCAGGAATGCCCCCAACTCCGTCCCGTTTAGTTCTGGTAAACGTTAGTGGAGGTAGAATTTTAACTGTGAAGTGTGCCAGACACACCCTTTCAATATTGACAACTTTGTCTCAATCACGTATTCATAGTCTACATGTGTCACCTTTCCAGAGAACTTATGAACACCTTTTGGACATGCCGATCACTCGAGAACAGATGAATCACTATCGTGTTCAGGTTGAAACTGCTCGCAGTGAACTTGCTGCTCTACATGTCAAGTTTGAATGTGCTCAGGCAGAGGTAAGAATATACAGAAAAGGCTGGCCTAGCCTGCCCAGAGAGCTATGCGACTACTGGCACCAAGGTCCCGATGCTCAAGCTAACAGAGCTTTCAACGTTTCATTGACTAGTTTTAGTCAGTTTACCGTGCATGTGATTGTGTGTCTAATGCAGAAAAGGTTTCTGCACGGCATTTTACCGTTCATGGAAAAAGCAACTGATGATTCTATGAAACAAGCTCATTAGTATTAAAATGTGATTCCTTCCCATGCTCAGAAAAACGGCATACAACCCCCACCCCTAATGACTAAAACCTATCAACAGCTCTGAACAGGCTTTAGGGTGAGTGGGCACAGTTACAGAAGAGTCCCTGGGGGTAGATGGAGGAATGGGGGCAGTTGATCTTTGCTTAATCTCAGGGGTCCCCTGCCGATCTCTAGTTCCTGATGCGGGAGGTTGCGGGTACCGGACAGCTGTAACTCTGTGTGCAGCTCTGCAGTTTTTGCAATTTGTTTCTGGAGTCGTCTCCAGTATTATGTTTTTTTTTTAAACATTTTTTACTTGTATATTTTTACATTTTTGCTGTCTGGTTTACTTTCTGTTCATGGTTTCCACTTTGGAAACCACAGCCGTTCCCTTTTGACTGGGCATGCATACAACAGCTGTGCATACCGCACAGCTTTTGTGGGCATGCTCCTGAATGTTCCTCCCCATTTAACTTCCAATGCTCAGCACTAACAGTGTGCATATAGGGTTGCCATGTGGCAACCTGGAACTACCACTGGCCCAACACGGCCGTCGGCGGTAGTTCTGCCTCCAGCACTCGCCATTGGCGCTGCTGGATTAAAAAAAAAAATACCGCCGGTGGTTACCCGGCAGCAATTGGGCAGTGCTGCATGCTGCCCGGTTACCTCCAGGGTAGTGTGGGAGCCATTACTGCCACCTCAATGGGTGACAGTAAGTTCTCCTCCCCCGCATGGCAATGCAGTAAGTTCAAGCGTACTGAATGACCATGTGTTTTGTTTTTTTTTACCTGCTGTGGTAAAAGTGGTATGTGGTAAAAACAGCTGCCGCCGCTATCGCAGGGCCTTTTTACAGCAGCTTGGTAAAAGGGCACCATAATTTACATATCGATAGTGTTGAACATTGTGCGGTAAGTTTGATTTGGTGCACAGGCTGGTGTTTTCTGGTGCTGTTCCCTAAAGCGTTGGAGTTCTGAGCATCTGGGCCTCAATGCCTGGACAACGTCTGGTAGTCGCTGATCAACTGGGTATTCAGCGCCAGTACCTGAGTGTGGACCAGTCCTGAATATTCGGTTGCAAATCAGCCTGTGGCAGTCAGCATTTACAAAAATGTTGACAGCTGTGGTCTGAATATTGGCTCCACTGTTTTTAGAGGACCATACGAGGAGTAGCTTAATGTCTAGTCCAGTGGGCGAGAACCAGGGTAGGGTTAGCAATCTGCCCGTTTGTCCAGATTTCTGGACAAATGAGCAGGCTGGTGGGCGGGCATAGGACGGCCCGCCCCCCAGCCTACCTTTTTGCCCAGAAATCCGGACAAACGGGCAGATTGCTAGCCTCCCCTCCCCTTACTTACTAGTGCCCTGGTGGTCTAGTGACCTCTTCCGCCTTTGGGACAGGAAAGAGCCCCCTCTTTCCTGCCCGGAGCGCTGCCCTGCATGCATCCTTCCTTTTGCTGATCCTCGGAGCCGATTCAAAATGGCCGCCAAGAGTTGAAGTGACCTCGCGAGACTTCAACTCTTGGCAGCCATTTTGACTCGGCGCTGAGGATCAGCAACAGGAAGGATGCATGCAGGGCAGCGCTCCGGGAAGGAAAGAGGGGGCTCTTTCCTGCCCCGTAGAGGTCACTAGACCACCAGGGCAGTAGTGAGGGGGGGCGACGGGGTATGTGACAGGGGGTGGAGCGAGGGTGTGACAGGGGGCGGGGTGTGAAAGGGGGCGAGACTGGGTGTGGTGGGGGCAGGGCATGCATCCTCCTTTTGGGGGGGACAAAATATGGTAACCCTAAACCGTTCCTTGTGACCCTGGGCAAGTCACTTAACCCTCCATTACCCCAGGTCTAAAACTTAGGGGCCCTTTTATAAACCATGTTAGGAAGTGGGCTTAGCACATCTTAACACGGGACTTACCTACAGGCTAGGCTCATTTCTAATGCAGCTGAATTTTAGGCATATTTCCATTTTTTTTCAGGTTGTGTACTATTTAGGAGGCGATAAGTGCTCCTGCTTTAAGTCCACTTTATCCAGTTCACTCGCGCTACCTGGATTATGCTTCCATGCTCATTCCCTGCTCATGCCATGACCCTCCCCAAAAAATATTAAAACAAAATAGTGCATGATTAGTGTGTGCTAAGAGGCCTTTTCTCCAAGAGCGCATTAGCGCTTAACATGGTTTAATAAAGGGCCCCTTAAATTGTGAGCTCACTAAGGACAGAAAGTATATAATATGTAAACCACTTTGGTTGTATATCAAGAATCTAATAAATATACCTTATTGTGCCATTCTATGTACAGGCCTTCTGACATCAGCATGTCACATGAGATGTGTGACCATTTACAGCTTAGTGCTACAGATTCTGCATTTGTCTGTTTTACCATTGTTTCTGTGCTGGCTGTAACCCTTTTTGTCTGCAATCCACTGTCCTATGCTGCAGTTATCAATCTCTCATCTCTAGGTTTAAGTTCTCCCCTCCTTAGCTATTCGGGTGTCACATTTTGATCTGCTTATTTTTGAATTAACTCTATGCATTTCCTACTCTATTTTAGCCTTAACCAGTGGTGTTCCTTGGTCAGCTGCCACCCGGGGCGCATAGCCATTGTGCACCCTCCCCGCCCCCCCCCCCCCCGGCGCATCTCCTTCAAACCCTCTCCCCGGGTGCATTGTTCTTACCTCTTGGGGGTGCTGGGAGCTGACAGCTGCGTGGCTACTTCCTGAATCCCTCTGCAGCGTGCACCCGGGGTGGATTGCCCCCATCGCCCTGCCCTCGGTATGCCACTGGCCTTAGCCTTGTGATTTTTTTCATCTTGCTGTGCTAATTCTTTTGCTTGCTTCTCCTCTTGTGCTGATAAATTTTCACTCATTCCTTCTGCCCATCAGAATGCTTGTATAAATTTAAGGATGGAGACTGACTGTGGCCACTTGCTTTCAGTACTTCAGCATTTTTTGATTATTTGGGCCTGTTGATGCTGGTAAGTATGCCTGAAGGCTTGTGATGGTTATTTGGTATGCTTGATCAATTTTTATAAGACCATACTGCTTTCATCTATTGGTATGTATATTTTCAGCCACACTGGTTCTTATTTAGTACACGATGGCAGATAAAAGGCCCACACGGTCCATTCAGTCTGTCCAACAGTCGCATTCATTATCAATTCGTGATTAAACCAACAGTCCAGTAGTATTACTGACAACATTTTACTCGCTATGTACCACTTAAAATGTCTTCCCCTCCACTACTGACATGCACATCACTTGCACTCATACGATGTGAATGTGAACATGGTATAAAGTCATTACATGATGTGATATTCGCAAGTGAGCCTTTTCCAGAGTAGCCCCCACACTCTGGAATGCACGCCCTGAAAGGTTCCGCTTAACACTAGACTATCTCTACTTCAGGAAGCAGGTGAAAGCTTGGTTCTTCAACCAAGCCTTTAATGGAAGAAGTAACTAACTTGTTAGTCTCACTCATACACACAAGGAGTGACACTGGCTGCACATAATGCAGCAGGACATGTTTATCCACTCCTACCCTAGCTGAGATAATATTTAACCATCTCTCTGACCCCATGTGCATTTCTCTTTAAATTGTTCACCTTATTTTCTAACTCCTCTTACCTATCTATATGCTCCATCTTTGCTTATATACCCTACACTGTCAATTAAAATGTTCGGTTACGCATTGTGTTGACATTGTAAGTAGTATACTATTCAGCTTATTTTCGAAGGAGATCGCCGGCCATCTTCCGACACAAATCGGGAGATGGCCGACGATCTCCTGAACCCGGCCAAATCGGTATAACCAAAAGCCAATTTTGACCAGCGCCAACTGCTTTCTGGCCAAACTTCAAGGGTGTGTGTCGGTAGGGTAGCAAATGCGGGACGGGGGCGTGCTCACGAGATGGCCGGTTTCGCTCGATAATGGAAAAAAGAAAGCCGGCCCTGACGAGCATTTCATTGGCTTCACGTGGTCCCTTTTTTTTCAGGACCAAGCTTTAAAAAGGTGCCCCAAATGACCACTGGAGGGAATCGGGGATGACCTCCCCTTACTCCCCCAGTGGTCACCAACCCCTTCTCACCCCCCCAAAAAAAAAAAATTTGCCAGCCTCTATGCCAGCCTGAAATGTCATACCCAGCTCCCTGACAGCAGTATGCAGGTCCCTGGAGCAGTATTTAGTGGGTGCAGTGCACTTCAGGCAGGTGGACCCAGGCCCATTCCCCTACCTGTTACACTTGTGGTAAATGTTAAGCCCTCTAAAACCCCCCAAAACCCACTGTACCCACATGTAGGTGCCCCCTTCATCCCTAAGGGCTATGGTAGTGGGGAGTGGGTTTTGGGGGGTTTTAGAGGGCTTAACATTTACCACAAGTTTAACAGGTAGGTGGGGGGATGAACCCATCTACCTTATATATACTGAAGAGAAAACGACATTGACCCAGAATCTATCGCCCACCTTACCCTCCTCTCTCTATCACCTGTCTCTACCTACCTACCCATCCATTTACTACCCATCCATCCTTCTATTATGTTATACTTGTATAATTTCCTACTTTACATACAAAATTCTGTGTTACCTATTACTACGTAAGCCGCATTGAGCCTGCTTTTAGTGGGAAAGTGCGGGATACAAATATAATAAATAAATATTGGGGGGGGGGGGGGGGCCCTCAGCACCCAAGGTAAGGGAGCTATGCACCTGGGAGCTATTTTTGAAGTCCACTGCATTGCCCCCTAGGGTGCCCGGTTGGTGTCCTGGCATGTCAGGGGGACCAGTGCACTACAAATGCTGGCTACTCCCACGACCAAATGCCTTGGATTTGGCTGGGTGAGATTGCCGGCATTAGTTTCCATTATCGGCGAAAACCGATGCCGGCCATCTCTGACATTTGGCCGGCCCCGACCGTATTATCGAAACAAAAGAAGACTGGCCATCTTTTTCGATAATATGGTTTGGGACTGCTCTTTGTGGTGCTGGCCAAATAGATGGCCGGCACCGTTCGATTATGCCCCTCCATGCCATACTTTGTATTGTTGTTTGAATATTTTTACTGCTGTAATTGTCTATTGCTTGTGTTTGATCTATTCTTACTGTACATCGCCTTGAGTAAATTCCCTCAATACTAATAAATACTAATAAATAATAAAATATGTATACTTAATCCTAATCCACCATTCCCATTTTTGGAACTCAAAACTATAGAAGTCTGTCTGGCATTGGCCCTATTTCCCCACTGCTGGAGTTGCCATCAGCACCACTCCAGTCCATCCTGATCTGTTTTGCCCTATATGGGACATAAACTGTAGAAATCCATCTGGTATTGTCCTTTTCTTTTCTGTTGGAGTGGCCATCTAAGTATCACTCCTGCCCTTTATAAATGAGCTCATAGCTGTTAATGTGTTAAGTTTGATGTATGAAGTATTACAGGTGAACCAGTGGGCCTGAAAGTTATTTTTTCTTGTTCTTACATTCAATTTTGAAGACAGTTATTGGGGATTCCCTTACACAGCTGTAAAGGGAGCTAAAGATGAAGGCATCTAAAGAAAGGTAAAAGCAAAGGAGATTATTGATTTTAAAAATGTTGCTGTTTCCAACCAGGTTTAAAAACCGCACAATTAAAATGATTTTTATTTTTTAAATATCTGGTTCAGCTGTAAATTCCAGTACGTATTTACAGATAATACTCATTGCATCTCATAGTTGATGGACTGTTGGAAGCTTTCCATTTTCTAAGGCCAACTTTCAAAAATTGGGTATTGAATTTAGAGGTTGTTTTAGGTATGCCTCTTCCTGGTTTCATAATGTGCTGATTTTTCTACTTTTATGTTATAGCTCCTTGATCTACGGACTCGGCTGAACTCCAGAGAAGTTTCCCTCCAAGAGCTGAAGAATGAAGTGGAGAGCTATAAAGAGAATAATGCAAGACAGTCCTCCCTGATCAGCTCTTTACGAGGCAGGGTGCAGGAGATGGATGAAGAATCGGGTCTGCTTGTTACCTCCAAGACTCGAGCAGAGATAGCAGCACAGGCTGTACTCCAAGAGAATCAGGAGATGAAGGAGAAGATCCAGGAACAAGAGGCCAGGTTGAAGTAAGAGACTGTATTAGATGGTTTTTGACTGCAGTATTTGAAATGTCAGGGTAATGTTGTGTCTATTTAACCTTATTAGAACAGGTTATTCCTGTCATCATGCAGATGAATCCAGAGACAAGTGGGTTGTGATCATCTATCAGCAGCTAAAGATAGAGGGCAATACTGAAGTGGAGGAGTGGCCTAATGGTTAGGGTGGTGGACTTTGGTCCTGAGGAACTGAGTTCAATTCCCACTTCAGGCACAGGCAGCTCCTTGTTAATCTGGGCAAGTCACTTAACCCTCCATTGCCACATTGAGCCTGCCATGAGTGGGAAAACATGGGGTACAAATGTAACAAAAAAAAAACCTCTGATATAGGATGATAAACAGCCTGGTCAGACAATATTTTCCTCTATCTCAGCATGCTGATAGATGGTTTCTGCAGCTGCTCCTGGAAGTGACTCCTGTCCTAGTTTGCTACTTCAGTCGAGCCTGGGGGTGCTTAGGTTCGCTGGTGCCTATTTGAGGGTACATGTGGTGAGGCCATGTCCTTCCTCCCTCCCTCCCTCCTCTTGCCACTGATTTTTTTTTCCCCTCCTCACAGCTTCAACAACAACAAAAAAGAAGGGAAAATTTGGGAGCTTATATGTTCAGATCACACTGTTTTAGTGTGAACGGTTGTGTGCTTAGAGGGGGTTGAGTGGTGCTTCCAAAACCCAGCAGTTATCCCTAGTGTGAGTATAGAGCTGCATTTGGGGGAGTACACTTTTAAAATTTATTACCTTCAGGTTTTATTTGCAGCTTCTCTTCACTTCTCTTCTTCTTTGGTGGAGGATTGTGCGGCAGCTCCTGCAGTTTGCCGGGCTCTAGAGTGTCGTTTGGCATCAGGTGCTGAGTGTTTGTGCTGCTCTTCTCTCTCGGTAATGGTGGACTCAGTTGCTTCTTCAGTGGGACTTGGTGCAGTGCTGTCTTCACACAGCTCTCTGTGAGACTTCAGCGTCTGCAGCCATGTTGGATTCCCATGAGACAGAAGCTTCCTTCTTGCTGGGTCCTCTTTCTGAAGCAGCCTTAGGGTCTCTCCTTCTTGCTTCCTCTGCTGCACTGGGGACTCAGGAGCCCTTCTTTCCTGAGTTTGTGTTCCTCCTGCACCAAGCATATCTCCTTAAGTGTTCTTAGGTGGGGAGTGCTCTCTGTTCTGCTTCAGGTGCCTCCCAAGATGTATCCTACCAAGCAGAGGTGTTTGGACTCCATCTCAGAGGTGGTAACCATTTCTCCCACTTCTCCGGGTCCCTTGAAGTGTGGGGGAGGAGGATCTTCTGTTGCTTCTCTGCTGAACCTTACTGCCTGAAGGGCTGGAGGAAGGAGAGCTAGCTCTGGGTGAAGCTGATGATCCCATAGCTGTCTGGATGCTCCATAGAGAGGGACTTCCAGCATTTA
Organism: Microcaecilia unicolor; assembly: GCF_901765095.1. NCBI lineage: Eukaryota > Metazoa > Chordata > Amphibia > Gymnophiona > Siphonopidae > Microcaecilia > Microcaecilia unicolor. The sequence goes on along the minus strand of NC_044033.1, from coordinate 346,686,150 downwards.
TAACTAAAGCCTTGGAGGTTTTTAACATTTGTTCTCTACCCTCTCTGTCTTCTTTGGCAGTTAATCCCATGATGGTTAGCACTAAGAACCTTCTAGGGTCTTCCCAGTTCATGAGGTGATGCAGGAACTAATTTCAGTCCAGTGGTCCACTCCTGATGCAGGTCTTAGGGTTTCCAGGCCATGGCTGACCTTTATTCTATTTCCTGAGAAACTGGAGAAGTTGCAGCTCCCCAGAGTGGATTGCTTGGTGGCGGCTGTTACCAAGAAGACCATCTTTCCAGTGGGAGTATCACCCTGAAGGATGTCCAAGATAGGAATCTTCTCTGAAATTGTCTTTTGAGATTTCTACCCTTTCCCTGCAGGCAACTATATACAGCTCCTATGCGGCCTGGGCCTCCTTGTTTTGGGTTCAGAGGCTTGTGGACTTCCTGGCAAACTCAGATTCCCAGGTTCTTGGGGAGTTTCCATCTACTGAGACAGATAGGCCTATTTGGCTGACTCATATGATTTGATCAGGGCCTCTGCTAAGCAAATGACGTTGGCAGTGACAGTCCGGCATTTGTTTTGGCTTCTCCACTGAGCTGCGGACGCTGTATCCAAGCAGCACCTCATGAAGCTACCCTTTCAAGGCAAGCTATTGTTTAAGGAGGATCTGGAGAAGTTGGTTTCAGGGTAAACAATCATGCCTTTGGCTTAAGGACTCCAGGAGGTACAAGCCAGGGTGTCTGGCTCCTCAGAGAATGAGATATCAACCATGCCTCTCCTTTCGCTCGGACAAAAGCAGCTCTGCTCAGCCTACCAGATCTTCTCCAGCCTCCCACTCTTTACAAAGACCGGTTGCCGGTCCACTCTTCCCACTTGCTAATCAGGGGATCGTCTTGCGGACTTTTACAAAGAGTGGACCAAGATTACATCGGACCAATGGCTCCTTGACACTGTTAGAGAATAGTACAGATTAGAGTTTTCCTCTCCCATCGCAAATTTTTTCTGGGAGTCCCCGTGTAAGTCTTTGCTAAAGCAGCGGGCCATGCTTCCACTCTGTAGGCCTTGCAGGAGTTAGGGGCCATTGTGCAGCGGATTTTGCCTCTCTGCATTTTCTCGACATCCGTTGGGCCCAGAGGCAACACCTGGAGGTTACTAATGAATTTAACCATTTGGATCATCTCTTCATCTTGTTTGGAGGTCAGAAAAAGGGCGAGTCGGCCTCGAAGGCTATTTCATCTGCATATGTCTTTCTTGGGAAACAGCTTCTGCCTCTTCTGTGAGTGCATTAGATTAGGGCCTTTTCTACCTTGTGGAGAAATCCTGTGCCTTCTCTCTAGATGAGATTTGTAGATCTGCCATGTGGTCGTTGCTGCACACCTTTTCCATTCATTACGGGCTTGATGTTGCAGCTAGGTTGGAGGCATCATTTGGAGCTTCAGTGCTGTCAGCTGGCGCTTCTGGGACCCTCTCTTACTGATCATTGCTTTGCTATATCACACGTCTCTGGATTCACACTTAAATTATAGGTGTGAATTCAGGAGAGCTCCTCCCTTGGAAAGAAAGCCATGGGATGCTTTCTTGGAGGAAGGAGGATGGTAGGCTAAGGTCTGTGGTTAATGTATGGATTGCTGGGAGCTCCTCATTACTAACTAGCCATCATACTTTCAGTTGATTAGACCAGGGCCTTTAAATATGCAAGGTGCACAGCTGTTAAAAAGGTGCCTTAGTGCATCTATTCTTTTGACTAAGCAACTAATCCAAATTTTAGCATTCAAACTAAAATTTTTTGGCATGGCCTTTAGAGATTGTGTCTACTATGCTTCTGGCACTCATGCAAGATTATGCTTTTCGCCAATGGAAAGTCCATATCCAGACAGCTGTATTTGAATTGGGAATATTGTAACTAGTTAGCTTGGGAGACAGTAGGATTGTTTATTGAAGGAAATGTGTCTAAAAGACAGCCAAAAGCAGTCAGACTGTCAGCATAGATCTAGGTGAGGCACATCTTCAGTTCTTATTAGTCTGCTCTTTCCAAATAGTTTAAAAAAAAACCAGAGGTACCCTGAAAGTATATGAGCCAGCTATTGACCTGAACCTGTGAACTACTTCAGTGAAAACCTCTTAGGTAAAAACTGAAACAGGAAACTTAGAAACAGAGGAGTCAGCAGACAGGCCATTTGTGCCTGCCTATTGCAATGTAGTGGCACCCTGCCCTCTGGAATCAATCCATCAGCATAATAGAGTTGTTTTCCATAGAAATCATGTATTGGTTTCAGCTCCTCTCAGTACAAATATAGATCAATGCAGGAAAATTGGGAGTCTACTGTGTTAAACCTAAAGAAAAGCATAATGATATCTGATTTTTGTAAGGACTTCACAGACCCTTTTCTCTTTTATTTTGTCTGTAAATTATAGGCATGTATTTAATCTGTTTCATATTCTTTGAAGGATAGTAGGTACCTATTTTCCTTTATAGAATAAGTGTCACATAGGTGTCCTGTTATAGAATTGCCTTCCTTCTGAATAGGTTGTGTGACTGGCCTGGTTCTGCTTGTCAAGCCTTTTAAGACTTGTTAACTGTAAAGTCTCAATATCTTGAAGTATAACCTTGGCACACCAGAACACATCTGAAGTCTCTTTATGTTCTGAAGGTTTTTTTTATTGAATAAATACAGATAATTTACTCAGTCAGATGTTCAGAAGTGTGGCCCCAGGGCACAGAGACTTCGTAATTCTGAGAGCTGTATCAGTGGTTGGATGTAAAAATCTGAAGAGGCAGCTTTATTGCAGAGGTGAGAAATAGTTGAACAGGTAGAAGTAGCTCAGAGCTGGGTGACTGGAGAGTGCAACATCTCATTAGGAAGACATATTCAAGGTAAAAAACCAAGTTTGTTCCAAGGAGTGAAGCAGGACAAGTGCTGTCTGAAGCAAGATGGAGAATGCCTCATGGCGAGAGAGAGGGAGAGGCTAAGAAGGGCTCACACAGGACCAGGGAGGAGGGGGTAAAAAGACCAATGGGAACAGAGCCTGCCATCAGGTAGCAAGGGTGTTCCTAGAGGACAGCCTTCGATTGGAGGGAAAGGTCATACCTGGCTGACCTCTCAGGACAGAGATAGTAAGAATGATCAGGAAATAATAGCAGGTAGACAAAGGAGCCAAGCTTGGCTGAAAAAGTGAAGAGGTCTGGGCTGGTGGCACAAACCAATAGTAACAGTTCTTATACAGACAGGCAAGTGTGGCTGCATTGCCTGTGAACTGCATTGCTCACGTATCTTTGCAGTGGGAACTGCAGCAATGAAGATCCTTAGAAGTGAGTATGACAGTAAAGGCATTAAACACATTTTAGGGTCACATTATAAACTAGTGCAAGGCTGTCAGAGAACAGAACACTGCTCATGCTCCTCCCTCACACTATCTGCATAATGCAAAGGCAATGTACAAAGTTATTCAGAGATAATATTCAGATCAGGGGCAGAATGAGGGATCCGGGCCTCTGGGCAATGAGGATCATGCTCCCCCCCCCCCAAGTGCCACATCTCTCCTTCTCTCCCTCCATCCCCCCTGATCCAACATCTCTCTTCCCCCTCCCCAGATCCAACATCATTTTCCCCTTCCCCAGATCCAACATCTTTCTTCCCCTCTCTCCCCCCCCCCCCCCCATGCAACATCTCTCATTCTTGTTCTTTCTCCCTCCCCCAGGTGAGCCATCTGTGCCTCATCCTCCACCTGGATGTACCATGTCTGCTCCCTCCCTCTACAGCTCCACCATCTCTGCCCCTCCCCCACAACCAGGTCCAATATCTTTGTTTCCCTACCTTCCCCAGGTCCATCATCTCTCTCCCTTCCGAGGCCAACATCTCCCCTTCTCTCCTCTGTCCCCAGGTTCAGCTCTCTCCCCCTCCATGTTGACCTCAAAAATTCCTTTCTCCATACAAGGCCCCAGCATAGGCTGTCTGCCACTGACCGGAACCTTCTCTCTGCTGTGGCCGACCCTTAAGCAGGAACTTACATCAGAAAGGGGCAGGCTGCAGCAGAGAAAAGGTTCTGGTCACTGGCAGACAGCCTATGCTGGGACCCTGTACAGAGAAATGAACTTTTGAGGTAAATGTGTGGGGTGGGGGTGGGGGGACAGACAGGGGAAATGCCAGAGTGGGAGTGCCGGTGAGAGAGAGGGGGAGTGCCAGACCCGGGGACGGAGGGGAGAGAGAATTCGGTCATGTGGGGAGGAGGTACTCAGCCTCCCAACTGCTCTGTGCCCTCAGGCACTGTCCGGTTGCCCAAATGGTCAGTCCACCCCTGATCCAGATAGTGCCATGGAATATCCCACTTAGCAGCATTTATCCAGATAGCAAGTGCTGTTATCCAAATAAGTGCTTTTGAATACTGATACCTATATTTTGAAATGTATTTTAAAACAAAATGTTTTTTAAGGTGTGTGGGCAGCATAGGTTACCATGAAAACACATGAGTCATGGAGTGCTTGGTTCCCTGAGCATCCACAAGGTGTGTATTTGAAAACAGGACTCTAAGTTCAAGGAATATTTATCCTAACACATGTCATTTGCTTAATTAGTAAATACGTAACTCAGTGGGAAGAGAGCAAAAGTCAAGCATCCAGGCACAGCAGGAACTATAGTGAATTTCTGGCACAGCTTGCTGACTGCATGGAGGTGGACACCAGAAGTAAAGAGAAACCACAGGACATCCTCTTTTCAAAGGTATTAAAATTAGAGAGTGTGTGTGTATAGATAGATAGATAGATAGATAGATAGATAAAATGAATTAAAATTAATGTGTGTGTGTGTGTCTCTGTGTATTACTGGCACTGAATATCCAGGTATTTGGATGACATCAAAATTTGCAATAGGATCACTGTTCCCTCCAATTGCATTACTGCCAGCAGGGGTGATGCTTCAAAATTGTCTTTTCAATCACTAGGGACAAGAAGGTTCCCTGGAGTCCAGCAGAATTTGCCTGTCCTTCACTATTGGAAATAGTGAAACAGCACTCCCCATTGGCAGGACTGTAGGTGGAGGCCTCCTGCTCAGCTAGAGGGAACATTAGCAAGACACCCCTGAGCGTGTAGATAGCATACAGAGGATCTTGCAAAGCTTGAAGAGTAGTCTAGAATTTGGCAGCTAAGATTTAATGCTAAAAAAATGCAAGGTCATGAATCTGGGCTGCAAAAACCCAAGAGGTCGGTATGGTATAAGTGGTGAAGTACTTTTGTGCATGAAAGAGGAGTAGAACTTGGGTGTGATTGTATGTGATGATCTTAAGGTGGCTAAACAGGTAGAAAAGGTGACGGTGAAAGCTAGAAGGGTGCTTGAGTGCATAGGGAGAGGAACGATCAGTAGGACAAAAAGGTGATAGTACTTTACTTTATTGGATTTATACCCCACATAAGTCTGAGTCGAGGACTCAGTTCTGTGTGGCTTACATTAAATTAATCAGATATTCAAATACAGGATGGGGAAATATTAGTTATACAAGTACAGAATAGGGATGTGAGAAGAGGGATCAAGAGAGATAAATGAACGAGTTAGCATAACGAGTTAGCATATCTAGGGTGGGGTGTGCAGTAGCATGATCTGGTTATGACTTTTCAAGATGTCAACAATGATAGCTCAAAAGCTAATCCTCATGGAGTGATTACAAATAAAGCACCTACTTTGCAGCAATGGCGCAGCTACATGAATAGATTATATGAGATTCGAGAGGAGAGTGGTAGACCACAGGCAAGATTCATGTTACACTGAGAGAGAATTCTATCAAATATGGACTCCATTTTGGCAGACACTACCCCCTGGGGGCAGAGACCAAATTCTTAATATGTGACCGGATAGACTTGTTTGATTAAACTGATCACGGGGTTGTAAAAGGGAAAAAAAAGGGGGGGGGGAAGAGAGGGGAGGAATAAAAAGGGGGGGGGGGGTTAGAACAGACCGGGGTTATGGGGTGGAGGGGTAGAGTGGTGGGGTAGTTGTTGAACTGAGGAGATGGAAATAGAGGAGGTTGAGGACAATTGAAGTGGTTCAACAGTTCATCTTCTATTAGATAGTGAGAAGAACAGCAAAGACACTCAGTATTTGGGAGAGTGATTTAGCTAGGAACAATCGTAGGAGGAGTTAAAGAAATGCTACTGTCATGTATAAATGCTTGTTTAAAGTTGTGACTTCTATTAATAAACAAATTCTAAAATAAAATGACTTTTCAAGATGTCTATCGCTTGATGCTAAGTTACATCTATCAGCAGGAGTTTCTTTTATAGAAATGTTTTAGCTTTTTGCAAAAGCTGTTATAGTTGATGTCATGATGTGTGTCCTTGGGCAATGTGTTCCACCATCTGGCCGCGTTGAATGGGAAGTTTGCGATGTGGGCTGATCTGTAGGCCACCCTTTTATAGCTGGGAAAGGTGTATGATAAGGAAGTCTCTCAACGTCTTGAGGGTTGGTTGTGATAGTTCTACTAGTGATGTCATGTAGCTTGGTGCGGTGCAGTGTACAACCTGGTAGATGAAAGAGCATATTTTGAAGATCACTCTTGCTCTTATTGGTAGCCAGTGTAGATGTTGCATTAGTGGTGTTGAATGTTCGTATCTGGATGCTCCGCAGATCAAGCATGCAGAGGTATTTTGTGCTGTTTGTAGTTTTTTGAGTATGTATGTATGTATTCTCTGCATTCCGCATAGACCACATTGCAGTAGTCTATCTGGGACAGAACAAAGCTTTGGACTAGAATGCAAAAGGTAGTTTTGAAAAATATGCTCTTAGTCGTTTTTGATGTTAAGGCTGATACTTGCTGTTCTAGTGTTAGATGTTGGTCGATCAGTATTCTTAGCACTTTGAAGTTAGTCTCTAGAGTGTATTCCGTTGATCGATATGAATTATGTTGCTTGTTGTTGGTTTGTGAGGGCTGGTTATCACCATGAGTTTCATTTTATCTCTGAGTTTCAGCTTGAAAGTTGTGGCCTAGGTTTCCATCAATTCAAGTGCCCATTTGATAACTCTTAGTGCAGCCATGATGTCATCAGCAAAGGGGATTCATATGGTTACATCGTCCACGTAGATGTATGTTTTAAAGCGTTCACTTCTAGCTTATAACCCAAGGGGGCCATAGAATATTAAATAATGATGGAGAGATGGGGGAGCCTTGTGGTACTCCACAATCTGGAATCCATTCTGCTGACAGGTAACCTGGCATTTTCACTTTGTAGGATCTGCAGCTCAGGAATCCTTCAAACCAGAAGAGAACCTTGCCTCTTATTCCTATGTTGTCTAGCAAGTTTAACAACAACCCATGGAGGGGCATTTTCAACCGTGGACTCCCATCTCTAAGGGCGCCCATCTCCGAGGACAGCGCCAACCGTATTTTCGAAAAAGATGGCCGGCCATCTTTTTTTTTTCGATAATACAGTTGCGGCTGGCCAAATCTCGACATAAATGTTGAGATCGCTGGGTTTGAGATGGCTGGCTTCGGTTTTCGCCCATAATGGAAACCGAAGCCGGCCATCTCAAAAACAAACAAATCCAAGGCATTTGGTTGTGGGAGTAGCCAGGATTCGTAGTGCACTGGTCCCCCTCGCATGCCAGGGCACCAACCGGGCACCCTAGGGGGCACTACAGTGGACTTCGCAAATTGGTCTCAGGTGCATAGCTCCCTTACCTTGGGTGCTGAGCCCCCCCAACACCTCCCAAAACCCACTCCCCACAACTATACACAACTACCATAACCCTAAGGGGTGAAGGGGGGCACCTACATGTGGGTACAGTGGGTTTCGGGTGGGTTTTGAAGGGCTCCCATTTCCACCACAAGTGTAACAGGTAAGGGGGGGGATGGGCCTGGGTCCGCCTGCCTGAAGTCCACTGCATCCACTAAAACTGCTTCAGGGACCTGTATACTGCTGTGATGGACCTGAGTATGACATTTGAGGCTGGCATAGAGGCTGGCAAAAAAAGTTTTTAAAGTTGTTTTTTTGAGGGTGGGAGGGAGTTAGTGACCACTGGGGGAGTCAGGGGAAGTGATCCCCGATTCCCTCCGGTGGTCATCTGGTCAGTTCAGGCACTTTTTTGGGACTTGGACCTGAAAAAAAAGGGACCAAATAAAGTGGACCAAATTCTTGCCAGGGACGCCCTTCTTTTTTCCATTATCGACCGAGGGCGCACATCTCTTAATCACGCCCCTGTCCCCGCCTTCACTACCCTTCCGGCACGCCCCCGGGAACCTTGGCTGTCCCGGCGACGAAATCAGTTGGGGACGTCCAAATCGGCTTTCGATTATGGCGATTTGGCTGGCTTAGGAGATGGTCGGCCATCTCCCGATTTGTGTCAGAAGATGGCCAGCGATCTCCTTTGAAAATAAGCTGGCTAGTCTTTTCTTTGTTTAGTTTCAACCTAAATGACCGTACCCAATTATCAACTGCCTGTAACAGTGCAACATAATTGATTCATGAGAAGAATTACCTGGCATACAAGCTATTAATACTATGATGTCTGCATATATATAAAATTGCAACTGAAGCAAATCTAAACAGTCTGCTAATGGTTTCATTAAAACATTAAACAATGAAGGTGAAAGGGGGAACCCCTGAGGCACTACACACATTGCATCCCAATGGTCAGAAAATTCACCCTGCATCTTTACGCTATATGATCTGAATAGAAACCAAGACAATACAAAGCTTAGAATCACCAATGAATTTAAGAGAGACAAAAAATGGCATGATCCACCAGGTGAAAAGCACTGTCAAATTGAACAATAATAGAACTTTGACCTAGTTTCAGTAGTTTCTGACCAGATGCTGCAGCCCTAATGAAAACTTGACTGAGCTCCATGTAAAAGTTGAAACTTATCCAAGAAAGAGTTCAGCTTTTCAGTCACCCACCCTCCATCACCTTGATAAACAAAGGGATGGGTGCCACTGCTTACTTGCTTGTCTTCTCTTCTGCTAGCTCCGTTCTGCTGCACAGGTCCTTCTTCCTGCCGCGTCCAAACAGGAAGTACTTTACCCAGGAGGCGGGACACAGCAGGAAGAAAGACCTGTGGCAGGAAGAGCAGAGTTAACGTGATAACTGTGCTCTGTGGCACACAGGAGCAGGAGAGCCATGCTAGTGCCAGGCCCTGGGAAATTTTGCTCCCCGCCCCCCCCCCCCCCGCCCCATCCCCCTCTTTGCAGACCAGCCTTTGTAAACCATTTAACTGACTTCCTGGCAAGTTTACATTTAATTGCTAATGGAGCTAACTCATTCAATATCTTAGCAGTAATTGAATCCCAATAGTCAAGTGATATATTCTCCTCAATAATGTCATCAGACAGTGGCGTTCCTAGCCTGGCTGACACCCGGGGCGGATCGCCGTTGCGAGCCCCCCGGGTGCATTTTTACCTGCTGGGGGGGGGGGGTGCCGCACGCCTGTTAGCTCCGAGTCCGCTCGTTCCCTCCCTGCTGCTCCCTCTGCCCCGGAACCCCCCCCCCCCAGCAGCGTGCACCCGGGGCGGACCACCCCCCCGCCCCCCCTTGGTACGCCACTGTCATCAGATAAAAACATATCTACTCTATCCCAGAAATTCATGGAGTCAACCTTACCCCTTACAGAGACCAAGCGCTTATTATAAATAGGAGCAGTTTTTCCTTGATCTTGCCAATATAAAACTAAATCAAACAAAAAATGGTTTGATCGGGGAACATGAGCACATGTAGTTCTGTTGGTTATTTCTTGACAGTACATAATATTTTAGTTTTATTTATTTTCAGGTCAGTAAGCTGCGTGAAGAAAATTTAGCACTGAAAGGCAGGATTGTCAGTCTTGAAGAGACCATAAATGTCCATGAGATGGAATCGAAAGCTAGCAGAGAAACCATTATGAGACTGGTGTCTGAAGTGAACAGGGAGCAGAAAAAGCTAGCAACCTACACAGAAGAAATGGAAACCCTTCGTAAGGTATATTGCACAGTGATTGGTGTGAGAGTTTAGAATGGGGTGTAGGTTTTGAATGTGGTTTCTTTGTTTCCAGCAAGCAGTTCATTGAAGGAATAGCAAGTAGCTGATACAGTAGTTTTACTCAGTAGTTTTGCAAAGGATGTCTAATGCACATCACAGCTGATATAATGGGCTGTCATGAAGGATTGCTAAAACCAGCGCATTTTTTCTAGCAAAAAAGGTGCCGGTCCTCAAATGCCAGGCCACCCTTCAGGGGTGGAGTGATCACTGAGGGACCCACCTCACAATAGCCAGGCCCCTTGCAACTAGTCACAGAATCTTTGACAAGGCACAGTGGCGTTCCTAGGCTAGCTGACACCCGGGGTGGATCGCCGAAGCAGCCCCCCCCGGGTGCAGCGCGACCCCCCCCCCCCCGGTGAAATTACACCCCCCCCCCCCTTGGGTGCATTTTTACCTGCTGGGGGGGGGGGGGTGCCGAGCGCCTGTCGGCTCTGAGTCCGCTCGTTCCCTGCTGCTCCCTCTGCCCCGGAACAAGAAGTAACATGTTTCGCGCAGAGGGAGCAGCAGGTGCGCGGCACCCCCCCAGCGGCGTGCACCCGGGGCGGACCGCCCCCACCTCCCCCCCCCTTCGTACGCCACTGACAAGGCAGAATTTGCATGTAGAGCCTGAGCTCTTTCATTAAAACATGGGGTCCATGGGTCAATTTTAGCAGACAATGGAAAAGGTGCCGGTACCTCAGTATCCCCAAGTACCCCCTCAAAAAAAGCCCTGGCTAAAACTAACCATTTAAGGGGTGAATTCTATATATGACGCCTAAAAAATCAGTGCCGAAAAAAACCCGCTTAAGCTTAATTGCAACAGTGTTAGCTGGATTATCTAAATGAGCTAGATTCAGTAAATGGTGCTCAAATATCGTCACCAAAAAATTTGGCGCTCAATGCTATTCTATAATGAGCACCCATTATAGAATAGCATTGAGTACCGATTTCAGCACCCAGATTTGGTCACCAGGACTTACGCCTGCTGAAACCAGGTGTAATTCCCAATACCCAATTTTCTGTAACACTGCGTGCAAATGTTAGGAACGCCTCTGACCTGCCCAGTCACCTCCCATAGCCAAGCCCACTTACGGGTTGTGCGCTATAGGATTTGGGCACCTATTGTTATAGAATAGCATGGAGCAAGATGTGTGCGCAAATTCAAATTGGTGCCAATTAGCACCCAATTATTGGCACTATTGGCTCATTAGTCGGGTGTACATCTTGGATTGGTGCCCAAATAGCGCATAATTTGGGATGTTATATATAGAATCCAGGGGAAGGTGTATTTTCTAGGACTACAGCCCTTTTGCTCTTATTATTTACTGTTCTCATTTTTTTTCTTTGATCTGCTTTCAGTGGAATATAAATGTTCTGAATAGATTAGAATATTGACCATTTAACCCTATTCTCTGTTTTCTATCATTTAACCAGTTCTTAATCCACAATAGGACATTACCTCCTATCCTATGAGTTTCTAATTTCCTCAGGAGTCATTTATGAGGTACTTTGTCAAATGCCTTTTGAAAATCCAGATACACAATATCAACCGGTTCACCTTTATCCACATGTTTATTCGTTCCTTCAAAGAAATGCAGCTGATATGGTTTGATTTTTGTTAATTATTTTATGCATGTTTTACTGTAACCTGCCTAGAGTGGGAGGATAGTGTGGGCTATAACTATTTAAGTAAACAAATAAATGATCAGTGGATGATATGGTTCAATATTAAGATAGGCGTGTAGAAGGTTCATTCAAAAGTGAAGGTTTTAGACTTCCAAAAAACTGGGGAAATATCTCAAGGACTTGTTAGCTGGATGGTAACTTCTGAGGGAAGTGAAAGGGTAATGGGCAAAACCGAAAGGAGCTATTTTTAAGGGCCACAACCCTTTTGTTAGGAAAATACATAAAAGGAAAAGGAGACCACTTTTGGTTCTTAAAAGAAGTAGTTCCAAGTAGTTGGAAAAAGTAAGGATAAAATGGTTATGTCTTCAGAAACTACAAGAGATCTCAGAAAGAGGGTGAGAGGCAACAATATCAGGAAAGCTAACAGAACGGGTAAAGCAGTCAGGAAAGCAAAGGTGTAAATGCAAGAAAAAATAGCCAATATGGTAAAAAAAAGGGAGGGGGGTGTTGGAAGGGAGGAGAGAGTGAAACAAGGCACAGAACACAAAGAGATTGACACTATATGACACTAAATAACACCAAGGGGCCCTTTTTCTAAGCTGCATTAAGAAGCTAATGTGGGTTTTACTGTGCAGTAGACAGTAAAGCAGGTCTGCACTACTGTCTTTCATGGTAAAAAAAGCAGCCATTAGAGTAAAAATCCCGCATTAGCTGCCTAACTGGGAGTGGGCAGATGGGCATGACATGGGCAGCTAGTATTTGAGTCTGTACCACGTTCTAGCTGTCACAATTGCTAACAGCACAGCCAAACTTACCACCTCAAAAAAAAAAGGCAGTAAGTGAAGCTCTGTCTCCTAGTGTTAGTCTTGCCTCAAAGTGGTAGCATCTATACTGGATACACAGGAGTGAAAGATCAAGTCCTAAGTATGTGGGTATGTACCAAGGGAGATATTTAAATATAACATAGAAACAAAGTGAAAATGTGAGGAACCCTGGTACAGTGCAGAAGGGGTGTGAATGTGAAGACAGAGTGAGATGATAGAAGGAAGTGAAAGAGCAATAACATCTAAGTGGTAATTTGTAAACAGAATGCACAGGAGCAAAGAAAAAGGTCACAACAGAGTGAGCAAGGGCTGAAGAAGGTGTGCGAACAGAAGTAAAGACAGCATGGTGAAGTAAAAATGTCAGGAGTGGTGAAACAGTGCAGGAGATTAATATGTAGATAAGAGCAGTGGATACTGCAGAGAAAGTAATCCCTGAGAGGAATGAGAGTAACAGCAGGAGAAAATGGCAAGTGAGTTGTGCAAAAGAGGACATTTAAATGTGAAAGAGCAGTAAAGACTGAGCAGTACAGTAGAAATATCAGGAGCCGTATAGCAGTGCAGGTGAATGATGATATTTTTAATCACATTTTTTTGGGGGGTGGGTGGGAGGGGGTTAGTGACCACTGGGGGAGTAAGGGTAGGTCATTCCTGGTTTCCTCCATTGGTCATCTGGTTATTTAGGGCACCTTTTTGTGCCTTATTCGTAATAAAATAGTCAATAAACACCAGAATATTTATCTTGAAGGGAGCTCACAGTATAACCATTAAGTAAACGCTCTGCTTCAATCTATTTTCCAACATACATTTATCAATAACAGTCCACTGGGTTCAGAAATCATAGTATTTTTATATATACGGATCTATCATGGGGACTCTTTGACATATGCGTGGAGACTACCTTGAAACAGCGTTTTATAACGTGAAACATGGATCTGTGTCGGTTGACATCTGGTCTCCAGCTTTTGAATATAAGAAACAGCTAAATCGCTAACATTGAAAAATTGAGAAGCTAAGCACTTCAATATATTGTTACTATATAGAGGAAATATTGGATGTAAGAAATGAAAAAAGATATAAGCTGTTTAAAACTAAAAAAGATAGGAAAAAAATACTTAAGGATTGATGAGGATTGCGCTACGCCCCTTTTCAGACATATGCTAGGCTTATTTAGCCTTATTAGGGGAAGGTGCGCTGATCTGATAGATCCGTATATATAAAAATACTATGATTTCTGAACCCAGTGGACTGTTATTGATAAATGTATGTTGGAAAATAGATTGAAGCAGAGCGTTTACTTAATGGTTATTCGTAATAAAAGCAGGTCTAGCTCAAAACGTCTTAGTACTGGATGTTTTTGTTTCGTTCCATTATGACTGAAAAATGTCTAAGTCTTAGGAATGCCCAAGTCCTGCCCTGAACACGCCCCTGAAACGCCCACTTGAGATTTTGTTGTACTTCTGATGGACTTCATAGAAAAATGTCTAAAAATAGGTTTTGAAAATACTGATTTGGGCATTTTTGTGAGAAAAACGTCCAAATGCTGCTTTATGCCACTTTTTAGACGTTTTTCTCTTTTGAAAATGAGCCTGTAGGTGTCTTTAAATAAAGAGCAGACAATTTTCAAGACTGCAAATTAACATTGTCAACTGCTAGCAAGTTGTGAATAGGAACAACAAACATTGTTTGAAATGTTTATATGCAAATGCTAGGAATCATCATTTACATCACACTTCCATTTTTACTTTTAACTGCAATCATCAGATGTAACAGAGTAAAAGTAGTAAAAACTGGTGAAATTATTACTTCAGTAAAAGTAACAAATGTTTTCTGTACTTCTTTACAAATAAAATGACAAAACGGTTACTGAAGAACAGTAACTAGTTACATTTATTTAGTTACTATACAACACTAGTACTTGGACCTGGATTAACCACTATTGGAACCAGGATATAGGGCTTGATGGACCTTTGGACTGTCCCAGTACAGCAATGTTTATGTTCTTAATGCCTGGGAAAATAAACGAGTCTTAAAGTTGTTTCCAAAATAGCGTTACTGAGCTAATGCATCATATTTCAAAAGGCATTGTATTCCATAGACAAGCATCTTCAACATAAAAATAGCAGAATGGTAAACATCCAATCTGATTTGTCTGATTGAGGGTACATCAAGTAACATTTTATGAACAGAGCATAAACAACGTGTTGGCTGATAAAGTCTCAAAGAGGAAGCAATGGCAAGTGGGGCTTCATTATTCAAGGCTTTGTGTATTAAACTTAACATTATAAATTTAACCCATCATTGTAAAGGCAGTCACCGAAGTTCTTTAAGTACAGGACAAACCAGCAATCAAGAGACCAGGATCTCCCTACTTATAGATGACCCCACATATAGGGTTTTTATAGATGTACTTGTCATGGAATGTGTTTTGTTGTTCTTCCTTTCAAGCCAGAGTGGCTTTGGCAAAAGTGCATTATAGATGCTGTTTTAAGTTATATTGATTTAAATTGAATGCTGCAGCTGGAGTTGTTTTCACACTATTATCGCCATGATTTTGTTAAGTTAAAGAAAGGTGGGGGGGGGGGGGGGGGAGAGTTGTGGATGCTAATTCAAATTAGCAAAATGAGTGTCTATTGTTTTGGTATTTCTGTTAATAGATTTTGCTCTATTTATCTTTCTAAGCTTTGTGGTAATAGAAAATATTCTTGATGTTTTCTTGTAGGTGAAAAGTCTACTGTTTTAATATTTGTGGTGAAACCCTTTGCAAATCTGTTGCTACAGAAAGAAGTTTAATTATGCTGAATCCTTTCGTTTGTCTTGAGTGAGAGGGAGCTCTTTGTTAGGTTATAGCTTTCCTCTTGGTATTTTCCCTATACAATAGCACAGTGGATGTGGTAAAATCTGTCCAGTTTTACATCAATGGTGACTTTCTGTCTGGAAAATTATGCTGTCTACCTGAAACTAATCTTTGTCATATGCCAGGATCTGGATTGTGCCACTGAAGCCAAACAAAGCCTCGAAAGGGACAGCCGAATACTGCAGGATAAAGTGCTGGCCAACCAGCGGGCATGGGAAGCCAGCAAGCAAGAACTGATGCATCTGAAGAAGACCACCAGTGAGCTGGATGGGAACTTGAGGAGCAGCCTGGGAGAAGCCAAGTTTGCACAGAATTTATTCAGTACATTTAAGGAGCAGGTGACAGACCTGCTTAGTAGCAGTAGCAGCTCTGTTTTGGTGAAACCCTCGGAAGAAGCCATCCTGGACAGGATCCGTGATGTGCTCTACAGAGAAGAGAGCAAAAAGATTGTAAGTAGGCTGATTTCCATCTTTTGAATCCTCTATTCAAGGACTTATTAAAGGATTGTTTTCAGATGAACAATACAATCATTTTTTTTAAAACATGCCATGCTTGTGTAGTTACAGTGCTTATATTGTCTTCTTTAGCATGTAAGAAAAATTAGATCTTTGCTAAATTTCATAGAAACCGATATTCAAAACAAATCTGAGCACCTAAATTTTCATACACACTTAGAAGCCTAATAGATCAATTTTCAAAGAATTTAGGAGTCCTTTTACTAAAGCAGAGCACGTGCTAAAGGAATTAGCATGCACTAAATGCTAAGAAGTCCATAGGTACAAATTGGGCTTCTTAGCATTTAGCACACACTAATTCTGTTAGGGGTCCTTTTACAAAGGTGCGCTGAAAAATGGTTTGCGGTGGTGTAGGCGCAGGTTTTGGGCGCGCGCTGATCCATCTTTCAGCGCGCCTGTGCAAAAGGCCCTTTTTTTGTTTTTTGCAAATTTACAAATTAACTTTACAAGTGTAATACTTGACAAGCAAAACAGACTTAAACATTTCTGTAATTTACAGCAAAAAAGAAGGAAGAAAATAAAAAAAATACAGGAAAAATTATTATTAGTCTTCTTTAGACCACTAATTAGGGGTGGAGTATAATCATTGTTCAGGAGATGAACTTTAGGTATAAGTCATGAATATTGCTTGACACAAAGCTCAGACGTATTTCTATAACTTAATCTCAATCAATGATATCAAACTTTCCCCAACTTTTTATCATTTACAAAGGTTCTTAAATGTTCTGGATCGAAGAAGACGTATTTAAGCCCTAAATATTTTACTACACATTTACAAGGGTAATTAAGACATCCTTTCTAATAGTTAGGAAAACTCTTCTTCTATCCTGAGTTTGTTTTGTAACATCCATATATATCCAAATATTTTCGCCATAGAACAAGAGTTGTGAATTACTAAATAATAAGCGTTTGCTTCTAAGTCTTGTTCGAATATAAAGGAAACAATTAAAGTCGTACGATCAGAAATTTCAGAAACAGATGATTCAAGAATATCAGACTCAGAATATCAGTCAGATTCAGTTTTTCTTGATCCTTTTTTTTTTTTTCTGTCTGTGACTCCATATCTGGATCTGGATCTGTTTTTTTTTCTTATTTGAGATATAATATACACAGTTGATTGGAGGAATAAGTTCTGGGGAATATTTCAAATTTTCAGTCAGGTACTTCTTAAATGCATCAAGAACTAACAAGCATAACTTAAAAACAATACGTGCCTGCACTGGCAACCAATGTAGTTCCATGAACAGTACCATCACCCTATTATTGAAGTCTGACACTGAAAATTAAACAAACTGTATGTAGTATTTAACGAAGTTTGAATTAAAAAAAAATTGTTTCTTTGCAACCCAGATATACAATGTGAGAGAAATGTAAATTCGACATAATTTCGTAACCGTAACAGATTTGGATCTGTTAGGGGCCCAAGTTCTTCCTAAACAAGAAGGTTTTCAACAGCTTTCAAAATTTAATATAATTGGTTTGAGCACTGGGAGCTCATTCCAATAACTAGCGGCCTGGTAGGCAAAAGTAATTGAGAAAAATCTCTTATATACTATTTTCCTTGATTCAGAACTTACACTTCACACTTATTCACTGATAAGTGAATAAGATGTATCATATAACTTGGAGCAGAACTGTGTACAATTGAAAAAACTAATGAGCATAACTTAAAAACAATACATGCCTGCGCCGGCAACCAGTGTAGTTGCATCAACAGTAAAGCCCGTCACCCTATTGAACCTTGAAACTGAAAATTAAACAAACTTTAGTATTTAACAGTTTGAATAAAAAAAATGTTTCCATATCATCATGCTGATCAATCCATAGACTGGTGGGTTGTGTCCATCTACCAGCAGGTGGAGATAGAGAGCAAACTTTTGCCTCCCTATATGTGGTCATGTGCTGCCGGAAACTCCCCAGTATGTTCTCTATCTCAGCAGGTGGTGGTCACACACAGCAGCAGCTCTGGCTAGGCCTCCAAGCCTAATTTTTAGGTTTTGTTGAGTGCCTGGGGTTGAGGGCTCTTCTTGAGCAAGTGCAAACCTGGTGGCGCCAGGTCCCTCCTTTTCTCCCCCCTCCCGCTGGCTCCGTTTAAAAAAAAAAAAAAAAATTTTTGAACGTCCTTAAAGGCGTTTATTTCGACGTTTATTTAAACGTTTATTGCAGCTACTCACTGGGACACCAGGTCGTTACAGCTCGGAGCGGACAGCAGGTAATTTTTACCTTTTATAGCAGGCAGGGGGTTCCCCGATTGGTCTCCACGTGGCCCATGGCGTCGGAGGGCGAGGGCGCAAAGAGTCGCTCCCCGGATCGCGTGTGCGCTTGCAGAGGGGATGCGGGGGTCTTAAAGTCTGATTCGCCCTTGTTGGGTGACAGTTTCGTGACCGATGAGTGTCCCGGTCCTTCCTCCGGTGTGGCGGTTTTTCCCGCCATAAACGCCCATCCCCCGCAGCTCGCCTCCGCCATATTGGTCGGCCACATGGCTCGGACGGCTTCTTCTTGGGCCGCCCTTGAGGTGGGAGACATTGATGCCATGAACGCCCTTAATTTGGGCGACGGCACAGAAGCGGCTAAACTTAAGCGCCGTTCTTCCCGTGCGGCTCCTTCGCGCAATGTCGCGCCGGACGCCATCTTGGATGCGCAGCATGTCTCTCCCCCGCTCTTGCGAGCGCCGGTTGAGGGTGCGTCTAGGGCTGTAGCCCAGGCTGCGGAAGTGCACAGTCTGGGGGGTTTCTCCCCCGAGTTTGTTTTGCTGCTGCATCAGGCCTTCCTTATGCAAAACGCTGCCCCTGCTCCCTCGTCTGGTAAAGAGGTTGAGGCCCCCGGAGGTAAACGCCCTCGGGTTGATTCCCAGGCCTTGGAGGACTTTGTCTCCTCCGATGTAGATGAGGGCAGCGTATCTGAGTTCTCCCAACGGTCCTTTGCGGATTCCTTGGAGGAGACGGATCCCCGCTCGGATGGAGCGGATGACCCCTCTGCAGCGCGGCTCTTTAGCTCAGAGGATTTGCCCAACCTGTTAGTGCAGGCCATGGGCATTTTGAAGATTTCCTCTCCGGAGGACGTCTCTCCCTCAGCCCCTGTTGGCTCTGCCATTATGCTGGGGACGAAGCGCCCGCCTAGAACCTTCCACGTGCATGATGCCATGCACTCCTTAATTTCGGCTCAATGGGATGTCCCGGAAGCGAGCCTTAAAGTGGCTAGGGCTATGTCCCGCCTCTATCCTTTGCCTGAAAGTGAACGTGAGGCCTATCTGTGGCCTACCGTGGATTCTTTAATCATTGCGGTGACTAAGAAAACGGCGTTGCCGGTGGAAGGTGGCACGGCCCTAAAGGACGCCCAAGACAGAAGATTGGAGGCGGCCTTAAGGTCGTCCTTTGAGGCGGCTGCTTTAAGTTTGCAGGCCTCAGTTTGCGGCTCCTATGTGGCCAGGGCGTGCCTGACTTTGGTGCAGCGGGCTTCCCCCTCGGATCATTCCTTGAGGGCTGATTGGCCGGCCCTGGAATCGGGCTTGGCCTATTTGGCAGACTTGCTGTATGATGTCTTGAGGGCCTCAGCTAAAGGCATGGCTCAGACAATCTCTGCGCGGCGGTGGCTTTGGCTGAAGCATTGGTCTGCTGACCACGCCTCTAAATCCCGCCTAGCGAAATTGCCTTTTAAAGGCAAGCTGCTCTTTGGGGTCGAGCTGGACAAAATCGTGACCGATCTCGGCACGTCTAAGGGCAAGAAGTTACCAGAGGTCAGGGCTCGGGCTAGTACTCGTCCCGGTACCTCCAGAGGACGGTTTCAGGAAGCCCGTCAGTACCGCCCGGGCAGGTCGGGCTCTTCTGCCTCCTCTTCCTTCAAGAGGAACTTCTCCCCCAAGCAGCATTCCTTTCGCAGAGACCGCCGTCCCGGAGGTGCTCCCTCCGGTCCTCCCCCAGGGTCTCGTACCCAATGACGGGGCCTTGGTCCACACCCCAGTGCAGATTGGAGGACGGCTGTCCTCGTTTCTGGGCGAGTGGACCACAATAACTTCAGACGCTTGGGTGCTGGAAGTCATCAAAGACGGCTACAAGCTAGAGTTCTGCCGACCCTTAAGAGACGGGTTTGTACTCTCTCCCTGCAAGTCTCCGGTCAAAGCTGTGGCAGTGCAGCAGACCTTGGACAATCTGATCCGCCTGGGTGCGGTCGTTCCGGTGCCAGAAATCAGCTTGGCAAGGGACGTTACTCCATTTACTTTGTGGTACCAAAGAAAGGAGGTTCTGTACGGCCTATCCTCGACCTCAAAGGGGTCAATCGGGCCTTGAAAGTTCGGCACTTTCGCATGGAGACTCTCCGCTCTGTTTATAGCGGCAGTGAAGGCAGGGGAGTACCTGGCATCCTTGGACATCAAGGAAGCGTACTTGCATATTCCCATCTGGCCTCCCCATCAACGCTTTCTGCGTTTTGCAGTCCTGGGCCGACACTTCCAGTTCAGAGCCCTCCCGTTCGGGTTGGCTACTGCTCCGCGGACCTTTTCCAAAGTCATGGTGGTCATCGCGGCCTTCCTGAGGAAGGAAGGAGTACAAGTCCATCCTTATCTGGACGACTGGTTGATCCGAGCCCCCTCTTATGCAGAGTGCGGCAAAGCTGTGAACCGGGTGGTTGCTCTTTTGAGCTCCCTGGGGTGGATCATCAACTGGGAGAAAAGCCAGCTGCGCCCGACTCAGTCCCTGGAGTATCTGGGAGTTCGATTCGACACCCAAGTGGGCAGAGTGTTCCTGCCAGACAATCGGATTGTCAAACTTCAGGCTCAGGTGGACCAGTTCCTAGTAGCCTCTCCTCTTCGGGCTTGGGACTATGTGCAGCTGTTGGGCTCTATGACGGCCACGATGGAAGTAGTGCCCTGGGCCAGGGCTCATATGAGACCACTACAAACACTCTCTGCTGCAGCGCTGGACTCCGATGTCGGAGGATTATGCTGTGCGCCTTCCCTTGGACCCAGCAGTGCGCAAGGCGCTGAGCTGGTGGATGCAGACAGTCAAGTTGTCTGCGGGAATGCCTCTGGTGACCCCGGAGTGGATTGTTGTCACGACGGACGCCTCTTTGTCGGGCTGGGGAGCCCACTGCTTGGGAAGGACAGCGCAGGGGCTCTGGTCTCCTGCAGAGGCA
Organism: Microcaecilia unicolor; assembly: GCF_901765095.1. Lineage (NCBI taxonomy): Eukaryota > Metazoa > Chordata > Amphibia > Gymnophiona > Siphonopidae > Microcaecilia > Microcaecilia unicolor. Next base: position 346,665,239 of record NC_044033.1, on the reverse strand, counting down.
AAGTGGTCTATCAACCTCCTGGAACTCAGAGCCATTCGGTTGGCGCTTTTGGAGTTCATCCCGGTACTGGCGTTGAAGCCAGTACGGGTCCTGTCGGACAATGCCACGGCTGTGGCCTATGTCAACCGCCAGGGAGGTACCAAGAGCGCCCCTCTAGCCAAGGAGGCTATGAGTCTATGCCAGTGGGCGGAAGCGAACCTGGAACAGCTGTCAGCGGCCCACATTGCCGGAGTCATGAATGTCAAGGCGGACTTTCTCAGTCGCCATACCTTGGAGCCCGGAGAGTGGCAGCTATCTGCTCAGGCGTTCTTGGACATCACGAAGCGCTGGGGCCAGCCGAGCCTAGATCTGATGGCGTCATCGGCCAATTGCCAAGTGCCGCGCTTTTTCAGCAGAGGACGGGACCCTCGATCCCTGGGAGTAGATGCTCTTCTCCAACAGTGGCTGACACAAGAGCTTCTCTATGTGTTCCCGCCCTGGCCCATGCTGGACAGGGTGCTAGACCGGGTGGCAAAGCATCCAGGCCGGATAATCCTGGTGGGTCCGGATTGGCCCAGACGTCCCTGGTATGTGGACTTGATCAGGCTCTCAGTCGACGATCGTCTGCGGCTGCCAGTGGAGCAGGGCCTGTTGCATCAGGGTCCCGTGGTGATGGAGGATCCCTCCCCCTTTGGTCTTACGGCCTGGCTATTGAGCGGCAGCGTCTGAGGAAGAAGGGCTTCTCAGACAAGGTCATCGCCACTATGCTGAGAGCGAGGAAGCGCTCTACTTCTACTGCTTACGCCAGGGTTTGGCGTACCTTTGCAGCGTGGTGTGAAGCAGGCTCATTTTCTCCATTCACTGCTCCAATTTCTTCAGTGTTGGCATTCCTGCAAGAAGGTCTGGAGAAAGGCCTGTCGCTCAGTTCCCTTAAAGTCCAGGTAGCGGCCCTGGCTTGCTTCAGGGGCCGCCTGAAGGGTGCTTCCCTGGCTTCGCAGCCAGATGTGGTGCGTTTTCTCAAGGGAGTTAATCACCTGCGCCCTCCTCTGCACTCGGTGGTGCCTGCGTGGAATCTCAATCTGGTGCTAAGAGCATTACAGAAGCCGCCTTTTGAACCCTTGTGGAGGGCATCTCTGAAAGACCTGACGTTGAAAGCAGTCTTTTTGGTGGCTATCACTTCAGCCAGAAGAGTTTCCGAGCTCCAGGCGCTCTCATGTCGAGAGCCTTTTCTGCAGTTCACTGAGGCAGGAGTGACTATTCGCACAGTGCCTTCCTTCCTGCCCAAAATTGTTTCTCGCTTCCATGTGAATCAGCAGCTCTGTCTCCCTTCCTTTCGTAGGGAGGACTACCCAGAGGAATACTCTGCTCTTAAATATCTGGATGTGAGACGAGTCATCATCAGATGCTTGGAAGTGACCAATGATTTCCGGAAATCGGATCATCTGTTTGTCCTGTTCGCAGGTCCTCGTAAGGGTCTGCAGGCTGCTAAGCCTACAGTGGCAAGATGGGTCAAGGAAGCCATTGCAGCGGCTTATGTGGCCGCAGGGAAGGTGCCGCCTATCCAGCTGAAGGCTCACTCCACTAGAGCTCAGGCGGCCTCGATGGCAGAGGCCGGGTCCGTCTCCTTGGAAGAGATATGCAAGGCGGCAACTTGGGCATCGGCCCATACATTCTCCAAGCATTACCGCTTGACTGTGGTGGCACGGGCGGAGGCCCGGTTTGGAGCTTCAGTGTTGAGGTCAGGGATTTCAATGTCCCGCCCTGGGTGAGTACTGCTTCGGTACATCCCACCAGTCTATGGATTGATCAGCATGATGATATGGAAGGTAAAATTATGTATCATACCTGATAATTTTCTTTCCATTAATCATAGCTGATCAATCCATAGCCCCTCCCAGATATCTGTACTGTTTATATTCCGGTTGAATTTTAGGTTCAAGTTTAGTCTTCAGTTACTTCAGGAGGACTTCGTGTTCAAGTTTTTTCACTTGGATTCTTCAAGAGTTGAGACGAGTTTGTGTTACAGTGAGCTGCTGCATTCCTCTCCCCTCCGTTTTACGGGGCTGGATTGAGACTTAAATTCTGCCGGCACTCCCTCCCGCTTCGTGCGGCTGTAGGGCAGCTTTGTACCCCTCCGCTTCGGCGGTGTTAGGGTCAGTCAGCTCCTCCCGCGGTTGCGGTTGCAGGATAAGCCAGATCCCCCCGCATCGGCGGGGTGGTGTCCCTCCCCCGCTCCGCGGGGATGAGCTGGACGGATTCCCCTCCCCCACTTGTGTGGGGATGAGCTGGGTTACTTCCCCTCCCCCGTTTCGGCGGTGGTGAGCTGGGCAGAGTGTCCCTTTGTGGGTGTAATTCTCTAAGTGCTGAGTCCTGCGGATGGAGCTTTGATATCGACATACTGAGGAGTTTCCGGCAGCACATGACCACATATAGGGAGGCAAAAGTTTGCTCTCTATCTCCACCTGCTGGTAGATGGACACAACCCACCAGTCTATGGATTGATCAGCTATGATTAATGGAAAGAAAATTATCAGGTATGATACATAATTTTACCTTCTTTGCAACCCAAGATATACAATATTGCAATAGTTGATTTGGGCCAAAACCAATATTTGCACAACCATTCTAAAAACGTCAGCTTTATCGGCCTAATTTTTTTTTGTAGGGGGAGGGGGTGAGGATGGCAAGCTACAGAAGAGTGGAGGGCACAGGGTATGTGTGAAAGAAGAGCTGAGGGATGGGGTGTGCAAGAAGTCTGGAAGTTTCTGGGGAGGGAGTGAAAGAGGAACTAGAAGAAGAAGTGTCTTTCTTTCTGTTTGTCTGTCTGCCTACCTATCTATCTGTCTGTCTATTTTGGCACTTCAGGTGGAAGAAAGAGAAATAGGGTACCAGGATGAAGGCGGGTAGGGAAAGAAAGAGGACTTGGAAGTGAGATGAGAGAGAGGGGTTGGTAAACACCTTTCCCTCCCTCTCTGGACCACCATGATCCAAGTACCTTCTCTTCCTCCCCCCTTCAAATTCACTGCTCCTGATGCAAGCCTCTCTCTCTCTCTCTCTCTCTCTCTCTCTCTCTCTCTCATCTATTTATATTACATTCAGATATTTATTCCTGAGATTCCCCACCCATAAAACTCACCAAACAACAAAATAAATTATACAGACACAAGGCATACTTGGAAAAGTACATTATTTTTATTATGCAGAGTAAATTCACATTATTTAGTATGCAAATAAGCACAACATTTCAGAAACTTTGCTACACAATTTTCTAGCTCTGACTGCAGATTCTATTCCTAAAATGCAGCAGGAAACTGGTGGCTGTGATTATTAAGTGATAATTCTTCAGTGGAAATTGTGTGTGTGTACATATATATACACATATATCATCCCTTATGCTATGAGTTTATCTTGTTGGGTGGACTAGAAATAAGGAAACTCCTTTAAAATATACACTATAATCCATCACAACAAAAGAAATAAGAGCAATCTAGAATCAAAGAAAGGATCCCACAAAATGAGAAAGGTAAGAGAGGAAAATTCATGAAGATAAAATGTTCACAGCAGGACAAGCTATAAAGACAAGTTTTTACAATGTCGCCACCCAAAGGGGAACACGAGAATTTCAGCATAATCCGATTAAAGGCATCTCCTCGGACACAGAACTAATCTCTCAGAGAAGATAAGCCTATATAAACCACAGATGATTTCTTTTGAAATTCTTCCAACTGTGAAGCCCAACATATATTACACATTTTGATATGCCACCATAAATTTGGCAGGATGGTAAAGAGAAAAAAAATGGCACTATGAGTGATTACTTCTGAATGCAAACTAGAAAACTCTTTCTTTTATCTTGGTAAGATGAGATACATCAGGAACAATCATACTTTACACCCCATAGATATTTTACCGAGGCTGTGAAAGAATAAATGCCAGACTCCTATAAAAACAATATAAGAAGAATCCCCTTGCAGAGTTTCTGGCACCTCAGTAACAGAAATAGATTTTCTAGCATCAAACGCCATGTGAGAAGGAAAGGGGAAGTAGGTTGTAGGGAGCCACACTGAAACAATTTTTATACATTAGTTGACCGACTTTTGGAAAGTTTACTATTTGTGCATTTTTACTGTGTGAAATATTTGTAAAATCTCCAGTTTTCCATTGGTGAAGATGGAATCTTTGACTGCTGAAGCTTTCAGTTTCTGAACCTTTCCCATGAACCTTTCCCATTTGCTGATCCAAGTAGGGAGTTTTGTCTAAATTGTATTTGCTGATGTTTTAAGGCTAACATAACTCAAATTTCACTTGACTCAAGAAATTGTTGTAGAATTGCTGAACTTATACCATTGCCATGACTCAAGCCTTTAGGGCTTAGACACTTCTTGCTAAAACCCTTGAATCCTGAAAGTTGCATTACTACTACTACTACTACTACTATTTATCATGTCTATAGCGCTACAAGGCATACACAGCACTGTACACCAAACACAACGCTTTATACTTCTCTATTTTTGGGGACATCAACCCAAAATCAGTGATCCCATGAGATCTTCACCACTCTGTATCCCGTAGAACAGGTTCTGAAATAAAAACAAGTGGTTCACGTGGAGGGGCATAATCGAAAGGGACGTCCTTGTTTCGATTTGGATGTCCTCGTAAAACGTCCCCATCCAGGGGTGTGGAAACCTGTATTTTTGAAACAAGATAGACGTCCATCTTTCATTTTGATAATACGGTCAGGGAAGCCCAAATCCTGAAATTTGGTTATCCTTAGAGATGGTCGTCCCTAGACTTGGTCGTTTCTGATTTTCGGCGATAATCGAAACCAAGGACGTCCATCTCAGAAACAACCAAATGCAAGCCATTTGGTCGTGGGAGGAGCCAGCATTTGTAGTGCACTGGTCCCCCTGACATGCCAGGAGACCAACTGGGCACCCTAGGGAGCACTGCGGTGGACTTCATAAAATGCTCTCAGGAACATAGCTCCCTTACCTTGTGTGCTGAGCCCCCCAACCCCCCCTAAAATCCACTACCCACAATTGTACACCACTACCATAGCCCTTATGGGTGAAGGGGGGCACCTAGATGTGGGTACAGTGGGTTTGTGGTGGGTTTTGGAGGGTTCGCTGTTTACTCCACAAACGTAACAGGTAGGGGGGGATGGACCTAGGCCCGCCTGCCTGAAGTGCACTGCACCCACTAAAACTGCTCCAGGGACCTGCATACTGCTGTCATGGACCTGAGTATGACATCTGAGGCTGGCTTAGAGGCTGGCAATCAATATTTTTAAAGATGTTTTTTGAGGGTGGGAGGGGGTTAATGACCACTGGGGGAGTAAGGGGAGGTCATCCCTGATTCTCTCCGGTGGTCATCTGGTCATTTCGGGCACCTTCTTGTGCCTTTGGTCGTAAGAAAAACACGACCAGGTAAAGTCGTCCAAGTGTTCGTCAGGGACGGCCTTGTTTCTTTTGATTATGGGTCGAGGAAGTCCTAATGTTAGGCACGCCTATGTCTCACCTTCGCTATGCCTCCAATACGCCCCCTTGAACTTTGGCCATCCCTGCGACGGAAAGCAGTTGGGGACGTCCAAAATCGGCTTTCGATTATACCGATTTGGACGACCCTGTGAGAAGGACGTCCATCTGCCGATTTATGTCAAAAGATGGGCGTCCTTCTCTTTCGAAAATGAGCCCATTAGTAACTTAGATTTACAAAGTTGCATAGTGACCAAAGGAACTTTGTAAGTCTATGTGCTTTGAAAATGAGCCCGATAGTAATGTGGTAGATGATGGCAGATAAAGTCCATCTAGTCCACCCAACAAGATAAACTCATAGCATAAGGGACGATGTGATACTACGTATGTATACTGGATCTTGATTTGTCCTTGTCATTTTCAGAGCACAGACTGTAGAAGTCTGCCCAGCACTGGCCTTATGCCTCCAGCTGCCGATGCCGGGACTCCATGAGCATACTCAGTTCTTATGCTAACTGAGCATGCAAGAGGAGTTCCAGCATCAGTGGCTGGAAGCACACTTCTGACTTCTTCTGTATTGCAGCAGTGTGAGGAAGAGGGGAACAGCTTGGCAGCTAATTTCTTTGGCTGGCAGAGCCTCGGCATCCCCTCCAGCCATTTAATGGGAGCTGCATGTTTAGAGGGAACCTGAGCCAAAAGTGTGTGTGTGGGGGGGGGGGGGGGGGGGGGGCTGTGACTACACCACTGCTTTATGGTCCCTTCCTTGCCCTCAGAGTTCTTCTGTAGTGAGTTTCCCTTTGAAAATTGGTTTGTAGACTTCCAACAGATGTGCATACACCTTGCCTTCTGTACACAAATTGCCTTCTTCATTTCATGCTATGTTCCATTACCTATATTTTTCATGTATTCAAGCATTTATGTAGTATCTAAACCAAAGCCTTTTTCATCACATTTTGTTCAGAACAATGAGTCCCCTGCCCATGGAGCTTATAATATAAAGCATTTGGGATAGGGGAAGATATAATAAAGCCATTTAAATACCTGTGTGGCATAAATGCATAGGAGATGGGTCTCTTTCAATTGAAAGTGAGTTTTGGAATGAGGGGGCAGAGGATGAAGGTAAAAGAGGAAGCTTCGCCGCAGTCCGAGTGGACATCGGCCTCTCAACATTGCCATTAAGGACATCGTTCCTCGGCGTCGAGGCAGGTCCAGTGTCGAAGTACCTTAATCTTATCTGATACTGAGCAGGAGCATTCGTGGGAGTCAGAGAAAGATCCCAGGTACTTTTCTTCTGATGAGTCCTATGGAATTCCCTCTGAACCTTCCCCTCCACCAGAGAGTCTTTCCTTTTTCTCTTTTGTCCAGGAAATGTCTACGGCTATTCCCTTCCCTGTGGAGGTTAAGGATGAGCCCAGGACTGAGATGCTCGAAGTCCTGGGCTATTCTTCTCCACCTAAAGAGGCTGTGACAGTCCCTCTGCATAAGGTACTGAAGGAAGTCCTTATGCGAAACTGGTCGGCCCCTCTGGTCCTGTGGTCCCAAGAAAGCTGAATCCCAGTATCGGATCCATGGTGAACCTGGATTGATGAGGTCTGTTACCCCACAATTCTATGGTGGTGGATTCCGCCCTCAAGAGAGCCAGGAGTACTAGAGACTATGCTTCGGCGCCCCCAGGCAGAGAAGCTAGGACTCTTGATTCTTTTGGGAGGAAGACGTATCAGGCCGCTATGCTCGCTGCCAAGATCCAATCATACCAGCTCTTCACGATTGTTCACTTGCGGGACTCAATAAGACAACTGTCTAGCTTGGTTGATGCACTCCCTCTGGAGCAAGCTGAACCTTTTCGCTACTTTCAGTACAGTGTACTGCCCTTTGGTCTGGCATCTGCTCCCAAAGTGTTCACAAATGCCTAGCGGTAGTCGCAGCATCGCTACGCAGACTGGGAGTGCATGTGTTCCCTTATCTCAACGATCGGCTGGTGAAGAGCACCTCGAAGGCAGGCACTCTACAGTCCATGCGAATGACTATTTAGGTGCTAGAACTACTGGAGTTCGTGATCAATTACTCCAAGTCCCATCTCACCCAAGTTCAAAAGTTGGAATTCATTGGAGCTCTGTTAAACACAAAGACAGCTCGAGCTTATCTTCTCGAGGCAAGGGCAGACAACCTTCTGTCCCTGGTGTCCATAGTTCGAACGTCTCAACAGATTAAGGCTCGGCAGATGTTGAGACTTCTGGGGCACATGGCCTCCACAGTTCATGTGACTCCCATGGCACACCTACACATGAGATCAGCTCAATGGACCCTAGCTTCCCAGTGGTATCAAGCTGCGGGGAGTCTAGAGGATGTAATCCAACTGTCCACTGACTTCCGGAATTCTCTGCAGTGCTGGACGATTCGATCCAATTTGACCTTGAGATGTCCATTCCAAATTCCTCAGCCACAAAAAGTGCTGACGACGGATGCATCCCTCCTAGGGTGAGGAGATCATGTAGATGGGCTTCACACTCAAGGAGCCTGGTCCTTTCAGGAAAAAGGTGTTCAGATCAATCTCCTGGAATGGCGAGCGATCTGGAAAGCTCTAAAGGCTTTCAGAGACCGGCTGTCCAACCAAATCATATTGATTCAGACAGACAATCAGGTTGCCATGTATTACACCAACAAGCAGGGGGGCACTGGATCTCACCCTCTGTGTAAGGAAGCCGTCCAGATGTGGCTTTGGGCGCGCCATCATGGCATGTTTCTGCAAGCCACTTATCTGGCAGTCGTAAACAACAGTCTGGCTGAAAGGCTGAGCAGGATAATGCAACCTCACGAGTGGTCACTGGACATGGGTGTCTCCCGCAGGATCTTCCAAGCGTGGGGCACCCCCTTGGTAGATCTTTTTGCCGCTCAGATCAATCACAAGGTCCCTCAGTTCTGTTCCAGGCTTCAGGCCCACAACAGACTAGCATCAGATGCCTTTCTCCTGCATTGGGGAAAAGGCATCCTGTATGCGAATCCTCCCATACCTCTAGTAGGGAAGACTTTGCTGGAACTTAAGCAAAACTGCGGAACTATGATTTTCATTGCTCCCTTCTGGCCGCGTCAGATTTGGTTCCCTCTTTTCCTGGAGTTGTCCTCCGAGGAACCGTGGAGATTGGAGTGTTTTCCAACCCTCATCACCCAGAACGAGGGGTCGCTTCTGCATCCCAACCTCCAGTCTCTGGCTCTCACGGCCTGGATGTTGAGAACTTAGAATTCGCCTCCTTGGGTCTTTCAGAGGGTGTCTCCCGAGTCTTGCTTGCTTCCAGGAAAGATTCCATGAAGAGGTGTTACTCTTTAAATGGAGGAGGTTTGCCGTCTGGTGTGACAGCAATGCCCTAGATCCTCCTCTTTCTTGTCCTATACAGACCCTGCTTGAATACCTTCTACACTTGTCAGAGTCTGGTCTCAAGACCAACTCCGTAAGAGTTCACCTTAGTGTGATTAGTTCTTATCGCCGTGTAGAGGGTAAGTCAGTCTCTGGACAGCCTTTAGTTGTTCGCTTCATGAGAGGTTTGCTTTTGTCAAAGCCCCCTGTCAAACTTCCACCAGTGTCATGGGATCTCAATGTCGTTCTCACCCAGCTGATGAAAGCTCCTTTTGAGCCACTGAATTCCTGCCATCTGAAGTACTTGACCTGGAAGGTCGTTTTCTTGGTGGCTGTTACTTCAGCTCATAGGGTCAGTGAGCTTCAGGCCTTGGTAGTGCATGCACCTTATATCAAGTTTCATCACAACAGAGTAGTCCTCTGCATGCACCCTAAGTTCCTGCCAAAGGTGGTGTCGGAGTTCCATCTGAATCAGTCAATTGTCTTGCCAACATTCCTGGCAAAATCCAAAGATCTCTATTCTATCCTCATCCTTCTCAATCTATCTGCTGCTTTTGACACTGTTGATCACAGCCTACTCCTTGATATGCTGTCCTCACTTGGATTTCAGGGCTCTGTTCTTTCTGGGTTTTCTTCTTATCTCTCCCAGCGTACCTTTAGTGTATTCTCTAGTGGATCCTCCTCTACTTCTATCCCACTGTCAGTTGGTGTACCTCAGGGATCTGTCCTGGGACCTCTTCTTTTCTCCATCTATACTTCTTCCCTTGGTACTCTGATCTCATCCCATGGTTTTCAGTATCATCTTTACGCTGAGACTCCCAGATCTACCTCTCCACATCAGAAATCTCAGCAGGAATCCAGGCCAAAATATCAGCCTGCCTGTCTGACATTGCTGCCTGGATGTCTCAGCGCCATCTGAAACTAAACATGACCAAGACTGAGCTTCTCATCTTTCCCCCTAAACCAACCTCTCCTCCTCCCCCATTCTCTTTCTGTGGATAACACTCTCATCCTTCCTGTCTCATCAGCTCGTAACCTTGGGGTCATCTTCGACTCCTCCCTCTCCTTCTCTGCACATATTCAACAGACTGCTAAAACCTGTTGTTTTTTTTCTCTACAATATCAGCAAGATTCGCCCTTTCCTTTCTGAGCAAACTACCAAAACCCTCATCCACACTCTTATCACCTCTCACTTAGACTATTGCAACTTGCTTCTCACAGGTCTCCCACTTAGCCATCTCTCTCCTCTTCAGTCTGTTCAAAACTCTGCTGCACAATTAATATTCCGCCAGTGTCGTTATGCTCATATTAGCCCTCTCCTCAAGTCACTTCACTGGTTTCCTATCCGTTTCCGCATACAGTTCAAACTCCTCTTATTGACATATAAGTGCATTCACTCTGCAGCTCCTCAGTACCTCTCCAGGCACTCTCATCTCTCCCTACATTCCTCCCTGGGAACTCTGTTCACTGGGTAAATCTCTCTTATCCGTACCCTTCTCCTACACTGCTAACTGCAGACTCCGTTCCTTTTATCTTGCTGCACCATATGCCTGGAATAGACTTCCTGAGCTGGTACATCAAGCTCCATCTCTGGCCGTCTTCAAATCTAAGCTAAAAGCCCACCTTTTTGATGCTGCTTTTAACTCCTAACCCTTAGTCACTTGTTCAGAACCCTTATGTTATCATCCTCACTTTAGTATTCTCTTAGCTCTTGTTTGTCCTGTTTGTCTGTCCTAATTAGATTGTAAGCTTTGTCGAGCAGGGACTGTCTTTTCATGTTCAAGTGTACAGCACTGCATACATTTAGTAGCGCTTTAGAAATGATTAGTAGTAGTAGTAGTAGTATTCTTTCCCCGTCCTCGTACCCGCCCTGGCGAAAGCAGTTTGCATACCTTGGACTGCAAGAGAGTATTGGCCTTTACGTGGAGCGGACAAAGCACTTCAGACAGTCCACCCAGTTGTTTGTTTCTATCGATCCCAACAGGAGGGGAGTCGCCATCGGAAAACACACAATCTCCAATTGGCTAGCAGATTGCATTTCTTTCACTTATGCCCAAGCTGGGCTGACTCTAGAGGGCTATGTCACGGCTCATAATGTTAGAGCCATGGCTGCATCAGTGGCTCACTTAAAGTCAGCCTCCATTGAAGAGATTTGCAAGGCTGCAACGTGGTCATCAGTCCACACATTCATATCTCACTACTGCTTTCAGCAGGATACCTGACGCAACAGTTGATTTGGGCAGTCAGTGCTGCAGAATCTGTTCGGGGTTTAGAATCCAAATCCACCCCCCTAGACCCATTTTTGATCTGTTCCAGGCTGCACTCTCAGTTAGTTGTTTATGGTTTCAGGTCAATCTATGTTATGTCCTCGCCGTTGCGAGGCCCAATTGACCAATGTTCATTGTTTTAAGTGAACCTGGTTACTAGGGATACCCCACCTGTGAGAACAAGCAGCCTGCTTGTCCTCGGAGAAAGCGAAGATATTTACCTGTAGCAGGTATTCTCCGAGGACAGCAGGCTGATTATTCTCAAAAACCTGCCTACCTCCCCTTTGGAGTTGTTAGTTTATTTGTTTGCTTTTTAATTTAACTGAGGGGACATGTTCGCGCGGCGGGCGGGAAGTTGTCCACGCATGTGTGGTGCACGCTGCTCGCACGCCAGAAGACTCTGGCAAAACGTTTTATTTTTGCTGGGAAAAATTTCCGTTTCCTGGGCCAATGCGGACGTCGACCCACATGTGAGAACAATCAGCCTGCTGTCCTTGGAGAATACCTGCTAGAGGTAAGTATCTTCGCTGTACCAACTACTCCTCTTCACCACTTCTTCACTGGTACAAGCCTGTCCAGCAGTTCCTATTTGTGAAACAATTACAGGAGTTCCTTTTATTGAAACATAAAGATTTGTTTACGCAAAACAAACCTCATATGTATGGATGGACAGATAAATAAACAAATGGACCCTCCCTGATAGGTGTTGTTCCTTGGCCAAAATATGCCTAAAATATTTGTGGTCCAGTCATGTTCACTCCCACCCAAAGTGCAAGTCCAGAGATGGGGATGACAGCTGCATTCCCCTCATGATTTTCCCTCCCTCTTAAGAAACTATAAAAAAAAAAAAAAACATGTGGCTACTTTCTCCTAATCTGCACCCTGCCACTAGTGATAAAAAAAAAAAATTCTGCCCCAATATCCCCTTATGTTGAGAATGCCAGAATACCCTGTGGTCCCCTGTATCTACTGTCGGCACCTTCCCCCCTCCCCCCGAAGAAGTCCGCAATATATCAGACCCCAGCCGTGTGGATGATGTGGTGTCCACTTCTTGTGCCTTTCCAGTCCTCTGTTGCTTGAGCAGTGAGTATGATTTGAATGAAGGATAATTAGACAGTCCTGGTTCCAGCTGAGATAGCAGGAGAAAAATGTATGAGTCAGTTGTTTTTAATATTTTCTAAGCTGTGGCTATTATTACCCAAATTAGTATGGAACAAAAGATACTGTGATTTCATTTTGCGAAACAGAAACAGTCATTGAGTACAAATGAATAACTTTTTTCTAAATCTGGAATTCTAACTTAATGACATTCCTTTTTCTGTTTAAATGGTATACTGACATTTTCATTATCATCATCCAGTGCTATCTTTGATACGAGGGTTGACAACATTGCTGCATCACATCTCTCTCTGCTCAGCCTTCCTCTTCTTTGCCCATGTTTCCAGATCTCAAACAATTTTTTGTCATCGCTGCACGCTGCTTTGCTTTGCCTCTTTTGCCTTTTATAATGTCTTCCACTACTAGATTAGCTAATTTACCACCAGAAGCAGCAAGTACATAACCAGTAAATCTCTTTTTCCTTTAAGCCTTGTCTTCTAACAGATTTCTGTCAACTTCCAGCATCTTATGCATCCTCGCATTTGAAATCGTGGCCTTGCAGGTAATCTTAAAATTATTCTAGCGCACCACATTTCAAATGCATGTATTTTCTTCATGTTCTAGGCATTGTAAGTCCAGGGTTCACTCTGATTTGCTGCCACTGAGAGGATGTGTGCACTCAGGAGTTTTTTTTTCCTTTGGTTTTAAATCTGTTTCTCCAAAGAAGCTCTTTGCAGTCCCAAAAGATATTTTTTGCGTTCTTAATTCTTCTCTGATCTGATTACCAATTTAATTCTGCTCTTCTTGGGGGCCAATTTTCAAAGCCGTTTATGCTGGGAAAAAGCAATTTACATGTGCAAACTGTTACATGTGCAAACTATTTATGCTGGAAAATAGCATGTACATGTGCCTGAAAATTGCCCTCCCTCAACTTTCCTAAAAGGAGGTGCATTGCTCCATACTATGCATATATTTAGTGGGGGATCCCAGAGGTGTGTTTTGGAGGGGAACAGAAAATAACACAGGTACATTGTATATACAGGTCTATGCATGCTATGGTTTCAAATCAAATCTATTTGCACAAAAAGTGGGTGGAAATTTAGGGGTACTTGGTTTCAGTGTGAACAGTTCCAGTCTGTCTTTATATCAGCTAATAAGATCCTTTTCTACATATATACATAAATCATAAAGGAAAAAGGTAGCACAATTAAGAGAAGTCCAAAAGGATGTAATTCAGAAATTCAATCTATACCAAACTAAACCATATTTGCACTCAAAAATTAACATACAGTTAAATTCTTGTTAATTGCCCTGTCATCAAGGCAGCCCAAAATGATGTACAATAGAACAAAACACCAAATAAGAATAATACAGCAAAGATACCATAAATGGCAATAGAAATTCTTAATTAAGTTCAGAATAATACAATTAAAAATAATACATACAAAGCAACATCTAGAATAGCAGAAACAACAACAAAAAAAACCCCCCAAACAAACAGCCTATGGTTTAAAAAAGGCTTGCATTTGAAGAAGGATTATGCAACATTCTATAAGTTCTTAAGGACTTATGAAACATTACAAAATCATTTTTCAGAGACTTGGTAAATCATTCCATAAAACTGGGGCAACATTCACAAAGCATCATGCTGTCATTTTGGGTAATCTACAGAAAAAAACAGAGAGTAGGGCTAAATGATTGGTTCTCAATGGTGAAAAATGAATAGTGGAGTGAGCCCAGAGACCTATACTTGGATCAGGGCTTTCAAACATATTTATAAATGATCTGGAAATAGCAACAAGTGAAGTGATAAACTTTACAGATGACTCAGAATTATTCAAAGTTGTTAAATCACAAGCGTGTTGTGAGAAATTACAGAACAGACTTGGGAGACTGGGCATACAAATGACCCATGAAATATATTGTGGACAAGTGCAAAGTGATGCACATAGGGAAGAACAACCCACATTATAGCAGTATAATACTAGATTCCACCCAAGAAAAGGATCTAGACATCAATGTGTATATTGTATTGAAATGCTTTGCTCAGTCTGTTGCGAGAGCCAACAAAAGCAAATAGAATTTAGGAATTATTAGGAAAGCAATGGATAGTAAAGCAGAGAATATCACAATGCCTCTATATTGGTCCATGGTGCAAATGCATCTTGAGTATTATGTGCAATTCTAGTCACTGAAGCTCAGAAAAGATACAGAAAAGGGCGATGATAATGATAAAGGGAAAAGAACAACTCCCCTATGAGGCAAGGCTAAAGTGATTAGGGTTCTTCAGCTTGGAGAAGAGAAGGCTGAGAGGTCTATAAAATCTTGAGTGGAAGGGAGTAGGTAAATATAAATCGATGGTTCACTCTTTCAAAAAGTACAAAGACTAAGGGACAATGATGAAGTTATAAGTAGCTCATTTGAAACAATTGAAGAATATATTTTTTCACTCAACAAACAATTAAGCTCTGGAATTCATTGTTAGAGGATGTGCTAAAATCATTTAGTATAGCCTGGTTTATAAAAGGTTTGGAGAAGTTCCTGGTGTTGAGAAAAACCATTGCTAATCCTTGTGCATATCTGCTTGGAATCGTGTACCTTTTGGTATCCTATCTGTGACCTGGATTGGCCATTGGTGGAAACAGGATCACTGAGCTTGATGGGCCTTTGCTATGACCCAGTGTGGCAATTCTTATGTTGTTCCTCTGTCTCACAGATAGTACCCTTAAAAGATTCCACTATACAACCTCAGGAAACATCTGGGAGAATATCTAGTCAATCCTAAATGTGGTTCTAAATAGGAACGGTAAACCATGAACTTGATGTAGGACTGGGGAAATATGGGTTGTAAGGCTACTGCCTGAAATCAGCTGTGCCATGGCATTCTGCACCATCTGTAAAGCATGCAGACTTTTCCCAGGCAAACCAACATAATGAGAGGAATGGTAATGCATGCTCCCAGAAATCCTGTTAATAGAGCTGCAGATAAATGCCATCAGACCTTCCACCCCCCTCCCAATCCCCCTAAGGCACCCAAGATTCACCAGCAAAATTATGGTATCCCGGACCTCCATCAAAACCTTCCATCCCTCTGATGGCAACCCTACCCCGGACTTGTCAGCTAGATGAAGGCACACTTGGACCCCCATGAAAGCTCCCATTCTTCTGAAATCACCCCCCAGACACCCCAGCTAGATGAAAGCACCCCCAGACCACCATCAAAACCCCATTCCTCTGAAGTCACCTCCTGAACACCCCAGCAAGATGAAGGCATCCCCTGGAGTCTTCAGCAAGACCTCCCTACCCACAAAGACCCCCTCTGGGACATACTAGAGGTTTCCCTGCTTTCCAGTGGAAGAGTAAGGAATGATTTCCAGTTGCTCCTGGGCACTAGGTTCTAAATGGTGCTGGTTGTCTTACAGTACTACTGCTAGGGGTGAAGCTATCAAATAAGGGTGTGTATTAGGTCCCAATGCTACTGAGAAGTACAGCTTATGAAGTTTATTGCAAGCTGTGTTATTCATTTACTGAGGAAGTTACTAACCTGCAGTACTGAGTTACCATAGGTTAGCGACTTCCACAGTAAATTAAGCTGCAGTAAAATGCATATTTTTTCACATCTTAGTAACTTCCTCCTTAAATTGGAATCTAAGCTCTTCATTTCTTCAACAAGCTCAGCCTCCTGACAGTGGTCTCCTCTTGAGTCTTATGATTTTTCTCCACAAAAGATTCTGCAAATTCAGGGTAAGACAAAGAAGAGATCTGAATGCCGAATTCTGTGGTAGCTTGACCCCTAACAGTAGTGTGAGACTACCACTAGCAGTCACCAACACCTTTTGAACCTGGCACTGGCAGGGACAGGAACAAATGGGAATCACTCCTGCCCCATCTCCACTAGACCCTAGGGATTTGTAAACATAGAAAAATGAAGAAAGATAAAGACCATAGTCCATCCGGTCTGCCTATCCATACCTTTTACTATCCCTTCCTCTTCCTTAGAGATTCTATGTACTTGTCCCAAACTTTCTTGAATTTAGATACAGTTTCATCTCCACAACCTCCATTGGAAGGCTGTTCCACGAATTCACCACCTTTCTATGAAGAAATATTTCCTTTGGTTACTCCTGTCTGTCCCCTTTTACCTTCATCCTATGCCCCGCCATTCCAGAGCATCCTTTCAATGAAGAGAACTTGTCCCCGTGCATTATGCCCCAGAGGTATTTAAACATCTCTATCATATCTCCCTTCTTCCGCCTTTCTTCAAAAGTATACATATTGAGAGGTTACCCACTCGCCAGTCATCACACGCATGCGCATGTATATCAGGTGACCGAATGCTGCTGAATCTGACCCGTTCATGTGCGCTGATCATGGAGGAGGCGCCAGCGACCTTGGCACAAGGTATCTTGGAGTCAAGGTACTGTACACTGTGGGAACCCTGCAAGAGCTGCATCTATCCCTGTGGAATTCCTGCGGACCTGGTGGAGATTCCCGTGGGAGTCCCGTGAGCCTGAGGGGATTCCCATGGGGTTCCAACGGTAACCGCAGGATGAACCACGTTCCTGTGTGTCAGCAGTCGTTGTCAAGGGATGGCCCCGGGTCTAGTTCACAGAGGCAGTAGGTTCATAGAGGCAGTCAGGTCCAGTTCACAGAGGCAGTGGGTTCCCAAAGAATATACACGCCACATGGGTTTGGATATATATAGAAAGTATATTGTATGTACATATATAGGCTCACAACACTTAGTACAGGGAAATAGTGCAATGCTGTATCTGTGTGTGTTTAGATGGGAATCAATGAGAGAAAGGTAAGAATGGGGGGGGGTGCAGAGAAAGAGAGAGAAGTGCATAAGAAAGCAGAGCCATGTGCTCTGGGAGAGAAAGCTTTGGGGTAGAGCTGGGGAAGAAAGGGGGGCCAGAGCCGGGGCTCTGGTAGCTGGAAATGGGTGTGTGCAGAGAGAAAGACAGAGAGAGAAGTGACCTGAGCAGAGCCGCGTGCTTTTGCTTTATACCTCAGGAACAGAAAGAGATCAAAAAACGTATTTTCTTCCCAGCCTTTGATTTCAGCTCTTTCCTTTACCAACTCCAGTTTGCTTTCTGAAGTCAGGAAGGTGACCATTTTCACAGGTTCTCCTCTTTGAAGTCCCTAGTTTTGGAGCCTATCTGTCTGGCTTTCTTTTGTTCTCACTGAGAGCACTGCTTCCAGATGCGCAGAGAGGACATAGGTATGCTAATCAGGAGTAATTGAGAAACATCAGGGCTATCAGCCAGCTGGGCAACATTTGGTCCATTTGCTATCCTTAGTGATTCCTTGGGGGGGAGGGGGGGGGGGGAGTTCTCAGAAGTCAGAAGCTGGTTTCATTAATCCTGACATGCAGCCATCCTGATACTGTGCAGCTCTCTAGTTGACACCAAGGACCATAAGACTAAGAAGAGATTTCTTTAAACTTTGGGACCCCTTTTTCAGCACCTTGACCATTTGAGTACGTTCGTCCTTGCTTAATGACCTGGAAGTCTAACTACTAGTCCACTTGATTGTTAATCTGCACGACCATCCCTTGAGTTTTTCAGGAGTGCAGATGGGTTGTCTCTGATCAGTCGAGTAGGATGGAGTCTGGATCTTGATGGCTGGGACATATACAGAAAAGGGGGAAGTGGGAGAGACTCTGGGAGGGATATTATAATTGAGGATTGTGGTTTCTACTTAGTTTAGATTCATTTATTGTTGATAATCTGTTTGATATGTCATTGTAGCACAATATACAATGATGTATATTGCAATTATTTTAAATCTACTTAATAAAAGTACATCAACATAAAAATATGTAATAGAACACATACTTCAGCTTTGAAAATTGCCCCATCCACAGGGTGGCCAATTTTCATAAAGTCATTTTATTGATGTACCAGTAAATAGTCATTTACACAAGTGAATGGCTTTTGAAAATAACCCTCAAAATGGAAGAAGTTTTAGCTACAACATATCTTCATAAACTATCAATGACTTGAGAAGAGAAAAGGAGGTACAATGTGGGTCTGGTATGCTGCTTGGCTGCTCAACATAGCTTCTTTGCCATGTGATTGCATGTAAAGATAATTTTTCTTTTCATGTTCAGAACTTGAAAGGAAGTTGTATTGAGTTGCTGCCTCTTTTACGAGTGCAATAACGTGAAGCTGGCAATCGAAGAACAATTGTAGAAGAAGCCTGTTCTGTATGCTTGTGAACATCTGGTATCTGGGTATAATAATGTCATTAGATCTAGTTGTACACATCGCACACAAGTCACTACATGAGGCAGCACACTTCCTGTTTTCTTTAGACTTATGAGCTGCTGTAAATGGTGCTTTTTAGATGAATACCAGCAGGTGGACACTTGTTCAGGAAAGTAACTGATAATCCTGGCATATATAAGAAGCAGCAAATGCAATGAACTTATCCTGGCTGCTTATACTGTCCAAACAAAAAATTAGTACTTCAGAAAGGCAGAGAACCATACTGGTGTTTCTAGCAGTTTGTTAAATCAAAATATCTTAAAAGCAGCCAGTAAAACTCTAGGGTTTTATGCCTTGAAAACCAGAAGTGTTTGTTACACATTTGTTTGGGGGGGGGGGGGGGGTCACCCACATAGTTCACAATGGAGCTAACTGCCCTATCTTTATCTGGTTTGTATCTGGATAGTGGGCTGAATATCCCTGATATCCACATAGGGCTAAATTCATAATGAGCACTCAAAGATGAGCACCCATTATAGAATACCATTAATTGCTGATTTCAGCGCCCAAATTTGGCACATATCCCTAGTATTCTGAAATCAGGTGTAATTCTCGGTGCCCAATTTGGGCACATATCCCCGGAATTCTATAACACTGCGTACAAATTTTAGGAAAGCTCCAGACCTGCCCATGCACCTCTCATGGCCATGCCCCCTTTCGGGTTGCATGCTATGGGATTTGAATTCACATTAATATAGAATAGCATGTAGCAAGATGTGTGCACAAATCCAAATTGGTGCCCAATTATTGGCTTGGCCAATTTAGATGCACATCTTGGATTGGTGCCCAATTTTGGGTGCCATATAAAGAATCTGGAGGAAAGTACTGGAACTGAGCACCATATAGACATTCAACAATGGTCACTATCTTGATACCAGCACTGAAAAATCTGGATTTAATTGAGCGATTGTGCTACACCCCAGCTGAATATTGACTTGATTGTTTTCAGAGGACAAGCAGACCGTCGGTATCTCAATCTGGTTGATGTTATCTGCTGGGAGTCCAGTGCGGACCCTGCTAGCATATTTAACTACTAGAAATTTCTAGTAGTGTCTCACCGTGCATGTGTGGGTTCCTTCCCACCCAATACATGAGCGTAGGTTCCTCAGTCTGTTTTTATCCACGGAGCTAAGAGGTTGCATCTTCACGGTCTCTCTCAACACGTATTATCAGTTTGCTTTTCCAGTGCCTTCCGTGCAGGCTTTTTCTAATTTTTTCTCATTTTCTTCGTCTTTTTTAGTTTCAGTACCTTTCTCCTTTATTTTATTAGGTTTTTTTTTGGCTTTTCAAGTTTTCTTTTTTTGCACAGCTCTTTAGGCCACGTTTAGGCCTGAGCACCAACTTCAATTTGAACCTTGCCCCTTTTGACACTCAATATTGAGGAATTTAATTTGGCTGCGATTCTTTTCTTGATGTCTAGGAAGACCTCAGTGGCTTCAAAAGGTGCATCCAGTGTAATCAGGTGATTTCAACCATGGACCTGCATAATTAGTGCATCGGGCACCTTGGGCCTGACCATCTTGATTCTTCTTTTCTGTATTTGCAAGTGCAGCTGAGGACACAGAGGGCCCATCAAGTCCAGCAGGATAAGCTTTTTGGCTTCTCAAAGGCTGGTCCATCGATATTGGCACCAGAAGCATTGACCTCAGTGGCCTGCCCAGACTTCATTCTACCACTGGGAGTGCACTGGCATCGAGGAGGTCTCCAACTCCCTCAACATCAGGGCTGATAGTAGACCCTGGGACCAGTCAGCATCAGACCCCTCATTGACACCAAAGGATCACAATGCTCACCTTCAAGGGAAGCCAAAGAAGCACAAGCATCGGTCTCCTTCAAAGCACAGTGCCAGGAGCACCAGGATTTTGGCATTGTTGATAACACAAAAAGTGTTGGCACTGAGAGAGTAGCTCCCCCTCTTTGGTGGAAGTGCTGGTGCACCAAGTTCCCGCTTCTGGTTCGACACTGGCTCTTTCTCAGGCTGTCTTCAAACCAGTTTCCCAGCCTTGCCGATGCCTGCCCTCGATGAGTGGTTCTGGGCCATTCTCAGGGAGGAGCTGGCACAGATATTTCAGCTTCTTGAGGCCACTAGTCTGACTGTGGAGTGGTCTTTGACACTGATGCCTCAACGGTTGTCGACATCGACATCAACCCATGCGGTACCACTCTACACTGGGAGAGGAAGTTTCCCCGGAGTCTTAGAGTAGGGCTGTACCTCTGTGACCTTTGGGGCACAGGCATGATTCCACTGAGCCGGGGCAGGCACAGACTCACTCTACCCATCAGGAGTATTGTGAGGAATCAGACTTGGACCGCTCATGGGAGTCAGATGAAGATCCACATTACTTCTCTGAGGAGTCGCATGGAGTTCCTTCTGAACCCTTCCCACTTCAAGAGAGGCGTAAATGTCCATTTGAGTCTCTCTTTCACAGGTTTTGCAAGGCTGTGATGTGGTCTTCAGTCCACACAGTCACATCTCACTACTGCCTTGACAAAGTATATGAAGCAGAATACATCTTTACTGGATACATACAATGATGTTAAAACACTGGAAAGATTAATGAAAGAATGAAAAAATAAACAAATAATGAAATAAGATAATAAAAAGCAAAACAAAATAATAATAATACTAAAAATATTAAAAAATATATGAATATGTAAATACTGACCTGACAATGAATAAATGGAGTCAAAATGTACTGCTAGGTGAAAAAAGCAAGGAGGTCTATAAACAGGAAAAAAAAGGGGAGAAAGAAAATGGATACTTAATGATTAAATCACTATGGGATAGTGAGACGTAAATAAACTGAAAATGGAGAAAAGGGAAAGGTGACATACCTTTAAAAAGACTGTGCATGCATAAACTGATGCACAGTGTAAACACCGAAGGTTTCAAAAAGCAAAAGACAAGTACTCCTAGAAATAAGAAAGAAAAAAAAGGTAAAACTAAAAAAAAAAAGAGGGAATTAAATGCAACTCTAAGGCCATGTTTACTAAGCTGCGTTATAGGTGCATTAACGTCTTTAACGCGCATTAACCATGTACGTGCATTAACCATATATGTGCCTACAATACCCTATACTACTACGGGTACACAATCTTCAATAATTAGTTGTATTTGATGTATTATATACTTTTTTCAAACAACTATTGATTTATTTTTATTTATTTATTTATTTATTGCATTTGTATCCCACATTTTCCCACCTATTTGCGGGTTCAGTGTGGCTTACAATACATTATGAATGGTGGAAATACAGGTTGTTACAACTCGGTTATGGATTACATTGTGAGGGGTTATGCGAAAACAAAGTTAAAGTGTCGTTAAGGGAATAGAACAATGGAGAAGAACAATGGAACAATGGAAAGAAACAACGGGAACTAATAGGGCAACTGAACATTTACCATCAATCTTTTATTCTTTTTTAAAATCATTATGCCTATAACCATTTTTCCATTTAAAGCTGTTTCATCATCTATTAAAACCATTTACACATATCAACATTCATATCACATTCATTCCATCCCATTTATCCACTTTTATAAAAAACCTTTTTTACATATCTTCAATGAAAGCAACAGTTCACATTCCTAATACTGTCTTACAATAAAGCTACACTATCATTATTATCTTGCTTCACAGTAATATCTATAGAGGTTAACTGCATGCGTTGTAAGTTTAGTCCACAATATTTTCTAATTCAACTGCTACATTCTTTCCATGCACTATAATATCTTTTAAACAAACTCATAATGCTTACCGACTGTCAAAAAGCCGCTGGGAACTCATACCACACCATACCCTCGTGGAACGTCTGAATGACACCCACGCATGTGCTTGGTGTGGTTCAGGGAGTCGGTGCTTTAAATACCATCCCTCATAGGTTCAACCAATTAATTTCTTTATTAAGACCATTAGTAGAAAATACTAATCTGGAGATAGGAAGAACTGATTCAAGTGGTATTTTTTAAATTCAGATTCTCATTTATTCACATTCTCATTAGTGCTGGAACCTGACTGGGATTGGATACTGAAATTGTTAAAAAGTTTGGGTATTTCTGGATGTTTGTAAGGTAACTCACAAGAGAAATATATTGCTTTTAGTACTTGTTTAATATAGCTTGAAATTATAAGATATATATATATATACATATTCTTTGACCCAAAACAGCTTTGAAATGTTTGTTGCTGTGGAAAACTCAAAAACTTGATCTTAAACCACCACTTCTGTTTTCTTAAATCCTCGAGTCCCTTACAGTAGTTGAAGATACCCCTGCAGGGAACTAATTTGTTTCTTGATAGTTTCCTATTTCTCAAAGTGTCCCTGAATTGTCACTTGCTAGTCATCACCTCTCTTATATATATAACTCTTTTTTTTATTATTATAAACTTTTATGTACAATTCCACATAGTACAAGAAAATAGAATCTTCATACAAATATTCACATTTTAAAGTAGAGAGGTGTGGTAGCCGTGTTAGTCCACTCTTAAAGGTTATCAACAGAAATCAAACAAAATAAAACATGGAAAAGAAAATAAGATGATACCTTTTTTATTGGACATAACTTAATACATTTCTTGATTAGCTTTCGAAGGTTGCCCTTCTTCGTCAGATCGGAAATAAGCAAATGTGGTAGCAGATAGTATATATAAGAGAAACATCAAAGCATTACTTTGACAGTCTGACAGAGTGGGAGGGTGGGGGTATGCATGGGGACATCAAAGCATTTCATTGATATTCTAACAGGATGGGTGTTGGTAGGTGAGAGGAGGGTAATAAACAGCGAAATACAGCTTTATGGTTTATAATGGGTTAGAAAACCCAGGTCCTTATTAAGTCCTGTTTGTTGGGTGTCAAAATATTCAATCATTCTTATTTCAAAGGTCTTACGTTCCTGTATTGTTTTAAAATTACCTTTCAGTATTCTTACTGTGAAATCATTGGTGCAGTGTTCTGGTCTTGTAAAGTGTTGCCCCACAGGGGTGGGGGCTTGACTGGCACCGGCTATTTTCATGTGATGTCTGTGCAGATTGAATCTTGTCTTAAGCATCTGGCCTGTTTCTCCAATATAGCATCCTTCGTTACATTTTTTACACTGAAGGATATATACCACATTGGAAGATGAGCATGTAAAATAGTCCTTTATGTTGAATATTTTTCCTTTGTGAATGACTGTGGGGTCTTGTGAAATGTTTTGGCATAGTTTGCAGCTGGATGTGTTACAGGGAAACGTGCCCTTTTCGTGCCCTCTCACCTACCAACACCCATCCTGTTAGAATATCAATGAAATGCTTTGATGTCCCCATGCATACCCCCACCCTCCCACTCTGTCAGACTGTCAAAGTAATGCTTTGATGTTTCTCTTATATATATACTATCTGCTACCACATTTGCTTATTTCCGATCTGACGAAGAAGGGCAACCTTCGAAAGCTAATCAAGAAATGTATTAAGTTATGTCCAATAAAAAAGGTATCATTTTATTTTCTTTTCCACATTTTAAAGAAAACCAACAAGCCCACATCAAGGGAGATGGCCAAACCCTCAAAAAAAATAATAAAGGAAATCAAATTAGGATAAAACCTTAAGATTAATATGCATCCTATTTATTAAAGTACTTCTATATTCTCAAAAGACAATAGATATTTCTCATGACTATTTAAATATTGTTCCAGTTGTAGTGAATCCCAAAAAACATACTGTTTGCCTTGTAAAGATAACATACAATTACGTGGAAATTTTAAGAAAGAAAGTAGCTCCCAGAACAATAACCCTATGTTTCAGTGCTAAAAAAAAGTCTTATGCTTAAGTTGAGTTGCACGGTATGCATCAGGGAAAAGATTGCTAACTCTTTAATACTATGGATTAACTGACTTCTTCGTGAAATAGTATTTTCAAGGGTTTTGGCCCTGTATCTTGCCGGTGGAGATCTTATCTTCTGCAAAATCTTAACTACTAACACATTAGTAGTCAACCTGGAAGGTGGGGAGCTGAGGCATACCTGGAAGGTGGGGAGCTGAGACATATCCAACCCCACGAGCCTCCTCCTCCCTTGTCGCATCATACATACAGAACTACACGTAACCCACTTTAAAAACTCCCCCAGCAGAGGCTGGAAGGAATCATCCATCTGGAAACAACTGGGCATTATGAAGCTGTAAGCCAGTCAATGGGGACATGATAAAATGAAAGTGCACCAAGATGTACTCTAATGGAGGACATTAGCAGCCCTGGGTAATAGAGATGGTATAGACAGTTAAGTATAGTATTTGACACACACTGATTGTGTGAAACATGAGGTGGAGAATCTCTGGGAGGCCGAAGAGAGCAGAGCTATTGATCAGACTGAACCAAAATCTCTTTGAGGACTGCCAATTTGCAGAGCAGGGACAACATCACAGTCCGACAGTGGGATACAGCCATCCTCAACTCCTGCTCAGTCCAGCTTGCATTTTAAATTACCTTGCTTTGTCTTCCTGCTGACTTGTTTTCCTGCATACCTTCACTGCAAGAGAGCTGCTCAGACCATCAGGTCCTTCAGAGCTTTCCATCTCAGATCCCTGACTTGGACCAAGGCTAGCTTTGCCTCCAGTGTCCTCATCAATTACGTCAAAAATTGAGGCATTTGAATTTAATCAGCATCATTCGCAAGTATAGTTTTGCAAAATTGCTGACATACACATGTAAGTGCTGACAGATAAATAAGTTGCCGAGTTTCCGCTGTTGATTTTTTCCATGCGTATAACTGTAAAATGGCACATGCATTCCTGCATCAGCAGATCCTTTTCCAAAATACCACCAGAACTGAGCACGTCCCAGCGTGGATGTCTCAATTCTGATCTCTTCTTTCTATGTAAACTAGGACTCAAACTTTAATAGGATAACTTTGTGAGTACCTAAGATTGATAATTTTACTCAGTGATGGATCACAATACACAAATATTCATTTTTTAAAAATAATGCTGGTTGATCTGCCTTTGTGCTCTGTTTTACTTGTTTGTTGTCTTTTGAGGCCTATAAATATGTGCGTAAAATAAATACAGATATACCTTTAGAATCATAAATACCAGATTCAACAACCATTTATACTGAAAAAGTTTCAACCAACAAAGAAAAATGATTTAATTTCTTTTATTTCTTCTATATACTGTACAACCAGTAAACAAGATTATTTGGTACATTGTACAAAATTCACTTACAAATACAGTTAAAACAAAGCCCAATTCCTCCATAAAACCCATTAAAAGCTCTTTTAAAAAAAAACAATTAAAACTGTACCATCTGTAAATACAAGATTTTAAACTTCACCTTCAGCACCCGCACCTTCTTCATATACTCTTTTTTTTTTCTCACCATGCCCCAGTCTTCTCCATAGCTTCTCTGCCCACCTCAAGTTTGCTTGTGCTTCGCTTTGTTCTTCCTTTATGCCAAGTTTCATTTTTTTCTTCTCTACAGTCACTCCAGTTTCCTCTGTCTTTCATCCCTTTGCTGAATGGATCTCCTTTCCCAAATTTCTGCCCCCCCCCCCTACTGTTTGTCACAGGCCTCAATTATGCTTAGTCTTGCTTTCTCCCTTCTCCCCTCTCCCCTCTTTGCGTTCTTTAATTAGTCTTATCGCCTTTTATCTCCATATCTCCTTTGTTCTCTCTATTGCTCTTTCTAGCTCCTTGCCTCTTCCCTTTGCTGTCTCTTTCCACCCCTTCTGAAAATCTAGCACAAGTAGACAGAAATAAGGCAGGTATGCATTCTGATAGTTTTTATCTTTAAGTGTATGCTGATGTGTTTTGTTTTATGTTTTTGCATATGATTCTATGATTGTTTTGATGAACTCCGCTTTGAGTTGGGTATTAACTGTATTGGTGGATAATAAATGAAGTGTATCACAAGGGTGATACACTTAGCAGAGATTGGGTGGCAATGCCAGTAATTGGGAAGCAAAACCAGTGCTGGGCAGGCTTCTACGGTCTACGCCCTGATCGTAACTGAATAGATAGGGATGGGCTGGAGTGTACATTTTAAGGGACTTCTACATTAGCTTCAAAATGTAGTACAAGAACAGTGCTGGGCAGACTTCTATGGTCTGTGCCCTGAGAATGGCAAGGACAAATCAAACTCGGGTATACATATAAAGTATCACATACCATGTAAAATGAGTTTATCTTGTTGGGCAGACTGGATGGGCCATTCAGGTCTTTATCTGCCATCATTTACTATGTTACTATGTAAGGGTCCAGTTGTAGAAAGTACTTTTCGTAAGCACTGTTGCTCTCACCTCCTTTTGTGTCCTCCTGATGATAACCAATAGGCTGTGAGAGAAGGAAGGAGCATCATTAGCAACAGGACACATTTCCTGCCTGCTTCTGTTGCCTACAGCACTGATGCCCCCTGTGATGCACCACTTGGGCAGCTCAGAATTTCTAGACACCATTGGCAGGCTGGAGCCTGGACATTCTGTGACATTCCTCTGTTACTATGACATGTATCTTCAAGGAGAATGAGAGACTGCTCACAGCATTCTTCCCAATTCATCCT
Organism: Microcaecilia unicolor; assembly: GCF_901765095.1. Classification (NCBI taxonomy): domain Eukaryota; kingdom Metazoa; phylum Chordata; class Amphibia; order Gymnophiona; family Siphonopidae; genus Microcaecilia; species Microcaecilia unicolor. The sequence goes on along the minus strand of NC_044033.1, from coordinate 346,638,267 downwards.
GTAGTGACACTGGGGATAAACCAACACCCTAAAGATTCAGAGAAAATTCTGATGATGGATTTATTGTTGCTTTCTCTGTAATCAGTCCGAATATCAATGCAAGAAAATTTTTTTTCGTCCTGAATACTTTTCTTAGGATATTGAGGGGTAAAAGTCACTGTGGCCTTCTGCTTATTGAACACATGGAACATCACCCTATCTCTTTGTTTCCCAGTTGGTATCTCAGCTGGAGTCCAGGATTTCCAAAGTGACAGAACAGCTGCAGATTCAGACACAGCTGCATCAGGAGGCTCTGCAGAGGGCCGAGAAAGCAGAGCAGCAACTGGAGGATGTCCGAGCTCGTCTGGCACGTCTGGAGGGAGAGCTGGCATCTGGAGAGGTGCTGCAAGAAGGATTAAGCATAGACAAGCAAAAGGTAAGGCTGAAGAGGTGCTGTCTGCCATCACTGTCAGTACAGCAGAGAACTTCCTCAACAGTAATGTGATGCTACAGTGACAGAGGGTTACACTGATAGAGGATAAGTTCAACATTCCAGACACCCAAGCAACAATGTGACAGAGAGCACAGAGAAGGGGGAGGGAGTATCGTCCTCCGAGCAAGGTGCAGATACAGGAGTGGGGGAGGGGTATAGGAGGTCTCCTTTTATCCTTCCGTTTTGTTTATTAAAATTTGATATAGCACCAATTTTAACCAAAATTATGGGGGTTTATATATAAAATTCTCTCTCAATGAAAAGAACTCCAATAAAAGATAGGAAAGATCTAAGAACATAAGAGTAGCCATACTGGGTCAGACCAATGGTCCATCTAGCCCAGTATCCTGCTTCCAACAGTGGTCAATCCAGGTCACAAGTATCTAGCAGAAACCCAATTAGTAGCAACATTCCATGCTAACTCATTTGGATTATACAGAAAAATAAATTTTTATAAATAAACACAAATATTAAAAAACCTCCCGCTACACAGCACTCATTAATCTGTGTCCTCCCACGCTGTCATTAATGGCTGGAGTTCTCTTGCTCGGTAGTTTCCCATTCCATAACTGCAGGCTCTGCTGAGGGTTCCAGAGGCACCTCCTTCCCCTCCTCCGTACACTCCATGGTTTCTTCCCCCTCAGAGCTGCTTCTCTGGGCCTCTTGTTCTCGGAGAGTCCTCAGAAATTCCTCCCTTTGCTCACCACACCCAGGAGGAATCACATACTGCTTTCTCAGCCACAGATATTGAGCTTCGTCCCGGCCATTCCCTCTAGTGGGGGCTTGGCAAAATGGTAAGCCCTTTCCCTGAGCTACTCCTCCCCCCCCCCCCCCCCCATCTCTGCTAGGACTCCACTCCTGCTTTTTGGTCCTGCCCTTCCCATCCTGTCCCGAAAGGGGTTCTGGGTACTGTAGTCTGAGGGGATTTTGCCTCCTAATGGGGACTTGTGCACTAACCTCATCACAGCTGTCATGAACTGCCTGTGTTTCATAGATATTTCTACCTTGCTGCATTTATGTTTGTTAGTTGCTGACTTTTATTATGCATGTTATTTTGTTACCCGCCTTGGATAAAGGTGTGCTATAAATAATAAAACATAAATATAAACATGTTTAATATTATTGGCAGATGTTCTTGCACATTTCCATAGCCTAAATGAGAAATCAATAGCACATGAATCAACAAATGCAACGGTGCTTGATCAAATAAATTACACAAGGAACATAGTTAGCGGAGAACACCAAAACCCTTTTGTGTAATACCAGAGACTTGTTCACAAAAACTAAGCCTATAGTTAATTATGATGCCCAAACTGTCTACCGCTTTAATTGGATTAGCAAAGAAAATAGGATTTTGTAAAGGGCAATCTAAATGTCCAGTATTGGAAACATTTAATAACAAAAGATGGTCCTTAAGTCCAAATTAAATCAGAAAATATTCCACTAAACTTTGGAGAAGGTACACAGAATGATAGGCTTTACCATTGGCAGTTGTGAGTGGGATTAACCTGATTAAAAATGTGGCATTACCTTAAAATATGAACACTCTTTAAAACATGACATGCACTTCTTGGATCTTAAAAACGTTTGGGTCAATATTCAGTCACCGTGGTCAATATGTTTCTTTGGACTATAAACTAGGTGTCACGCATCTAGAGATAATTTCAAGTGTGTTTGTTTGGGCGTGCTGCTCTATTTGCAGTGCTTCCCGCCTTTTTTGTGTACTACTATAGCAAATAAGACTAGAAATACTTACAGGAAGTGACACCGATAGACTCAGCCATATAATACAGGAAGACTCCTGAGGCCGGCCATTGGGCCGAAACACAGCTGTGTCAAGTCGTTATTACTGATTAATAAACTTTCAAGATCATACAGCATCATCGTATTATTGAGTAACCTTCGCTGTCTCCTGAGTGTCATTATCTCTGCGAGGTTTTTTGTTCTTCTGTACTTTTTGTCAATATTTTTTATCGCCAACTGCAGTGGTCAAAAATATCTGGATATGCAGAACCAATATCCAGAGAGTGGCCAGTGCTAAATATCCAGACAAGGCAGTCAATGTCGGGACTTATCCAGATAGAGGCACTATTCAGTCTGCTATGCAGAAAACTTATCTGGACAACTTTCTATTTGGATAGCAGGCTGTATAGTGCCACTAGCTGGATAAGTTCCAGGACTGCCCTGGCTCCGCCTTCGCTCTGCCCCAGCACTATCCACATGGGGAAAAATTATATAAAAGGCACTAAATGTTAGACAACAAAAATCTGTGCGCTGAGATAGTATTCTATAATGGAATCTGGGCACTCAAATTTGGTTATAGAATAGAGCATAAGCCAGCATTTGCACACCAACATTTAGACCATTATTGTGTAATGCAAAAGGCAGGTGTAGATGCTAGCGCCTAAATGTTGGCACTTACATTTGCAACATAGTATTCCATAAGTTTCATGTGTAAGTGTGCGACTCGCCCATGGCCTGTGCATGTCTCCCTATGTGCATGCCCCTCTTGCAGTTACCTATTAAAGTTACCTTATAAAATACCACCTAAGTGCAGTTATGTGTATAACTGCTATTTATCCCCATTTCTGTTTTAGCACCTAAAGTTACATGCTGAATTGGTACTAGTGGCATAACTAGTGGCATACTGTATAGAATTAGGGAGATTGTGCAGAGGCGATTTGTAAGAATATGCAGAAGCACTACCCGCATGCCCCCGATTCTATACAGCATGCCTAGAGATCGGTGCCAAAATCAGCTCGGATTCTATAACAATGCATGCAATTTAACAAGCATAACTAGCTAATGAGCACTGATAGCACTTAACAAGCACTAATTGGCACTGATTAGAATTTAGGCGCAGAAAGTCGCTAATTGTATTCTGTAATGAACTGTGCCGAACTTCTAATGCTTGCAGGCAAAAATGTTGTGGTTATGGGCAGAGAAATGGGCGTTTTGTGGACATTCCAAAATTTAGGCACCTAGTTATAAAAAATGGCCTAGAGGGGCATAATCGAATGGCACCGGCCATCTCCGGGGCCGGCTCTGTAAATGGGTGGAGCCAACCGTATTTCCGAAAAAGATGGCTGGCCATCTTTTCCTTCGATAATACAGTTGGCGCCGGCTAAATCTCAACATTTAGGTCGAATGTTGAGATCGCCGGGTTTACAATGGCCGGGTTCAGTTTTTGGCCATAATGGAAACCGGGCCCGGCCATCTCAAACCCGGTGAAATGCAAGCCTTTTGGTCGTGGGAGGAGCCAGCATTTGTAGTGCACTGGCCCCCCTGACATGCCAGGACACCAACCGAGCACCCTAGGGGGCACTGCTGTGGACTTCAAAAATTGCTCCCAGGTGCATACCTCCCTTTCCTTGTGTGCTGAGCCCCCCAAATACCCCTCCCCACAATTCTACACAACTACCATAGCCCTAAGGGGTGAAGGGGGGCACCTACATGTGGGTTTTGGGGGTTTTTTGGAGGGCTCAACATATACCATCACAAGTGTAACAGGTAGGGGGGATGGGCCTGGGTCCACCCGCCTGAAGTGCACTGCACCCACTAAAAGTGCTCCAGGGAGGTCCAGGAGCTGGGTATGACATTTCAGGCTGGTGTGAGAGGTTGGCAACAATTTTTTTTAATTTGTTTTGGGTGGGAGGGGGTTGTTGACCACTTGGAGAGTTGGGGAGGTCATCCCCGATTCCCTCTGGTGGTCATCTGGTCAATTGGAGTATTTTTTGCCACTTGGTCCTAAAAATAAATGGACCAAGTGCAGCTGGCGAACTGCTCGTTCGAGCCGGCCATCTTTTTTCCATTATAGGGCGAAGCTGGCTATCTCGTAGCCCCGCCCCTCCCCATCCCACCTTCTGTACCCTGCCTTGAAGTTTCGCTGGCTCCGCAATGGAAAGCAATTGGCACCGGCCAAAATCGGCTTTCGATTATACCAATTTGGCCGGGTTCAGGAGATCGCCAGCCATCTCCCGATTTATGTCGGAAGATGGCCGGCGATCTGTTTCGAAAATAAGCTGGCTAGTGTACCTAAATCTACATGCCGAGATTTACACCATGTTTACCTTGGTGTAAATGGATATGCATAGAATTAGTCGCTGAAATATCAACTGAGCGTATTCTATAATCGGCGTCTAACGTTAGGTGCTGATTATAGAATATGATTAGTTGGCACTGATTTGAGCGCTAATTTTTTAGGTACCACATATAGAATCTACTCCATAGTGCCTCTTAATATCCCAGCCTGCAGGACTTATCCAGATAACAAGTACTTTTATCTAGATAAGTGCTTTTGAGTACTGGCCCATTTATTTATTGGGATTTCTTAATCACCTTTATGAAGAGATTCACCCAAGACAGTGTACAGCAGATGCAGTTTAACATAAACCTTACAATTTTATTAACAGCATAACAATAATAAAATAACCAAATATAAACAGAAACACAATAAATGAGGTGAACTTGGAAACACCAAATTGAAACATAGTATTAGGAATAACATGAAATAGTATCAGGAATATACACATTTTTAACAGCACTGTAGAACATTATATAACAGAAATATAATAAATGTTGTTCATATACAAATGATCAACCAATATAGCGAATACAAAAAATACTTGAAAAATTCTATTTAGGAGGAAAAGATCTCATACAAACTGTGGCAGTTACACAATAAAGTTCATGAACTAATTCATCAGTGTTCACTTGTTCTCACAGTAAAAATAATAATCATAGGTCAAAAACCTCCCTGCAGTGAAAAAAAATGTGTACAAAGAATATAACTAGGATATTTCTACAAATCACAAAACTTATCTTGTGTGTAGTTCACTTCTGAAGTGAGAAGCAGTTTCACTCGGTGCTTGTCAGATTCCACAGACACAGGAACAAGCAGTGCAGGTCCTGACTAGGCCCTGTTTTGCTATGGATTCTTCTGGAGACTGCACTGCACCAATACCTGCAAACAAACACTGAATCAATGCGTGAACTGTAAATAGAAAATTTCAAGCTCTTGTCTAACTGAAGAGCATACTTAAAAAGTGTTGTCTGACAGTGAATGTTCTAAGTACGAAAAAATGGCGCCAGTTCCTCAAAAAGACGCCGTCAGGAACAGAGCCAATAACAATCTGGTGACGTCATATGCTAACCTGGTACTTCAAAGAAACACTGCCCATCGTAGCACCGTATTCAACCCAAAAAACTCATAGGCTCTAAAATGAAAAATCCAACGTTGGGTTCTAATTGAGTGAATAAGGTCGGGGTTTGTTTTGCATTTTGACCTCAAATACAAATGATACCATAATAGACAGTTTAGAAGAACATTCAAATAACATAGATATAATATGATGTCAGCATAATACCAACAATAAAACACCTAATAAGCAGATATTAGAACACACAGATAACATAGATATGATGCTTAAGTTAATTGCAAAGAAGATGCTATGAAATTTTAAAGACATGGCAAATTTAGCCTATGCAGTAGAATAGGTGTTCTACTACAGCAAACATTACATATAGGTCTGAAAGAAACTGAGATTATTAACAATAATTCACAATACTTATGTGCAGTGGCGTAGCCACAGGTGGGCCTGGGTGGGCTGGGGCCCGCCCACTTAGGGCTCTGGCCCACCCAACAGGTGCACACATTTAGTGGTAGCTGGTGGGGATCCCAAGCTCTGCCAGCTGAAGACCTCCTCCTGATGGTGCTGAAAACATTGCTTTCCACTTCAGAAGTCTGAGCTTCCTAAGCTGCTGATACTGGCACCTGCACATGCTTCGTTTTCAGTGCATGCCTGCTGCAGGCTGCCAAGGTAGAGAACAGTGTTGTCCTGCCAGCTGAGACTATTTTTTTTTAAGTTGGTGGGGGAGGGGGGGGGAGAACACTTGGTGCCCACCCACTTCTTGTCTAGGCCCACCCAAAATCTGTTTTCTGGCTATGCCCCTGCTTATGTGATATGACAGAAAAGTTTAAGAAAGATCCCACCAAAACGTGTGAAACTATATAATTTGTCTGTTATTGAGACATTTAGCAAAGTGTACTCCACAAGTAAAATATGCCAGGTTAGATGGAAGACCCAAGATCGTAGTACAATCCTCTTCAACTCTCTTCTTCCATCTGCTGTCTCTTTCTTCTGCCATTCTTCTCCCACTGATCTCTCCCTCCCCCTTGTTACACATTTGGAAAGTTCTTCTGAAGTACTTAATTCCTGGAGGTGGCACCCAATTGTTTCTCACCAGAATGGGACAAAGGACCAAAAATGGGTCTGGTGATGAGCCTTTCTATGTGGTCATTGCGAAAATTCAACACGTTGTAAGTGACTCCAGAAACATAACTGCAAAAATTTCATTGTGGTAAACTCAGAAAAATAGCCCAGAGTTGTCAAGATACCCAGTGCTAGTGTTCTGTAAATTTACGCTAGCAAGGGGCGCATAAATGCGGGCACCCAGCTATGGAATTAGGAGACACGAGCCTTCATTCACAATGACCCCTCCCAGCTCAGTCCAGCGAATAGGGACAGTCCTCCGCCTTGGGCCACCTTCCTTGCAAATACAAGAATCAATCTCAGATTCCATAATGCTTTGATCTCAAATGGAGGACTAGATTTTCTAAAAGGCACTACCTCATTAGCATTACCTCATTAGAACTAATGAGAGAGGAGGAGTAGTCTAGTGGTTAGTGCAGCAGACCTTGATCTTGGAGAACTTGGTTTGATTCCCACTGCAGCTCCTGGTGACTCTGGGCAAGTCACTTAACCTTCCATTGCCCCAGGTTCAAATAAGTACCTGTATATACCATGTAAACTGCTTTGAACATAGTTGCAAAAACCACAGAAAGTCAGTATATTAAGTCCCATTCCCTTTCCCTAATACTTGCATTTACCATAGGTCCCATTTTATACAGAAGACTGTATTTACTAATGAGGTGTAGTTAATGGCATTGATACGCATGCGAATACAGTAACACGTTTTAGTAAATGTAACCCAGAGTTCACTGCAGACCTGTGAGGAGAGAAGCCCTTCTGGAAAGAGAGGTCAATCCCAATAAAAGTTATGCAGCAAGTATGAATTCCTTTAAGGCTGAAGAGGTGATCTGCATAGTCCTGAGTGCTCAGGTATCACATCTTTGGATAATTCTTATACCAATTCAATAACAGGTACCACTGCCCATCGGAGCATCCAGCTTTCTCCAGGACTTATACAGCTACTGGAACTCTGCAGTGCAGGAAAATGTTCACTTTCCAGCAGTAATGCAATGGTTAAAAGAGATATTTACATGTTGTTTGCCACCAAGCTGGTGCTGGTTGGATGGTGGCTGCTTTCTAGTACAAGCTAAATTGGAAAATAAATTACCAGCCCCTAAACTCCTCCCTGCCATCATATAGAACTAAGCTCTCAGTTTCTCTCTCTCTTCTTCGATGTGTCCTGCCACAGTACCTCAAGTTCTTGGAGCAGCTGTCTGACAAGATGAAGCTGGAGTGGGTGGCAGCAGATGTTGGCTTTGACATGCGTTTGGAGGCAGCGCTTGCACGCGCTGAGCAATTGGTCAAACTGGAAGGGGATGCAGTAGTTGAAACCAAGACTCTTGCACATGGTCTGCAGAGGAAGGTAGGATACCTTTTGCCTTATTCTGTTGATGTTGTATGTTAGATGGATGATAGAAGTAAAGCAAATGCATTGCATTATTTTAAAGGGATGCAATCTGGCCCTTAAGAACTGAATTGTCATGTTATGTTATGTTATGTTATACCAGTTCTTGTATTCCGCCTATACCTTTCAGTTCAAGGATGGATTACAGTAATCAAGAGCTGGACCAATCAGTCCAAGAGCTACAAATAATTAGAATAGTCTAATAGCATATATTAAACATTAAATAAACCTGTCTTAGCAAACCATAAGCTAACCATTAGATAAACCTGTCATACAGAATAAAAATGTTTTTAGATACTTTCTGAATTGAAGATAATGGGTACAAGACCTCAAGGAGTTTAGCATCCAATTTTTTTTCCTCCAATAATCGCCCATCCTCATCTGTAACCTTGAGAAAAGGTAAGAATTTTCCAGTTATGGGCGGCTGGAGGGTTGAAGAGAGAAGTACCTCGGTGCCCCTTCAGTCCCTTTTTGTTCACGGCCCTCCCTGTCAAGTAGTTATCATCACTTTAGGTTGCTGTTTTTTTTCCTCTGCTGATTGCTTCCTCTTCAGGCCCTCACTCTTCCTCTCAACCCTAAGAACAGGAAACTACAGTAAAGTTTAAAACAAATATTACTGCCACTTAGCAAGCCACAATCGTTCTCTTAGAGGCAGGAGGCCTCTGTAACGTAAGGCCCGCAGAATCAAGACCATTGCTCTACCCCCCCCCCCCCCCCACCCCACCTCCTCTGATCCTGCTCGATTTCTGCCTGGCACAATCATGGGGTTTCAGTGATTTGGTGAACAAGAGAAAACACAGTGCAGTTTAAACAGAAGGGAAAAAAGAAGCACTGTTCTTCAAAGCCTGCTCAGCCAGCTGTAAGTAAACAACCCCACAGTGACTCTGCTTTCAGTAACGCTGCTGTGAAGTTAGCCTCTAAAGCTTCCCTAAAACACACAATTTCCCCTCTTTCAGAAGAGAATCCACCTCTCACATGGAAGAATCCAGTCAGGATAACAATATAAACATGCTATTCCTTAGCCCTGCAGGGCAATTTGTCTCTTTTGTTCCTGCTCAAATGTTAATACAACTCCTCAAGTGCTTTGACCAAGACAGCTCAGCAATTTTACAAGCTTCAGAGACTGCTCCATCACCACAATAATAGTCTGTTCTCACACAGCAACCAAATACAAATGAATCTGTCTCAGCCTCAGTCCCCTCTTTCTCCAGTTACTTAGCTTAAATAATGAAAAAGCATGGTTAGAATATAATAACAACAAGGTATTGTTTCACTCATTTATTTCAATAATTAAAAATCGTTGAACACTTCAGCAGTCTGTTGGATGTCTTTGTCTTGTATTGCCAATTTCTCCGAGGACAAGCAGGCTGATTGTTCTCACGACTGGGGTGACGTCCGCGGCAGCCCCCACCAACCGGAAATAAGCTTCGCGGGACGGTCAGCACGCAGGGCACGCCCACCGCGCATGCGCGGCCGTCTTCCCGCCCGTGCGCGACCGCTCCCGCCAGTTACTTTTTTTCCGCGACTGAGAGAGTTGTGTTTTCCCCTCTCTCTCGTTTCAGCCGCCGGATTTTTTCGACCGCGTTTACGCGGATCGTCGCTTTTGGCCTGTTCGGCCTCTTCTTTTTCTTCTTCTCTTTTATTAAAAAAAAAAAAAAAAAAAAGAATTTTGCGCGTGTGGAGCACGCGCTCCTTCTTTTCCCTCGCTTTCTAGCGGGGACGCCTCGTTGCGGCCTAGTGGCCGCTCGGTCGGTTACAATTTTCGTGGTGTGATTTTAGCCACCATTGCCGACTTTGACTTCGCCGACGCGATTTTTCCGTCGATGTCCTCGAAGGTCCCGAGTGGATTTAAAAAGTGTGGTCGCTGCGGCCGGCCGATCTCGCAGACCGACACCCACGCTTGGTGCCTCCAGTGCCTCGGGCCGGAGCACAATCTCAAGTCGTGCGTTTTGTGTCTCGGTCTCCGGAAACGGACTCAGGTTGCGAGGCAAGTTCTGCGGGACCGTCTTTTTGGAACTTGCGCCGGCCCCTCGACGTCGACCTCGACGGCATCGGTATCGAAGACCGGTTCTTCGGTACCGGTATCGATGCCCGAGACATCGGCACCGATGGCAGCGACCCCAGGAGAACAGGTCCCGTCGGCCCGCCGGTCCGCCGGCGAGAGTGGGGTAGAGAGACCGCGTGGGCAGTCGGCCCCGGTCACTCCCTCAACTCGTGAGCCACGGGACCGAACCCTGTCGGACCCGGTACCCCCGAGACCGAGGGGGATCGACCTCCTCCTCCTCCATGCCCTCCGGCACCGGTGACGTGCACCGGAAAAAAGACAAGAAGCGCCGTCACCGGGAGCCCTCGGTGCACCCTGCAGAGGAGTCGACGCCGAAGCGTCATCGCAGAGAGGAGAGATCTCCGTCGGTGGTCGAGGTACCGACGCGTCGGGGTTCCGGCACCTCGGTGCCATCTCCTGGCCCCCAGCAGCTTCCGGCACCGACACCCTTACCGGCCCCACCGCCTTTCCCGGCAGCGGGCCTGGACGAGTGCCTCAGAGCCATCCTTCCGGGGATCCTGGAAGGGCTGATGCGCCAGGCTGTGCCGGCGCCGGGGGTGCTTGCGCCCTCGGCGCCGATGTCTGTGGCGCCGGCGAGCTCTAGCCCGGCGCCGGGGCAGTCGACACCGCCGCCGCTTGCGGTGCCGGTCTCGACAGCCACGCAGGTGGAGTCCCCGTCGACGTCGATGGAGGGAGCTCCGTCCCCGCCGGCGCGGGAGTCCACCGCTCGACGACACCGAGACCTTGGTGCCTCGACGTCGAGCCGGGCCCGGTACCGGACTCAGCTACATGAGCTAATGTCCGATACCGAGGACGAGGACTCGTGGGGGGGAAGAGGAGGACCCGAGATATTTCTCCTCCGAGGAGTCTACAGGCCTTCCCTCGGACCCCACGCCGTCACCGGAGAGGAAGCTCTCACCTCCTGAGAGTCTCTCCTTTGCCTCCTTTGTGCGGGATATGTCTATAAGCATTCCCTTTCCCGTGGTCTCTGTGGAAGAGCCGAGGGCCGAGATGCTCGAGGTCCTCGACTATCCATCACCACCTAGAGAGTCCTCCACGGTACCGCTGCACAATGTCCTGAAGGAGACGCTGCTCCGGAACTGGGTGCGACCACTAACTAATCCCACCATTCCCAAGAAAGCAGAGTCCCAGTACAGGATCCACTCTGACCCAGAGCTCATGCGGCCCCAGTTGCCCCATGACTCAGCGGTCGTGGATTCTGCTCTCAAGAGGGCACGGAGTTCGAGGGATACCGCCTCGGCGCCCCCGGGGCGGGAGTCTCGCACTCTGGACTCATTTGGGAGGAAGGCCTACCAATCCTCCATGCTCGTGACCCGCATCCAATCTTACCTGCTCTATATGAGCATCCACATGCGGACCTATGTGCAACAGCTGGCGGACCTGGTCGATAAGCTCCCGCCGGAGCAGTCCAGGCCTTATCAGGAGGTGGTCAGGCAGCTGAAGGCGTGCAGAAAGTTCCTGTCCAGGGGGATTTTTGACACCTGTGACGTGGCATCTCGTGCTGCGGCCCAAGGTATAGTGATGCGCAGGCTCTCATGGCTGCGTGCCTCTGACCTGGACAACCGCACCCAGCAGAGACTGGCTGACGTCCCTTGCCGGGGGGATAACATTTTCGGTGAGAAGGTCGAGCAGATGGTGGACCAACTGCATCAGCGGGAAACCGCTCTCGACAAGCTCTCCCACCGGGCGCCTTCAGCACCCGCCCCCACGGGTGGGCGTTTTTCCCGGGCACGGCAGGCTGCACCCTATTCTTTTGCAAAGCGTAGGTACAACCAGCCGGCCCGAAGGCCTCGTCAGGCACAGGGACAGCCCCAGCGCGCTCGTTCTCGTCAACAGCGTGCGCCTAAGCAGCCCCCTGCGCCTCCACAGCAAAAGCCGGGGACGGGCTTTTGACTGGATCCACGGGAACATAGCCGCCCTACAAGTGTCCGTACCGGACGATCTGCCGGTCGGAGGGAGGTTAAAATTTTTTCACCAAAGGTGGCCTCTCATAACCTCCGACCAGTGGGTTCTCCATATAGTGCGGTGCGGATACGCCCTGAATTTGGCATCCCTGCCTCCAAATTGTCCTCCGGGAGCTCAGTCTTTCAGCTCCCATCACAAGCAGGTACTTGCAGAGGAACTCTCCGCCCTTCTCAGCGCCAATGCGGTCGAGCCCGTACCACCCGGGCAGGAAGGGCAGGGATTCTATTCCAGGTACTTCCTTGTGGAAAAGAAAACAGGGGGGATGCGTCCCATCCTAGACCTGAGAGGCCTGAACAAATTCCTGGTCAAAGAAAAGTTCAGGATGCTTTCCTTGGGCACCCTTCTGCCAATGATTCAGAAAAACGATTGGCTATGTTCCCTGGATTTAAAGGACGCATACACTCACATCCCGATACTGCCAGCTCACAGGCAGTATCTCAGATTCCGACTGGGCGCACGGCACTTTCAGTATTGTGTGCTGCCCTTTGGGCTCGCCTCTGCCCCACGAGTGTTTACCAAGTGCCTCGTGGTGGTAGCGGCCTATCTACGCAAGCTGGGAGTGCACGTGTTCCCATATCTCGACGATTGGCTGGTCAAGAACACCTCGGAGGCAGGAGCCCTCCGGTCCATGCAGTGCACTATCCAACTTCTGGAGCTGCTGGGGTTTGTGATAAATTACCCAAAGTCCCATCTCCAGCCAACTCAGTCTCTGGAATTCATAGGAGCGCTGCTGAATTCCCAGACAGCTCAGGCCTACCTTCCCGAAGCGAGGGCCACCAATCTCTTGACCCTGGCTTCGCAGACCAGAGCGTCTCAGCAGATCACAGCTCGGCAGATGTTGAGACTTCTGGGTCATATGGCCTCCACAGTTCATGTGACTCCCATGGCTCGTCTTCACATGAGATCTGCTCAATGGACCCTAGCTTCCCAGTGGTTCCAGGCCGCCGGGAATCTAGAAGATGTCATCCGCCTCTCCACCAGTTGCCGCACTTCACTGCTCTGGTGGACCATCCGGACCAATTTGATCCTGGGACGCCCATTCCAAATTCCGCAGCCCACGAAAGTGCTGACGACGGATGCATCTCGCCTGGGGTGGGGAGCCCATGTCGATGGGCTCCACACTCAGGGTCTGTGGTCCCTCCAGGAAAAGGATCTGCAGATCAACCTCCTGGAGCTCCGGGCGATCTGGAACGCACTGAAGGCTTTCAGAGATCGGCTGTCCTGTCAAATTATCCAAATTCGGACAGACAATCAGGTTGCAATGTATTACGTCAACAAGCAGGGGGGCACCGGATCTCGCCCCCTGTGCCAGGAGGCCGTCGGGATGTGGCGTTGGGCGTGTCGGTTCGGCATGCTCCTCCAAGCCACGTACCTGGCAGGCGTAAACAACAGTCTGGCCGACAGACTGAGCAGAGTCATGCAACCGCACGAGTGGTCGCTCCATGCCAGAGTGGTACGCAAGATCTTCCGAGCGTGGGGCACCCCCTCGGTGGACCTTTTCGCCTCTCAGACCAACCACAAGCTGCCTCTGTTCTGTTCCAGACTTCAGGCACACGGCAGGCTAGCGTCGGATGCCTTTCTCCTCCATTGGGGGACCGGCCTCCTGTATGCTTATCCTCCCATACCTTTGGTGGGGAAGACCTTACTGAAGCTCAAGCAAGACCGCGGCACCATGATTCTGATCGCGCCCTTTTGGCCCCGTCAGATCTGGTTCCCTCTTCTTCTGGAGTTGTCCTCCGAAGAACCGTGGAGATTGGAGTGTTTTCCGACTCTCATTTCGCAGAACGACGGAGCGTTGCTGCACCCCAACCTTCAATCCCTGGCTCTCACGGCCTGGATGTTGAGGGCGTAGACTTCGCTGCGTTGGGTCTGTCTGAGGGTGTCTCCCGGGTCTTGCTTGCCTCTAGGAAGGATTCCACTAAAAAGAGTTACTTTTTCAAGTGGAGGAGGTTTGTCGTGTGGTGTGAGAGCATGGCCCTAGAACCTCGTTCTTGCCCTGCACAGAACCTGCTTGAATACCTTCTGCACTTATCAGAGTCTGGCCTCAAGACCAACTCAGTAAGGAATCACCTTAGTGCGATTAGTGCTTACCATTATCGTGTGGAAGGAAAAGCCATCTCTGGAGAGCCTTTAGTCGTTCGATTCATGAGAGGCTTGCTTTTGTCAAAGCCCCCTATCAAGCCTCCTGTTGTGTCATGGGATCTCAACGTCGTCCTCACCCAGCTGATGAAACCTCCTTTTGAGCCACTGAATACCTGCCATCTGAAGTACTTGACCTGGAAGGTCATTTTCTTGGTGGCAGTTACTTCAGCTCGTAGGGTCAGTGAGCTTCAAGCCCTAGTAGCTCATGCTCCATATACCAAATTTCATCACAACAGAGTAGTGCTCCGCACCCACCCAAAGTTCCTGCCGAAGGTGGTGTCGGAGTTCCATCTTAACCAGTCAATTGTCTTGCCAACATTCTTCCCCAGGCCGCATACCCGCCCTGCTGAACGTCAGTTGCACACATTGGACTGCAAGAGAGCATTGGCCTTCTACTTGGAGCGGACACAGCCCCACAGACAGTCCGCCCAATTGTTTGTTTCTTTCGACCCTAACAGGCTAGGGGTCGCTGTCGGGAAACGCACCATCTCCAATTGGCTAGCAGATTGCATTTCCTTCACTTACGCCCAGGCTGGGCTGGCTCTTGAGGGTCATGTCACGGCTCATAGTGTCAGAGCCATGGCAGCGTCAGTGGCCCACTTGAAGTCAGCCACTATTGAAGAGATTTGCAAGGCTGCGACGTGGTCATCTGTCCACACATTCACATCACATTACTGCCTCCAGCAGGATACCCGACGCGACAGTCGGTTCGGGCAGTCGGTGCTGCAGAATCTGTTTGGGGTGTAAATCCAACTCCACCCTCCAGGACCCGAATTTATTCTGGTCAGGCTGCACTCTCAGTTAGTTGTTCTTCGTAGGTCAATTTCTGTTGTATCCTCGCCGTTGCGAGGTTCAATTGACCTGGGTTCTTGTTTTGAGTGAGCCTGAGAGCTAGGGATACCCCAGTCGTGAGAACAAGCAGCCTGCTTGTCCTCGGAGAAAGGGTATGATACATACCTGTAGCAGTTGTTCTCCGAGGACAGCAGGCTGATTGTTCTCACCTTCCCTCCCTCCTCCCCTTTGGAGTTGTGTGTTTCATATTTTTTGCTAGTCATTCAACTGGCGGGAGCGGTCGCGCACGGGCGGGAAGACGGCCGCGCATGCGCGGTGGGCGTGCCCTGCGTGCTGACCGTCCCGCGAAGCTTATTTCCGGTTGGTGGGGGCTGCCGCGGACGTCACCCCAGTCGTGAGAACAATCAGCCTGCTGTCCTCGGAGAACAACTGCTACAGGTATGTATCATACCCTTTCAGGCATCCTAAAAATTTGAGGTGCCTGCAATGCCCACCCTAGACTTTGGAAAACCCAGTAAGCCCCATATTCAGAGTTAGCCCAATATTCAGAGTGATTTAAATGGATAGAAGAGGCTCCTGCCTCCAGTGCCCACCATAGACTTCAGAAAACCCAGTGGGCCCAATATTCAGAGCAATTTAAGTGGGTAGGAGAGGCTCCTGCCTGCTTAAATCCCCTGGGGCCACTTAACCCCCCACTATTCAGTGGCACTAAACCAGACAGTGCTGCTGAATATCGCCTCTGACTGTTCTTGAAAAAGTGGGCAGGTCAGGGGCAGTAGTGGGGGCAGTGTTAGGAAGGAGCCCGGGGTTATGCGGATCCTGGCAATATTCAGTGCTGGCACCCACATCGCAAAGCGGCCTAATTTAAGACAGCTCAAAAGCTGTCCTAAATTAGGCCACTTAGCTTTGTGGGCGCTGGCACCGAGTATCTGGCTGCGATCCCCCTCCCGGCTCCCCTCCTTCCTTCCTACCTGCCCTTCAGCCTGCACCAAGTTTAACCCCAGCCCCAGCGCTCTAGGTAGACCACCCCCAAGGTCTACCTTCTAATCCCTGGTGGTCTGGTCATTGGGGACAGGTGCACCCCTTCACTCCTGCCCCTAGCGGCTGGCCTCACAAAATGACTGCTGTGACTTCTACTACTACTTAACATTTCTAAAGCGTTACTAGGGTTTACGCAGTGCTGTACAATTTCACAAAGAAGGACAGTCCCTGCTCAAAGAGCTTACAATCTAAAGGACAAAAATGTGTAATCAATCAATTTGGGGCAGTCTAGATTTCTTGAATAGGGGTATAATGGTTAGGTGCCGAAAGCGACATTGAAGAGGTGGGCTTTGAGTAAGGATTTGAAGATGGGCAGGGAGGGGGCTTGGCGAATGGACTCAGGAAGTTTATTCCAAGCATAGGGTGAGGCAGCTTGCGATATTTGTAGTTGTGGCAGCCCTTTTTTGAAGCCAGCTGCTAGGGGTAGCAGTGAGAGGGCTACGCTCCTGCCCCCACTGACCCTCTGGACTACCAGGGATTATAAGGTAGGCCTGGGTGGGTCCTACTTTAGAATGCTGGGGTTGGGGGGGCAATGTTGAGAGGGGATTAAAGTTAATGTGGACTGGGGGGAGGGAAAGTAGGAAGGAAGGAGGCAGGATGGGAGGGGGATCGCATCACTTAAAAAATCTTTTAAAAGTTATGCAAGTACTGGCCCGATATTCAGCCAGGACCCCCATAACTGTCTTACATGGGTCCTGGTTGAATATCGGCTGGACTTGCATAAGCTCCGACAGCCTGCCTGTCCACATTTAGCCCCCAATATTCAGTGCTGGCCACCCGGACATGACCCGGCACTGAATACTGGGGGCTAATTTAGCCAGTGACGATCAGCATTAAAAAAAAACACTGACTGCCACCAGCTGAATATCAGGGGAAGTGTTTCTAATAATAGCTTGGGCAACTATTAGAGAGAATACGGTATATTTGTTTTTCCTAACTAGATGTTTATGTTGCACACACCTGGCACATAAACATTTGTTTCTCCTGTATTTTAGAACAAGCTCTAGTCAGCAGATTCTGTTCTAAAATACTGGTGAATCTTGAGACACATTGACCTGGACGTCTCAATTCCTATTTCTACTACCTATCTAAAATGAGGCTGCGTTTAGCATAGGCGTAGTTTGCCTATTTCATTTTTTTTTTTTGGGGGGGGGGGGGGCAAGGGATAGAAGTCAGATTAATGGCAGCAGGAGAATTTTCTCCCCTCCCTTAAAATGGGCATTAATTGGCTTACTCTCTTCCCCACCATTTCTTTTGGTTTCACCTTATCCTTGTGTTTTCCTTTATCTCCCTATACTTTTCCATTTGCCTCTCCTGCTCCTACCCCTTGCTGCTCACCTTTCCACTAGAGAACTACACGAGAGTGGGGATAGCGGGATTTGTCCATATCTGCGGGGATCCCGCGGGGATGTACCCGGGTCCATGGGAATCCCATGGGGATTGACCCAAGTCCTGCAGGATCCCTGCAAATGTTCCTACCCTCCCCCGGGCACAGGGTGACCTCCCATGACATACCTCGAGGTACCCTGGTGGTCTAATGGCTTCTTCGAGGCAGGAAAGATCCCCACTCTTTCCTGCCCTCTGCCGCGGCGCTGATCCTCTCCTATCTGCTCTTTTAAAATGGCTACCAAGACTTCCAGCGTCGGCTTTGTGAGACTTATAGTGAATCTTGGCACTCATGGTGACACAGTAGATTATTTTGATCTGTGGTGTTCCTATATATATTGTATGAGCACACAAATTGTTCTTTAAATTAATCTGTTAAATATTATTCACACATGTTAGATTTATACATCTCTGGGACGTGTACTTAGTTTGATTTGGCTTTCTTTCCCCCCGTGTTTGTAAATACTGCATTTCCAAAGGTGACATATTCCAACTGACAAATTCAAAATAAAATACTTTTATCCTACCTTTGTTGTCTGAATGTTTAATTTTTTTCCATTCACTTTGGTCCCAGTGTCTCTTTTCTGCTTTCTTCTGGGGTTTTTTCCTGTCCTTGCAGGGTCTCCTGTTCATTTATTCTCTCTCAGCGTCTGCCATCCATCTTCCCTCTGCCATCTCTCCTCTCCCCATGTTCATCATCTGCTCTCTGAGTCCACCATCCATCTTCCCTCTACCATCCCTGTTCATCCTCTCCAGCATCTCCCTTCTTTATCCCTGTCTCTATCTCTCCTCATGTTCATCATCTGCCCTCCCAGTATCCCTATTTGAATTCTTTTTCAGCATGGCCCCTCTGGATCCCCTTCCTCCCTGCCCCATTTTCAAGCAGTACCCCTTTGGGACCCTTTCCCACCCCTTTTCCAGCATTGCCCCTCTGGGTCCACATCTCTTCCCCCTCTCCACCTTTTCCAGCACTGCCCCTTTGAGTACCCATCATTTTTACTGCAGCTTTGTAAATACACATGTATTTTATAAAATAAGCATGTACAGTGTGGTTCTGCCTCACCTTTGGCCAAACTACGCCCATGGGTATCTCACACTTTTTCTAGCCTCTCCCCTCTGTTCCTCTGTCCCTCTGTCCCTATCCAACCCCCCATGTTCACCATCTTCCCTCTCAGTGACCCTATCTCTCCTTTTTTACTCCGCATAGCTTTTCTGTGTCCCTATCACCCCTTCCCCTTCCAGCATTCCCCCTTTGCCTCCCAGTCTTTATGATCTCTATCTGCCCAGCTAGCACCTCTTCTCTGTGTCTTTGTTGATCAATATGTTCAGCATCTCCTCTCTCTTCCCCTCTTCCTTCACCTTCTCTCCTCTGCTCTGCACACTCCAACCCTCCCTTTTGTGGTCTAACAGCCCTGTCCATCTCTTTCCCTCTTCCACTCTAGCCTCTCTCTTGCTTTGTCTCTCTCTCCCCCTCATGAGTCCTGCATCTCCTGCTATTCCCCCCCCCCTTCCAACAGTCTAGCAGCTCTGTCCCTCTCTTTCTGTCCTTCACTCTGGCCTCTCTCTCACTTTGTCTTTCTCTTCTCCCCTCTCCTAGTGAGTTTTGCATCTCCCACTCTTCCCTCCCCGCCCACCCTGGCGGTCCTCCGTACTTCAACTTCATAGACAGCAATAGGGTCCTTTCACTGTTGCACACTGCCTACGTGGAAACGAATCAGAGTAAGCGGGACGTGGCAGCAGAAGGACCTCGGCGTCAGCATCCTGTCCTAATCGCTGCCTGCGAAGTTGAAATACGGAGGACTGCTGGGGGGGGGGAGGAGAGAGAGACAGCGGGAGATGCAGGATTCGCGGGGTGGGGGGAGAGAAAAATAGGACAGGTTTGAGGAGAGGGAGCAGATGCGCAGGGAGTGGCGGCGGCAAGAAACGACAAAGCTAAACAGGGAAGAAGGAGGAGAGAGAGAGATACTGGAATGCATGGGGCAGGGGAAAGAGAGTCAGGTACTTGGTGCAGCAGCGTTTGGGGGGGGGGGCAATGCACCCCTGGCGTTTAGGCAGCATGCTGGATAGATGTGTAAGTGCACATATATGCATATACATGCTAATATTTTAAAAATGTATGTACTGTATATAAAACACCCAAAAACATTAATGCCAAAAGATCATCCCGAACCTTCCTTAACCTCCACTTCCCCAATTGCAAGGGCGTGAAATACAAAACGCTACACGCGTCAACCTTTTCTCACATGAGCACGCAGTTTTGGAATACACTGCCGCGCAACTTAAGAACAATCAACGAGCAAGCTTCCTTCCGCAGATTATTGAAGACCCATCTTTTCGAAAAAATTTACGGAAACAAACAAAACACATAAAGGCCACACTTAATGTTCACTAATGCATCACACATTCACCTCTGAATTCTCATTCCCGTAATATCACATCTCTCATACCTTTACTCACAGAAAGATATATACCATATGTCCTCATGCCTTTTTATCGCCCTCCAAGCTCCCAGTGTTTCCTTCCAAAGTTTCAATGTTTATGTTCCATTGTTACATTCCCTAACGACACCTCAATTGTTTCGCATAACTCTGCACAATGTAATCCATAACCAATCTGTTACAAATTGTATTTCCACCATTTAACTCATATTGTAAGCCACACTGAACCTGCAAAAAGGTGGGAAAATGTGGGATACAAATGCAATAAATAAATAATAAATAAATACATTTTATAGAATTGCCCTGTTAGTCATAGGTGAATTTCCAGCAGCAGCAGCAGTTATATGTTTCCACCATTGAATTTCCCTCACAATATTTTAAATGAATTTCTTATGCTATTGTGAGCTGCCTAGCAAGGTCTCTCATTTGGCAGTATATCAATCCCAAATAAAACTTGAAACTTATCTGTTTAATTTATGTGGTGGCCTTGCCACTGAAAATTGACCTCTTTATATATTATCTGTACCAGTTTCATGATTATAGAACATGTGAGGGAATGCCATATATAATAGTGGTGGATGATGGAATTTATGTACTTTCACTTTAAATATTCAGTGTGAAAAACTGGGTATACATTTTAGAAAAATCAAAAATGGATGAAAATCTCATGATACTATGAAGTTGTATTGGTTACAGTATATATGGGTTATGGGCAGAATGGGGTGGGTACCAAGATGTGTGTGCACCTATACTGAAAGAAGTAAAATACAAATATAAAAAACAACATTCCCTTTTCTAATCAATACAATTAGTTAAAGAGTCAGAAAGAGAAACTGGAGAGCAAAGAGCTGCACATGAGTCTCCTGCAGAAGAAGATTGCTCAGCTGGAAGAAGAGAAGCAGGTACGCACAGCCCTGGCTGTGGAGAGAGATGATGCCAATCTGATGATCAGGAAACTGCAGAAGAGGGTGGAGAGACTGCAGGGGGAGCTCAGCACTGCACAAGAATCAAACACCGAGCTCAGGGCCAAGCTGTCCGACACAAATGAACTCAAGGCAAGTAGCAGGCATGTTGCCTTTCAGTACGATAAACCAGAAACTACCAGGATGCAAGTAAGCCTAACTTATTGTATGCAGTGAGCTATAGCCTAGGTACAAATGCCAACCAACAGGCTTTTAGCAGGGCTGCCGAGAGACTGGGACGGGCCCGGGGCCCCGCCGCAGCCGCCACCCCCCCGAGGTCATCGTTGCCACAGCCCCCCCCCACTCGCCCCCCCTCCATTCACCACCGGGCCGGGCCCCCTGAATTCAAATCATAGTGCTTTACCTCGACCTCGTTCCATGTGAAAGCACAGCTGCAGCAGTCTGCAGATCGCCTCCCTTCAGACCTTCCCTCCCTGTGTCCCGCCCTCACGCAAGTTACGTCAGACGAGGGCGAGACACAGGGAGGGAAGGCCCGAAGGGAAGGCGATCTGCAGACTGCTGCTGTTGAGCTTTCACACGGAGCGAAGTGGTAAGGTGCTGTGATTTGAATGGAGGGGGCCCGGCCCGGTGGCGGACGGTCGACGGAGCTGAGGGCAGGCGGGACTGTGGCGCCGGGCCCCCCTTGGAGTCCTGGGCCTGGGGAATTTTGTCCCCCCTGCCCCCCTGTCTCGGCGGCCCTGGCTTTTAGATATATGGAATTTGACCATACATTAGCAGGGATTTTTTTTTTTTTTTAGTGCTTTTCAATGCTATTGTATTGAAAATGAACTGAACTTTCTCAGATTCATTTCATTGCAATAGTGTAATGTATAAGAGCATGATGAACTTTGCCCCCTAGTTCTAGAGTTTCACCGTCTGCTGCAAATAGATCTTGCCCTGTCCTGTTCAGACTATAGAAGATTAGAATTGGTGGACAAAATGGCACAACATTTGTTAACAGAAAAAACTTCAAGTGGCTGATCCTCTGAGTGGGTGCTATTCTAGCAAAGGCAGTAAATCTCTGGCAGGGTGTAAGGGGATTCAGCACTGTTCAAAAGTCTGCCTTATATGTAGGTCATTGCCAGAGGTCCCATTGCCATTAAGATTATATAGCACTTTTCATGAGAGCAGGGATGGCAATTCTCAGGTCATGGTTATGTTACAACACAGGTTGTACAGTCTTACCTGTCTTAAGTTAACTTTCCCTGTAGAATCAAGCTAATTTAGTTTAGAAATGATGCTGTACAGTGCTTTGGATAAAAAGACTTACTTTATACTCTACAAATAGAATAATAAAATAAACAATGATAGCTGGTTGATGCTGATTCTCAGCTGTAGAATAGCTGACCTGGTATGTAAATTGGAAAAGAGAACCTGTTTGGTGTATGGAGTTTAATGGTAGGGGTGGTCCACCCCATTCCTCCCATCCTGACCACATGTTCAGGGATTTTGTTCAGAGCCTCTGTCAGGTTGTAGTTCACTCGGAGGGCTTAAATGAGTTCCAGTGACCATCTAAAAGAAGCAGGGCTTAGAACTATGTGATGGGGATGATTGGTGGCACGTTTCAGGGTGCCAACTGAATGGATCTTATAGGATCTCTGAGGTTGAAATGCTTCTGGTAGGTGTTCAGCACCAGCACTGTTCATCCATTGATAAAGCAACGCCCAGATTCAATATATGGCACCTGAAGTTGTGCATGCAAATGTGGCAGTGCAGCCAAATTGTGTATGCAACTAAATTGGTTAAGCCAATCAGCGCTGATAATTGGCCACTAACACACAATTATTGGCTCTAATTGACACTAATTAGAATTTACACATGCAACTGGCTAAGCATATTCTCAAAAGGGGGGGGGGGGGGGTGGCCATGGGAGGGGCATGGGTGGGTCATGGGTATTTCTATAAATTATGTGCATTGTTACAGAATATGCCCTACCTTCGCCTAAATTAGGTGTGGGTATTTACATCAGGTTTTAGTTAATGGAAATGGTCACACCTAAATTTTAGTCACATGAACGGGCGCTATCAGTGCAGCACGACACCCCCAACCGGAGCAATGACCCCCCCCCCCCCCCCCCCCCGGGTGCATTTTTAGCTGCTGGGAGCAGCCGTGCGGCCCTCAGCTCTGCTGGCTCCCTGCTCCCTCTACTCCAGAACAGGAAGTAACCTGTTCCGGGGCAGAGGGAGCAGGGAACCAGCGGAGCCGACAGGCATGCGGCTGCTCTCTGCACCCCCCAGCAGCGTGCACCTGGGGCAGACTGCCCCCACCACCCCGCCCTTGGTACGCCGCTGGGAGCTATGCATATTCTATAAACCGTGCTTAACTTTAGGTAAGGTTTACAGAATAACATTAAGAACATTTTTTTGGTGCCGATTTTTTTGGCTCCATATATATAGGATTCACCCCAAAAGGCAAGGCAGTATTCTAACTATTTATGTGCATAAGTTGCCATTTATGTGAGTAAATAACCCTCTTCTAGAATGCTAGTTAGTGGAACAGCAAGCACCATGTTTTGATGGCCTGTACTTTTCTAGTGGGCATGCGGATGGGCAGAGCACACATGTATGGATATCAATTATGGAATTATTATAATTTACATGTGTTCATGCATACATCTAGGTGCAGGCATTTGTAGCAGCTTAAAGGGGTGTTGTAAGTGGCCGCTCCTAAATGTACACAAATTTTCTTCCACTTTAAACTAGTATTCTGTAAAGAAAAATAGAATAGACTTAGAATAGGCGCCCTGACCTGCGCCTGTGAAGGGCAGTTCTATATCTAGGCCCCTGAGATTATACGCCCCTTTGCATGCATGCATATACACCAAAGAGTAGTGCATACGTGCGTTAGCTCACTATTCTATAAGGGCATGTATTAATGCTATATATAACATGTATTTGCAAGGGGGTGTTCATGTGGGCAGAGTTTGAGAGAGTTATAGGAGGGACTTCCAGTTACACGTGCAACTTACAGAATAGTGTGTGCCCTTCCCACATTTAGATGCCTGCAGTTATAGCAGCTCTATTGTAAGGCATATTCATTCCGGATTACGCTAATCTAATAAAATAATTTGTACCGTCAATGTTCTATGGCTGGCTGGCTGGGTTCGTAATATCCTGACGTCAGCAAGCCTACAGCGTTCCATTCCCTCTCACTGACCTGCCTGCACATAAACACGAAATGACATCAGAGCGTGGAACAGTGAGAGGGAAGGGAACGTTGGAGGTGAGCTGACGTCAGGATGTTACGAATGCAAGCAAGACAAGTGAAGGCAACGGAATGCTGGACATGAAGGGAAGGATGGAATTGCGGGACACGAATGGGAGGGCAGAGGAGAATCGCTGGACATGGAGGGGATGGGAGACAAGGGGAGAATCGCGGGAAATGGAGGGGAGGCAAGGGCAGAGGACAATCGCTGGACATGGAGGGGAGGCCAGGGCAAAGGAGAATCGATGGACATGGATGGGAGAAGAGGAGAGAATCGTGGGACACGGATGGGAGGGCAGGGTAGAGGAGAATTGCTGAACATGGAGAGGATGGGAGGAGAGGAGAGAATCACGGGACACAGAGGGCAGGGCAGAGGAGAATCACTGGACATGGAGGGGAGGCCAGAATCGCGGGACACGGAGGGGACGGCAGGGCACAGGAGAATCGCTGCAAATGGAGGGAAGGTCAGAATCGGGGGATACAGAGGGAATGGGAGGGGAGGGAAGAATCGCTGGACATGGAGAGGAGGGCAGGGGAGAGAGGAGAAATCGCTTTGACGAGAGCCTTAAAAACATAATCACCATTACAAGATAGCCTTGCTAGTGCCCGTTTCCTTTTTTTGAGAAACGGGCCTTTTTTATTAGTATTCTATAATGGAAACTGGGCGCCCGGATGCTGTTAAAGATTAGACGCTCCCTGAATGGCATCAGAGTGCCTAACAGGAGAGGTCTACTTATAGAATTACCCACCCAGGAGATATTTTTTTCTTTATCTCCTTTTCCTTAATTTATTCCTCTCAGTTTACTGGGGTCCTTCCATTTATTGGGGGCTGAGAGTAAGAAGTTAGTTTTCAGCTTTAAAATATTGAGTCTGTTATTTTCTTCTTTAAAATTTGTTCAGTGGAGGAGTAGCCTAGTGGTTAGTGCAGCAGACTTTGATCCTGGGGGACTGGGTTCAATTCCCACTGCAGCTCCTTGTGACTGTGGGCAAGTCACTTAACCCTCCATTGCCCCTGGTACAAAATAAGTACCTGTATATATGTAAACTGCTTTGAATGTAGTTGCAAAATACCACAGAAAGGCAGTATATCAAGTCCCATTTCCTTTT
Source organism: Microcaecilia unicolor (assembly GCF_901765095.1). Taxonomy (NCBI): domain Eukaryota; kingdom Metazoa; phylum Chordata; class Amphibia; order Gymnophiona; family Siphonopidae; genus Microcaecilia; species Microcaecilia unicolor. Next base: position 346,613,037 of record NC_044033.1, on the reverse strand, counting down.
CAGTATACTAATCTTCCCTGTTTTCTGTATTATTTACTTGAATGTATTGTTAAAAAAAATCCTGTATAAATAAAAAGTTAAATTAGAATTGCCCCCCATAGTGGGTGCCCTCTTACAGAATTACTTTCAAAGAGTGAAGTTTCGAATTTAAATTCCCTACATTTTGTATTCTGAAGGTTTCTCTCTACACTCAGTTACTCTTTTTCCCTTGCTGTATCTGTCCAGTAGCCCCCCCCCCCCCCCCCCCCCCCCACGGTTCAGTAACAGCTTGAAAAGGGACTGAAGCACTGCTAGGGAGGGGACAGAGAGATCCTAATACACGGGAAGCCTTGAATTGTGAAAAATAGTCTATTTAATTCAAACATTCTTTTTTCTTTTACAATGGTACTTAGTTCTCTATTGAAATGCTACAAACTGAATTTTTGACTTTGCTAAGCTGACCTGCCTTTTAAAATCTAGATTAAGTTCATTCTGCAAAATAGACATGTCAGTAAAAGAGGTGTAATAATAATTGCAACAAAATAAAACCTAGTTTGTTTCCTGACCATGAAAAGTAGTATCTAGCAAGCCATGTGAGTGGAATATTGTGGGAAGTCATTCACTTTCACCTTTTTATTCCATCTGATAGTTTTTTGTTTGACAAATGTTTACAGCTCACAATTGTTCCCATTTTCATATTTACAACACTTGTTAACAATAATACGGAAATAAAATCTTTCATATGTCTCTTGTCCTGGTGATATCACAGATCAGAACTTTGGAACAGAACAAAGCCATAGAAGAACTAAGCAAATCCCTGGAAAGAGTGGAGAAGGTGAAAGAGAAGGCACAGAAGAAGCTGGTCTCTGTCAAGTCCGAGTTAGACTTTACTGAGGAGGGCGCCAGGAAGGAGAAAGAGAGGGCCAAGAGCATGTTGGAAGCACTCACAAGTGAGCTGAGCACACTTAAGAAATCCTTTGAAGAGGTCGTGAAGAGGGAGCGACAGGTAAGAACATAAGGAAAGCCATACTGGGTCAGACCAGTGGTCCATCTATCCCAGTATTCTGCTTCTGACAGTGGCCAATTCAGGTCACAAGTACCTGGCAGAATCCCAACAAGTAGCAAGATTCCATGTTACTGATGGCTTTCCCCATGTCTGTCTTAATAGCAGATCATAGACTTTTCCTCCAGGAACTTGTCCAAACCTTTTTTTAAACACAGATCCACTAATTGCTGTTACCACATCCTTCAGCAATCAGTTCCAGAGCTTAACTATTTGTTGAGCGAAACAATATTTTCTCCTATTTGTTTTAAAAACATCATAATGTAGCTTAATGGTCTTTTTGAAAGAGTAAACAATTGATTCAGTGATTTTGTATTATATTTTTTAATGGATTATCAGAGGTGCTCTTCCACTGGTGGAAAAAAACCCTATTGTGAAAGAAGGTGCAACACCTTATTTTGTATCAGTCCAACTCCCTTTTTTTTAAAAAAATTTCACTGTGTGTTAATTCTTGTAAGTTTTTAGTTTATCATTTCTTCATCATAGTATGCAAATTCGTAGTGCTAAAAGTACCTTTATATATTTATCTACTCAAAAATATTTTTTGATTACTTATCTTGAACAAGCTGTAGTGGGGAGTTAGTGCCAATCGTAGGTTATTCCAGTAGCCATTATAGAATGCTAGCGTAAGTTGAAATTTACACACCAACATTTAGGAATGGCTGATTCTCTGAGGACAAGCAGGATTATTTATTCTCACAAGTGGGTGACGCTATCGGTGTCACCCATTGTGAGAATATAAAGCCTGCTTTCCTTGGAGAACACCTGCTACAGGTAAGTACCTTTGCTTTACGCCATATCAATGGCTGGTGTAAATGACATCAACTAAATATTGCAGTTGCATGCATAAATGACAGAATTCTAGAATTTTGGTGCATTATTGCTACGCATTGCCCTGACCCACCCATGCCCCTCTCGCGTGCACACCCCCTTGCTGTTACGTGTATGTGCTAAGTTTCTAGAACAGCAACTAACTACAATTGTAAATTAGTGCCAATTAGTGACAAGGAACTCAAATTATCGTTTATTATTGGTTAGAGCCAATTAGTCTCTAATTTACCAATTAACTTATGAATGTAACTGCCATTATGCTATAACCTAAGCACGAAATTTTGCATGTGAAGCACGAAAATGTGCATGCAAGATTATAGAATTACTACTACTACTATAAATCATTTCTATAGCACTACCAATTAGGGAGTGAGGTTGTCATTGATTACTTCCATTTTCGCCAGAGCTCGCTGGTCACTTATAAAAACTTTCAGGGGATAGCTCTGTTAGTGTGGAGTAACAAAAATGACAGAGGCTGGTGGCACATTATAGACTTACCAAATTATTGAATCTGAGCAGGCATCTGGATGAACTGTACAGGTCTTTATCTGCCGTCATCTACTATGTTACTATCCAGCTCATTTTCGAAAGTGATCGCCGGCCATCTTCCGACATAAATCGGGAGATGGCTGGCGATCTCGGAAAAGCGGCAAAATCGGTATAATCAAAAGCTGCTTTTTTGACAGCATCGCCGCTTTCCCGTTGCCTCGCCGGCGAAAGTTCAAAGGGGCGTGTCACCAGTGAAGTGAAGGATGGACATGGGAGGGCGTGGGCGTGGCTACCAGATGGCTGGCTTTCGCGGATAATGGAAAAAAAAGCGGCGTTAAGCAGTATTTCGCCGGCTTTACTTGGTCCTTTTATTTTCACGACCAAGCCTCAAAAAGGTGCCCCACTGACCAGATGACCACTGGAGGGAATGGGGGATGACCTCCCCGTAGTCCCCCAGTGGTCACCAACCCCCTCCCACATGAAAAAAATAAAAATAAAGCACTTTTTTGCCAGCCTGTATGCCAGCCTCAAATGTCATACCCAGGTCCCTGACAGCAGTATGCAAGTCCCTGTAGCAGTTTTTAGTGGGTGCAGTGCACTTCAGGCAGGCAGACCCAGGTCCATCCCCCCCCCTACCTGTTACACTTGTGGTGTTGAGCCCTCCAAACCCCCCCAACACCCACTGTACCCACATGTAAGTGCCCCCCGTCACCCATAAGGGCTATGGTAATGGAGTAGAGGTGTGGGGAGTGGGTTTGGGGGAGATTTGGGGGGCTCAGCACCCAAGCTAAGGGAGCTATGCACCTGGGAGCTTTTTTTGTATTTTTTAAACATTTTTAGAAGTGCCCCCTAGGGTGCCCTGACATGTGAGGGGGACCAGTGCACTACAAATGCTGGCTCATCAAGAAGCATACTGATATCATCAATACTATCTCTCACCGGAATCCTTTTGCACCTTACTCATCTAGAAGGTTTTCAGGCATGATGAAGAGAGCTCCCTACTACTCTCAGAGGTGTAGGTATGCTCCTCCTTCTTGCCAGCCTCAACAGGTTCAGCCCCAGGATGTTCGTTCTTCAACAGGTTCAGCCCCAGCATGTTCGTTCTCATCAGCAGCATGTGCCTAAGGCCTGGTCGGCTCCTCAGTCAAAACAGGGAATGAGGTTTTGACTGGCTCCAGCAGAGCATTGCTGCCATAATAGTGCCCATTCCAGTCAACCTGTCGGTGGAGGGGAAGTTGAGTTTATTGCCCTTGTAACCTCCGACTGTTGAGTTCTTCAAATTGTCCAACTCAGTTATGCTCGTCATTGGCATCAAAGACCACCAAATTGTCCTCCAAGAGCATGTTCGTTCAGCTCTCAGCACAGGGAAGTACTTGCAGAGGAACTGTTCACCCTTCTAAAGGCCCACACAGTTGAGCCCATTCCACCAGGGGAAGGAGGGAAGGGATTCTATTCTAGGTACTTCCCTGAGCAGAATAACCGACTCGATAGTCAGTTTGGACAGATAGTTCTGCAGAATTTGTTTGGGGTATAGAATCCAACGCCACCCTTCTAGTTCCAGGTTGCACTCTCACACAGTATGTATATGGTTTCAGAATAATCATTATTTTACCTCGCCATTGTAAGTTCCAATTGACATATTGTTGTTGTTTTTGGTGAGCCTGGTAGCTAGGGATTCCCACATGTGAGAATATGGCCTGCTTGTCCTTGGAGAAAGGGGGGGATGGGACGCTACACTGCCTTTCTGAGGATTTTGCAACTACATTCAAAGCGGTTTACATATATTGAGGAGCTTATTTCGTACCAGGGGCAATGGAGGGTTAAGTGACTTGCCCAGAGTCACAAGGAGCTGCAGTGGGAATCAAACTCAGTTCCCCAGGATCAAAGTCCACTGCACTAACCACTAGGCTACTCCAGCAAAGATGCCTGTAGCAGGTATTCTCTGAAGACAGCATGAGATTCATTCTCACAAATCCTCTCTCCTCTTGGAGTTGTTTTCCATGCTATTGTATTGTACTGCTGGTCACATGCTTTCGTGGCAGGCGGGAAGAAACTCACACATGCGCGGTGGGGACATTAGCATGTGCTTTTAAAGACATAAATGCTTTAAAAGTGCTCCGCACCGAGCCACGTGGATGACATCACCCACATGTGAGAATGAATGGCTTGTCGTCCTCACAGAATATCTGCAACAGGTAAGTATTTTTGCTATTTCGGTGACCTGATTTGGCCACCAAACTTAGCCAGCGATGCGCTGAATATTAGCAGATAGCCGGTTATATCGTGCAATATAACTAGTTATCCGCTAAGTGCTGACCGTGAATATTCAGCAGGAGATAACTGGCCGTCTCTCACTGAATATTCGTGGATAGCCGGTTAAGTACTATTTAACAAGCCAGGAGCCATTCCTGGCCAGTTAAATAGCACTGAATATTAGGGGGTTATGTTTTATGTCTGCTTACATTATTTACAACATGGGTTTAGATCCATGTGTAGTACAGAATCCTTACTATTGCTATTTACAACTGAAATTAGAAAATATCTAAGTAGAGCATGACAAGTAGTTTTGCTTCAGTTTGATATATTGGCACCTTTTGATGCACTTGATCATTCTTTATTGATTTAAAGATTAAGGGGTCCTTTTACTAAGGTGTGCTAACAGATTTAGCATGCTCTAATGATGAACACGTGCTAAATGATGATTCCCATTGAAATATAATGGGCATCTTATCATTTAGCGTGCTCTAATCATTATCGCAAGCTAAATCCATTAACACACCTTAGTAAAAGGACCCCTAAGTGAACTTGGGATGACAGGGTTGGTGGTGAAGAACTTTTGAAGAAAATCTAATATATAAATTCGCACCTCTAACGTTCTGAAGCTGACTCCGTGGCAGCTGGCAGTGAAGCCGTGTAGTGTTCGTAGGATTCGTAATCGCCCCGCCCTCGAGGGAACTCTGTATAGTTGCCAGGGAAACACACACACACTGATGCAGGACATGGGGGAGGCTTTAAAGGAAAAGAGACACCAGATTGACCAGCAGAGGGGAGAGGGGAGAAGCTGCAAAGACAGGAGTGGCGAATTCGGATGCATCAGGGCCGGAGGCAGGAGATGAGGGAAAGGAGACACCAGATTGGCTAGCAGAGGGAAGAGGGGAGGAGCTGCGATAACAGGAGCGGCGAATCCGGACGAGTTGGGGTTGAGCCAGTGTGAGGCCAGCTGTGACGCAGAGTGCCAAAGAAAATAGCAAAACAGCCCAGCCTGTGTGTGCCGGAGGTGCATGCCGCATGGCTAAGGCAGCCCAGGCTCCTTGTTCTCCAATGACGCCGCCTGGACAGGGGTAGGAAGGAGGGATGGGGCCCTGGACCCTTGCTAGCGCCTGTTTCCTTTTTGTTCGAAACGGGCCTCTTTTACTAGTATTTTATAAAGTGCAGTATAAGAATAAGATTCACTTTCTTGACTGAGCTATTTGCGGTGTTCCTCAGGACTCTCCGATTTCCCCTCATCTTTTTAATATTTATGTGAGTCTGTTAGGAGACGTTCTCCAAAGACAAGCAGGCTGATATTCTCACAAGTGGGTGACGTCACGTCGGCCCCGGAGGATTTTAAAGCAAAATCTAAAAATCTCTTTTACGGCGTTCCGTCGCGCGAGCGACCGTACTGCGCATGTGCGCACACATCTTCCCGCTCGCTGTGTGGACACGCCCCTCAGTTTTTCTTTTTCCGCGTCTGAGGAGACACGGAGTTCGTTAGTGCTTCGTGTTTTCTTCAGGTCCTCGGAGTAAAATCTCTTTTTTTATTTTACCCTTTTGGGTGTTCTTTATTTTTTTCATTTGTACTTTTTCATGGCAGGCTCATTGGGGCTTATATATACAGGTACTTTTTGTACCTGGGGCAAGGAAAAGTTAAGTAATTGCCAGAGTCACAAGGGGCTGTGCCTGAAATGAAAACAAAGCATATAAGCTTCTCTTTTTCTTTTTTCTTATTAAAATTGCTGGTAAATTGTTATCTGTGGGCTCTCTCTCGCCAGCAAAGTAAAACAAGCCCACATTTTTAGGATCCATTTATTAAAACTTAACAAATGGCTCTCGAGAGCTGTGAGAGCCTGCTTCAGCACACCACTGTCTTTAAGCCTCACAAGTGGTGAAGGGTTATGTCACAGGAGACAAGCAGGAACCTAAGCAGGTGCAACCCTGGTCAGCCACTGAATGGGCAACCTGGTGACACAAAATCAGTGGTGTAACCTTTGAAGTGAGTCTCCACCCGCCTCGGCGCCTCAGCTTTTAAGAAAGTATATTGCTGAAGTAGAAAGCTAGACTAAAAGTAACTTTTTAAAATTGAATAGACGGAGAATTAAAATTATTTGGTTTGGAGATTACAACAATATACCTAGCAGGTACTTGATAGCGGTGAGATACTGGACACAGAAAATAAATCTAAGTTCTTAGTTGTGTTTTTTGATTCTAAACTAAATTTTGCAGTACAAATAAACTGCTTGTTGAAATAAGTTTTTTGTGGGACTGAGAAAACTCCATTCAATCTGCTTTTCTTTGGACAATAAAAGTTACAGATTGATAATCCAGTCAATATTGTTACCACAGCTGGACTACTGTAACTTGTTATATGCTGGTACCTCGGTGAAACTACTTAGGAGATTACACTTGCTTCCATATTAACGGCTGCAAGGTTAATATGTGGTGTATCTCAGTTTGGGCATGCGTCCCTTTTATTGAGAGAGCTACATTAGTTACCGGTGAGTGAAAGGATACATTTTAAAACTGCATGTATCAATAATTGGGATGTCTTCTGAAAGTACTTCAAATGTACTGAGCATCCTGATTTTTTATTCTAATTCACGGTTCTGTCAGCTTTTAAAAATTGGACTCCCCTTGCCGCAAAATGTAACCTCCAAATCTATGTTGGAACTTCTCAGGAGCTAAAATTTTGGAATGATCTACCAATAAATTTAAGACAGATTACAGATCATCTTATGTTTCAAAAAACTTTGAAATGTTTTCAAATCAGGTAGATTCAAGATGATTTAAAGCTATATTACGTTGTTTTATGTATCTTTCTTTTTTCTAAATCTGTTCTCTGTACGTTTCTAAATTGTAATCTGCTTTGAAGCTAATAGTAATAGGGCAGATAACAAATACTAATATAGTATAGTATCTCTGTTTTTCAGTGTAGTGTTCATCACTGTTGCAGAAACATTTTTTGCCACAGATATGCAGGAGAGAAACTCTTTTTTTATACTAGGACCTGGGATCCTAAATCCAGGAGGTCAACGAGGCATCTTGGGTTTTCAAGGCTATCAATGATGAGAAAATGTGAGATGTAGTTGGATATGTGCTGAGGTTGAGTGGAACTACTTTGGATATACTTCAGTGAACTTGAAATCGTGTCCAGTGGCTACAAGTGAGGTAGAGGTTGGGGAGTAGCAGTTTCTCTCTGCCCATTGCTGAGAGTTGCTAAAGATGTTGCCTAGTGAAGAAAATGTGAAATCGATACTGTACATCACCGGCACTGTTATTAACCATTGGTTACTTTGTTTGTTGTTGCAGCTGGTGGACTTTCGGGAAGTGGTCTCTCGAACGCTGGGGCTCAATGTTAACACTCTGGCCCTGCCGGATTATGAAATTATCAAACGCCTTGAGATGCTGGCTCACATCCATCAGCATCACGTGGTGACTTGTGCCTAATCTGGTGATGTCCGTGGAGGATTTGCAGCTGGGTACAACAAACAAAGAAAGATACCTTGCCAGGCTGCTTGACTATCTGCATGGAGTCTTTCTTCTCAAACCAAACATAATTAAGTAGGCTTTGCAACGGGTGTTATATCCAACTTTTATTATAATTTACTGTCTCTCTCCTATTGAATATGAGTGTTTCTGGCGCCTATGGTAAGCTGACCGGGATTCTTGAGGATGGATATCTACAAATATGCTCTTTCCCCAAAAATTGTCGTCAAAACACTGCTGGATGGGCAGAGTTGAATGTAGGCAGAATTCAACTAACACATGGTTTTTGAAACATCCCTTTAAAGCAGAGCCCTGTGTTTCTTTATAGATCCAAGAATCACACGTAGTTCTAAAAACTGTCCAGAACAAACACACACAGATTCCTCAAGCACTAGAGAGCAAATCACCCACTGTACCAGAGCTTCAAGCAGAGAGGTCCAAACATTATAGCAAGCCAGCCAAAAACTTGTGGTTCCACATTCTCTGCTCCTATTCTTTCTCCTCTCTTTCCAATCACGGTTTCAAGAGAAAAAGATCAGGGCCCGCAGGAAAAAAAGAAAGCTGCTTCTCAGCTCTTACTGCTCCTTTCACGTTTAGTATCAGGGTTAGAGAGCAGCAAGTGTTCGCTTCCTGTGAAAACAAATTTGCAGATTCTCTCCAAGAAAGTCTCCATTTCTCTGTTTGCAGCTGGCAATGATAAACAGGAGAGTCTGCCCATTTCTTCCACCTGGCATTGCTAAGGACCCTTGTATCTTCAGCAACCGCAGGGTTTTGCTGACAACTCTGACCTGGCATGTTTTACCTCTGTAAGTGCCATTTTCTGTGTGGGGGTTCTTTTCACCCTGTCATGGTGCCAAACAAGAACAGTGAAGCATGTTCCTTAAAGGTGTGTTTCAAGTAGAGCTGATATATTTTCCCGCGGGGTAGTCATGTTGCTGAATAGCACTGCACACATGATGGATGTGAGAATAACTTTTAATTTGAAAGTTATTTATCACGGCAGGGTTGGAGCTAGCACATTATGATGATTATGCCCACTGGGAGCTTCCACATAATGCGCAGTATGGGTCAAAGGGCAGCAGGGAACAGTACAATTGTAACTACTGAACTGGTCTCTAAGATGTGTGAAACGTGAAAGAAAAGTGCCAGATAAACATAAAAGTGAAAAACAGGGATTTTCTGAATCTTATTTGGCATTCTTATTTTTGTTGGTTTTAATTTACTTCTTTCTTCCTAGAGACAGCCATGAGGTCAGTATTGAAAAGCACTTGCGTGATTGGTGACAGTGCTCACCATATAAATGCTTCTGCAAAAAATATATTGAACACTTCAATTGATAACTTTGGCGATGTAAATCACCAGGAGCATCACAAGCTGCAAACACGACTTGTGTGACATGCCCCCCAAACGCTTCCATCCCGCCCACTAGTGCTGTACCAGCAAGGGAAGCCAATGGATGGGGCGCAACTTTACCTCCCCAGCTTTTCTTACACCCTGTGGGGCTGCACGGCCTCACATAGCTAGCTACAGCCCTGTAAGTCACAAAGCAGGATATTCTAGAAGAGGGAGTCTCTGTTTAGGTGTCCTAAGTCCATGTGCTAGATGCCTATTCTATAGCAGAGTCTAGCCGGCTGATATTCAGCACTATTTGATAGGAACGGCTCCTGGCCAGTTAAATAGCGCTAAGCCGGCTAAGTGCTAAAATTTAGGGCGAGATAGCCAGTTATCTTTGCTGAATATTAGCACTTAGCACATAGCAGATAACTGGCTATATTTTGCAATATAGCCAGCTACCCATGAATATTTAGATGGTATCCGCTAAGTTTAGCGGCCAAACTGGGCCGCCTAAATAGCAGGCCTATCTTTGGCCGCTATAAACTTAACCATTCAACACTGAATACAGCTAAAAAAAACCAAACAAACCCTGGATATTCAATGCTGGTCACTGGAAACGGCCCAGCATTGAATATTCAGGTTCAGCGCTTATCATGGCACTTAGCCAGCCTGCCTTTCCTGGGATGAATAGCGGCTGTAAGTGCCTAGGTTCTGTTATAGAATGCAAGCATACTACCTGCAGCATTTAAACACCTGCATGTATAACAGCCATAGAAGTGGTGTAAGTGTGGGTGCCTAAATGCTGGAGGGCCGCTCGTAACTTACAGTATGTCTCGCCTATTCTCTGACCCTGGCAAATGCACACAATGTAAGTTAAGAGGTATTTGCAGAATAACAGTTAGATACCCTGCTAGCACTTACGCCCACATGCCATAATAACGTAACCTGGTATCAGCATGCCTAAAATTTATTCACCTGAAGGGGTCCAATTGAAAACACATGTATTTCAATAATTGAGCTGTGGAGAGAGACGCTTTTCTTAGGACGATCCCAACAGGCCTATCCACGCTAGCCCTCATGTTGACAGTGAGACAAACAGAGGACCTCCCCTGAAGAAGTGGTAGTGAAATGGGTTCCCATTGGGATCATCCCATCCTAAGAAGTGTCTCTCTCTCCTACTCAATTATTGAAATGCATGGATTTTCAGTTGGACCTCTTCAGGAAATGAGAGATTTATAAAAAAAATCATTGAAGAAAAACAAAAGAAAAATAAAACCAATACGGAAGTTTTTCAGAGCCAATGATCGAATGTAGCTGGGTGGAGAGCACTATAATATGAAGCTCTCGCTAACACTATTGAAGCTCCAGCAATAACTGAGGCTCTTTTCCTTCCGTTAATAATATTGAACTTAAAATGTGAAAAACATAGTGAGAGTTTCCTGAACAGATATTTCTGTGATTAACCACAAAATCAAAGGCAATTAATCAAGAAATTCATAGAAAACATTGCCTATAAATTTATAATATGGGGGATAGACCACTGGCTTTGCTACTGCACCAGGCCTTACTCTCAGTTGTCTCAGAGATTTGAGTTGTGTATAGTTACCCCTGAGGCAGGTGGCTGTGTCCGCCAAAACAAAGCCCGTTTCAGGTCTTTTCGTTTTGGTGCTCTATAACTCTCACAGGACCAGTAACTGAGAATGAAAATTAACACCATTACAAATTGTTGCAGTTCATGACATGATAGCTTCACGTAGTAGAATGAGTAGAGTTGTGCTCCTTCACTTTGGCACTATCAGCTGAGATAAGCGTCTGCCTATATCTATGTCTTGCCATTTGGTAACCTGTGTCTGAGCAGAGGAAACATCTTTAGTGGTGGATACCTGATTTGTAAGTTTAGGAACCTGCAAATGATGCAGAATAGCCCAAGCCTACGCTACATCCTTAGCGTGATGTGTAGTCCTTTGCACAGCAAAAGTATACCTGCAGGATATCCCCACTTGTAGCGAATATGTTCAGATCGGAAAAAAAGAGTCACTCCATGAAAAGCGTGTCTTTTCTGTAGGGTTACTGCCGAGATATCAGGATACAGTTCAATGATCAATTCTTTTCACTTTAGGGCTCCTCATGCACACAAGATGGCCAGTAGCATTTCTTTCACCACAGATTTATGCAGGTACACAATATCTCAAGCCTGCTGAGCATTACATGCACCCAGTTTCTGATACACCCATTCAATTTTGATACCTGGTCCTCCATTGTCCAGGCCTCCAAGGCCCCAAATGAAACTGAAAAGTTCCAGTGTAACTTGCTGAGGACATCCTTAGCCAGTGAGTCACCCTGGGTGCAAATGTCCTCCATCAGATTCTCGCATGTGACCACTCTCTGTTCCAACTCATCTTGGCGCTCTGATCATGCCTGTTTCCTGTTTGATGTCTTCCACCATCCATCTAGCCAACTGGCAAGAGCCCTGCAGTGTGTCTTTTAGTTCTACATCAATACTATAGGCCCCCTCCGAATCCTCGGAGTGAGTCGGCAACATTTTGGAATTGCGTGCACCCGCTGGACCAGAGATTAAAACAAAGTGCTGAAAAGCTCTCTAACACTCTAAATGGAGGTACGTGCATAAAACAGGGGAAATCCATTACCCCAACAAGTGATCTGATGTCGAATATATGCAGCTAAACTGGGTATTAGTCCTGATAATCTGTACACTGGACTGGAGTCCTAGACTTAAGCTGCCATCCCGAGTGGTGATGTCACTTCCTCTAGAGATTTCAACTTTATAGAACACCGAGATGTTAGCTCCTCCAGCCTCTTTGCTAAGCTGTAATACACCAGATTCCTCTACCAGCATCTGGATGTCACAGTGGCTCTCCCCAGGTGAGCACAGTAAAGATTTCAACTTCATAGAATTTTTTGACGTTTCCATTGATGTCACTTGTGGGTTTGCCACAAATCTGTCTAAGCTCCTCCAGCCTCTAGTAAGCTGCAATATACCATCTTCCCTTATCGGCATCTAGAGGTCACAGTGGCTCTCCTATACTTCATCTTTAAATATGTTTACTGATCATCTTTAAGCATTCTATCCTACTTCTTGGCCATCATACTTTTTTGCTCTGATAATGTACTTGTTTCTTCTTTCTAGAAATAATTCCTACCTCATAAGAACAAGAATAGCCATACTGGGTCAGGCCAATGGTCCACCTAGCCCAGCATCCTGTTTCCAACAGTGGCCAACTGAGCAGAGCTGATTTTCAGGAGGACTAGTAAAAAAAAAAAAAATCACTTTGGGGGTCTTTGACTAAGGTATGCTAGTGATTTTAGCTGGCACTAAACGCTGAGCTGCCCATTATATTCCTATGGGCATCTCAGCGTTTAGTACGTGCTGATTTTTAGCATGAACTAAAATCGCTAGCGCACCTTAGTAAAAGACCCCGTTTAGTTTTTATTTAAAAAGCACTTTACACTTTAGAGTGAAACAGTTACTGCAGGACTTCATAAACCTGTTTTGGGGATTCCACGGCCAGTTGGGATGTTTAGGATATCATAACATAACATAATAGAACATACCACAGTAGAGTGGAGGAGTGGCCTAGTGGTTAGAGCACCAGTCTTGCAATCCAGAGGTGGTTGGTTGAAATCCCACTTCTGCTCCTTGTGATCTTGGGTAAGTCACCCAACCCTCCATTGCCTCAGGTACAAACCTAGATTGTGAGCCCTCCTGGGACAGAGAAATATCCAGTGTACCTGAATGTAATTCACCTTGAGCTACTAATGAAAAAGGTTTGAGCAAAATCTAAATAAATAGATGATGACAGATAAAGACCTACATGATCCATCCAGTTTGCCCAACAAGATAAACTCATAGCATATGATATGTTGCAATATCATACATGCATACTTGATTTGTTTTTGGGTCACAGACCGTAGATGGTCTTATTCCTCCACTCCTGGAGTTGCCGTCAAAGCCCACTCCAGCCCATCCAGATCTGTCTAGCCATAATTGACGCACAGAGCATAGAAGTCAGCCAAATTATTGGAGTTGCTGTCTTCAGTACTGCTAAATTTTGTTCTGATTCCATGTCCACAATGAAAATGCATGGGGTAAACCTGTGCATGTCAAAATCCCATGATATACAAATATAGCTCATTAATATTCATTGTGAATATCCTAGAATTCAGTGGCGTTCCTAGGGGGGCTGACACCCGGGGCGGATCGCCGATGTGCCCCGCCCCCTGGGTGCAGCGTGGAACCCCCCCGGCGAAAGGACACCTCCCGCAAAGGAACCCCCCCCGGGTGCATGCCGCTGGGGGGGGGGGGTGCCGCGCGCGCCTGTCCTCCGTTGTTCCATGCTTCTTCTCTGCCCCAGAACAAGAGGTAACCTGTTCCGGGGCAGAGAAGAAGCATGGAACAACAGAGGACAGGTGCGCGCGGCACCCCCCCCCCCCCCCCCAGCGGCGTGCACCCAGGGCGGACCGCACCTACCGCCCCCCCCCCTAGGAACGCCACTGCTAGAATTCCAACTGGCTGTGGGGTCCTCTGGACAGTTTTTTAAAATGCCTGACTTACTGCTATTAGTATTCACCAGAAAAGAAGATACAGAAGAAGTCATTCTAGAACAAAATAGATATTCAGAACCAAATCAGTGCTAGGTTTATATATTCTTTATACTTAATATGAGCTATCTTTTTATTTGTTTAATCTGTTTTGGGGGCATATTGTACATTTGTAATTTTGTTTTTTGAGTGATTCTTTGTTCTTCGTTTTCTTCTTTTGTATTATTAGTTGTGTAAATTCAGTTAGAAATCTATCTGTTGCTAGCAGAGACCAGAGCAGTGATTCTCAACCCAGTCGTCAGGACACACCCAGCCAATCAGACTTTTGGAATATACTCCATATATGAGATCGTTTTGCACACACCATTTAAAAAAAAAAAAAACTACACAAAGCTTGTTCCATGCATAACTATCAAAACTTGACCAATTTTATAAACTTTGGGATATGTCATCCTGAATAAATTTGCAATAGGCCTACACTCACACCGGCCACCTCACCTAAATGATACCACTTCACTACCTGGTTCTTCAACTGTTGCAATGTTTTCTTCAGTGCAACTGATTGGGCCCTGCCACTTCCTGACTGGCAACCAGTTGAGCCCATTTCTCACAATTTCTTCAAACTGTATTCTTTACTTAACCTTCTTCACCTCTTTTCTGAAAACTCTTGCACCAGTCTATAACAACTATAAACTTTCTTCAGATACAAATTTTTCATGCGGATCAGATTCCCCTGACTGAAAACCATGGTAAAGCAAAATGGCGTCTGCACATATCATGTCGATAATAGCCAGGTGGTGGTGACATCATTTAGGTGAGGTGGTTGGCATGAGTGCAGGCTTATTGCAAATTTATTCAGGAAAATGTATCCCAATTTTTTAAAATTGATCAAGTTCTGATAGAGTTATGTAGAAAACAAGCTTTGTGATTTTTTTTTTTAAATACAATGTATAATGAAGGCAGTGAATGCAAATCTTTCTTATTCTTTGTGGATATTCTGAAAATCAGACTGGCAAGTTGTGTTCCTAGGATGGCGTTGAGAATCACTGGATCAGAACAAAGGGAGTTCATTTAATGATAGGTGGGAAAGTGGAGGTAGCAGCACCACTTTGGCAAAGATTAAGCACTACCACACAGTAGTGTACTGTACATTGGATTTTGCTTTGGTGTCTGTATTCTCCCATGCAAATTAATGTGTGTGGCTAATTCAGAGCTAGATTGTCTAGCCAAAGGGTCCTTAAATCCAGTCCTTGAGGTCTACAACCCAGCTTGGTTTTCAGTATTTCCACAATGAACATTTATGACATCTATCTGAATTTACTGCTTCCATTGCATGCAAATAAATCTCATACATATTCATTGTGGAAATCATGAGAACGAAGCTGGGTTGTGAACTTCGAGGACTGGATTTGAGGACCCCTGGCCTAGCCCATGGCTACACAATTTAACTCTAGAATGTCACCACTGCAAAGAAGGTAGAACACTTGTGCAGCTCTTGAAAGAGATGTATTTCAGACCACCTATGCTCTCTTAATGGTCTAGGTTTGGTCTCAAATTTAGATAAAATACACCCTTAAGTTTAACCTAATTGTGCATTTCAAATCACAAAATGAAAAGGGTAGTGGCTGATGCCTCCTTATCTCACTTTTCTCCTCCGGTGAAGATCAAATTACTAGGAATTCCTGTCCTCCCCAAATAGAAACAAACAATCAGTGCCATTAAGATGGTATCAGATGGGCATTTGAAGAGAGTGTATGCTCAGATGTTTTATGTTCTGACAGGCATCCCAGCGGCATACTCTTTCCCACAGTAAACATTTACATGGCACAGTTTATAATGCAGCTAGTCTTTCCAAGCCTATCCTGGGGAACCCATAACCAGGAAGGTTTTCAGGATGTCCACATTGAATATACATGAGATAAATCTGCATATTCCATAGGCTTGGTATATGCACATTGATATCATGCATATTCTTTGTGGATATCCTGGAAACCTGACTGGCTGTGGGGTAGAGGTGTGCACAGGGATAGGGACCATGAGAAATCCACGGGAATCTGCGGTATTGGTGACAAAAGATCCATTTATGCTGGGGACGGAGTGGATATGGAAAAGAATTGACTGGGGGTGGGTGGGAATGGATCCAAATTGACTGGGGACAGGTGGAGATGGGGACCAGACTATGTCCCTGTGCACAGCTCTACTGTGGGGTCTTCAAGAAAAGGTGGAGAAGCTGCATTACACAGTATTGTACTGTAATTTTCCTTTATCACTCTACAAAAGCTGTCTGTACTAGGCCAGGAAAACATAGAAGAAATGTGCAACCTGGGAAGGTGCACTTTATTATACAGAAACCTGTAACATTATATCGTCTGATTGGCACGATGAAGGTTCCATGATCAGATAAAATTGGGTGCAAGTACAATAAAGTATGTTTGGAGTGTCCTGCTACATGGCATCATCATGCATTTGCTAATTTGCTTAATATGATGTGCAATGATGTTGCAGAAATCCTAATTTAGGGGCCACTGTACTAAAGATCATTAACGTTTCTGCATGCATTAACATGCATTAAAAGTACTGTTAATCGATGCAGTCTAGGGGTAGATTTTCAAAGGGGTTTAAGAGGGTAGGAGATGTGGGCTGTCCCTGGATGTTCAGCAGTAGGTACCTGCACAGTGTTGCTAACTGTCACGGCACTGCGTGGTTAGTGCCGGGACCGTGTTGGGGAGGAGCTGGCAGTTACGTGACACTGGCAGTATTCAGTGCTGGTGCCTGTATAGCTAGCTGGGCAATTTGGACTGCACAAAAGGCAGTCCAGATTTTGCCCAGTTAGCTATGTGGGTGTCGGCACTGAATATTGGCTGGCATCAGCATAATTTCCAGATCTGACTGTATTCAATGCCGGACATGGCTTGGCATTGAATATCTGGGTTAGATTCAAACTTAAAACTTCTGACTGCCATAGGCTGAATATTTGGGAGGTAGTTTATACACCTTTATGTACTTAACCGTGCATCAGTTAGATTCTGAGTCTAAACACAAGAATTACTCAGATGAAGTAATAACAATCAAAATACCTATGAGGGTAATTTTATAACAGGGCACCTAGGTTAATAAGACAGGAAGGTGCATATCTTTTGCTTATTTTATAAAGACAGGCGCCTAGGTCTCTTTATAAAATACTAGCACAGATCCTGCAGAAAAATCATTCACATTCCACCTGCACGAATACTCAAAAAAATAACTTGTCTTAATAATCTGAATCAATGTAAAATGATGTTTTCATAAAAGCTTCTGGCTGTGTATACATCTAAGTAGCAACAAAAACATTAAAGAAGCACTGAAATGATCCATAATGTTTTCAGAGTTTTCAGTCACACTGTGTGTGAGTGCACGTGTATGTGTGCATCTGTGCATGATTGTTTCCCCTGCCCCATAACATTTTAAAACTTACTTTCCAAAGGAAAAGCATTCTTACAAGATCACTATTTTTATGTTTTCCCCCACACTGCGCAGTCTAGATATTAAGGGGTCCTTTTACCAAATGGCGGTCAAAGGTAGCCTGCAATGGCACTAGTGACCTTTCACCACCATTGGTAAAAGGCACTTTTCTTTAAAGAGCCTGTAAATGGCCATGCACTAACGGAACATATTGGCACATGGCCGTTTACTGGAGGAGCCCTTACTGTCTTTTATTTAGGAGGTGGTGAGGTCTCTGGCACTAACCAGGTGGTAACTGGGCAGTACTGATAACCACTGAGCACATCCTTGGCACTAGAAATTTAAAATAAATCCTAGCATAGGAAACAGTGCGTCTGAAGCCGAAACTACCAAAGGCTCCTCAGCGAGCCCAGTGGTAGGACCAATTCCCTGTGCGTAAACCCAGCAGTATCCCTACAACCAGGTAGTAAAATAGCCCCTAAAAGAATTCAGAAAGAGCTCCCAAACTTTCAAGACTTTATTGATTCCCACCCGCCCCCCAAGCACAGATGAGCGCTCCAATCTGAGGAGTCCATTCATTTGTATTCTCCACAACATAGTGGTGTGGTTCAATAATAAGACATGCATGGAGAAGGTTTATTCAAAACTGAATAAACTTCAAAAGAACTAACTTTGTCAAAATTGGGGAATACTGCTGTTAGTTGGATGTGAACATCTTTGGGAAGTAAAAGAGCAATGGACAAAACTGAATGGCGCTATTTTAAGGGCAATAAATCTTTTTGTTAAGAAAGTAAACAAAAGTAAGAAGACCAAAGGATACTTGGATCTCAAAAGTAGTAGCTGAAAAGAAAAGGGGAAAGAAGTTAGCCTTCATAAATTGCAGAAAGAGGAAATGAGGTAACCATACCTAGAAAAACTAAGAGCAGCTGGTAAAGTAATCAGGAAAGCAAAGATACAAATGGAAGAAAAAATAGCCAATAAGGTAAAATTGAGGGACAAGACATTTTTTACACACTTAAGTGACTTGCAGAAATGCAAGAGTGGCATTGTGAGGCTCAAGGGTGAACGAGTAATATGTAGAAACTGATAAGGAGAAAGCAGAATTGCTTAATGAATATCTCTGTTCTTTGTTCACAGATGAAAGATCAGGATAGAACTGCAGAAAAAAAAAACACTAATAGGAATGGATGTGTGGTAGACCTTAAACGATTTTCAGAAGACTGTGTTCATGAGAAGCTAAACTGAAGGTAGACAAAGCGATGGGGCTGGATAGCATACATCTGAGGGTACTGAAAGAGAAGTTCTGGTGACTTCACTGTCTGACCTTTTCAATGCTTCTTCATAGTCAGGAGTAGTCCCAGAAGACTGGAAAAGGGTGGAAGTGGTTCCTCTCCACAAAAACTAAAGTAAGGCAAGAGGGAGAACATTGAACCTTAAAGAACTCCACAGTTTGATAACCACCTACTCAAAAGATGGTGCATTACAACTCACCCACTATTGTTGATGGTCAAAAATGACAAAACAATTCAGCACAAATCATGTTATACAGTATTAAATGTGGCTTGTAAATTCAAAAAGACAAGTATCACCATCCCTTTATCCAAAATGTTTTAGACACCAACAACATTTCTGTACTGTATCTATGCTGTTAGCCAGATTGAAAATCACTTAGGATCTCATAGGTTTCCAAATGTACTGTAGCTATTCAAAAACTACCCTCTTTGTCACCTTCCCTAAAAATGGTAATTATAAACTGCTCTATAACTACTTTCCTTATCTATATCTAAAGTTGATTTCTTCAACAATGGTTTAATTATTGCACTTTTATGGTGACCCAGAAATGTTCCTTGAGCTCAGGAATTGCTGTCAACCTACTGAACAATCTGTTTTTCATAGCTCCCACTAAAGGTGAGGGACAAAGAACCCAAATGCAAGTTGTTGTCCCCTACCTATCTAGAATCTCCAGCACCTCCTTTTCATTCACTTTCTGAATCCTAGACCACTCATCTAATCCCTGACCATAATTATTCTCTAATCTATCTCACAATCATTCCTCAATTACTTAACCCAAATTTAATCTCCCTTGCTCCCTCAACTTACCTTCACCTCCCTCACTTCCAATGTTTCATTCATTTATATCCCTTGTTTCCAACATCCAACAAATCCACAAATTTGTCCCTAAGAGACCCGATCATCATTCTTCAAATAATTACTATCATTCACCTCTCTTCTTTATAAGAACTCTGTGACCTTCCCTATCCCCTATGACTTTTGAAATAATTTTGCCAGGTCTTGGCTGTGTAAAATAGAGGTTGTCTTAGTACCTCCAGTCTTACATCCTGTCATACGTTTAACCACAGAAAACAGTTCCAGGGAAGTGGAGGAGTAACTTGTTGTTTAGAACAGCAGGCTGAGAACCAGGGAAGCCCCGTTCAAATCCCATTACAAGTCCTTGTGATCTTGGGCAATGTAAATATGAATTCATAACTCATAGGTGATTCAAGAGTTAAATATAAAAGAAACGAGAAATGGATTTTTCTGTGTGGACTGTATACCTAGCCAAGGACAGAATATATGTAGACAGAAATGACATATGTGATGGAAAGAATGTGTTTGTTTGTCTTTCTGATCAGAGCTGAAGGAAAGAGACATGATAAACTTTTTTGTTGTAATCAGCAGAGGCCCATTGAAGCCTTGTTACCTGAAAATATAAAATAGGCTCTTGTTTGTCTAACCAGAAAGAGAATGTCAATTTCACAGGAATCTGTGTTCTGTATTTTTCTACATAAGTACATAAGCACTGCCACGCTGGGAAAAGACCAAAGGTCCATCAAGCCCAGCACTCTGTCTCCGACAGAAGCCAAGCCAGGCCCCAAGAACCTAGCAAAAACCTAAAATTTAATAATGATCAATGGACTTTTCCTTCAGGAATCTGTCCAGATCCCCTTTAAACTTAGCAAGGCCAGTTGCCTTCACTACCTTCTCCGGCAATGAGTTCCAGAGTCTTAGGAAGAGCCGACATCGAAGGATCAAAAAGCGACGTCACTATGAACGTTTGGCCGCCACAAGCCAGTTATCCCTTTGGTAACTTTTCTGACACCTCATGCTTAAAACCCAAAAAGTCTCTCTCTCTCTCTTGGATTGTGTAACTGAATAAAAGACTTGCATTAGTATTCTCTACAGTCTTCTCATCACTGACTTTTCAATTAAGAGCAAGTCACTTAACCCTCCATTGCCTCAGGTACAAATTTAGGGCCCTTTTAGGAAGTAAGACTACCGATTATTGGAAAAGTAATGGAAGCCATGCTGAAGGAAAGGATAGTGAATTTCCTAGAAGCCAATAAGTTGCAAGATCCGAGACAACATGGTTTTACCAGAGGGAAATCGTGCCAAACGAATCTCATTGAATTCTTTGATTGGGTAACTGGAGAATCGGCCCCATTCAATTATGCCCCTCCGTGTCTCAGCAATTGCTAAATATCATACCAATGCTAAATTACTGTACTGATTCACCTGAAGGATTCATTTTTGCAGTTTGTCAAATCTTCATGAAGGGATGTTAAAATATTTAAGCTAAACGTTGAGCACTCTCTTTGGGCCAGCACTCTTCCAAGTTCAGACTCTTCACAACTTAGGGGTGAATATTCAGCTAGGGGTGGTCTGCTTTGTTTTGGTCACCATTGGCTTTATGTCCGGACACTGGCATTGAATATCTGGGCATATGCGGCTGGCTAATACATAATAACATAGAAAAATGTAGGCAAATAAAAACCATATGACCTATCCAGTCTGCCCATCTATGCCATGAACTCTCCCTATCACTCTCAGAGGGGTCCTTTAACTAAGGTGCGCCGAAAAGTGGCCTGTGCTGATGTAGACACGTGTATTGGATGTGCTCAGGTCCATTTTTCAGCGCACTTGCAAAAATAGGCCTTTTTTTTGGCAGAAAATGGACGTGCGGCAAAATGAAAATTGTCGCATATCCATTTTGGGCCTGAGACCTTACCGCCACCCATTGACTTATTGGTAAGGTCTCACACATTAACTGGGTGGTAATTGTCAGCATGCATCCAATGCCGATTACCACCCGGTTAGCACCATA
The DNA here is from genome assembly GCF_901765095.1 of Microcaecilia unicolor. Taxonomy (NCBI): domain Eukaryota; kingdom Metazoa; phylum Chordata; class Amphibia; order Gymnophiona; family Siphonopidae; genus Microcaecilia; species Microcaecilia unicolor. The sequence continues at coordinate 346,591,495 of NC_044033.1, read as the reverse complement.
CGCCGGAAAATAAAATATATTTTCTGGCACACGTAGTGGATGCACACAAAAAATGAAATTAGCGCCCAGGCCACATGGAAGCCAGGTGGGAGTTCCAAATTAGCAGGCTACTACTACTACTTAACATTTCTAAAGCACTACTAGGGTTACGCAGCGCTGTACAATTAAACAAAGAAGGACAGTCCCTGCTCAAAAGAGCTTACAGTCTAAAGGATACAAAAAGGACACAAAAATACAGTGGGTATGTGTAGGCACCTATGTGGTTTAGTAAAAGGGCCCCTTAGAGATCTAGGAGCCCTTTTACTAAGACACATGGAGGGGCATAATCGAACAGGGCGCCCAAGTTTTCATGAGGGCGTCCTCGCAGGATGGCCCCCTAATGGGGCGGGGCAACCCATATTATCAAAACAAGATTTCTTTTTGATAATACGGTCGAGGACGCCCAAATCATGAAATTTAGGTCGACCTTAGAGATGGTTGTCCTTAGGTCGTTTTTGAGATGGTCGTCCCTGGTTTTCGGCGATAATGAAAACCGAGGACGCCCATCTCAAAAATGACCAAATCCAAACCATTTGGTCATGGGAAGAGCCAGCATTCATAGTGCACTGGTCCCCCGCCAGGACACCAAACGGGCACCCTAGGGGGCACTGCAGTGGACTTCAGAAAAAGGTCCCAGGTGCATAGCTCCCTTACCTTGGGTGCTGAGCCCCCAACCCCCCCCCCCCACCAAAACCCAAACCCCACAACTGTACACCACTACCATAGCCCTTAGGAATGAAGGGGGGCACCTACATATGGGTACAGTGGGTTTGTGGTGGGTTTTGGAGGGCTCAAATTTACCACCAGAAGTAGAACAGGTATGGGGGGGGGGGGGGTGGGCCTGAGTCCGTCTGCCTGAAGTACACTGCACCCACTTTAACTGCTCCAGGTACCTGCATACTGCTGCGATGGACCTGAGTATGGCATTTGAGGCTGGCAAAAAAGTATTTTTTTTAGGGTGGGAGGGGGTTAGTAACCACTGGGGGAGGTGATCCCCGATTCCCTCCGGTGGTCATCTGGTCAGTTCGGGCACCTTTTTGATGCTTGGTCATGAAAAAAATGGACCAAGTCGGCCAAGTGTTCATCAGGGACGCCCTTCTTTTTTCCATTATTGGTCAAGGACGCCCATGTGTTAAGCACACCCCAATCCCGCCTTTGCTATGCTTCCGACACACCCCTGTGAACTTTGGTTGTCTCCGTGACGGAAAGCAGTTGAGGGTGCCCAAAATCGGCTTTCGATTATGCTGATTTGGGCGACCTTGCGAGAAGGACGCCTATCTCCCGATTTGTGTCGGAAGATGGGCACCCTTCTTTGGAAAATTCACCTGATAGGTGCCTAGGTGCACCCAACATGCATCAATTCAGAACTACCACCCAGCTACCACGTGACCCGGGCAGTAATTTCAATTTTTATGCACATCCACTACGTGTGCTAGAAAATATATTTTTATTTTCCGGCATGTGGCACTAACCGGGCAGTAATCAGCATTGTATGTGCGTTGACAATTACCGCCCGGTTAACGTGTGACACCGCTAAGTAAATGGGTGGCAGTAAGGTCTCAGGGCCAAAATAGACGCGCCAATTTTCATTTTGCTGCACGTCCATTTTTGGCCCAAAAAAGGGCCTTTTTGCAGGTGCACTGAAAAATGGACCTGTTTGCCCCCGATATACACGTCTACACCAGCACAAGCCACTTTTCGGTGCATCTTAGTAAAAGGACCCCCCTATGTACTTATCCCAAACTCTCTTGAAATTTAGACACTGTTTTCATCTCCATCACTTCCACTGATCGTATGGAGACCGTTCAATGAATTCACAACCCTTTCCATGAAGAAGTATTTCCTCAGGTTACTTCTGAGTCTATCCTCTTTCACCTTCATCCTATGTCCCCTCATTCCAGATCTTCCTTTCAATTGAAAGAAACTTGCCTCCTTTGCATTTATGCCGCATAGGTATTTAAAAGTATCTATAATATCTCCCCTCTCCCACCTTTCTTCCAAAGTATACATATTGAGGTATTTAAGTCTGTCCCCATACACTTTATGATGAAGACTACTGACCATTTAGTAGCTGCCCTCTGAACCAACTCCATCCTGTTTATAGCTTTTTGAAGCTATGATGTCCAGAATTGTACACAATATTCTAAATGAGGTCTCAGCAGAGTCTTACGCAGGAGCATCATCACCTCATTTTTCCTACTGGCCATTCCTCTCCCTATGCACCCAAGCATCTTTGTAGCTTTCACCGTCGCCTTTTCTACCTGCGATGAAACTACAGTGTAGTAAATTTAAAACAAATCGGAGAAAAGTTTTCTTCACCCAACGCATAATTAATCTCTGGAATTCGTTGCCAGAGAACGTGGTGAAGGCGGTAAGCTTGACAGAGTTTAAAAAGGGGTTAGACGGTTTCCTAAAGGACAAGTCCATAAACCACTACTAAATGGACTTGGGAAAAATCCACATTTCCAGGAATTACATGTATAGAATGTTTGTACGTTTGGGAAGCTTGCCAGGTGCCCTTGGCCTGGATTGGCCACTGTCGTGGACAGGATGCTGGGCTCGATGGACCCTTAGTCTTTTCCCAGTGTGGCATTACTTATGTACCTTTTTGGCCACCTTAAGGCCATCACATACGATCACACCCAAGTCCCGCTCTTCTGTCATGCACAAAAGTTCTTCACCCCCTAAACTGTACCATTCCCTTGGGTTTTTGCAGCTTAAATGCATGACCCTGCATGTTTTAGCATTAAATCTAAGCGGCCAAATTCCAGACCATTTCTCTAGCTTCGCTAAGTCCTTCCTCATGTTATTGAGCGCTCATGGATGCAAACACTTTTTGTCCTCAGAGAGCCAACTTTCTAAAGTCTATGTAGTTAGCGATATGATTGGCATCATATTAGATCAATTGAATCTTTTGGTTGCTGGTTGATTAATTTAAAATAGGCAGGTCAGCCTGACCTAGAACAGCTACCTGTTTCAAAGAATTCTAAACAGAGACAATTCTGAGAATATGATAATCAGAGAGCATAACTAAAGAGATAATAAAAGTCAGAAGCAGAGAGGGAGAAAACATATGCAGTTAAATGCAGTATTCAACACTTAACTGCATAAGAGGAACCACATAAAGACAGAACTGTGATAGACATTCCCATGTATGTGGTTACTTCATGCAGTTAAGCACTGATAGTACTTAACTGCATATGTGTTGACTCTGCCCCTGGACCAACCACAAAATAGCTGCTTTCAGCTTAGGTGCTAATTGGGCATATTCAGCAGGGGCGTAGCCAGACAACAGATTTTGGGTGGGCCTAGGCAAGAATTGGGTGGGCACCAAGTGTTCTCCCCCCCCCCCCCCCAAAAAAAAAAAAAATTATCTCAGCTGTTGGGAAAACGCTTCTTTTCCACTTTGGCAGCAGGCATGCACTAAAAACTGAGCATGTGCAGGTGCCGGTGTTGTGGAGATTAGCATTTTCGTTACCATCAGGGGGAAATCTTCAGCTGGCAGAGCTTGGGATTCCCACCAGTTACCACTAAACATGTGCTACTGTTGGGTGGGCCTGAGCCATAAATGGGTGGGCCCTGGCCCACCCAAGCCCGCCTGTGGCTACGCCACTGATATTCAGTAGCATTATCTGGTTAAGTGCTGATGAATATACCCAGTTAGCCCCAGACAAGGGACCTCCTGGCCGTTTAATTTGCTGAATATCGACCCCTTAGATTCTAGTCTTTGGTTGTTACTTCAGGCCACTCCAGTTCCTTTTCTGTGCTGGATAACTAGTCTGCTTCTCTGTTAAGATCTTCAGGATCCTCATATTTGCTTATCCAGAACTATTTTATTTCAGCTCAGTTAGTGGTGTTTTAACTTCGCTAATATTCTATTCCAATTTCCTACTGGATGAGACCTTTCATAAAAGTGTGCCGGCCATAGATTGATGGGTAACCTTGGCCTGGATATCTATTCAATAAAGTAAATATTTCTAATTGACACAACAAATTTGCTTTGGGAATTAGGTTAGACAGAGTATGCACTATTACCCTGATTTAGACTGCCACAATTTAGTTGAAGGCTCTCCGAGTCTTATAACCCATATTTGAGTCACATAGTTTGAGGATCACATCTTATTCTATTGGCAATTTCTAATTTTCATGGTAATGAGTTAACTTCAAACTGGAATTTATGTTTTTGGGAACACATTTGCTTTGGATAGAAGGCAATCAATATCTTGGATGCAATCTTCTCACCTTTACCAGCTCTGTTGTAATTCCTCAGTATTCCCATGTTGTTCTTTGCCCTGCTTACTGACACATTTTTAGGGAGGTCCAGGGCATGTTGACCTGCCACTCATTCCTGCACCAACCACATACGCTTCAAGTTGGTTGAGTACAAAGTCACTAATGTCTCTAGCCAAATGCTACATGGAGAAAGGCGCTGCAGCCTGCTGATCCTAAATTCAGCAAGAGAGCGCATAAAGCTGAAACAGCAGTGATCAGTGAGCAATGATCAGACGAGGTCAACATGAATGAAAAATTGCTGAAACCATATTTTTGGAACTACCTTCTTCATTTTAAATTTCAGAATAGCCCCACTGCTGTCTTCCTTTGTATAGCGCTCAAGGATGCAAACAGTTTTACTGTCCTCAGAGACACAACTTTCTAAGGTCTATGTAGTTAGAGATATGATTGGCATCGTATTAGATCAATTGAATCATTTGGTTGCTGGTTGATTAATTTAAGATAGGCAGGTCAGCCTGGCCTAGAAAAGCTACCTGTTCCAAATAATTCTAATCAGAAACAATTCTGAGAATGTGAAAATCAGAGAGCATAACTAAAGAGATAATAAAAGTCAAAAGCAAAGAGGGTGAAAGGAATAGCATGAGTTCGATTCCCGGCACAGGCAGCTCCTTGTGACTCTGGGCAAGTCACTTAACCCTCCATTGCCCCATGTAAGCCGTATTGAGCCTGCCATGAGTGGGAAAGCGCGGGGTACAAATAAAAAAAAAAAATTAAGTACAGGATATTAAGCTAATTTTTCATGCAAAAATCTCCCTGAAGCAACAAAATAAATATATCTAATCTGTCTCTTCATAAATGTATCCCACCAGAGGGCTATAAATGTCAATACTTCTTTCACAGTTTGAAGACCGTTCTTAAAAGGATGTACCCCAAAAGCACCACTAATAGGTGACTGTAAGGAAACGTTTGGTCTTTAAACCCTAGGTATGACAACACTATGTATAGTGCCTGGAGGAAGAATTAAGGTATTTCTCCATACCTCTCTGTCCTGTTCCCAACACTGCTCTCCACGCTGGTGGCTGATATGGTACCAAGTCCCATCATGAAAAATCTTACTTTGGTTAGGCATCCTGCTTGGGCCTGACGGAGGGGCACAGGGAGTTTCAGAAAAGGAATATATTTTAAAAGAAAGAAAAAAAAATTTGTGTATATATATATATATATATATATATATATATATATATATATATATATATTGTAAAGGGGTCCGCTTCCTCCACCCTGGGTTGGGGCTGGCAGCCCTGTTAAGCTCACAGGTTTCCAGCAAAGAACCAGACTGCCATATGGACTTAGGACTAAAGTACTGTATTCTCAATTCAGTTCCACTCTCAAAATTGAAATGCATTTCACAAACTAATTAGCAAAACTGCAGCTCACAGGGCAAAAAAGTTCAAGCCAGAATAACTCCTACTCCAGTACCAAATAACAGACTTCTTCTTCCACAAGACAGCACCAACCTGAACTGTGTGCACTCAAAAGCATCGCTTATGTTGTGCTTTTCATATGATCTTCTGTCCCTAAAACAATTTTAAGTGACCCCTTGATGACAGCAATGGAAACTTCCTTTTAAATGCAACAAAGCTTTGATGATAATGAGATTGAGTGGAAGAAATATAAACAAAAGTTTGGGATAATCCTATCTGAATGCAGGTCACCATTGCACAGGCTTCTAACGCACATGGAAGGGAAAGGGAATGGGATTTGATATACTGCCTTTCTGTGGTTTTTTTGCAACTACATTCAAGGTGGTTTATATAGCATGTACAGGTACCTGGACCACTGGAGGGTTAATTGACTTGCTGCAGTAGGAACTGAACCCAGTTCCCCAGGATCAATATCTGCTGTGCTAACCACTAGGCTACTCCTCCAGGCATCACTATAGCACAGTTAGTTTACAGTGCAGGTTATTCTAGGAGTTGCTACCATTTGCATCACAACCTTCTGCCTCTCTGTGTGGCATGCTACCCCAGTTCAATAAAGTGCTGCAGTAGGAAATGTATTGTCGATGTTTCAGTTCACTTGAAAAAAACAGAAAAATAGTGTTTATCATACCATACGAGATCATCCCTATTGCATGCAGTGGCCAAGTGAACTTGGACTAGTCCAAGTAAAATATTTGGTTAATTGATTTTTTTTCTTCAGTATGCTGTTGCATTAGTAAGCCAAACAGCTTTGCACCTTTGCACAACTGCAACTGACTCTGCCTTTGCAAACTGATTGAGAGATTAAAGTTTGGTTGTAAATAAGTTAATGTTTCTTATATGGACATGCAAATTCATTTTGAATATATATGGATAGCTTTTAACACCTATTTTGGAAAGAAAACTTTTTAAAGTACTGAGTGTAATAAAATACTTGGGCAAAACTGAAACAAAAACATTATATTTTTCAGATATATTGGAGAAAGGAGAAAAGATAGGAGTGGAATTGCGAAACTGAAAGATAATGAGAATGGTTATGTGGAGAGTGAGGAGGATAAAGCGAATGTGCTAAACAATTACTTTTCTTCAGTATTTATGGAGGAAAATCCTGGAGAAGGACTGCGATTGGCTGCTGAGACAATATCTGGGAATGGAGTGGATACTGCACCGTTTACAGAAGAAAGAGTTTATAAACAGCTGGAGAATCTGAAGGTGGACAAAGCTATGGGGCTGAATGAGATACATCCCAGGATACTGAGGGAGCTTAGGGAGGTCCTGGTGGGACCTCTTAAAGATTTATTTAATAGATCTTTAGAGACGGGAGAGGTTCTACGAGATTGGAGATGAGCGGATGTAGTCCCTCTTCACAAAATATGGAGACAGGGAAGAAGTGGGAAACTACAGACCAGTAAGTCTCACGTCGGTGGTAGGAAAAATAATGGAGTCGCTTCTGAAAGAAAGGATAGTTAACTTTCTAGAAGCCAACGGGTCTCATTGACTTCTTTGACTGGGTGACCAAAGAACTGGATGAAGGACATGCGCTAGATGCAATCTACTTGGATTTCAGCAAAGCCTTTGATACAGTCCCCCACAGAAGACTCGTGAATAAGCTGAAAGGGCTGAACTAAGGACCGAAAGTGGTGAACTGGATAAGAAACTGGTTGACCAACAGGTGGCAGAGAGTGGTGGTAAATGGAATCTGCTCAGAGGAAAGGAAAGTGAGCAGTGGAGTTCCTCAGGGGTCGGTGCTGGGGCCTATTACATAAGTACATAAGTATTGCCATACTGGGAAAGACCAAAGGTCCATCGAGCCCAGGATCCTGTTTCCAACAGTGGCCAATCCAGGTCACAAATACCCGGCAAGATCCCAAAAATGTACAAAACATTTTATACTGCTTATCCCAGAAATAGTGGATTTCCCCAAGTCCATTTAATACGAACTTTTCCTTTAGGAAGCCGTCCAAACCTTTTTAAAACTCCGCTAAGCTGTTTAATTTGTGAAAGATATTGCTGAAGGGTTGGAAGGAAAGGTTTGCCTTTTTGTGGATGACAAGAAGATAGCCAATAGAGTGGATACCCTGGAGGGAGTAGAAACAATGAGAAGGGATCTCCAAAATTTAGAAGAATGGTTGAGGGTCTGGCAGTTAAAATTTAATCACTTATACTTAACACCAGTAATTTATATTTTAATATGTATCTAGAAATGTTTTTTTGTTTGCAGTGCTCAGTATGCGTCTAAGTGCTCTATGTCCATATAGTTATAACAACTATATTAAGCACAGCGACCATATTCCATCATTGCACTGCCTCCTCCTGTCCTGCCTATACTAATAATGGATCAGTTGCTCTTAAATTCTTAATACAAAAAACAACTTGAATTTGTAGAAACTCAAGACACTTAGCTTAACATGAAGTGCTACAGGACCGGTTCAGTGCTGTTGATGCGTGCTCCTGAAGTCTGTGTCCAATGTGTTGTTATTCGTGCTTAAAAACTGATTAAATTAACATCATCTCTGCTATTGTCTGTTCCCAACGTGGGTGCCATGTTTCACCTACTCGGCGTCCTCAGGGGAATCAACTAAAAACAGTTGATAGCACACCACACTGTTATTGATTCATTTTTAGATATTATTCAACTAAAGGTAACATTTATTTATCAATATAACTATATGGACATAGAGCACTTAGACGCACACGGAGCACTGCAAACAAAAAAAAATATTTTCTAGATACATATTAAAATATAAATTACTGGTGTTAAGTATAAGTGATTGGGGTAATTACGCCAGTTTGAGACACTTGAACCCTAATAGATTATAGTGATTACTAATTAGCAGGGTCATAATGGCCACAGGGTGGGATTCCAAATCGGACCTTACGGAAGAAAGAATTCAAGAGCTGATGTCTAGTGACAGATTGTTCATAACATCAGATGACTGCTCACTACTTGATTGGTCACAGATTCAAAAACTCTATAAAATTTTGATCAGGAATCAATTCCATGCAAAAACATTGATTGAATATTGTCATGGCATGAGAATTCCCAGAGGGTTAAGACTTTATAAAGAGCCTAGGTTCCTGGATCACTCAGAATACGTGAGACAATGGAATGATGTAATCTCAAAATGCTCGCTTGATTTAATGCTGTTAACAGTAGATAAATTGAACAAGTTCATTCTAGAACAGCAACAAGAATTAAATACAGCATTAAACGCTTTAAAATCTACATCAGTATCACAAGATTATGAACAACAAGTGACACAACATGATAATCAGATGAAAAATTTTCACAGGAGATTAGGGCCCATAATGTATCTAAATATAAACATGATGAAATAGACTACACCAGAGGGTATGTGTACCCATGGATGAACAAAAATAGGAAAATGAGGCGCCCTAGAAATAACAAGAGAGTAGCATTCAACACCTCGAGTGAATCTTCCAGTGATAACAGTGACCCCTCAGAAGTAGCAGGACCCCAAACAAATAATTCTACACAGCAAGCTTTTTTATCCAACGATCAACAATCCGTAATACACCCCGACCAAGTACCCCCCCAAACAACTCTGGGCTCGACGCCAGAAGACCAACAGACAGTAGTATTCAACTTATCCTCTAAACAGTTATCCAGCATACAATATCAAGTACTTAGCCTGGGGTTATCATTTGTGCCCACTCAATGGTACGATCCATTTTATGTAAGAAAACATCTGCACAGATTTTTTGGAACATTGAAGTTGCACCTATTTTTTGATCAATCATCAGACCATTCAGAACAACCACAAGAGGGAGATACGTCTTTCATGAGAAAACATAGGCTTCCATCAACCTGGGTACCCCCGGGGGCTCCTGATGTCACGATATAGAAACATTTTCCCAATTAGTCCTTAGAGACCTAAAGTACATGGAAAGTTCATTACAGCATCCGAGGGACAACTTAACAAAACAGCAGTGGCAGGCTCTAATGGACTTACAACGTGATCCCACTATAGTTATCCTAAGAGCAGACAAGAGAGGAGCTCTTTGTGGTACAAAGTGTAGATCAATACATGAGAGAAGCTCAGCGCCAACTATCAGATACCGAATACTATGAACTTTTAATTAAAGATCCCACGGCTCAGTACCAGTTAGAGATACGAGCAGTGGTGTGCTGGTAAATGTTTAACAACAGGCTCTCTCCCCGGTCCCCCTCTGCGCCCCTGTCCCCCTCTCTGCCCCCCCCCCCAAATTGCAGAGCTGACTATAGCTGGGGAGAGAGCCTGGGGGGGGGGGGGGTGGCAATGCATTATCCAGGAAAAAAAATTAAATGATCCCAGGTTCCAATCTAATTCATGTTTAATGTGGGATAAAATGCCATAAATAAGTAAATAAATATAAACTTTTAATGTTGAGCACCTGATTCTCAAAGTGAACATATTCCAAACACTATAATGAAAATAAAATGATTTTTTTCTACCTGTGTTGTCTGGTGACTTGGTTTTTCTGATCATGTTGGCCCAGTATCCGATTCTGCTACTATCTGTCCTCTTAACTCCGTTTCCAGGGCTTCCTTTCCATTTATTTCTTTCCATTTCTCCTTTCTTCTTCATTTCGGGTCCTCAGCTTCTGTCTATTTTCTTCATCCATGTGCAGTTTTTCTCCTCGCTTCCTTTTCCTTCATCTCATCTCCTTCCTCACTCTTCTCTCCCCTCCATCCATGTCCAGCATTTCTTCTCTCTCCCCTCCTCTCCCCTACCCTGCATGCACCCATGTCCAGCAGTGACCCTCCTCTCCCCTGCCCACCATCCATCCATGTCCAGCAGTGACCCTAATCTCCCCTTCCCTCCATCCACACATGCCCAGCAGTGACCCTCCTCTCCCCTGCCCTCCATCCACCCATACCCAGCAGTGACTCTCCTCTCCCCTGCCCTCCATCCACCCATGCCCAGCAGTGACCCTCCTCTCCCCTGCCCTCCATCCACCCATGTCCAGCAGTGACCCTAATCTCCCCTGCCCTCCATCCACCCATGCCCAGCAGTGACTCTCCTCTCCCCTGCCCTCCATCCACCCATGCCCAGCAGTGACCCTCCTCTCCCCTGCCCTCCATCCACCCATGTCCAGCAGTGACCCTAATCTCCCCTGCCCTCCATCCACCCATGCCCAGCAGTGACTCTCCTCTCCCCTGCCCTCCATCCACCCATGCCCAGCAGTGACCCTAATCTCCCCTTCCCTCCATCCACCCATACCCAGCAGTGACTCTCCTCTCCCCTGCCCTCCATCCACCCATGCCCAGCAGTGACCCTCCTCTCCCCTGCCCTCCATCCACCCATGTCCAGCAGTGACCCTCCTCTCAGAACGTGAGATTTTGTTACAACCGGCAGAGACCAAGCTACCCCCTGACCTTGTATGTGTCCTCAAATTTTCACATTTATCACATCATATCAAAAAAACCATCAAAAAGTTTTGGCTCATTCTAGAGATACACCACTGTTTTAGAGAGAAAAACATCGTGTTTGCACAAAGCAGAAATAAAAACTTAAGAGAAATTCTCGTACCTTCAACATTACCTGAAATATCTACAAATCAGATTGGACCTAGTGGTCATTATCCATGTGGCACATGCTCTGTATGCAAACACTCATTGAACATCACACATTATGAGGACCACCAGATGGGGAGGCAATATGTTCTAAATCATCAATCAAACTGCAATTCCGACAACGTCATTTATGCCATCATCTGTCCTTGTAAGAAGATTTACATTGGGAAAACCAAGCGTCAGGTGAAAACACGCATAATAGAACACAGAAGCTGTATCAAACGCAAAACAGTATCAGCACCTCTGGTTGAACATTGGATTTCACATAATCATTCCATAGAAGATTTACATTTTTTTGTTCTCAGGAAATTCATCCCCAAATGGCACAAAGGTGATTTAGACTCAATTCTTCTAAGAGAAGAGCAAAGACTTATTTTTCTGTTTAACAGTTTACACCCTAATGGACTTAATGTAGAAATTGATTACAATGTATTTTTGTAAACATTTCATTGTAACTATATGTAACTGCGATAGGTATCTTATTCTGCTGGAATTGTTATCTGAGGTTTCCACACACATAGGCGGACTTTTCATATATCTACTCATTTTTATATATTTACTCATTTTCATATTTTAGCTTTAATTACTCTGCCTTTTAGAATCTATTTCTAAGATTTTCATTTCATTGTCCATTCTTTTATAATAATATTGCAATACAATATTTTATAACTATCCATATACAGCATTCCTTTCTTCATCAGCCTCCTTTACATTTTTCTCACATAGTGCATTTCACATAATATTCTTTCATATATTTCACATGCAGTTCACAATAGTCGAGACACAATTTATCATACATCACACTCACATAACATAACCATTCATTTAATTCATTTTCACCATTCTATTCTTTCACACTTTTTTCAAATATACCCAATATGTCACTCTTCACCACATTGTGTCTTTGCATTTTGCAAATCTTGTGTTTAACATGTTTTTTATTTCTCAAATATATAAACATGCACGTATTCACATTTATCTTAAGTTACATCATCCGATTGGCAAGTTCCTCCCCTTTTTAAACACTTAACCATTTTCACTACACTTGCACCATTTTCTTTTTTCACATCATTCATACACAATTTCCCCTATCTCACAACGTTACTTTCACACCACGGCAGACTTATGTAGAAGTAGATTTCTCACCATTTTTTCATACTTCATTTTACTTTTCAATTCACATATATACAAGCATTTTTGCACTACTTCACATACAATTTCATTATTTTTCTACAGGCATGTTTTTTCTTCTTTTTTTCTTCATTTATAAATACTTCATGGGATTAATTTTTCACAAATCCATATCACATTAAAAATCAATAAATTGATGGCTTTATCTTTCATAGTTTGTGCAAATATAGGTTCAAAAAAATTCTTTTCCCCTTATGTGCTTATTTTTTATTATTAAATTTAAGTTAGAGATGTCTAGTTCATTTTGTTTTTCTTCAAACAGTTAGTCCTCTTAAAATTCAAAATTATTCCAGCTTTAATTACTCTCAAATTGAATTATACTCATTAGGCACGTCTTGGATTCTTTTTTTTTTTCTTTTTTCACCTGTTCATATCATATTTTATTCAACGATTATTTCATTTTTTTAAATATATCATTTCAAATCTAAGTAGTATCTTTTTCACAAATTTAAATACACGTATTCAAGTTTTTTCACCTAATCATTTAATAGTTAGATAACGTTGACATTCCATTCTATTTTATACCATGCATTCATCACGTTCATCAATAATCATCTAATGTGGGTGATAATTATCTTTCAGTTTTCTATTATGACAGCATTCATTTCACTTTCAATCATGGTTACCTTATCTGTTGATCCCCTATATATATAATTACTTTCGTTTTGCACCTCTTTTATTTTGCTAATTGCAATAGCATATTTCATTGTCCACAAAACAAGCGTGATTAAGTAAATTTCAGTCCGACTTCATTTCCTTATTTCATTAGTTGCTCCTAATTGAAAATTATACGTTTACTTTTTCCCTCCATTTTTTGAAAAACGTCATTTTCTTCATTTCATTTATTTAAGAGACGCTGACATTACCGCCATTTTTCAATATATTTCACAATTGTAGACATCTCTTCGGAGAGGAGGTAAGCACTAAGATCTAGAACCTTTTCTGCGCTCCTTGGTATTAAACCATCACGCATACAATTTTACAATTTGGTTAATAGACTTTTGTTACTTTAAAATAGATAAAACTTTTGTGGATTTAGAATTCACATGTTTGTAGAAAGACATATATATCAATATAGCAGCACTTATTAAATAAACACTTTGAAAAATTTCCATTAAAGACCATTTTCGTTCATAGACTCCCGACAGCTTGATACAGATAATTTCTCATGTGATTCAGATTTTAACGGTTGTTAATATACAAATAACATAGTAGCATCGATTTAGTAGATGTTACAATAGAGATCCTAGTGCCCTTAATATATTTGATTAATCATAACATTAGCATGTTCATACATAGAATTTTCTGTTCGTATACAGAGATCCCACTACATTTAGTTTCCAATATAGAGTCTATAATATTTATTGTTACTTATTCAATGTCTCTCAACTTAGCGCTTAGCCCCTCCATTTTAACGCTCCGTTCTATACCAGTGTTGTTTCACATTTATGCTTTTTCAGGTACCTGTACATGTTATCACACAATATATACCTTTTCTATTGTTTTATTTAACATTATCTTACATGCTTCAATCTACACAAGCATTTTGTTTTCCCTGTATTTCATTAATTATTCTTACATCACTTTTATTCTTATACACACAGACCTAAGAGAGTTTTGTCTCGTTATTTCCCTTGGAGCACACATTCCGAGTTATACTTTCTGAGGTACTTTACAATTCATTAATTTCATTTCAAAATTTTCTTTTTTTGGGCATAATTAACTCATTATATTCATGTGAGATTTTGATGTGAAAAATACATAAAATTTGGTTCTATGATATTTTGCACTGTAATACTGAGGCAATAAAACCCCTAGAACCTTGGTCTTCAGAAAGGCGGTATATCAAGTCCCATTTCCCCTTTCCCCTTTCACTTCCAGTCTTCGAGGGCTGCCGTTGGGGCAAGTTTTCAGGATATTCCTAATGAATATACATGAGAGATGTGCATGCCTACTATTTCCATTGTATGCAAATCTTTCCCAAGCATATTCCTTAGAGATATCCTGAAAACCAAGATTCTAGGCTTTTATTGCCTCAGTATTAGAATGCAAAATCTTATATAAAGACTAAGGCCCTAGAATGCAAACCTACTAGTCGATACTGAAAGATTTAAGTGGCCAGAAGAGGTTTGTGGTTGCTTAAATCATTTGTGTAGGGCTAGCCACTGATATTGAGCGGCACTTAACTGCAGTGGAGGTAGTACATACAAATCTGTCTCATGAATATTCATTGTGGAAATCCTGAAAACCTGACTGGCTGGGTGCCTCCAGGACCAGGTTTGGGAGCAACTGCCCTAATGTTAAAAATTGTAAAGAAGTTTCATCAGTCTTGTGCAAATGCAGGAGGAGACAGCAGACCACTGTGCTCACGCTAATTAGACATTATTATGGATTGTGGTCTGTCAAATAAAGATACCTTATAGCTGTAGGCCTGAGGCAAGTGAACTGGATTCTAGGACTCAGGTGGAGTAAACTACTCTTGGAACAAATGAAGCCAGAAGAATATTTCTAGAGAAAGAAGATTACTTTAGGACTGGAACACAAGTTTAGCAGATGGGGCAAAGGATTCTTTTCTGTCTCATGGTCAGAAAGACATTAGTAGTAATTTGTTGTTTGCATTCCTTTGAAGTATACTGGATCTGCAGTATGTTAACTTTTACCAACTGATAATGAAGACAACATTTTAATGGCAATACAAATGAATAAATGTATAGCTTTGGTTAAAGAAATAACTTTATCCCTTTCTCATTAGCTTTGTCCTAGGAAACTGGCAGGTAATTACCAAAGGAAAACTGAAATCACACCAGACCCTGAACGGAACCCTGAGCACATGTTGTACTTTACCACACCAACTACTGCAAGAATTGCTAATCAAAAACATGCAGACCACCCAGAAATCCGGGCCAATCCATCACATTGCACACTTTGAGCTATGGTCACTCCCATATCTAGAAATGCAGCAACATAAAAACCTAAAATAGGTCAGACTGACATCACACCTAAACATAATTCCCCATTATTACCTCAGTCACTGTCTCAAAAGATAACTGGAACACAAATCTTAAATCATCCACCAATGCTGTTGCCTCACAGAAAGTCTGCTGTATTTAAAACCCTAAACCCACGCCTTGTTTTACACCAGAACTGAAAGAACTGAAGCAAGCTGGAAGCAGGTTAGAGTGAAAATGTCAGAAATCATCACAGTTGTATTCAAATCAAGGTTTCAAAGTTTATTAAGCTTTTACTATCCTGCCCATTATAATAAACATCTGAGCAGTTTACAATCTAAAAATATATAGAGAGGAGAAAAAAAAACAAAACATAATTGAGGAAAGGAGGGTAGAATTACAATTCAAAATAGAAAAGGAAAGAGGGTAGTAGGAAGGGAAGGTTTTGCTTGAACTATCTGGTCAAACAGGCCCAACTTCTGCACAGAGAAAAAAACCGATATATCGGACGCCTAAGACAAAGTGTCTAAAAATAGAAATGTTTTAAGTTCAGACTTGAAAATGTGTAAAGTTGTTTGGGAGTGTAGTGATAGTGGTAATTTCTTCCAGTGTTCTGGACCTTGGACTGAAAAAATCATCCTTTTGGTATGTTCATGAATAATTTTGCGAAATGCGAGTATACTAATCTATTTTGAAATGATGAGCGTAAAGTTTGTGTTATAGAATAGGGGATCAATAAGCGGGAGAGATATGGCAGCTCACCTGAATGGTGAACTATGACAGAACAGTGTGCTTTAAGCCTGTAAGATTGTCTTTATTAAATCTTGAAGTGCATTTCTCTAGTTTGGCCAGCAGGTGGTGCATGTTATATTTTAAGCCAGTGGTTCCCAAACCTGGTCCTGGAGGCATCCCAGTCAATCAGGTTTTCAGGATATCAACAATGAATATTCATGAGAGAAATTTACATGCAGTGGAGGCAGTGCATGCAGATCTCTCTTATGAATATTCATTGTGGATATCCTGAAAACCTGACTGGCTGGGGTATTTCCAGGACCAGGTTTGGGAACCACTGTTGTAAGCTGTTACAAAGAACTGACCATTCTTTCCTTAGTAACAAGCCTGGATACAGAGATGTAGGCATAATGAAAAACATGCCAGTACCAATGCTGTGTGGCACCGACATGGGTCCAGTGAACATTACCCTTGATAGCGGAGTCAGCATTTCTGCTATGGTGGCCCGTAGTCAGGCCAGGGCGGAAAATAAGAGAAGCAGCAGAGATCACCTCTCCGGTTCCAGATCCTGAGCCAGTCTGGGTGGGATCAGCTGGCCAAGCGACAGGAGGAGGTGCTCCAGTGCTTCCAGCAACACCAGTTCCTGAGGTGACTGGAGCCGTGAGTTTGGAACAGCCTGATTTAACTGACACACCTATTGATCAGACTGATGACCCTGATTTGTCAGAGTCACCAGGAGATACCCTTCCAGATATGGATACTGATATAAGGCAGAGACATCCTTTTCAGGAAGCACAGCGCTGTGACCCTGACCTGGAAGCCCTGAGGCAGAGGGCTGGTCAGCCAACCAATGAGACTGGTAAAGATCGTATCCTATGAAAAGGGAGCTTGTTGTACAGAGAGACTGATCCTGTTGATCCTAATAGGCCCTGGACAGCAGGCATGCAACTTGTAGTGCCCAGGACATACAGAGAACAACTCCTACAGATTTTACATGATACTCCACTAGCAGGACATCAGGGGGTGACACGCACACGCACTAGATTGACACAGAACTTCTATTGGCCAGGAGTATCTCGAGCCATAGCTATATTTGCTTATAGAGAAGTATCTCAGGAGTCTACAGGGTTCTTCCCATTTGAGTTACTTTATGGCCAGAGGGTAAGAGGGTCCCTTGACCTAATAAGAGAACATTGAGAGAGGAAATTTGATACCTTTGACACCCCTGTAATTGAATATGTAGTTAACATGCAGAAGAGATTAGAAGAACTTGTGGGCTTTGTCAGAGATACAGTGGCGTACCAAGGTGGGGGCGGTCCACCCCGGGTGCACGCCGCTGGGGGGTGCCACGGCACGCACCTGTCGGCTCCAAGTTCGCTAATTTCGCTCATTCGCTGCAGCTCCCTCTGCCCTGGAATAGGTTACTTCCTGTTCTGGGGTAGAGGGAGCTGCAGCGAACAAGCGAAGTTAGCGAACTCGGAGCCGACAGGCGCGCACCACGGCACCCCCCCAGTGGCGTGCACCCGGGGGGGGGGGTGTCATTTCGCAGGGGGGGTGCTGCACCCGGGGGGGGCATATCGGTGATCCACCCCGGGTGTCATCCAGGCTAGGAACGCCACTGCAGAGATAACTTGCAGGTAGCCCAGACTAAGCAAAAGACCTGGTATGATCGTAAGGCCCGGAACAGAGAGTTTTATGAGGGCCAGCAGGTACTTGTTTTAGTTCCAGATTGTCAGAATAAACTTCAAGCTAATTGAGCGGGACCTTACAAGGTCATAAGGCGCCTGAATGATACAAACTATGTTATATCTATGGACTTTCAAAACAGAAAGCAGCGTACTTGTCATGTAAATATGTTAAAGACCTATGCAAATGGCACAGCTATGGTTCTAGCTATATGCAGTCTACCAGAAGAGTGTCAGGATAGTGAGCCCATATCTGACCTCTTAGCAGAGGGATTGCACACTGATTAGAGACCATCTAAATGTACAGACTGTGAAAACACTTTCAGCCAAAAGGGGGAACTAGAATAACAGGAAACATATATAAAAGAGACACATTTTACATGCTCTGAATATGAGAAAAATTACAATATGAAAAAGGAGCTAATGCAGCACCTGAAAAATAGTAAAGAAACTGATATAGTATAGAATATGGGAAAAGCTGTATCAGTAAAGTCAATTATAGAACATCAGAAAACCACTGATAATAGAATATCTTCATGTCCTGGTTATGACAGTAGCTTTAACTAGGAAGAAAGCTCCACAAGAAATGCAAAATTTCACCCAGGAGAGGGACCAGTTTCACATATGGAGTATAGGAAAAGTTTCAGTTGCTGGAAATTATTGTGAAAGCGGCATAGGATCCCTTCAGAGAAGAAACCATTTACATGCACTGAATGTAGAAAAAACTTTATTCATAAATTCAAGCTAACAAAGCACTAGAGAATGCACACAGGAGTAAAACTATTCACATGTGCTGAGTGTAGTAAAATAATCTGTCAGAAGATGCTCCTCATTATTCAGAAATTGAAGCATACAGGATTAAAACTGTTAGCATGTACTGAATGTGATAAAAACTTCTCTTATAAGCAGGGGCGTATCTGCGTGGGGCCTCAGGGGCCTGGGCCCCCGCAGATTTTGCCCTGGACCCCCCTACCGCCATCAACCCTCCGAAGTGGATTTCAACAGCGCCTATCACAGCAGCACGGCCACGGAGGCCGAAGATAAATTTTAAACACCGCGGGGCGGCTGGCGGGGGTTTGGGGTCCCCCGCCGGCTGAAGAAGAAGTTTTTACGGCAGCGGCAGGTGGAAGCAGACCTCGGCTGGCGGGGGTTGGGGTCCCCCGCCAGCAAAAGTAAGAACGGCAGCGGGGGAGGGTTGGCGGCGGGAGGGGGGTGGAGAGAGTCATTGGTGGCGGTGGGGGCTCGGCGGCGGGGGGGGGGGGCTAAAATGTGCCCCCTCCCTCTGGCTCTGGCCCCCCCTACCGCCGGAGTCCAGATACGCCCCTGCTTATAAGCACCAGAGAGGCAATGAACATGGCAAAGCTGATGGCCTCTCCAGGAAGGAAAAGCCAGAACCACCCTGACACTGGACTATTGAGGCCCGATCAGCGGTCTATGGAGGCCGAAGTCCGGGGTCTCTCAAGGGGGGAGGTGTGAAAAAATAGTGTGTTTTAAGCCTGTAAAATGGATATTTTCTTGTTTTAAATGTGTCTGAAGTGTATTTCTCCTGTTTATGCTTAAAGCTGTTACAGAGGACTGACTTCTCTTTTTTTTATTTGGCTCACAGATAATAGGAAGTACCTGTAGTGATGTAGCCAGTTTTTATTTGAAACTTAACTGTTCTGGGCTCTGACTGGCCTGGAGTTTTGAAATTACTCAGCAGTGGCTGGCTGTTGCTCCAATTTCAGCCCTGGAGAAAGAGAGAGATCTCTTTGCTGAGACTCAATGAATTATATGTTCTGATCTTCCCAGGTATTGTTTAGGCAGCATACAGATGTTTAGTTAATGTTATAATTGATCCATATTTCAGTTATCTGTTATTGTTTGCTATTTGCACTATTTTGTTCCCTTGTTCAATACTTTTTAAGAGAACAAACATAATTGTTTGTTCGCCCTCTTTGTCTAGACTGATAAATCCTGGTGGTTTGTGTGTTGGGTCTGTGAGTGCTTTCTGGGAACTGTGGGACCACTGGGAGTGTGGCCCCAGTAACCTAGAAATCACTGGGGATAATTTGAGAACAGGAGACTCGCCCAGAGGCAGCTGTGACCCAGTTGGTGGGAGGAGGGTGCAAGTGTAGAGTACAAGCAGCAGGTGGGGGCAGACCTGAGCTGTGCTGGGGATAGACCCTCCAAGTGGCCGTGAGGTAACCCGAGGTGGGTGGCTAGGTGTTTCGTGACAACCCAGTATACCTGAATGTAACTCACTGAAAAGAGTGTGAGCAAATCCAAATAAATAAAATATCTCCCCTCAGCTGTTTCTTCTGCAATTTGAAGAGCCCTAGCCACTTTAGCTTTTCCTTATGAGGGAAGTTGTCTAACTCCCTTTATCATTTTCCTTTCCCTTCTTTGTATCTTTTCTAATTCTGCTATAACAATTTTGAGATGTGGTGACCATAATTACACACAACATTTGAGCGATACATGGAGCGATACAAAATTGTCTCTTAAGCAGTAACATGTAGGCTCACCCACTTATACCATGTCCATATTGAGCATAAATGTACATGCCTAAATGTAGCACTTTAGCATGCAAACACATATATTCTACAACCTTTGCGTGTGCAAGTCTGACATACCCATGCCTTGCCCATGTGCCTACCCCTGTTCAACCCCCTTACTTTATACACTGTCCCCCAAATTCTGTAAAGTGTACTAAAAATTGGGTGCACAAGGGTCACTTATGCACATAATTAAATTAGTTAATTGGTGCTAAATTGGAATTAATGGCCAGTCATTGGCATCAGCAAGCACTGATTGGCACTAATTTGTATTTGTGCATGTATATGACTTACACTCCTATAAATTACATAGAAACATAAAAAAATGTTGGCAGATAAAAACCATATGACCTATTCACTCTGCCCATCCATGCCATCTATTCTCCCTATCACTCCCTTACAGATTCTATGTACTTGTCCTAAGCTCTCATGAATTCAGATACTGTTTTTATCTCCACTGTTTCCACTGGGAGGCCATTCCATGAATTCACCATCCTTTCCATGAACCGCCAGAAGATTAAACACAGAGGAAATACTTCTCAGGTTACTTCTCTGTCTATTCTCTTTCACCTTCATCCTATCCTCCTTTCAATTGAAAAAGACTTGCCTCCTGTGCATTTATGCTGTGTAGGTATTTAAATGTCTCTATCATATCTCCCCTCTCCCACCTTTCTTCCAAAGTATACATATTTAGATATTTAAGTCTGTCCCCATACGGTTTATGACAAAACCACTGACCATTTAGTAGTTGCCCTCTGGAACAACTCCATCCTGTTTATATCTTTATGAAGCTGCAGTCTCCAAAATTGTATACAATATTCTAATTCCCCCCCCCCCCCCCCCCTGTTTAGTAAAGCTTAGCTCGAGTTATCTGCAGCAGGGCCCATTTTATTCCTATGGTGGGAAAATGTGTGATACAAATGCAATAAATAAACAAATATACCACGTCTAGCCTTCTCCATCAATCCAAATCTCGGGTCACCTAGTCAAAAAGATTGATCAGATTTGTCTGACAAGACCTGCCTCTAGTGAAACCATATTGCCTCAGGTCCTGTAATCCACTGGATTTCAAAAACCTTAAAAGCGTTACCACAGAAGTCAGACTTACTGCCCTCTAGTTCCTAACTTCTTCCTTCTGCTTTTGTGGAGGGGGACCACTTCTGCTCTTCTCCAGGCCTCTGGAATCACTTCTGACTCTAGAGAAACATTGAAAAGGTCAGCCAGCAGAGCCACTAGAACTTCCCTAAGTTCCTTCAGTACCCTCGAATGTATGCCATCCAGTCCTATCGCTTTGTCCACTTTTAGTTTAGCCAGCTCGTCATAAACACAGTCCTTTGAAAATTGTTCAGAGGCCACCATCCTTCCTCCCTATTTGTGTTTGTCTTTTATGGTCCTGCTCCCAGCCCTTGATTTGTGAACACAGAACAGAAATATTTGTTAAGCAATTACGTCTTGTTTTTATCAGCTTCTATATATTCTTTCCCTTCACCTTTGAGTCTCACAATGCCACTCTTGCACCTCCTCCTATCACTAACATATCTCAAAAGATGTCTTGTCCTCCCATTTTACCATATTGGCTATTTTTTTCTTCAATGTTCATCTTTGCTTTCCTGACTACTCTACCACTTCTCTTAGCATTTCCAGATATTGTTGCTTGTCTTCCTCTTTTTGCGATTACTTGTAGTGTATAAAGGCTAACCTCTTTTTCTTTACCTTTTCAGTTACAACTTTTGAGAACCAAACCAGCCTCCTTTTCCTCTTTCTTTTATTTACTTTTCTTACAAAAACATTTGTTGCCCTTACAATAGCTCCTTACAGTTTTGCCCACTGCTTTCCAACTTCTTCCAGATGTTCACATCCAAACATCAATTCCTTGAGATAATCACCCATCTGAACAAAGCTTTTTGTTTTTGAGGTCTAGAACCTTCACTATTGAATGAACCCTCTCCACATCTATTTTAAGTGGAGTGGAGGAGTAGCCTAGTGGTTCGTGCAGTGGACTTTGATCCTGGGGAACTGAGTTCAATTCCCACTGCAGCTCCTTGTGACTCTGGGCAAGTCACTTAACCCTCCATTGCCCCTGGTACAAAATAAGTACCTGAATCTATATAAACCACTTTGAATGTAGTTGCAAAAACCTCAGAAAGGCAGTATATTGTCCCATTCCCTTTCCTTTAATATTAAATCAACTCTAGAGAATGCCTAATTTCTATGGTGCTGAACTCCAAGCTGGATGTGGGAGGTGTATGGGCAAGTCAGGGACATGCTAAGCAATTAGGCATTAAGTTATAGAATACATTCAGTAAGGTACATAGCTCCCTGCATTTGGGCACAAACATTTACGCCAGCTCTTGACATGGCATAAGTGTTCATGCCTAGACATAGATGCCAAAATGCAGACATATGTTAATATTCTATAATGGCAACTACACACAATATTGCTGTTATAGAATTGACCCTTAGTACCAAAATTTTGACACCTAACTTTTAGCACCCTCTATTGAACTGGTCCCTATGTGGCTTGCGCACTCATATAATACTGCAGCCCATGTTTTGTGTAAGATCTCACATAGAGATTGTATCACTCCATTGCTTAAATATTTATAATGGATACCAGTCAAGCATAGAATTAAATATAAGATGCTAATGCTAACACATACGGCCTTATAAGATAATATACCTAGCTACCTAGCTTCACTCACCATTCTCTACTTCCCTATGAGTAAGTACCTGTATACAATATGTAAGCCACATTGAGCCTGCCATGAGTGGGAAAGCGTGGGGTACAAATGTAACAACATAAACTAAAAGACACTTTTATATTAGGCTAATATCCTTAGTACTATAGCAAGTTTTAAATTATTGAAAAACTCAAAAACACTAAGATGGAGTCAGCAGTCCAGCAGTGAGAGGGGTGCTATCCAGTCTTTTGCATTGAGTGTCACATGTATGATTATCTCCCAGTTGGTGAGATGGCATATGTGTGTGCCCGATGCAAAGAGCTCCTAGCTCTCAGAGAACGTGTCCGTTCTCTTGAGGCTAGAGTAGCAGACTTGGTGGAGCTGAGGGAGACCTACAGGGATGTTGTAGAGAAGTCCCATCTCCAGGCTGGTAGCCCCTGTGCTACCTTGGAGGAGGGAGGTCTAGAAGGAGAGCACCACCCTGGTGAAGTAGGAAGTACTCCTGTAGCCAAGACCTGCCCACCAGGGGATGTACTATCCTCTCGCACCGAGGATATGTCTCCAAGTTGTAGTTGGTGATTCTATCATTAGGCATATAGATAACTGGGTGGCTGGTGGACGTGAGGATCGCCTGGTGACTTGCCTGCCTGGTGCGAAGGTGGTGGACCTCACGCATCACCTAGATAGGATTTTAGATAGTGCTGGGGAGGAGCCGGCTGTCTTGGTACATGTGGATACCAATGACATAGGTAAATGTGGGAGTGAGGTTCTGGAAGCCAAATTTAGGCTCTTAGGTAGAAAGCTCAAATCCAGATCCTCTAGGGTAGCATTTTCTGCTACCCGTTCCACCTGCAGGGCCCAAGAGACAGGCAGAGCTCCGGAGTCTCTGTGCATGGATGAGACGATGGTGGAGGGAGGAGGGTTTTAGATTTGTTAGGAACTGGACAACATTCTGGGGAAAGGGGAGCCTATTCCGAAAGGATGGGCTCCTTCTTAACCAGGGTGGGACCAGGCTGCTGGCATTGGTATTTAAAAAGGAGATAGAGCAGCTTTTAAACTAGAAACGGGGGAAGGCCGACAGTCGCTCAAAAGCGCATGGTTCGAGATAAGGTATCTTTCAAAGATATCACCAAAACAGGGAAGATAGGGTATCCTGATAGTGAGGTTGAAAAAGAGACCGTAGTAGATCACGTGTCCTTAAATAAAAATAAAAATCAGACAAAAGATTGCAAATTAATACTGTCAAGTACTAAGCATGATGTAAATAGGAACAACAAACATACTTTGAAATGTCTATATGCGAATGCCAGGAGCCTAAGAAATAAGATGGGAGAGTTAGAATATATTGCACTAGAAAAATTAGATATAATAGGCATCTCTGAGACCTGGTAGAAGGAGGATAACTGGTGGGACAGTATCATACTGGGGTACAAATTATATCGTAGTGACGGGGTGGATCGAATTGGTGGAGGGGTAGCATTGTATATTAACGAGAGCCTTGAATCAAATAGATTGAAAATTCTGCAGGAAACAAAACACTTCTTGGAATCACTGTGGATTGAAATTCCATGTGTAAAGGGGAAAAGGATAGTGATAGGAGTGTACTACCATCTGCCTGGTCAGGATGAACAGACGGATGCAGAAATGTTAAAGGAAATTAGGGGCGCAAACAAACTGGGCAACACAATAATAATGGGTGATTTCAATTACCCCGATATTGACTGGGTAAATGTAACATCGGGGCATGCTAGGGAGGTAAAATTCCTTGATGAAATCAAGGACAGCTTTATGGAGCAGCTGGTACAGGAGCCGACGAGAGAAGGAAAAATTCTAGATCTAGTCCATAGTGGAGCGCATGATCTGGTGCGGGAGGTAATGGTGCTGGGGCACCTTGATAACCATGATCATAATATGATCGGATTTGATATTAACTTTGAAGTAAGTATACATAGGAAATCAAATATGTTTGTGTCTAACTTTAAAAAAGGAGACTATGATAAAATGAGAAGAACGGTGAGGAGCAACTGTGAGGGTCAAAAAAACCGACAGCCGGTGTGGTTAAAAAGTGAAGTGAAGGAAGCTATTAGAGCTAAAAGAAAATCCTTCAGAAAATGGAAGAAGGAACTGACTGAAAATAATAAGAAACAGCATAAGGAATGTCAAGTCAAATGCAAAGCGCTGATAAGGAAGGCTAAGAGGGACTTCGAAAAAAAGATTGCGTTGGAGGCAAAAACACATAGTTAAATTTTTTTTAGGTATATTAAAAGCAGGAAGCCGGCAAAAGAATCAGTTGGATCGCTAGATGACCGAGGAGTAAAAGGGGTGATCAGGGAAGACAAAGCCGAAGCGGAAAGATAAGATTTGGGTGGGATACCGGTGCCGGAAATGGTATTCGAAGCTGACGAGTTGGAGAAACTTAATGAATTCTCTGTAAATCTGGAGGATGTAATTGGGCAGTTCTACAAACTGAAGAGTAGCAAATCTCCTGGACCGGATGATATTCATCCCAGAGTACTGATAGAACTGAAAAATGAGCTTGCAGAGCTATTGTTAGTAATATGTAATTTATCCTTAAAATCAAGCGTGGTACCGGAAGATTAGAGGGTGACCAATATAATGCCGATTTTTAAAAAAGGTCCCAGAGGAGATCCGGGAAATTATAGACCGGTGAGTCTGACGTCAGTGCCGGGCAAAATGGTAGAGACTATTATTAAGAACAAAATTACAGAGCATAATCAAAAACATGGATTAATAAGACAAAGTCAACATGGATTTAGTAAAGGGAAATCTTGCCTCACCAACCTACTACATTTCTTTGACGGGGGTGAACAAATGTGGATAAAGGTGAGCCAGATTTTCAGAAGGCATTTGACGAACTACCTCATGAAAGACTGGGCATCTAAATGGCAGATGATGTTTAATGTGAGCAAGTGCAAAGTGATGCATGTGGGAAAGAGGAACCCGAATTATAGCTACGTCATGCATGGTTCCACGTTAGGAGTCACAGACCAAGAAAGGGATCTAGGTGTCGTCATTGATGATACGTTGAAACCTTCTGCTCAGTGTGCTGTTGCGGCTAAGAATGCAAATAGAATGTTACGTATTGTTAGGAAAGGAATGGAAAACAAAAATGAGGATGTTATAATGCCTTTGTAACGCTCCATGGTGTGACTGCACCTCGAATATTGTGTTCAATGCTGGTTGCCACATCTCAAAAAAGATAAAGTGGAATTAGAAAAGGTGCAGAGAAGGGCGACGAAAATGATAAAGGGGATGGGACGACTTCCCTATGAGGAAAGGCTAAAGCAGTTAGGGCTCTTCAGCTTGGAGAAAAGGCGGCTGAGAGGAGATATGATAGAGGTCTATAAAATAATGAGTGGAGTTGAATGGGTAGATGTGAAGCGTCTGTTTACGCTTTCCAAAAATACTAGGACTAGGGGGCATGCGATGAAGCTACAATGTAGTAAATTTAAAACGAATCGTAGAAAATGTTTCTTTACTCAACATGTAATTAAACTCTGGAATTCGTTGCCAGAGAATGTGGTAAAGGCAGTTACCTTAGCGGAGTTTAAAAAAGGTTTGGACGGCTTCCTAAAGGAAAAGTCCATAGACCATTATTAAATGGACTTGAGGAAAATCCACTATTTCTGGGATAAGCAGTATAAAATGTTTTGTACTTTTTTGGGATCTTGCCAGGTATTTGTAACCTGGATTGGCCACTGTTGCAAACAGGATGCTGGGCGCGATGGACCTTTGGTCTTTCCCAGTATGGCAATACTTATGTACTTATGTAGACAGCAGCTCAATGCGTTTCTGTCACTTTTTTTTTTCAGCAGGGAAGCGAGTTGGGCTAGTAGGGGGCTAAGGAAGCTATGCCACTGGACCAGAAGAAGGAAGTGGGCTGCTTGATAAATGGGGTGCCCAGCCACAAAAGTTTGCTCAGGGCTCCATAGGTGGTTCAACTGGTTCTACCTGTGTGAGTGCATTCCTCTTATAAGATCCATACTTAATCCAACACCCAGGCCTCCTTCCATTTCTTATCACCAAGTTTCATAATGATATAGTCAACAAAACTAGTGAAGCTGTTTTCTGAAACATAGGACCACCCCATACTTGTTAGAATTATAACCATGACCACACCCTGAAGGTTTCTCCAGCCTTCTTGGAAGCTTGACAAAGTTGTACTGCCTCCTTTGCATTCTTTGCATTTTTTGTTACTTAAAATGCCAAGTAACCTAGTCCACCTCACTCTGATATGAAAAGAAATTACTTAGAAAACTCTATTTGAAAGAATGCATACAAGGATTTAAAGAGGTTGAAACTTGTAATAATTTAGCTGGGTAGAAGGCCCAGGGTTTGATTACACTGAAATGTTTGCTAACCAACAAGAGTGATTAAGTATGCATAGCTGCTTTTATTTTTCCATTAGCTTTCTACCCCTTTTACTTTTTTTTTTTTTTTTTTACTTTTTGCCGTTTGCTTCTGGGAGCAATGCTGAATGTAGCTAAACAAAGGTCTGTTTTAAACTGCTGCTTTAGTAACTCATATAACCCATAGTAAAGTACAGACAGTGTAATAAATGAATTTCCCAGTAACAGACCATCACCATTCCTGCAAATTTATTATCCATGTTGAATGCATTATGTTGAACTTACAATTACACTCTCAGCAATGTGGTAAACCTGAAGAAAATCACATAACACATCATACCATGTTGTACTAAAATGAAAAATAACACTGTTAATTGAAATTTAATCTTGTAGTTGATGGTTTTTCAAAGTACCTCTTTGTAAGTCCTATGGGTCAAATTTTAGTTTCAGGCACAAGCACAGCAAACAAAAATCTGCAACCCTCCCCCCACCTCAAAAAACCCCACACAGGTTAGTTTTCAAATTTTTGAAAACAGAACAGCATTTCTCTAAAGTTGTAAATATCTGCGACTTCAAGAAGGGGGAATAAAAAAATGTTCTGAGCAAAGGAAGTGCAAAGAAAAACTTGTGAGAATAGCCTGGCTGGCCTTTGGCTCAAAAGTTCTTAATTAAATTATAGAAACTTAGAACAAGATGGCAGACCATATGGCTTACCCAGTTTGAGTCTCCAGGTGCCTAGCGCTTCCAACAGCTGTCTTCCAGGTGCTATGGAAGACTTACAGCCTATCTGCATATCCTCACAGCCTTCTCCGGGTGACTCCCAGGTTCACCCTGATCCACTCAGGGCCTTCACTCCAGGTGCCATTTTCTTTATACACTTTGTATTTTCTCTTTGCTATTTCTTATGGCTCCAGTACAGTTTCTCCTCTTCGTACTGTCCCTTCCCAATCTCTTTCTCCATCTGAAACCACTGTATACCACAGGAACACATTGCCCACCTTCTGTTTCATCATCTTACCATCTTTTTTGTCTTCTCAGCTCTCAACCTTCAACATTTCCTTCCTTTAATTCAACCACCTCTATTCTGTCTGAGTACATCTTGCCTTCGTCGCTGTTGTCATGCCTCTCCTACTCTTGCTCCTTCTTCTGCTCTCTGGTGGGGATATCAATCCCAATCCTGGTCCTCCACATTAGCTCTCATCCTATTTGTGCAGGTCACACAGTGATGTCTCCAGTCTAATTTCTGTTCCTCTCCTCTCCCCTTCTTCTCTGCATTTCTTGTGTGCTCTGTGGAATGCCCGCTCTGTCTGCAACAAACTTTCCTACATCCATGACCTCTTTATCTCTCATATTCTCCATCTGCTTGCCCTAACTGAGACTTTCTTTGCCCTGAAGACTCTGCTTCAGCTGCGGCCCTGTGTCACAGAGGTTACCTTTTCTCCCATGCTCCTCATCCAGTTTGCTGCAGAGGTGGTGTTGGGCTTCTACTCTCACCCTCTTGTAGATATCAACCTCTTCTTCCACCTCAGTCTCACTGCTTTTCTTCCTTCGAAGTCCACTCCATCCCTCTATTCACTCCTCTATCTCTCTGAGTTGCTGTCATTTATCAACCCCCTGACAAGTTCTTTTCTTCCTTTCTCACTGAGTTTGACTCCTGGCTTTCCTTCTTTCTTGAAACTTCACCTCCTTCCCTCATTCTTTGGGATTTTAACATTCATGCTAATGATCCCTCTGACTCTTATGCTTCTAAGTTTCTTGCTTTAACATCCTCTTTCAATTTTCAACTGTGTTCCACTACCCCCACTCATCAGAATGGCCACTGTCTTGATCTTATCCTCTCCAACTGCTCACTCTCCAGGTTATGTACCTCAGCTCTTCCTCTCTCTGACCATCATCTGATAACTTTCACACTTAAACACCCTCCTCCCCAGTCCCATCCAATCTCAACCAATATATTTAGGAATCTTCAGGTTATTCATTCTTCTACTCTGTCCTCCAGACAGATAACCTCTATGTTATCTAAGTCTATTCTTTCCTCTGCTGTGGATACTCTGCTACTTCTATTTCCCATTCTGTAAGATGTACCAAACCCCAGCCTTGGCTGGCCTCTAGAATCCGCTACCTACATTCCTGTGCCCAATCTGCCGAACGCCTTTGGCTGAAATCTTGTATCCTTGATGACTTCATACATTTCATATTCTTGCTGACCTCCTTCCAGCCTGCTCTTTCACTTGCCAAACAGGACTACTATATCCAATTGGCAAACTCTCTTGGCTCAAACCCTCGATTTCTCTTTTTCACACTGAACTCTCTCCTTAAAGTGCCTTCACCTCCAACTCCCCCTTCACTTTCTCCCCAGACTCTGGCTAAGTACTTTCATGATAAGGTTCACAAGATTAACCTCGAATTCTCAACCAAGTTACCTCACCTTTCCTTCCCTCAGTCCATTCTCTCAACCCTCCTTCAATCCCTGCCTTCTTTTCTTCCTTTTCTGAAATCACTGAAGAGGAAACTGCACATTTTCTTTCCTCCTTGAAACTAACTACCTGTTACTCTGATTCTATTCCCACCCATCTACTTAGCATTCTCTCTCCTACTTTTCCCTTTCTGAGCATACTACCAGTTCCCTTATCCACACTCTTATCACCTCTCTCTTAGACTATTGCAACTTGCTTCTCACAGGTCTCCCACTAAGACATCTCTCTCCCCTTCAATCTGTTCAAAATTCTGCTGCATAACATATTCCGCCAGCGTCACTCTGCTCATATTAGCCAGTGGTGTGCTGGAGCCGGCTTGCACTGGCTCACAAGAGCTGGTTGTTAATTTTTTATGAATTTTGTGAGCCAGATGTTGAGCCCTCCAGCACAGCTCATGGAGCAAGGAGGTCACAGCAAGTTACTTGCTTCTTTTGCACTAACTTAGACCCAACTGTTTATGTGAACCGCGATCCCGCAGTTCACGTGGAGGGGCATAATCGAACGCGAACACCTATCTCCATGGGCGTCTATGTCCAAAAACGGGTACGTGAAGAGGCGGGACAGACTGTATTTTCGAAAAAATGGATGTTTTTCAGCTGGGCGTTTGTTCTTTTTTGCGATAATGGAAACTAAAAACGCCCAGCTCAAAAATGTCCTAATCCGAGCCATTTGGTCATGGGAGGGGCCAGGATTCGTAGTACACTGGCCCCCCTGATATGCCAGGACACCAACTGGGCACCCTAGAGGTCAGTGCGGTGAACTGCAGAAAAAGCTCCCACATGCATAGCTCCCTTACCACGGGTGCTGAGCACCCAACCCCCTCCCCCAAAACCCACTACCCACAAATGTACAACACTACCATAGCTCTTAGGGGTGAAGGGGGCACCTACACGTGGGTACAGTGGGTTTTGGAGACCTCCCATTTACCAGCACAAGTGTTACGGGTAGGGGGGGATGGGCCTGGGTCCACCTGGCTGAAGTGCACTGCGGTACCCACTAAAAGTGCTCCAGGGACCTGCATACACGCAGGCCTCTAGGACTTGTTGTTGCTATATAACCTTGGCACACCAGTTGACACTTGAAGACTAATCTCTCCGAAAACGTCCTTTATTGGAATAAGCACACTTACAGTTAACTGCAGATCACAGGTTGTGCCCCACTGGCAACGAGTCTCCCTGGTACTGAGATGAGCAGTAGGTCAGAGCTGGCAGAATGCTGTACAATGCCCTCTTTCAGCCACATTCAAGGTAAGAACTAAGTTCTGTAACGTGGCTAACACGTGAAAGGGATCTAAAACTGGCTTACAAAAATGGCCACTACCTTATGGACTACTGGAAACAAAACAGGGCACACTCTGACCCAGTAAGCAGGGGGAAAAGCACCATAGGAGTAGAGCCTACCAACTACCAACATCGTGAGCATTTGCCACAAGCTAGTGGAATCACGGAGCCCAATACCCTACACCCACATAACAGAAAAGGTGTCACACTCACCCGAGAGCCACATCAGAACCAGGGAAAGGCTGTCACAGGATAGAACACATTCTGCTGTCATGGAGGTGGGTATGGCATTTGAGGCTGGCATAGAGGCTAGAAAAAAAGGTTTTAAAGTGTTTTTTTTTTTGGTGGGAGGGGGTTAGTGACTACTGGGGGAGTCCGGGGAGGTCATCCCCGATTCCCTCCAGTGGTCATCTGGGCAGTTGAGGCACTTTTTTGGGACTTGTTTGTGAAAAAAAAGGGTCCAAAAAAAGTGACCCAAAATCGCGGTAAAAACGCCTTTTTTTTCGATTATCAGCAAAAGACGCCCATCTCTCCTCGGCCGAAAACCACGCCCCAGTTCCGCCTTCACCACGCCTCCGACACGCCCCCGTCAACTTTACCTGTTTCCGCGATGTATTGCAGTTGGAAACGCCCAAAATTGGCTTTTGATTATACCGATTTGGGCGCCCACGGGAGAAATATGCCCATCTCCCGATTTGGGTTGCAATATAGGCGTTTTTCTCTTTCGATTATAAGCAGGATAAACAGTCAGGTCTAAGTTGGTGTACAGACATACCAAGTCACATGCATTTTGCGTTTGACACATGCATTGGGCCCCCAACTCCAGCTCACAAGCCAAAGACCCTACTCTCTCACGCATTGAGAGGAGGTGACCTTGGCGTCTGGCATGGGCAGGCACCCGGTATCCAGTATCTCTCCATTTCTTCCTCTCCCCCCTTCCCGGTTCCAGCATCTGCCCTTCTCAACCTCCCCCCCCCCCCCCCCCCCCCCCAGGTTCCTGTAACTTTTTTACTTGCTGCCAGACCTGGTAGCAACACTGCTTCCATTGAATCAGCCTGCCTTGGGGCTTTGGGTCTCCCGTATGATGCACCCTTCCCCTCACTGATGCAACTTCCTGCTTCCAGGAAGGTGGGTTGAGTTACAGGGAAGGCCCAAAGCCTGGAGGCAGACTGATTAAATGGAAGCCAAGGAGGTTAGATCAAGAACAGAAGATGGCACATCAAAAAGTTGAAGCCACGGAGATTGGTTTCTGCATCACCTCCCCATGCGCAGCCATCCCCTGGCTATACCATACACTCAAATCAAAGTAAACATGAACTACCGCATGTGTGTTGTCATTCTTTATTGCTGTTGCATTTTTATTTTATTTCACTGATATTTTCAAACCTGCCAGCTTGTGCAGTATACAGATGTACACAGAGGAAGTTTAATATTGGAATAACTTTTCATAGGTAGCATAGTAATTTATAATCATAATCAGTTTGTCATTTGGAGGGGCTGGTTATAGGGACACCCTAGCATGTGTTATATTCATGCAGAGACTTTTTTTCTCCTGGTAAAGGCCACTAGAACAGACATCATGCTATGAGAATCAAGTGCTCAACATTCAGAGTTTCTATCTATCTATTTATTTATTTACTTATTTATGAAATTTATGTCCCATATTAAACACGAAATAGGTTGAAACCTGGGAGCATTTAAAATCTTTTTTTTTCCTGTGCTTAGATCAAAAGAGATAGATGGCTTGAGGGAACTTGCTCTTTTTGTTTTGTGAAATGCAGTGGTATATTTTTAAAATGCACTTAATATTGTTTATTATTACCTTTTAAAAGAGAGATATTGAATAATGAGGGCAGAACTACCTTCATGCAGACGTAAATGTGCCAACATTCATTTTCCAGTTCTGTGGTATATATTTATTTTTTCTTCAAGTCTCTCTCTCTCTCTCTCTCTCTATATATATAGAGACTTTTCAGCGCTCTTGCAAAAGTGACAGAAGATTGTTGAATTTCGTCAGCATGTGCCTCGCTGCTCATTTCATCATCTGTTTCATCATCAGCCATTGCTTGTGTGTAGGCGCATATCTCGACATCAGTGCTGTCATCAGCTGTTTGTAGATCGTAATCAACAACTACATAGTGATGAAACTCCTCTTCAGTAACACCGGCTGGGATGTCAATAGCCTGTTCATCTGACGCGTTTGCAACAGATGCATCTGTTTCGTCCCTCTCCACATCCCTAATAAAGCTTGCCCGCTTGCAGCAGTTCACAATGGTTGCCTGTGTAACATGATTCCAGGCTTCTTTCTGCATATGTAGGGAATCCAACAGTGATAGATTACGAGCCAGTTCAACAGCACATTTATCCTTGCCAGTCTGGTCATCCATAACGCTCATCAGACGACGTAGCACAAGAGCCCGATAGTGTTGTTTGAAATTGGCTATTATGCCCTGATACACAGGTTGGATCAGAGAGGTAGTGTTTGGTGGCAGAAAGACCACCTTGTCGTTAGACAGCCTGACATCATCACTGTGTGCAGCACAATTATCACAAAGCAACAAAATCTGACATTTTTGTGCCCGCATTCTAGTGTCTAAGTTCTTTAGCCACTGCTTCCAAATTTCCCCAGTCATCCATGAATTTGCATTAGCCTCGTATGACACAGGAAGTCGCTTAACATTCTTGAAGCAACGGGGCTGTTTACTCTTTCTAATGACGAGTGGTTTCAACTTCTCATTCCCATCCATATTGCAGCAAAGAAGGATCGTCAGTCGGTCCTTCGACGTTTTACTTCCTGTAGTTTTGCCTTGTTTGAATGCAAGTGTTCCATCAGGAATCGCTCGCCAGTAGAGACCGTTTTCGTCAGCATTGAAAATGTCACGAGGTGCAAACTCGTTCAAGATGGTAGGAAGAACTGAAACAACCCAATTTTCAGCACCAAAGTTATCAGCGTCTTGTTTTTCACCATGCTGTTTCTTGAATTTTATGTTGTTCCTCTCCTTCCATCTTTCCAACCATCCAACAGTGACTTTGAATTCAGTCAGTCCAAGACTTTCTGTTACCTGGTTAGCTTTCTCCATAAGCAGTGGACCACTGACAGTACAGCGCTGCGTAACCCTAGTAGCGCTCTAGTAATGTTAAGTAGTAGTAGTAGTAGTAGTAGTAGAAACTGCTCCTGTCTCGAGAAAACCACCGAAGAAGAGCAGCTTCTACCGCCTCAGCTTTTCCCGCCCGTTTTCATTTCCATTGTGGATTTGTATTGTTTTGCCAGTCTTCCAGAAACTGGTCTTTCTGCTTCAGGACACGTGAAATTTGACTGGGATTGACACCATATTCTTTAGCAATAGATGCTTGACTTCTATTCGTTCAGCCAGTGTTAAAGTCTTACAGTTCTGCTGCAACGACGACCCCGGTGTACGCCTTAACAACATTCTTTTGCTTATTCTGCTTGTGGCAGTTAAAAAGGCAGTACATTTGAAATCTCGTTGGTTGTCATGCGCCAATCGGCTTCCCTATTCCGTGCGCGAGTTTATGCGGAGTCTTTCCTGCAGAGGAGCGGTCTTGAACCATGCATATAAGCGAATCTTGCACTTATCAGTGGTGCCCTAAAACAAAGTTTGTCCTCATAGAAATTGATGGTGCCAAAAACGGGACTGAAGTACGGCATGCAGTTAAACAGAGCATGCTCTTATCTGACATGCACTTAAATGGAGTGCACTGTATATATATATATAATTTTTTTTGAGGAGGGGTGGGGGTTAATCTTTGCCTCCCAGCTGTACAGACAGGAAAAAAGCA
Organism: Microcaecilia unicolor; assembly: GCF_901765095.1. Taxonomy (NCBI): domain Eukaryota; kingdom Metazoa; phylum Chordata; class Amphibia; order Gymnophiona; family Siphonopidae; genus Microcaecilia; species Microcaecilia unicolor. Next base: position 346,556,465 of record NC_044033.1, on the reverse strand, counting down.
GAAAAGAAAACACTGAGACCAACACGAATAGAAAAATAAAATGCTCAGTCAGCAAAGGCAGAAAAGTATTATGTCAGCTTTTGAAAATGCCTCTCTCTGGTATTTGGCATTTCTGTTTCTATATCTCTATTATTGTTGTGTGCAGAGTCTGACTTCCTGAGGTTTCTAGTTCAGTTTCATGTCTTCATACCTCTATTACTGATGTGTGGTCCCTTGTTTCATATTTGTTAAGGGTCTGTCTGTTTTTTATATGGTCAACTAAGGCAGTGATTCCCAAACATTTTATTATGGCAGAACCCCTAAAATATTTTTCATACACCACGGAACCCTCAATTTATGTAAACATATATAAGTTCATACAAACAGATTCTACAATCTAATTTCTTAGGAAAGAGAGTTTGAGGATTCCTAGAGTTTTGTGGAACCCAGTTTGGGAATCACTGGAATAAGGTATGGTGTTCTGCTAGCATGTAGTGCCTGTGTAGAGATCTTGTTGCAGTCATGCTTGTTTTGTGGGGGGGTTTTTCAATATGTAGTGAATTGGTGTTTTAGGGCATGGTATAATATTTACAGTGCTGCCTTTTCTTGCATAAGGTTGTCGCTTGTTGAATCTTGGGAGTTAGTGCTGTTAAGGTATGGTAAGGGTCTGAATGTGTTTTTACACAAGTTTTTGTATAGTGTTTTATGGTAGAGGGATTATGTGTTGGCCTTACTGAGGTGACACCAGAGCTTTAGTCTAATTTTAGTTTGTCATAACATCAGATGGGGTTTTAGCAAATGTTGCAAAATCTATTGTGTGTTGAAGTAGTTGTCTTTATAGCAGACGTGTATGATAAAGTTTAAATCATGACACATTGCCAGATGAGGGATCTACAGTTGAATTGTTTCCATAGGTATGTGGTGTTTGAAATAACTGTGTTTAAAATATGTAACATGTCATCTACGAAGACACATGAAGGCATTATTTTTCAATAAGTGTAGCCAGCAGCTCTTCCTTGTACTTCAGTCTCTTCACTACCATTTCAAATTTATAGATTGAATGCGCTGCGTAAAACCTCACTCATTGACCTTCAATTTCACTTATTGGGATGGCACATATCACTCTTCTGGATGGGCCACCCTTGGCATCTCTGATAACACAGGTAGAAAAAAAGAATTTTATTTTCTATTTATTGATTGGAATATATCAGTTTTTGGAATGTTCATCGGCCGGAACTAGTTTGACATGGTTGGGGCTCGTGAGAAAAATCTCACTCATTTGGCCTTCAATCTCCAGCACTGCGGTAGTAAATCTTCATCATTGGGATGGGCCACTTTTGGCATCTCTGGGCACAGGAGAAGGAAGTGAGTAGTGACCTTTTGTGCAGCAGGTCACTTCCCCCTTGCCATAGCCAGTGGGAGGAGGGGAAGAGAGAGTGTATATCCCTCTGTCACACCCACTTGTGGTCCAGCGGCTAAGCCCTTCGCACCGTGGTTACTTGTTGTAAAGGTATCTTTCTCCCCTCCAGAGGTCATGCTAGCAGTAGCATTTCACACACCGCTGCCGGATCAGCTCCAAAAGCCTTCCACCGCGTTCAACCCCTGCAGCAACAGGAAGTTATGTCACAGGAACTGACTGTGGCAGTGGGAAGGCTTCGGGACTGACACTGGCAGCAGTGTGTAAAATGCTACTGCTAGTGGCAACCTCTGGAGGGGAAAAAGATGCCTTTACAAGTAAACATGGGGGAGGGGGGAGCAGATGAGGAAGAAAGTGCTCATTTGCAGGTTAGGGGATGGCAGGAGTGGGATACAGCTGCATCAGGCTCCTCAGAAGAAGAGCTAAGGTCAGCCACATGAAACAACATAATAATACACATCAAAAGAGGTGAGTTTGCCAGGAAATGAAAGGTTTGGGGACAGAGTAAAAGGGTGAGTGTGCCATGGGGGGGGGGGGGGGGAGACACAAAAGAAGTGTGCCATGGGGGGTGGGTTCCCGGGGGTTCCTTCCTGCAAAACACAGTAAGGAAAGGGCAGCAATGCTCTAGGTGCACCAGTTCTTTTTTTTTTTTTGGGGGGGGGGGGGGGGGGCTGTTGTTAAATATTTACCAGCACACCACTGATATCAGCCTTCTCCTCAAGTCACTTCATTGGCTCCCTATCCGTTTTCGCACACAGTTCAAATTCCTCACTCTGCAGCGCCTCAGTACCTCTCTGCTCTTATCTCTACCTACACTCCTCCCCGGGAACTCATTCATTAGGTAAATCTCTCTTATCTGTACCCTTTTCCTCCACCGCTAACTCCAGACTCCATTCCTTTTATCTTGCTGCACCATATGCCTGGAATAGACTTCCTGAGCCGGTACGTCAAGCTCCATCTCCGGCCGTCTTCAAATCTTTGCTAAAAGCCCACCTTTTTGATGCTGCTTTTAACTCCTAACCATTATTCACTTGTTCAGTACCCTTATTTTATCATCCCCACCTTAGTAATTCCCTTATCTCTTATTTGTCCTGTTTGTCTGTCCTAAATACATTGTAAGCTCTGTCGAGCAGGGACTGTTTCTTCATGTTCAAGTGTACAGCGCTGAGTACGTCTAGTAGCGCTATAGAAATGATAAGTAGTAGTAGTAGTCTTTTCTTTCCTTGCAGAGATCCTCTTTTTTGTGCGTCACACATGCTTGAATTCTGATACTGTCCTTAACTCCATCACCTTTGCGGGTCCAAAGGTGTCATAGGGCATCTCTCACAAGTATTTGCTTGAATAACTTTCTTGGCAAAGCTTTGCACTTCACGGATTGGATGAAATTAAGTCCTTGGGCAAAAGACACTATTTCAAAACTGTGCAAGCATGTTGACCTGTGGGCTTTTGGCATTTTCTATGTCCTGTATTAACCCCAAACTTAAATCTGATCCTAAATATGAAGCACCCCTTTGTTTTTCATCTTCCATTGCAGAATTAACTGAAAGTAGCTAAATCCAAAATACGTTTTCTTGAATCTTTATGCAGTTTTGATCTGTATTGGATGACTGAGTCATACATTGTTAACAACTAATACGTACTAGCATTGCCATGATATGTCTGCAATACATCTGCATATTCAGCAGCTTTTATCAGCTTCCATCTTTTCTGTGCCCTGAAGAGGACAGGTACAAATCAAGGTAAGGTATACACAAAAAGTAGCACATATGAGTTTATCTTGTTGGGCAGACTGGATGGACCGTGCAGGTCTTTTTCTGCCGTCATCTACTATGTTACTGTTAGCAGAAATTTGCATGAATCTGTTATCATTCACATAGCTAATTCCTGTCACAATTCGGCTAACATTTTCTCTTGAGAGAATAAAGACTAGAGGTGCAGGCAAGTCCTTTCTAAATTATACTGCAATACAGCTAAGTTTCCTATTGTCTTGCATTGCAATGGAGCATAAAAATATATGCATTATCATGTTATTCCCATTGTTATGAAGCACCCTTGCATTTAAGAGGTGAGCTTCAGTATGTCCCTCTTTGTAAAGAAGTTTCCCACCAATTCTATAAAATTACATGTAATTTAATTAAATGACAAGCTAATTATGGCCAATAAGTGGCTTTTTTACAATCAATTATTGGCACTAATTAGATTTAATTGGAATTTATGCACTTAAATGTAGGTGCAGGATCTGCTCCTAAACTTTACATATGAGTGAAAAAAGGGGGTGCAGGAATGGAGGTTCATGGGTGGAATGGGGTGTTTCTAGCATTTATGCGCATTGTTGTAGAATAAGGGGGGATAGACACGTACATTTGCACCACATTTCAATTGGTTCAAATGGCCATGCCTAAAGTTAGGTACAATTCCCGGGCGTAAGTGCTATTCTACAAACTGTGCCTAACTTTAAATTCGGCTTATAGAATAGTGCTTTTTTTGGCGCTGATTTTTTCAGTGTAATTTATAGAATTCACCCCTTTATGTATAAATTTGTTTGCAGGTTTATCACTTGTCATGATACCTGACATTCATGTGTGTAAGTGTTAGTATTCTGCAACCTTATCGTGAAATGGTGCTTACATGTAGGTGCTAAGGTTATAGAATAAGTGTGTGTGTTTGGGGGGGGGGGGAGACAGTGTTCAATCACAGTCAGCTTTACTAATATATACTTGTTAACAGCAATGTATAAGGTAGTATAGTCCTACTTACATTAACGTACAGACTCCCTCTCACCCCCCAAAGATGTGAACGAAACAATACATACTAACCTCTATGACAGCTTCAGATATTATGGCCAGTCCTATTAGTGCTGAAAGCAGGTCTCTGGAGTAGCCTAGTGGTCAATGCAGTGCACTGTAGAGAAGGGGACCCAGGCCCATATCTCACTCTAACTGTTACATTTGTAGTGGAAAGTGTGAGCCCTCGAAAACCTACCAAAAAGCCACTGTACCCACAAATAGGTGTCACCTGCAGACATAAGGGCTAACATAGTGGTGTACAGTTGGGTATAGTAGGTTTTTGTTGGGTTTTGGAGGGTCACCATTGGGGTATAGGTGAGATGTGCACCTGGGACCTTTTATGTAAAGTCCACTGCAGTGTCCCCTAGGGTGCCCCATTACTCTGCTGGTATGTCTGTGTGGCTAGTCTACTAAGAATACTGGCACCCATACATTCCAATGGCTTGTTTTTGTGCAATTTTCCCTTGGACTTTGTTATTTTTTGAAAATGGTCCAAAAAGATAGAAGCACTGAGCAAAAAAAAAACAAAACATCTAGCAAATGGCTATTTTCAAAACAAAAATTAGGATGTTTTTCTGGTTTGAAAATGGCCATACTCGCTATTGGATTTTTGGACATTTTCTGCAAAATGTCCAAAATTGGATTTAGACTTTAAATAAAAAAATGACCTCTTTTTGTATGTTTTTGACCACCTTGCTGTATAAATGTAAGTGCATACTGTATTACTTATACATATTTTAAGACCAAGTTGTTTTATGTAGTTTATTAAACATCTACAAAGACTGGTTCTTTCTTTGGTAAATCTTAATCTGTCCGCAGATCAAGTGCCACTGTCTTAGAAAACAGCTGTGGTTCATCCTATCCTTAAGAAATCATCACTTGACCGCACAAATCCAGCTTATTACCATCCTGTCTCTAATCTTTGTTTCATCTCCAAAAATTTGGAAAAGGTGTCTTTGACCAGCTTTTATCTTTTGCCAAAAAAACCTTAGCTCTTTACCCGTGTCAATCTGGCTATAGAGCCCATTATAGTACAGAAAGAGGGGCATAATCGAACGAAAACGTCTATCTCCATGGGTCTGTGAAGGGGCAGACCGAACCGTATTTTCGAAAAAAATAGACGTCCATGTTTTATTCGACAATTTGTGAGCTGGGCGTTTTTGTTTTTCAGCGATAATGGAAAATGAAAGCGCCCAGCTCAAAAACGAATAAATCCAAGGCATTTGTTCGTGGGAGGGGCCAGGATTCGTAGTGCACTGGCCCCCCTCACATGCCAGAACACCAACCGGGCACCCTAGGGGGCACTTTTACAAAAACAAAAAAAAAGGTAAAAGAGCTCCCAGGTGCATAGCACCCTTCCCTTGGGTGTTGAGCCCCCCAAATCCCCCTCAAAACCCACTGCCCACAAGTCTACACCATTACTATAGCCCTAAGGGCTGAAGGGGCACCTACATGTGGGTACAGTGGGTTTGGGGGGGGGGGGGGTTGAACGACTAAGCATTAAGCAGCACAGTTGTAACAGGTAGGGGGGGATGGGCCTGGGTCCACCTACCTGAAGTCCACTGCACCCCCCTAACAACTGCTCCAGGGACCTGCATACTGCTGCCAGGGAGGTGGGTATGACATTTGAGGGTGAAAATAAAAAGTTGTGAAACATCATTTTTTGTGGTGGGAGGGGGTTAGTGACCACTGGGGGAGTCAGGGGAGGTCATCCCCGATTCCCTCTGGTGGTAATCTGGTCATTTAGGGCACTTTTTGGGGCCTTATTCGTGAAAAAACAGGGTCCAGGAAAAGTGCCCTAAATTCTAGCTACAAACGCATACTTTTTTTCCATTATCGGCGAAAGGCGCCCATCTCTGTTCGGGTGATAACCATGCCCCAGTCCCGCCTTCACCACGCCTCCGACACGCCCCCGTCAACTTTGTACGCTTCCGCGATGGAGTGCAGTTGAAAATGTCCAAGTTCGGCTTTCGATTATACCGCGTTATTCGTTTTTGTGAGATAAACGTCCATCTCCCGATTTAGGTCGGAACTTGGGCGTTTTTCTCGTTCGATTATAAGCAGGAAAGTGTTTTAACCAGTGTTCCAAGTGTACTCCACTCTAATTTCGACAAATGTAGGGGCGCTTTTGCCATTTCATTGGACTTATCTGCTGCCTTTGATCTTATCAATCACGATCTATTAACTCATCTTTCCACTCTCAGTCTGTCTGGGACTGTTCTCAGTTGGTTTTCTTCTTTTCTGTCCAGCCATTCTTTTAAAGTTTTATCGTCATCATCATTTTTTTTCTTGCAGAGTGCCCCAAGGATCAATTCTTTCTCCTCTACTTTTTAATCTATTTCTCAGTGCTTTAGCATGGATAATCCAAGAGTTTGCTATCTGAGCTTATATTTATGCTGATGATATCTTACTTGTTTATTACACTGACACTGAAGCCCCTTCTCTGAATGTCCTTCAATCCTGTCTTGATTCGGTAGCACATTGGCTTGCTACTCACCGTCTTGTTCTCACTGCTGGTAAAACCATTGCTTGTTGGTTCACAAATTGTTCCACAGTTCCTTCTCAGCCCCATTCCCTCTTGGGCTCATTTATCTTTCCAATCAATACTTTTATATATCTGGTGGTCACTCTAGACTCCTGTCTTTCCTTTAGCAAATTTTATCTGGTGCCAGATGATCTTTTTTGCATATTAAGACAGCTTAGTGCATTTAGATCATACTTTACTAATGACTTTTTCCACAGTCTTACTTATCATTCATGATTTCAAAAATTGATTACTGTAATATATATTCAGGCATTTCTCAGACTTCTCTTAAGAAGTTTCAATGTGTACAAAACTCTGCCATTCACCTTCTTTGCCATACAGCCAAATTTGATCGAATCACACTGCTCCTCAAAGATCATAATTGGCTCCTTGTCCTCTTACGAATACAGTATAAGATTCTTCTCCTTGCTTTTGAAGTTCTATGATTCGGCACCCCCTCTTAATTGTCAGCATTAACTATTCTGTATTCCTCTTCACGTATCGTTTGATCATTGAATGATCATCAGTTGGTTTTGTTTGGTCAGAAATTGGCTCATCAGGAGCAGACTAAACTTTATGCATTTTTCTTTGCAGCATCTGCTTTATGGAACAGTCTTCTTCCCTTTATTCATGGTGAACTTTCTCTGCCAAAATTTAAGTCTCGTATTAAAACCTAGCTTTTCTCTCAAGCTTTCGGAGTTTTCCCTTGATGTAGCTAAGATGATTATAAAAAATCCTGTCTTTCCTTAAGTCTCCCTAGATGCGGCTTAAAGTTTGATACTATCCTCTGGCTGTGTTTCTTTTTCTTTTTTTTTGATTTGTCTGCTTGATTGGATGACATTATACCTCTTTTCTAGCCATTATTTTGTAGTTCTTTTCCTTTTTCTAAATGTTTTTAGTTTGTAAACTGCCTTGCACTGCTTGCCAGATTTGTGCAGTATAGTAAATGTGAATAAAGTAAAATAAAGTAAAGTATATTTTTCACTCTATAAGAGTAGAAGCATTTCATTTTCTGTTCATTTATATATGTTTGATTTTTGTTTTTAATTTGGGTGTTTTTTAATAGCTCAGTTCTCTTTATATTGGACAACGATTGGGATAGAGTCATTGAACCGTTTGGAATATTAATCACAGCTGGTAAATAGATTTATTTCCAACTTTGTCTCCATTTTCCCCACTGCTTTATCAATGTAAGTAGTTTTAAGGGTCATACTGGTAACTATGTCTGCACCAACAACTCATGTGGTGGGAGGCGGGACTGGTGGTTGGGAGGCAGGGATAGTGCTGGGCAGACTTATACGTCTGTGCCAGAGCCGGTGGTTGAGAGGCGGGGCTGGTGGTTGGGAGGCGGGGATAGTGCTGGGCAGACTTATACGGTCTGTGCCAGAGCCGGTGGCGGGAGGCTGGGCTGGTGGTTGGGAGGCGGGGATAGTGCTGGGCAGACTTATACGGTCTGTGCCCTGAAGAGCACAGGTACAAATCAAAAAGTAGCACATATGAGTTGTCTTGTTGGGCAGACTGGATGGACCATGCAGGTCTTTTTCTGCCGTCATCTACTATGTTACTATATGTTACTATGTTAGTTACCTGGAAAAAATGGGGGATCTTCAGTCTGCACAAATATCATGCCTGAAATTGTCTAGATAAGTTCACTGAATATATCTAAGCAAAGTTATTCAGTTATCTTATTCCCTTAGTGGGGCTTTAAATGTGCGCCTTTTTGTGTGTTAGAGTTAAGGTTTCACAGTTCAGTAAAAATACACAGAATATAGTCACTGTTATGGCAGTAACTCAGTAAGCTTAAAAACTAGCAGAATTAAAATTAAAGAGTAGTTATAATGGATTTGCTGGCAGCTGCTGCATACTGTGTTGCTTATTACTATCAGCAATGCATTTTATTGCTATATTATTCCTTATAAACAAGGTGTTAATATATTTATCTTCAGTAAAATGTAGTTTTAAGGTACTTTGACTATGATCTTAGTTCCTGGAACATTATTTCACAAGAATATCCAATAAATTATAGTTATTTTGCTCCAAAATGTTCCAGAGTACATGGCAAGTGACCCTTATATTTTGTTCTGTTGGCTCAGTAGTACTTTGTAGCATCCCATATATTAACTTATCTGTTAGAGCAGTGTTTCCCAAGTCAGTCCTGGAGTACCCCCCCCCCCCCCCCCCGGCCAGTCAGGTTTTCAGGATATCCACAATGAATATGCATGACATTGATTTGCATGCACAACCTCTATTATATGCACATCTCTTTCATGAATAGTCATTGTGGATATCCTGAAAACCTGACTGGCAAGGGGGTACTCCAGGACCGACTTGGAAAACACTTTGTTAAAGGAGCACATCAATGTGGCTAACATGAGAAACAGCATTTTGAAGAGGGTCCAGCAATAAAAACTGTCTTCTTTAGGCTAAAATTTAATGGACACCATAATTATGAGGTCTAGCACTCAAGGCTGCCTTCTGATCTTTGCTGGGTCTAATCAGGAAGAAGTCTACAGAATACCTTCCTCCTAATAGGACTCGGTCAGGTGCCAAGGAGAGAGCCTGTAACTGCTGACAATATAACAACAACTCAGTATATCAGTGCAGAAGTGTTTTAACAGAAACATCTTTGTGGGGGGGCGTCTATATCTTGGTCTGATTTTTTCTTTTCAAAGCATAAAGCACGGTGTCTTAAAGGCCTTTCTTTCTGAATATATATTAATGGTTCCTTAAGTGCATGAACCCTCCTGTTTAAGTATTTAGATACCAATTTCTTCCCAATGCACAACATTTTGTTGGCCACTTGAGAATTGGATGGCAGAACACAATCAGTCTGATTTACTGAAATATGCAGGGAGCCAGCTCAATCAGCCAACTCTAGTGTTACTCCAAATCTCGGTTTATTTTGAATTTAAGGTCAGGAAGTCCATGAAGCTTATGAAGTGTAGTTATAAATGTCTGGCTGAGCCCCCATGAATTCTACAGTGGAAGAAAGCAGAAGGTCATTTTTGCTTTAGCAGTGCATCGCCTCTCAGACTAGGCAATTTTGTTTGTATGGATTGGTCAAATGCAGCATTTACTAGAATGGATCCAGAAGAACTACACGGCACAGTCCTGGCATAATGCACAAATGGGACTCATGTTGGGGTCTTTGCATTAAAGTGTGCTTAGCTTTTGCACCTGCCATGCTTTAGTACCAAAGACTAGTGCAGAATAAGCATAGGCGTAGACTGGGGGGGTGGGGGGGGTGAGGGGGGGCAATGCCCCCCCAAACGACGAGGACGTGGACTGGCGCTAGAATGAAAAAAAAAACAAAAAACAAGCAGGCACAAGCTCGTCTCCGTCCGCTTCGCTTCTTCCCTGCCCTCTCTGTCTGCGTCCTGCCCGAAAGGAAATGACATCAGAGGAAGGCGGGACGCAGACAGAGAGGGCAGGGAAGCAGCGAAGCGGACGGAGATGAGCGTGTCTATCTACCCCCTCTCTTCCTACCCTCCGGCGCAGGCAGCACCAATCTTCTCTAAGCCTTTCTTGCTCCTGGCAGCGGTAGCGACGTACACGCTGCCTTCAGCTCTGCCCCGAAGCCTTCTCTTCAAGTTCCTGTTCCCGCATAGGTGGGAACAGGAACTTGAAGAGAAGGCTTCCGGGGCAGACCGAAGGCAGCGTGTACGTCGCTACCGCTGCCAGGAGCACAGAAAGGTTGAAGAAGACTGCTGCCTGCACCGGAGGGAGGGAGGAAGAGAGGGGGTAAACGGAGTCACGATCCTGGACCTCGCGGGGGGGGGGGGGGGGGTGGGCAGCAGAGGGAAGATGAATGGGACTGGGAGGGTGGAGAGCAGAGGGAAGGAGTAAGAGATGGATGGGACTGGGAGGGGTGGGAAGCAGAGGGAAGGAGCAAGAGATGGATGGGACTGGGAGGGGTGGGAAGCAGAGGGAAGGAGCAAGAGATGGATGGGACTGGGAGGGGTGGGTGGGGAGCAGAGGGAAGGAGCAGGAGATGGATGGGACTGGGAGGGGTGGGGAGCAGAGGGAAGGAGCAAGAGATGGATGGGACTGGGAGGGGTGGGGAGCAGAGGGAAGGAGCAAGAGATGGATGGGACTGGGAGGGGTGGGTGGGGAGCAGAGGGAAGGACCAGGAATTGGATTGGACTGGGAAAGGAGGTGAGCAGAGGGAAGGAGCAGGAGATGGATGGGACTGGGAGGGGTGGGAAGCAGAGGGAAGGAGCAAGAGATGGATGGGACTGGGAGGGGTGGGTGGGGAGCAGAGGGAAGGACCAGGAATTGGATTGGACTGGGAAAGGAGGTGAGCAGAGGGAAGGAACAGAAGATGGATGGGACTGCGAGGGGTGGGGAGCAGAGGGATGGACCAGGAGATGGATGGGATTTGGAGAGGTCAGGCACAGCAGAGGGAAGGAGCAAGAGATGGATGGGACGGAGGGATGGTGAGCAGAGGGAAGGAACAGAAGATGGATGGGACTGGGAGGGGTGGGGAGCAGAGGGAAGGAGCAAGAGATGGATGGGACTGGGAGGGGTGGGTGGGGAGCAGAGGGAAGGACCAGGAATTGGATTGGACTGGGAAAGGAGGTGAGCAGAGGGAAGGAACAGAAGATGGATGGGACTGCGAGGGGTGGGGAGCAGAGGGATGGACCAGGAGATGGATGGGATTTGGAGAGGTCAGGCACAGCAGAGGGAAGGAGCAAGAGATGGATGGGACGGAGGGATGGTGAGCAGAGGGAAGGAACAGAAGATGGATGGGACTGGGAGGGGTGGGGAGCAGAGGGAAGGAGCAAGAGATGGATGGGACTGGGAGGGGTGGGTGGGGAGCAGAGGGAAGGACCAGGAATTGGATTGGACTGGGAAAGGAGGTGAGCAGAGGGAAGGAGCAGGAGATGGATGGGACTGGGAGGGGTGGGAAGCAGAGGGAAGGAGCAAGAGATGGATGGGACTGGGAGGGGTGGGTGGGGAGCAGAGGGAAGGACCAGGAATTGGATTGGACTGGGAAAGGAGGTGAGCAGAGGGAAGGAGCAAGAGATGAATGGGACTGGGAGGGGTGGGTGGGTGGGGAGCAGAGGGAAGGACCAGGAATTGGATTGGACTGGGAAAGGAGGTGAGCAGAGGGAAGGAACAGAAGATGGATGGGACTGCGAGGGGTGGGGAGCAGAGGGATGGACCAGGAGATGGATGGGATTTGGAGAGGTCAGGCACAGCAGAGGGAAGGAGCAAGAGATGGATGGGACGGAGGGACGGTGAGCAGAGGGAAGGAACAGAAGATGGATGGGACTGGGAGGGGTGGGGAGCAGAGGGAAGGAGCAAGAGATGGATGGGACTGGGAGGGGTGGGTGGGGAGCAGAGGGAAGGACCAGGAATTGGATTGGACTGGGAAAGGAGGTGAGCAGAGGGAAGGAGCAGGAGATGGATGGGACTGGGAGGGGTGGGAAGCAGAGGGAAGGAGCAAGAGATGGATGGGACTGGGAGGGGTGGGTGGGGAGCAGAGGGAAGGACCAGGAATTGGATTGGACTGGGAAAGGAGGTGAGCAGAGGGAAGGAGCAAGAGATGAATGGGACTGGGAGGGGTGGGGGGGTGGGGAGCAGAGGGAAGGACCAGGAATTGGATTGGACTGGGAAAGGAGGTGAGCAGAGGGAAGGAACAGAAGATGGATGGGACTGCGAGGGGTGGGGAGCAGAGGGATGGACCAGGAGATGGATGGGATTTGGAGAGGTCAGGCACAGCAGAGGGAAGGAGCAAGAGATGGATGGGACGGAGGGATGGTGAGCAGAGGGAAGGAACAGAAGATGGATGGGACTGGGAGGGGTGGGGAGCAGAGGGAAGGAGCAAGAGATGGATGGGACTGGGAGGGGTGGGTGGGGAGCAGAGGGAAGGACCAGGAATTGGATTGGACTGGGAAAGGAGGTGAGCAGAGGGAAGGAGCAGGAGATGGATGGGACTGGGAGGGGTGGGGAGCAGAGGGAAGGAGCAAGAGATGGATGGGACTGGGAGGGGTGGGTGGGGAGCAGAGGGAAGGACCAGGAATTGGATTGGACTGGGAAAGGAGGTGAGCAGAGGGAAGGAGCAGGAGATGGATGGGACTGGGAGGGGTGGGAAGCAGAGGGAAGGAGCAAGAGATGGATGGGACTGGGAGGGTGGGGAGCAGAGTGAAGCCTACTGGAAAGAAGACACTGCATAAAACAGAAGACACTGGGATCAAAGCGAATAGAAAAACTAAATGATCAGACAACAAAGGTAAATAAAAGTTTATTTTATTCATAATTTATTAATTGAAATGTGTCAGCTTTTTGAAATGTGCATCTGTGATATTTTGCCTGTAAATTTCATTTCCTTCCTCCATATTAGCATATTCATTTGCATATGTATATATGCAAATGATATGCTAATATGCTCCGCCCATTCTTTGCCCCCCCAAATGAAACAGTCAAACTACGCCTATGAGAATAAGTGCAGTAAACACAGGAGGCATGCCCAGAGCATCTGTACTGCATTTACTGCACCTGGCAGACATTTGCCCCCTCATTCTATATAGGACACGCAGTTAGGCATGCAACTGGACACCTGTTATAGAATAGCCCCAGTTACATGCGTAACTAAAGGCCCTGTTTACTATGCTGCACTATAGGCGTGCTAGAGTTTTTAACGTACACTAAAAATTAGCGCGGCTAACTCTAGAGACACCCATAGGAATATATGGGCGTCTCTAGCCTTAGCACGTGCTAAATTGTAGCGTGTGCTAAAAACGCTAGTGTGCCTTAGTAAACAGGGCCCTTGTTTTCATAATTGGTACTAAATTGGCATCAGTTGGTAAGAGTAAATAATTGGCTGTAGGAAGCATTTATTGGCATAAATTGGCATTTATGTGCGTAAATGACTTACAACTCCATTCTAAAAACTTACGGCTAGATTCTATATATAGCGCCTGAAAACTTTGCGTGGAATAAATTTCCACCTAAGCGTATTCTGTAAGTGGAGCCTAGATTTAGGCACTGTATATAGAATATGATTGGTTGATATCACAGTGCTTAAAACTATGTGCATCCATTTACACTAAGAGAAATGTGGCGTAAATGCTGGCGGGTAGATTTAGGCACATAAGGGCATATTCTATAACAATGTGTGTAAATTTTGGAATGCCCACGAAATGTTCATTTCCCCACCCATAACCATGCCCCTTTTTGGCTGCGCGCATTAGAGTTTAGGTGCTCTGCATTACAGAATATGTTTAGCGAGTTGTGCTTGTAAATTCTAATTATTGCCAATTAGTGCTCATTATTGCTTGTTAAGTGCTGTTATCAAAGCTAATTGGCTTGTTATGCCAATTAAGTTACACGCATTGTTATAAAATATGCCTGGATTTCAGTGTGGAACACTAGGCATGATATATAGAATCCAGGGGTTGAGTGGAGGAGTAGTCAGTGGTTATTGCAGCAGACTTTGATCCTGGGGAACTGGGTTCGATTCCCACTGCAGCACCTTGTGACTCTGGGTAAGTCACTTAACCCTCCATTGCCCCAGGTACAAATAAGTACCTGTATAATACTATGTAAACCACTGTGAATGTAGTTGCAAAAACCACAGAAAGGCAGTATATCAAATCCCTTTCCCTATAGTGCACAACAGGGGCGTATCTGGACTCCGGCGGTAGGGGGGGGGCCAGAGGGAGGGGGCACATTTTAGCCCCCCCCCCCGCCGCCGCCGCCGAGCCCCCACCGCCACCAATGACTCTCTCTACCCCCCTCCCGCAGCCAACCCTCCCCCGCTGCCGTTCTTACTTTTGCTGGCGGGGGACCCCAACCCCCCGCCAGCCGAGGTCTGCTTCCACCTGCCGCTGCCATAAAAACTTCTTCTTCAGCCGGCGGGGGACCCCAAACCCCCGCCAGCCGCCCCGCGGTGTTTAAAATTCATCTTCGGCCTCCGTGGCCGTGCTGCTGTGATAGGCGCTGTTGAAATCCACTTCGGAGTCTGACGTCGCAGCACGTACAACGTACAACGACGTCAGACTCCGAAGTGGATTTCAACAGCGCCTATCACAGCAGCACGGCCACGGAGGCCGAAGATGAATTTCAAACACTGCGGGGCGGCTGGCGGGGGTTTGGGGTCCCCCGCCAGCAAAAGTAAGAACGGCAGCGGGGGAGGGTTGATGGCGGTAGGGGGGTCCAGGGCAAAATCTGCGGGGGCCCAGGCCCCTGAGGCCCCACGCAGATACGCCCCTGGTGCACAACAGCAAAGGGTGCATGGTGGGTCACACAATTACATGCAAAACTTACAGAATACTATACATTGCATGTGTAAGTGCCATCATTTAGGTGCTATAGGAATAACATAAGTGATCATGCCTAAATTTAGGTGTATTGCTGCTGACTTATGTTAGTATTCTATAGCCAAATCTAGACACCCAGATACCATTACAGAATACTGGATCAGTATTTATTATTTTAGTGCTCTTTATAGAATTACTTCCTTCTTGTATAGGTGCTGTGTTACATTTTAGTGGTAAATAGCAAAGGAACATTCAACGCTATCTACTATTGCATGTCATGCAGTGTTTAAGCCCACACAAAATTAAAGTCAAATTAATAATAGATTGTGGCAGTTGTTAATATATGGCCTAGCTTTGGATCTACCACTGGAATAGTGAGGGCCAAGGCTATGAAGCCTAAGATAACTAAAGTACTGACTAGGCCAAATATCTGTAAAAAGCAGGTCTGAACCATGAGTTCTGACACAAACTGGTACAGCTGTCACTTTAAATCAGATGAACAAAATGGAGTCTATGAGTTTTGTATAAAAGGCAACAGAGGTTATACAGGGTTATACAGAGTTCTTAAGATGGTGTGAAAAGTATGTGAAAACTATTGCAACAGGGAACAGGTGTCTCAGAAATGAGATGTGAAAAAAAAGAACTTGTTCCCAAAACATACTGATAAGCCCGCGTGGGAACGTATCATCTCAGAAATTGAGAGCTAGGTTTCCCACCATTGACTTCTATGGAGAGGTTGTGTATAAAAGAGGGGACAATCTGCCATAGCTTTGGTGTCTGCCCCAACGCTTATCTCAGACGGCGAAGCTCTGTCCGATTGTACCAAGAATCTGTCTGCTGAATGTACCTGATTAAAGTCTGATGTCTGTATTTGTACCAACTTGAAGACTTGTCTTTGGGTAAGAAATAAAATGTATCTATCTATTTAAACCTATCTCTGTCTTTATTCTATCTTCTCTTTACCTTACATTTAGTTTACAAGGCAGATCACATACACTCAGTTTCTGGAGAAACTTAGACAGAATTTTAATGAGCATTATCTGGGAACATAAATGGCACAGAGTATACCTAGATCCAGGAAGACAGAAAGCAGTAGTTATGGGAATTAGATTTCTATTACAGCCCCTAATGCAAACCCAGAGCAGACCTCCTTGTGATTGGGTGACAATGGAGGTTGGAGAAACCATGCAGAACCTGTTATGTAAAATAGGTATCTTTAGTCCCCCGTGTGATCTGGAGTCAGAAAGAGGTCCAAGAGGGGGAAATTAAAACAGTGGTGACCAGCCGTATGCTGACCGTTCACTCTATCCTTCTTTCTCTTGTTTTTTTGAACGCAAGAGGGGATACTTATATCGTTGTGCGTTCAAATGTTCTATGTCATCTGTCCATCTCTTTTTCTCTTATCTCCCTGCTGTTATTCCTTCATTTTTCCCCTATCACGGACACTGCCCACTTCAGGGGTATTGGGCACCAATGTTCTGTCCGTTTTCACCCCTACTTTAAATACTCTTCTATTCTTCTGTCTTTTTACTTTCTTCCCTGAATGTCTCCATGCCCTGCGCTGAACTAACACACCTGCTTCTCTGCCCTTTTCTGTGCTGATCTCTTTCCCTAATTGTTAACCCAGTGGGGAGTTCAGACTCTCATTTCTGTTTTTCTATATTCTGTTCTGTTCTTTCTCACCCCCTTTTCCCCTATTCTGTCCATTTCTTTGATTTGCGAGATGTGCGCAAGACTGTGCTTGTTGTGTGAATGGGGCATAACACCGAATCCAGGCGACTGCGATTTGGGGTTTGCTGTAAGTTTTATTTCAATGTTCAAAATCTTTGGATTGGTCTTTATGCTAGCATACTCGCTTAACAATCCTTAGAGATTGTGCATTTTCTGTTTCCCATTCCATCTTGTGTTCTGTCTTAATCCCCCCTTTTCAAATCCTTGTCCCCCTGTTCTTACTATGTATTCTGTTTTTTCTTCTTCTGTCGTCCCCCCCAATCCCTTTCCCTGCTCTCCTGCATCCTAACTTCCTTTGCCTACCTCTTCCTATTAATCCCCTGGCTCTAATCCTGCTCTGTTCTTCTCTGTATACTCCCGGATCGGGGGAATTGTCTTTATTCTGGGAGAACAGCACGCTCTCAGATTGCTCCCTTCTAAAATCTTCCTAGTACTTACAGCCCCCACCTTTCCACATCTGCTATTACCTTCACTCTGTGTGTGCGGCACATACTTTTGCTTATGCTGACACAGTTATCCTTGAGCTTTTTTTTTTTATGTCTCGGGACTGTTCCTTTTACTCTATGCCTTTAGGAGGGTATCTTCCTATTGGACTTCCTACAACTTTCTTTATGCTCAGCTTTGTAGCTGCTTACCGCTGTCTAACTGCTGCTTTTTCCTTATCTCTCTAAGTATAAATCAGTTCCTTCAGTCCTCTGAACTATGCTTTTTCTCTGATTATTCAGCCCAGAGCCCCCCTCCTGTCTACATTTCTCTCGCCTATTCTTCCTTACGCTGCATTATAACCTCTGATTTCCGTTTCTCCTTACAGATATATAGTTTCTATCTTATACTCCGGTGCTCCGGTGCTATCTTTTCAGCTGTTATGAATGACTGCGTAGTATCTCTTATTCCGTCCCTTTTTTCTTTTGCATCCTTTTGTATGTCTCTTATCTGCGGTTGTCTTAAACTTCCCTGCTTCTCATGACTTTGATTTGTCACTCTATTTGTCCAGCTGATAAGTGCAAGAATTGTATATTCCTTCAGTTCTTTGCCATCCGTATCCAAACCTTTGTGCACTACACTTCCCAGAATACCCCCATTTTAACCTTTAACAGCCCCAGGCCCTTTCTTCTTATATTTTTCTTAGCGCTGTATTACACCCTCTGATTTAGTGCTATCGTTTCACATGTTACACACATTTCCTGCTCTTTTATAAATAACTGCGTAGTGTCCGCTCCTTTTCTTTTGCATTCTTTCTGTATGTTTCTGCACTCCGTCTGATTTATTTGCTGCGTAGTTCAACTGATTGCTCTCACCCCCACCTTTTTCCTTGCCATAACAATCTTCCCTGCCCTCCTCTCTGATGCTCTACCGACTCCTGGTTTGTGTAAAATTTATAAGGCTATGGGCCGCACGATACCAATTGGGGTAACTTAACCCCTTACATACACCTTTTTGGCCTCTTGTGCATTTCTTTCCGGAACATCCTGCTTTTGTAAATCTATTTAAACTTGCCCGAAGAGCTGAAGTTCTAAACCCTTTTCTTTTTCCCTCACATATCCTTATCCAGGCTTCCGAAACTGCCATTTCTTTCTGTAACTTTTAAGAGTTTTCCCTAACAAGCGCTGTAGTTCACTATCTCAAGGACATGAGAATCTGGGAAGCTTGCCCATTTTAGCTGCCTTATCAGTCAGTCCAGCACTGCTTTGGTAGAGGCTACAGTTCACTTTTAAAAGCTCAGAAAGTAATTTTTTTTCCCCTTCTCCGTCCGTTTTTTTCTGTTCTATGCTGAAGTGGTACAAGTTAACCAATCATTTACACAGGGATATTGTGAACCTTTTGCTGTCTATCCTCCGTCAACTGTATTGCTCCTAAATTTATCTAACTATATCTGATTCTCTGGTATATTTCCTTAGCAGATATCATAATTGTTAAATGACTTATCTTTTCATGCCTCATGCTGCCAAGTCCGTTAGACGGGCACCTCTGAGGATGTAACAATGTACGGATGTATTCTTTTTCTTTCACTTTTAAGATTATGGCACTGCATCTAAAATTTATGCTCATACTGCTTTGACTTTTGGCCGTTGCCCTCTATTTCATTTCATCTCCCTTAAACTAATGCTTTCTCACTCTGTCTCTGAGTCATGATTTTAAACCCGAGACAGGTTTCTTTATTTTTGTGCTGCTAGTGACAGCCTGATAGATTTCATGGTGCTACACTATATGCTTACAAAGTGTTAAAAAGGTATCTTTCTTTTAAACATACATAACTTACCCCTTTGATAACCGGCTTTCTCCTTCTTTTCCCTGTCCTAGTGTGGCTTCCGGTGATTACATTACAGTGTTTCTTTAATATGTTTTTGGTAGTATGCTGATAGTTCATTTATGTGGCCCCCCATGATTTATGTTATATGATCCTGGTTTTCGTACTTTAAATGGTATTATTTAATTCCTACAGATATTACTTTCTTTTGCCCTGCATAGATATATGTCTTAATGTTCCACTATCATGTCACATTTACCTTAGTATGATTAATACGCATGTATTTCTTGTTGGATGTTCAACCGGTAGTGTTTTAGGAAGACTGTTGCATATTTTGGTTATATTGTTGAGAAGCAACTGTTTTTGTTACATTTAAATGCTATCCTATTGTGCTTGTGCTCTATAATACAGGAATATAGTGTGATTTCCAGAGCATGCTAGCTACAGACTTTTTCTTGTAAAAATATTTGTGCTCAAATGTTCATGACTTTTACTTCTATGATGGCAGTGCTGGTCCGCTGCCCATCTATAATCTTTAACACTAAGCTACGTATGTCAAAACTGTCCTACAAGGTTTAGTATTTCTCAGTCTTTTTCAGCTTTGTTCGCCTTGCATGACTAAGTTTGTACCGCTTGCCCTAGCTTCCTTTCTGTTCTGCTCTATTATCCTCAAGCTTTCCTTTCATAGTTTGCTGTGTGGCAACCTTAGTATACACTGTAAACTAAGGTGCCTTACCCGAAGAGCTCACATGTTTTTCTCCCTTTAAAACAAAATTCTTTCTTGCTACCTTTCTAGCTGTGAACCACACTTCCTGCATTCTATTTAAAACTGCACAGCTACCTTTGTTTCCTCTTGTTATTACAGTTTCGTTCTGTGCACACCCCTGATAAGATTGCTGTTCGGAGTGTGTCCCTTTTTCCTCGTACCCGCTTGTATGTCTCCTTATTTTATTTGTTTATTTATAACTTTCTTTCACCGTTAGCTGGATACACCGATTACGGCGTTCAGCTCTCTAGCCACTTTTGTTTTACTTCTCTCTAATAAAGGAAAGGTCTGTTTCCTCTCTACGGCTGTTTTCAAGTTCTCAGCTTTTTATGACTGAGACTTCTCGCCCTATAACTGCAGTCTCATTTCTCTGTATTTTTGCTTTCCCCATTTACAAGTGCATAGCTGTCTATTTTTCTTTTTTTCTGTGGCTGTTTTATAAATAACTTCCCCTCCATTCTCTGCCCTCTTTGTCTCTCGTATCTGTTAATTTCTAGCTTTGGAATGTATTATCCTGTTTCTAACAATCTCCGGTAATAACCTTTCGCCCTGTACGGCAACGGCACCCTTCTTTTCTCCTGACTATGTTTCCTGCTCTTACATACAACCTGTCTGTCTGTAAGGTTACGTTCTCTTTTCTGCCACTCATCCAAATATATTTCTTTTTAATTTTGATAGTCTCTTGGCTACTATTTTCAGTTGTTTTATTAAATTTGTACTTGTCCTAGCAGTTGTTATCACACCCTTTTAATTTACAATTTATTTTGGGATAATGTTATACTCTTAATTAATGCTTAAGGTTTGTTATTTATTCTCCTATTTGAAATTTGCTTAGACGCTATATGGATTATATCTTGCTCCCGTTATAAGCTAGGCGCTATGCCCATCAGTTTCTACAAAAGCTTTCTGCCATTGCATTGGGGTTTATTTTGTTTATTTTGTTTACTTTGTTCCTTTTCTGAGTGTCTTTCTTGCCTTTTGTTGAAATCGGTCTTTCTTTTCACTGGATTAGATTTCTGAGGTTCTTATTTGCTTTTTCCTTTTTCTCTTTATTTCTTAATTTTTTTATTTATTTAATTTCCTTCTACTAGTGTCACGCCATTAACTTCGATACCGATGTCTGGGACTCACATCCATCGAAGGTGCTCCTTCAATGGATGACGGTATCTCATTTATTAGATTTTGAGCAGACTTCCATTCCATTGTCGGAGTGGCCTGCGGATTCGGCATTATTGCCCACCTATGAGTTACTTGTATAGATGAGCGCGGGGTTAATAAAGAGACGTCTAACGACTTTCGTTGCGATTGTGTACAAGGTGATTCGGGCGTATCTAAATTCTTAAAGGTATTTTGGTTGTTTGAATTGAGTAGAATCTTCAGTTGAATAGAGCAGAATCTTCAGTCTAAATTTTTACCTGTATATTTAAAATATCCGATGGAGGTTAGTCGAATTGAGCGGAATCTTCATTTGAATAGAGCAGAATCTTCCTATCCAGCGAAAATCCAAAGGGTATCTGTTCTCCCAGTTCAGGGAACTAATTTCGCAGTTTCCTGAGCACTTTCAGGGGTAGTAGTCTCCCCTCCTTTGAGGGTTCCACCATTGGAGCGAATCATGGCCAATGGAGCTGACTCTTGGCGGCTGGTAGAGCAGAATCCTAGTTGTAGGAAGCCTACCCTGGGGAAACAGTTTTTTTGATTTTAACATAAGAAACATAAATAAGCAGATACTAGGCATTTATTTATTTATATACCTTTCTGAAGCATATATTGGACTACATTATACACATAATAATAAACAACACTTGTTCCTATCTAATTTCTTACGTATTCCCTTCACCTTTGCTACTATTGTTCGTCTATGATTCTAATGTGCGGCAAAAGCATAGAGCTTTCCGCCAATTGGTAATTTATATTCTAGGTTCTGTTACTGGGACGCTCTTGAAGACGCGTGAGTATAAAGGACTTTTATAGATTTGCCAATACAATTTGACACAACCCAGATATCGGTGTTCTACCATACCAGAGTTCCGGTACCCAATTCCCTTTATGGAACCCGGATCAACACCGTCCGCAGTGACCACAGATTTAGGGATCAATATTACCCACCCCATAATGACTAGGCGTTACCCCAAACCCGATTTGATTTTGTTGCTCTCAGTCACTCATACTACTCAGCTCCTCATTTAGTATCCAGAAACCATTTCTCTGTATGTTTCTGTTTCTATTACAGGTGACATGTCTTTATCTTATATTTTTTTAGGTTTAATTGCAAGTGTATGTTTATGGTACCATACAAATGACCTAACTGAGTCAGCAAGTTCTTTATTTGTTTTTTTGCATACCTTCCCTGGGGAGTTCTTATCAACTGCAGGGATAAGCGATCCCCAGAGGATGTTCATTTTATGTTTTTTTATATAAACCTTAACTGACTTATTTATGCCATTTTTCTCTATACGGGATCCCTTTTAAATAAAAGCTGTGTATTGCACATTTTTAAAATGTTTTCTGCTTTAACTGTTATGCTGTTTAAATTAATGTGACATTCACTTCTTTAGTTTTTTCATGAATATAAAGCCTTCATTTTTGAAATTTCTCTATAATATGTGTTCTTTGAAAATTACTATGAAAGGTTCTATATTATATGCCATCTAAAACACTGTTTATTTGTGATGTTGTTTAAAATAACTAGTGCTGATATTCACTTCCTGGCTCTCTATTGAGATGAACGAACTGTTTTCTTTTCAAGTCTTATCTACAACTTTCAAACTTCCTTCCCTGCCTCTTAAAGATTTATAGTTTTACGATACAGTTCCAGCATTTTTGGTTCTCAATAGGGTTTGTAGATTAACCCTTGCATAACATAACTAACTGGTAAATCAAAACTAAAGAAATTAAGGTTGCTATTATTTTAAAGCTATGTTCAGATAAGACTAGCTCCAATTGCCAAATTTCCTTTTATTGAGAACCGTACCTCTGGAACCAGTTAAAGTAATTAACTTGTTTTCCTCTCCTGAAGTATTACTTTTATGAAGACTAATTACACCAGCATGAAGTATTAATATAGAAATTTCAACTTACAGTTTTTGTCTGATGTATAGACCTATTTTCAGTCACCATAATATCCACTGCTTGCAGTGAGCAATAAACTCAAATTAGATACAGGAAGCACCGTTATTTCGTGATTTCCTTAAGACTGAATGACAGAGATTAACCCTTGTAGTTCTTATTTTCTCTAGAGTTCATCTTTACAAATGCTTTGGACTCAGTATATGATACAGGAATTCATTACGTGTTTCAGATTTTTAATAACTATTCTATGATTCTGTATTATCCTTGTTACTTTTTGTTTGGAATTCAGATCATACTGGTCAATTTGTACATTTATTGCATTAATAAAAATTGTTATTATATCTTTGATTTTTGAATTTTACTAAAATGTTTAAAAAAAAAAATGTTTCTACTTGTTTGCTGCTTATAAAACTGCTTCTCCTCTGTATTTAAAATATACTCTAAATTGTAAATTGATTGCTGGGAATATATAAGCTTATTTTTAGCTATCCCTCTGAATGTGAATCTTGATATGCTGTCATAATTTAGGGCCCAAAATTGTGAAAGCATAGAAATGATCAAATTAAAATTTAATATAAGTTTTATTTTCCAAATTGGTTCTGACCTATTACAGAGGACTATAGGTTATTGTCCTTCTCATTTGACCTATTTTAACCTTGTAAAGGTCACGTGAGGAGGCCTCATAGAAATATATAGTTTTTTACATTTCTGATATTAGCTTTTCTCTATCTCTCTAAATATCATATTAAAAGCTGCATTTTCCTGGAACAGACTCTGACCACAATGTTTCCTCAGACTCTGCTTACTTCCCGTGCCAGCAACATCAACTTTACAAAGAACATTTTATTATTCCTACTGGTAATTTGTGATATTATATATTGACACTATGCTCCACCTACTGATGCGCAAAGGAACTAACAATGCATTTTATAATCTATTCTTTCTAATGGTCCTATGCTAAGATTTGACCACTTGATTTTACTTCTTATATCACCTCTATTTATTAAGTCCTGTAGGTTGAGTGAAGACTGTCAATCCAATTTCTGATCTACCGCCTCTAGTTTAGTACTTCTACTGCAACTGACTTCTGGCAAGAAAAAGAAGCACCAACTTCTCCAATGAGAATTTTCTTTTGTCCAAATGATGTCATTAATTTAGACTTTCTTGGTTATGCTCTCAAATAATTTGTTGTATTGAATATTTTTGCAGGCTTCTCATCTTTTTCAGAACCTACATGTCACTTTACGTATGAGCTCTCTATTACAGCGGACAGCGACCGTGATTTCAGAAGATACTTCCATCACTTGGACTACTTATGAGTTTTTAAATTTCTGCACATTAGACTTCTGCTCTGAATATGACTATTTGCTAATCTACCCTTCTGAATCATCTCACTCGTAAGTCCTGCTGGCCTCCTGCAGCTGAGGGCTCAACCCTTGGTGAATGGTAGTCATCGTAGGTGAAGATTCCATATCTATTGGCGATAGATTGCAACGCATTGCCCTCCATACATCAATAATTGAACATTTACCATCATCTCTAAATTTTAATTGTTTTTTATAATCTTCTCTTTTGTTCCATATACTTTACCATTGTTATTTGATCATGTCTTTGTCTTTGTAATAATTACCAATCTGTCTTGCACATTATGCAAGCCAGAAGTGTAGATATATTATGCAAATCCCAATTCCTAGTATTAAGAGGGTTGAAGTTGAAGCTCTGACCCCTACCAATCAGGAGATATAATTTCATATATACTATTGTTGTTTATGTAAATTGGCTTTTCATTATTGAACCCTTCTGGTTTCCCTTTTGCTTTTGCACTTAATTAGCACTGTTTTCTCCATGTTTACATTGTCTTTCATGTCTATTCAATTCACCCTGACTATGCCCACTAAGATATAGCAATATATCATTCAGGCATACAGTTATTTGCTTATTCCTTTGCCAGCCTCTGGCTCTTGATGGACTGATTATGATGGTGTATGCCTAGAATAAAGATCTATCCAGGCCCAAATGATGTTAGATCCCCCAAGGTTGTAGCAATAATCTTTACACCTTGCAAACTGCTGGACCACAAGTCTTGGGTCCATGTGAAAAATATACGGGTTTACTCAACCGCAGAACCAGATGTTACAAGCCTAACCATCTCAAGACCGGCAACTTCCTTCAGCAAGCCAGCCTGAAAACCCAGCCCTGTTAGATCTCCTTCCAGATTCTTCAACGCTTCCACCGCCTCAACCATGAACTGATACTTAATTTGAGAACTACTGTTGCTGTTTATGGACATTATAGATTCATATTTTGTTTTATTTTTAGTTTTAGCAGTAATCCTGTCTAGAAAAGGTTTTATTTTATTTTCCTATTATTTCCTTTATTGTTCTAATTGTTTTTCTAAGAGTTTCCCCGTTATTTCTGTATGTAACTCAAATTGAAGTTGATATTGCTCAGATACAAGAGTTATGCAATTGTTTAACTCTGGTGTAGGCTTACTTACGTTACATGTCTTTCTGTAGGTTTGACTAAGCTCCAAGTGGGGTAATGGATATATAAATTGCTTCCCATACTTCCAGGTCATTATGCATATGTCAAGATCCATGCATGACCTTTGTTACCATTTTTGCTGTATGAGGCAACCTCATACTTGCTATCCACTTATTAGTGCTCATGATTGAATGCCAATGATGAGTAATAATAAGATCCAAGAATTCCGACCTGTTTAAGGATTCTGAATACCTACAACCTTAAACAGCAATCTGAATACTAACCATATATTTGTTGAGCCACCATAACAATGCTTAATCAAAACCACTATTTCTTCTCAAGACCACTGAGAAAGATACATTAGATTATCTCCCCATGTACTATGCAACAGATACAATAGAAGTCATAGAAAAAAACCTGAAAGTATTAGTATGATCCACCTGAAATTGCTATTACCCGTATACATATACTTCGTGAGATTTTGTAGATGAACTCATGGTTTTGTCCCATTTACGCCTCAAGAGGGGTAATATCAAGATTAAGGCCAAAGGGGTTGAGTAATATAAAGGGAATTCCATATGCCCAGAAATATACCACCTACGAATGAAGTTTTCTGTCTGGCATAATATCTACTAGCAATCCAAATTGTACCAGTTGACCTTAAGACTCAGATAATTTTATGGCCTCATAGAATACCTTCTGGAATGGATGGTACCACGGTATGTTAACCCTGGTGTCACCCTATGGGATAGGGTGAAGAGGGGAATGTTAATATATGGCCTAGCTTTGGATCTACCACTGGAATAGTGAGGGCCAAGGCTATGAAGCCTAAGATAACTAAAGTACTGACTAGGCCAAATATCTGTAAAAAGCAGGTCTGAACCATGAGTTCTGACACAAACTGGTACAGCTGTCACTTTAAATCAGATGAACAAAATGGAGTCTATGAGTTTTGTATAAAAGGCAACAGAGGTTATACAGGGTTATACAGAGTTCTTAAGATGGTGTGAAAAGTATGTGAAAACTATTGCAACAGGGAACAGGTGTCTCAGAAATGAGATGTGAAAAAAAAGAACTTGTTCCCAAAACATACTGATAAGCCCGCGTGGGAACGTATCATCTCAGAAATTGAGAGCTAGGTTTCCCACCATTGACTTCTATGGAGAGGTTGTGTATAAAAGAGGGGACAATCTGCCATAGCTTTGGTGTCTGCCCCAACGCTTATCTCAGACGGCGAAGCTCTGTCCGATTGTACCAAGAATCTGTCTGCTGAATGTACCTGATTAAAGTCTGATGTCTGTATTTGTACCAACTTGAAGACTTGTCTTTGGGTAAGAAATAAAATGTATCTATCTATTTAAACCTATCTCTGTCTTTATTCTATCTTCTCTTTACCTTACATTTAGTTTACAAGGCAGATCACATACACTCAGTTTCTGGAGAAACTTAGACAGAATTTTAATGAGCATTATCTGGGAACATAAATGGCACAGAGTATACCTAGATCCAGGAAGACAGAAAGCAGTAGTTATGGGAATTAGATTTCTATTACAGCCCCTAATGCAAACCCAGAGCAGACCTCCTTGTGATTGGGTGACAATGGAGGTTGGAGAAACCATGCAGAACCTGTTATGTAAAATAGGTATCTTTAGTCCCCCGTGTGATCTGGAGTCAGAAAGAGGTCCAAGAGGGGGAAATTAAAACACAGTGTACCCCCCCCCCCCCCCCCCGGCATCCTCCCATCACTTCTAATCCCTCCCAAGTCACCCCCCTTGTGGTCTGATCCTCATGACACTTCCCTGCATCTCTGATCCTCCCCCCCAGGACCCCAAAGTCTGACCTCTCCCCTGACACCCTCTTGCATCTCCAATCCTCTCATGGCCTCCCTGGATAATGTTCCTGAAAATCTTTACTGATTGTCCCAGTATTGAATACCTGGATATACAGTGATGTGAAAAAGTTTCTTCCCTCCTCCCCCTGAGTTTTCTTATTATTGCAAACATGTCCCACTCAATGGTTTCTGATCGTCAAACAAAAGTGGAGTGGAGGAGTGGCCTAGTGGTTAGGGTGGTGGACTCTGGTCCTGGGGAACTGAGTTCAATTCCCACTTCAGGCACAAGCAGCTCCTTGTGACTCTGGGCAAGTCACTTAACCCTCCATTGCCCCAGGTACAAATAAGTACCTGTATATGTAAGCCACATTGAGCCTCCCATGAGTGGGAAAGCATGGGGTACAAATGTAACAAAAAAAAAATGTAATATTAGACAAAAGGAACCTGTGTAAACACATAACACAGTTTTTAAATTAGTTCATATATTTAAGGAACAATGTTATCCAAAACTCATTTCACTCTTATGAAAATGTAACTGTCTCTTAAACTTAATAACAGGTTGCACCACCTTTACCAGCAGTAATTGCAATGAAACTTTTCCCATCATTTGATATCAGGCTTTCTTATCGCTGTTGAGAAATCTTAGCCCACTCTTCTCTGCAGAACTGCTTTAATTCAGACACATTCATATTTTTTCATGCATGAATTACTTATTTCAGGTCCTGCCACATTATCTCAATTGGGTTCAAGTCTGGACTTTTACTAGACCAATCCAAAACTTTAATTTTGTTTCTCATCAGCCATTCAGATGTAGACTTGATTTTGTGTTTCGGATCATTGCTGCATAACCCAAGTACGCTTAAGCTTCAGCTCACAGATAACCAGATAATCTCCTTAAGAATTTTCTGGTACAGTGCAGAATCCATGGTTCCTTCAATAATGATAAATTTTTCAGGTCCTGAGGCAGTAAAGCACACCATTACACCACCAGCACCACGTTTGACAGTTGATATGATGTTCTTAATGTGGAGTGCTGTATTTGCTTTATGCTTGACATAATAGGACCTGTGCTGTCAAAGGAGTTCCACCCTTGACTCATCTGTTCATAGAACATTATCTCAAAGGGCTGGGGATCATCCAGGTGTGTCTTTGCAAATGTGAGATGAGCATTCATGTTGTTCTTGGATAGCAGTGGTTTCCACCTTGCTACTCTCCCATTAATCCCATTTTTATGCAGTCCCTTTTGTTTTGTGGAGTCATGAACACTGATCTTAGCTGAGACTAGAGATACCAGTGGTTTTTTTGGACATTCTTCTGGGAATTTTTTGATTTTCCTGATGAGATGTCACTGTGTTCCTGAAGTAATTTTAACAGGTCGGCCATTCCTGAGAAGATTCACCTCTGACCAAGCATCCTTCATTTGGAGATAATGGCTCTCACTGTGGTTAGATAGAGTCCCAGAGCTTTAGAAATGGATTTGTAACCCTTTCCAGACAGATATATTTCAACAACTTTGATCGTGTATAACATTCTTGTAGAAACTTTGTGGTGACTACTTTCACTTTGAATGGGATATGTTGGCATTACCACACCGGGAGCCAATAGAGCGGCTTTGTAAAAAGGGGAGGGGCACGGTTGGTCAATTTTGTTGATTAAGTAACTAAGGGGGTAGTTACTTTTTCACACGAGTGATACAGGTGATGGATAACTTTGTTCTTAAATAAATTAAATAATTTAAAAACCATATTATGTGTTTACTCAGGTTCCCTTTGTCTAATATTACATTTTGTTTAAAGATCAGAAATCATCCAGTGTGACATATATGCAATAATATGGGACTTTTCATATCACTGTAACTTTAAATGCCATGGTTGATATTTAAATCAACGTCAATCATGGAATTTCAATATCAGGGGGAGAATGACTTCCTCTCCTGGAGACAGACATGCTTAATTGTGCGGCACTACTAGCTCCAGTTTCTGTTGGTATTCTACTCTCCAATGCCTTAGAATAATTAATCCATGCTGTGGTGTCAAACTCTATCTGCTCTTCTCCATTGCCAAGACCTCCAATGAGGTCTATCCCTGACGTTGAGATGAAGAAGTCCTGCTGCTGGCATACAATGACATCTCCCAGGCTCCAGAGAAAACCCTCTTTGAGCACTCCTGATCTGTAGCAACATTTGAATGCTGCTATAATGCCTGTACTTGGTCATCCAATGGCCCACAGATGGTAGCAGGGCTCTGCATTTGATGTGGTCTTGTCTTCTCCTTTCTTTTGTCAGGTTCTCAGGTTCAGAGCCCGCGGGGCCGGGCTCTGGAGCAAACGAGAGCCCTTGGGCTGCTGCCGTGGAAAACCCACCAACCAACGCTGGGCAAGCACACCGGCACCGGCAGGGACTGCAGGCACCACCCAGCGAGCAGGAACACACGGACTGGAATCCCCCAGACTGGAGGACACAGGACTGGAACACTGGACTGCAATCGCCTGGACTGGAGGACACAGGACTGGAACACACACCGGACCGGAACACACACCGGACCGGAACACACTGGACTGGAGCGCACCAGACTGGAACACACAGTGGACCGGAACACACTGGACTGTCCGTACAGCTTCACCTGCACTTGGCCACTACCCTCCCAAGGGTTGAGCCCTTGGGTTCGAGTGGCCGGCAGGACTTACCGGATACCGGATGACACAGGGACCAGGACTGGAAACAGAAGTACTCCTAAACCTAAACTGATCTAAGTACTCCCAAGCCCTAAACCAACAGAAGTGTTCCTAACAGTACTAACAAAAGGACTTCCTAAGCCCTATACTAACAGGAGTACTAATAGCACCACACTCACAAAAGGACTTCCAAAGCCCTTCACTACTAGAAGTACTACTAATAGAGACACACAGGTAAGCAGGGGAGCCACAGGGAGAGAGCAGGGAATCTAAACACAACAGCTCACACAGGTGCTCGTAACAACCCCAAAACCTGAAGTACTTCTATCGATAACAAAAGGGAAAGCAGGGGAGCTACAAGGGAAAAGCAGGGAAGCTACACACCTACGCAGAACAGGTGCTTCCTAAGCACTACACTAACAAGCTAAACACAAAACTAACAAGCTTCCTAAGCACTACTCTAGCAAGCTAGCTACAAAACTAACAAGGTGCTTCCCAAGCACTACCCTAGCACGCTAGACATAAAACTAACAAGGTAACATAGTAACATAGTAAATGACGGCAGAAAAAGACCTGCATGGTCCATCCAGTCTGCCCAACAAGATAAACTCATATGTTCTACTTTTTGTGTATACCCTACTTTGATTTGTACCTGTCCTCTTCAGGGCACAGACCGTATAAGTCTGCCCAGCACTATCCTCGCCTTCCAACCACCAGCCCTGCCTCCCACCACCGGCTCTGGCACAGACCGTATAAGTCTGCCCAGCACTATCCCCGCCTCCCACCACCGGCTCTGCCACCCAATCTCGGCTAAGCTCCTTAGGATCCATTCCTTCTGAACAGGATTCCTTTATGTTTATCCCACGCGTGTTTGAATTCTGTTACCGTTTTCATTTCCACCACCTCCCGCGGGAGGGCATTCCAAGCATCCACTACTCTCTCCGTGAAAAAATACTTCCTGACATTTTTCTTGAGTCTGCCCCCCTTCAATCTCATTTCATGTCCTCTCGTTCTACCGCCTTCGCACCTCCGGAAAAGGTTTGTTTGCGGATTAATACTTTTCAAATATTTGAACGTCTGTATCATATCACCCCTGTTTCTCCTTTCTTCCAGAGTATACATGTTCAGGTCATCAAGTCTCTCCTCATATGTCTGGCAAGCTAGATACAAAACTAACAAGGTGCTTCCTAAGCACTACTCTGTCAAGCTAGATACAAAACTAACAAGGTGCTTCCTAAGCACTACCCTAGCAAGCTAGACACAAAATTATCAAGGTGCTTCCAAAGCACCAAAGGGAAAGCTAACAAAGCAGAAAGTGCTCCTCAACACTAAGCACTAACCGTGACCTTCAGCAGACGTTCTAAAGCACACGCAAACACCAACGTTGCAAAGGCCCAGAAGGAAAGAACACCACTTCCTTATCAACGCCCTTCCAGATGATGTCACACTCCCTAGACCCAGGCAACAGCACACTGACCCAGAGAGGCCCTGTTGGAATGTAATTGTATTTTACATGCATTGCCTGTCACCTATTATTTCTCTGTGATTACTCTGTGACCTCTGATGTGAATTACTTAGAGAGGTCACACAGCTATGTAACTTCCTGTGGGGGTTAGATGCAGCACATGCAGTACATGGAGCACATGGAGCTCATGATCTCTCCTAACCTGAGAGGATCTATGGTGGTGTGAGCATCCATTACCATCTAAGCACATGGAAGGAGCTGATAAGACAAATGTATAGTAATATGTATATATAAGCCTGTCTGATTATAATCTAACTGCAAACTGTGAGTAAACAGATGTTTTGTTACTTCAACTTTAAAGTGACTCAGCAGTGAATTATTCAGGGGTGAATGAGAGAGAGATGAAGAAAGAAATTAACATTTCTAAAGCTGAAGCTGTGTGTACTAAAATCTGCTAATTATTTACTACAAATAATCCAACAAAAGGGTTATGGGCCCAGGGCTCAGGAATTGAAAAGAAGAGAAATATTACCAGGCAGAAAAAAAGGCCACATTTTTCTCTTAAGTTTTAAAGGAAAGATTCAGTCTGTCTCTCTCTCCCCCCCACACAGCAGACAGAAGGCTAAGAAAATGGCTGAGGGAAGAAATTCACCATTTTTCTATTCTCTCAAGGTGCCTAAATTAACTGAGTTTAATTATCAGCAGTGGGAACTAAGATTCATATGTCTCCTTCGAGCAAAAGGATTAAATATATGCTTAGACCAAGACAGAACAGCTGAAAATATGGCTGAATGGGACAATGCAAACTATTATGTGAAGTGCATGCTTTTGGAAGCTCTCTCAGAGAAACAAGACATATTAGTGGAGGGAAAAGATACACCAAAGGACATTTTATATAAACTGAGAACTATGTATGCAACTACATATGCAAAGCAGCAACCAATTTGGTTGGCAGAGTTGAATGAAACCAATTAAGGGATAAAAGTAAATGTAATGATCACATTATGCATCTTATGTCTTCATTTCAAAAGCTAGAACTTTCTGGAATTCCCATGTGTGATGCATTGAAAAGAGCATTTCTTTTTACCTCACTATCAAAGAAGTTTGATGTTTTTAGGTCTGTAAATGAGGCCATTGAAGGGCAATCTTTTGAACAGGCAACATCAAAACTAAGGCAGGAATGCATAATAAATGATTCTGAGGAGATGTGTTCTCAAAGTCAGTCAGAGAGAAATGAAACAAATTTCTTGGCAAAGAACAGAGGAAGGCGGAGCTATGGGAAAACTCCACCCAAGGGCAAGCTGATTTGCTACTTATGTGGAAAGGAGGGACATGTATCTAAATGGTGTAAGGAAACACAAAACACTCCCTCTAGCTCACCTAAGCCAATGGAACTAAAGAATTTTCAAACCAGGAAATGTATGAAGGACAAAGATAAACACAAGGGCTTTCTAATGGCAGAAAAATCTTTGACTATGGTAAATAATAATTCAAATGAAAGTACTTGGATTTTGGATTCGGGGAGCACATGCCATTTAACCAATTCTAAAGATTTCTTTCAGGAAATGTGTCCAGAGGAAGGTATTCTTAAAACTGCAAACGCAGGGACTGCTAAGATCCAAGCAAAAGGTATTGGATTCTTAAAATGCAAAGTGTCTAATGAAGTTAAAGAAATTCCTGTAAGTGATGTCTTGTATATTCCCCAAGCAGTTTGCAATATGCTTAGTGTATCTACATTAGATAAGAAGGGATTTGTGATTCATTTTGAAAACAGTAAGTGCACAATCTCTAAAAATGATGAAGTGTATGCTGAAGCTTTTATGCATAATGATGTTTATAAGCTGAACATTTCAGGTGAAGCCTCACATATGGCGCAAGTAAGGAAGAATGATGGTAAATGTAGTCTGGAAATCTGGCACCGCCGCCTGGGACATCGTGATTTTAAGGTGATCCAGGATCTTTACAGTAAGCAACTGGCCACCGGCATTCAGATAAGTGCAGATGCTGGTAAAATGGAGAAATGCATAGACTGTGTTACTCAAAAAGATGTGAGACCCTCATTTCCTGCATACACAGGAAATAGGAGTAATAAAGTGCTGGACTTAATACACAGTGACTTATGTGGACCGTTTAATATCCATCATTGGGAAATAACAGATTTGTGCTAATATTCTTGGATGATTTCTCTAGATATTGTGTGGCCTATTTGCTGAAAGAGAAAAGTCAAGTCACAGACATGCTGAAGAAATACGTAGCCATGGTGAGCAATAAATTTGAAAGAAAACCAAAGGTTCTTCAGACCGACAATGGTGGTGAGTTCACTTCACAAAGCATGTGCACATTTCTAGAACAAGAAGGCATTCAACATATCACAACAGTAGCTTATACACCAGAGCAAAATTCTGTTGCAGAGAGAAAATTTAGGTCACTTGTGGAAATGACCAGGTGTATGCTGTCAGATAGCAATCTCCCTAAAAGACTATGGGGGGAAGCCATTCTCACAGCAGTGTACCTACAAAACAGAATGCCAACTAAAGGCGCTGAGCGCACACCACATGAGACATGGCATGGTAGGAAGCCAAACCTGTCACACATAAGAACATTTGGAAGTACAGCATATGCTCATATACCAAAGCAAAGAAGGCATAAGCTGGATTCCACAACAGAAAGGGGCATTTTAGTTGGCTATGCTCCAGGACACAAAGGATATAGAATTTTGAATCTGAAAACTGGCATTGTTGGCATAAGACATGTTACATATTTTGATGAAAACAAAAGGGTTGATAAAGGCTGGATTATCCCAGATGAGCCTTATCATCCAGAATATGAAACTAGAACCATAATAGACATGCCAGTGTATATAAATGCCATACCAAGGCAGATGTCTGAAAGCAACTCATCTGTATCTAACGAGGAACAGGCAGAGGAAGCAGACACAGAAAGGATCATTGAAGAAGACAGTACAGTTGGAGAAGGGGAATCAATTGGAGAAGTACTCTCAGATTTAGAGGATGCGGAAAGGTCAGACCAACCTGTTGTCAGACGCTCATCCAGGGAAAACAAAGGTGTTCCACCCCCAAGACTGTCTTACCTAACAAAGTCAGCAGAAGCTCAAGAGCCCTTAACATGGGATGAGATTGAGAAAATGTCAGCAGAAGAAGCTGCTGAATGGCATAAAGCTGCACAAGAAGAAATTGATGCATTGGATAAAAATAATACTTGGATTCTTACAAAATTACCTCCTGGCAAGAAAGCTATAGGATGCAAATGGGTATTCAAGTTAAAAAGGAATGCACAAGGAAAAGTGGAAAGGTATAAAGCCAGATTAGTGGCAAAGGGATATCTTCAAAAATATGGAGAAGATTTTGATGAAGTGTTTGCACCTGTAGTGAAACACACGACAATCAGAACACTTCTGAGCATTGCAGTCTCAAAAGGCATGCAAGTCAAACACATTGATGTGAAAACAGCATTTCTTCATGGAGAAATAACTGAAGACTTGTACATGGAACAACCAACAGGTTTCATAAATACAAAACAAAGACAGCTAGTGTGTAAATTAAACAAAGGTCTTATGGATTAAAGCAAAGTGCAACAATGTTGGAATGATAATTGCATGAAATATTGACAAATTTAGGATTTAAGCAAGGTGAAGCAGATAAATGCTTGTACACTAGGTGCAGAAATGGACAATATGCATACATTTTAGCTTTTGTTGATGATCTGCTCATTGCAAGCAAAAGTGAGCAAGAGTACAAGGACATTGTAAAATGTTTAAACCTCAATGTTGAGATAAAAGAACTTGGTAATGTGTCATACTATCTTGGTATAGAAATTGAGAAACAAAATGATGGTTCTTATCTTCTAAGCCAGAAGCAGAAAATAAATGAGCTTATTGAAAGTTTAGGTATGCAAGATGCCCAAGTTGTAAGCACTCCCATGATCACTGATTTTCTGAAGGATGAAACAGTAAGAGAACCTTTACCAGATAACATCCAATATAGATCAGCCATAGGTAAGCTTTTATATCTAGCTACCACATACAGGGCTGATATAGCAAATGCAGTAGGAATTTTGAGCAGAAGGGTCAGCTCACCTACCAAATCAGATTGGACTGCAGTTTAAAAGGATGGTAAGGTATTTAAAGGGTACCATTGATTGTAAATTAAAGATTTCAGCCAATAGTAATCCAAAACTAATATGTTACTGTGATTCAGATTGGGCAGGGGATCATTCTGATTATAAATCCACAAGTGGATATGTGTTTATGTATGGAAATGTACAAATTTCATGGGCCAGTCATAAACAAAGTATTGTGAGTTTGTCTTCTACAGAAGCTGAATATGTGGCCGTATCGGAAGCGTGCAGAGAACTGATGTGGATTGAAAAACTTTTGCTGGATTTCGGAATAGCTGAAAAGAGACCAATCCAGTTAATGGAAGATAATCAGAGCTGCATCCGACTGTCACAGAATGACAAGGTTCAGTCACGTACCAAGCACATCGCAACCGAAATACCACAACGTGCGAGAGTTGGCGAAAGAAGGGGTCATCAGTCTACACTATTGTCACACCAGTGAGATGACAGCTGACATCATGACCCAAACCGTTACCCAGAGAACATTTTGTGAATCTGCGTATAAAGCTTGGACTTTGTATGAATAATAATTGCATGACAGTTATGCATGAGAAGGGGTTTGTTGGAATGTAATTGTATTTTACATGCATTGCCTGTCACCTATTATTTCTCTGTGATTACTCTGTGACCTCTGATGTGAATTACTTAGAGAGGTCACACAGCTATGTAACTTCCTGTGGGGGTTAGATGCAGCACATGCAGCACATGGAGCACATGGAGCTCATGATCTCTCTAACCTGAGAGGATCTATGGTGGTGTGAGCATCCATTACCATCTAAGCACATGGAAGGAGCTGATAAGACAAATGTATAGTAATATGTATATATAAGCCTGTCTGATTATAATCTAACTGCAAACTGTGAGTAACAGATGTTTTGTTACTTCAACTTTAAAGTGACTCAGCAGTGAATTATTCAGGGGTGAATGAGAGAGAGATGAAGAAAGAAATTAACATTTCTAAAGCTGAAGCTGTGTGTACTAAAATCTGCTAATTATTTACTACAAATAATCCAACAGGCCCAACCCACACCAATGCAGCCCCGTGAAGCACTTGAAGCCAGTACACCCAGAAAGGGAGCAGAGCAACTCAGGCAATACCCACAGCTGCAGTAAAGTGAGACAATTAGAGTCATGCTGCTGGAAGCTGCCAGCACAGAGAGAGAGAGAGAGCCAGCTCAGAAAGGACAGACAAAAGAAACAGAAGCCAGCTAAGCTGACCACCAGGAAAAAGGTAAGTTTGAGAGGGGTTCTGACCACGATCATAACATCTTTTTCCCATTATACCAGGTAAAATGTTCAGAAACGAAAATATTTCAGGAGAAACCACCATTATTAGAGACCAACAGGATCACCACCTCTCTGTGGCAACCATCTTGGAATTCCTCTACATGGGATTTTTAACTTCTTTGGTCTAGTCCAGTCATCAAAGCAATAGGTATACTCACTGGTATACATACACACTGAGTCTGGAAGTAGGTTTCACCACTATTTATTGAATGTTGCCTCTACAACATTACCTGACCAGGCTGAAAAACAAAAACAAGATTTGGGGGTATTGTACACAGTTCTTTAAAAGATAAGTCACATGATTATATCCTGTCCAAAGATTATTCAATATTAATTTGAATACAAAGAGGTTAAAGCAGCTGCAGTAGCTAATTGTCAAAATCATCATGGATCATCTTTGACATGGGTAATAGCACCATTTCTCAAGTTCAGCTTTCCTCTGTTTTCCTCTTTCTTCCATTGACCATTTTTGATACATTGCCCAAGACTACTCCTTGTTTTGTTTTTTTTTTGCTCTCTATCA
This sequence comes from Microcaecilia unicolor, assembly GCF_901765095.1. NCBI lineage: Eukaryota > Metazoa > Chordata > Amphibia > Gymnophiona > Siphonopidae > Microcaecilia > Microcaecilia unicolor. The sequence continues at coordinate 346,519,281 of NC_044033.1, read as the reverse complement.
CACCCTTCTACACTATATTAGCTACAGTTATCAGACTTTTTCACACCAGCAAATTTCAAATGCATGTATTTTCTCTATGATTACTTTCCTGTAATTGTATATTCCACTTCTATAGCCTATGCCTGAGATGTATGACATATATTAATGGATATCAGTGATAATGAACATGTAAAAATGCATTAATGCACCCTATATATAAATGTGTTATCATCTGGATTAGTCATTATGTAATCCTCCTTGAACCTGAACTGATAAGCAGAATTTAAATATCAATATAAAATTTTCTGTCAATATGTGTGCAAATGATCTGAAAAAAAAATACATGTAAGCCCCCAATATGTTGAGGATTGCTAGAACTAATCAGAGACCCTCCTCCAGAGTTACTTTGGGGAAGGGTGTGAGTTGGAACGGGAGAGTGAGAAGCCCCAGTCCTAAGGGTAGTGTTTATGGGAAAGTTGCTGAGCAAATTGTTTGTTGGGTTATATGGATAGGAGCAGGGGCATAGCTACAGGGGAGCCTTGGGGGCCCAGGCCCCATAATCTTGACTCATAATCTTCAACATTTCCTTCCATCCAGCCAACTCCTTTCTATCTGAGTACATCTCGCCTCCTACTCTTCTCCATACTCTTTTGCTCCTTCTCCTGCTCTCTGCTGGGGACATCAATCTCAATCCTGGTCCTTCATATCAGCTCTCATCCTATTTGTGCAGGTCACACTGTGACCCCTTCTTCCCTGCCTTTCTTGTGTGCTCTGAGGAATGCCCACTCTGTCTGTAACAAACTTTCCTACATCCACGACCTCTTTATCTCTCGTACTCTCCATCTGCTTGCCCTAACTGAAACTTGGCTTTACCCTGAAGATTCTGCCTCAGTCGCGGGCCTATGCGAGGTTATCTTTTCTCCCATACTCCTCGACCGGTTGGCCACGGAGGTGGTGTCGGGCTACTACTTTCACCCGCTTGTAAATTTCAACCTCTTCTTCCACCTCAGTCTCACTGCTTTTCTTCCATCGAAGTCCACTCCATCCGTCTATTCACTCTTCTGCCTCTCTGAGTAGCAGTCATTTATCGACCCCCCTGATAAGTCTTTTTCTTCCCTTCTCACTGACTTTGATGCCTGGCTTTCCTTCTTTTTGAACCTTCATCTCCTTCCCTCATTCTTGGGGATTTTAACATTCATGCTAATGATCCCTCTGACTCTTATGCTTCTCAGTTTCTCGCTTTAACATCCTCTTTCAATCTTCAACTGTGCTCCACTACCTCCACTCACCAGAATGGCCACTGTCTTGATCTTATCCTCTTCTCAAACTGCTCACTCTCCAGTTTCTGTGCCTCAGCTCTTCTCATCTGTGTCCATCATCTGATAACTTTCACACTTAAACACCCTCCTCCCCAGTCCTGTCTAATCTTAACCAATACATTTAGGAATGTTCAGGCTATTGACCCTTCTACTCTGTCCGCCAGTGTTTCAAATCTCTTCTTTACCACTGTGTTATCCAAGTCTGTCAATGAGGCTGTCTTTTCCTATAATACTATTCTCTGGATACTCAAACCCTCAACGTCTCTTTGCCACACTGAACTGTCTCCTCAAAGTGTCTTCACCTCCAAACCCCCCTTCACTTTCCCCCCAGACTCTGGCTGAGTACTTTCATGATAAGGTTCACAAGATTAAACTTGAATTCTCAACCAGGTCACCTCCACCTCTCCTTCCTTTAGTCCATTCTCTCAACCCTCCAACCCCTGCCTCCTTTTCTTCCTTTTCTGAAATCACTGAAGAGGAAACTACACATCTTCTTTCCTCCTTGAAACTAACTACCTGTTCCTCTGATCCTATTCCCACCCATCTACTTAACACTATCTCTCCTACTGTCATCCCTTTTATCTGTCATATCCTCAATCTGTCACTTTCCACTGCGACTGTTCCTGATGCCTTCAAACATGTCATAGTCACACCACTCCTTAAAAAAACCTTCGTTGGATCCTACGTGTCCTTCCAACTATCGCCCCATCTCCCTTCTCCCTTTCGTATTCAAGATACTTGAACGTGCCGTTCACCACTGTTGTCTTGACTTTCTTTCATCTCAAGCTATTCTTGATCCACTTCAATCTGGCTTTCTCCCTCTTCATTCAACTGAAACAGCGCTTGCTAAAGTCTCCAATGACCTGTTCCTAGCCAGATCCAAAGGTCTCTATTTTATCCTCATCCTTCATGATCTATCTGCTGCTTTTGACACTGTTGATCACAGCCTACTCCTTGATACGCTGTCCTCACTTGGATTTCAGGGCTCTGTTCTTTCCTGGTTTTCTTCTTATCTCTCCCAGCATAGTTTGGATATCTGCCTGTTGTAGTGTTCCAGTAAAGTTTGCATCTATTTCAAAAACCCGGAGTGGAGAAATTTCTTTGGCGTGAGAGTGAAGTTAATTTGCTCCTAGACTAATAAAGAAAATAAAAGCAAAAGTGAGGCTTATAACCATACGGCCTACTCAGATCAAGCCCGGCCAGGCCTGTGCCCAGCTCAGAAAGAAAATAAAGCTTTTGCTATGACACTGGTTTTGGGTGTTGACCTGAAGAGCTAACTGGTGCCCAGAACTGTGCAATGAGACCAGGGTTACATACATGTAGATAATCTCATTAAGTTTTAATTCTAGAGATATAAGCCAACCTTAATACCTAAGAGGCTGATTGGATAATAGTCATTAGGCTTGATGAGTCTTGGCACGCTTTCTGTAACATCGTGAATTTTGACACCTGTCAGACAGCACTTCTCCAGGGACATCATGTCTGGTCTGCAGATGGATGCCTCAATATCCCTCAGAAGAGGATCGCCAAACATCACTACCTATGCGGAAACTGAAGGAGGAATGCTGGACATGCCTCCAATAGTTACAGCAGAGCCACTGCACATAATGTGGGTTAATTATGAATGTTAACTCACATTAAGTGCAAAAAACTTAACGTTCTTTGGTAAACATGTCCCAGAGATAGTAAATAGGCCCCGTTGAGATTAATGGGGTTGTATTATTTAATATGCATTATATTGCATTAGCACACACTGATGTGTATTAACATATGTTAAATGATTAACATACATTAGTAAATAGATTCCTTTATGTTTAAAACATGAAGGCATGTCAAGTTTTAATGCACCCGCATATATGCCAACTAGCACTGGTTTCAGTTTGTGTTATAGGCTTAGTAATGGCATCCAATTTACAGTACGTACTAAACATTGTTCACTATTAGCAATTAGGCTCTTAATCTACCATTAGGAATATCTTCCAGAAACTATAAGTATCATTTTATTATTGCTCATTGGGCTCTTCTCCAGTGTGTGCACATTTCCTTTCACGGATATTGTACAGTATTCCTCGTGCACAGAGGATGAGTTTTACAGAGGAGGGAAATCATCTGGAATGCATTAAAATTTCCCTGGCAAGTTCATGGCAATAACTTTTATTTGATGTTTTCATTGAACCAAATTGGCAAAAAAATAACAAAGGGAGTCCAGCAAAGGAAAGAAAGATTCTATATTTATGGTTTTTGTGTGCCTCTGGTGTGTTCACAAATCATTTTTTCCTTAAATTCATTTCAATTAAAAAAAATAACCTTTTTATTCTACTCAGATTCTGCCTTGACTTTGGAGACAAACTGCTAAATTAAGCAAAACTTCGAAGACCCCCAAGTCTTAAATCTGATTTCCCTCTCCCCTTAATACATTATCTGTTGTTTTATAAGTTCTGAGACTGTTTACATTTAAACGTGAACTTTCTCCTTTGCTGTCTGTAGCATTTGTATAGATATCTTCTGGCTTTTCTTCTCCCCAGTGTTTTGAGCTTTCCAGATACTGAGATTTAAAAGCCTCATTGCTGGTTGTTGGATAAAGCCCCTGAAGAAACAGGACTGCTAAAGAAACTGCATCTATCTGTCACTTTGTGCCACTTTTTGGATGTTTTTCTGTTTTGAAAATGAGCCTCTTGATTACTTTGAGCTTGTAACATAGCAACATAGTAAGTGATGGCAGATAAAAGGCCTGAATGGTCCATCCAGTCTGCCCACCAGCCACATTCACCATCAACTCAAAATTAGAGAGCAGCACTGGAACGGGGTTTGCGGGAATCCCGCAGGGAGGGAAGCAGTTCTGTGGGGTTCCCGTGGGACGGAAGCAGTTCCTGTGGGTTTCCCGCGGGGATGGAAGCAGTTCTGCGGGGTTTCCGTGGAAGTGTAAGCTACACCTGCAACAGCCTCTCATCTACCGAGTACCAAGTTCTTTGAGTGCTGTCTTCTCCTCTTCCTCCTTGCTTTAACAGCACAAATGTGGAAAATTTCCCATTAAGGAGGTGGTAGAGACACAAATGATGATGGAATTCAAAAAGGTGTGGGATGAACACAGAGGATCTCTAATTAGAAAATGGAAGTTATATAAAACTTAACCTTAAATGGCTGCATGTGTGTGGATGTGTGAAGTAATGCTTGGATGGCGACTCTGACTGTGATTAACTAGGGCCAATACCGGGCAGACTTGTTTAGGATGGGCTGGAAAGGGCTTAGATAGCAACGTCAGTGGCTGGAACATAAGGACAGTTCTGGACAGATTTTTATGATCTTTGTCCCACAAATGAGAAGATGAATAGACTGGAGTGGGCTTCAACGACAACTCCAACAGTTGGAACATAAGGATAGGGCCAGATAGACTTCTATGGTCTATGTTCCAGAAACATAAAAGAAAGACCATAATCAAGTATGTAATATCACACTCGTTGATTTAATCATGAATTGATAATGAGTGTGACTATTGGGCAGACTGGATGGACCATTCAGGTCTTTATTTGCTGTCACTTACTATGTTACAATTAATCCTCTTTGCTCCCGGGACCTCAGCTCTGACACAGGCATGAGCATCAGATGTCACCTGACCTACTGGCGCATGCATATGGTGACCTCTCAGCACACAGTACCAGTAAATCAGAGACAAATCTTACATGAGCACACCAGAGTGTTCCAAGTTTCAGCTTCCATTCCTTCCTTGCCTACAGTGCTGTGCTCAAATCCAGAGAGAGACTGAGGGAGCTGACTGGAATTTTCTTTCATGTACCATTAAATTCTACAGTGATGGGTGGGGATTGGGTTAAATTCTTGCGGGGAAGGGTTGGGATGGGTTATATTTTTGCGGGATGGATGGGGATGGGTAAGATTCCGGTAGGACGGGTAAGATTCTGTCCCCATGCAACTCTCTACTCAAAATCAAACCAGTGATGAATGTGATGCTACATACGTGATTGTGGTCTTTCCCGGCACCTCTGGGACACAGACTGTAGAAATCCACCTGGCTCCATCCCCATGCTCCAACCACTGGAGTTGCCATCAAAGCCCACTGCAGACTATCTGAATTCAGATACTGTGGGTCAAAATTTTTTATTACTTATTTACTCACACCTTTTTCAGTAGTAGCTCAAGGTGAGTTACATTCAGGTACACTGGATATTTCTCTGTCCCAGGAGGGCTCACAATGTAAGTTTGTACCTGAGGCAATGGAGGGTTAGTGACTTGCCCAGATCACAAGGAGCAGCAGTGGGATTTGAACCAGCCACCTCTGGATTATAAGACTGATTCTCTAACCACTAGGCCACTCCTCCACTCCTATGTGATAATTTATATATTGTTGCAGCTCTTATTTAAGCAATGGTTATTGGGATGCGATGTTATATTCTGATTTTTTTTTGCACCTCCCACTGTGATTAATATTTGGGATTTTTGATTGACTTTATAAAATAGATACAAATTATCCTTATGTGCCTTTGTAGCCTAAATGCCCCAGTTATACACTACCCTTCCTATGTACCTGCCCTATATTTATTCATTTTTTATAAATATGCATCATTTATTATGGATATGACCTTGTTTTTGGAAAAATTACCTTTTAGCATCCCCTCTTCTGCCATCCATGGCTATACAATGTCAGTTTGATGTCATGGTAAATGAGTGTCTGAGTAGCTTCTCATTTTCTTTCTTTCCGATGGCCTTGGCTTTACTGGAACAACAGTCATAAGCTTATTGACGCATATATCTTTCCAAAATAAATGCAAATTAGAATAAGATATGAGGGATTAGAGTCATTTTGCTTCTGTTGAGCCAACAGATCAAATTAGCTTCTGTTTGCATTCTTGGTTTACAACTGTAAAAAGGCACTGGATACTTCAAAGTATAAACAGTATGCAAAGAAGCTCATTAGGGCTGTGCTAAGGAAATAGTGCAATGAATAAATTACATGTAGAATTTAGCTTTATTTTGGTGACTTTTATGTATCATAGTGCAGGTACCTGGCTTTGCATGGGAAATGTGATATTGTATCCAATCAAATTTTGAGGCAAATGGACCGCTGATGCACCCTCAAGAAACTCTAGGTACATGTTTTGTGCTTGCTGACAATGCGCTGCTCAGTTGTTCTGCAATGCTATCGAATGCTGCAATCTCATTGGTCAGATAGATAGGCGGGCTGTTTGCAGGGGGGTGGGACTGATGTTTCCTCAACCAAGGTAGTTGTTGACCTCCTCGTGGATGAGAGGATGGAACCTGCAAAGTTTCATTGCATTGGCTCATACTGTGTCCTAATGCATGAAGAACAGACAGACAAATGTTTTTCTTGACTCTTACTCTCTTACCTATCTATATGTTCCATCTTTGCTTATACCTTACACTGTCAATTAAAATTTTCTACTGAGGATTGTGATGACATTGTAAGTAGTATACTATGCCATACTTTGTATTGTTATTTGAATATTTTTACTGCTGTAATTGTCTATTGCTCATGTTTGATTTATTCTTACTGTACACTGCCTTGAGTGAATTCCTTCAAAAAGGTGGTAAATAAATTCTCATAAATAAATACATTTATGTTAAAAATATACCCTGTCCTTAGGCATAAGGTGGTAGTGTGGGGTGGGGGAGGGGTATAGAGATGATTTTATAACAAGGAGTTAAGATCATAAGATGTTTAAGGCTTCTTTTACAAAGCTGCACTAGTGATTCTCATTATGGCAAATGAGAGGAAGCCAATAAGAATTGAATGGGTTTCCTCTCATTTGCTGCACCAAGAATCACTAGCCTGGCTTTGTAAAAGAAGCCCTTAGAGTTTCTTTGAAAGCTTATTTTTATGTGCTAGCTTTTGGCCTCTGAGCTTCTGAGCTTTACGAGATAGGAGACTACTGAACAGAGATAACGTGGATGAGAGTGTAGTGTTGTGCAGCACTGTGATCCTGTTTGTCAGCAATGATTAATTTGGTTGTATAATTTATATACAGTATAGTCTTGATTCTCTGATCTTCACTGATCCGACCATCCGGCATATTCGACAGACCCCCAATGACGACACACAACTTCTCTTTCTGTTTTCTGAACCAAGCACCGTTGTGAACCGGGACCCTGGTTTTACTGCCTTTGTTTCTGCATTGTTTGAGGGTTGCCATTGTTTTCCATATTATCCAATTTTTATTTATCTGATAATGGGTTGGTCCCGTTTAGGTTGGATAATCAAGATTTTACCGTAATCATAGAAAGGTGTGGTAGCCTTGTTAGTCGACTTTTAAAGGTAATCAATAGAAATCAAACAAAATAAAACATGGAAAAGAAAATAAGATGATACCTTTTTTATTGGACATACGTAATACATTTCTTGATTAGCTTTCGAAGGTTGCCCTTCTGATCTGATGAAGAAGGGCAACCTTCGAAAGCTAATCAAGAAATGTATTAAGTTATGTCCAATAAAAAAGGTATCATCTTATTTTCTTTCCATGTTTTATTTTGTTTGATTTCTATTGATTACCGTACTCATAGAAATAGTATTTGTGATTGTGCTATGTGCCAAGATTGCCTACTACTTGTGTTCATTTGTAATTGAATGAGGGGTCCTTTTACTAAGGTGCGCTGAAAAATGAACCTGCGCTGTTGTAGGCGTGTGTATTGGATGTGCGCAGGTCCATTTTTCAGTGTGCTTGCAAAAAAAGGTCTTTTTTTGGTCAAAAATGGACGCGTGGCAAAATAAAAATTGGTGGGCATCCATTTTGAGCATAAGACCTTACCGCCACCCACTGACTTAGCGGTAAGATCTCACGCATTAACCTGGTGTTAATCATCAGCGATATACTGCCGATTACCGCCCGGTTAGCGCCATGTGGTAGAAAATAAAAAAAATATTTTCTGCTGTGCGTTTCAGACACGCATAAAAAAAATGGAATTACAACCCGGGTCATGCGGTAGCCAGGCAGTAGTTGCAAATTGATGCACATTGGATGCGTGTAGTTGCCTACGTGCATTAGTAAAAGGGCCCCTGAGTGAATATGTTTGTTTAACAGAGAGTGATTATTGATCAATTTCTATCCTTTAGTTGTTGATTGGAGTTTCTTTCTTCCTTACTTTACTGAATTTGTAAACTGGTCTGAGATATATATTAAGAGCGATATATCAAGAAATAATAAACCATAAACCATTATATAAAGATAGGCTAAAAAGGCAAAATATTGCGATTATTACATCACTGCCCTGGGTCAGAATTTACACACTCACAGGATGTGGCTTTGTTGGCGTTCCCAGGTATGGGTGTGAGTTGGTCTTTGATGCTCTGTAGCTGTACCTTTTCAGTGACAGTACCATCCTGGTGGAACAAATAGCCAGAGGGAAGTGTGTCAGATTACTGATTTGTTTTTATTTAGGAAATGGCTAAGGCGTATTTTTTTTTTCAAAAGTTTAGTTTAAAGATGTGATCTGGAAGAGTATGGGAGAGAGGTACTGAAAAGCTGTTTAAGTATTGTTTTGCTATGTTTTACTGTAATCTGCACTGGGCTTTGGGGTAAAAAAGGAATAAAATTACTAACGCACTAACTAAATCAAGGCTACTACTAATCACTTGGAGATGCATCCAGTGATATATCACAACTAAAAAAGCTCCAGGAATTGTGCTTCCAAAATAATACTTAAAAAATGCACACTTACAGTGTGACACAATGGCACATTTCCCTTGCTTTCATTCAGACTCAGGCATCTATTCACTCCCCTCCCATCCACCTTTCTTTCTTCTAATATCCACACTCTTCACCTTCTCTCCCTACTATCCTGCCATTCACTTTCTCCTTTACACCTCCCTTCCTCCTTCCTCCTTCTATCCACTCACTTACTTATCATGCCTCCAATCCTGTCCTTAAAAAATTGATCTTCTCTATCTCACAGCCAGGGCTGGTGTTGGGGGGGGGGGGGGGGGGGGCACAGACAGGGCAGCTGCCCTGGGCCCAACAGCTCCAGGGGGCCCCCACTGTCCAGGCATCTCTTCCCCTTCTCCCCACCACAGTCCGTCTCCTTCTTTCTTCCCCTCACCATTCTTTAAAAATCAGTTTCCCTTCTCAGAGGGACCCCCAGTGTGGCACTGGCAGCTATCCTCACAAGCTGCCTGTGGCTGCCCCGAAGCTTTTCCTCTGCTACAATCTGCCCCCCCCCCCCCCCCCTGAATCAACTTCCTGCTTTCACCTGAGCAGATTGCGGCAGAGGGAAAGTTTCAGGGCATCTGCAGGCAGTTTGTGAGGATGGCTGCTGTGCCGGGGCCCATCTGAGAAGGGAAATAAATGTTAAAGAAGACCGGAAGGTGAGAGGAAGGGAAGGAGATGGACCCATGGTAGAAAGAAGGGTAAGAGATGCTCGAACCATGTGGTAGCAATGGCAGGTGGGGAGATGGGGGGAGGCAGGAGAGGGGCTCAGGGGCACACTCTTTAATTTCTGCCCTGGGCCCCAGCATGTCTAAAACCGGCCCTGCTCACAGCTGCAGTGACCTAAGTGCTGCTTCTTGTGCCTCAGGGCACATTCGGTTTCTCTTGTCTGCACTGCCCACTGTTCTTTAGCAAATGTGCACAGGAATCTATGTATATGAATGGGCAGTCAGACAGACAGACAGATGGACAGAGCCTCCTTAACAGGAACTCTTGCTCCAGTGACACATGTTTAAAAATGGTGGAAAAAGATGCATTCATCAAGACATTTGTAACTGATATCTCAATTCAGAGTGGAGGAGTGGCCTAGTGGTTAGGGTGATGGACTCTGGTCCTGAGGAACTGAGTTTGATTCCCACGTCAGGCACAGCTCCTTGTGACTCTGGGCAAGTCACTTAACCCTCCATTGCCCCAGGTACAAATAAGTACCTGTATATGTAAGCCACATTGAGCCTGCCATGAGTGGGAAAGCGCAGCATACAAATGTAACTTAAAAAAAAAAGGAGGAATATAAATCTAATGTAATCATTATAACCAGAAAACCTGTGTCTCTTTTAAAGTTTGTTATGATAAGATCAAAGAAGTTCTTCAATCAAAATATGTAGCATCTATATGTGGTCAATTTCAAGAGATCATATATGAATCAAAATTTATCATGTATTCACTCTTCTGTTAATATACAAGTAAGTCAAAACATGTCTTGACACGACACCATGTTTTGCCGTTGTGGCTGCTTCAGAAATTCTATAATAGTTAGAAAAATGATTTCAGAAAAAAATACTAATGTTATCATAGTTAAAATCTTGTAAACAGAGATAAGTATGGGGTAGGATGCGTATTTATGAATTAGCCTACAGACCGTGGGTCCAAAGCAAAAGAGCAGACCAACACAGACAGCATTATAAAGTGGGCTCCTAAAATTATGCATTCTCTTACAATTTACACTAGTTTAAAGAAGATGTGTTTAGTACGTGTACACACATAGGGGTGAATTCTATATAAGGTGCCAAAAAAATCAGCACCAAAAAAAGTGCTATTCTATAAGCTGCACTTAAAGTTAGACTCGGTTTATAGAATAGCTCTTATGCCTGGGAATCACGCCTAACTTTAGGCGCAATCATTTGCACTAACTGAAACGTGGTGCAAATGTGTGTGTCTACATTATATACATATTCCTCTTATTCTATAACAACACGCATAAATGTTAGAAATACCCCTATTCTGCCCATGAACCTCCCATTCCTGCCCCCCCTCTTATACATAAACTTTAGGCACAAATCCGTGCCTAAATTTAAGTATGTAAATTCCAATTAAACCTAATTAATGCCAATAATTGTTTGTTAACAAGCCAATTATCGGTGCTAATTAGCTCATTATTCAATTAAATTGCAAACGCAAATTGGGTGTGTGCCCAAATTTGTGCACATATTTTTTAGGGGGATAAGGGGCAATTCTATAATTTGCTACCTACACTTACACGCCACTTGCATATGTCAGAAGCACCCACTCACAAGCTTAAGAATGCATTCAGGCCAAGCTCTTGAGGGCGCAGTGTTCCATTCATGTAGGATACAAGATTGTTACTGTGATAACTATGTTGATAGGAAGAGGATACAGTAAGGAGATGGCTGGCCATTTAGGCCCATATCCAGCTGAACTGGAACCCCAAAAGGAGCAGGAAGAAGCTGCTGAGACCTAAGGATATATATTTCACATTGATCTGAAATGTGTATCTTGTCCAGCCCAAAAGAAAGACTAAAGTTTATCTTAGGCCCACATGTTCTTTCACTTGCACTGCTCTTCCAGGCTCAGCTGAATGGTGGTGCTAGTGTTTTAAGTTTCAATCAATTTGTTTCCCTATTTTTTAACATTCATATTAGACTCCAGGATATTGCCAGAAAAGCTCCTTTTTTTTTCTTTTTAATCATACTTAGATTTGCAAGCGTACAGTGCATGAACAGATACCAATCAAAAGCTAGTAATTCTAATGCTCTGTTTGGCATATGATTTAAAACAAGAAGCCTGGACAATTGTGAAGTGCTGTAACAGTAGGTATGGTATATATTTTTTTGTTTTTAATTCTTCATCATGGCTGTTTAGTTCAAGCAAGTTATTTTGTCTGTATTAGCACAACTCGACACACCTGTGCAGTCCTTTAGGTCTTATTAAATGCAAGTGGCAACTGATGTTGTCATTTCAGAGCACGTGTGATCCGTAGGGGTAAGCAATGTACTTTATAAGTGTGTGTCTTTCTGTTAAAAGTTTTTTTTAATTAATTGCTTGCTGTGGGGGACAATTAGGGCTCTGAACCGGTGCTATTGTGAATCCAGAATAACCACAGTGCTGGGTCACTGAGTGAACAGTGGAGAATTACCTCTCAGAAAGCTGCCAGCATGCTCACTGCATCCCAGAGTTAAAGGAGACTGTTCTCTCTGAAGCAGGAAACCACACAGTTGCATTGGTACGATGGAGTGCATGGCGGTTTGAATCTTGGTGTTTTGTTTTTATTGATGTAGATGAATATAAAAATGCAGCCTTTTACCTGCAGATGTTAACATGTTAATTTCAGCTTTGAGGTACTGGTTTTGTATTTGCATGTACTGTATGAGGAGGTATAGATATACTGCTCGTTTCTAATATTTCACTGTTTTATTTTGCTGTGTTTTGTTACCATTTGTCCCTGTCAGTGTTTCTCAACCCTCCCCTGAATGGGATTAGGTTTTTAGGCAATCCACAATGAATATGAATGAGATAGATCTGGTGAGATGTGCCTCCAGGGGTGGAAAACACTGGTTTCTGTGTAATTATATTGCATAAATAGGTAGAACACTTTCACAAAAGTAAATTGGAGTTTAGAGAATACTTTTAAATTTAGTCAATCATTGCACCGTCACTTGCTGTTGTAATTTTCTTGCAACATTTGAGAAGTATCAAAAATGTGTTTTGTTATTTGGCCAATGCCGCACACTTGGCAGAAGATTTCAGTGTATTGTCTAAAATGACACCCAGATCTTTTTCTTGGGTGCTTACTCCTAAAGTGGACCCTAGCATCAAGTAACTATTGATTCGGATTATTCTTCCCAATGTGCATCACTTTGCAATTGTCCACATTAAATTTCATCTGCCGTTTGGATGCCCAGTTTCTTAAGGTCTTCTGGCAATTTTTCACAGTCCGCATGTGTTTTGACAACTTTGAATAGTTTTGTGTCATGTACTATATCCACTTTATTCATATGAAACTTTTAAATTAATATGTGTAAAGATGATTTATGTGTACAGGTTAATTATATTTTATATGCCATAGTTTCTAAAATAAATAGAAAAACAATGTCTGAAAATCAGAAACAAACATCCTGATCTAAAAATGAACAGAATTTTTTTCCATGCACACCATTAGACCTTATGGTTTTTGTCTGCCATCATGTACAGTTTCTATAGGTAATGCTACACGTGCACTTTCTAACTTTTTATTAATCTTTATTTTCATGCATTCAAATGGACTAACATGGCACTAATGCTATCTGTGTATGAAGAAAATCATAGTGCAGCTACACTTTGAAAAACATGTTAGTGTTATATAATTTAGTCTGATTTAAACAAAACAGGGAGTTATAACACAGAGGGGGGGGGGGGGGGGGGGGGGGAACAAGTGGAGGGGCATTTTCAAAAGAAATGTCCAAGTTGCGATTTGGAAGTCTTTGCAAAACGTTGAAATCCAAGGACGGGGAAACCCACATTTTCAAAAAAGATGGACGTCCATATTTGTTTCGAAAATACCACCAGAGACGTCCAAATCCTTAAATTTGGACATCCCTAGTTTGGACGTCCTTGGATCTGGACATTTCTGACTTTCGGTGATTTTCGAAACCAAAGATGTCCCATGTCAAAAATGTTCAAATGCAAGTCATTTGGACGTGAAGGAGCCAGCATTTGTAGTGCTCTGGTCCCCCTGACATGCCAGGACGCCAACCAGGCACCCTAGGGGGCACTGCAGTGGACTTCAGAAAATGCTCCCAGGAACATAGCTCCCTTACCTTGTGTGCTGAGCCCCCCCCCCCCAAAAATAAAACCCACTACCCACAACTGTACACCCTTACGGGTTAAGGGGGGCACCTATATGTGGGTACAGTGGGTTTGTGGTGGGTTTTGGAGAGCTCGCTGTTTCCTCCACAAATGTAACAGGTAGTGGGGTATGGGCCTGGGTCCGCCTGTCTGAAGTGCACTGCAGTTACAGTTCTCACTAAAACTGCTCCAGGGACCTTCATATGCTGTCATGGACCTGAGTATGACATCTGAGGCTGGCATGAAATATTTTTAAAGATGTTTTTTGAGGGTGGGAGGGGGTTAGTGATGACTGAGGGAGTAACGGGAGGTCATCCCCGATTCCCTCCGGAGTTCATCTGGTCATTTCAGGCACCTTTTTGTGCCTTATTCATAATAAAAACACGTCTGAGTGAAAACGTCCAAGTGTTCGTCAGGGACATCCTTGTTTTTTTCGATTAGGGGTCGAAAACTGCTCAGACCATCAGGTCAGTTTTATTGGGCTCCACCTTGCTGGGTTATTATTGGGCTCATTTTCAAAAGAGAAGGACGTCCATCTTTCGACATAAAACGGAAGATGGACGTTTTTCTCACAGAGACGTCCAAATTGGTATAACTGAAACCCGATTTTGGACGTCTCCAACTGCAGTCCATTGCAAGGACGTCCAAATTTCAAGGGGGCATGTCAGAGGCGTACTGAGGTGAGACTTGGGCGTGTCTAACACTTGGACCTCTTGGACCCATAATAAAAAAAACAAGGACGTCCCTGATGAACACTTGGATGTTTTCACCCGAATGTGTTTTTATTACGAATAAGGCACAAAAAGGTGCCCAAAATGACCAGATGACCACCGGACAAAATAGGGGATGACCACCCATTACTCCCACAGTGGTCACTAACCCTCTCCCACCCTCAAAAAACATCTTTAAAAATATGTCGTGCCAATCTCTATGCCAGCCTCAGATGTCATACTTAGGTCCATGACAGCGCATGCAGGTCCCTGGAGCAGTCTTAGTGGGTACTGCAGTGCACTTCAGACAGGCGGACACAGTCCCATACCCCCCGTACCTGTTTCATTTGTGGAGGAAACAGCAAGCTCTCCAAAACCACCACAAACCCACTGTACCCACATATAGGTGCCCCCTTCACCCATAAGGGCTATGGTAGTGGTGTACAGTTGTGGGTAGTGGGTTTTGGGGGGGCTCAGCACACAAGGTAAGGGAGCTATGTTCCTGGGAGCATTTTCTGAAGTCCACTGCAGTGCCCTCTAGGGTGCCTGGTTGGTGTCCTGGGATGTCAGGGGGACCAGTGCACTACAAATGCTGGCTCCTCCCACATCCAAATGGCTTGCATTTGGACGTTTTTGACATGGACGTCTTTAGTTTCAAAATAGCCAAAAGTCAGAAATGTCTAGATCAAGGATGTCGAAATCTAGGGATGTCCAAATTTAAGGATTTGGACGTCTCTGACGGTATTTTTGAAATGAAAGATGGACGTCCATCTTTTTTTGAAAATACGGTTTTACCCGCCCCTGGATTTGGACGTTTTGCAAAGCCGTCCAAATCGCAACTTGGACGTTTCTTTCGAAAATGCCCCTCCACGTGACTCTCCCTCACGTGACTCTCCCTGACTTACCTTCATCTTCCCTGGTGGGCTAGTGGCCTCTTCAGGGGCAGGAAAGGACCCCACTCTTTCTTGTCTGCCCATTCCTGCTGCTGTCTGCCTGGTGTGCTTCTTCAAAATGGCCACTGAGACTTCAAGTGGTAGTCTCCTGAGGCTACCACATGAAGTCTCCATAGCCATTTGAAGCGGTGGTACCAGCCCAGAGCAGCTGCAGCAGGACAGCAGAATGTGGGGTTCTTTCCTGCCTCTAAGAGGACTGATGCAGTTCCTCCTGAAGTAGTTTGGGTGAGTGTGGGTGGGGGAAGGGATGTGTATGGTGTGTGGATGCAGGGGGGCTGGAAAAAAAAAGAAGATACATGGAGTGTGGATGGAAGGGAACTTAAAAATAATTCATGGTGTGTGGGTGCATGGAGAGGGCTGAAAATCTTCCTTTTAGCTTTGAACAGGGAGAATAGGGGAAGAATAATTAGTTTGACTGTAGGGATAGAGAGGGGATGGAATGGGGATTAATATTTGTTCGCACCCCCACCCCAGCACCTCATGGAAAGCCTGCAGCTACCTTGGGTGGCTACTAAAAAAATGGCAATGATCTTTGGGGCTCTTTTACAACGCCACAGTAGAGATACCAAAGCGATGTCACACATCAAGCCCAGCGGTTGTACCCACCCCCAGTACACACTACTTCCGGCATGACAAAAATGTTTTGTATTTTTGTAGCGCTAGGTTAGCGTGGGAGCCCTTACTATCACCTAAATAGGTGACAGTAAAAGCTCCCCCCAAAAATGACCCTGCACCAATCCTTGTTTTTAGCATAGGGCCATTTCTTTTTGGGTTTTTTTTGGCTGAAAACAACCTTTACCCACTGTGGTAAAAGGAGGCCTCGGAAATTCTGGATAATAATTAGCAAAAATGTTGTTTAAATTGTAACAAATAAACTTGTAGAATTTTACACAATTTTTCAATTTTGTGCGGAGAATGTTGATTTTTTTTGGTGCAGATTTCTGGCAGGAGTAAAAGTGGGCTACAATGTATCATACACAGTAAATCAATTGGTAAAAGGCCATTTAATTATAAACATAAGAACATAAGCATTGCCATATGGACAGACTGAAGGTCCTTCAAACCCAGTATCTCGTTTTCCAGCAGTAGCCAATCCAGGTCACAAGAACCTGGCAAGGTCCTAGAACAGTAAAACCAATTTTATGTTGCTTGTCCTAGAAATAGCAAAAATATGTAGGAGAATATGTACATATTTTGCTAGTTTTAGACGAGTGAAGGTGAAAATAATAGCCAAGTATATTTTTGACATGTCCTAGAAATAAGCAGTGGATTTCCCCAAGTCTATCTTAATAATGTTTATGGATATTTCTTTTAGGAAAGTATCCAACCTTTTTTAAACCCTGGTAAGCTAACTGCTTTTACCACATTGTCTGGCAACAAATTCCAAAGTTTAATTGCCCGTTGAATGAAGAAATACTTTCTCCGGTTTGTTTTAAATTTACTACTTAGGAACTTCATTGCGTGCCCCTAGTCCAAGTATTTTTGGAAAGAGTAAACAAGAGATTCACATATAACACAGAGAAGTTCATATTGGAAAAGTCATTATAAACAAATGGGCTTTCGCTTTTTTATGGAACAGAAATAAATCAGATTCAGCCTGAAATACGGCTGGCAAAGTGTTCCAAATCCACTGACATATGATCAACAGTGTACTATCTCAAGTAACAGATGAGTTCATGTCACCGCTGGAACTGTTAATAAATCAGTATCTGATGAGTATAGAGAATGAACATTAGTCCTGCATGAAACAACTTTTAGATAAGATGACACATTTCTATGAATGATTTTGAAAAATAACATGATAATCTTTAACCCTTTAGTGTCCAATGTTCCTGTCAATCTGTTCCCATATGGCTTATTATGGGAACATTGGACACTAAAGGGTTTAACCTAGTATGCCTAATCTAGATATGATGGAGACATTTAAATATGTACATGGCATAAATGCACAGGAGGTGAATCTTTCAATTGATAGGAAGCTCTGGAACGAGGGGGCATAGGATGAAGGGGAAAGGGAAAAGACTCAGGAGTAACCTAAGTAAATACTTCTTCACAGAAAAGGGTGGTGAAATTTGTGGAATGGCCTCCCGATGGAGGTGGTGCAAATGAAATCTGTATCCGAATTCAAGAAAGCTTGGGATAAGTACATAGGATCTCTGAGAGAGGGAGAGTAGATGGCGTGGATGAGCTGACTGGATAGGCCATATGGTCTTTGCCTTCATTTTTCTATGTTTCTACGTTAAACATTGGTAGCCAGCAGTGCCATAGCGAGGGCAGCTGACACCCGGGGCGGGTCGCCGCTGCGCACCCCCCCCCCCGGGTGCAGCACGGCGCACCCTCCCTCCTCTGGAGCGCACCCCGAGCGCGTACTTACATCAGAAAGCGGCGAGGGACGGGCGGGAGGGCCAATCCACCCCGACTGCACATTGCTGGGAGCTGCGTCGGCTCCGCTGGTTCCCTGCTCTCTCTGCCCCGGAACAGGAAGTAACCTGTTCCGGGGCAGAGGGAGCAGGGAACCAGCGGAGCCGACAACCCCCCAGCGGCGTGCCCCCGGGGTGGACCGCCCCACCGCCCCCTTCCTACGCCACTGGTAGCCAGTGGTAGTGCATGCAGCACTTTAGTAAATT
The DNA here is from genome assembly GCF_901765095.1 of Microcaecilia unicolor. NCBI lineage: Eukaryota > Metazoa > Chordata > Amphibia > Gymnophiona > Siphonopidae > Microcaecilia > Microcaecilia unicolor. The sequence continues at coordinate 346,501,181 of NC_044033.1, read as the reverse complement.
GGTCATAAGGACCTCTGTTTGCTTGCAGCAGCTCTAGGAATAGGCTGTAATACGTACAATATGAACATAAGTATCCCCAAGTAGAGCAAATTGCAATAGTCCAAAGACAAACATACATAGGATTGTACCTAGGTACCAAAACCTCCAGGAGACAGATGCATCCACACAATTAATTCTTTCTGAAAAATCTAGAATTACCTTCAAGTTAACTGCCAAGAGAAGAAAGTAATACCACACTGTCAAATGGGGCCATTTGAAATATAAAATAATCAGTGGTTCTGCAGATGGAGGGATTTTTATTGTTGGATTGTCCATCTTTCAGAAGAAGCAAACTAAGCATCAAGTGCATTAATTTTTGTTTTGTGTCATTTCCAGGAATCATTTCTTTGTTCAGGTTTTTGTGGCCATTTTGCATTATGGGAGCAATGTTGTTAAGCATGGGCTCACTTTTCATGCACCTACTATTTCCAAAGAGTGTGCAAACAAAAAAATCATAATGGGCCTGATATTCAGCCATTGTGATTTCTGTCTGCCCCTGGAGTTAAACCTGGATATTCAATACTGGGCTATATTGATATACCGTAAGTGGTACCTGAAGCAACTATATGGTTTACAATTTCTGTTACAGGTACTTCGCACTGCCTCTGATGGGCTCATATTCTAAGTTAAATATTGTACCTGGGGCGTTGGCGGGTAAGTGATTTACCCAGGGTCACATAGAGCTGTAGAGGGAATTGAACCTGGTTCCCCAGGATCTCAACCCACTGCTGACCATCAGACAGCAGGGGGAATTGAACCCACAATCCGTTGCACTAACCATTAGGCACTGAATATCTAGGTTTATTTTGGGCGCTGACCAGATAACATTTTAGCAGTCAAAGATAGGTCTGCTATTTAAGCAGCCTATTTTGACCACTCAACGTAGCCTAACTGGCTAGCCACTAACCAGGATATTCAGTGGGAGATAACCGGTTATCTTCCACTGAATAACCACAGTTAGGTGCTTAAACGCTCTTTAACCAGCCAGGAGTCATTCCTGGCTACATAGTAACATAGTAAATGATGGCAGATAAAGACCTGAAGAGTCCATACAGTCTGCCCAACAAGATAAACTCATTTCACATGGTATGTGATACTTATATGTATACCCAAGTTTGATTTGTCCCTGCTTTTCTCAGTGCACAGACCGTAAAAGTCTGCCCAGCACTGTTCCTGTACTAAAAGTTCTGAAGCTAACGTCGAAGCCCCTTTAGCCCATCCATATCTATTCAGCCACGATCAGGGCACAGACCGTAGAAGTCCGCCAAACATTGGTTTTACTCTCCAATTACCGGCGTCACCAGCCAATCTCCACTAAGATTCCGTAGATCCATTCCTTCTAAACAGGATTCCTTTGTGTTTACACGCGTGTTTGAATTCCATTACCGTTTTCATCTCCACCACCTCCCGCGGGAGGGCATTCCACCTATCTACCACCCCTTTCCATGAATAAAAACTTCCTGACATTACTCCCTGAGTCTGCTCCCCTTCAACCTCAATTCATGTCCTCTAGTTCTACCACCTTCCCATCTCCGGAAAAGGTTCTTTTGTGGCTAGTTAAACAGTTTTGAATATCAGGGTGCCCGGGCACACATATTTTCTGCTTATTTTCATTTACCTTATACACGTTCTCAAATACCATTATACAATGTGAAACAAAATGGGTGATCCTAGCAGAAGTTTCTATGGAGGGTATGAAAATCATTTCTTTCAGGCAGCTGTTTTCTGTTCTGGCCACCCTTCCATGTATGACCGATCTGTTCTTGTAAACCTCTCTCTGTACCTGAACATTGTAGAAGCTTCAAAGTTAGTTTAGAACTTTCCACTGTAGCATTTTATGGGAATGTTTTAGAGATGAAAGGGGAGGGTAAACATCTTATGCTTGTATGCCGATCTAAGTGCTTCCGTTTATACATGTCTAAAAGATATCTTTCACATGTGAAATTTGGACAGAAATGTAATTAAAAAATGATCATCTTATATAAAATAAAGTTAAAAAGTCCTGACAAGAAATATTGCTGTGTTGAGATGACATTATGATTTCATGGTCTGGGAAGAGAGAGAGAGAGAGAACGAGAGGTGTAGAAATGCAAGTGTCTCTTTATAAATATTGGTGTTTTCGAGGGTGGGAAGGGCAGTATAGGGCCATTTAAGGGGTGAGTCAGTGAGGCTCTGGCTCAGGATAGCCAAGCGTAAGGGTGCCTAAAGCCTGCTTTACAGCTCACCCTTTTTTCACAGTGGTGGGAGTTGTTCCTTTGCTCCCTGCTTTGCTGCAGCTGAAAACATTACAGGTTTTTCAAAAGGCAAAAACAATCACCAGAAACAGAAAGTACTTGTGTTTGCCTTTTAAAAATCATATATGCAAATGAAACCGTTGTACTTCAACTCTACTCCTTTTTTAAAAAAATTGTATATTGCTGTGAATCATGCATTCAAAATGAAACAACCATTGGAAGCAGCAAACAGCTAATTGTTGTTGAGAGTGCTCAGTACAAACTTGCTGCTATGGCTGGACTGCTGAAAAGCAAACATGAACCAATCAAAACATCATTGCACTCCAAGCCCTACCGCCCTCCCTTATGGTGAGGCTACCTTAATATATAAGTTCTTAAAAAAAAACTATAATAAAGCAGTGTTGACTTAGCTTTTGATTCAATGCAGTCGGGTTAGAGTGGATCCTGTGCTCCTCAGCAATCTCGGCATTAACTACTGTGTTCTGTGCTTGTGTTTGTGATACAATAAAAACTCCTCAATTCAGATCAAAACTTCAACAGTTCATTTTGAATGCATGATTCACAGCAATATAAAATTTTAAAAAAAGTGAGTAGAGTTGAAATGGTTTCATTTGCATATGTGGTATCATATTTTTGGAACCAGGACGTTATATATACCCCAGAAGTGAGCATATAGTATGCCTTTTAAAAATGCCATAATACCGCGGGCAGCAGCAGAACACAATGGAGGGGAGAAAAGGAACAGCTCCCACTGCCATAAAATACATTAATCTGGTATGGGGCAGGGAGAGAGGAGAGGACAGGAGAGAAGATGGCTTGATGGTCACGACTGATGTGCTGATGTTGGGACTGGAAAGGAACTGATGCTGGGGCTGGGTCTAGGATTGGAAGGGGATAGGGTTTGAGGCTGAAAGGGGACTGATACTGGTGATGGGGGTGGGAGTGGAAGGGGGCTGGGATTGGAATTAGGCTGATATTTGGGGCACTAGGACTGGAAGGGGTTGATTGAAAGATAGGGAAATAGGAGACTGGGGCAGGAATGAGACAAAATGGGAAATGGTAGAACTTGTGAGATTAGCGTAGGAAGGGGAGATGAGGGGATAAAAGGAGGAATGCAATCTAGCTATAGGTAGATAAAAAGGCAGATGAGAGAAATGGAGGAAAGAGATGAAACAGAAAGATGAATGTCAGGTAGAGATATAGGGAAGGAAAGGACAAAGACACAGAGTGAAGAGATAGAAAATGGACATAGAACCTGGAAAATTGCTTACGAGAAAACCAATGAGGAAAGTGGTAACATAAGACTAGGATCAACCTGAGTGGAGCATTAGCCTGTTAGTGCAGTGGGTTGAGATCCTGGGGATCCTGATTCAATCCCCACTACAGTGCCTTGTGTCCCTGGCAAGTCACTTACCCTCCATTGCCACAGATACAAATAACCTATTAGGGTTAGAAAATTACATGCCTGCAAAAATAGTATATGCAAACTACTTGGCTGTATCTATAGAAAGGTAGTATATCAAGTATAGAATAAACAAAAATAAAATGATCAGACAAAAAAGGTATAAAAATAATTTTAGTCAGTTTTAGAAATGAAATATCTCAGCTCTGAAAATGTACATTACTTAGAGTTTGTTCAGAACAGGAGGAAATGGGTTTCTCTTTTTTCCCCCCAGTGTTCCACAGCTCACAGTCTATTTTTTGGATTTTCAGAAAGCTTTTGACAAAGTTCCTCATGAGGGACTCTTGGGAAAATTAATGAGTCACGGGATAGGAGGCAATGTTCTTCTGTGGATTAGGAATTGGTTATTGGACAGAAAGCAGAGGGTAGAGTTAAATGGCCATTTTTCTCAATGGAGGAGGGTGAATAGTGGAGTGCCACAGGGATCTGTACTGGGACCGGTACTATTAACATATTTATAAATATGGCCATGTCTTTTTTCAGCCTTTTTACCCGCTGCGGTAAAAAGGGCCTCAGCGTGCAGGAAAAATGGTCCCCGCCACTAGTTCAGGGTGCTTTTTACTGTAGCTTAGTAAAAGGGCCCCTCAGCCTCCAAGCACCACCACTATCCTGCCTCAGGTCCAGTGTCTCTCCAAACCTCCTCCCATCTCCATGCAGCCCGGTATCTCTCTTACCCACCCCTTCCTAAAGTTCTCAAAATGCATGCGAGTTACTGGCAGAGTTAGTGATTAAAACAGGCCTTTGCCCAGCCCTACTTGGACCTTTTCTGTGCTGCATCCTGCCTACAGGAAGTTTCATCATGCAGGTGGGACGCAACATAGGAAAGGCCCAAGTGGGGCTGAGCAGAGGCCGCCTGTTTCAATTGCTACCTCTACCGGTGACCCACGTGCATTTTGAGGACCATGGGAGATGGGCTAGTGCGCGAGGATAGACAGATGCTGGGCCTATGCAGGGAGAGAGAGAGAGGAAGAAGAGGGGTTAGAGAGATGCCAAACCTGCAAGGGGGGGGGGGGGGGAGGAGACAGGGGAAGAGATCCTAGAACTGAGGGAGGAATAAGAGGAGAGAGAGAGAGACCTGGATCAAAGGGGGGGGGAGAAATGCTCGACTTGGGGAGTGGTAGAGGGAAGAGAGATAGAAAGAGACTGGACCAGCAGAGAGATAGGGGAGAGATGCTGGACCAAAGGAGTGAGAGAGAGAGAGAGAGAGAGAGAGAGAGAGAAGCTGGACCAGGGGTCGGGGTACAGGAGGAAGGGAAGTGAGAGGAGAGAAGCTGGACATGGGGAGGGACAAGAACACAGAGAGGAAATGCAAACCATGGAAGGAGCATAGGAAAAGGGACACAGCAGAGAAATGCTGAATATAGATAGAGGGAGGTTATGGAGACTGAGAGGACAACTGCTGAACATGGGGGAAGGAAGGGGGAGAATTGGGGCAGGGACACAGATGGGAGATGCTGGACAGGATGGATAGGAGCACAGAAGAAAAATGAATAGTGGACATAGAGAAGAAATGCCCAAAGGACAGGAAACCCTGAAAAGAGAGTTAAGAAAAAACAGAGAAAGGTAGAAAAGAGAAACTGGGACTAAAGCAATAACCAGATAACAAAGGTAGAAAAAAGTCAGTTTTCTTTTCTGAATTTATTAATTGTAAATACGTCAGCTTTGGGAAATGTGCATCGCTGATATCTTGCATTTCAGTTTCTATTTCTATTACTGTGACAGGTTTTCTATCTATAGTTCTGGAATGTGTTTGCTTTTTGCAACATTTACTTACTGGAGCTCTTAAGGGATTCTTCCTCCTTCTCCTCTCCTCCTCTACCACCCCACTCTCATCCTCACTACCTTGGGAGAGATAGTATTATGGGGGGAGGGGCATCTTAATTTTCTCACCTGGGGCCCAGTCAATCCTAACTAAGCCACTGATCAAAACTATATTAATTTGCTTGTAGAGCAATATCTGCTGGTTTGATTACATTGTGAAATGTGCATATGCTAAGAATTTGCAGCCAGTTTACAAGTAGTAATGGGCAGGAACCATATTGCTATTAGGAAAGATGCCATTTAGAGACACATTGTGAAGTTCTGCCTGAAAAAGTGATGAATGATCTTCTGGCTCTTCTGCTTGCTGTAGTTTGGATGTGACAATAGATTTTTTAAAAATGCTTTAACCAAGTGGAAAAGTCAAATGTGCTGTTCTTAGTAATGTCCACTGACATGCATTCTATTTCTTCGTTTTCTTTATCAAGTCTCACTGCAAACTTATAATTATGTGGTAATCTTATACAATCTTATAAAGTTTTTTCTACGTGTAAAACATGTTCTACATACAGAAATGGGTCCTTTTAAAATGGAATGGGTGTGTACATGTGTAGAAATCAGGCTCACTACAAGATTGCATCTGCTTTTATTTATTTTTGTTGCTACATTTGTACCCCGCGCTTTCCCACTCATGGCAGGCTCAATGTGGCAATGGAGGGTTAAGTGACTTGCCCAGAGTCACAAGGAGCTGCCTGTGCCTGAAGTGGGAATCAAACTCAGTTCTTCAAGACCAAAGTCCACCACCCTAACCACTAGGCCACAATCTAGAGGGAATTCTATAAAGAGAGGCAAACCTTGGTCACTGAAAAAATGTGGCATTTAAGCACTAGCGTGTAAATCTTAATGAGTGTCAATTAACATTAATAATTGGTTGTCATCATTCCAATTATTGGTGGTTCAGAGCTCATTATCCAGTTTATTTGTGCACACAGACATCTTGTAAGTGCCCAGAGCTGTATTGCTGGTTTAGTAATGTTCTGTTGTATCAGTTTTTCTCTCTGTATGATGTACTGTTTTTATATGATGTGTTAATTTGTTTAGCTAATTATTTATAATATAAATCAGCCTGGACCTGCCAGGGAAGAGTAACGGTATATAAGTGCACATTTGATATTGACATTGCTTCAGGTACAAACTTAGGGGCCTTTTACTACACTACATTAAGTGCTAATGTACGCTTAACACAGGGAAAAAGCTTACTACAAAACAGTGGCGTAGCTACGTGGGGCCAGGGGGGCCTGGGCCCCTGTAGATTTGGCCCTGGACCCCCTGCTGATGACCCTCTCGACCCCCCCCTCCCGCTGCCAACCCTCTCCCGCTGTCACCGTGGGCTACCTTTGCTGGCGGGGGACTCCAATGCCTGCCAGCTGAGGAGGTCCTCTTCTTCCCGCGAAGGCTTCGTTCTGTTCGTGCAGGACGTCAGAAACAGAACAAAGCCTTCGTGGGAAGAAGAGGATCTCCTCGGATGGTGGGGATTGGGGTCTCCCGCCAGCAAAGGTAGGCGACGGCGGGGGAGGGTTGGCGACGGGAGGGGGGTCGAGAGGGTCATCGGTAGGGGTCATCAAAGTTGTCATCGGCGGCTGGTCGGTAATGGTAGGGGGGTCGGTGGCGGGGGGGGGGGTTGATAATGGCTGGGGGGTCGGCAGCATGGGGGGGCTAAGATGTGCCCCCTCACCTCGGGCTCTGGACCCCCCTCCCGCCAAAGTCTGGCTATGCCCCTGCTACAAAATATGTTAAAGCGTCTTGTGGTAATTTGCCTGTCAGTATACACTAATCACATGGTTTGGGGGATTTTGGCAATTTTTTGGGGGGAAGGGTGTGTGTCATGGGTGGGGAATGGGTGTGGAAGCATTATCAAGCATGCACGTTCACATTAGCATGTGCTAACTGGATAATGCAGGGCTAAAGTGGGAGCACTTAGCGTCTTCTAAAAAGGAAGTGGTAAATGCTCCCATGTTAATGTTTTTGCAGGTCTTACACGCTAGCGGAAAAATTAGCATGGGACCTGCGAAAAGAAGAAAGCTTAATTTTAGGGACGTTTCAGAAATGGGCCTAGAACTTGGGAAAGTCCCACGTTAAAATTTGCAAAGCCCATTTCTTACTGCATCTCAGTAAAAGGGCCCCTTAGGTTGTGAGCCCTCCAGGGATAGGAAAATACCTGCTGTACCTGAATGTACAACTGAAAGAGGCACGAGCAAAATGTAAATAAATGAAACAGGATTTTAAATGCAGGTATTTATAAAATTACCCTCTAAATCTATTTTTGAAATTTTCTAATTAACGGATATGTAAATACACCTCCCTGCTCTTTCTTTACTGGTTAAGCCAATGCTAATGAAACTTTCTGTGGCTACAACCCCATTATTGTGGCCACAGAAAGCATGTGATCACCAGAAGCTGCCTTTTCATCCACGCTGCTCCCTTCAACATTCCTACAGCCTTCTTCCCTCATCTCTGCATTTCATAGAGCCTGTATAGGCCTAATTGTAGCACAGGCTGAATGGGAGGTGCAGGCCAACGAGGGGTTTTACTTTGGCCTGCAGTTTAGTGGCCTTTATTTGGGGTTGCAACCCAACATTTGGAAAGCCTTGGTTTAAGCAATATCACAAAACTGCAGCACACAGTTACTGTTAAAAACAAATGCCTTAGTTGAATTTAGCCTTGACATTTGGAATGAGCTTAACATATTATCTTGTAAAATGACATTGTATAAATAGGACAAGTAATAATTTTAACAAGCTTGAACAAAACGAACCTCTAGAAATCTGAAAACATAATTAATTTAGGTCCAAAGATTTTACAATTCTTTTTCTCATGAAAACTCAGCTGGGAACAGTTAGGGAAGCCTTTTCATAAAACATTTATAATCTGGTGAGAAATGGAGAAACAGAGCATAAAAACTCCTTTGAAATAATAGATTGGAGGAAGCTGAGGAAACTGAGAACATGCTTCTGAATGAGTATAAATGTTCCCTACTTACACAGAAAAGTTGTGGCAATAAGTCAGACATTATACATGTTGTTGTCTTTTTCTTTTGCTGGAATTGGTCTTATGTGTTTGATTATTCTTTTATTTATTTATTTATTTATTTATTTATTTATTTATTAAGTTTTTAACTCTATAACAAGAATTCACTTGTTATTGTAATACAGCATGATTCAAAAGATAATAGGAATTTAAACTGAAAACAAAAATAAAGAAATACAATTGCATCAATTACATCAGCTTAATCCAACAAATAACATTAATGCTTTCTTAGACCACATTAAATGGGGAGGCGGTAAGAGTAGAGAAGTTAAACTTAAATAATAAAAATAATAAATGACATGGGGCGTATTATTTCCACAAATATCTTATATTCATTTCAGCTGCTTCAACTCAAGAAATGATTTTAAATGTTCTGGTAAATAAAAAGTATATTTAACCTGGCCCAATTTAACAATACATTTACATGGAAATGCTAAGAAGAAAGTCCCTCCTATATCTAATGTTTGTGATTTCAATGCCAGGAAGGCTTTCCTTCTATGTTGGGTTGATTTCGTTACATCAGGGAAAATCTGAACCTTCACTCCGCCGAAACAAGCTTTTAAATTTTTAAAGTATAGTCTCATTATATTGTTTAGGTCATGTTCAAATATAAATGATACAACCAAAGTAGATCTTTCAGAGTTTTCATCTAATGTTTGTTCCAGTGTTTGATTACTCTTTCCTGTCAGCATTTGTAGTTCCTTCCCCCCTCTATGAGCTCTACTGTTAATTTATATATTGTAAACTGCTTTGATCTGCGAGTTAGCAAAGGCGGTATAATAAATTCTAATAATAAACAAATGGCATCTTTTTTGTTGTTCCAATATCTTTATTGAATTTTTATGTACAACAAAACAATCAACAATAACAACAGCAGGTGAATGTCATGGATCTGCTGTGCCTTTCCCGATGCACCCCAACTCACTGTCCTTTTGGATGAGCGGGCCCTCTGACGCTCCTCTTACAGTTGTGTGCCGGCAGATGCTGGTCCCACTAGGGTGCGTGCATGCCACAGAGCTCCTGTTTATTCTCTGCGGCAGGACACTGGGAAAACCTGCAAGGGGCGTCACTTCCTGTCCCATGGTATTTCAGGAAGGTGCAGCATTTCCTCGTGGCCATTGCACCAAGGTCTTCCGGTCCCCTCGTGTGTATTCCAGATGAGTCCTGCCTTGTTCCAGTTCGTGCCTTGCCTTGTCTTCAAGTTCCAATCCAGCCTTGTTTCCTAATTCCTGCCTTGCCTGTTGTGCCTCTTCTCTTAAGATCTGTCTGTCTTGTCTTGTCTTGCCTTGTCTGAACCCTGTTCTTGCCTTGCTTTGTCTTACCTTATCTGGATCAAGGTTTTAGCTTTATCTGCCTAGTCTTGTCTTGCCTTGTCTGGATCTAGATCTAGTCATGTTTGGCTTGCTTACCTTGCTTCCTCTGAGTCTAGTTCCTGCCCAATCTGTCTTGTCTGTCAAGTCCTGCTTGCCTTGTCTTCTGCCAAGTTTTGCCCTAGCCCGAGTGACTCACCTGCTATAGCAGGTCCATGGCTACAGCCCAAGGGCTCATCACCCCTTGAACTGTAACAGTGCACACATGGATCATCACTATATAACACACTTGGTTAGGTTATTATATTCCAAGACTGAAACAAGTTTTAGTTTTATGATCATGTTTACCAGTTTGTACTATATTGTTAATATGTTGATATGTCATCAATAGAAGAATGGGTTGAGAAGCACTGCAAACTAATGTGTGCAGTGGTTATACTTGGGACTCAGTATTGATATAGTCACACAACAGCAGGGCCGCTGCTGCAGCTGCCCCCTCAAATCTCCGCTGCTTCCCCGGATTGTTGCTGCTCCTGCCCCTCCCCCCAGGATCACCACTGCTACAACTAAGGTACCTTGGGGCTGGCAGGAATCCAGAGGCCCCGCCAGCGGAAGAATCCTGCACTGCTTTTCACTCCATGCTTGCCCTGTGGCTGCTTTTTTCTCTTGTCATGCATGCTCAGTTTCAAACCAAGCATGTGCCTGAAGGGGGAAAGCAGCCCCTCGACACGGCGGTAGAGGCGAGTGAAGAGCAGCGCTGGAGGGGGGCCCAGCGCCGGAGTTTTCCTCTCTCCTGCACCTGTCGGACTCGATCAATCGGGGCCCATCAGGAGCAGGAGAGAGAGACCCTGACGCCAGGCCCCCCCTGGAGGCTGGGCCTGGGTAATTTTGCCCACGCCCCTCGGCAGCCCTGCACAACAGGCCTCATGCTGCATCAGAATAACATGCCTTTAGTCTGTCCTTCAGTAAGACATTATTGCACAGTTCCCCATATCAGAATCTCTTTCAGTCTACCAAAATATGAGTATGAAGAGCATCCTCTTCACTTACAAGTCTGCAAGCATTGTTCAGCTTGATAGGATTAGATCATCTTCTTTGGCTGAAAGGGATTTTTGCCAACAAAATGGATCCCTCTGTAGTGCTTCTTTGCAGGCTCTGAGCTGGAAGTGCAGACATGTGAACAACAAAAAGAAGTCTAGCTGCCAGATGGACACCATTCTGTGACTGCTGTCTGCATTCAAACCCCAGAGTTACTGGAGGTACAGGCAGTAAGCTTCAGTCTTTCCAACTGTGTCGTGTTCAGTCGGATTCTGTGCTCCTCCTGCCAGCTGCACACACTGTCCTTTAAATCCTTCCTCCTGAGGATGGACCAGGGATTTGATTTTATATGAGACTGGTTTTCTTCTCATCTATCACAGAAAGTTCTTGAGCAGAACCAGTTGAAGTTCTGCAGTTCCTCTTTCAGTGCCTCTAATTCCTCTGATGTCCCTTTCCTAACAGGGGGTCCAGAGGTGAGGTTCATGAGCTCCTGCTGCATGTTCATTCTCTCTTTCTCTCTGTACTCAAGAGCTCAGTTTGTTTAAAGGATACACTAGTTCTATATAAACGCCATAAAGACCGAACAAAAATCATTCTTTTAAAAGTATTTATACTGAAATGGGTAACCAGTTAAGTCTGTGAGTTGTTTTTCATTTTAAGTTATGCTGAGAGATGTGTTTCAGGTACTTATTTAGTGATTTCTGATTATTTGTTCAAAAAAGTTTCCAAATAGTAGTTTTGTGAAAGGACAGTTTTTTTTTTTGGTTACATTTGTACCCCGCACTTTCCCATTCATGGCAGGCTCAATGCGGCTTACATGGGGCCAGGGGCGTAGCCAGACTTCCGTGGGAGGGGGGTCCAAAGCCCGAGGGGAGGGAGCACATTTTAGCCCTCCCCCGGTGCCGCCCCCCCCCCCCGCTGCCATTGCCGCCCCCCCCCCACGTTTTTTCCGACCCCCTCCCATCGCGAACTCTCCCCCGCCGCCACCTACCTTCACTTTTGCTGGCGGGGGACCCTCTCCCCGCCAGCCGACGTCCTCTCCGTCCTGCTCCTGCTCTTGTCGCATGCATTGCTGACATCAACGTGCAGGACGTCAGACTCAGAGAACAGAGTTTTGTTCTCTGAGTCTGACGTCGCACGTACAACGTGCAGGACGTCAGCAATGCATGCAACAGCAGGAGCAGGATGGAGAGGACGTCGGCTGGTGGGGAGTGGGGTCCCCCGCCAGCAAAAGTGAAGGTAGGCAGTGGCGCCAGGAGGGGGTCAAAGCTGGAATCTACAGGGGCCCACGCCCCCTCAGGCCCCACGTAGCTACACCACTGCATAGGGCAATGGAGGGTTAAGTGACTTGCCCAGAGTCACAAGGAGCTGCCTGTGCCTGAAGTGGGAATCGAACTTGGTTCCTCAGGACCAAAGTCCACCACCCTAACCACTAGGCCACTCCTCCAAGTTTCCAAGTCATGGTCGTAATCAATGCAATAAAGCCTGTAATCTATCTGATGCAAATCTCACTATTTTATGCATAGTGAGATTTGCATCAGATCTCACTAAGCATAAAATAGTGAGATTTGCATCAGATTTTATGCTTTGCACTGCCACGGACGGCTTTCTCTCTTGCCCTCTGCTAAATGTCTAAAATTTTGCTTTCAAACTCACTTCAAGCTCATAAGTTTAGCACAAGTCCGTCAAATGATACCTTTCTAACCTTATGATTCTGGGCTTGTGATGCTGAAAACTAAAGAAAACCTTTTTTTTAGAAAACCTCAGTTTGGCGGAGTGATGGGGCTCTCATCAATTTTAGCCTCCAGTCTCCAATCATCACTGGTCTTCAAGCCTGTTTTTATATCATTGTATTTTTTATATATATTTTGTACTTTTAAATCGTTTCTTTTAACAATCTAATCCTTAATTGTGTGAAACTTTCAAACAAGAGAACTTTTTGCAAGTTAGTACTTCAATAGCACTTAGCTTAAATAGATGTCTTCTCAAGGGGATATCTTGTCCGACATGACATCATGTTTCACCGCTTGGCTGCTACAAGACTATGTCCCCATCTCGGTGTTGACATTCTTTACCGATGCCATAGCAGCGAAACATGATGTCGTGTCGGACAAGATATCCCCTTACTAGTGTAATTCAGCAATTAGTTGGCTAAATTTAGGTGTGATTACTTATGCTTGCTCTATTGCAGGTGTAAATGGGCGTGCCAAAATATAGCCTAGGAGCCTAACTGATAATATTCAATAAGCACACGTTTAAATAGTCAGAGCGCCTATGATCCACTCATATGAATGCGCCTTTGCTCTTACACACTAGAACTCTGAGGCACCTAACTTCCATTTCACACTATTTTGATGCTTAAATTTTGTTTGAGTGCCAAAAATTAGAATTAGGAGGAAGGTGGACTGTTTAAAAATGACCCCCTATCTATATAAATAAAATCCCCCTCAGACATTCTGAATCCCCCTCAGACGTTCTGAAGCTCACCTCACTCCAACTGTGGCTCCTGACCTAGGCTATTTGGACTCCCGCACTCAGCCACGCCATCTGCGCCCTAGGCCACGCCCCATCTGGACATAAAAACCACTCTCAACGTTCCATTGACCACTGACGTCAATGAAGCCAGTTCGTTTGTTCGAAGCTCTGTAGCACAGTCTGTGGGCCCCGCCCTCGCGTCAAACGTAATGACGTTGAGGGCGGAGCACATTCAAGGAGCCAATCAGTAGCCGAAAGCAGGAGAGAGGGCGGAACGACGAAGAGGAGGCGGGTTCGAAGCTCTGTAGCACAGTCTGTGGGCCCCGCCCTCGCGTCAAACGTCATGACGTTGAGGGCGGAGCACATTCAAGGAGCCAATCAGTAGCCGAAAGCAGGAGAGAGGGCGGAACGACGAAGAGGAGGCGGGTTCGAAGCTCTGTAGCACAGTCTGTGGGCCCCGCCCTCGCGTCAAACGTCATGACGTTGAGGGCGGAGCACATTCAAGGAGCCAATCAGTAGCCGAAAGCAGGAGAGAGGGCGGAACGACGAAGAGGAGGCGGGAGAGAGGGCGCAATGTGGAAGAGGAGGCGGCCCGGCAGCGCTTCTACACACTACGAGGAAAACCTGGCTAGCGCCCGTTTCATTTCTTTCCGAACGGGCCTTTTTTACTAGTGCTATATAAAATCAGTATTATGAAGGAGTGGCATTGTCTTCTGACTTTCATCTCAACATAGCCAGATGGCCTCAAAATGTTGCTTTCAAAGGATTTTATTTTTTCAGCTGGAGCCTTATTATATCGGAGCACAGCTGTTTCCTGCTGTGAAGGACATTTCATTTCTCGTTTAACATCTTTATCAGTAAAAGATACCTTAAGATGTATCTATGGCTCTGCAAATAGTTCTTCTGTGACAGGGAATGTGAATAAGCAATTGATAGTTATGTCTTCAGAAAATATGACAGAACAACACTTAGAATTTCCATTTTAAAGCTGTGGGGCCCATGTGAAGATGAGTGAAGAACAAAAGAAGTTTTAGGATACAGAAATTGTGTGCTGCTTATTTGGCCGGGCACTCAGAAAAGGTGTTAAGTGATACATTGAGGTACAAATGGGTAAGAGTCACATCCCTACTGGTGCCTCCACAAGACTTCCATTCATGCAAACTTGGCCAGCCCTAATTAATCATCTCTACACTTAAGGAACCTTTCATTTTCAGGGCAGGTCAGTGGGGTTTATGGTCACAGGTGCAGCAATACTTCACTGGTACATAAAAGGGGGTGGTGGGAAGACTCTGGTCAGCCATTGATAGTCTTGGCTGGTTCAAGCCTTGTATTAGTCTTCCTAGAAATGACAACAGTGAAATGTAACATTAATGCAAATCTATGTTGCCCAGATGTTATTATACAGGGGATACATGGACTGATTAGGCTAGAGTTACTGATGAATGTAGGTCTTTCATAAGAGATCTAAGGCTCTGGAGGACGTAAAACAGAGATATACCACACAGGGTGGTCCGTACAGACTGCCTTAATAGTATTGTCCATTGAACAGGATGCTGTTGGACAAAACTCTCTTGAGTTTCAGGGCCTTTTTACTAAGCTACTTTAGCAGCTAGTGCAGGTTTTATCCGTGTTAGATGTTAGCATGGACCGGCACTAATGCTAATACATGTTAAAACAGCCTGTGTGGTAAAAACCTGGCAGGTAGGGGGAGGGCAGGGGAGAGGAGACTACAACTGAAGAGAGAAGGTTATGGCATACTATCAAGGCACAATTAACCACATGGTAGGTTCTAGGCAAGCAAGTGCATTGGGCCCTCATCATAGCATAAATATTTCCACAAAGCTGGCTCTACATGGTTCTGACTAAAGAGGAAAACCAGCAGAGGAGAAAGCAGAAGAGGGGGTGCTCATAGAGTCTTCCTGCCCATTGGAGAACAAAGCACAGGGGGTATATAGAATAGAACAGACAGATGTCTATGGGCAGAGGTGACTATGACCATTCTCCTCCAGCTTCTTTCTGCCAAGTAGCTGAATTACCAGGACAACAATCAGCTGTGGGAGCCATTGAATTAGCACATCTGAAAAGGCTTCTGCTAAACATTTGGGCTCAAACACCTGCCCAGTTCCCTATGCCCTTAATCTGCCCTGCATATTATTGTGTGATTTGACCAGTTTGTGATAGAAACAAGAAGTCAGAGAGAGCAACACCATGTTTGACATGAGCCCTTCACCTGCCAAATCTTTTGGACTTTCCAGATGGATCTGCCCCTAAATTGGATCTTCATCCAAAGGCTGGTTTTCGACATATTTGTCCCAGCTTCTACAACAGTGCTTCCCAAGTTGGTCCTAGAGTACCCCCTTGCCAGTCAGGTTTCCAGGATATCCACAATGAATATGCATGAAATATGATTTGCAGACACTGCCTCTATTATATGCAAATCTCTTTTGTTTATATTCATTGTGGATATCCTGAAAACCTGGCTGGCAAAGGGGTACTCCAGGACCGATTTGGGAAACACTGTTCTACATGGTAATCATAACATAGATCATTTCTCTTTCTGTCACTCGCTGCCTCTCTCACACACACACCCTGTACTTGTCAAATCAGCGATGACACGTGTGGCCAAAATGGCAGATCCATTGGAATCTGATAGGAGCTACAGTGGTGGAAATAAGTATTTGATCCCTTGCTGATTTTGTAAGTTTGCCCACTGACAAAGACATGAGCAGCCCATAATTGAAGGGTAGGTTATTGGTAACAGTGAGAGATAGCACATCACAAATTAAATCCGGAAAATCACATTGTGGAAAGTATATGAATTTATTTGCATTCTGCAGAGGGAAATAAGTATTTGATCCCCCACCAACCAGTAAGAGATCTGGCCCCTACAGACCAGGTAGATGCTCCAAATCAACTCGTTACCTGCATGACAGACAGCTGTCGGCAATGGTCACCTGTATGAAAGACACCTGTCCACAGACTCAGTGAATCAGTCAGACTCTAACCTCTACAAAATGGCCAAGAGCAAGGAGCTGTCTAAGGATGTCAGGGACAAGATCATACACCTGCACAAGGCTGGAATGGGCTACAAAACCATCAGTAAGACGCTGGGCGAGAAGGAGACAACTGTTGGTGCCATAGTAAGAAAATGGAAGAAGTACAAAATGACTGTCAATCGACAAAGATCTGGGGCTCCACGCAAAATCTCACCTCGTGGGGTATCCTTGATCATGAGGAAGGTTAGAAATCAGCCTACAACTACAAGGGGGGAACTTGTCAATGATCTCAAGGCAGCTGGGACCACTGTCACCACGAAAACCATTGGTAACACATTACGACATAACGGATTGCAATCCTGCAGTGCCCGCAAGGTCCCCCTGCTCCGGAAGGCACATGTGACGGCCCGTCTGAAGTTTGCCAGTGAACACCTGGATGATGCCGAGAGTGATTGGGAGAAGGTGCTGTGGTCAGATGAGACAAAAATTGAGCTCTTTGGCATGAACTCAACTCGCCGTGTTTGGAGGCAGAGAAATGCTGCCTATGACCCAAAGAACACCGTCCCCACTGTCAAGCATGGAGGTGGAAATGTTATGTTTTGGGGGTGTTTCTCTGCTAAGGGCACAGGACTACTTCACCGCATCAATGGGAGAATGGATGGGGCCATGTACCGTACAATTCTGAGTGACAACCTCCTTCCCTCCGCCAGGGCCTTAAAAATGGGTCGTGGCTGGGTCTTCCAGCACGACAATGACCCAAAACATACAGCCAAGGCAACAAAGGAGTGGCTCAGGAAGAAGCACATTAGGGTCATGGAGTGGCCTAGCCAGTCACCAGACCTTAATCCCATTGAAAACTTATGGAGGGAGCTGAATCTGCGAGTTGCCAAGCGACAGCCCAGAACTCTTAATGATTTAGAGATGATCTGCAAAGAGGAGTGGACCAAAATTCCTCCTGACATGTGTGCAAACCTCATCATCAACTACAGAAGACGTCTGACCGCTGTGCTTGCCAACAAGGGTTTTGCCACCAAGTATTAGGTCTTGTTTGCCAGAGGGATTAAATACTTATTTCCCTCTGCAGAATGCAAATAAATTCATATACTTTCCACAATGTGATTTTCCGGATTTAATTTGTGATGTGCTATCTCTCACTGTTACCAATAACCTACCCTTCAATTATGGGCTGCTCATGTCTTTGTCAGTGGGCAAACTTACAAAATCAGCAAGGGATCAAATACTTATTTCCACCACTGTAAATTACAAATGCAGTGGGACTGGCTATCTGTACCACCTAAACTGGTGCCTAGATCATGTGACAGGTACTGCAACACTGTGACCATTCCTCTGATTCCCATGTGACACTGGCAGGGTAAAGATGTAAATCTCCCAGTGACAATCTGTCTACCTTATATCTCTTATAAACCTATATAAATGGAAGCACACACGTAAATACCCCAAGTCTAACAAATCAACTCATACAACTCCTTAGGCTCAAACAGATAATATGTTTTTAAATTTTCTCTTAATGCAATTTAAAAACAATTCTACACACAAAACATTTTTGTATATCAAAATGTGCTCAGTCCGTGCCTGGTGTAACCAATATATCCCCAGGGAGAATATGTGGTAGATATTCCAGGCACGGACTGAGCACATTTTGATATACAAAAATTTGTTTTGTGTAGAATTGTTTTTAAATTGCATTAAGAGAAAATTAAAAAAATATATTATTTGTTTGAGCCTAAGGAGTTGTATGAGTTACCTTATATCTCTGCCACATGACCAGTGTGAATAAGTGTGTCTAATATTTATGTATGTGAGAGCCTGTACGCATCATAGTGTGACATCTAGTATTTTAAGATTTATTTATGACATTTATACCCCACATTATCCCAAACAGGCTCAGATTCAATGTGGCTTATATGTAGTAATTAATAGTTGATTAACAATGAAAGATTATGTATTAACGATGAACTTGTTGAATAGTCATAAAACACAAATTGTTAATATCATTGAGGCATTTAGGACAAACATATAATAAACAAGTGAGTTATATAATCTTATTAATTAAAAGCATTGTTTTTGAGAAATGTTTTCAGCATTTTGCAGAAAGACACATAATCTGCTGTACGTCAGAGCTGTTTGGGTAATGAATTCCATTTCTTAGCGCTTTGATTTGAGAAGCTTGCAGTGTGAATTATTTTGTAGATTACTTTTGCATATATGAGGGAGACATGCCATGTAATGTTTGGAATACAAATATGCATAATTAAAAGGTAATTCTGGCCTTCAGTGGAAGTCAGTGCAGTTTTAGAAGTAAGGGAGAAGCCTTCGTGAATCATGGTGCCCTACAAACAAGATGGGCAACACTATTTTGTTCTGTTTGAAGTTTTCTAATTTGATGGTTTTTGCATCCAGCATAGATGGCGTTACAATAATCAAGTGTTACGTCTGTGGCCGTGACCACCCTCAGACTTACCCTGTTTCTGGGAGTCAGTGGCTGTGCTGGCTTCTGCTTGTCTCTGTGTCTGTCTCTGTCTTAGTTTCTCTCTGGCTCTGTGTGCTGATTGCCCTACTGAACCTCACCTGTGTGGGCTATGCCTTTTCCAAGATGGCTGCCGCCGACTCCTCTATGCCAGTATCCAAGATGGCTCCCGCTGGGCTGACTTCTCTGTGTGTCAAGCCTCTGTTTGGATGCAAGGTGATTGCTGCAGCTGTGCCTCTGGTGTGGAAGGGCTTTATTAATCACTTAGAGACTACAGCCCTGGCCTTTGCATTTCATCTAAGGGCCCTGGTGTATAGAGTGCTCTGTACACTGTTTCAGTGTTTGCTCTGTGTGAGTTTCTATGTTTGACTAGATAGCTTAGGCACCGTGTGGCTTGTTAGCCTGTGTATAGCTTTGCTAGTGCTCTGTGTTTGTTTAGACTAGCCAGCTTAGGCACCGTGTGGCTTGTTAGCCTGTGTATAGCTTTGCTAGTGCTCTGTGTTTGTTTCCAGTGCATGACTTGTTAGCTTGGGCACAGCTTTGTTGTTAGCTGGTGTATAGCTTTCAAGTCTCCTGAGTGTGCTCTGTGTATGTTTCTTGTGTATGACTGGTTTGCCTGGGTATAGCGTTTCTATTAGCCTAGGTATAGTTTACTAGTCATTGTGTTTAAACCTGCCGACTGCCAGAACCCGGACAGTCCCTGCCTGTCGGCCTTGCCTGCGCCTAGGTGCCAGGGGGCACTCCTGGATCTTCATTCCTGCTGTTCCTGCTTGCAAGTTTCAGTTCCGGGTTTTCCTGTAAGTCCTACCGGCTGCCAGAACCTGAGGGCTCAACCCTCGGGGAAAGGTGGTCAAGCATAGGTGAAGCCTAGGTCCAGTGTGTTCCAGTCCAGCGGGTTTCACTCCTGTATGTTCCAGTCCTGTGGGGCCCTCCAGTGTGTTCCAGTCCAGCGGGCTCCACTCCAGTGCGCACCCGTCCGGTGCGTTCCAGTTCCGTGTATTCCGGTGTAGAACTCCAGTCCGGGGTTCCGGTCCAGTTTTGTCTCATCTCTAGCTTGGAGGTGATCTTGCCTGCCACTGCCGCTCCACGGTAGTGGCCCATGGGCTCACGAACCCAGTGCTCCCGGGGAAGAAGCCTGACAGTATGCCAAGGTCCTCGAGCACGCGACATCAAGTTTGGAAAGTATTAAGGATTGGGCTAAAGTGCTAAAAATTGATCTAGAGAAAAAAGGCCTAAGTCTTTTCAACTTCCATAGTGAATTAAAGATAGAAGACTACTTTAGAAATTTGGAAGTCAAATGTCAGATTTGATCGATGTGCACTCCCAGAATTTTCATTGTAGGCGTCAAGGGGTATATTGTCAGGCTTATTTTCGAAAGAGAAGGATGCCGATCTTTAGACACAAATTGCAAGATGGGCGCATTTCTCACAGGGTCGGCAAAATCAAAAGTCGATTTTGGGCGTCCTCAGCTGCTTTCCGTCGTGGGGATGACCAAAGTTCAAGGGGGGGCGTGTCAGAGGCGTAGCGAAAGCGGGACTAAGGCACGCCTAACACATGAGTGTCCTCGACCGATAATGGAAAAAAGAAGGGCGTCCCTGACAAACACTTGGACGACTTTAACTGGTCCTTTTTTTCTTATGACCAAGCCACAACAATGTGCCCTAAATGACCATATGACCACTGGAGGGAATCGAGGATGATCTCCCCTTACTCCCCCAGTGGTTACTAACCCCCTCCCACCCTAAAAACTTTTTTAAATATATTTTTTCCAGCCTCTATGACAGCCTCAAATATCATACTCAGGTCCATATGCAGGTCCCTGGAGCAGTTTTAGTAGGTGCAGTACGCTTCAGGCAGGCGGACCCAGGCCCATCCCCCCTACCTGTTACACTTGTGGTGGTAAATGTGAGCCCTTCAAAACCCACCAGAAACCCACTGTACCCACATGTAGGTGCCTCCCTTCACTCCTAAGGGCTATGGTAGTGGCGTACAGTTGTGGGGAGTGGGTTTGGGAGTTTTGGGGGGCTCAGCACACAAGGTAATGGAGCTATGCACCTGGGAGCAATTTCTGAAGTCCACTGCGGTGCTCCCTAGGGTGCCCGGTTGGTGTCTTGGCATGTGAGGGGGACCAGTGCACTATGAATACTGGCTCCTCCCATGACCAAATGGCTTGGATTTGGTCATTTCTGAAATGGGCGTCCTTGGTTTCCATTATCGCCGAAAATAGGGGACAACCTTCTCTAAGGACGACCATCTCTAAGGTCGACCTAAATTTCGTGATTTGGGCATCCCTGACTTTATTATCAAAATGAAAGATGGACGCCCATCTTGTTTGATAATACGGGTTTCCCCGCCCCTTCACCAGGACCCCAATTTAGGGGTGTTGGAAATTTCTTTCCTGTTTACTGTGAAAGTGAGCTTACTATGGCCAGACCATGCACTGGGTGACCATTTTAGATCAGAAATATGGATCTGGATTGGAAAATTTATATGGTGGTATATCTAGATGGTATCCTTTAATGTAAGAGGTTGCTCTGTGAGCAAAATGAAATGGTAAGCTTTGAGAAAATCTAAGAATTTTTTAGTATCGGGATCTAGAATTTTATCTAAGTGAAGATTTATGTTGCCATCCAGTAAGACATTATCAGAGTTGACACAGGTATTGGAAATTAAATCATGTATCTCCTCTTCTGCTAGATTCCATTTGCCAGGAGGGTGGTAGAGCAAAATGAGGCAGAGTTATCTGGATAGGAATTCATCTGAAATATGGCAGGTGCGGATTTGAAGGTGAGGTGACAATTTTTTCTGAGGCTAACTTCAATCAAAAGAATGATTTACAAATTATAGCTATGCCCCCACCTTTTTTTGGTTCTGGTTTGTGATAAAATATGGTATCGTAGATGAGGGGGTTATCTTTAGAGTGTAACCAAGTCTCAGTGATTAGGATGAGACCAAACTGTTCCCCTCTATCCAATCTTTTATGATCTCAGGTTTATTGACAACTGATCCTGTGTTGGTATAGCCTAACATATACAGTAAGTACATTTTCCTTAAAGTGAAAGCATTGGTGTAATGGTAAATCTGACAGCATGTGGGAAGCAGTGCTTCCCAAACCTGGTTCAGTCAGGTTAGGGGTTTAGTATAGTGCATGCAAATATGCATGAAACATATTTGCATGCACTCCCTCCATTGCATGCAAATCTGTCTCATGAATAATCATTGTATATATCCTGAAAACCTGGCTGGCTGGGATGCCCACAAGACCGGGTTTGGGAAGCACTGCTTTAGTGTATTCATTGCTGCAACAGGGCCATGACATGTATCTCCTTATCTGGCATCTCTTGAAAGAGAAGCCAGAAGTATCTCACTAACCCACAGTATGGAATCTGCATCCAAGAACATTTTGGAAACTCTAGCTTTTTGGCTTAGTAAGTGGAAGCCTCCCTCCTAAAGAAGGAGAATAAGAAACCCTGCATCAGCTGAGGTTTAGACCTATCACACAAGTTATAGCACAAGGCGAGGTTTTTCTTTTTCTGAAGAAATGAAAGAAACAGCATTCCTCTTTTATTCCTGGAAAGATTTATGCTTGGACTCTGAAACAAAATCTTACCCTATAAAAAGGCATAAAATGTTTGCGCATTGACTTCTCAAGATACTTTCTTGGTATGATTGTTTATTGATGTTGCTAAAATGGAGGATTGTTAGAAATAGATATATAGCTCTAACAAAACTGTATGTTAGATGAATAAAATAACATTTTAGGTGTAGTTATTTGGGACATAGGTTTCTGGATATCAAATAGAGATTTTTTTGTCATTCTTTCAGAAGGAAAAGGAGTCTTTTTACATTTTTCTATCACGGGCATATTTTGCTGTGTAACTGAGAGCAGCTTCTCTTGTTTAAGCCAAGGGGGACAACCTAGGCCAGTCCTGGTCAGAGCTGGCTCAAACCATTAGGCAAACTAGATGGTTGCCTAGGGTGCACCTTCTGGGAGGCAGCAAAGACGAGGTGCAGATGAAGAAAAATAGATGCTAATAGCCCCACACACTCAGAGAATCATCAGTCTATTTAATACTAATACTAAGCAGAGAACAAGGAGAACAAGATCCACATGGGCACCAAACAGCAAAAATGTGGTTTGAAACGAGAACCAAGAGACCAACAGTTGGAACAGTCAATTCTATTTATTCAAAATCAAAGGTTAAAATGTCACTTTTAGTGAAATAAAAACTTGCAGTTGGAAAAACATGATTCAACATGACCGTGTTTCGGCATAAGTACCTGCATCAGGAGTCCAATATGCTAGAATGTTGTAAAGCTCAGCTTATGTGAGGTTGGAAAAAGACAACATGCTAGCCTTCATGCCAAAGGTGTCTAATGTACATAGGACTAAGGTGGCTACAGCACCGGCAAAAACAGTCTTAGTAAAATTGAGTCATGCTTCTCCAACTGTGAGTTTTTACTTCACTAGGGGACATTTTAACCTTAGATTTTGAATGAATAGAATTGACTGTTCCAACTGTTGAACTCTGTTCTCTGTTTTGGACCTCACTTTACTTTTGTTAATACTAACACATAATTTACATTCTGCCAGTGGCGTACCAAGGGGGGCGGTGGGGGCGGTCCGCATCGGGGGCACGCCGCTGGGGGGTGCCGCGTGCCAGACAGCTTCTTTGTTTCCATGCTCCCTCTGCCCCAGAACAGGTTACTTCCTGTTCTGGGGCAGAGGGAGCATGGAAACAAACGAAGCTGAGCGGCGCGTGGCACCCCCCCAGCGGCGTGCACCCGGCGGGGGGGTTCTTTCGTCGTGGTGGGGGGATTCTTTCGCCAGTGTGGGGTTGTGCTGCACGGGGGGGGCGCTGCACCTGGGGGCGGGGCGCATTGGCGATCCACCCCAGGTGTCAGCCCCCCTAGGAACGCCACTGCATTCTGCTATTACCTGTACAGCTCAGTGTGGATAACAAAAGATTAGGTAGCCATTGCTAGGATGTCACAGTCATAATTTACATTTCACAATGACCTTTACTAAAATAATATTATCACAAGATATGCTACATTATATCCTACTGAGAGGGAAGTTATCAATGTAGGATTAGGTTAAGATGTGTTATTTTACAGTCAACCCCAGTTATTAGTAACTAGGTCTCATTGCATAAAATGGAACCTGTGCTAAAATAGCACCAATTAGTGGTCAAATAATATGTCTTAACATTAGCCCACATTTATAACTTTCTCCCTAAATGGCTTAAAATTCCAACAATTTTTTAACAGATAAGTTTTCAATATTTCTTGAAATGATATATAAACATGTTGAGATCAACTTTGGTAAGGTAGCTCATTAAAAGTAAGATGTTCAATTTTGTTGGACTTGATGGGCCTTCGTTCTGTCCCAGTATGGCAACACTTACATACAGGATCACTCTGGGAAGGATAATATTTGGATAATCATGATTATTCTGTTTAATTATTAAAATCTTGTGGGGGCTTAGAAACCTGAAAAATATATTTTTTTTGGGGGGGGGGGAGGGGAGGTACAAGGATGAAGTTTCCATAGAGTGCTTTGGGCCCTGGTTTTACCCCACTGCATTCATGAAGATGAAGGATTCAACTTTTCAAAAGCCTCCTTGGAACCTTCCATTCAGTCCAGTTTTCAGGCCTGAGATAAATTTGCATATATTAGATCTCTGACATATGCTATTTTATCTCAAGCTTGTCTAGTATAAGTAACCCAAAAGCCTGGCTGGCTGTGGGGTCCTGAGAGCAGGTTTGAGATGCTCTATCTCAGTGAAATGAATTTGAAAATCAGAACTATACTTCAATGCATACAATGGAAAAACCTAGGACTGGCTCAGTCTGTCCTCCTTAAACCAGAACTCTTTAACCCTCCACTTATGTTCCCTAGTTCAGCAGCACAGTCTCATCCTTCTAACCAGATGAAGGATAACGCAGCACCAAACTCTTTATTTTATTTATTTATTTTATTTATTTGTATTTATTTATTGCATTTGTATCCCACATTTTCCCACCTCTTTGCAGGCTCAATGTGGCTTACAATACATCATGAGTGGTGGAAGTATATTAAAAATAGACAATTATTGTTACAGCATGATAATGATAAAACATGGTAGTGGTATAACAAGCATATATTGTAAGACAGTTTTGACTATGTGTGGGGGAGTTATGTGTATTCACATTGGTTGATCTTTGTGGTAAGCCTTGCTGAAGAGATGTGTCTTCAGTAGTTCGCGGAAGTTCATTAGTTCGCTGATCGTTTTCAAGTTGTGCGGCAGTGCGTTCCATATCTGTGTGCTTAAGTAGGTAAAGTTTGACTGCTTAAAATGTACTTTCTTAATATGTGTACCTACTAAAAGCACCCAAAACAGATTTTACGATGAACAGCCACAGAGCTGTCAAATTATCCAGTTTAGTAGGGACATTACAGGCCAGTCCTAGATTTCTGATAGCCCTCTTCTGACATATTATGGGACCAACAGCACTGTTCCCTCTAAGTTGAGCAGGACTCCTCCACATACAGTCCTGCCAGTGTGGGGGTGGGGGGGGTGCTGTTTCACGATCACATTTTCAATAGTGAGGGACAAGCAAGCTCAAGCAACCTGCCTGTCCCTTGCAACTAAAGCACAATATTAAAGCACCCCTCCTCCCATCAGCATAGCAGTTGGAGGACTCCTGCTCAGCTTAGAGGGAACCGTGACCAGTGATGCTGATTACAACAGGTAGAATTGGAGGCTACAAATACCACACTGCACTAAGGGTGTTAAATGAAACCCAGGACCAGTCTAAAACGTCCCTAGTGAAACTGGATAAATTGGCAGGTCTTGAGCCACTCTTATAGCAAAAATACAAAGTCTTCATTTGGGTTCCACCAAGGAGGCCAGAAAAGATCTCTTTAAATTACTTTAAATGGAAATAGCAGCAACAGCGTCAGTATTTCTATATTTCTATAGTGAAAAATGCGAAGGAGCAACTCAAGGCTCAGCTGTGTCTCCCTCTGCCTAAGGAGGTGAGTTATAAATCCAGATTAGCATCATCGAACCATAAACTCTGGATACAGATCCAAGGATTCTATGTATATCTCCAAAATTTGAGTGCCCAAATGTGGGCATGTATCCCAGATACACGTAGAAATGATTGAGTCAATTAGGTGCTAGCGATCAATTATTGGAGTAAATAGAACTTATGCATGAACCTGCCTATGCGCTATTCTATAACATTGGACACCTAATCTCCATAGCATGCAACTCAAAAAAGTGTGTGGCCATGGTAGGGGCATGGGTGGTTCAGGGACATTTTCAGAAATTAGGCATAACGTTATAAAATACTTAGATTTCCGCACCCAACTGCCATCGATTGGGCACCAGGATTTATACCAGCTTTTGCCAGGTGTAAGTCCTCATACCCAAAGCTGGGCATGGGAATCTGCACTAAGTGTATTCCATAAAGATTGCTTACCACTATAGGACCTTTATAGAACTGGCACTTAAGACAGATTTTAATGGCACCTGTCTTCGGGTTCCATTCACTGAAACTGGCCCAGAATGACAATTTCCCCCAAACTAGAGGCACTTTAGCCTCTTGAAGTCTAGCTTAAGTTTCTTTAAATATGGCAATATGCAAAGATTTATCACGAAGTGCAATATCATGGCCATGGCAATGAGATGCTTTGCATGCATTTGCATGTCACACCACTCATTAGACTGGCTGCGTTGCACCTTACTAAGAGACTAAGAGAAATTGCCAAAGGTTTGCAATGGTTGCAAATTTTGCACATTATTTCTCAATTATAGCACAATAATATATTTTACAATATGGTAAACAGAGCTTAAAGTATACAAATGCATTGCCGTAGCTTAATACATAGAAACCTCTGAGTGAAAGCCAGTGAACCAGGCCCTTGGTTGTATTTAAGTGCATTCACATTGCTACTCTAGGCCAGGGATTCTCAACTCGGTGCTCAGGCATATATTAACCAGTCAGGTTCTCAAGGTATCCACAATCAATATACATGAGAGATTTGTATATAATGGAGGAAGTGCTACCAAATTTCTGCCATGTATATTCATTGTGGCTATCTTAAAGACTGGCTCGATGTGTCCTGAAGACCAGGTTGAGAACCCCTGGTCTAGGCTATGCATACTCTCACTGTGTGACTTTGGACAAGATGCTTCATGTCCATATTCCTTGATATTCCTCTTCTACAATCTACTTTGGAACATCATGCAGTTCAAGTATGGAAGAAAATTATTATTAATACAATCATTCCAGACATAACTGAATGCTTGTTTCTGACATGCTGCTGTAATAAGATATATCCATGTTTGATTTGTATACCGGGATATTATGTGTAACTAAATTATTATTGTTTGCTGTGGCCTAGTGGGAAATAATAGTTGTATCTCATTCATTTCAATTTATAATCCTAATTCTTTAACCACCATAAGATGTCATTACCTCATTTCATAGTAATACTCTGGAAAGTGGAACATAAAAGAGGTGGTTATGTTGTAATTTAGTAATAGAGTGCTGGGTTGTATCAAGAGGCAAGTGAAAAGCAAATTGTGTGAAGTTACTCTTACCTTTGTGTAAGTACTTGTCTCAGCTGGAGCACTGAGACAATGCAACCTGCACAGAATTATTTGATTTGTAGTAATAAACTGTAAAAGGATACAGTTAAGAGGTGTGGTATGTATGTGTTTGGCTGCAAGAAATGAGAAATATTAGCAATCACTTTTATACTCTAAGTCAAAGGTGGTTTTATAGAATAGACTGCTAAATGGCATGACATATGGATTTCTTAAGGAAGTACTATACTAAAAATATAAAGGGCGTTCTATAAATTGGTGTCTAAAGGTAGGGGCCAACAAAAAAAGCACAATGGGCCTCCAAGAGTGAGTTTGTAGCCAACCTTTAATAAGAGACCGAACACAGGCCGTTTTTTGGTGGAACATATGAATCAAGGGTCATCAGTGTCAGTAACACAATCTGGGTGGCATCCTTTTTTCCCTTCTGTGTAAATGAGCAATTCCACCACTCAAATTAATAAGAACAAAGGACACTACCCAGATTGTATTGCTGATACTGATGACCCCTGACACAGGTGTTCTGCCGAAACACGTCCCGTGTTGGGTCTTTTATTAAAGGTTAGCTGCAAACCCACTCTTGAAGGCCCATTGTGCTTTTTTTTGTTGTTGTTTTGTTTGGCATCATCTTCTTCTGGGCTTTGGCTTCTCTTTCCCTTGTTGCTGTGTCATAAATACATAAGTACATAAGCATCGCCATGCTGGGACAGACCAAGGGTCCATCGAGCCCAGCACCCTGTCACCGACAGCAGCCAAAAGAGCAAGCAATTTGTCCCGCCCATCCTAGAAGTACTGTATTCCCTTATCCACTCAATATCATTCTATGGCTTTTTCCTCCAGGAAGCCGTCCAACCCTTTTTTGAAGTCCGCTAAGTTAACCGCCTTAACTACCTTTTCTGGCAGCAAATTCCAGAGTTTAACTACGTGTTGAGTGAAGAAACATTTCCTCCAATTCGTTTTAAATTTACCACAATGCAGCTTCATCGCATGCCCCCTTGTCCTAGTATTTTTGGAAAGCGTAAACAGAGCCCCAGCCTCTTCAGCCTATCCTGATAGGGAAGCTGTCCCATCCCCTGTATCATCTTTGTCACCCTTCTCTGCACCTTTACCAATTCCACTATGTCTTTTTTGAGGTGCGGCGACCTATGGATAGGTGCCAGTTCTGCACGTAATAAAATAATAACACTTATGCATGTGATGGGCACGTTATTGGCAATTATCAACTGGATTCTATATAGCACGCCTAGAGACTTGCACCAAAATCCAAGCGTATTCTGTAGCAACGCATATAACTTAATTGGCTTAACAAGCTAATCAGCATTGTTAACAGCACTTAACAAGGAATAATGAGCACTAATTGGTAATAATTAGAATTAACATGCAGAGCTCCCTAAGCATATTCTGCAATGCATTGTACCTAAATTTTAATGCGCGCAGGCAAAAAGGAGCGTGGCTATAGGTGGGGAAATGGGCGATTCATGGACGTTTCAAAATTTAAGTGCGTTGTTATAGAATGTGGCCTTCTGTGCCTAAATCTATGAACCGGGATTTAAGCTCTGTTTTTGTTGGTATAAATGGATGTGCGTAGTTTATCAACTAAACGTATACTATATACCGTGCCTAAATCTAGGTGTCGATTATAGAGCTGGTAGAAATGTTTTCCATATGGATGTTCTAGGTGCCATATTTAGAATCTGGCCCCGTGTGTATAAGTGTTAGGCACTATTCTATAACATACATGCTAAAATTGCTTAGGGGTAGATTCATTAGGGTTCAAAGTGAGGTGCCAGGATGATATGTGCTAAGCAGAAATTCTAGAAAGGCAGTTCACATGGAACTATCTTCCTAGAATGCTAGTTTAGGTCATTTTCATGCCTAACTTTAGGTATGAGCATTTACGCATGCCAAAAGCTGGTGTAAATGCTTCCGTCTACGCTTAGGCACCGATTATAGAATGGGGTGCAGAGCAGATACACACATAACCAGTAATTAGTGCCAATTATCACTTGTTAAGGGCAATTTCTGATTATCACCAATTTAGCCAATCCACACCCCAAATTGCTCATCTAATTTTTGGGCATCCTATACAGAATGTGGGTGTTAGCGTGTAAACATGGGCAGATTATGGGCAAATCATGGGCTTATCTCTGATATGCATGTACCTTATAGATTACTAAAAGTTATGTGCACTTCAGGGCACCATTATGTGCCAAGTTACAACTGCCATTAACTTGGCGTAAAAGTTGGCGTCTAGCTTTAGCCACTTATGCTAGTATTCCATAATGAATCTTGACACCAAGATGCCGTTATAGAATTAGCGCTAAGCACATGGCATTGGGTCACCTAACTCGGCGTCAGTTTATAGAATTGCCACCATAATCTCTACGGTTTTCAATATTTTCATACAGTAACATGCCTTCCTGGAAGTAATGCATTTGATAGGGACTATGATTCTTAACGTTTTTGGCTTTTGTGTCTTTCCCAGCAGAATTCTTATTCTCTGGCCACCCATGTAGATTTCAAGTTGTTTTTTTTTTTTCTTGGCACTGGTGTTGTGAAGGTTGACTATACCAGATACAGTTTTAATAGGACCCATAAGCAGCTATCTTGTGCATTAATCTGCAAGCTTTACTCCGCCTTTATTCAGGGTGCAATAGGTCAGCATTCACATCACTTACCCAAGAGTTCTTAGGGAAATGAATGACACTGCTGCTAGCGGATTATATTGGATAATAAACCAAGTGAATGGTAGTTCTATTTGCAAGGAAGAAATTTAGAGGTTAGGCATGATTAGAAAATACCTGTAAAAATTGAGATACTACAATACAGCAGTAGATAGAATGCTGATAAAAAAAACCAACTTTTAAAAAAGCCATCAGCTGTAATTGTTCTTTTGGAACAGGCTAGAAATGTAATTCTACTATTTTTGGTGTGCTCTGAAACTCTCTGCCTTCTATCATGGAGCAGCTTTCAATGCAAGTTTTCTAATGGTTGGTTAGAGGCTAGTTGGGAGCAGGATATTAGTGCAATCTGATACTGGTGCACTTAACATTTACGTTCTAGCAGTTACACCAGCCATACAGCTGGCATAAGAGCAGGCACCTAAATATAGCAGGGACATTAATTACAATTTATGTACGTAAATTTACACAGCCAGATCCGCAGGGAAAAATTAAACATGCATAAACAAAGGGCGCAGCCATGGGAGAGTCAATGGCAGGTTCGGGGTGTTCCCACAGGGTTTCTTTGGTATAAATAATCGCACTGAGAACTTTTGGATTGTGCGGTATAAAAAGTTTTAAATAAATAAATAAAATATTAGCATAAGTCCGCACTTATGTGCTTAAGTGTAGGTCAGGGGCATAGCTACGTGGGGCCATGGGGGCATGGGCCCCCGCAGATTTGGCCCTAGCCCCCCCCCTGCCACCAACCCCTTCAACCCCCCCTCCTGCCGCCAACCCTCCCCTGCCACCATCGGGTACCTTTGCAGGACGTCAGACTCGCAGAAACAGAAGCCTGCCCTTGCAGATCAGCACCACCACCTTTGACCCCCCCCCCAGCACCAACCCTTTTGACCCCCTCTTCCTGCTGCCGCCAACCCTTCCCCGCCAGTAAAGGTACCCGTTGGCGGCGGCGGGGGAGGGTTGGCGGCAGCAGGAAGAGGGGGTTGAAAGGGTTGGCACCGGGGGGGGGGGGGGGTCAAAGGTGGTGGCGGTGGCAGGAGATGCCAAAAATGGCAGGGGGGGGCTAAAATGTGCCCTCTCACCTCGGGCTCTGGACCCCCCTCCCGCCGAAGTCTGGCTATGCTCCTGGTGTAGGTGTGACCACTTACAGCATGCCAAAGGCTGATGTTAATGCTTGTGCCTAAATGCTCTCAGTTATGCATGTATCTGACAGTATTCTATACCCTTCCCCCTGGATTCTATAAATGGCGCCCAAATCCTGAGGTCCATGTGCAATTAAAGTAGTTAATGAGCCATTAACAATGAATTGGCTGCTAAGATACTAATTTGGATTTGCACGTGGATCTGGCAGTGCAATGTTGTATAATGATCCACACCCAAATCCTGTCGCATGCAACCCTAAAGGGGGTGTGGCCACGGGAGGGGCACACTATGATTTACACCAGGTTTCAGTTGGTACAAGTCCTTGTGCCCAAAGCTGGGCATGAGAATCCCTGCTAGGTGCTATTCTATAAAGGGGGCTCATCCTGGAGTGCACTTTACAGCAAAGTGTTGAGCACTCAATTGTCCCAGTGTTTATTTTTTAGCACCATGTACTTAATCCCACCTTTAGAATGTAAGGGTGGGATACACCCCTGAGCTGCTCATGTGCCACTGATATCTACATCCCCCCTAGTAGTTAAGCAATAAAGAATTTACACGCTAAGCTTATAGAATTACAACTAACGACAGTCACGCATGTAACTGCAAATTAGTGCCAATTAACACCAATTAACAATTATAGCCAATTATTGGTAGTTAATGCTCATTAGCACCTAATTTATCAATTAAGTTATAAGCGTAACTGGCACTATTCTAAAACCTGTGCACAAGCTTGCACACAAGATTATAGAATGGGGGAGGGGGTAAGTAACTTAGGTGCACCAGTACAGAATAGTTCTTAGTTTTCTTGCTGGTACTTTTCAGGCAAGTGTACACTTCTGCAGGGGAATTCTATAAATGGTGCTTAAACTTTCATGTGAAAATTTGGGTGCATGCTCAATTTGCACATGCAATTTAATTGAGCAACAAGCTCATTAGCACCAATAATTGGGCACGAACAATCAATTATTGGTGTTAATTGGCAACAATTTGGATTTACGCACACATCTTGCTAAATGCTATTCTATACAGATACATGTGCAAATCCTTTACCGTGCAACTGAAAAGAGTCGAGGCCATGGGAGGGGCATGGGCAGGTCCAAGTCATTCATGCGTGCACTATTATAGAACTTGGGAGATCCATGCCTAATTTAGGTGCAAGGGTTCCATTGGTGTAAATCCCCACACCTAAAAGTCAGGCATGGATCCCGGTTCTATAAATGGTGCCCAACTCAGAGTGCTATGCTTTGCTATGATACTTATGATTTACATACTGCACAAATTATCTGTAGTGAACTTCTAGGCAGTTTACCATTTCAAAGTGAAAAAAAGAAAAACCTCTTCTCTTGAAGAGGAATATACAGTCATGACATTTAATAGTTTTCTTCTAAACTCTTAAAACCAAAAATCTCAAGACTATAAAGACTTAAAAAGATGTGCTTTCAAAGTTTCCAAAAAAGAAGAGAAAAATCCTGTTTTAAGTCTACTGGCAACAGATTCCAAAATCTAGCTCCTTGAACTGAGAATAAACTATTACTAATAGATTTATAACTTACATTTTTAAACACATATTGTGTTGACATTGTAAGTAGTATACTAGGCCATACTTTGTATTATTATGTGAACATGTTTGCTGCTGTAATTGTCTGTTGCTCTTGTTTGATTTATTCTTACAGTAAACCACCTTGAG
The DNA here is from genome assembly GCF_901765095.1 of Microcaecilia unicolor. Lineage (NCBI taxonomy): Eukaryota > Metazoa > Chordata > Amphibia > Gymnophiona > Siphonopidae > Microcaecilia > Microcaecilia unicolor. Next base: position 346,468,183 of record NC_044033.1, on the reverse strand, counting down.
TGAATTTCTTCAAAAAGCTGGTAAATAAATCCTATTGAATAAATAAATAAAATGAAGGGAATCTTAAACGTAAGGTCCCAGAAAAGCATAATTGATGACCTTGAGATGATACAACTAATAGTTCCCCACTCCTTCAGAATTTAATCCATATATAGATTGTAAAGAGTATGTAGGAAAGGCCCCAAAGGAACCCGGGGATAGGCCGGAATACCCCCGTTATAGGCAGGCATTCCCCAGGAAAAAACTAGAAATAAAGAACTACAACTCCCAGCATGCCCCAAGGGAGCCTGGGGATAAGAGAAACTATGTGCATTCCCAGGAGTCACCAGAGGAGGGCCGCAGGGGAAGGAGTAAGGCTGATTCTCCAACCTGGTGGAAGAGGTGGTGGAACAGGTGGGTGGAGAAAGAAGGGACTCCAAAGAACTTTAATGAAGAAAAGGGTGAGCAGCTGGGAGAAGGGCGGGGTGAAGAGAATATGGATTGGGCTCCTGAGGGGAGAGAGGAGGAGAGTGAGCCTTGCCCTATGGAGTTGACTGAACCGGAGAACACCCTGGAAGAGCCGATGGACTTTTCAGCTCTGGCTCAGCGAAAGCCAAGAAAGTAGCGGGGCCAAGCCGGGTCATGCGGGAGGAGGTCAGGTAGGAGTAGGACTGACCAAGAGGGTGGGACCCTAGGCTTTGAGCCCGCGCAAAGCCATTACTGTGTTTTGGAAAGCCTAGCTGGACTGAGCTGTGTTTTAAAGCTTGGCTAAAAGTGAACTGTGTTTTGAAAGCCTAGCTGAACTGAGCTGTGTTTTAAAGCCTGGCTAAAATTGAACTGTGTTTTGAAAGCCTAGCTGGACTGAGCGGTGTTTTAAAGCTTGGCTAAAATTGAACTGTGTTTGGAAACCAGGGCTGAATTGAGCCGTGTGTTTTTTTTTTTCTTTTTACTGTTACTCTCCAGGGGACCGGGAGGGAAAGCAGTGGTTGAAGCCTGCACGCTGTAGCATTGTTTGTTGTTTTGGAGACGCAATTGAGAGAAGGAGGGACGACCCTCCTATTCAATAAAGAGCTTCATTATCTTTGTTTTTGTTTTTTTGAAAAGGGGAGCCATACAGGAGTGGGGTTTTTGTTTTGCTTGGGTTTGTGGAAGGGCTGCAACCCAGGAGAAAAGAGGACGCCCCTTTACAATTGGTGTCAGAAGTGGGATCTCTTCGCGAACCTGTCGCTCGAGGAGGCCAAAACCAGCAGGACAGAAAAGCCCGACGGAGGGGCCAACGCTGAGAAAGGCGCAGACCCGTCTGGGGTTCCGGTAAGCGGGGCCTAGATTGGGGGAAATAAAAGGGATCCTAGGAAAAGGGGAAACATAAGTAGTGAAACCGCACTTGGAGGTGTCCTCTGTTTTTTTTCCCCCCACCAGGAGTCGCTGTTCCGGAGCAAGGATGGACCCCAAGGAGATCTTCGCGTGGATGACGATGCAGTTCCAGAAACAGCAAGAACTGACGGGGAAGATGGTGGAAGACTCCTTGACGGCGGCACGAGAGCAGCAACAACCGGTGCTGAATATGCTCCAGGACTTTTTCCAGCGAGGGATCGAGGCTCCCAGGGGCGGTGGAGCCGGAGCAACTGGACAGGGACCAGGAGGAAGCGGTGTGGTAGGACCTTTATCCCTGAACTCACTTACTTGGGGAAAGTTGTCTGAGCAGGATAATGTAGATGATTTCCTGACCGCCTTCGAGAGGGTGGCAGTGGCCGCAGGATGGCCACAAGAGCAGTGGGCCATGCGGTTAGTGCCTTCATTATCTGGGGAGGCTCTAGGAGCCTTTAGAGACTTGGCTCCTGGGGACGCTGCCAACTATGGGAGGTTGAGAGAGGCCATTAAAGACCGGTATGGACTGAGTACCCAAGCTTATAGGCGTAAGTTTCGGTCCACTAAATGGGAGAAGGGGGAAACCCCTAAATCGGTGGCCACTAAACTGATGGACTTGGTAAAAAAATGGTTGGAACCTGAGCGCCACTCCCCGGGAGAGATTCTTCAGGAGTTGGTAGTGGAGCAATTCCTGCAGGGTCTTCCCACGGAGATTAGGGCAGGATTGGTCCAAAGGGGCTGTAAGACGGTGGAGGCCGTGACAGCCGGGTTGGAGTGTTATTTGGAAGCCCAACATTGGGGAGAACCCGATCTGGAGGGTGGTAAGCCCCGACCTGTGGGAGGCTGGGGTTCCAAAAGTTCCCTCTTTTGGCCAGATCCCCAGGGAGGGAAACCCGATTACGGCTGGGGTGGTAAAAAGCCCGTAGTGCCCTCAGGCCCTGGAAAAAAGGCCCCCTCGTATGAAGGAAAATTCTGTTATAAGTGTGGGAAGGCGGGGCACTTCAGGAGGGATTGCCCAGGTCGAGAGGGATGGACCTCGCAGGTTGCCCAAGGGTTTAGGCCTCGGTATACCGCCAAGGTGGAGGTGGAGGGTTTACCTATTGTAGCCATGTTAGACTCCGGGGCTGACCAGTCCATGATCTCTAGGAGGTTATGGGAACAAATAAGAAAGAGGAGGACAGGAGGTAAGGATACCTATGAGGGAGCAGTGGCTATTCAATGTATACATGGGGCCAGTACTCGTTATACCCTCCATAGGGTTCACGTGAAGGGGCCCACAGGGGAGATAGAGATAGCCATGGCCGTTCTGCCCAGACTGCCACAGGAGATGATTTTGGGAAGGGACTGGCCCCCCTTTACCGAGTGTATTAGTGAAAAAAGAGTGTTGGTCACTACCCGCTCACAGGCTCGGCGAGTCCCTGAGGCTGAGGAAGAGGGAATAGGAGGTATTTTTCCTTTTCAAGGGGAGGTCTTAGGGGAGCCGGGAAAAGAGAGAAAGGGGAAAGCTTTGAAAAAAAGGAGCAGAGGGGCAGACGGGAGCCTTGGAGCAGGCAAGAAAAGAAAGTTATCTGCCAGTAGCCCCGAAAGAATTGAGGGAACAGTTTCCCCAGTTTCATAGGGAGCAGGCCACAGACCCTACTTTAGAATATGCCTGGGAAAGGGCACGCCAGGGGGAGGGCCGGGAGGTCCCTGGTTTCATGATAGAAGGGGACATTCTGTATCGCAGGGTACCCAATTGGGAGAACTCGGAAGCTGGGAGACAGTTAGTGGTCCCCCATGCTTTTCGTCCCCTAGTAGTAAGGCTCGCTCATGATCACCCTTTGGGTGGGCATAAGGGCTCCCAGGCTACCCTGACGCAGATATTGGGGCGGTTTTATTGGCCCGGAGTTTATGGGGAGGTGGAGAGGTATTGCAAGTCCTGCCCCAACTGTCAGAAGGTGGCAGACCGACTACCCCCTAAGGCACCTTTAAAGCCCCTTGCTAGGGTGGAACAACCAGGGAGGAGAATAGCCATGGATATTATCGGCCCGGTAACAAAATCTCAGAGATGCTTCCTCTATGTTTTAGTGGTTATGGATATGGCCACGAGGTACCCCTGGGCCATACCTTTGAGAAGCATATCAGCGAAGGTCATTGCCAGGGAACTGATAAAGATCTTTTGTGAGGTGGGATTCCCCCCAAGAAGTTTTGACTGACAGGGGGTCCAACTTTATGTCAAGTACCTTAAGGCAAGTGTGGGAGGCTTTTGGGATACAACATATACGTACAGCCGCCTACCATCCTCAAACTAATGGTATGGTGGAACGTTTTAATAGAACTTTAAAGGGTATGTTAAAAAAAGCATTAGGCGAGGATAGGACAGGTTGGGACCAACTGTTGCCCTTCGTGCTATATGCCTACAGGGAGAAGGTGCAAGACTCATTAGGAGTTGCGCCTTATGAATTGATGTTTGGACGGAGGCCCAGGGGAATTTTAGATATTTTACAGGAACACTGGGTACCCCCGGACACCTCCGATCAGTCAGTGGTCGAATACCTACAGGATCTGAGGGCCAGGTTAGATAAGTTACAGGAATATTCCCAGGATAGGCTGGAACAGAGCCAAAATCGTCAAAAGGAATATTATGATAAGGGTACTCGTGAGAGGGAGTTTGTAATAGGAGATAGGGTCCTTATCCTAATCTCAGAGGATCCTCATAAGTTTGCCTCTAGGTGAAAGGGTCCCTGGGTGGTGAGGAGGAGACTTGGGCCTCTTACATATGAGGTGGCGAACGAAAAGGGGTGGCTCCAAACTTTCCATGTTAACCTGATGAAACCCTGGGTAGCAAGGGTAGGCTTTCAGACCCGAGGGGAGGAAAAGGAGGGAGAGGAGTTGGGACCGCAAATAAGAGATATTTTCAAGCCCGGTGAACCAGGGGTTAATCCCCGGTTGACACAAGTACAAAAGAAAGAGATAGGAAGGCTCCTAAAAGGGTTTGATGATGTGTTGACGGCCTGCCCTGGAAATACTCACCTAGTAGAGCATGACATCATAACAGAAAGGGGTAAAGCAGTTCGGCAAAAGCCATATAGGCTGTCCCCCATGAAAAGGAGGGAGGTGATAAAACAGGTCCAGGAAATGTTAGACTTCGGGGTGATCGAGGAGTCAAATAGCCCCTGGTCAAGCCCAGTGGTGTTAGTACCAAAACCTGAAGGGGAGTGGAGATTCTGCATAGATTTCCGCCAGCTTAATAATATCTCTCAAGCAGATGCCTATCCTATGCCCTATATTGAGGAGCTGGTGGACAGGCTAGGATCTGCACAATATCTCACCACCCTGGACTTGACAAAAGGGTACTGGCAGATTCCCCTTACATCCGGGGCGCAAGCTAAGACCGCCTTTAGTACACCCATAGGCCTGTACCAGTTCAAAAGATTGCCCTTTGGCCTTAATTCAGCAGCTGCTAGCTGTCAGAGGTTGCTGGACAGGGTTCTCCGACCACATCAGGCATATGCTGCCGCATATATGGATGATGTGGTAATACATAGTGGAGACTGGAACACCCATTTAAACCAGGTAGAGGCAATGCTGCAGGCTTTTAGGGATGCAGGTCTCACCCTGAACCCAAAAAAATGTTATTTTGCGCAGTACCGGGTGAAGTATTTAGGGTATAATGTGGGAAGGGGAGAGGTCCGGCCCTTATTGAATAAGGTTAAAAGCATCCAAGAGTTTCCCAGACCAAACACTAAGAAACAATTGCGTAGATTCCTGGGGATGGTAGGGTATTACCGCAGGTTCATCCCTCATTTTTCCGCAATGGCCACTCCCTTAACTGACATGCTGAGAGGGAAGAATCCGGACCACTTGAGGTGGGGAGCGGAGGAGTTGAGGGCATTTGAACAGATGCAGAGGGCCCTGTGCCAGGAACCTGTGCTGAAGGCAGTGGATTTTGAAAAGCCCTTTGTCCTTCAAACAGATGCTTCGGGGAGGGGGTTAGGCGCAGTGCTTTCCCAAGAGCATGAAGGGGAGGAACACCCGGTGCTTTATTTAAGCCGAAAGCTCCTGCCTCATGAGGAACATTACTCCACCATAGAAAAGGAGTGTTTAGCCATACGATGGGCAGTGCAGGAGTGTAGTGTCTATTTAGAAGGGAGAAAATTTAAGTTGGTAACGGACCATGCTCCCTTGAAATGGTTGAATGTGATGAAGAATAATAATGGGAGACTAATGCGGTGGTACTTAGCATTGCAGCCTTTCCAATATTCTGTGGAGCATCGTCCCGGGCGATGTTTAGGAAATGTGGATGCCCTGTCTCGGGTGGAGGAGGAGGAGGAAAAAGAATGCGGGGGTGGAAATTTAAGGGGGGGGGGGTATGTAAAGAGTATGTAGGAAAGGCCCCAAAGGAACCCGGGGATAGGCCGGAATACCCCCGTTATAGGCAGGCATTCCCCAGGAAAAAACTAGAAATAAAGAACTACAACTCCCAGCATGCCCCAAGGGAGCCTGGGGATAAGAGAAACTATGTGCATTCCCAGGAGTCACCAGAGGAGGGCCGCAGGGGAAGGAGTAAGGCTGATTCTCCAACCTGGTGGAAGAGGTGGTGGAACAGGTGGGTGGAGAAAGAAGGGACTCCAAAGAACTTTAATGAAGAAAAGGGTGAGCAGCTGGGAGAAGGGCGGGGTGAAGAGAATATGGATTGGGCTCCTGAGGGGAGAGAGGAGGAGAGTGAGCCTTGCCCTATGGAGTTGACTGAACCGGAGAACACCCTGGAAGAGCCGATGGACTTTTCAGCTCTGGCTCAGCGAAAGCCAAGAAAGTAGCGGGGCCAAGCCGGGTCATGCGGGAGGAGGTCAGGTAGGAGTAGGACTGACCAAGAGGGTGGGACCCTAGGCTTTGAGCCCGCGCAAAGCCATTACTGTGTTTTGGAAAGCCTAGCTGGACTGAGCTGTGTTTTAAAGCTTGGCTAAAAGTGAACTGTGTTTTGAAAGCCTAGCTGAACTGAGCTGTGTTTTAAAGCCTGGCTAAAATTGAACTGTGTTTTGAAAGCCTAGCTGGACTGAGCTGTGTTTTGAAAGCTTGGCTAGAACTGAACTGTGTTTTTGAAAGCCTAGCTGGACTGAGCTGTGTTGGAAGCTTGGCTAAAATTGGACTGTGTTTTGAAAGCCTAGCTGGACTGAGCGGTGTTTTAAAGCTTGGCTAAAAGTGAACTGTAGTTTGAAAGCCTAGCTGAACTGAGCTGTATTTTAAAGCTTGGCTAAAATTGAACTGTGTTTGAAAACCAAGGCTGAATTGAGCCGTGTGTTTTTTTTTTCTTTTTACTGCTACTCTCCAGGGGACCGGGAGGGAAAGCAGCGGTTGAAGCCTGCACGCTGTAGCATTGTTTGTTGTTTTGGAGACGCAATTGAGAGAAGGAGGGACGACCCTCCTATTCAATAAAGAGCTTCATTATCTTTGTTTTTGTTTTTTTGAAAAGGGGAGCCATACAGGAGTGGGGTTTTTGTTTTGCTTGGGTTTGTGGAAGGGCTGCAACCCAGGAGAAAAGAGGACGCCCCTTTACAAGATATATAAATCAAGCTAATAATTTTAAACTATACACGTTTTTGAACAGTCAACCAGTGTAGATCGTTCAAAACCAGAGAAACCTTATCAAGCTTATTCAATCCAAAGATCAATCTTGCTGCTGTGTTTTGTAAAAACTGCAACTCAGTTGAAACTTCACAATAAAGAGAATTACAATAGTCTAGCTGCAGAAGCAACACTGTCTGAACTATTGTCCTAAAATTGTTTCGAGTGAAAGAAGACCTAATTGCTCTTAATTGTCTAAGCCAAAAAACCTCTTTTTACTAAGAGCATTAATTTATCTTTCATATGATAGTTTAGAGTCTAATATAATATCTACAACTTTTGAGTGATCATCAATTGTTAAACTTTCTCTAGAAGCAAGCTTTACTAATTTCTCTGAAAGAAGATCAAAATCCCCAAACCATAAAAGTTTGGCCTTTTGCTTATTTAGCTTCGAAAAACGAGTAGTAGTCAATTCATCTATAATCTTAACAACAGTATCTGAAAATTGAGTTGAAACAGGATACAACAGGATAATAATGTCTGCATAAGATAAGACAAAAATACCCAGATCCGTAAGAAATTTACCCAATGAACTTAAATATATATTAAACAGAGATGGGAAAATTGGAGATCCCTGTGGGACTCCACAAACTGGGCACCAACTAAAAGAATTTCCCATTTTACCTTTTAGCATATCAAACATATAAATGGCAAGTGACCGACTCATCTGCAAATGCGCAGTAGAGACTTCCCTCTCTGTCCCGCCCTCGCGTCAAGACGTGATGACAGAGGGCGGAACAGAGAGGGAAATGGAGTCGGACTGTTGGACGCTGCCACTGGAGCCTGGAAACAAACATCGTGCGCACCAACCTCCACCCTCCCCCCCATCCCCGCCGCCGCTCCCGCCCCCTCTGTATCGGGCCCCCTGCACTGACCTGACAGCGCCTCTCACCTCCGTGTGGAAGCCCAGCACAGAGGGGGGAGGGAGCGGCGGCGAGGAGGGTAGCTGGAAATCTCACCCGTTTTAACGGGCTTAACGGCTAGTATAATCTAGAAACCAAAAACTGTTCAAACCAAGTTAACACCAGGCCTGTTACTCCCAATTTGCTTATTCTAAGCAATAACACTGTATGATTAATAGTAGCAAATGTTGCAGAAATATCAAACTGAAGCAAGAGGACCTGCTGTTCTCTACTTAGTGTTTTACCTCTGAAGTGAGAATGAGTAGGGTCTCTGTGCTCATTTTTTTTCATGCATTCCAATTTGGGTGCTATTTACTGAATTTAGTAAAAAATGTGTAAGGTGTGGAATCAGGCGCATAGCCAGACCTCATTTGGGGGGGGGGGGGGGCTGAACCTAAAGTGTTTGGGGGGGCATTTTGCCCCACTGCAACCCCATATACCTAGGCTGGCGGTGTTCCACAAGCCCCACCAGCAGAAGTCTTGCTCCAGCACTGTTCGCCACCACACTGCCTTCCCTGCTGCTCCCCCCCCCCCCCCCCGGTGCACATGCTTGTTTTTAATGAAATTAATTTTGCTTAAACTGAGCATGCATATGGGGGATGGGAAGCAAGGCAAACCAGGAGATCTTATGTGTAAGTTAGCAACAGAGTGGAGCATATACGAAAGTCAACTTGACCAAAATAGTGGCATTACATGCTAACTAACCAAAATCCAGCAGAATGGAAACCACGTGATTATCTGGACCAGACTTTTCTCTAAAACCTGACCACACATCTCCAGTGATGGAGAACTCTTTTGAACTTATAGAACCGACTTTGACACAGAGATCCATCCAGAGACGACTGTTCTGGCTACTAATGTTGTGCTTGAAAGCAACTTGGGAGCTCAGCATTTCTCTCGTTACTCAAGTTGGATAATGCTCAGAAGGGCTATAGCACACCTTAATCATATTGCATCTTCATCTCATCAACCAGCTGATATAATAATGGACAACTATCATCAAAGTACCATCAAAGATACAGAACTAGAGATCATCAATGACAACTTGGAACCACCTGAGAAGACTTCAATGGAATACAAGGAACTTCTTCAGCAAAGCCATCAGTGAGCCAGTGATCCACACCACAAAGAGATGAGGAATACATGGGTCGTTGTCCACTCCAGAGACTCAGAGACTTTTCTTTCTCCTTTGTATTGTTTGTTTGTGTTGTCTGTCTCTTATTTCAGCTCCTGTGAGACTGTAAGAGAGAAGTCACCAGAGCAACAGTGAACTAGAGACAAGAAAGATGTTGCCAAGTTTAAGATCCAGATATAAATGGACTTTGGCATGCTTATAATATATATAGTTTGAGGAGTTGAATAGTGGTATCTACCAGTACCAAGTGGGGAGTGTGCTGCCACCATATTCATGGAGGCAGAGGAGCATATTTAATATGAGTATTATTTGTATTTAATTGACTTGTCTGTGTAATAGATAGTACTGTGTACTGGGGCTATCCCCTCTCTTTAGTTTGCAGTATCCTCTGATTAACTCCTTGTGAGCTTTGCCTACTGGCTGTTAGCTCTGAGCTAGGGCCAGCCCTCCCTCTCTGCCCCGGTGGGCTGTCTGAGAGATTTACAGTCTTCCTAGCATGCCTTTGTGATCAGCAGATGTTCTAGGGGCAGATCCCTCCTTAATCTACCTTAATTCCATCAAGAGTTTTCACCATCTACTCAAGTCATCCTCCTTTATTTTCCCTGAGTTACTTCCCCTTATTCCCCTTTGAATGTTACAGGTTTTCCTCTTAGTGTGCCTGAGGTTCTGGCCAGCTCCTTGCTTCCAGGATTGCTAGATGCAAACTCTATTGCAGAAGGCAACAGTTCTGTCTAAGCAACTGAGCAGTAAGTTGGATATTCTTTGTTTATTATGAGTACTATAATAAAGAAGATTTGCTTAAGACTGAGAGTCTGCTGGTGAAGCTTTTGCTTGGGGATGGTTTAGTTGGCTGTTAAAGCTACTTCATACTTTGCCTAGAACAGCACACACTATGCCGGTATTCTAGAAAGGTCATGTGCCCTTTATAGAATAGGGGCTCAACACTGATCTTTTTGGCAAGTAACATTTGGCACTCTATATAGAATTTGTCCCTTGATGACAGATGCTTTCAATGTGTGTGTTCTTGAACAGTTCAACATATGTTTTTTTTTAAAATAAGATTTCTGTTTTCTCCATTTCTTTACTTGCATAGCAGATGAGTTGTAACTTAAAGTAGATATCATTCACTCTTACGACAACATATATTCGGTAAGTCTCCTACTGTCTCTTTTTTCACTCTCTTTGCTCTTTGCTTTTTCTATTTCAGGTTGCTTGACACTCTCCATCTGTACTGGTCCCCTTAGCAACATTCCCTGTTAGAGGTGAGACTGCGATGTCATTTAGTCTTGCTGTGATTCACACAGGAGATGAAAGCCCATTTATAAGTGCAAAAAATTGTGTTTTTATATATTTGTAAAGGCACATCTTGTACAGGTCATTTTTTTCTGTGAATGGCTAAACATTACGCAGCACCTGCAGAAAAATGCAACCAATGTTTGTGGCTAGTTTGGAAGGTACTTAAGAAATGTAGCCACAAAGATCAATTGTTCCTTCTTCAGTTATTGTTTGCCATAAAGGCCAAAATGTTGTCTTATTCACTGAGAACTATGGATTTTTCAGAGCTGACACACAACAGAAGTGAAAAAAAGGGATCACAACTTAATTTGGTATAATATTATATAATTTAATTTAATTTATTGATTTATAAATTGCTTTTCCATCCACATAAACTGCTCAAGGCTCCACAAACACATTTTTATTTTCAAACAGGGAAATCTCTTTATCCTTCTCTTTTTTTAATGAATCTGCTGTCAGATCTGCTTCTGCCATTGAGATAAAGCCTGTACATATGTGATAGAGTAGGGCTCTAAGCATCTGCCACATGCCCCTTTCAAAGATGAGGATGCTGAACTGACTGGACCTTTGCTCTGACTGAGGACCAATGCAGAAAGCTAATGCAGGCAGAAGCACGTAGTTAATGAGAGATCCATGTGCATGTTAGTGGCTGCATAATTCAGGATGGGATTCAGCGCCAAAGATTGTTGGAATGTAATTGTATTTTTACATGCATTGCCTGTCACCTATTATTTCTCTGTGATTACTCTGTGACCTCTGATGTGAATTACTTAGAGAGGTCACATAGCTATGCAACTTCCTGTTGGGGGTCAGATGCAGCACATGGAGCACATGGAGCTCATGATCTCTCCTAACCTGAGAGGATCTATGGTGGTGTGAGCATCCATTACCATCTAAGCACATGGAAGGAGCTGATAATACAAATGTATAGTAATATGTATATATAAGCCTGTCTGATTATAATCTAACTACAAACTGTGAGTAAACAGATGTTTTGTTACTTCAACTTTAAAGTGACTCAGCAGTGAATTATTCAGGGGTGAATGAGAGAGAGATGAAGAAAGAAATTAACATTTCTAAAGCTGAAGCTGTGTGTACTAAAATCTGCTAATTATTTACTACAAATAATCCAACAAAAGGGTTATGGGCCCAGGGCTCAGGAATTGAAAAAGAAGAGAAATATTACCAGGCAGAAAAAAAAAGGCCACATTTTTCTCTTAAGTTTTAAAGGAAAGATTCAGTCTGTCTCTCTCTCCCCCCACACAGCAGACAGAAGGCTAAGAAAATGGCTGAGGGAAGAAATTCACCATTGTTCTATTCTCTCAAGGTGCCTAAATTAACTGAGTTTAATTATCGGCAGTGGGAATTAAGATTCATATGTCTCCTTCGAGCAAAAAGATTAAATATATGCTTAGATCAAGACAGAACAGCTGAAAATATGGCTGAATGGGACAATGCAAACTATTATGTGAAGTGCATGCTTTTGGAAGCTCTCTCAGAGAAACAAGCCATATTAGTGGAGGGAAAAGATACACCAAAGGACATCTTATATAAACTGAGAACTATGTATGCAACTACATATGCAAAGCAGCAACCAATTTGGTTAGCAGAGTTGAATGAAACCAAATTAAGGGATAAAAGTAAATGTAATGATCACATTATGCATCTTATGTCTTCATTTCAAAAGCTAGAACTTTCTGGAATTCCCATGTGTGATGCATTGAAAAGAGCATTTCTTTTTACCTCACTATCAAAGAAGTTTGATGTTTTTAGGTCTGTAAATGAGGCCATTGAAGGGCAATCTTTTGAACAGGCAACATCAAAACTAAGGCAGGAATGCATAGTAAATGATTCTGAGGAGATGTGTTCTCAAAGTCAGTCAGAGAGAAATGAAACAAATTTCTTGGCAAAGAACAGAGGAAGGCGGAGCTATGGGAAAACTCCACCCAAGGGCAAGCTGATTTGCTACTCATGTGGAAAGGAGGGACATGTATCTAAATGGTGTAAGGAAACACAAAACACTCCCTCTAGCTCACCTAAGCCAATGGAACTAAAGAATTTTCAAACCAGGAAATGTATGAAGGACAAAGATAAACACAAGGGCTTTCTAATGGCAGAAAAAATCTTTGACTATGGTAAATAATAATTCAAATGAAAGTACTTGGATTTTGGATTCAGGGAGCACATGCCATTTAACCAATTGTAAAGATTTCTTTCAGGAAATGTGTCCAGAAGAAGGAATTCTTCAAACTGCAAACGCAGGGACTGCTAAGATCCAAGCAAAGGGTATTGGATTCTTAAAATGCAAAGTGTCTAATGAAGTTAAAGAGATTCCTGTAAGTGATGTCTTGTATATTCCCCAAGCAGTTTGCAATATGCTTAGTGTATCTACATTAGATAAGAAGGGATTTGTGATTCATTTTGAAAACAGTAAGTGCACAATCTCTAAAAATGATGAAGTGTATGCTGAAGCTTTTATGCATAATGATGTTTATAAGCTGAACATTTCAGGTGAAGCCTCACATATGGCGCAAGTAAGGAAGAATGATGGTAAATGTAGTCTGGAAATCTGGCACAGCCGCCTGGGACATCGTGATTCTAAGGTGATCCAGGATCTTTACAGTAAGCAACTGGCCACCGGCATTCAGATAAGTGCAGATGCTGGTAAAATGGAGAAATGCATAGACTGTGTCACTCAAAAAGGTGTGAGACCCTCATTTCCTGAATACACAGGAAATAGGAGTAATAAAGTGCTGGACTTAATACACAGTGACTTATGTGGACCGTTTAATATCCCATCATTGGGAAATAACAGATTTGTGCTAATATTCTTGGATGATTTCTCTAGATACTGTGTGGCCTATTTGCTGAAAGAAAAAAGTCAAGTCACAGACATGCTGAAGAAATACGTAGCCATGGTGAGCAATAAATTTGAAAGAAAACCAAAGGTTCTTCAGACCGACAATGGTGGTGAGTTCACTTCACAAAGCATGCGCACATTTCTAGAACAGGAAGGCATTCAACATATCACAACAGTAGCTTATACACCAGAGCAAAATTCTGTTGCAGAGAGAAAATTTAGGTCACTTGTGGAAATGACCAGATGTATGCTGTCAGATAGCAATCTCCCTAAAAGACTATGGGGGGAAGCCATTCTCACAGCAGTGTACCTACAAAACAGAATGCCAACTAAAGGCGCTGAGCGCACACCACATGAGACATGGCATGGTAGGAAGCCAAACCTGTCACACATAAGAACATTTGGAAGTACAGCATATGCTCATGAACCAAAGCAAAGAAGGCATAAGCTGGATTCCACAACAGAAAGGGGCATTTTAGTTGGCTATGCTCCAGGACACAAAGGATATAGAATTTTGAATCTGAAAACTGGCATTGTTGGCATAAGACATGTTACATATTTTGATGAAAACAAGAGGGTTGATAAAGGCTGGATTATCCCAGATGAGCCTTATCATCCAGAATATGAAACTAGAACCATAATAGACATGCCAGTGTATATAAATGCCATACCAAGGCAGATGTCTGAAAGCAACTCACCTGTATCTAACGAGGAACAGGCAGAGGAAGCAGACACAGAAAGGATCATTGAAGAAGACAGTACAGTTGGAGAAGGGGAATCAATTGGAGAAGTACTCTCAGATATAGAGGATGCGGAAAGGTCAGACCAACCTGTTGTCAGACGCTCATCCAGGGAAAACAAAGGTGTTCCACCCCCAAGACTGTCTTACCTAACAAAGTCAGCAGAAGCTCAAGAGCCCTTAACATGGGATGAGATTGAGAAAATGCCAGCAGAAGAAGCTGCTGAATGGCATAAAGCTGCACAAGAAGAAATTGATGCATTGGATAAAAATAATACTTGGATTCTTACAAAATTACCTCCTGGCAAGAAAGCTATAGGATGCAAATGGGTATTCAAGTTAAAAAGGAATGCACAAGGAAAAGTGGAAAGGTATAAAGCCAGATTAGTGGCAAAGGGATATCTTCAAAAATATGGAGAAGATTTTGATGAAGTGTTTGCACCTGTAGTGAAACACACGACAATTAGAACACTTCTGAGCATTGCAGTCTCAAAAGGCATGCAAGTCAACCACATTGATGTGAAAACAGCGTTTCTTCACGGAGATATAACTGAAGATTTGTACATGGAACAACCAACAGGTTTCATAAATACAAAACAAAGACAGCTAGTGTGTAAATTAAACAAAGGTCTTTATGGATTAAAGCAAAGTGCAAAATGTTGGAATGATAAATTGCATGAAATATTGACAAATTTAGGATTTAAGCAAGGTGAAGCAGATAAATGTTTGTACACTAGGTGCACAAATGGACAATATGCATACATTTTAGCTTTTGTTGATGATCTGCTCATTGCAAGCAAAAGTGAGCAAGAGTACAAGGACATTGTAAAGTGTTTAAACCTCAATGTTGAGATAAAAGAACTTGGTAATGTGTCATACTATCTTGGTATAGAAATTGAGAAACAAAATGATGGTTCTTATCTTCTAAGCCAGAAGCAGAAAATAAATGAGCTTATTGAAAGTTTAGGTATGCAAGATGCCCAAGTTGTAAGCACTCCCATGATCACTGATTTTCTGAAGGATGAAACAGTAAGAGAACCTTTACCAGATAACATCCAATATAGATCAGCCATAGGTAAGCTTTTATATCTAGCTACCACATACAGGGCTGATATAGCAAATGCAGTAGGAATTTTGAGCAGAAGGGTCAGCTCACCTACCAAATCAGATTGGACTGCAGTTAAAAGGATGGTAAGGTATTTAAAGGGTACCATTGATTGTAAATTAAAGGTTTCAGCCAATAGTAATCCAAAACTAATATGTTACTGTGATTCAGATTGGGCAGGGGATCATTCTGATTATAAATCCACAAGTGGATATGTGTTTATGTATGGAAATGTACAAATTTCATGGGCCAGTCATAAACAAAGTATTGTGAGTTTGTCTTCTACAGAAGCTGAATATGTGGCCGTATCGGAAGCGTGCAGAGAACTGATGTGGATTGAAAAACTTTTGCTGGATTTTGGAATAGCTGAAAAGAGACCAATCCAGATAATGGAAGATAATCAGAACTGCATCCGACTGTCACAGAATGACAAGGTTCAGTCACGCACCAAGCACATCGCAACGAAATACCACAACGTGCGAGAGTTGGCGAAAGAAGGGGTCATCAGTCTACACTATTGTCACACCAGTGAGATGACAGCTGACATCATGACCAAACCGTTACCCAGAGAACATTTTGTGAATCTGCGTATAAAGCTTGGACTTTGTATGAATAAATAATTGCATGACAGTTATGCATGAGAAGGGGTTTGTTGGAATGTAATTGTATTTTTACATGCATTGCCTGTCACCTATTATTTCTCTGTGATTACTCTGTGACCTCTGATGTGAATTACTTAGAGAGGTCACATAGCTATGCAACTTCCTGTTGGGGGTCAGATGCAGCACATGGAGCACATGGAGCTCATGATCTCTCCTAACCTGAGAGGATCTATGGTGGTGTGAGCATCCATTACCATCTAAGCACATGGAAGGAGCTGATAATACAAATGTATAGTAATATGTATATATAAGCCTGTCTGATTATAATCTAACTACAAACTGTGAGTAAACAGATGTTTTGTTACTTCAACTTTAAAGTGACTCAGCAGTGAATTATTCAGGGGTGAATGAGAGAGAGATGAAGAAAGAAATTAACATTTCTAAAGCTGAAGCTGTGTGTACTAAAATCTGCTAATTATTTACTACAAATAATCCAACAAAGATAACTTGCATGGTAGACTCGGTGGAGGCTATTAGTTAATCCGCTGTCATGAAGAGAAGTTTTTAGGGGAGCACAATGGGAGAAATTTATCACTAAGTCTGAGGTTGTATAGGAGGGTTAGTTGAGCAGATTTAATGCCCCCCTGACCTGAACTTACTCTCTCCCACCCCTGACATTAAAAATAAATCCTTGGTAGTCTAGCAGCCCCATCTTCCATCCTCCAACCCAACTCGACCCTCCCTTCCCCTTGACATAAAAAAATGAATCCCTCATAGTTTAGCAGCCCCCTTCCTTCCTCCATCACCCTGACCCTCCCCCTTCCCTAACATAAAAAAATGAATCCGCAGTAGTCTAGCAGCCCCTTGCCTCCCCCAATGCAACATAACCCCCGAGATAAAAATATTAATCACCGGTAGTTTAGTGTATACCATCCCTGAACCCCCAAATCCTCATCATCTACCTCAAAAAGTCAACAGGCAGAAGTGATGCCCACTTGCTTCTTCCTTTGGCACTACTGTCATTAAAAATGATGATGCCTGACTTCTAGTGGTGCATCAGAATGCACCACTAGGGGTCAGTCACTGCCATTTTGAATTACAGTGGTGGTAGTAGCAGGAGTGAGTGGGCATTGCTTCTGCCTTTTATTATTATTATTAAAAAATTTTATGTACTGCACAATCCAAAATTTTTCAGCAGTGTACAAATATATGTACATAAAATTCAAATACACATCTTCATACTACCAGACAACACAATGATAGATCAGAAAACATAAAATCTTTGACTTTGGTGGTGGATGCGGATGATCTGAGGAATTCGGAGAGGGGAGGGGGTACACTAGACTGCCATGGATATATTTTTTTATGTCCAGGGACGTGGGGGGTGTTGGATCAGGGAAGGATAGGGAAATCTGGGGATTTATTTTTATGTTGAGGCAGAGAGAGGGAACGAAAAGGCTTGTTGTGTGGTGGGAATAAAGTAGTTATGTCAGGTGGGTGGGGAGTGAAGGATGGAAGGGTTTACTAGATTACCAGAGCTTTTGGTGATTTGTGGTGTTGGGGGGGGGGGGGGTGCAACATTTTTAAAAAGTCCCCTTTTCTTGTCAGAGTGATACTCATATTTCTTTTCACTGGCTTCCTGTTCATCTTCGAGTTTTATTTAAATTGGCATGTATAGTTTTTAAAATGTTTGATGGTACATTCCAGATTACCTTTTTAGATTAGTTTCTTTCCCTTCAGTTCATGGAATCTTGAAAGCTAGAGATCCATACTGCTTAATCTTACCTTCATTTTCAAATGTTAGATATAAAAAGATTCTGTAAGCCTCCTTTAGCTATCAGGCCCCTCTTCGGTTTATTTGTTAATTTGTAATAATTTGAAATTTTTTTTGTTTAAAAGATTTTTGTCTTTAGTTTATTTATGTGACATTTGTTTTTGTTACCTGCTTTGAACCACTCATAAGTGGGAGTTAGCAGGATACAAGAATCATATCACCTCACATCACATCACACACTAACAGGAAGGGGTACATTTAACAGTAAGATGTAGATTACTGCCAAGGTGAGTACAGTATATTTTCTTACTAATTTCTTGATAGAAGCTGCGTGATAGGCGCTTACTTTCCTTTATAGAATACTAGCATAACTGGGTATATACACGCGTATGTATTTTGATGTGATTACTTCTGACAGCCATCAAGCTGGTGTAAATGCTCGCATCTAGATTCTGGAGATACACATATTGCAGGGAATTCAATAAATGGCACTGAAAATTTGCATCAAAAATATTGAGCAATAAGCGCTCTTCTATAAAGGGAGCAAACCCTTTACAGAATAGCATTTGGCATGGATCTGGCACCTTACTTTTGGGCGCTGTACTTAACGCCTGCTAAAAAGCAGTGGTAAATAGTGATACCCAACTTAGGCATGCTTTGGGTGAATTCTGTAATTCTGCATGCAATGTTTTGGAACATCCCCAACATTTCCCCCAGCCACGCTCCCTTCTAAAATATGCGCGATTGAAGTTAGACACCGTGCTTTATAGAGTAGCACACAGCAAGATGTGCACGTAAAGTTTTAAGACTGAAAAATAACATCCATAATTGGTTGTTAGCACCCAATTATGGATGTTTCTGAGCTCATTAGTCAATTTATTTGCACGCGCATCTCAGATACATGCACAAAGTTGGGCGCAGAAATTTGACTGCGATATGTAGAATCCAGGGGATTAGGTAATAGTATTCTATAAGTTACGATTGAGTCTTGCCCAAACTCTGCCTATTCGAATGCACAGCTGCAAACATCACGCTATCAATGACAAATGCATAGTTCAGAATAGCATAGAACTGGAATATTGATATTTACATGTGTATATGCACCCCTACGCACAGATTTGGTGCCTAAATGTTGGCACCCAATTGACAGAATTGCCCTTTGTGAAGGCAATGCCACAAAAAGGTGTCTCCTGAGGATATGCAGTAACAGCCTATTCTATAATGTAATCCAGGTGAGTAGGTTGAGGTACAGAATACTAGCATAACCTGGTATTGGCAAGTCTTAAATTTACACATATGCTTTTGCACCAGCCATACAACTAGCGTAAGTAAGCGTGGCCACCTAAATGTGGCAGGGCGTAAATTACATGCATAAGTAGGAGCCCCAACCATGTCTGGCTCAGGTTCCGCCCATGTATATGCCTCCCTGGCATTTATACCAGCTATTCCCAACCCAATCCTCGGGGCACACCTAGTCCCATCGGGTTTTCAGGATATCCACAATGAATATGCATGAGATAGATTTGCACGCACTGCCTCAATTGAATGCAAATCTAACTCATGATATTCATTGTGGATATCCTGAAAACCCAATAGGACTAGGTGTGCCCTGAGGACTGGGTTGAGAATGGCTAATTTACACTTACACTCTATCCTCCAGATTCTATAGAGGTTGCTCAAATTTGGGTGCCCGGGACAGATGTGCATGCAAATTAATTCGTTAACAAAACATCAACAATCAAAACTTAGAGTTATTTGGCATCCGACAGTCACTATTCTCCAACATCCTCACCTAAATTTCATAGTGCCTAACTTACAAGGGGCTATGGAAGGAATATGGGTGGATCAGGGGGCATTCCCAAAAGTTGGGCACAATGTTATAACATCGCCTAAGTTGGGCACTGCCTTTACACCAATTTTAGGTTGTTGTAAATTCAGCACCCAACGTTAGTCACAAGATCTGTGCTAAGCTAGTATTCTTCAAAGGCTGAGCACCCTTTGCAGAATACTATCTTCATGCAGATTAATTTATTTTAACACATTTATACCCCACATTTTCCCACTAGTTGTAGGCTCAATGTGGCTTACACAATACCATAGGGCAGGCTACGGTTTAGTAAAATACAATGAAACAATGTAATAGTAAGATGGTAATCGTATAGGTATCGTATAAAACAATAAAGATAATAAAAGATAATAAGAGATTGATAGGGTCCATTAACTTTGCTGTAACAAAGAACAAGTAAACATTAGGTTGAGTCTGGAAGGTAAGCCTTCTCGAATAGGGTGGTCTTTAGTAATTTCCTGAAATTTAGATGGTTCTGAGTTGATTTTAAGATTTTGGGCAGTGCATTCCATAGTTGTATGCCTACGAAAGAGAAGCTGGATGCGTAGGTAGATTTGTATTTAAGGCTATTACAAACTGGATAATGTAAGTTTAGATAAGTTCGTGAAAAAACTGGAACTGTTTCTGGGTGGTAGATCTATTAGATTTCGGTCTTTTCATTGCCTAACTTTGGGTGCTATTTACTGGATTTGGCCCCAGGTGAGTTATGTGCACCTTTACAGAATAGCAGTTAGGCATTCGACTGTATTTTCACTGGCAGGGATACACTTACGTGAATAAGTGCTAGTATTCTCTACGTTTACCTAGATAAAGGAATGTAGGTGTGAGCATAAAGGCGTGTAGGGCCATGGGAGGTACTACTACTACTTATAATTTCTAAAGCGCTACTAGACGTACGCAGCGCTGTACACTTGAACATGAAGAGACAGTTCCTGCTCGACAGAGCTTACAATCTAATTAGGACAGACAGACAGAACAAACAAGAGATAAGGGAATATTAAAGTGAGGATTATAAAATAAGGGTTCTGGTAGCTGGGTTGCCTCCTGCGGTCAGCACTGAGCCCGGATATTCAATGCTGGGCTGTTTGAGGTGACCAGCGTTAACTATCCATGTGTTTTTTGGCTGGTTTAAATTTAACAGACCAAGTCGATATTCAGCACTGATCAGTTAAGTTTCAACTGGCCAAAGACATTCCAGCAATTTTGGCCGCCTGATTTGGCCACCAAACTTAGCTGGCAATATGCTGAATATTGGCAGATAGCCAGTTATGTCACTGGCTATCTCCCACTGAATATTGCCGGAGAGCCGATTGAGTGCCATTTAGCCAGCCAGGAGATGTTCCTGGCCGGTTAAACAGTTTTAAATATCAGGCAGCTAGTTTCTAGAATTGCCCATGTATCTATCCCATGTAGGCTTGAACTCTGCTAATACTTTAGATCTTATAATCTGTGCTGGAAGTCTGTTCCAGGCATCCACTATCCTCTCAGTGAAAAATAATTTTCTCACATTTCTTTTGTGTTTCCCATCCCTCGGTTTCATACGATGACCCTCTTGCTCTTGAACTTTTCATTCAGTGAAAAAGCTACCTTCTGCTGCTTTTACTGAAGACTGCTAAATATTTCAGTGTTTGTATCTTTCAAGATAATTTATATGTTTAGCAGCTGAGTTTTGCCGCTGAGCATATAAGTTTTTTTTTCGAAGCTCTCACACCATCCTAAACCACTCCTTTTTTGGTCACACTACTTTGGGTGCTCTGTATATTTAGATCCACTGGCGATTTTCATAAAAGTAGCTAGCCTACTGATGACTGCATTAGTTCTTTTGACTATCGGCCATAATCCTTGATGTATTTTTTCCTGTGGTCCATGAAACAAAGACTTATGATCTTTTGTATCAAAGGCTGGTATGCATAAGAAAGTTGTTTAGCATGCACAGAATAAATCATGTTAAGCATTAACTGCCAGATTCTGTATAGGTCACCCAAAGTTGGGCACACAATTATAGGTGCAGATTGCAGATCCGCACATAAACTAATTAGCTAGGTAGGTGATAACCATCAATTACTGGCATAAACAAGCACAGTAATTGGAAATAATTAGGAATTATGCATAGAACTCCTACGCCCTATTCTATAACACGCTCACCTAGATTTCATAATGTGCAAAGGGGTGTGGCCATGGGAGGGACTGGTTGGATCAGGGTTATTCCCAGAAGTTAGCTGCGATGTTATAGAATACTTGCTTTTCGCACCTAACTGTCACCAGTTGGATGCCAACATTTACACCAGCCTTTGACAGACATAATTGCTCACACCCAAAGTTAGGTGTGAAATGCACACTACATTAGTATTCTGTAAAGGTCACTCTGCGCCAGGGGCGTAGCCAGACTTCGGCGGGAGGGGGGGTCAGAGCCTGAGGTGAGGGGGCATATTTTAGCCCCCCCCCCGCCATTGCTGACCCCCCCACCACCACCACCACCACCAACAACAACAACAACTTTGACCCCCCCCTGCCGACGACCCTCTCAACTCCCTCCCGCCGCCAACACTCCCCCGCCGTTGCCTACCTTTGCTGGCAGGGGACCCCAACCTCTGCCAGCCGAGGTCCTCTTCTTCCTTCGTTCTGTTTTGTTCTGCAGGATGTCAGACTCAGAAACAGAACGAAGGAAGAAGAGGACCTCGGCTGGCGGGGGTTGGGGTCCCCCGCCAGCAAAGGTAGGCGACGGCGGGTTGGCGGCAGGAGGGTGGGTCAAGAGGGTCGTTGGCGGGGGGGTCCAGGGCCAAATCTATGGGTTCCCAGGCCCCTGTGGCCCCACGTAGCTATGCCCCTGCTCTGCGCAGGGTGCCCTTTACTGAATACTAGCTTGCTGTGGATCACCTCGGTACCTAACTTTTGTGCTATTTATTGAATCTACCCTTATGTTCCCAAAGAACTGTTAAATGGGTCCCAATGACGTTAGCTAGCATGTGCTACGATTAGCATATAATTATCTGTAAGTGAAGGAATGTCATATGCTAGTACATGGACAATGCTGCCCTCCACTTATTTCCTACACAGTGTCTAAAGCCTAAAATTTAACACCTATCTCAGATGTTAACTAATTATGGCATGAAGGCAGGATCATAAAACTTGTAACACTGCGGAAATCCATATTCTTAATGCTTCCTGCCAACCTCCTACATGGTCCTAAAACATATAAGAAGGGGACTGAGTGTCCTGATTCCTCTATCCACCCTCCCTGCTGCAAAAAAAGAGAGGTGTGTTTAAATCTTCCCAACTCACCCAGAATTCACTCCCTCTGGATTCTCCCCCATGAACAAGGATTTTCTGGCAAACATACCTTCCAGCAGATCATTTGCCTCAAGCCCACTGGCAACAAGAATACCCTGGAAAATCCTGAACTCTCTACCAATAACAATCTTATTGCAAGATTCACACATATTTTGAAAACTCTTCTGGTACCAAAAACCTTAACCTTGAAATGCCCCCTAAATTGCACTACTGTAATTCCCTATATTTGAGCATGTCTGTTTGTGTAATTTGTGTGCTGTACGTGGTCCAGAACTCTGTGGTATGTCTTTTAACAACAAGTAGGGGTTTTGACTATATTACCATCTGAAATTGTTGAACTGGATGCCAATTATTTGGCAAGTCAGGTTCAAAGTACTTATTTTGCTGTTTTGGACCTTATGTGCCGACGTTCCTGTTTATATGAAATCATTAGTTGCTTTTCAGCTGTCAACATGAACTTTGTGGTCTGTGGGCACTGGGTTGCTAACTGTTCACCTTATTGTCACATATGACTAAGCTTTATCGATTGCAGGCTTCTATGTGTGGAATACCCATTCACCTTGAAGCAGATTAATTATGCTTTCACAGAAAAGTTAAAAATTATCTGTGTTTTTAAGTTTACTTGACTAATTATGAGTTTTTACTTGCTTGTTTGTGTCTGACTATATTTTGTGTGTATTTTGTTATCCACATTGCACAATAATATTTTTGGAATTGTGGAATATAAAACAGTTGAAATAAGTGAACAACTATGACACCCATTGTCGATTACTCTCTCTAATTCTCCATCTTGGCTGGGCTCTCCTGACACCCACTAGGTTGCTCTCCCTCCCCCCAGTGACTCTGGAGAGTTCTACAGCAGCCTAATAATCCCCTGAGGAAATTTCCAAATCAATTTACCAGGGGATTACACAAACAAATATATACAGTCCCTTAGCATACTATTTCATCGGCAATTTTCCAATCATTTCTCAGAAACCTATTAATCTTCTAGTGGGGTTCTGGGTTGAAGCTTCATCTCTCCAGTCCATATGGGAGGTTTCAGTAGGTTTGAAACCAGTTCTTCAAGGGCAGCTTCAGTTACAAATGACAGGTTTAACATTTTCCAATGCCAAACTCTGAAGCAGCAGCAAAACAGACAAGTGTGGGCCTCCAAGCAAGAAATGACCTCATCCATAGGCATTTTCAGTGAACCAGTGTACATTTAATTACAGTGAATATAATAATACATATATCTGTCTTGCCATGACTACATCTTCTTTTTCATTTCCTGTCCAGTCCTTCCATTCTCCTACTCCCCCATCTTGTCCACCTCACTGTTACGAGGTCCTGCTGGTCCATCTGAGTGAATGAGGTGCCACTGTTCTTAAAAGAAGCCAATTACTCCTTATCCAAAATCTATATATGTTGTGCAGCCCAATAGAAGTCAGGAAACACCACAGGACCCTCTGCATCAGTGACCTCCAACGTACATTTGTTGGGGTGCTAGAGCTGTGAACAATGATGAGACTGTAGGCACATGGTATTTTGTAGCTGAGGATGTGTGCAGGCATGACAGTAAGGGTATTGACCTCACAGGATACTCTGGTAGAGAGGATGCAGAAGGTGCTGATGCCTGCAGTGGTGTTCCTAAAGGTGGCACAGTGGTGGCTTTGGTGTTATGTCTATGGCCATGGTCCCTCAGTAGCCCACTCACCTCCTGCTGCAATGATGCAATCCACTGTTGCAGGGATGATTCCTCCTGCAACAGAGAATCCAACCAAGTCAGCAGCCTCTCAGCTCCATATGCCTTTTCTGTAGGGCTAGTTTCCTAGCCCTCTGGGCAAGGAACCTCTCATTCAATGCCAGAAGCCAGTCCTCACAGTAAGCATGTTCTTCTGCACTTCAAGCTGCCTGAAAAGACTGTGTGAATCTGCACCTCAAAGATCTTTAGATGGCTCTGGATGGTCAAAGTAGGGGAATAGCAGTGGGATGGGACTCTCTGCTCACTCCTCATCAGCCTCCTCATTCGCACTACTGGGGGGCAGAGCCAACAGTCTACTCCCCATAGTACTCATCCTCAGCCAATTCCATCCTCTCCACAGATCATCTTGGTTGTATGGTCATGTGACATATCACGGCTTCAGCCTGGCAGTTCACCATCAGAAGCTGTAGCATTGCCTACAGATAAGAAACAATAACACACAGTCAAAATTCTGTTGCCATAGTCATGAACACATACAAAAAGGTAATTCTATAACAGGACATTTACAAAAAGCACTGGTTATGGCACTTATTTTAAGACTATTCTTTAAAGAACCGTACTTTTCTTGACAAAATACTAGCACAAGTGGCCGAAAACATGCCTACATTTAAGGCATGATCACTTATAGCCCTATAGTAAAATATGGTATTTTATCATTTATCACGTACTTGTGCCCTCCACCTATGTTCTACCCAAACTTCTCCTATGTGCATACCCTAGAGCTGACCTAAGGAGACCTAAATGCAGCAGGGGTGTATGCAACTAACAGGAAATGACCTACTGTACCAGAATGTAACTCATCTTGAGCTACAACTAAAAAAAAAAAAAAGTGTGAGCTAAATTCAAAATCCTTTTCCCTTTCCCTTCCAAATGCAGACATGGACGTTGCTATCCTCATATACAGGTTCTTTCTAAAATGGGGCTCCACACATCCCAGTTTAATAACCTGAATATGGATTCTCAGTACGCCCTCAGCAATTTCTGGGAGAATGGCACAATGAGGAAGGATGAACTGAAACACTGTAGGATTTAGGCCACATGTAGAGAGAAGGCCAGTCTAGTAAGACAGCTCCTCAGACCACGATCTGAGCAATGAACAGGAGAAGAAGTATTGCCAGCTGAATGCTAAGCAGAAGCAGATGTGAGAGAATGAGCACTGTGGTTGAGAAGCTGAAAGGAAGAAGATGTGAAAGGACAAACACTGCAGGCTACAAGTTAATAAGGAGCTCATGGAGGAATGAGCATCCTGGGCTGCATAATGAAAGAAGGCAGTCTCAGCAGGGGTGAGGCATGTGAGTGAAAAATTTAGAGGAGGATTTCAGGCTGGAACCTGAGAGGAGAAAGGCAAAGCAGGAATGAGCCACCTATTAAGTACATAAGTAATGCCACACTGGGAAAAGACCAAGGGTCCATTGAGCCCAGCATCCTGTCCACGACAGCGGCCATCCAGGCCAAGGGCACCTGGCGAGCTTCCCAAATGTACAAACATTCTATACATGTTATTCCTGGAATTGTGGATTTTTCCCAAGTCCATTTAGTAGTGGTTTATGGACTTGTCCTTTAGGAAACCGTCTAACCCCCTTTTAAACTCTGTCAAGCTAACCGCCTTCACCACGTTCTCCGACAACAAATTCCAGAGTTTAATTACGCGTTGGGTGAAGAAAAATTTTCTCCGATTTGTTTTAAATTTACTACACTGTAGTTTCATCGCATGCCCCCTAGTCCTAGTATTTTTGGAAAGCGTGAACAGACGCTTCACATCCACCTGTTCCACTCCACTCATTATTTTATATACCTCTATCATGTCTCCCCTCAGCCGTCTCTTCTCCAAGCTGAAAAGCCCTAGCCTCCTTAGTCTTTCTTCATAGGGAAGTCGTCCCATCCCCGCTATCATTTTAGTCGCCCTTCGCTGCACCTTTTCCAATTCTACTATATCTTTATTGTTGTTACTCTCCTAGACTATCTGGGCCCCAAAAAGATAGGGCATGCTGGATGAGATTACACATTATTATGAGATCACAGAATTCATCTGCACCCAAAAAATAGGTGGAGGTGGGAAACTACACTTGCAACTCAGGCAGCTTGCTACATTCCCTGGGTTTTTATTGTAGAGATGAGGCAGTGGGAAGCCATGCCTTTATAGTTCAGGCAGCTATAATCCTATGCCTTCTATGTTGTGTTACAGCGTTTTTTTACTTTCAGTATTGCAAACAGAATAACATAGTTATTTTGAAGTCTAAACTAACCCCCACATAAAGTTAAAACAACATTGATGATCTAAAAAATAGGACCTTGCACATGTTTAGCAACCTTATTTATTTGTATTTTCTTTGGAGTGTAGAGAAGGGTTTTCTGCGAGGAAGGGTCAAGATAATACTTGACACATCTGAGAAAACAGGCTTGGGCCAAAGCAGAAATTTGTTGGATGAAAGAGAGTTCCTGATCAGGTACCTAAAGTGGGATTCCAGAGGAATAGTGATGATAGAAAATGTGGGAGACCCAGTTATCCAGCTCATGGTACATTTTGATGGATTGAGGACAAGGAAATTGTCTGCTAGCCGGGTCTTAAAAGAGGCCAAAGCTGAATTTAAATCACTAAGGTCTGGGGTTAAAGGGTTAGTTTCATAAAACACAAAAGTATTGTCTGTGTAATAAAAGGTGCATATGTTTAATTTTAGAATTAGATGAGCTTAGGGGCTAAGGAAAATATTGAACAAAAGTGGAGGAAGTACAGAGCTTGTGACACATCGGAAGACATGGGATAAGAGTCTGAGAGTAAGGAGGCATGAGAAACATGGAATGTACGATTGTTGAAAAATGAAGTGTACCATGAATGAAGTGTACCAGAGATGCCCAGATCACTGAGTCTTGACAGAAGACCATGGTCAACAATGCCGCTGTAAGGCCAAGATACTAGAAGGATGATATTACCAGAATCCAAGATTTTGTGAAGATCACTTGGAAGAGCAGTGAGAATAGTCTTACAACTATGACCAGGGCAGAAACAGGATTGTTGAGAGTGCAAAATGTTGCAACCCTCCACGTGAGTCAAACGCTGTCTGAAGACAACATGCTCAGTAACGTTAGAGGTGACACAGAGATTGGAAATAGGACAATAGCTGGAAGTATGGTCAGCATTTAATTTTAGTTTTTTTTTTAAAAATCAGCCTACTACAGCATGCTTCCAGGCAGAAATAACTTCATAAAATAATATATAATCAGCTACATACTAACTAAATAACTAAAATTACATCAATATCATCTAAAAGGTTGCTGAAAAAAGTGTTTTTAATTGTTTTCTAAAAGAAAGTAAAGATTGACTATACTGCAAATTCTATGGTAATACATTACATTACATTACATTACAAAGCATTTCTATATCGCTGAATCCACCAGGTTCATAATTGTGGACCTGCAGCCATAAATACTGAATTTCTATGTTCCTCCAATCTTACATGCTTAAAATTTCTTGACGTCTGAGCTCCACATGCAGAATACCTCCAAGTTAATGAACAAAGAATGAAAGAACTTCTTCAGCTTTCCCTACAAATATATAGCCCTTTTCTTTTTCTTCCAGTGGAATTTACTTCCTCCACTCTGAGATGCTGAAACCTAGATTTCATATTTATCCTGTGTAATATCCAAGCAAATTACATAGAGTTACCCCTGATTCTACTGAATACATCATTTACATTTTGTGTAGTGCTCAGATTCAGAGTGTGCAGGAGTTATGTTCCGGGGTCAAGACTCCAATGACCAGACTACTGATGTTGGGAAAAGAGGTGGGATAAAAATTGGGGAACATACCCCTTGGTAGTTGCAAATAAAGGTTCATAGTACCATATCCTAGCCTTAGATCCATTTGGGCAAGAAGTACAAAGGAACAGGAGGAATCTGCCAGGCTACAAAAAACCCCATAAGGATAAAGCAGACAGAAAAAGAAACAAGCATAGAAAACCACTGAAATAAACAATAAAATGCCAAGAAGAAAGTGTCTTAAATGGTGAATGATGAGAACAATAAAACTAACTATAAGGAAACAGAGGAATTAAAAAAGATTGTAGAGAGATGAAAGGAACACTTTGAAGAAAAAATAGGAAGAACTCCAAGAACTGAACAAATATCCTAGCCCCTACTGTTTAAACCAGAAAAGAATCTGGGACACTTAAGGGGGTCATTATTTAAACTATGTACATGGCTGAAACTGTTTTTTAAGCATGTAAATCTAACAGGTTTAAACAGGGCTTTTTTTGAAGGGGTACTTGGGGGTACTGAGTACAGGCACCTTTTCCATTGTCTGCTAAAATTGACCCATGGCCCCCAAGTTTTAATGAAAAATCTCAGGCTCTACATACTAATTCTGCCTTGTTATAGATTCTGTGACTGGTTGCAGCGGGCCTGGCTATTGTGGGGTGGGTCTCTCAGTGATCACCCCACCCCTGAAAGGTGGTCTGGCATTTGAGTACCGGCACCTTTTTCGCTAGAAAAAACACACTGGGTTTAAAGTCCCCCCACAGTCTGACTAAATTTATGTACTTTACGTGTGCATAGCTAGACAAAAGGGGCCAAGCTGAGGCAAGCCAGGGGCAGGTTTTTCAATGTAGCAGGTTAGTGGCTTAGGAGGTCTTTTACAAAGCATCAGGAAGCCTAACACTGGTTTACCGAATGCTAAATCGGGACTACCGCCGGTCCAACGTGGCCACCAGTGATAGTTCTGCCCCGAGCATGCCCCATTGCTGGGGAAAAACAAAACCCCTGGAAATGGCTTGCATGGTGGTAACCCATCGATAATTTTACTGCCAGGTTACTGTGGGAACCCTTATCACCACCTCAGTGGGTGGTGGTAAGGACTCCCTGTCGCATGGCTACATGGTAAGAGTTCTCTTGCTATATGGCCATGTTTGTCTGGGGAACTTTTACCTCACTGCTGTAAAAAGGGCCCTGGCACACGGGAAAAACAACCCCCGCTAGTGTAGGGCCCTTTTTCCTGCAGCTTGGTTAAAGGACCCCTTAATAATTTGTTTGGTTAAGTTTGGTTGCATAGTTTAGGTGATCATAAGTTGTTTTCATGGCTTTTGGTAATGTGTTCCATAGTTGTGTGCTTATGTAGGAAAAGCTGGATGCATAGGTTGATTTGTATTTGAGTCCTTTGCAGCTTGGGTAGTGGAGATTTAGGTATGTTCATGTTGATCCTGTTGTGTTTCTGATTGGTAGGTCTATGAGGTCTGTCATGTATCCCGGGGCTTTGCCGTAGATAATTTTATGAACCAGGGTGCAGATTTTGAAAGCAATACGTTCTTTGATAAAGGGCGTGCTCCCTTTATAGAATAGTGCTTAGCTCTCAATTTTTCAGCGCCATATTTTTGGCGCCATTTATTGAGGTGTAATAATCTAAAGAAGATGAATGAGTTAGGGAGTGAGAGGCTGATAAGCACAGTTCAGAAGGGAGACCTTGGGATGATAGTGTCTGAGGATCTCAAGCCAGCGAAACAGTGTGACAAGACAGTAGCTGTACTAGAAGGATGCTAGGCTGCATAGAGAGGGGCATAACGTGCAAAAGAAGGAAGGTGTTAATGTCTCTGTACAAATCATTGATGAGGGCCCACTTGGAGTATTGTGTTTAATTTTGAAGGCCATATCTTGCTGAGCACATAAAAAGACTCAAAGCAGTTAAGATGAAGGCTACACAAATGGTATGGGGATTGTGCCAAAAGACGTACGAGAAGAGACTTGAAACCTGAATATGTATTCTCTAGATGAAAGTAGAGATAGATATGATCCAGATATTTAATACTGAAAGATATTAATATACAAAGAAATCTTTTTAAGAGAAAAGGAAGCGGTAGAACTAAATGACATGAATTGAACTTGCAAAGTATAACAACAGAAGGGGGTGGTGATTGCCTGAAATGCCTTCTTGGTGGAGGTGGTAGAGACAAAAACAGTGATAGAATTCAAAAATGTGTAGGATAAACATAGAGATTCCATACATAAAAAGAGGATGGAATCAAAACAAAACTTAGTGGTGCTTAGATGGCAACTCCATTAATTGGGAAGTAAGGCCAGTGCCAGGCAGATTTCAATCATCTGTATCCCAAATATGGCAAGACAGTTCTGGATGGGCTGGAGTGGGCTTCAACAGCAACTCCAGTAGTTGAGAAGTAAAGCCAGTGTTGGACAGACCTCTATGGTCTGTGCTCCAAAAATGACAAAGACATAGTCACATCATATACAATGAGTGCAGGTAATATGTATTTCAGCCAGGGAGGGTAAGACATCTTAAGGTTGAAATTAGCAAGTAAAATGTTGATAGCAACATTGTCGGGTTGTTGGTTTCATCATGTATCATGAATAAATGTAACTATGCTGCGGTGAAAATGATAAAATCACTCTTCCAAAACCTACATCCTATATATGAAAGGCTCCGCTTAACACAAGACTATCTCTTCTTCAGAAAGCAGGTGAAAGCTTGGATCTACAACCAGGCCTTTCATGGAAGAAGTAACTAACTTGTTTGTCTCGCTCATACACACACACAAGGAGTGACACGGGCTGCACATACTGCAGCAGAACATGTTTATCTACTCCTACCCAAGCTGAGATAATATTTAACCATCTCTCTGACCTCATGTGCAACTTTCTTTAAATTAGTCACCTTACTTTCTAACTCTTCTTACCTATCTTTATGTTCCATCTGTGTTTTACCTTCCACTATCAATTAAAATGTTCAATTGTGTTGACATTGTAAGTAGTATACCACGCCATACTTTGTATTGTTATTTTAATATTTTTACTGCTGTAATTGCCTATTGCTCATATTTAAGCTATTCTTACTGTACACCGCCTTAAGTGAATTCCTTCAAAAAAGGTGGTAAATAAATCCTAATAAATAAATAAGTGCCTTAATGTGATTGGCACTGTAAAATTTGCCAACTGCTCTGCTTATGATGGCACCGTTTAATCATGAAAGAGTATAACCTATGAAGAGTGGCAGATGCAGTTCCACTTGCCTTGATGAGCAGACTGGATGGATCATGCAGGTCTTTATCTGCCATCATTTACTATGTCACTCTCTAGCTTATTTTTGAAAGGGAAGGACGCTCATCTTCCGACACAAATTGGGAGATGGGCGTCCTTCTCCCGAGGTCGCCCAAATCGGCATAAATGAAAGCCGATTTTTTTTGCGTCCTCAACTGCTTTCCATCGCGGGGACAACCAAAGTTCACGGGGGCGTGTCGGCATTGTACTGAAGGCTGGACGGGGCATGGTTAAGAGATGGGTGTCCTCGTCCGATAATGGAAAAAAGAAGGGCGTCCCTCACGAGCATTTGGTCGACTTTACTTGGTCCCTTTTTTTTCACGACCAAACCTCAAAAAGGTGCCCAAACTGACCAGATGACCACAGGAGGGAATCGGGGATGACCTCCCCTTACTCCCCTAGTTGTCACCAACCCCCTCCCACCCTCAAAAAAATTTTTAAAAAAATATTTTTCCAGCCTCTATGCCAGCCTCAAATGTCATACCCAGCTCCATCACAGCAGTATGCAGGTACCTGGAGCAGTTTTTAGTGGGTGCAGTGCACTTCAGGCAGGCGGATCCAGGCCCATCTCCCCCCTACCTGTTACGCTTGTGGTGGTAAATGTGAGCCCTCCAAAACCCACCCGAAACCCACTGTACCCACATCTAGGTGCCCCCCTTCATCCCTAAGGGCTAAGGTAATGGTGTACAGTTGTGGGGAGTGGGTTTTAGGGGGGGGTTGGGGGGCTCAGCACCCAAGGTAAGGGAGCTATGCACCTGGGAGCAATTTCTGAAGTCCACTGCAGTGCCCCCTAGGGTGCCGGTTGGTGTTCTGGCATGTGAGAAGGACCGGTGCACTACGAATGCTGGCTCCTCCCATGACCAAAGGGCTTAGATTTGGTCATTTTTGAGATGGGCGTCCTCGGTTTCCATTATGGCCGAAAACCGGGGGCGACCATCTCTAAGGAAGACCATCTCTAAGGTCGACCTAAATGTTGAGATTTGGGCGTCCCTGACCGTATTATCGAAACAAAAGATGGACGCCCATCTTGTTTCGATAATAAGGGTTTCCCCGCCCCTTTGCGGGGACATCCTCAGAGATGGGTGCCCTTAGAGATGGGTGTCCCCGTTCGAAAATGCCCTCCACGTTACAAATGAGCAAGTGTAGTTTCCTTAAAATGCAATGTTTAAGTACACAGTACAGAATAAGGGTTAAATCCTAGAAGTGGGCAGGCAAAAACATTTTGCGTGTGTTTTTATTTTAAGTTTTTAAAAAATATTTGTTTTGTAGCAGTTTTGTTAATAGTGCATTCTATTGCTCACTGCTAAGTAGCATGTAAAATCCACAGCAGCATGCATTATCAATCAATAGCACACATCGATTATCAGTATGTGCAATATTAATCAATAGTACACCTACTGATAAATTGTGCATTCTATTGAGTAATAGAGGGCTTCTTAATGACACATGAACCCTCCCCCACCCCCCACCCCCAATTTTTTGGAGGGAGCGTGGTTGCTAACATTTCATTCAAAAATGATATGAAATAACAGAAACTTATCTGCTTATGTGCCCACTATTGAAAATACTTAGTAAAAATTAAGGGGCCCTTTTACAGAGTGGCGGTAAGCCCAACACAGACACCGGCGGTAGTCCCGTCCCAAGTGCATGCCATTTCCAGGGGAAAAAGAAAACCCCTGGAAATGGCTTGTGCGGTGATAACCTGGAGGTAAGGCATCACCACATGCTGCCCGGTTATCGCTGAGTTAGCACAGGAGCCCTTATCACCACATCAACGGGTGGAATTAAGTGCTCCCTACCGCATAGCCATGCGGGAATAGTTCTCTTACCACATGGCCATGTGTGTGGGGGGCTTTTTTAACCCCTGAGGTAAAAAGGGCCCTGGCACATGGGAAAAATGACTCCCCACTGCTAGCACAGTTCCCTTTTCCCCACAGCTTGGTAAAAGGACCCCTAACTGGGTAATTTTTCTGATTTATTTTTGGTCATGTATTTTCTAACTGGCTAGTATTGCTTCTGCTTCCTTTGCATTTATTTATTTATTAGGATTTATTTACCGCCTTTTTGAAGGCATTCACTCAAGGTGGTGTACAGTAAGAATAGATCAAATATGAGCAATAGGCAATTGCAGCAGTAAAAATATTCAAGTAACAATATGAAATATGGCATGGTATACTACTTGCAATGACAACACAATACGTAATAGAACATTATAATTGGTAGTGAAGGGTACGGCAAAGTTGTAACATATAGATGAGTAAGAAATTAGGAAGAATTAGAAAGTAAGGTGATTGATTTGAAGAAAGTTGCACATGAGGTCAGAGAGATGGTTAAATATTATCTCAGTTAGGCTAGGAGTGGATAAACATGTCCCGCTGCAGTATGTGCAGCCCGAGTCAGTCCTTGTGTGTGTGAGTGAGACTAACAAGTTAGTTACTTCTTCCATTAAAGGCTTGGTTGAAGAGCCAAGCTTTCACCTGCTTCCTGAAGTAGAGATAGTCTTGTGTTAAGCAAAGTCTTTCAGGCAGTGCATTCCACAGTGTAGGGGCTTCTCCGGAGAAGGCTCGCTTACGGGTATCACATCGTGTAATGTCTTTTGGAGAGGGTGCCTCTTTCCCTTTCCGTAGCTAACCACTTTACAGGGCAGGAAATTCAAAATGTGGGATTTGTCTAGGTAACTCTCAAAGAGAGGCTCTTTTACTAAGCTGTGGTAAAAACTGGCCATAGTGTGTGCTTATGAGTGTCATTCCCATGCGCTAGGGCAATTTTTATTTATTATTTTTTAAATTTATACCCCACCTAATACTAAGCATAGGTAAAATAGCCAATTTTTCCATTTTCAGCCTTAATGGACACGTGCTAATTATTCCATTAGTGCATGAGCACTTAACAACACCTATTTTGTAGGTGGTAAGGGTTCACCACTAACCACATGTTAATTGGTTAGCGTTCAGCAACATAGCTGCGCTGATTAGTGTAGAACATGCCTACTCTCTGCCCCGGCCTTCCCCAGCGCTAAAAAATAAAGTTTAATTTTTAGTGCATGGAAAAATGGCCTTGGGATGCCTCGGCATGCCCTGCAGTAAGCGCATTTTGCTGCGGTAAAGCATGCATTAGTCATTACCGCTGCTTAGTGAAAGTGCCACAATTGTATAGAATAGCACATAGCCTGAATGTATGCATACACATATGCTGGTATTTGGGTTATTTACATGAGTTCCTGTCATCTACATCTTGGCACATTCTTCATAGAATTACCTCAGTAGTGACTTATATTACATTACATTGTATTGTATAAAATGTCTTATATACTGTACAGGAGTCAAAAAGCAACAAGGCAGGCGATCCGCCAAATCCAACGTGGAAAATAAAACCAAGAGGCAGATCTTGTAAAAAAAACACACAGTCTTTATTCAATATAAAGCTTCCAAGATATAAACCATCTGTACCCGACATGGCCATGCTTCGCCAAAGACCCTGGCTGCATCAGGGGCAAATGCTTAAGGAGCCAGCAGAAATCATCTCCCAGGCTTCGCAGGCTCATAATATTTTCT
Organism: Microcaecilia unicolor; assembly: GCF_901765095.1. Taxonomy (NCBI): domain Eukaryota; kingdom Metazoa; phylum Chordata; class Amphibia; order Gymnophiona; family Siphonopidae; genus Microcaecilia; species Microcaecilia unicolor. Next base: position 346,433,346 of record NC_044033.1, on the reverse strand, counting down.
ATCATGGCTTTCAGTTGCAAGCCGATCTTCTACAAATAAAAAAGCAGAGTGTCAACACACTGCAACTTACCATCACATTCCCAGCCCCAAAGCAGCTCGGAACATGGACATGTCGGGCACAGATGGTTGATATCCTGGGAGCTTTGTATTGTACTGTGTGTTTTTTTTTTTTACAAGATCTGCCTCTTGGTTTTATATACTGTACATACCTTTTACAGCTCAGTGCAGCTTAACAATAAGAATAATCAGGCATAGCTGGGAACTTATAATAATAAAATTATCAAACCAATTTAAATTCTTGATATTACATATGTATGAAATAAATAAGTTTGAAGAGATTTTTTTAAAGATTTATAATTAGATGTAGATCTAATTCTTTCTGGAAGTGAGTTCCATACCTTTTCTGCTTGATAATCAAATGTTTTCATCCAAATTGATGTATATCTAACCCTTTTCAGATCTGGAAAACTAACTAACACTGTCTTCTGAGTCGTCACTTATACACAGTCGGGGATACTATCAAATGTGTTAAGTACAATGGGGCTTATCCATATACTATTAAGAAAAACTACGTACATAATTTAAAAATTGCTGTAGCTTCTACTGGCAACCAATGTCGCTTCACAAAGTAGGGGGTAATTCGATCTGACGTTTTTGCTGAATACAATAGATGAACCACTGTATTTTGCATGTCTGAAATGTTGTACATAATTTTTATATGGCGTAAAGTTATCCATATATGTTGTGCTAAGGTGGCGATTCTATAAATTGTTACCTCATTTTAGGTGTACAAACGGGTGCACTTAGCAGCAATTCTATAACACAACTACTTATGACGGGTCAATAGGTGGTGTAGGTAGGTGTGCTTAAGTGTGAAAAGGAATGCACATAACTTTTAGTATTCTATAAATTTACACGTGTCACTTGGAGGGGCATAATCGAACGGGGCCGCCCATCTCTAAGGGTGCCCATTTGTAAGGACGGGTCGGCAAAGGGGCAGGGAAAACTGTATTATCGAAACAAGATGGGCGGCCATCTTTCGTTTCAATAATACGGTCGGGGACGGCCAAATCTCAACATTTAGGTCAACCTTAGAGATGGTCGACCGAAATGTTGAGATCGCCGGACTTAGAAATGGCAGGCCTCGGTTTTTGCCGATAATGGAAACCGAGGACGGCCATCTCAAAAATGAACAAATCCAAGCCATTTGGTTGTGGGAGGAGCCAGCATTCCTAGTGCACTGATCCCCCCTCACATATCAGGACACCAACCGGGCACCCTAGGGGGCACTGCAGTGGACTTCAGAAATTGCTCCCAGGTGCATAGCTCCCTTACCTTGGGTGCTGAGCCCCCCCAACCCCACTACCTACATCTGTACAACAGTGCCATAGCCGTTAAAGGGTAAAGGGGGGCACCTACATGTGGGTACAGTGGGTTTCGGGTGGGTTTTGGAGGGCTCCCATTTACCATTACAAGTGTAACAGGCGGGGGGGATGGGCCTGGGTCCGCCTGCCTGAAGTGCACTGCAGTACCCACTAAAAACTGCTCCAGGGACCTGCATACTGCTGTCATGGAGCTGGGTATGACATTTGAGGCTGGCAAAAAATGTTTTTAATTTTTTTTTTCGGTGGCAGGGGGTTGGTGACCAATGGGGCAGTAAGGGGAGGTCATCCCCGATTCCCTCCTGTGGTCATCTGGTCAGTTCAGGCACCTTTTTGAGGCTTGGTCTTGAAAAAAAAAGGGACCAAGTAAAGTCGGCCAAATGCTCGTCAGGGACGCCCTTCTTTTTTCCATTATCAGTCGAGGATGGCCATCTGTTAACCATGCCCCCTTCCCGCTTTCGGTACACTGCCGACACGCCCTGTGAACTTTGGTCATCCCTGCGACGGAAAGCAGTTGAGAAACTGCCAAGTCGGCTTTCGATTATGCCAATTTGGCCAACCTTGAGAGAAGGCCGCCCATCTCCCGATTTGTGTCAAAAGATGGGCACCCTTCTCTTTTGAAAATGAGCTGGTTGGTGACATGCCCATGTTCCACCCATGTGTGCACACCCCTGATAGTTGTGCACTAACCCCTGGATTCTGTATACAGTTCCTAAAGATCTGTGCCAAAATCCAAGCATGTTCTATAACAATGCGCATAACTTAATTGACTTAACAAGCTAATCAGCGTTGATAACATTACTTAACAAGCAATAATGAGCATTTATTGACAATACTTAGAATTTATTTGCAAAGCTCGCTAAACATATTCTGAAGGCAGTGCGCCTAATTTCTAACATATGCAGGTAAAAAGGGGTGTGGTTATGTGTGGAGAAATGGACATTTCGTGGGCATTCCAAAATTTACATGCTTAGTTGTAAAATATGGTCCAGTGTGCCTAAATCTACGTGCTAGGATTTATGCCATGTTTTCGTTGGTGTAAATGGATGCGCATAGCTATAGGTGCTGGGATATCAACTAAGCGTATTGTATATATCATGCCTAAATCTAGGCACTGCTTATAGAATACGTTTAGGTAGAAATGCTTTCCACATGGATTTTTTAGGTGCCATATATAGAATCCCCCCCCTAAGTGATTTAGGTACATTGTTAATAGAATAGCACCCAGCACTCATATGCATGACTGTCAATTATTGGTACCAATCATGCTTATAAGCGTTACTTTATTGGTGCCTATATTTAGGTGCCAGCTTATAGAATTGCCTTTTAATGTTTTAACGAAAGTAGTTATATCAGGGAGGACAACCACAGTCCTTGAGAGGCAACACAGTCAGGTTTTTAAGATTTCCACAATGTATATACATGAGACCTATTTGCATACAGCGATATCATCTACTCTCCCTATCACTCCTTTAGAGATCTTATGAACTTGTTCCAAGCTCTCTTGAATTCAGATACAGTTTTTTTCTCCACCACTTCCACCGGGAGGCCATTCGATTTATTCACCACCCTTCCCATGAAGAAGTATTTCCTCAGGTTACTCCTGATTCTATCCCCTTTCACCTTCTTCCTATGCCCCCTCATTTCAGAGCTACCTTTTGATTGAAAGAGACTCACCTCCTGTGCATTTATGCCGCATAAGTATTTAAATGTCTCTATCATATATCCCCTCTCCTGCCTTTCTTCCAAAGTATTCATACTGAGATCTTTCAGTCTGTCCCATATGCTTTATGACGAAGACCACTGAACATTTTAGTAGCTGCCCTCTAGACCAACTCCATTCTGTTTTTTATCTTTTTGAAGGTGAGGTCTCCAGAATTGTACACAGTACTCTAAATGAGATCTCACTAGAATCTTATACAGGTTGTGATAGTCACATCCAAGATAGTTGGGTTAAGGCAGTGTCAGTTTGAAATACAAGTCCCAGAAGGCATTGCAGGCAAGGAGCCAGGGGGTGAGATGAAGAACCCGGACTGGACTCCTAGCTGCAATAGGGGAAGACAAGGGTGTAAGCAGGATGTGTAGATTGGCTGCCACTAGGGGGAAAGAGATAGGAAACCCTGTGTGCAGGAGCTCATCATTAGTCTAATGCTCAACTCAACTGGTATGGGTGTGGTGGAAGCTAATGGAAGGGGAATGATTGGTTGTGAGAGGAGAAGCCAGGGATTGATTAGGCAGGGGGAAGAAATCTCAATGGAATGGGAGCTTGAGAGCACTGAGGAGCACAGCACTTGAAGGTTTGCAAATCTACATTGTTTGGAATTTATTTTGGTTTAAACCCTGCTTAAATAGAGAAGCCTGCTTTCTTTTGTGGGACCTATTTGCTTTGGGAGAAACCCTGACTGTTGGAAAGTTTGCTGGGGAGAATTACAAACCTGTTTCCCAAACTGAAACCTGATTATTTGAGAAACTCTGTTGAATTTGAAAGGCTTGTTTATGAAGGGGGGGGGGGGGGGGGGGGAATCCTGCTTGGGGCCAGGTACTGTTTGTTTGCTACTGACTTTGACAATAAGGAGGGATTTCAAAAAGACTATTGCCTCCCCCTCAGGGAAGGGGGCACAGACTTGTGTTTAGTGGGCTGATGTACTAAGCAAGGCAGAACAGCCCTGCCTGAGAAGCCCTAACCCAGGGCTCTGGAGTGAAGTTTTGGTCATTAACCTGAAAAATAAAGGAATGTTTTGAAGTATCCCCTGGTGGCAGTTTGTGAAGATCTGGCTAGTCGTGGGAGGCGGCTTCCTCCCCCATACTGGAGCAGCGTGCCCATTTACAAGGTGCATCATCACCTCCTCTTTTCTAATGGCCGTTTTTCTGCCTACGCACCCAAGCATCCTTCTAGCTTTCACCATCACTTTTTCTACCCGTTTTGGCCACATCCAAGTCCTGTCCTCTTTTGTGAGCAAAACTTATTTTCCCCTTAATCTGTACCATTTCCTTGGATTGTTGTAGCCCAAATTCATGACCCAGCATTTTTTTTAGCATTACATCTTATCTGCCAAATTCTGGACCATTTGTCAAGCTTCGCTAGGCTTTCCTTTCCTTATGTTATCCACACCATCAGGGGTGTCTACCCTATTGCAGATTTTGGTATCATCTGCAAAGGGGTGAACCTTACCAGACAACCCTTCAGCAATATCACTTACAAAAATGTTAAAAAGAACTGGACCAAGAACCAAACCTTATGGCACATCACTGGTAACATCCCTTTCCTCAGAGTGAGCTCCATTTACTGCTACCCTCTGCTGTCTTCCACTCAACCAGTTCCTAACCCAGTCAGTTACTTTAGGGACCATATCAAGGGTACTCAGGTTATTTATAAATCGTCTATGCAGAACTGTTTCAAAGGCTTTGCTAAAATCTAAGTACACCACATCTAGAGCTCTCCGTCGATCCAACTGTCTGGTAATCCAGTGAAATAAATTAATCAGATTTGCCTGGCTAGATCTGTTTCTAGTAAAACCATACTGCCTCTCCCCCAGCAAAGACCCCCCCCCCCTCAATACCCCCAATCCCTCCAGATCCCTCCCTGAAGAAGCAGAAGGGCCAATAGGAAAATTGTACAAACTGTATGCAGGGAAATGAGTGCCAATTCTGTAACAGAGAAACATATGGCCATATGGCCTATCCAGTCAGCTCATCCATGCCATCTATTCTCCCTATCACTCCTTTAGACATTCTATGTACTTGTCCCAAGCTCTCTTGAATTCGGAAACTTTTTTTTATCTGCACCACTCCCGACAGAAGGTTGTTCCATGTATTCACCACCCTTTCTGTAAAGAAGTATTTCCTCAGGTTACTTCTGAATCTATCCTCTTTCACTTTCATCCTATGCCCCCTCTTAGAGCTTCCTTTCACTTGAGACTCACCTCCTGTGCATTTATGCTGCATAAGCATTTAAATGTCTCTATGATAGCTCCCCTCTCCCGCCTTTCTTCCAAAGTATACATATTGAGATCTTTAAGTCTGTCCCCATACGTTTTATGACAAAGACCACTGACCATTTTAGTAGCCACCCTCTAAACAGACTGGAGGAGTGGAGGAGTAGCCTAGTGGTTAGTGCAGCGGACTTTGATCCTGGGGAACTGGGTTTAATTCCCACTGCAGCTCCTTGTGACTCTGGGCAAGTCACTTAACCCTCCATTGCCCCAGGAACAAAATAAGTACAAAATAAGTGCCTTTATATATGTAAACCGCTTTGAATGTAGTTGCAAAATACCACAGAAAGGCAGTATATCAAGTCCCATTTCCCTTTCACTCCATCCTGTTTATATCTTTTTAAAGGTGCAATCTCCAGAATTGTATATAATATTCTAAATGGTGCCAAGGTTCCATTATAGAATACTAGTCTAAAACAGCAACAAATACATACATTTAGGTGCACCATTTGAGGTCTATGGTTGTAGTAAGTCGGCATCTAAATGCACCATGCAGTACACACGTTATATTATTCTATAAGGTGTGTGTGTAAGTAGGTGTCATGCCAATATCCAGTCCATGCTCCATTCATATCCCCTTGCAGTTACACAATGTAGTACCTACACACTCCCTTATAGCACCACATATACACGCAAGGCATACATAACTGCACATGCCCAGTTCTAGAATGGTCATACCTGTGCTTAAGCTCATCTGCCACCCACTTTTCGCCCCCTGAGCAGTACTTAATCAATCATTGATAATCCAATAGTGGTGAGCAAGGAGCTATCGCAGTCATTCCTGTCCCTGCTGGCTCTGGATTTAAAAATGTCATCCACGACTGTTAGCTATGTCTGGACCACAAGTGACTACTGAAGGTATGGTTTACATTTTACAGTTTATTTAAAAATCTAATATACTGCCATTTGGAAATTCTGGCATAGTGGTTTACTATATCCAGTCATAAACTAATAAATCAATATAAAAGGTAGAAAACAGAAATAGAAATGCAATCCATATCGTAGGAAAGAGAGAGAGAAAGATACCTGTTTTCATGGAGATTGGGCGTGCAAGTGGCGGATGAAGTTCAATGTTGACAAGTGCAAAGCGATGCATGTGGGTAAAAGGAACCCGAATTACAGCTATGTCATGCAAGGTTCTGCGTTAGGAGTCATGGACCTAGAAAGGGATCTGGGAGTCATCGTTGATAAGATGTTAAAAACTTCTGCTCCGTGTGCTGCAGCGGCTAAAAAAGTGCACAGAATGTTGAGTATTATTAGGAAAGGGATGGAAAACAAACACGAGGACATTATAATGCTGTTGTATCGCTCCATGGTGCGACCACACCTAGAATATTGTGTCCAATTCTGGTCGCCGCATCTCAAAACAGATATAAAGGAATTAGAGAAGGTGCAGAGAAGGGCGACGAAAATGATAAAGGGAATGGAACGACTTCCCTATGAGGAAAGGCTGAGAAGGTTAGGGCTCTTCAGCTTGGAGAAAAGGCGGCTGAGGGGTGATATGATAGAAGTGTACAAGATAATGAGCGGAATAGAGCGGACAGATGTGAAGCCTTTGTTTACACTTTCAAACAACAACAAAACCAGGGGACACAAGATGAAGCTAGAATATGGTAGATTTAAAACAAATAGGAGGACGTTTTTCTTTACTCAGCGTGTAGTCAGACTCTGGAACTCGTTGCCGGAAAATGTAGTGACAGCAGCTGGCCTTACGGAATTTAAAAGGGGTTTGGACAGATTCCTGAGGGAAAAGTCCATTGAACATTATTAAGAATTAGGTTTTTTTTTTTTTTTTTTTGGGGGGGGGGGAGGGGGGGTTGCTGGGTTTTTGAAGCCTGGATTGGCCACTGTCGGAGACAGGATGCTGGGCTTGATGGACCCTTGGTCTTTTCCTGGTATGGCGGTGCTTATACTACTACTACTACAAATCATTTCTACAGTGCTACCAGTCATACGCAGCACATGTACTTATGCATACTATACCCTCATCTGGTTTCACCAGCCTCTTCTTGATGCCATGCTTCAAAATAGTTTGTAAGCATCATTAAATTTAAAAAAAACCTCAAGGCTTTTCCTAAACTTCTGATAAGATAATTCCATCTGTAAAAATTATGGTAGGTTATTCCTCAAGGAAGGACCTTCTACATTAAAAATAGAACCATGGATGGTATCCAAATAAATATATGAAAATGGCAGTATTATCAAAAGGTTCTGCTGGGAAGAGCCTATTATTCTTGCTGATGAGTATGGAATAAGATAACGAGAGAGAGAGAGAGAGAGAGAGAGAGAGAGAGAGAGAGAGAAGCATGCCCAAATAGTAGGTTTTATATACCCAAATCAAGATTTTGCAAACAATCCTATGGGACACTGGGTAAACCTGGAGTGGTCTGTGCAATGGGTGGGGCTCTTGGAGGGAGTCCAGAGAAACCAATGTGGACTGGGGTTGGGGCTTAAACACTTGATCCTTCTATCTCTTTGGGGGAGAGGGGATCTTAGCTGGGAGAGAGGAGGGGGAGGGGAACCCATGGATCGCACATCTTGTTCAAAGCACCAGCTCTTTTAAAAAGGCTCCCCAGGAGAATCAGGCCACATGTTAGTGGCCTGAAGCTTTAACACTTCTTGTGAGGTTGATTGCAAGTTCTGTTCTTCCTTTACCAGAGGAGTCACTAACCTGCTATACTATGTTGCCACTGGTAAGTGACTTCCATGCTTAACTAAGCTCCAGTAAAATCTCAAAGTTTAGCACAGCTTAGTAACTAAGCTCCAGTGAAATCTCAAAGTTTAGCACAGCTTAGTAACTTTCTCCCTTAGAAGGAAAAAGAGAAAATGGAAGAGACGTGGAAAGTTTAGAGAGAAATAGAAATCAAAAAGAGAAGAAAGACACAAGGGAGAGAAATGAGAAGCTAAGAATGAGAGTATGAATAGGAAAAAAAGGTTAGATAACATTTTTATTTTGGTAATATAACACACTGTGGTACCGTGAGCGAGGGAGGACCATGGGGCCAGGTAAGACAAGCCACACGTGAAGGGGCATAATCGAACGGAAACGTCTATCTCCATGGGCGTTTATCTCCGAGAACGGGTCTGTGAAGGGGTGGACCGAAGCGTATTTTCGAAAAACTTGGACGTTTATCTTTTTTTGAGCTGGGCGTTTTTGTTTTTCAGCAATAATGGAAACCGAAAGCACCCAGCTCAAAAACGAATAACTCCAAGACATTTATTCGTGGGAGGGGCCAGGATTCGTAGTGCACTGGTCCCCCTCACATGCCAGGACACCAACCGGGCACCCTAGGGGGCACTTTTACAAAAAAAACAAAAAACAAGGTAAAACAGCTCCCAGGTGTATAGCACCCTTCCCTTGGGTGTTGAGCCCCCAAAATCCCCCTCAAAACCCACTGCCCACAAGTCTACACCATTACTATAGACCTAAGGGGTGAAGGGGGGGCACCTACATGTGGGTACAGTGGGTTTGGGGGGCGGTTTGGAGGGCTCCCATTTACCAGCACAAGTGTAACAGGTGGGGGGGGGGGATGGGCCTGGGTCCACCTGCCTGAAGTCCACTGCACCCCCTAATAACTGCTCCAGTGACATGCATACTGCTGCCAGGGAGGTGGGTATGACATTTGAGGGTGAAAATAAAAAGTTGTGAAACGGCATATTTTGTGGTGGGAGGGGGTTTGTGACCACTGGGGGAGTCACGGGAGGTCATCCCCGATTCCCTCCAGTGGTCATCTGGTCATTTAGGGCACTTTTTGGGGCCTTATTCGTGGAAAAACTGGGTCCAGGAAAAGTGCCCTAAATTCTCACTAAAAACGCATATTTTTTTTCCATTATCGGCGAAAGGCGCCCATCTCTGATCACCCGATAACCATGCCCCAGTTCCGCCTTCACCACGCCTTCGATATGCCCCCATCAACTTTGTCCGCATCCGCGATGGAGTGCAGTTGAAAACATCCAAATTCGGCTTTCGATTATACCGCTTTATTCGTTTTTGTGAGATAAATGGTAATCTCCCGATTTGTGTCACAATATAGGCGTTTTTCTATTTCGATTATAAGCAGGATAGTCAGCAAGTTGCAGTGAAAACAAACAATATTTATTAAAGGTAAGTGGAAAGGACTCCTGTTCACTTCACAGGGGAGGAGGAATCAACACTCAAACTAGTTCTGTAAATATAACAGTGTCCTCGAATGGCCTGCTCCTGCAAGTCCACATCATACATGAATGTCTATCTCTCAGCAGCAATTCTTACTAGTCTCTGGCCTGGTTCCTGAATCCAGAATTACCAGTACAGTCTCTAGCAGGCACACAAGGTTGGCCTGCAGCCTGCCAGGTCAAAACACAAATTCTTCCAGGTTCCAAGCTGAACTTGGCCTACCTGAACGTAGTGATTGCAGTTTCTCAGCTTCAGTGTGGAGCCATCTGTCGTGGGCATCACTGCTGCCCTCTGGGCCTCCTTAACCTAGCTGTGGCCTGGCCTTTTATACTTCCTAAATCATGCCCTCTAGGCTCCACCCATCCTGTGTCGGTTCTGCCTTGGGCAGGACTAGGGGGGGTTTAAGGTGGCCCTGAAACTGTGAGGGAGTGTTCATAAGGGGAAGTGGTAGCGTCCTGTAGACTCCTTCTCACACACTAATGTGACAACAATCTCAAATGCTTCTTTAATAATAACAACAAATAAAAGTAAACTTAAGTGCCCTTATGTTTCATTTCACAGTGTTCGCTCCCGAACAGATGAACTTTTAGAAGCTTTGTAACCAAGGCAGCAGTGCTGTATAGACTATTGGAAATAACAACATGCCTTGTGTTTTGTTTTTAAGTTTTTATTGTTCCTCTTTTGACCTTATTCCTGGACCTTCTTTCATTTTGTAATACTCTTTATTTTTCTAAGCTAGTGTGCTTTTATGGCATGAAATGTCTGTACTTGTTGTTGTAGCTTCAACACATTATCAAAGGTTTCTGAGTCCATTCTTTCATTGTTTGGGCTAATTTCCTATTTGTGCTTTGCTGTTGATGGCACAGCAAATCACTGGTTTATCTAGGTTCATAAAAATGGCAGTGGCAAGGAATGCCACCTGACCTAGGCCAAACCTGAAAAGTTGAGCCAATTCCAGGTGTTCCCATTGCACCAATGGGTTAGCATTTCCCAAGAAAAATGTGTGCGCATAATTTGGACATAGGGTAACAGACACACAGTGGATCTGAATTAGCCATATTAGAAACTTGGAATCACGCATCTTTCATATAGATTCAAATTCATTTCATCCAAGTACAGTCCAAGCATGAACCACTCGATTCTGTATAGGTTGCCCAAGGTTTGGCGCACAAGTTTGGGCACAGATCACAGATCTACGTGTAATCTATTTAGCTAATTATGCAATAAAGTATTTGTGAATGACCGTGGGGTCCACCGAAATGTTTTGACATAGTTTGCAGCTGGATATATTGCAAGGATGTGTGCCATTCTTTTCTTTTTGAGTCTGTTTTGGGAGCTTACTTCTAATTAGCTTGTGTTTTAAGTTGGGTGGCTGTCAGAAGGCCAGCACTGGTGGGGATGGGAATATCTCTTTCAGTAATTCATCCTCCTGGAGTACAGGTTTCAGATCTTTTATGACCCCACAGTCATTCACAAAGGAAAAATATTCAACATTAAGGATTCTTTCACGTGCTCATCTTCCAATGTGGTATATATCATTCAGTGTAAAAAATGCAACGAAGGCTGCTACATTGGCGAAACAAGTCAGATGCTAAAGAAGAGATTTAATTTACATAGACACCATATGAAAAATGCCAGTGCCAATAAAGATGTCATGCCTGTGGGGCAGCACTTTACAAAACCAGAACACTGTACCAGTGACTTCATGGTAAGAATCTTAAAAAGGGAACTTTAAAGCAATACAGAAACGTAAGACCCTTGAAGTCAGAATGGTTAAATATTTTGACACCCAACAGACAGGATTTAACAAAGATCTGGGTTTTCTGGCACATTATAAACCATAAAATTGTACTGCATTGTCACCCTCCTGTCTCCATGCATATCCCCCTGTCACTCTTCCTGTCTCTCACCTATCCACCCCCATCCTGTTAGACTGTCACTGGAATGCTTTGATGTTTCACTTATATATACTGTCATCTACCAACATTTGCTTATTTCCGATCTGACGAAGAAGGGCAATCTTCGAAAGCTAATCAAGAAATCTATTAAGTTATGTACAATAAAAAAGGTATCATCTTATTTTCTTTTCTATGTTTTATTTCTAATGATTACCTTTAAAAGTGGACTAACACGGCTACCACACCTCCCTACATATGCAGAAAGGAGCCTGGAATCATGTTACACAGGTAACCATTGTGAACTGCTACAAGCGGGCAAGCTTTGTTAGGAATGTGGAGAGGGACAAAACAGATGCAGCAGTTGCAAACGTGTCAGATGAACAGGCTATTGACATCCCAGCCGGTGTTACTGAAGAGGAGTTTCATCACTACGTAGCTGTTGATTACGATCTACAAACAGCTGACGACAGCACTGATGTCGAGATATGCGCCTACACACAGGCAATGGCTGATGATGAAACAGATGATGAAATGCGCAGCAAGGCACATGCTGATGAAATTCAACAACCTCCTGTCACTTTTGCAAGAGCGCTGGAGAGTCTCAACACCGTCCGGGCCTATCTAGAGGCCACTGGATGTCAGTGCTATGACAGTTTTTACCATCTGGCAGACGTAGTCTATGGAACTCACAGACACAAGAGTGTACAGAGGACTATGACTGATTACTTCAAGTAAGCCTAACATCAGTTCACGGAGACTGTATACTGTACATATAATAAACAGTACTGTACATATGTTTATCAGATTTATTTGTTACATTTGTATCCCACATTTTCCCACCTACTTGCCAAGCTTCTTTGGGTCACAACGGTTAAGTGCATGTGCCGGTTAACTGCATGTATTTCTTTGGTCCCAGACCCTTGCACTTAAGAGGATTGCACTGTATATATATATATATATATATATATATATATATATATATATATATATATGAATTGTACATAGATAGCACTGCTGAAAGTACATATACTGTAGATGTTTCAAATTATATGTTCACCATAAGGCTGATCATTGATTTTTTTTATTTTTTTGGCCATTCTTAATACATGGGCGAACTCCCCATCTCCTGTGCAACATTCTCTTTTATCTTCCTTCTAATCTTTTATTTAATTAAAATCATTTCTAACCTGCCTATCATACATACTAAGTGGAGTATAAGAAACACCAGACATAATAAAACATTACTACAAATAAGACCTCATAATGCAAAATAATTAAGTCTCCACACAGACCTAAAACCTGCTCGATGTGCCCTCCTTTAACTCATTAGCTCCCAGCTCTCTATCCACACAGGTCCAGCATCACTCCTTTCCATGGGTTCAGCATGTCTCCCTCTCTCCTAACCCCTCTTCCAATAGTTGTCCACACTTACTGATCAAAACATGCTGCTTCATGCCGGCCCCACTGGGGCCTTTCCTCTGTCACATTCCACCTCCCCTGATGCAACCTCTTGTGGGTGGGATGCTGTAGAGAGAAGGTCTCAGTAGATCCAGCCTGAAGTATCCTGTCTTCATTGATGCCACTGCTAGTGACTCAGCGTAATTGTGCATGGCTGCAGGGACAGAGGCGGAGAGAGGAAGACATGCTGAACCATCAGGAATGGGGAGAAAAAGTTCTCAGACCCATGGGAAGGAGGACAGGAGAGATGCCAGATCAGGGACACAGAGGGGAGACGCTGGAAAGGACAGATAGGAACACAGAGGAAAGATGAATGGTGGATATGGAGAGAGAAGAAATGTCAAAAGGAGAGGAGACTCTGGAAAGGTACTTAGGAAAAATGCAGAAAGGCAAAAAAGAGACATTAGGACTAAAGCAAATGCTCAGACATTAAAGGAAGAAAAAGTATTTTATTCTGAACTTATTAATTTGAATATATCAGTTTTGGGAATGTGCATTTCTGATATCTGTATTTCTATTTCTCTAGTATTGCTGTATAAGCAGAGTCTGACTAGAGGTTTCTAATTTATTTATTTTATTTATTTATTTATGTATTTATTGCATTTGTATCCCACATTTTCCCACCTATTTGCAGGCTCAATGTGGCTTACATAATGTTGTTAACAATGTCATTACAAGATATCATATACAGTTAGTATTGTGCAGAGATTGAGTAGGGGAGAGAGAAGAAGGGAGTTCAGTGTTTGCCTTTATATGTCTACTACTGATCTGTTGTCCATTGTTTCATAATTGTTGAAGAACTGTCTGTGTTTTGCATGTGTGACCAAGGTGTAGTATGTAGTTTCCACCAGTGACATAGCCATGGGTGGGTCCGGGTGGACACAGGTCCTCCCACTTTTGGCTCAGGCCCACACAGTGCAGCACAGTTGTGTTGTGATGTAGCTGGAGGAGAACTCCAAGCCCTGATAGCTGAAGACTCCCGGCATCTCTCCCTCCCAGTCTCCCCCCACCACAAGCAATCGTGTGTTTCTTAACTCCATTCCTCCAATCCCCTTGGTCCCTTTTAAAACCTTCGGTTCTTCACCAGCAGTGAGCAGCAACTCATACTTGCTGCTCACAGTGGCCCCGAGCCTTTGCTCTGATGCAACTTCCTGTTTCTAAATTATATGCTGCTCTATATAATCCTTTCATAAAATAGCTGACTTAGCAAATGTTCACTAGTCAGCACAAAAGGCTTGGAAAAAAACAAGCTTTCAATTGATCTTAAATTGGACTGTATTAATATTTTTATTATAAATGTATTAATTTTTTCAGAAATATTGCAGTATAAAGAAAACATGACTCAAAAGTAAAAAATTCAACAGGAAAAGGAAGAGGATATACAAGCATATAAAAATAAGGAAAATTCACAAGAAATATAATACCAGTACTAAGAACAAGCAATATGGGAGAGCGAGCATCTTAAGAAGAAAAATACACAAAGGAAAAATTTGAAGATTTAGAGGGGCATTTTTATACAACATCTAAGTCCGATTTTGGACGTTTTGCTAGAAACGTACAAAAATTGAGTGGTGAACATAACCATTGTCAAATCTGAAAAATGCCTATCTTTTTGTTTCAAAAATTGCCTTTCTCCTAGCCATTTTGTGCTCAGTACATTTTTCTTTTAGGACCGGTTTGGAAAATGTCCATTTAAAAAAACTCCCAAAAACAAGCTATTGGGATGCCTGGGGGCCATCATTCTTAGTAGACTGGCCACACAGGCATCCCATCAGAACAGTGAACTTCACATAAAAGGTCCCAGGTACACATCTCACTATAATCCCCTTGTGGTGAGTCCTCCAGAAAAATACCTATTGTACGTCACTGTAAACTACTACAATAGCTCTCAAGTTTGCAGGTGTCACCTATATGTAGGTGTATAAGTATTTAGTGTTTTTTTGAGGGCTCACATGTTCCACCACAAGTATATCCATTAAAGTGGCTTATGGGTCTGGGTTCCCTTCTCTACAGTTCACTGCACTGACCACTAGTCTACTCCTGGGACCTGTTTGCTGCTCTAATAGAAATGGTCATCATATCTGAAGCTTTTATACAGCCTGGTATGTACTGTCACTATCACATCTTAGGGGGCTGGTAGGGGGTCAGTGACCAATGGGGGAGTAAGGGATATGGAGGTTTATGCCTTATCCCTCCAGTGGTCATTTAGGGCACCCTTTGGTCACTTAGTTGTGATTAAATGTCTTAATTGTGGCCCTAGACATTTTAATTTAGTTCCAGTATTGCAGAAAAATGTCTATCTTTTGGTGCCAACCATGTCCCATCTAGGTCTCGCCCAAAACACACCCCATTGAAATTTGGATGACCTGTAAAGCAAATTGTCTAAAATCAGGGTGTCAAAAATTGCAACTTGGTAATTTTTGAGAGAAAATCGTCCTTCTACCACCTTATGATGTTTTTTGGACATTTTTCTTGTTTTGAAAATGAGCCCCTTAATCTATTCCACAAGCCATAGATCACAACAGATCTGAATCCTGATGACTTAATTCTTGCTGCTGGGTCAAGAGCTCCAAATGAGGTGGGTCAGTGAATACATACTTTCTCCCTTGGAATCTAATCAAACATCTTCTTGGGTATTTTAATAAGAGGGACATTCCTAGAATCACAGCCCAAGGGCCTAGTAAATAGAATTTTCTCCTAATTTCCTTTGATAGTCTGTCAGATAGGGATTTAGTTTTGAAATTGTTTTTTTTTTTTTTTAGAGATCAGATAATTAATTTTCATTCTCATAAGATTTATGTATTTCCTGACTGTGTCTATTAATAGTCTGATATCAGTCGGCTGCCTGTTCCATTCCTGTGGACCTGCAAATGAAAAGGTTCCAGCCATTGTTTCTGCAAAACGTACCTTCAACAGTGCTGGTATGACTAAACATAATGTTCCCTCTGATCTCAAGGCCCTACTAAGCCTATAGATCGTTACCATTTGCGACTAACAGACCTACATTTGCATAAGCTCTTACCCTAGGTCAGCTAAAAGACCCAACCTTGTTGGCCACAAAGAACATGCTGCCTGCAAATAAGAAAGTGCCATGAAATGTACAGCCCTAATGATAATCTAACATTTGAAACTGCACATGATAGAGGTTTTCCACTAGGAAAAAAAAAAGATGTCTTTACTTTTTATTACTTTTTAATTTATCTTTTCCCACTTGACCACAGAGTGCTCTTGGCCATATTTAGATAAAAATATGATGGCTGAGGTGTAGTGAAGCATTTTTGGAATGTTGTCTTTGGTTTGAGCTGACATCATAGTAGAAGCATGCTCAGTGTGCTTCTTCCAACCCATTCTAGATGTTGGTGATATCAGGAGAGCAATTCTGCATAGCTGAGAATGATGGTGAAGGTTATGCATATTGCAATGAAAGTGAAAGCAGGGGATGACCTGAAAACTTGTGCAAAAAGGCCTTAGATGCTTTTCCTGCAATTCAGAGGGCTTCTAAGCTCTATGCAACAGAGGCTGTGATTATGGCTTTTACTAAACCATGGCAAAAGAGGCTTGCAGTAGTGTAGGTGAATGTATTAGGAGTGCACCGGGCTGGTTTTTACCGTGTCTAGAATAAAGGGCTTTTTAAAAAATGGGGCAGGAAAAGGGCATGCGGTAAAACTTAATCCAGAGTGTGCCTAAAAAACTGGCCTGAGCCTGCCTCTGAGTATTTTATCTGTTCTGCTCCTGCTCCTGCTGCTACTGTATCTTTTTTGAGTTCCACTGCTGCTTTGAGGTGAGGTATGTCTGCCCCCAACTATCTTACACGTTCTCCTTCAGTGTGTTCTGCTCAATCCAGTGGTATGTCTCCCTCTCTCCCAGATCAGGCTGAGGGAAGGCCCCAACACCGGCTACCGCTGTTTGTCTAAATCACTGCCGGTGCTGGGGACAAGGCAAGAGTAGAGGATCCCGGAGGTAGGGAGGAACAGCCCTGCAATGCACTGCAATGGATGCCTAAAGAGATGTCAAGTAGGATCCCAGGGTCTGGAAAGGTTAGACAATACAGGGGCTATTTTGTCAAGGGCTATTTTGTTACAATGATATTTTGTCGGGGCTACTTTGTCCAGGCTATTATGTGGGGTGCCATGTGGCTAGTCTGCTAAGAATGTTGGCCCCCGTACATCCCAATGGCTTGTTTTTGTAAGGTTTTCTCTTGGATGTTTTTTTTTAATGGTCCAAAAAGATCTCTAAGCACAAAAACATCTAGCAAATGGCCATTTTCGAAACAAAAAGTTGGACGTTTTTCTGGTTTGAAAATGGCCTTCAATACCATCCAAAATCAGATTTAGACGTCATATTGAAAATGCTCCTCCACACCTAACAATGAAACTGTGGCTCTAGAATCTAAACCTATTTCAATTCCATGCCATAGCCCCATATGCACAAACTACCATATATACTAGTGTATAAGCCAAGATATTATGCCCCACAATTCAGCATAAAAATTGTGTTCAACTTGTGCACATATCATGCTAAATATTAAGTAGAAAAATAAGTGCTATATATTTATTGTGATATTGAGGGTCACCTCTTCTTTTTACTAACCCCTCCGTTCTATATCCATCATCTCTCCTTCCCTATCCACTGGGGGGGGGGGGGGGGGGGGGGAGTCAGTATGGCAGACACTGTACTTACCACCACTTTCAACAGTATTATCATGTTGTCTCCAATCCCCCTCCTCCCTGATGAAGCTGGGTGGTAACAAACATGCCAAAGTGTGTCTTCTCTCTTCCTGCAATGTGGAGCCAAGTCTTGGGGTAGGAGCTGACTCTGCATGGCAAGAAGAGAGTGTGTACTCAATAACTTTGCTCCCCTGACAACCAAATGACCAAACGAAAAGGAGAACAGATAAGACGAACATTCCCAGAAACTACATGGGAAATGACACAAAATTAAAATCTTCTGGCTGCCTGTCCCTAATTTGTATCCAAATCCCTTTTTTTACAAGTCTAGTAAAATTTTCAAGTTTATTCCTTATTTGCTATACCACTTTCCATCAAGGTATGTATGATAGTTGAAGTGTAGACGGTGAAGTGCTGCATTATTGTATAGGAGGCTGCACTATGCACCTTTTGTGTACTGTAATAAGCATGAAACAAGTTTTCTCTGGGAACAAGCAGGCCTTCTTAGTCTCAGAACTAGGTGAACATCATCTGATGGAGCCCAGTGTGGACGCTGACTAGCTAGTAAGGTAGAAAGTCCTAGCAGCGTCCCACTGCACATGTATTGGTGCCTTCCTGCCTGATTTGAGTGAGTCCTCCAGTCTTCTTTTTTCCACAGAGCTGAAAGGACGCATTCGTGTGTGCTCTCCTCACTCTGTGCTTTTTGTTTTTTCAAAGTGCCTTCCTATGCAGGCATTTTTCTTCTTTCCATTACAGGGTTTCTAATTTTTTTGTTTTTTCTTATTCCTTTTATTATTATTTTTTTTTTTTAGCTATTTTTGGGCTTTTAAAGTGTTCTTTATTTTTGGGTGTGGCTGCCTGGTTTAGGCTGCAGCACCAACCTCAATTTGAATGCTGCCCCTTTTTGAGAGTTCAAGATTGAGGAGTTTAATTTGGCTAAGATTATTTTTTTAATGTTACAGAAGACCCCCGAGTGGCTTCAAGAGGTGCACCCAGTGTAGACGGATAATTTTCTGCCACAGACCTGCACAGCTGGTGCATTGGGTGCCTTGGGCCAGATCATGTCTCCTCCGATTGTGATCTCTGTTTAAAAATGCAGGTGAGAACTCAGTGGGTGCCACTGGTTCAAAGAGAGCAACGTTTTGGCTCCTCATAGGCTGGAACATTGACTTCGACACTGGTGGCATCAACCTCCAACTTGACATTCACTGGGAGTACACCAGCAACGAGTGAGTCTCCACGTGCCTCGACAGTGGGCGCTGTTAGCAGGCCCCAGGACCAGTCAGCATTGGAACTGACATTGAAGATGCATACTGATTCAGTGTCATCCTTGTTGGCACTGGAGGATCAAGGCTCTATGCATTGGGGGAAGCTCAAGAGGCATAAGCATTGGTCTTCCTCGACTCAAGGTGCTGGGAGTACCTTCAATACCCGAGAAGCACCGGCATTGGGAGAAGCATTCCCCCTCCTTAGAAGAGGTGCTGGTGCGCAAGTCATTGATCTGGTCCCTGGCACAGGTTCGGCACTGACATCTTCTCAGACTGCCTCTGCTCTGGCTCTTATGCCTTTGCCAATGTCCACCTTGAATGAGCAGTTCCGGAACATGCTCCGAGAGGAGCTGGCGCAGTTGCTGCAGGGGGCTCCCGCTTTGGCATCAAGGGCGCTTGTGCCACCATTGGAATAGCCCCAGGTCCTCTCAGGCTTAATCAGTGCCAGTGACCAGATCTTCGATGCTGGCACCTCACAGGGTGCAGGCATCGAGATCGGGGCATGTAGTGCCCCCCTCTATATCAGGGAAGGAAGCTTTCCCAGAGTCTGAGACGAGGACTGTTCCTTGGGGCTCTTTGGAGTGTGGACATTGCTCCACCAGGTTGAGTCTGGTCCAGACTCACTCCCCTGCTTCTGAGTATGAAGAAGAGTCTGACTGGTACCACTCTTGGGAGTCAGATGAGGATCCACATTACTTCTCGGAGGAAGAGTCATATGGAATCCCATCTGAGCCCTCACCTCCTCGAGATAGAAGAAAATCTCCATTAGAGGTGCTCTCTTTCCCTACCTTTGTAAGACAGATGGCAGCAACCATCCCATTTAAGTTAGAGATGGAGGAGGAGCCCAAAGTGGAGATGTCTGTTCTGGATTATAAGTCTCCTCCTAAGGAAGGGGTCACTGCACCATTGCACCCTATCTTTAAGGACATACTGTTGAAGAACTGGGAGTCTCTTCTCACAGTGCAGGACACACCCAAGAAGGTGGATACAGAGTATCATATCCAGAGGATTCGCAGATTTGAGAGAGTCCAGCTGCCTCACTACTCATAGTGGTTGAATTTGCTCTCAAATTGGCCAAGAGTTCTCGGTCACATGCCTTGGCGCCCCTGGGGTGAGAGGCCAGAACTGTAGATTCATTTGGGAGAAAGACTTTTCAGGCCTCGATGCTCATTGCCCACACCCAGTCCTACCAGCTCTATATGAGCCTTCACTTGGAGTCCCCTGGTGAATAGTACACTGAGTCTGGAGGATTCTCTTCCTTTGGAGCAGGTCCCAGAGTTTTGCAAACTGACCAAGAAGCAGATGGAGTGTAGGCATTATCTGGACAAGGGCACCTATGATACTTTTGATGTTGTATCCAGGCACTCTGGTATAGATGTGAGGATGTGCAGACTCTCCTGGCAGCATGTCTCCGACCTTGAACACACGATTCAAGAGAGATTAGCGGATGTACTGTGCTTAGGGGTAATTTATTTGGTGAGAAAGTGGACTAGGTCTGCCGTCATCTACTATATTATCCACTATGTCACTGACCTCATTAAGAAGAATACAGATACAATCCACAATCCCTCTCAGCATCCTCCATCTGCATCTTCTTCAACAAGAAGGTTTTTGACCAGGTTAAGGCAGTATTCCAACTATTTTCAAAGGCGTAGCTTCCCACCTTCTGCTTGCTCAATTCAGGCGATTCAGGCCCTGTGTCCCAGGACCTCAACAGTCCCAGCTGGCTCCCCAGTAAAAGCAGGGTATGGGTTTTTGACTGGCTCCAGCAGAGCATAGCAGATCAAAAAGAGTATCTGTCCTGGATGGCTTACTGATCGGAGGGAGGCTTACTTTTTACCAACACAGATGGCCCCTTGTAACCTACGACTAGTGGGTTGTTCTTCAAATAGTCCATCTCGGGTATGCACTGAATTGGCATCAGAGACCTCCAAATTGCCCACCAAGAGCGTCTTACATCAGCTCTCAGAACAAGTGTGGGGAGGAAATATCTGTTCTTCTTCAGCCCTAGCAGTCGAACCCGTGCCACCAGGGGAAGAAGGGAAGGGGTTCTATCCAGCTACTTTCTTGTGACCAAAAAAAAAAAAAAGGGAGGATACCAGCCCATCCTAGACCTAAAGGCCCTAAACAAATTTATAGTCAAGGAAAAGTTTAGGATAACTTCCGTGGGCACGCCTTTTCCTCTAATTCAGGAAAATGACTGGCTAGGCTCTCTGGACTTAAAGAATGTCTATACCCACATTTCAATATTCCAAGTCACAGGAGGTATCTCAGATTTCGAGTGGGAAATGCAACTACCAATATAGCATTCTGCCATTTGGCCTGGCATCTGCCCCCAAGATATTTTTGCCACTTACCTCAACAACAAGGTCTCTACTCCAGGCTTTGTTCACACAGCAGACTAACATCAGATGCCTTTCTCCTGCATTGAGGACAGGGTCTTCTGTATCATGCATATCCTCCCATACCTCTCATAGAGAAGACTTTCCTGAAACTATGGCAAGACCAAGGCGCTATGATTCTGATCACCCCTTACTGGCTGTGGCAGATCTGGTTCCCTCTTCTGGAATTATCCTCCAAAGATCTATGGAGACTAGACTGTTTTCTGACCCTTATCACACAGAACAAGGGGTCCCTTCTGCATCCCAACCTCCAATCTCTGGCCCTCAAGGCTTGGATGTTGGGAGCATAGAATTCCACTCCCTCGGACATATTATTTTCTCAGGGCCCACGGTGTAAGGTTCACGTTATTTCAGTCACATGCTTAAATTATCTTTTCCTCTACAGTATGGCTAGCAAATGTGTTACTGATATTTTTCAAAATATTTTTAACTTCTAATCTAATATTGATATTTCTATACCACTTTTTCTCAACAAGTTGGACCCCAAGTGGTTTACAATAGATTAAAAAATGTTTTTTAAAAAAAACGAATTTGGCATTATTTAAGAAACTTTTGAAATAATACAGTTTTAGATGTGTACGAAAAACGTAATATGAGCCATTTTTTAAAATGAAGTAGGCTTAAACTGTTTTTTTCTTTTTCATGCTATTTCATCAGGAGAATATCAGTTTAAGTACATCAGGATGTACTTAAACTGCCGTACCTGAGTGCTTCAGAATAATAAACCCCTTTACTTGTGTTGCCATGGCTGGGAAAATTAGTCATTTCTAGTTGCCACAACACATAAGTCTGACCTTGGCAACAAGATTTAACTGAACGCGGTCCCATAAACTCTCTCCCATGACCACATTTATTAAATTATAAAAATAAAAACTTGGTCCACTGCAAGCTCCCACGCCTAACCGCCCCCCCCCCCCCCAAAAAAAAATACATTTAAGCCTCATCTTTCCTAAACTCCACCCAACCCATGTGTTAGGAAAACTCAGGCACACCAGGGCCTACTCCTGACACCCTCAATTCCTTAGTGCTTCTCCCTTCCTAAATTCAAATCCTGGATCCTCAGGGTCAAGAGTGACTCTCAATCATTCCTGCTCTGCTAGCACCAAAATTCCAAATATCACTAGCTGAACTTCAGTTTGCTTTTGATCCCATCCCTAGCCTGAACTATTCTTTTATGGCTAGAGCTAATGTAGGAATGGAAGAGGGGAGCTTATGATGCAATTTATTCATGATAGTACCGTGTTTCCCCGAAAATAAGACAGTGTCTTATATTAATTTTTGCTCCCAAAGATGCGCTAGGTCTTATTTTCAGGGGATGTCTTATTCGGGAGTAGTAGGGGGACTGTGGCGGTCGGGAACAGTATTGAAGTGGGGGGCGGTATCCTGCAGGAGTAGGCCGTGGCTCGCCTATCTGCCCACAGTGACCGCAGGACTCGAGCGGAGCAGAGCTGCCCTGGCCGGGCTAGGAATGGAGGAGGGGTATGAACTAGGGAAGGTAATAGAATGTGGGGCCGGGCTGCTCTGACTGGGGGTCTCGGGAGGTTGTGAGAGGGCTTAGGGCACAGGATCATCCCTACCGTATTACAAACGTTAAAAAAAAATTCTACGGTAGCTCCGTTCCCCGTTGGTGGCGCTTTATGTGCTCCTCCTGTACATTCGCAACACTTTCCATCCTTCTAGTCTGACTTAGCCCTTGGACGATGGAGCAGCGCCGAAAGGGCTCGGTTACTCATTTTCTTTTCTTTTATTATTTCTGCAAGGGGGATGTTTCTTTTCTTTCCGGGCTCACTTACCGGTAGTTGATCTTCACAAAAGCGTGAAGGAGGATGGTAGGAGTCCGCTGGACGATAGATTTTCCACCTCAGTCTTGTTTCTTGCATTTCTTTTATGTTATTTCGTCTTTGGGTTGCAGCGAAAAAAATTAAGGTTTCTGTGTCCATGTCCCATCGGGGCCAAACAAAAATTTTGCTAGGTTTTACTTTCGGGGAAGGCCTTATATTTAGCAATTCAGCAAAACCTCTACTAGGTCTTATTTTCAGGGGATGTTTTATTTTAAGGGGAAACAGGGTAAAAGGGAGAGAAAGGGAAAATTCTACATCTACTTTCTTAAACCTCCACTACCCTAACTATAAGGGTCTTAAATACAAGTCATTATATGCAGCCAGCTTCTCTTACATCTGTGCGCAACGTTGGAATGCACTACCAAATCCCTTAAAAACAACGCATGATCTGACAACCTTCCGGAGATCACTGAAAACTAAATTATTTAACTAGACTTACAACAAGAATCCTTCATAAAAGACTCACTATTACATCTGTATTGAACTAATCAACATTGAATTCTTAATTTGGCTACTTAATCATACTGTTATTATTTAACGCTATACTCTACCTTACATTTTGCATATCCGATAGGTATTAATTATCTCTTTTATTTCTAATTTTCTTGATACCTAAAGTACCTTAATTGTAACAATACTTTGTTCTTCTCATACCGTTTATGACGATTGTCATTGCGAAATAATGTAAGCCACATTGAGCCTGCAAAGAGGTGGGAAAATGTGGGATACAAATGCAACAAATAAATAAATAAAATTACTTTTTACCAAACTAGAAGGGAGTGGCAGAAAGGTTTGAAAATGGGATGGTGGAGAGGGAGAGGAGAGGAATGCTGAAAGGAAGGAAGCACACACCTCACAGAACTTTCTGTTTATCAATATTTGATTGGGAGAGGGAGGAGAAATACAAGCATCAGTTCTGTAGCATTTTATTTCTACAAATTGAGCTGGGATGGAGGAATGGGGCATTGGCGCTGCAGCAGTTTATGAAAACTAAGGGATTCTTTTACTAAGCTGCGGTAAAAAGTGGCCTATGGTACTTTGGATGCGTGAAATTGGTGCAAGCTGGGCCATTTTTTTTAACCGCAGCTGGGAAAAAAGGCTTTTCTTAATGGTGCGGTAAATGACCGTGTACTAAAATTAAAAGTATCACACGGCTATTTACTGCCTGAGTCCTTACTGCCACCCATGGAGTTAGCGGTAAGGGCTCACGTATTACTCGTGTGGTAATCAGGCAGCGCACTCCGCTATTTTCTACTGCGGGAAACAGTATGCCAATTTCAAAATTACTGCCAGGCACATGCGCTACTCCAACAGTAATATCGATTCTGCGTGCGCTATTGGCGCTGTAGCAAAAACCACTGCTCAGTAAAAGGGCCCCTAAGTGAAGAGGCCCCTGTTCTGTCACACTCTGTCTTTTCTGACCATTTTTGGGAGGGTTGTTTGTTTAACTTTAGGCTTCCATTTGACTGACCAGAGTGAACTGGTGAACTTTGCCCAGTCAGCACTGAATATCAGCACTGACCGGCTAAGGTTTAACCCTGCCCCTAGAATGTCCCCAGGGTCACCTCTTTTCATCTGGATAACTTTTGTGCTGGCAATGATTTGACCGTACACTGGTCAGCAGAGGAGAATCATGAAAAGCAATGGTAAATAGTGATTTACTTGTGTCTGAACATTGCATTCATTCAACATGGCTAAAAGGACATTCAGGTTCCAGAGCCTGTGTGGCCCCACCCAAAGGTGTGGTCTGTATAACAATGAATTCCACCTCTGTGAGTAAAATTCTGTAGCGGGCCAGCCATATAGGACCAAATTCTTCTTCTACTACTATTACTTAGCATTTCTATAGCACTCCTAGACCCACACAGTGCTGTACACTAAACGTGTAAGAGACAGTCCCTGCTCAACAGAGCTTACAATCTAATCAGGACAGACAAACAGGACAAATAAGGGAGAAGGGCAGTGCTTTTTTTTTGGTGCCGGTACAACATACCGGCACCTTTTTTGTGCAGTCTGGCTCACCTGCCCGCTTCCTTCCGTTCGTGCACCTGGCCGTGCTCCCTGCGTTGCTAAACTTTTGTTTACCCAAAGTCACAGCGAACCATCAGTGAAAGCAGCAGGCAGGCTTGTCTCCTCATCGCTCGCTTCGCTTCCCTTCCCTTCCCTCTCAGCACGTCCCGCCCTCGCAGAAAGGAAATTACATCAGAGGAGGGTGGGACGCACTGAGAGGGAAGCGAAGTGAGGTGTGAGGAGGTGAGCCTGCCTGCTGCTTTCACTGCCAGTTGGCCGTGACTTCGGGTAAACAAAAGTTTTGCAACGCAGGTAACACGGCTGGGTGCATGAACGGAAGGGAGCGGGCAGGTGGGGCTGGGGTTTGAATGATCTCGGGGGCAGGCGGAGGCTGGGGCGAGTCAGTGGACATGGAAGGGATGGGGAGGATAGGGGGACAAAGAATCCCTGGACATGGAGAGGAGGGGAGAGAGGAGAGGAGAATCTCTGGACATGGATGGGAGTGGAGGACAGAGGAGAATCATTCTGGACATGGATTGGATGGGAGGGGAGGGGAGAGAGGTGAATTGCTGGACATGGATGGGAGGGGAAGGCAGGGAAGAGAGAATTGCTGGACATGGATTGGAGGGGAGGGCACGGGAGAAAGGAGAATTGCTGGACATGGAGGGGAGGGCAGGGGAGAGAGGAGAATCGTTAGACATGGATGGGAGGGGAGGGCAGGGAAGAGAGGAGAATCGCTGGACATGGTGGGGAGGGCAGAGGAGAGAGGAGACATGCTGGACATGGATGGGAGGGGAGGGCAGGGAAGAGAGAATTGCTGGACATGGATGGTATGGGAAGGGAGGGCAGGGGAGAGAGGAGAATCGCTGGACAAGGAGGGGAGGGCAAGGGAGAGAGGAGACTCACTGGACATTGATGGGAGGGCAGAGGAGAGAGGAGACATGCTGGACATGGATGGGAGGGGAGGGCAGGGAAGAGAGAATTGCTGGACGTGGATGGGATGGGAAAGGAGGGCAGGGGAGAGAGGAGAATTGCTGGACATGGATAGGAGGGGAGGGCAGGGGAGAGAGGAGACATGCTGGACATGGATGGAGGGGAGGGGAAACAGGAAGGAGATGCACATGGATGGGAGGGGAGGGCAGGGGAGAGAGAAGTGCTGGAAATGAATGGAGAGGAGAGCAGGAGATAGAGGAGAATTGCTGGACATGGATGGATGGAGGGGCTGGTGGGGAGAGAGGAGAAATGCTAGATTTGGATGGAAGAGAGGGGAGAGAGAATTATTGCTTTATATGGATACAGGGGAGGGAAGAGAGAGGAGAAATGCTGGACATGGATGGAGGTGAGGAGACAGGAGAAGTGCTGGACATGGATGGAGGGGAGAAAGAAAAGAAAAGAGAAGATGCACATGGATGGAGATGAGGGAAAGGGAAGAAAGGAGAAAAACTGCACATGGATGGAGAAAATAGGCAAAAGCTGGATCCACGTTATACCTCCTCCAGTCAATTCCACGGAGAAGGACCGAGCTTTTACTTATAGATGCAGGGAAAGAAATGAAGAAGAAAGGAGGAAAGTAAAGAAATAAATGGAAAGGAAGCCCTGAAAAAAGAGTTAAGAGAACACATAGAGAGCAGCAGAATCAGAGACTGGGACCAATATGGATAGAAAAACAAAGTCACCAGACAACAAAGGTAGAAAAAATCATTTTATTTTCATTTTAGTGTTTGGAATATGTCCAATTTGAGAATTTACATCTGCTGTCTTATTTTGCACTGGGTATACTGGAGCTGTAACAGCTTACAGAAATTATTTATAATGAAAAAAAAAATCACATTATTTTTTTCTCCTATACTAGTATAATATTTTCAATGATGTCTGTTGATATGCGCCATGGCTGGTATAAGGGGTGTGGCTAATGTGGGTGTGGTCATCATAGGAGCAGAGCCATATGGGTTGACCTCGCCCATAATGAGTACCAGCACCTTTTTTTCTAGAAAAAAAGCACTGGATAAGGGAATTACTTAAGGTGGGAATTATAAAACAGAAATTGGTACTGAACAAGTGAATAGGAGGAGTTAAAAGCAGCCTCAAGAAGGTGGGTTTGAAGACGACAGAGTTGGAGCTTGACGTACTGACTCAGGAAGTCTATTCCAGGCGTATGGTGCAGCAAGATATATGGAATGGAGTTTGGAGTTGGCAGTAGAGGAGAAGGGTACATATAAGAGAGATTTACCCCAGGCCCCAGTAGCAGTGTCTGTTTTATATACAGTATTGCTGTTTTGATTGTTGTTGATTTTATGGTGAGGGGAAGGGGGAGGACTGTTTGTTTTTCTTTATCGAACTTTTAATAAAAAAAGATGTTCAAATTTAAAAAAAAAGAGAGAGATTTACCCAATGAACCAAGTTCCTAGGGAGGAGTATAGAGAGAAATAAGAGCGGAGAGGTATTGAGGAGCTGCAGAGTGAATGCACTTGTAAGTCAAATGAGGAGTTTGAATTGTATGTGGAAACGGATTGAGAGCCAATGATACTATTGTTACTTATCATTTCTATAGCGTTACTAGACATATGCAGCATTGTACACTGAACATTTAAGAGACAGTCCCTGCTCAACAGAGCTTACAATCTAATCAAGACAAACAAACGGGACAAAGAAGGGATAAGGAATTATTTAAGGTGGGAATTATAAAACAGACATTTTATAAATGGTGCCCAAATTTGGGCAACAAAACAAATGAATGTTAGGTGCTATTCTATAAATGATGCTCAAAGTTGGGTGCTGTTTATAGAATAATGTTTAGCAGCGGGATCCGGGCCCAATTTTAGGCACGAGGATTTATTGCAGCTGAAACCTGGTATAAATTTTAGTGCCTACATTTATTTATTTATTTATTTATTTGCTGCATTTGTACCCCATATTATCCCACCTATTTGCAGGCTCAATGTGGCTTACATTGTATTGCAAAAGATATAATTATGAACAGAGTAAAAGGATTGTACTAATTTAACATATTACTATACAAGAATTGAGGAAGATATGTCTGTAGAATGATTTACATAACTCATACTAAGAAGCAGTAAAATAGAATGATCAAAAATGATAATATGATTAATATAATCAATTCAGTGGGATCAGTAAGTGGTTGGTTTAGATATAGAGTAATTACGTCATTAAGGAGGATTCTTATTGTAAGTTTCTTTGAACAAGTGCGTTTTTAATAACTTCCTGAAATTAGATGCAGATCTCTCTTATTCTGTAACACTGTGCACAAATTCAAGGAATGCTCCTAATTCGCTCTTGCTGCTCCCATGGCCACGCTCCCTTTTTGGGTCTTGCGTGTAAAATTTATGCATCGATCCCGGTTCCTAAAGATGCATGTGTAAATTTGAATTGATGCCAACTAGCGCTAATAATTGATTATTAGTGCCCAATTAGCGCTAATTGGCTCATTTGTCAATTAAATTGCATGTGCAAATTGGGCCCGTGCCCATATTTGTGCATGCAATTTTGAGCACCATATTAGGGTGATAACTTTGAATGGATAAGTTATCCACTTAAAACTACACCTGCCATTTGGCCTCTGCTGCTTAGACATATAAACTGCATGTATGGAGAGTGGCTGGATTTCACCACTCTCCATATAAGTTTACATGGCCTTTCTAACCTGTCCCAAATCTTATCGCTTTTCAAACACATAAATTCTGGGCTTTCAGTGGTTTGAACGGACAGGATTTATGCATTCCTCAAAGCACAAATAGAAAAATAAACCACGTATACAGCTGGCACCTGCCAAGGTGGAAAGGGTGATTAGCCATGTTTACCCCAGACTCCCTTCGGTTAATATTGCTGTGTCTGAATGATTTTTCTCCTGCTGCTGTGCCATCAGTGCTGGGGCTGTGTGGAACCAGTTTCCAGAGAAGCCCATAATGGAGACAGAGCTTAGAGCCAAGAGTTCCCCCCAATGTCAGTAGGAAGTAGAGCTGGGGTAAAAAATTGAAGATGTTGTCATGTTGTCAGAGACATCATGCTTCCGGCATTGCACTGAAGGGGCACATCAAAGGGGCATGTCCTTTTTGCACACCCTTTAACATGCACATTTGCATACCCTTTTATAATTTGTTGGCTTGTGATGGGAGTGAACGTTTCCCTAAGCGAATGACTAGTTGTGAGCAGCATAGGATATGTGCCTATTATTGAATCCCCATTGTAAAGTTACCTGAGGCAGGCATGGTCGAGTAGAAAGAAAAATGAGATGCCCTGAGTCTTTTTAAAAGACTTGTAGGATAACGAGTAGTTCCCAGCATTTGAACCTGTGTTAGATCAGCCTTTATCACTGTATCATTGGGATGCTTGAATGCAAGTCAGTTCATAAGACTCATTTAGTTTATGATATGACTAGCCGTTGAGCCCGTAAAAACGGGCTGGTATAGAGGTTTTCCTCCCCCCCGCGGTCACCACCGCTCCCCTCCCCCCCGCGAAGTCACCACCGCTCCCCTCCCCCCCGCGAAGTCGCCACCGCTCCCCCCCCCTCGAAGTCGTCGCCGCCGCCACCCCTCCACCTGGTCCGGGCCCTCTCTTCACTTCTGAACTTACAGATCCATTCGCCGAACGCAGCAACGCACATCAGCTGAGCTGCCCCTTCCTTCTCTGCCTGTGTGTGTCCCACCCTCGCTGACGTTACATCACAGGAGGGCGGGGCCACAGGCAAAGAAGGAAGGGCTCACTGCAGCTCAGCTGATGTGCGTTGCTGCGTTCGGCGAATGGATCTGTAAGTTCAGAAGGGAAGAGAGGGCCCGGGCCGGGTGGAGGGGTGGCGGCGGCGACTCCGAGTGGGGGGGGGGGAGTGGTAGCAACGTCGGCGGAGCAGTTTCCCTCTCTGTCCTGCCCCCCCCCCCGTCATCACGTATTGACGCGGGGGCGGGACAGAGAGGGAAGTCTCTACTGCGCATTTGCAGTGAGTACGGTCACTCGCCGTTTATATATATTGATAGTGAAAAGGAAATTTAGGGCCCCTTTTACAAAGCGTCTGCTATCCCAGAACTACTGTCGGCCCAACGCAGCCACCAGTGGTAACTCCTGCTCAAGTGTGCACCATTTCTGGCATGCCGTAAAATATTTTTTAACTTAATAGAACGGCATTAACCCTGTGGATAAAAGGGGCATGTTCTCTCTTATACAATGTTGTTTGCAGCCATTCTCTTTTATGACACTTAGAAAAAGTGGGGAAGTAGCAATTAAATTTAAACATAGTTGAGGTCTTCATTTAATCAATCATGACATTCTGAAAATTAGAATATCTGGTGGCTAACATTATTGGAGCAAATATGGGTTATTTGGTTTGGCCTACAGGCCCCATCAGTATCTGTTCCTGTACATTTTAGACATTTTTAGGGCTGGATACTCTTAATATAGAAGTACAAGGTAAAGGTAAAAGTAGTGCCCTCTACACAAGTCATGAACAACTTATAAGGGTTGCCACTTGCATGATGGTTTCCTGGCAGACTATTAAATGGGTAGATTGCCATTTCTTCACCAGTCATCTTTCTCCTTCACCTCTCCCTCATGACAGGTACTCATTTACCAACTGAAAGTGGATAGATGGCTGAGGTGAACAGGAGGCTGGCTACCTGACAGAAATCTTAATGCAGGATTCAAGCTCATGTTGTGGGCACAGTTGGCAGGCAGGTAGCCTACCAATTTCACCACAAGACACAGTGAGCTTAGGGGTTTCAGGGACCCCTTGGTGAATTTTATAGATCCTACAATATCTGGGCATTCAACAGTTGGTGAAGTTCCAACTTATAGAGAGAGTCAAATTTTAGATTTAGTTTATGGGTCTTTTGTGGGAATTTGGGAGTTAATGGATTGACAGTAAACTCTGTGTCTGGTCTGATCATTTTTTAGTGAGGTCAGCTGAATGACCTGGGAAGGAAGTGTAAAGAGAATCAGAAAAAAATTATAATTTAGGAAATTAGCAGGGGAGGTAGGCCGAGACATGGAGTCAATTCTCCTTTTAACTGATTAAAACTTTCTGCCCAAGAAATGGTGGTAATCTGGTTTTAGCTGTGACAGATAATATGGTTCCACTGAGATCTCAAATTTTAAAGTTAAGACAGGCCCCCCCCCCCCCCCCATATAATGATAATTCATGATTGCTCAAATGATGACCATGACAGTACTGAGATGGAAAAATGTCCCTTGATAGAAAAGTGACTTCAAAGAAACATGCTGATTTTTATAGGAATGCTATTATGGAATTTAAAAAAAACACCTCTTTTGTGCAACAGTTGGATTTATAGGGGAGTTTTGATAGAAAGCTTTTTTTCTATTATTGGGAGTCTGGCTAAGGTGAATTGGGGAAAAGAGATGAACTTGCGTGAAGGGATGTTAACAGAGGATTTTCAGTGTTTCTTTGAACAAAAAATTATGGCTATTTGAAACTCTGCATGGATTCTTAATACAATGGATGTTTAGGAGTTTCAGCAAGGTTACTAGATGGTAATCTTCTTTGTAACCATTACTAGGGAGGTCCATTCATTAGAAATGACACAGGAAATGTCAATGATGTAACCTATCATTTCATATGTTTTTAATATAAAATAATAGGAAAAAAACCTTGATTTTTTTTTCTTGTGCCTTTAATAGTGTGTGCAATTGAGAACTAATATGCACGATTGAAGAATGGTGTGCCTTGCTGAGAAATAGTGTTCACTACCCATGATGCTTTGTTTTAAAACAAAGGTCAGAATTTGGTAGCAAGATAGGGAACTGAGGCCCCCTTTCATCAAGCTACGCTAGCGGCTGTCACGCGGTAATGCCGACAAAGCTTATTCAAAGTGAACCAGCAGCCGCTAGCACAGCTTGATAAAGGAGGCCATAATGAAATGCAGTGGCGTAGCTATGTGGGGCCTGGGCCCCCATAGATTTGGCCCTGCTCCCCCTGCCG
Source organism: Microcaecilia unicolor (assembly GCF_901765095.1). Taxonomy (NCBI): domain Eukaryota; kingdom Metazoa; phylum Chordata; class Amphibia; order Gymnophiona; family Siphonopidae; genus Microcaecilia; species Microcaecilia unicolor. The sequence continues at coordinate 346,401,329 of NC_044033.1, read as the reverse complement.
ATGACCCTGTTGAACCCTCCCCCGCCGTCACCACCCACCCCACCGCCGCATCAGGTACCTTGTTTGCTGGTGGGGGTCCCCAAACCCCGCCAGCCGAAGAGTCTTCTGCAGCGCCCGAGTAAACTCCGGCACCTTCGTTCAACAAAGTGATCAGCTGTTTCTGACGCCTTACGTCCTGCACGGGGCTACATGCATGGTGCAGGACGTAAGACGTCAGAAACAGCTGATCACTCTGGCTGGCGGAGTTTGGGGACCCCCGCCAGCAAACAAGGTACCTGATGCGGCGGCGGGGCGGGTGGGTGGCGACAGTGGGGGAAGGTTGGTGGCGGGAGGGGGGTTCAACAGGGTCGTCGGCAGGGGGGGTCCAAAGTGGCGGTGGCTGGGGGGGAGGCGGCTAAACAGTCCCCCCCACCCTGGGCTCTGGCCCCCCCCTCCGGGCGAGGTCTGGCTACGTCCCTGATGAAATATTTTTGTTTTGCCTGCTCACCCCTACTCATTACAGAAGAAATAGATAAAACAGGCTGCATGGGAAACAAGGTGGTTATTCTTGGATCCAGTTTGGGTAATTTAGCATTAGGTTTGGACTGGAGGGAAAACTAATGGTCTGGAAAAGATATTTTGGGATGAATATTCAGCTTGCGGTGGTCAGTATTTTTTCAAAATACTAATCACTGCCACCAAAATTATGTCTGGATATTCAATGCCAGGCAATGTCCTGGTACTGGCCTTAAATATATGGGTAAGTGGATGGCACTTAAACTGGAAAAGTGGCAACATTCAGCCCTTAACTGGTTAAGTTAAACCAGACAAAGATATGACTGCTATTTATGTGGCCAGTGAACTTAACCAGTTATCCCCTGATTCTATACAGCGTGACTAAAATTGCCTGAGCAAATCCAGTTGTATTCTGTATTCATGTGCACAACCTAATTAGTTAACAAGCCAATCAGTGCTGATAATTTCTGCAATCTGAGATCCTCTCAACAAATATTACTGATGACTGAATATCAGGGTTTCCCCACGTCATGTCTTGGTGACCCCGCAGCCACTTAGGTTTCAGGATAGCCATAGTGAATATGCATGAAATTGATCCACATATACTACTTCCAATGTTTGCAAATTTATCCCTTACAGATACCTGCTCATGTAGATATCTTGAAAACCTGCCTGTGGGGATCCCCAGGACAGGTTTGGGAAGTTCTGCTGTTTGTTCTCCTTCTGAGTTGGTAAATGGGCTTTTTAGCTTTAGTTCCTTTGGACACAGTCTCCTTCTGAGACCAGATCTGAGCCTTGTTATCTTTATTTTAAAAGCTTTGGAATTTAGATGTGTTTTTTAGAATAAGGCTTGAATTGCGTTTCAGTATTTTTATTATGTTTTGTAACTTTTGTATCAGTTTACGCACATCCAAATCAGAAATGCGACTTCTAAAATAACTACCAGAGGCTGCAGCAAGCAGCAGATCTTAGTGACAACAACTGTAAAAATGAGAGATCTTTGAGAAGTGATGCTGTAATTCCTAGAGCAGTGTTCTTCATTGCAAAGCCTGGGGGCCAGTGGTAAAACATATTCTGGCCAATATTCAGAGCGATTTAAGGGGCAGGACAGACTCCTGCCCACTTAAATCACTTACCACTTCCTAGCCTCCAATATTCAGAGGCATTAAAGCGGGCACTGCCACTGAATATCACCTCTGACTGGCCCCAGAAAAAGTGGGCAGGTCAGGGGTGGTAAAGGGGACAGCATTAGGGAGGAGCTCCAATGTTGTCCTAATTCTGCCTGTTTAACTAAGCAGATGCTGGCACTGAATATTGGCTGGCAGTTGCATAGCTTTTATTTTTTTATTACAGCGCTACAATCCCCTACTGACCCCTTCCTTGTCTCCCAACCACCCCCCAGCCTACATTAGGTAAAAGCCTCCTCGCTCCTGCCTGTTGCAACAGGCTGCAGAAAATGGCTGCCATGACCTCTCACTGCAGCCAGGCAGTACTACTCCAATGGACCACTAGGGAACAGAGGTAGGCCGAGGGGGGGGGGGGGGGTGGGGGCTACCTAGACTGCCAAATAGGAGGAAATATTTTTTCACTCAACAAATAGTTAAGCTCTGGAACATTTTGCTGGAGGATGTGGTAACAGCGGTTAGCATATCTGGGTTTAAAAAAGGTTTGGACAAATTCAAGGAGGAAAAGTCCATAGTCTGCTATTGAGACAGACATGGGAAGCAACTGCTTGTCCTGGGAATTGTAGTATGGAGTGTTGCCACGATTTGGGTTTCTGCCATGTACTTGTGATTTGACTTGGCAACTTTTTGGAAAACAGGATACTGGGCTAGATGGACCATTGGTCTGACCCAGTATGGCTACTCTTATGCTATGTTCTTATGAAAGTGGGGATGGGGCTTGGGCTTTTACATGATGTGGGCTGGGGGGAGGGTGGGAGAAAATGAGGGGGCCAGAAGGGGGATTGCAGCGCTGAAATTTAAAAAAAAAAATTTGAGTCCCAACCGATATTCAGCTAAGGCCTGCATAACTGTCGTATGCAGGTCTCAGCTGAATATCAACCAGGACCCGTATAAGCTCTGGCAACCAGGCTTTTCTGTTAGCCCCAGATATTCAGTGCTGGTTCCCGGACATGGCCCAACACTAAGTATCAGGGGGCTAATCTAGCTACCGATGGTTAGCATTTTAAAAAAACGCTGACCAATGCCAGCTTAATATCTACTGGCCGAATCCTAGGTGCAGCTCCCTGACTCTCTTCTTTTAATATATGTATATTCTTTTCCCACCCTTTTGGTTAAAGTCTTGCTGCTGGCACTAACTCCAGAACAATTGATCTGTTTTACTTTGGAACTGTGCAGTTCTCAGTGAATTCCAATCTTGCTAAAGGGTAATTCTATAGCAGTACAACTATATTTAGGTGGCCAACAGTGCCTATTCTATAAAGGAAAGTATATACTTACTGATGTAACAGGTAAAATATGTGTCTCTAATTTAAGGACAGCACTTATACCAGCCATAGCACAGGTGCAAGTGCTCACACCTAAATGACAGAGATATGCATATAATTTATACTATTCTATAGAAACAGAGAAAATGAAGGCAGATAATGACCATAAGGCCTATCCAGTCTGCCCATCTATGCCTTCTACTCTCCCTATCATTCCCTTAGAGATCCTATGTATTTGTTCCACGGTCTCTTGAATTCAGAAACTGTTTTTGTCTCCACCACTTCCACTGGGAGGCCATTCCACGAATTCACCACCCTTTCTGTGAAGAAGTATTCCCTCAAGCTACTCCTGGGTCTGTCCCCTTTCACCTTCATCCTATGCCCCCTCGTTCCAGAGCTTCCTTTCAATTGAAAGAGACTCACCTCCTGTGCATTTATGCCGCATAGGTATTTAAATGTCTCTATCGTATCTCCCCTCTCCCACCTTTCTTCCAAAGTATACATATTGAGATCTTTAAGCCTGTCCCAATATATTTTATGACAAAGACCACTGCTCATTTTAGTAGCCACCCTCTGGACTGACTCCATCCTGTTTATACCTTTTGAAGGTGCAGTTGCCAGAATTGTACACAATATTGTAAAGGAGGTCTCACCAGAGGCATTAGAACCTTTATTTTCCTGCTGGCCATTCCTCTCCCCACGCACCCAAGCATCCTTCTGGCTTTTGCTGTTGCCTTTTCTACCTGTTTGGCCACCTTAAGAGCATCACATATGTTCACACCCGAGTCCCGCTCCTCTTTCATGCATGTGTACTTGTAAGTCCTGCTCATGCTCCACCCAGAGTGCCCATGTGCATACCTACTAGTAAAATACACACTACATGAGATATGTACGTATGTACAAAATTGCACTTAGGCTGATTTTTGGCATTTACACACATATATGCTGGTATGATTTATGTACATACAGTGTATGGCATGTAAATTGTAGCATCTTATTTAGAGGATTACTCCCATAGAGTCTAAACAAATGAATTTGGATACCCCACTCAGATTCCCCAAGGGCCTCATGACATGATGTTGAAAGAAAACAAAGTAGCTGTCCCAGAGGTGAAACCAACAGCAAGACTCTATGGAAAGTGAGGGAATATTAACAAACTGAGTGGAGATCTGGCTTGAAGGAATAGGGGACTTAATGTTGGAAGAGAGTATGTATTGGGGGGGGGGGGATGTTTGGTGGGGGAGATAAAATGGGCTCTGAGAAAGAGCCAAGGAGGTTGGAGAAAGAACAGGAGATGGCAGGAGCGTGGTTCGTCCATTATCTGTGCTGAATCCAGTAGGCGGAGCTTGCCAACCTATCAATTACATTGTTTGGGGTGTGCCAAGATGGCAGCAGCTGCATTGGGGAAAATGAAGACCTCCTTGGGTGGACCGGCTTTGGCTTTGTGACATCACACCATCTCCTGTTCTTTTTCCAACCTCCTTGGAAAGAGCAATGCTGAGGAATAAGACTTCGTTTTACTCATAACTTATTTATTATTAGGATTTGGCTCACATCTTTTTAGATGTAGATCAAGATGACCTACATTCAGAGTTTCCCCTGTTCTCAATTTTATTTAATTTTATGATGCAGCTACTAGGTGCTGAATTAGAGAATAGTGAGGCAAAAAGTTTTATTTTGCTGACTATATTAGATCTTGTTGAAAACTGAGTCCTATCTCATAAACTAAAACGTTATATGAATAATATATATAGGCCCTCCTGATCAGATTTGGAACGGCCAAGTATTCTCAGTTGAAGATAACTATACACTTGATACTTCAGTATGAGTTCAACTTCTTGGGGTGGAGATAGCCAGTTTATTATGGATCATCAGGTTAACCAGCTAATAAAAAAAAATCTTTTTCTCTTTTGAGAAAATTAAGATCTACTAGAAAACTCTTTGAACTGTTAATTTTTTGACTGGTAGTCTAATCTCTTTTGCTGTCACAGCTGGACTATTGTAATGCAGTCTATACTGGCTGTTCAAAGTTTCTTTCAAGAAGACTACAGACAGTTCAAAATAGTTTTTATATTGATATTTTCTGTTCACAAATTCAACAAAATTGTTCCACTCTTTCTGAGACTTCATTGGTTGCCCATTGAGGCGTGAGCACAATTCAAATTTTGCAGGTTAATTTTTAAAATGTTGTATGGTAATGCTTTCTCATATATGTTAATGTTTATTCAGTTGTTAGCTGCAGACATTCTCATTCGTCTCGGAACTAATTTTTACTTTACTTCTCTACTGTAAGAAATGCCAAATCGTGTAAACAACTGACATCCTTCTTTCTATATCAAGCTCTTCTGATTTGGAACTCACTACTTATTCATATCAGAGAAACAGGAAACTATCTATACTTTAGAAAACTGCTCAAGGCTCATTTTTTCAACAAATATGTTCTTAACAAATGTTAGCAGGTGAATGTCTAGATATTTTGTGAGATGAAACTCTTGTCTCCTAGGATTGGCCTAGTTTTTCTTTCCATTGTGATAGAACTGTACAGGGGCATGCAGCATATAAGTACTTAATGTTATGTTATGTAATGTAGATATGTATTTTCTGATGTCAGGCAAGTTCCCACCGGACAGTTCCCACCCACCAATTCCCCCCAAGACATTTCCTACCTAGGACAATTCCCCCTGGAACAATTCCCACTTAAAGGGGACAATTCCTACCAAGGACCCCCCCCCCCCCCCCCGGTCATTTCCCACCCTCCCTAGCCTTTTTTTATGTTTATGTTTGATTTGATTCTATTTGCCGGATATGGGCAGATTAGCTGACGTCCACGGATCCTCTGTGCATCTCTATAGATTTGTCCAAAATGTCTAAAAAAAATCTGAGTTTTCAATAAAACTCGATCATATCTGCAAATCTTAAAAAAGGTCAAATGGGACTGGTATTCTCCTGTTCCGAGTTTTAATCAAACTGACACTCTTGCACCAAGAAGTTATTTAAATTGGAACTTTGAAAAGTGTGCATCCAGTTGCCAGATAGAGTTAAGTCCATCAATTTGCTACATTTTAAGGGGTTTTTTTTCTAGCTGCAGTGAGACGTTCTCCTTCTGCTCTGTTAATTTATTTTCTACATTTTTGCTCTTCTTTTACTAGAGAGAATTCTTCAGTTCATTCTAGGAACTAACACTCTGTAAATGTTGTGCTCTTCCCAGGACCTGCCCAGTGCACTGTGGCTGGCCTTTCTCTGAGGGAGTCTGCAGCTTCAGATCACACTGCCCTCATGCAGTGATAGTATTGCCTAGGGGAATGACACTCATGTTGACAATATTGTACTCTGGTTTTTCCTGGACCTGCACAGTGGACTGTGGCTAGCTCATTTCTCCATGCATATACTTTTGGATGAGACTGCCCTCATGCATTGAGATTCTTCAGTAGAAACATAGAAACCGAGAAAAATGTAGGCAGATAAAGACCATATGGCCTATCCAGCCTGCCTATCCATGCCATCTACTCTCCCTATCACCCCCTCAGAGATCCTATGTACTTATCCCAAGCTCTTATGAATTCAGATACTGCTTTTGTCTCCATCACTTCCACTGGGAGAATTCACCACCCTTTTCATGAAGAAGTATTTCCTCAGGTTACTTCTGAGTCTAGCCCCTTGCACCTTGATCATATGCACCCTCAGTCCAGAGCTTCCTTTGAATTGAAAGAGACTCGCCTCTTGTGAATTTATGCCATGTAGGTATTTAAATGTTTCTATCATATCACCCCTCTTCTGCCTTTCTTCCAAAGTATACATATTGATATTTTAAAGTCTGTCCCCATACCCTTTATGATGAAGATCACTGACCATTTTAGTAACCACCCTCTGGACCGACTCCATCCTGTTTATATCTTTTTTTGAAGGTGTGGTCTCCAGACTTATACAAAATATTCTAAATGAGGTCTCACCAGAGTGTTATACAGGGGCATTATAACCTCCTTTTCGCTACCGGCCATTCTCCCTATGCACCCAAGCATCCTTCTGTCATTCGCTGTTGTCTTTTTTACTTCTTTGGCCGCCTTAAGATCATCACGTACGATCACACCCAAGTCTTGCTTCTCTTTTGTACACAAAAGTTCTTCACCGTTCCCTCAGGTTTTTGCAGCCCAAATGCATGACCCTGAATTTTTTAGCATTAAATCCAAGCTGCCAAATTCCAGACCATTCCTCTAGTTTCGCTAAGTCTTTCCTTATGATATTCACACCATCAGGGGTGTCCACGTTATTGCAGATTTTGGTATCATCCACAAAGAGACAAATCTTATCAGACAGCCTTTCAGCAATACTGCTTATATAATCCAGGTCTCACTGCCACTAGCTCAGTTCCAACCTCTGACCTAAGTCACAGGGATAAATCACTTTCTCTTCATTTTCTATGCATCACACTCTCGCTCACTCCACCTCTCCATTTAGTATAGTCCTTCTAGTTCGAGCTTGGGAGTGGGTCAAGGTCCAGAATAAAGATCTAGGGATGGGAAAATTTTAAGTGAGGGCTTTTTAGTGGAGTTCAGGGAGCAAGTGTTCTCACCCCACTTCTAAAGAACTACACAGCACTCCAGAGATGTTGATTTAATGCAAACTCAACTTCACTGAATTTTTGCAACTGGCAGGTAAATCAACTTTTATATTTCCATCTGTACAGCAGAACTCCTGTCCAAACTTGATCTTCTTGGTAACTGCAATATTTACACATTTTCAAGACCTCCTGTCCTTTACCATCCCGGAAGCTAGTAATAATCCAAGGCTGCTCCTGAATTTCTCCAATTACAAAATGATAAAGGGAATGGAACTCCTCTCGTATGAGGAAAGGCTAAAGAGGTAGGGCTTTTCAGCTTGGAAAAGAGATGGATGAGGAGAGATATGATTGAGGTCTATAAAACCCTGAGTCGTGCAGAACGAGTACAAGTACATCAATTTTTTACTCATTCCAAAAGTACAAAGACTAGGGGACACTCAAGGAACTTACATGGAAATACTTTTAAAACAAATAGGAGGGAATGTTTTTTCACTCAACGAATGAACTCTTTGCTGGAGGATGTGGTGACAGTGGTTAGTGTATCTGGGTTTAAAAATGGTTTGGACAAATTCCTGGAGGAAAAGTCCATAGTCTGCTATTAAGACAGACATGGGGAGCAACTGTTTGTCCTGGGATTTGTAGTATGGAGTGTTGCCACGATTTGGGTTTCTGCCAGGTAATTGTGACTTGGCTTGGCCACTGTTTGGAAAAGAGGATACTGGGCTAGATGGACTATTGGTCTGACCCAGTATGGCTACTCTTATGTTCTTATGTAATCCACTTCCCTCAGGCACACACCCTTTAGGCTGTCCTTCTGCCAGCGCTGCACCTCTTGAGCTGCAACCTGGCCTTGAACAGGCTTCCCCTGCCTAGTTCCTGCTTTTGGGCTGGGTTCCCCTTACCTACCCTAAGCTATCACACCATCACAATTGCCACTGTTAGGGGCAGCAACCATTCCTCAATTCAGCCTGAGTTTATTTAGCCACTTTGGGATCCCCCTATCCTCCAAGGGTCCCAGCGGAGGTACAACCAGCCAAAGACCACTCTTCCCCCCACCCCCCCCCAAACAGGAGCCTTTATCCCCTCCAGCTCCACATCCCTTATCAATCAACTAAGAAACCTACATCGTTTCTTCAGTTTATTCAACACCACACCCCTTGGGCTGGGCTTCCTTCCCAACCAGGGACATCCCATGCTCTCCCCCCCCCCAGTGACTCCAGGGAAAGCTGACACCACTCAGTAATCCCCATATAACGGGGGATTACACTTTCACGAATGTTAAAAAGAACCGGCCGAAGAACCGAACCTTGCACCACACCACTGGTAATTTCCTTTTCCTTAGAATAAGCTCCATTTACTACTATTCTCTGTCACCTTCAACTCAACCAGTCCCTAATCCAGTCACTTTAGGGTCCATACTGAGGGCATTCAGTTTATTTATTAGTTGTCTATGTGGAACCGTGTCAAAGGCTTTGCTAAAATCTAAATACACCACATCTAGCGCTCTCCCTCAATCCAACTCTCTGATCACCCAGTCAATAAAATCAATCAGATTTGTCTGACAAGACCTGCCTCTAGTGAAACCATGTTGCCTCGGTTCCTGTAATCCATTGGATTCCAAAAACTTTACTATTCTCTATTTTAAAAGCATTTCCATGAACTTACCACAGAAGTCAGACTCACTGACCTGTAGTTCACAACCTCTTCCTTACTTCTGCTTTTGTGGAGAGGGACCACATCTGCTCTTCTCCAGTTCTCCAGAACCACTCAACTCTAGAGAAGCATTGAAAAGGTCAGCCAGTAGAGCAGCTAGAATTTCCTTAAGTTTCTTCAGTACCCTCGGATACAGTGGTGTGTGCTCGCCAGAGCCATTTGTTATTTAACAACCGGTTCCCAAAATTTGGGCTGGGGTGGCTTGGGTCCCTTCCTGGCAGCATCAGCTCCAGCTGCCTGTGGCTTGGACATTTCACTTAGTTGCTCTCTTCCTCTCCGCAGTGGCAAAACAAAAAAAAAAGCTGATAAAATCCATGCGTGGGGCCGTAGCCCTGTGTGTGCTCCTGCCACCTCCCTTCCTCCTCCTTCTCCAAAACAGGAAGTTACAGCCTGAGGGGAGGGAGGAGGAAGGAAGCTGGCAGCAGCGTGCGCAGGGCTATGGCCCTGCATAGGGGCTCATGCTGTCTTTTGTTTTGCCCGCCGCCAGCATGACGATTGCAACTCGTGGTTTCGTTCAGGCTGCCGCAGTAAGGAAGCCGGCAGCAGCGGGTGCAGGACTGCAGCTCAAGGTTAGATTGAGAACAGGAGGTGCATGAAGTCAAATTCATTCCACAGAGGTTTGTCCTTTCCCCTACCCCACGCAGCCGTCATCCCTGTACATTCAAAACAAAGCAAACAGTCCTTTGAGCTGCTACATCCGTGTTGTCATTCTTTAATGTTGGTAGCATTTTTATTTAATCTCACTTATATGTTCAAACATGCCAGCTTGTGCACCATACAGATGTACACAGAGGAAGTATAATAGTGGAATAACTTTTCATAGGTAGAGTAGTAATTTGTTATAAATCGTAATTAGTGTGTCATTTGGAGGACGGGCAGGTTATAGGGACACTCTAGCACGTGTTGCATTCATGCAGAGATTTTTTTCTCCTGGTAAAGGGCCACTAAAACAGGCATCATGTTATGAGAATCAGGTGCTCAACATCCAGAGTTTCTATTTATTTACTTATTTTTGTTGGATTATTTGTAGTAAATAATTAGCAGATTTTATACACACAGCTTCAGCTTTAGAAATGTTAATTTCTTTCTTCATCTCTCTCTCATTCACCCCAGAATAATTCACTGCTGAGTCACTTTAAAGTTGAAGTAACAAAACATCTGTTTACTCACAGTTTGTAGTTAGATTATATTCAGACAGGCTTATATATACATAATACTATACATTTGGATTATCAGCTCTTTCCATGTGCTTAGATGGTAATGGATGCTCACACCACCATAGATTCTCTCAGGTTAGGAGAGAACATGAGCTCCATGTGCTGTGCCTGACCCCCACAGGAAGTTGCATAGGTGTGACCTCTCTAAGTAATTCACATCAGAGGTCACAGAGTAATCACAGAGAAAAAAATTGGTGACAGGCAATGCATGTAAAATACAATACATTCCAACAAACCCCTTCTCATGCATAACTGTCATGCAATTATTAATTCACACAAAGTCCAAGCTTTATACGCAGATTCTCAAAACGTTCTCTGGGTAACGGTTTGGTCATGATGTCAGCTGTCATCTCACTGGTGTGACAATAGTGTAGACTGATGACCCCTTCTTTCGCCAGCTCTCGCACGTTGTGATATTTCGTTGCGATATGCTTGGTGCGTGACTGAACCTTGTCATTCTGTGACAGTCTGATGCAGCTCTGATTATCTTCCATTATCTGGATTGGTCTCTGTTCAGCTATTCCAAAATCCAGCAAAAGTTTTTCAATCCACATCAGTTCTCTGCATGCTTCTGATACGGCCACATATTCAGCTTCTGTAGAAGACAGACTCACAATACTTTGTTTATGACTGGCCCATGAAATTTGTACATTTCCATACATAAACATATATCCACTTGTGGATTTATAATCAGAATGATCCCCTGCCCAATCTGAATCACAGTAACATATTAGTTTTGGATTACTATTGGCTGAAATCTTTAATTTACAATCAATGGTACCTTTTAAATACCTTACCATCCTTTTAACTGCAGTCCAATCTGATTTGGTAGGTGAGCTGACCCTTCTGCTCAAAATTCCTACTGCATTTGCTATATCAGCCCTGTATGTGGTAGTCAGATATAAAAGCTTACCTATGGCTGATCTATATTGGATGTTATCTGGTAAAGGTTCTCTTACTGTTTCATCCTTCAGAAAATCAGTGATCATGGGAGTGCTTACAACTTGGGCATCTTGCATACCTAAACTTTCAATAAGCTCATTTATTTTCTGCTTCTGGCTTAGAAGATAAGAACCATCATTTTGTTTCTCAATTTCTATACCAAGATAGTATGACACATTACCAAGTTCTTTTATCTCAACATTCAGGTTTAAATATTTTACAATGTCCTTGTACTCTTGCTCACTTTCGCTTGCAATGAGCAGATCATCAACAAAAGCTAAAATGTATGCATATTGTCCATTTCTGCACCTAGTGTACAAGCATTTATCTGCTTCACCTTGCTTAAATCCTAAATTTGTCAATATTTCATGCAATTTGTCATTCCAACATTTTGCACTTTGCTTTAATCCATAAAGACCTTTGTTTAATTTACACACTAGCTGTCTTTGTTTTGTATTTATGAAACCTGTTGGCTGTTCCATGTACAAGTCTTCAGTTATATCTCCATGAAGAAATGCTGTTTTCACATCAATGTGGTTGACTTGCATGCCTTTTGAGACTGCAATGCTCAGAAGTGTTCTAATTGTCGTGTGTTTCACTACAGGTGCAAACACTTCATCAAAATCTTCTCCATATTTTTGAAGATATCCCTTTGCGACTAATCTGGCTTTATACCTTTCCACTTTTCCTTGTGCATTCCTTTTTAACTTGAATACCCATTTGCATCCTATAGCTTTCTTGCCAGGAGGTAATTTTGTAAGAATCCAAGTCTTATTTTTATGCAATGCATCAATTTCTTCTTGTGCTGCTTTATGCCATTCAGCAGCTTCTTCTGCTGGCATTTTCTCAATCTCATCCCATGTTAAGGGCTCTTGAGCTTCTGCTGACTTTGTTAGGTAAGACAGTCTTGGGGGTGGAACACCTTTGTTTTCCCTGGATGAGCGTCTGACAACAGGTTGGTCCGACCTTTCCGCATCCTCTAAATCTGAGAGTCCTTCTCCAATTGATTCCCCTTCTCCAACTGTACTGTCTTCTTCAATGATCCTTTCTGTGTCTGCTTCCTCTGCCTGTTCCTCGTTAGATACAGATGAGTTGCTTTCAGACATCTGCCTTGGTATGGCATTTATATACACTGGCATGTCTATTATGGTTCTAGTTTCATATTCTGGATGATAAGGCTCATCTGGGATAATCCAGCCTTTATCAACCCTTTTGTTTTCATCAAAATATGTAACATGTCTTATGCCAACAATGCCAGTTTTCAGATTCAAAATTCTATCCTTTGTGTCCTGGAGCATAGCCAACTAAAATGCCCCTTTCTGTTGTGGAATCCAGCTTATGCCTTCTTTGCTTTGGTACATGAGCATATGCTGTACTTCCAAATGTTCTTATGTGTGACAGGTTTGGCTTCCTACCATGCCATGTCTCATGTGGTGTGCGCTCAGCGCCTTTAGTTGGCATTCTGTTTTGTAGGTACACTGCTGTGAGAATGGCTTCCCCCCATAGTCTTTTAGGGAGATTGCTATCTGACAGCATACATCTGGTCATTTCCACAAGTGACCTAAATTTTCTCTCTGCAACAGAATTTTGCTCTGGTGTATAAGCTACTGTTGTGATATGCTGAATGCCTTCTTGTTGTAGAAATGTGCGCATGCTTTGTGAAGTGAACTCACCACCATTGTCGGTCTGAAGAACCTTTGGTTTTCTTTCAAATTTATTGCTCACCATGGCTACGTATTTCTTCAGCATGTCTGTGACTTGACTTTTTTCTTTCAGCAAATAGGCCACACAATATCTAGAGAAATCATCCAAGAATATTAGCACAAATCTGTTATTTCCCAATGATGGGATATTAAACGGTCCACATAAGTCACTGTGTATTAAGTCCAGTACTTTATTACTCCTATTTCCTGTGTATGCAGGAAATGAGGGTCTCACACCTTTTTGAGTAACACAGTCTATGCATTTCTCCATTTTACCAGCATCTGCACTTATCTGAATGCCGGTGGCTAGTTGCCCACTGTGAAGATCCTGGATCACCTTAAAATCACGATGTCCCAGGCGGCGGTGCCAGATTTCCAGACTACATTTACCATCATTCTTCCTTACTTGCGCCATATGTGAGGCTTCACCTGAAATGCTCAGTTTATAAATATCATTATGCATAAAAGCTTCAGCATACACTTCATCATTTTTAGAGATTGTGCACTTACTGTTTTCAAAATGAATCACAAATCCCTTCTTATCTAATGTAGATACACTAAGCATATTGCAAACTGCTTGGGGAATATACAAGACATCACTTACAGGAATTTCTTTAACTTCATTAGACACTTTGCATTTTAAGAATCCAATGCCTTTTGCTTGGATCTGAGTAGTCCCTGCGTTTGCAGTTTGAAGAATACCTTCTTCTGGACACATTTCCTGAAAGAAATCCTTACAATTGGTTAAATGGCATGTGCTCCCCGAATCCAAAATCCAAGTACTTTCATTTGAATTATTATTTACCATAGTCAAAGATTTTTCTGCCATTAGAAAGCTCTTATGTTTATCATTGTCTTTTGTACATGTCCTGCTTGGAAAATTCTTTTGTTCCATTGGCTTAGGTGAGCTAGAGGGGGTGTTTTGTATTTCCTTACACCATTTAGATACATGTCCCTCCTTTCCACATGAATAGCAAATCAGCTTGCCCTTGGGTGGAGTTTTCCCATAGCTCCGCCTTCCTCTGTTCTTTGCCAAGAAATTTGTTTCATTTCTCTCTGACTGACTTTGAGAACACTTCTCCTCAGAATCATTAATTATGCATTCCTGCCTCAGTTTTGATGCTGCCTGTTCAAAAGATTGCCCTTCAATGGCTTCATTTACAGACCTAAAAACATCAAACTTCTTTGATAGTGAGGTAAAAAGAAATGCTCTTTTCAATGCATCACACATGGGAATTCCAGAAAGTTCTAACTTTTGAAATGAAGACATAAGATGCATAATGTGATCATTACATTTACTTTTATCCCTTAATTTGGTTTCATTCAACTCTGCTAACCAAATTGGTTGCTGTTTTGCATATGTAGTTGCATACATAGTTCTCAGTTTATCTAAAATGTCGTTTGCTGTATCTTTTGCCTCCACTAATATGGCTTGTTTCTCTGAGAGAGCTTCCAAAAACATGCACTTCACATAATAGTTTGCATTGTCCCATTCAGCCATATTTTCAGCTGTTCTGTTTTGGTCTAAGCATATATTTAATTTCTTTGCTTGAAGGAGACATATGAATCTTAGTTCCCACTGCTGATAATTAAATTCAGTTAATTTAGGCACCTTGAGAGAGTAGAAAAATGGTGAATTTCCTCCCTCAGCCATTTCTTAGCCTTCTGTCTGCTGTTTAGTGTGTGGGGTGGAGAGAGAGAGACAGACTGAATCTTTCTTTTAAAACTTAAGAGAAAAATGTGGCTTTTTTTTTTTTTTTTTTACTGCCTGGTAATATTTCTCTTCTTTTTCAATTCCTGGCCCTGGGCCCATAACCCTTTTGTTGGATTATTTGTAGTAAATAATTAGCAGATTTTATACTACTACTACTACTACTACTACTATTTAGCATTTCTATAGCGCTACAAGGCATACGCAGCGCTGCACAAACATAGAAGAAGCTTCAGCTTTAGAAATGTTAATTTCTTTCTTCATCTCTCTCTCATTCACCCCAGAATAATTCACTGCTGAGTCACTTTAAAGTTGAAGTAACAAAACATCTGTTTACTCACAGTTTGTAGTTAGATTATATTCAGACAGGCTTATATATACATAATACTATACATTTGGATTATCAGCTCTTTCCATGTGCTTAGATGGTAATGGATGCTCACACCACCATAGATTCTCTCAGGTTAGGAGAGAACATGAGCTCCATGTGCTGTGCCTGACCCCCACAGGAAGTTGCATAGGTGTGACCTCTCTAAGTAATTCACATCAGAGGTCACAGAGTAATCACAGAGAAAAAAATTGGTGACAGGCAATGCATGTAAAATACAATACATTCCAACAATTTTAAGTTATTTATGACATTTACATTATCCCACATTAAACATGAATTAGGTTGAAACATGGGAGCATTTAAAATCTTTTTTTTCCTGTGCCTAGATCAAAAGAGAAAGATAGTTGGCATCCCTGCCAGAAAAGGTATGCTTAGCATGCCCGCATGGGGGGGGGGGGGGGGGGGGGGGGGGAGGGGAGAGTGAGGAATGTGCTGTTCCCCCCAGTCCACCATGGGCCCATCCCCAAATCGTACAGCTGGCTATGCCCGGAGAGAGAGCCTGTTAAATATTTTCCAGCACACCTCTGCTTGGATATATGCCATCCAACCCCATTGCTTAGTCCATCTTTAGTGAGTTCCTCACGAACACAGTCCTCTGAAAATTGTTCAGGGACTACTAAACCTCCATTCCTATTTGTGTTTGTCTTCTGTGGTTCTGCAGACAAAAACAAAAAAGGGCAAAGATCTGCCACAGAAATAGCAAACCAAAAGAAAGCAGATCAAAAATGACAAAAAAATAGAACAGGAGGGTAACAGAAGAAGTGGTTTATTACAAGGTTACCCGACGTGGCCACGTTTCGCCCTCAGGCTGCATCAGGGGTACAAAAAACTACAAAATAAAAATAAATAATGAATAAAACATAAACATCACATAGTATATTTTATAATAAAACGTATCTAAAAACACAATTAAATTATATACAGTAAGATAAAAACAGAGCAAATCTAAAAACATGATACAATAAAATATAATATCAAATCAATATCAGTTAAAAACATTCAGATTAAATATGCATGCAATAAAATAATAATTTTAATACAAGACATAAGATATCAACAAAAAATAATAACACAAAATATATATCAACAGAACTGCATAAGAGAGATAGGTGGAGATATACAACACTAAAATAACTGAATGACTGAATATACTAAATATCACCTACCTAATAGGGGTAAAAAGCAAAGTGAACCCCTAAAAGTAGTCATACAACCACCTAAAAATGCAAAATAAAATAAATACAAATAAATTAAATCTCACAATGCTTGGCCTCAATCGCCGTCTCTTATGCACATTCAATGATCTAAAAACATTGAAATTAATATTCACTTTATATTTAGTAATTTTTTTTATTGAAAGTAGGAATCAGTGAAAAATACCTATTAGATGGGTTTTGGTACGTTGCAACAGTAACAATTTTAATTGATGTCTGTATATCCACCCATTCAAACAGCAGTAATGAGTGTTGGATTGCCTGTGAGTTGTGATTAGTGCTTCTGAATCAGTTTTTTTCATGGTCACTGAGTAGTTCTTTTTAATGATATCATCATCAGGGTAGTGTTCACGCTAAAGTTAATTTCTATTGATTTGAGTTGCTATCTATCATTAAAACATGGAAACCCATCTAATAAGTATTTTTCACTGATTCCTACTTGTAACAATACATTACTAAATATATTTCTGTGGTTCTGCTCCTGGTCCTTCAGCTATGAACACAGAACAGAAATATTTGTTAAGCAATTCCGACTTATCTTTATCAGCTTTTACATATTCCTCCCTTCAACTTTGAGTCTCACAATGCCACTTTTGCATTTCCTTCTCTCACTAACGTATCTAAAAATATCTTGTCTCCTCATTTTACTGTGTAAGACAATAGCACTTCTATATCCAGGATGACGTCCTCTTCCTCGGATTTACTCAGTAGGCTGCTGTTGACTCAGGGGCATAGCCAGACACCCAATTTTGGATGGGCCTGAGCCCAAAGTGGGTGGGCACACCACCACCCCCTGCATACCCCTCAGGTGATTGGTGGATCATTTAACTCCACTACCCGACCCCCCAGTACCTTTAAATCCTTTAACTCTTCGCTGGCAGCGAGCAGCAACTCATTCCCGTTTTTTGCACTGGCTCCAAGCTTTCCCTCTGATGCAACTTCCTGGAAACAGGAAGTTGCATAAGAAAGAAGGCTTAGGCCGGCATGAGCAAGGAGAATGTATGGCTGCTCGTTGCCAGTGAAGAACTAAAGGATTTAAAGGCACCAGGGGTGGGGGGGTTGGAGTTAAGTGACATCCCAAAATACTGGAGGGAGAGATGCCAGGAATCTTCAGCTGCTGGCATATTGCTGCTGTGCCGCTGTTGGGTGGGCCTGAGTCCAAAGTGGCCGGGCCTATACCCACCCAGGTCCACCTTTGGCTACACCACTGTGTTGATTTATTCTTCAGAGAGTCTGTTTAATGGATCTGACTGTTCCTGGAGCCCATGATATAAACTGTGATCACTACATGGGAATTATCAGTCTGTTTTCTAATAGTCAACAAAGATTTGAAGGGTGCATATTTGTAATACCATGTTGTTGTAAAATGGGACATGCAAGCTGTACCTCTGCACTCCTAAGACAAGTTGAACATGGTCCTGCTAATTTTAAACAAAAAAAAGAAAATATGTTCTAAATGCCAGTAACTGTGGTAACCAAAACAAATGGTCATTTATTCGCATTCCCTAACCTGAAAAAGATGGAAAGCTAACATTCTTTATCTGACTGATAAGGGGTTATTTTGTCTAAGTTATTGCTGTAAGATATAACTCCGCTTGTACAGGGGAATGCTGTGTACAGGTTCCTATATCTGGAAGAACACAACTAAATTTTAAAATATTACCTTGCTGCAATCCTTATTCTGTCCCATATACAGAGGACTTTGTGCTGTCCCTTAGTCGTTATATTGTGAATTGCCTTTAATATTTGTGTTTGTAAGCAGAGATGAGAATATCTTGCCTTGATTAATTAAGAAAGGTAAGCAGTTTTGTGTCTTGAACTGTCAGGCCTCAGCAAAGATCCTCCATTTCAGAGAAAAGAGCTATACTTGCAGTGATATGCTGTCTGTTTCATGGAAGCACATCTTTGTTCAGTTAAGTAGTTGAAGGCCTTACTCCATCAAGATGCTGTCCAAAAAAAAGAAATGTGAAATCTGAGAGCAGGCACCAACTCTTGCTGGTAGCCACATTCCTAATTTTTATCTAAAATACTTCACCTTTTGGAGCCATATGGTAACCCTAAGCATAAGTACATAAGTATTGCCATACTGGGAAAGTCCAAAGGTCCATCAAGCCCAGCATCCTGTTTCCGACAGTGGCCAATCCAGGTCACAAATACCTGGCAAGATCCCAAAGAAGTACAAAACATTCTATACTACTTATCCCAGAAATACTGGATTTTCCCCAAGTCCATTTAATAATGGTCTATGGACTTTTTCTTTAGGAAGCCGTCCAAACCTTTTTTAAACTCCGCTAAGCTAACCGCCTTTACCTCATTCTCTGGCAACAAATTCCAGAATTTAATTACACGTTGAGTGAAGAAACATTTTCTCCGGTTCGTTTTAAATTTACTACATTGAAGCTTCATCGCATGCCCCCTAGTCCTAGTATTTTTGGAAAGCATAAATAGACGCTTCACATCTACCCGTTCCACTCCACTCGGTATTTTATAGACCTCTATCATATCTCCCCTCAGCCGCCTTTTCTCCAAGCTGAAGAGTTCTAGCCACTTTAGCCTTTCCTCATAGGGAAGTTGTCCCATCCCCTTTTTCATTTTCGTCGCCCTTCTCTGCACCTTTTCTAATTCCACTATATCTTTTTTGAGGTACGGTGACCAGAATTGAACACAATATTCGAGGTGTGGTCGCACCATGATGCAATACAAAGGCATTATAACATCCTCATTTTTGTTTTCCATTCCTTTCCTAATAATACCTAACATTCTATTTGCTTTCTTAGCCGCAGCAGCACACTGAGCAGAAGGTTTCAACATCTCATCAACGACGACAACTAGATCCTTTTCTTGGTCTGTAACTCCTAATGTGGAACCTTGTATGACGTAGCTATAATTCAGGTTCCTCTTTCCCACATGCATCACTTTGCACTTGCTCACATTAAACGTCATCTGCCATTTAGGCACCCAGTCTCCTAGTCTCGTAAGGTCCTCTTGTAATTTTTCACAATCCTCCCGCGATTTAACAACTTTGAATAACTTTGTGTCATTAGCAAATTTAATTACCTCACTAGTTACTCCCATCTCTAGGTCATTTATAAATATGTTTAAAAGCAGCGGTCCCAGCACAGACCCCTAGGGAACCCCACTAACTACCCTTCTCCATTGAGAATACTGACCATTTAACCCTACTCTTTGTTTTCTATCTTTTAGCCAGTTTTTAATCCACAATAGAACACTACCTCCTATCCCATGACTCTCCAATTTCCTCTGGAGTCTTTCATGAGGCACTTTGTCAAATGCCTTCTGAAAACCCAGATACACAATATCAACCGGCTCATCTTTATCCACATGTTTGTTCACCCCTTCAAAGAAATGTAGTAGATTGGTGAGGCAAGATTTCCCTTCACTAAATCCATGTTGACTTTGTCTCATTAATCCATGCTTTTGAATATGCTCTGTAATTTTGTTCTTTATAATAGTCTCTACCATTTTGCCTGGCACCAACATCAGACTCACCAGTCTATAATTTCCCGGATCTCCTCTGGAACCTTTTAAAAAAATCGACATTACATTGGCCACCCCCCAATCTTCCGGTATGACGCTTGATTTTAAGGATAAATTACATATTACTAACAATAACTCCGCAAGTTCATTTCTCAGTTCTATCAGTACTCTGGGATAAATACCATCCGGTCCAGGAGATTTGCTACTCTTCAGTTTGTAGAACTGCCCCATTACATCTTCTAGGTTTAGAGAGAATTCATTAAGTTTCTCCGACTCGTCACCTTCGAATACCATTTCTGGCACCAGTATCCCACCCAAATCTTCCTCGGTGAAGACTGAAGCAAAGAATTCATTTAATCTCTCCGCTACGGCTTTGTCTTCCCTGATCACCCCTTTTCCTCCTCCCATGTCTCATTCTCCTTCCTTTCCCCTGCTTCTTCTCTCCCTCTCTATTCCCTTCCCTGCCCTCCCCTCACTACCAGTTACTTTTCACCTTCTCTTTTCCATTCCACTCAAATTCCACTTCCTGTTTTCTTCCTCCTCAGTGTTTTACTTGTATTCCCTTTCCCCTTTCTTAATCTTTTTCTCTTCCCTTCCTTTTGTACTTCTTCCCTCACAATCTTTCCTTATTTCATTCTGTTCTCTTGTGTCACCTCTCAGCTCGTTCCTCTCTCTTCCTAAACTGGTTTCTGTTCTTCTGGCAGGAGCAGGATTATTTTCAGTGTGTTCTTCCTCCTTCTGCATGTGCAAAAGTTGGGCTGTATCCTCTGTCTCCTCTGAATGGTTTCTGAGCAGTAAACCTCTTTTCTCCTCTCCCACTGAGGGACACTGAGAGGGGGGGGAGGGGGACAAAATTCCCCGGACCTCCAAGGGGAGCCTGGCATTGGGGTCTCTCTCTCTCTCTCTCTCTCCTGCTTCTGCCAGGACCTGAGTGATCACGTCTCGACAGGAGCAGGAGAGAGAAAACTCTGGCGCCTCTGACTTATGCTTCTCAGTTTCTTGCTTTAACATCCTCTTTCAATCTTCAACTGTGCTCCACTGCCCCCACTCACCAGAATGGCCACTGTCTTGATCTTATCCTCTTCTCAAACTGCTCACTCTCCAGTTTCTGTGCCTCAACTCTTCCCCTCTCTGACCATCATCTGATAACTTTCACACTTAAACACCCTCCTCCCCAGTCCCGTCCAATCTTAATCAATACATTTAGGAATCTTCAGGCTATTGACCCTTCCACTCTGTCCTCCAGTGTTTCAAATCTCTTCTCTACCAGTATGCTATCCAAGTCTGTCAATGAGGCTGTCTCTTCCTATAATACTATTCTCTCCTCTGCTCTGGATACTCTCGCTCCTCCCATTCCCCGTTCTGTAAAATGTACCAAACCCCAGCCTTGGCTGACCTCTAGAATCCACTACCTACGTTCCTGTGCCCGCTCTGTCGAACGCCTTTGGCTGAAATCCCGTGCCCATGCTGACTTCATACATTTCAAATTCTTGCTGACCTCCTTCCAGTCTGCTCTTTTACTTGCCAAACAGGACTATTACATCCAGTTGACAAATTCTCTTGGCTCAAACCCTCAACGTCTCTTTGCCACACTGAACTCTCTCCTCAAAGTGCCTTCACCTCCAAACCCCCCTTCACTTTCCCCCCAGACTCTGGCTGAGTACTTTCATGATAAGGTTCACAAGATTAAACTTGAATTCTCAACCAGGTCACCTCCACCTCTCCTTCCCTTAGTCCATTCTCTCAACCCTCCAACCCCTGCCTCCTTTTCTTCCTTTTCTGAAATCACTGAAGAAGAAACTACACATCTTCTTTCCTCCTCAAAACTAACTACCTGTTCCTCTGATCCTATTTCCTCCCATCTACTTAACACTATCCTACTGTCATCCCTTTTATATGCCATATCCTCAATCTTTCACTGTCCACTGCGACTGTTCCTGATGCCTTCAAACATGCCGTAGTCACACCACTCCTTAAAAAACCTTCATTGGACCCTACCTGTCCTTCCAACTATCGCCCCATCTCCCTCCTCCCTTTCCTATCCAAGATACTTGAACGTGCTGTTCACTGCCGTTGCCTTGACTTTCTTTCATCTCAAGCTATTCTTGATCCACTTCAATCTGGCTTTTGCTTCCTTCATTCAACTGAAACAGTGCTTGCTAAAGTCTCCAATGATCTGTTCCTGTCCAGATCCAAAGGTCTCTATTCTATCCTCATTCTTCTCGATCTATCTGCTGCTTTTGACACTGTTGATCACAGCCTATTCCTTGATACGCTGTCCTCACTTGGATTTCAGGACTCTTTCCTGGTTTTCTTCTTATCTCTCCCAGCGTACCTTTAGTGCATACTCTAGTGGATCCTCCTCTACTTCTATCCCACTGTCAGTTGGTGTACCTCAGGGATCTGTCCTGGGACCTCTTCTTTTCTCCATCCATATTTCTTCCCTTGGTACTCTGATCTCATCCCATGGTTTTCAGTATCATCTTTACGCTGATGACTCCCAGATCTACCTCTCCACACCAGAAATCTCAGCAGAAATCCAGGCCAAAGTGTCAGCCTGCCTGTCTGACATTGCTGCCTGGATGTCTCAGTGCCATTTGAAACTGAACATGACCAAGACTGAGCTTCTTATCTTTCCCCCTAAACCAACCTCTCCTCCTCCCCCATTCTCTATTTCTATAAATAACACTCTCATCCTTCCTGTCTCATCAGCTCGTAACCTTGGGGTCATCTTCGACTCCTCCCTCTCCTTCTCTGCACATATTCAGCAGACTGCTAAAACCTGTCGTTTCTTTCTCTAGATTATCACCAAAATTCGCCCTTTCCTTTCTGAGCACACTACCAGAACCCTCATCCACACTCTTATCACCTCTTGCTTAGACTATTGCAACTTGCTTCTCACAGGTCTCCTACTTAGCCATCTCTCTCCTCTTCAATCTGTTCAAAATTCTGCTGCACGACTAATATTCCACCAGTGTCGTTATGCTCGTATTAGTTCTCTCCTCAAGTCACTTCACTAACTTCCTATCTGTTTCCGCATACAGTTCAAATTCCTCTTATTGACCTATAAGTGCATTCACTCTGCAGCTCTTCAGTAACTCTCCACTCTCATCTCTCCCTACATTCCTCCCCGGGAACTCCGTTCACTGGATAAATCTCTCTTATCTGCACCCTTCTCCTCCACTGCTAACTCCAGACTCCGTTCCTTTTATCTTGCTGCACCATATGCCTGGACTAGACTTCCTGAGCCGGTACGTCAAACTCCATCTCTGGCCGTGTTCAAATCTAAGCTAAAAGCCTACCTTTTTAACGCTGCTTTTAACTCCTAACCCTTATTCCCTTGTTCAGAACCCTTATTTTATCATCCTCACTTTAATGTTCCCTTATCGCTTGTTTGTCCTGTTTGTATGTCCTAATTAGATTGTAAACTCTGTTGAGCAGGGACTGTCTCTTCATGTTCAAGTGTACAGCACTGCGTACGTCTAGCAGCGCTATAGAAATGGTAAGTAGTAGTAGTACAGCCGGGCCCCCCTGGGCGGCTAGGGAGGACCGGGAGGAGCAACTCCAGCGCTGCTCTTCTGCCCAGTAGAGTGGCGGTCTTTCCTCTCAGGGCGCATGCTGAGTTTTGAAACCAAGTGTGCCCTGAGAGAAAAAGCAGCCGCAGGGGCAGGCAATTGGCAGAAGAGCAGCAATGGAGGAAGACGTCTTCTGCTGGCAGGGCCTTGGAACCCTGCCAGCCAATAAGGTATTCGGCAGTAATTTGGGGGGGGGGGGGGGTGGCGGCAGTGTCCGGAGGGGAGGGCGGCGGCAGCCCTGCCCTGATCCCGGCCTGGTTC
The DNA here is from genome assembly GCF_901765095.1 of Microcaecilia unicolor. Taxonomy (NCBI): domain Eukaryota; kingdom Metazoa; phylum Chordata; class Amphibia; order Gymnophiona; family Siphonopidae; genus Microcaecilia; species Microcaecilia unicolor. The sequence goes on along the minus strand of NC_044033.1, from coordinate 346,377,602 downwards.
AGTCTCTCAGCGGCCCTGCTCTTGCGAGTAACCTGCCAACTGTTAACCACTTCTGTTTTCAGTCTATGCAAACTGGTTTCTCATGGTCATTCAATATTCTCAATGGAGAAGGGTAGATAGTGGGGTTCCCCAGGGGTCTGTGCTACTGCATTTTAATATATTTATAAATGATCTGGAAATGGGAATAATGAGTGAGGTGATTACATTTGCTGATGACATAAAAATATTCAAAGTTGTTAAATTGCAAGAGGACCTGATGAGACTGCCAAAATGTGGTTGTGTCGGGTCTATTATTGACCAGTAAACGTGTTGGGTCTATTGTTGACCAGCAAACGCTATTTGCCATACTGGTTTTAAGTTTTCAGTGTGTATGTACTTCTCAGCTGCTCTGGTATTTTTTGCCTCTCCTTTTTTTTTTTTATATAGCCTTAATCAAATCCACTTTAATAGTCCACATTTTGGAAGCTGCCTTTGAATCTTAATCTCTGTTTCCCCTTATCACAGCCGTTTTGTTTGACCATTTTCTTAATGAATTTCTCAGTCTTTTTTGCCTTGCCTGTTAGATTGCAAACTCTGTTTAGCAGTGACTGTGCCTTTAATATATATGTACAGAGATGCATATATCTAGCAAGGCTATAGAAATGACAAATACCGGGACAGACTGAAGGTCCATCAAGTCCAGGATTCTGTTTCTAAATCTGGCAAGATCCCAAAAGCGTAAAACATGCTACTTGTCCTATGTAAAGCTCTGTGGGCCCAGAAAAAAACAAGGTTAGCTAAAAAGTGACATTGCTGAGGAAGTACTCTCCCTCCCCCCCTCCACACAGCTCCGTCCCCCTCCTGCATATCAAATCCCCCAAAAAGTAACAGCCCCCTTCCAATCCCCATCCAGAAGAAACAGTTTCCCCATCCCAGAACCTGTCCTCTTTCCACCACCCTGATCCTTCCCCCCAAGGGAATTCTCCATGGAGAGCCCTCCAGGTAGTTCCTAGGGGGGATTGGGGGGGGGGGGGAGGGTAACGCTCAGGGAGGCATGGCATGCTTTTGGGGGCTGATATTTTGGATGGGGGATCAGAAGGGGGCTGTCAGTACTGGAGGACCGGGAACCTTAAGGGGAGAAGGAACGCCACTGCACCTTCAGATGTCAGCTAGTGTGTGCTTCTGGATTGCTGGTAGCATAATTGCACTTATTTCTTGAGGTGGTGACATGTTCAGCTGTGCTATTGCCTATCATGACAGCTAGCGCACTGTCAATTTCCAGTAAGAGCTCTATAGGATATTTCCCAACTAACATATAACAATGTAATCAAACAACAATATCCTTGAATTCTATCGATAATTTTTAAATATTTTTTAAATAGAAGGAGAAAAAGCCTCAAATTATAAGGGATTACTCGTCATTGGTGCACCAACATAAGGGAGGTCCCTCATATCATCATGGGCAAACAACTCCTTACATAATTTATAACATAAGGCTACTGCTCAAAATATTTTCAAAAAATGTAGTTGTAAACATACGGCTACTGCTCAATACTTGTGCACTTATCTTTTAAGTCTTTTGGACACCCTCCACGGCCCGACTTCGGCCTAAGTTTCGAATCCTTCCTCAGGGTCCGTGGTGTCTGACTCTAAAGATAAGGTACTTTATGATCTGTTCTCTCTAGCTAGCGCACTGTACCAGCCTGCACCAGTGATCACAGCCAACCCTCCTCCACCTACCCATGTCATGCCGAGATCTGGCTCACTCCCACATTAGGCAGCTAATACTTTTTATAATTACTTTTACAGTTCTGGCACCTTTTTTAAAAGAGGGTCCATGCTAACATCTACTGTGCTGGGAATGGCTGCTTAACACAGCCAGGGACGGTGCTAGATATGATAGGGCTCAGGGCACACGCTAGGGGGGGGGGGGCAAAGCTTGCTTGGAGATTGTCCCTCTTTTAACTTCAGGCAGGTTTGGGACCCCCAGTGACATGGAGCCCAGGGCAATTGCCCTGTTTGCCACCTCTAATGCCGGCCCTGAACGCAGCTCAGTAAAAGGACCCCTCTGTCCTTCATACACTCATTGTATCTGACTGTGAGTGCAAAATTACTGTGCTGGTGATTGCATTTGAGAAAAATATTCAAGGAATACATTCCATTGATTCGTCTCCATTTTATCACATAGTATGATGGAAATCTGATCATCTGTGTATCAAAATAAATGAACATGAACGTTTACGTGAGGGAGTCACTAAATTCCTTCTATATAAAATCTGACCTCCTTGGTTCTGTTAACAAAATGTAATGGTGGTTTCAGAGACTAATTCAATACCTGCTAGTGTTAAGTGGTGGTACGTGTGTGTACTTTGACGACACTGAGATAGCTGTGAAGTTATATATAGGAACAACATACAGTCACAGAGATATGGGAGTGGTGCTGGAAGCAAAGGAAAGAAGCTACTTGTTAACAAGCTCAAACCTTCTCTACTGGAGTTAGATCTCTTGAATTTTAAGTAACCTATCTAGGTGAGTTTTGTTTTTTTGGCCACTTTCTGGAGAGTGTTGTTTGTGGTGGATAGGGATAGCTAGTGTAAGCCCAAGTGCAAGGTGATGCATGTGGGAAAAAAGAACCCGAATTATAGCTACGTCATGCGAGGTTCCACATTAGGAGTTACGGACCAAGAAAGGGATCTGGGTGTCGTCGTCGATAATACACTGAAACCTTCTGCTCAGTGTGCTGCTGCGGCTAGGAAAGGGAATAGAATGTTGGGTATTATTAGGTAAGGTATGGAAAACAGGTGTGAGGATATTATAATGCCGTTATATTGCTCCATGGTGCGACCGCACCTTGAGTATTGTGTTCAATTCTGGTCGCCGCATCTCAAGAAAGATATAGCAGAACTGGAAAAGGTGCAGCGAAGGGCGACTAAAATGATAGCGGGGATGGGATGACTTCCCTATGAAGAAAGACTAAGGAGGCTAGGGCTTTTCAGCTTGGAGAAGAGACGGCTGAGGGGAGACATGATAGAGGTATATAAAATAATGAGTGGAGTGGAACAGGTGGATGTGAAGCGTCTGTTCACGCTTTCCAAAAATACTAGGACTAGGGGGCATGTGATGAAACTACAGTGTAGTAAATTTATAACAAATCGGAGAAAATGTTTCTTCACCCTACGCATAATTAAACTCTGGAATTCGTTGCCGGAGAGCATAGTGAAGGTGGTTAGCTTGACGGAGTTTAAAAAGGGGATAGACGGTTTCCTAAAGGACAAGTCCATAAACCACTGCTAAATGGACTTGGGAAAAATCTACAATTCCAGGAATAACATGTATAGAATGTTTGTACGTTTGGGAAGCTTGCCAGGTGCCCTTGGCCTGGATTGGCCGCTGTCATGGACAGGATGCTGGGCTCAATGGACCCTTGTGTACTTATGGTTCTTTGCTGCACAGGAAGTACATCATGTTTAGTGGTAGACCACAAGTTCTGCTACAGTGAGTGCAAACGTTTTCTCATATTATGAAACCAGGGCTGCTGAGAGATGAAACCAGGCCTTGGGCAAACAATCTTAATAGACCTGCCGCCACAGCCCTCCCCCTCCAGCCCACAGATGGTTAATAGAAAGAGTATATTATTCCATTAACAATTAATAAAGTGGCTTCTGAAAAAAATTACCTTTTAAAACAGCAGCTCTTCACCAGCAGCGAGCATAAGCAGCCAGCAACTGATACACACTGCTCCTGCAGCCTATGCAGTCTTTCCTCTGGCGTCTTCTTGCTATGCAGAAACAGGAAGTTGCATCACAGGGAAGGCTATGGGGCTGGCAGGAGCAGTGTGTATCATTTCCTGGCTGTTCGTGCTTGCTGCTGATGAAGAACTGCTATTTTAAAAGGTTCGTGGGGGGGACCTCAATTTTTAGAAAAACGAATTGATTTGCCATAAATGAATCAGCAAATTGATTTGATTTGCAAATTGGACAGCATTAGTGCTGAGCCCTCCTTGGAGGTCGGGCCTGGAGAACCTTGTCCCCCCTGCTCCCCCTTGCCCCCTCAGCAGTTTTGTAGGAAATGTTTTAATGTAGGGGTTCAGAGACCTCAAATCTGACTCCATTTCTAAATAGCACTAGTACTGGGGTAATCAAGAAGTTGTGAAGTTCTAAAAGGAATTGCCACTGAGAGATGTTAGGTCTAAGGAAAAGATACCAGCCTTATGACAAACTGGATTTAGATTACAAGTTATACAGTGCAGTGAAAGATAGCCTGATACAGCAAAAGCATTTATACTTACAGCCTCTGATCATAAAGTGAAGTCCACAGAACATCATTTGGGATGAGGAGTTTATTTGCCAAGATACAAGTCAAATCAGTGATTGACAACAGGCACGTACAATCAATTAATTATAGGAATATAACAATCCAGCTGCAAGCAGGTGTTAATTAGTTCCTAATCTTTTATAATTTCTTTTACCAATTAAAGGTTTTACAAGGAAAAGCAATTAGGTAATTTGTCAATTCTGCTGGTCACATTGGTTTCCCTTGGAGAGAGAGAGTGGCAACCCTTCTCTCTCGCTTAAACCAGGAAATACTCTGATTTTTATAGATGCCCTCAGGATATGGATAATATGACAGTAGATATACCTGATTGAATCTATGCTAATGTCATGGTTACCACTGATTGGCTCATACCAATGAGTAGCTTCTATCTTGCTAACATGGTTTTGTCTTTAGCTCACTTGACCACAAATCTTAAGCAAGACCCTGCATCCAGCTACACCTTTCCTTTCTCACACCATGGCTGACCACAATGTCACTCTGTCCTTTGGACCCCCACCCTTGTGTTTCCTGTTGTTGTCTGCAGTGCTCCAACACTGGGAGTTCAAGCAAGAGCCACACAGGCCTGTAAGCTTTTCCCTCATTTTAGAGCCTGAACCAAAGTCTAGGCAGGGGACCAAGGCTCATAGCTGTAGCATTTTTATACAGAAAGTACAATAATGTAGCAGGCTGCTAAAAGGTGCTTCTTTATACAGTTACAGAAAAAACATTCCGAGCCTCTGCTCCAGAAAAGTGCCAATGAAATATGAAAAGGGAAGTATGAAACTTTGAATTCAGGGAGGAGCCTTGTCTTCCTCTACCAAACTGGTCACACATAGGAGGATATAGAACTACAGTACGTGGGTTACCCCATTCTGGGACCCATCTGATCTTCGACTCAAAGAGGCTAAACTGATCTGGAGTTGCCAGTCTGATCTATAACTGTTCCCTGAGCCCAGAGGTCCAGAGAGAAGAAGAGGGATAGATTATTGGTGAGATCTGATCCTGATCCTCAGAAGAAAGTGAAGATGCTGCTGGCCTGTGGTCCTGTCAGGGAAAAGGATTTGGACACTGAGAGCAGTGGTGAGTTCTAAGATCTTGAGAGAGATAGGAAGTAGGATCCAGGTCTTGGGTGTTGTCTGAGCTGCCTGATCTAATATAAGGGTAGCACTGGGGAACAAAGAGCCATATAAGAGAGAGAGAAAGGGTGAGAAGTGTGATTGGAGCAGAGAAAGCATGCTTGCCTATTAGAGTGAGAGAGACGTTCAGGGCTTAACCCATGCCCAAGAGTTAAAATATAATTATGAAGGACTCATAAAGAGGAGAGAGGCTCCTCAGGAGTACGGACTGTAACAACTGTACTCCTGACTGTAACAACTGTAACTTGCCCAAGATCACAAGGAGCTGCAGTGGGAATCAAACCCATGTTGCCAGGATCAAAGCCCCTTTGCACTAACCATTAGGCTACTCCTCCACCCAAACAATGGAGAGCACCCCCAAGAGGAATTCAGCACTGTCTTCTGGCTAGCTCCTCTGGGATGAGGAGAGACCCCTGTAGGGCTGCGTTTTATTTATTTATTTTTTTTTTAATTTATAGCCCATTCTATCTAAAATTCTAGGCAGGGTATAAAAAACATATACAATATAATTAAAGTAAGCAAACAATAACAACAAAACATCATCATCAGACATCAGACATAAAGGAATCCGGAAGGAAGGGATCCTCAGAAGCTTAGCCGAGATTGGGTGGCGGAGCCGGTGGTGGGAGGCGGGGCTGGTGGTTGGGAGGCGGGGCTAGTGCTGGGTAGTCTTCTACGGTCTGTGCCCTGAAAATGACAAATACAAATCAAGGTAAGGTATACAGAAAAAGTAGCACATATGAGTTTATCTTGTTGGGCAGACTGGATGGACCGTGCAGGTCTTTTTCTGCCGTCATCTACTATGTTACTATGTAACTGTCCAGTTATCAAGAGTTGCGCAAGTTGTGTGAACTTGAAAGCGAGAACAATGCTCAGAGAAGGTCAAGAGTTATAAACCATTGCAACATTCTCATACTTTTTGCAACTATTTCACTTTGTTCTTATGGACAGTTTGCCTCATTGTTTCTTATTTCTTCTTTTGTATATATTTCTACTTTTTTGGAGAGCCCAATAAATGGGAATTGTAATTCAGAACAGCTTTCTTGCTACATTTCCTGTGGCTTTACTGTGTCTTCCTTGTAATTATTGCTATTACTGCCTGCCATTAGAGGACCCTTTGATAGGCAGTTTGGATCAGGAAAAATATTTTTTGGAGACTTGAAGTGTTTTAGCCACTTATCCTATTTAAATTGTTTATTCAACACTCTCTGAAGTATACTTCAGCCCCACTAATCTGATAGATCCACTACAAGGAGTAAAGGGACCGTTGCAAGGCTTCAATCCAGGCTTCTTCTCAGAAGATGACACCTGAGAAAGGTTGACATCTGTTTTTTTAAAACTTGGAATTTCCTACTTGGAAATGGGTTTAGGTCGCAACCAAAAAACATATCTGCACTTTTAGCATTGTTGCGATTCAGTAGAATGTGATATCTTTCTGCCGTAGTGAATGCTGAAGCATTTATACAGGGTGAAGCAAAAAAAAAAAAAAAAAGGTAAATGTCTAGAGTTTTTTCTGTTTTCTCAAGTAACCACTTTGAATTTCAACATGAAATTTTACAACTTTGTTTTTAAAATTTATACTTATGTGCTCAGCAGAATGAGATTATCTTTAGATATGGCAAAGTTACAGTCTTTTTAGTGTGACCACCCAGCGACTTTCATGCATTCAAAAATGTTTACACTGTAAAACTGAAGTACAAATTTCTAAAAATAGTTTATTTGCCAAAATTCACAAGCAGTAACCACAAAGCAGTAAAAAGATAACCCAAGTGACTGCTTTCTGGATTACCATTTGTGAATTTTGGCAAATAATCTATTTTTAGAAGTTTGTACTTCAGTTTTCGCCTGTGTCTCTTGGAACACTTTCCGTTCCACCCTTGTTCTTGTGCTTTTGGTTTTTCAGTGGAAACTGTGTAGACCCCCCTGTTTTGCTTGGACTAGCCCACTGTAAAACTACCATTATTTGGGAAAAAATGGGGTACTAGCTTACTGTTAATGAAGTCATAGTGATGTAGAGTTTTGTAAACAATTTAAATAATTTGTATTTGATATGATAATTTGATACTTCTTTCAAAGTATCAATCATGGACAAGTTGTCGGTAGTGGACAAAATCAGAATCCAGACACTGAGTGAACAAGATTTTGGAGCAAAAGTGATAGTGGCTGTGTATCATTTATTTGTTACATTTGTACCCCACATTTTCCCACCTATTTGCAGGCTCAATCATCACAAGAACTGGAAGCTCAGCATTGTGAAGAAAATTTGTCAGTGTGCCAATCAAATGGGCTCTGTGACGGAATGCAAAGCCATTTGAATGATGTTATTTTACTGTGTTTTAGCTCAAATATTTTTAATGTGCAAAAATTGCTAGGTAGCAATGCTAAAATATCAGTAACATCAACATGGCATAAGATAATGAAATGTTATTTAATAGTAATATGTAAATATGATGACTAAATAAATACGTACATTTTCTCATTGAAAAACAAAGTGGTTGCTGAGAAAACTGCCCAAAACTGTAGGGGGTTAGTTTTTTTTTTTTTTTTTTGCCTCACCCTATAGAGCAGTTTTACATACATACTTTGTATATAGTAATAGGTAATGGGATGTTTTGTATCATTTTGCATTTTTTTTACCTCATTAGCTGGGTTTTGTGTTTAAACTCCTAATAGCATGTAGAGGGTGCTGTTAGTACTCTCTATCTTTGCTAATATTACTTTTTCATGTGCACTTCTTGTAAGTTTTTTAGTACATTTTAGTATAATTGGTCACCCACCAATTTGCAGCAGCTTTCACTGGGCAAGTATGGACTGAGCAGCTCTTTAAAATGGACGCCCTAAAGGGTTTATCTCATTTTGGGTCTCTCTGCCTCAGAATGTGGAAGTTTGTTTAGTACTCAAACATAGTGCTCTGAAAGCAAAATCTAAAAGGTAGACTGGAGTGAAACCTTAAGTGGGCTGAACTGTGTAAAGAATTTAACTAGTTGTTCATGGGGAACAAGAACCCCAGTGTCATGCTCTTCACTACCCCACGACACTTTCTGATATACTAAAAATGCATAAAGAAACATGTCATGTAACATAGAAAGACTTCCTATCCTAGTTTACTGATTTGTTTACCCATACTTTCTCACAGAGAAGGTACATTTAAAAAAATTAATCTTCCTGTTTAACATTGTCCCTGAGAAAGGATTGACTAAATGGTAATACACACTCCCTCTGCCACCTGATACCCTGACTATGCATGTTCTCATAGAGTCAGTCGCCTTATCCTTCCTTGTGCTAAATCATGTTCCAAAGTGATTACGATTATCTCTCTAAATTTACAAACAAGAACAATGCTTTCATTTGGATATTGAAAGTCCCGAGTGAAAAATGAGGGCTCGATATGTAAAACTAGTAATCCAGGTAGTGGTACCTACTACATGGATAATGATGACAGAAATGCAGTATATCAAATGCATGACCTATGACCCATAACTAGCCATCACTGGGCCCATCCAGTGATAGTCAGTGGCATTATCCAGATAATGCTGCTAAATATCATGTCTGACTACCTTTGTTCTTTATTATTCTTTATTTGGATTTGCTATACTGCCTTAACTGTCTTGCAGAACGAAGAGGGTGTACAGACTAGGTGAAGAAATGCAAAGTGTCATGGTTTTACCATGACTCCTGGACCGCAGCCCTTTGACAGCAGCTGACTCTGTTTCTCCATATGCGCGTACCACAGCCAAGAATGTAGGGCTTATGACGGGAATCACGGGAGGGCACAGCAGGATGACATCATGGTACGAGACATACTTAATTCCGTCCAGAACAAACACCGATGCCTTTGGGTCTCCTGGCTCCTAGTTCCTGAGACGCTTGTTCCTGAGATGCTCCTGGTTCCTGGATCCTGCCTATTCCTGAGATGCTCTTGGCTCCTGCTTTGTTCCTGAGGCACTACAGTCTTGTTCCTGATTTTGCTCTTGTTCCTGTGACTTTACAGCCTTGTTCCTGTTCCTTGAAACAGGCTGCCCTGGTGCTCCATCAACTGCAGTCGTTATCTGGACTGAGGCCCAAGGGCTCACCTCCCTGATCATAACAGAAAGGATCTACAAATAATCCAGACAGGAAAGTTCATGCATAAACAAGAGAAGCCACTTTCTTTACAAATTAAAAGAAGAGAGAGAAGGCTGAAATAAGGAAGGGAAAAGGAAGTTAGGGTAACTAGGTAGGGGGAGGAAGAAGGAAGAGGTGATTACAGATGATTCGTGGAGGTGCATAATCGAAAGGGGCGCCCAAGATTTCCTGAGGACGTCCTCGCAGGACGTCCCGGTGAAAGGGCGGGAAAACCTGTATTATCGAAACAAGATGGGCGGCCATCTTTCGTTTCGATAATACGGTCGGGGACGCCCAAATTGCGAAATTTAGATCGACCTTAGAGATGGTGATCCCTGATTTTCGGCGATAATAGAAACCGAGAACGACCAAATCCAAGCCCTTTGGTCGTGGGAGGAGCCAGCATTTGTAGTGCACTGGTCCCCCTAACATGCCAGCACACCAACCGGGCACCCTAGGGGGCACTGCAGTGGACTTCATAAATTGCTCCCAGGTGCATAGCTCCCTTACCTTGTGTGCTGAGCCCCCCCAAAACCCACTCCCCACAACTGTACACCACTACCATAGCCCTTAGGGGTGAAGGGGGGCACCTAGATATGGGTACAGTGGGTTTCGGGTGGGTTTTGAAGGGCTCACATTTACCGCCACAAGTGTAACAAGTAGGGGGGATGGGCCTGGGTCTGTCTGCATGAAGTGCACTGCACCCACTAAAACTGCTCCAGGGACCTGCACATTGCTGTCATGGAGCTGGGTATGATATTTCAGGCTGGCATAGAGGCTGGAAAAATATTTTTTACATTTTTTTTGGAGGGTGGGAGGGGGTTAGTGGCCACTGGGGGAGTAAGGGGAGGTCATCCCCGATTCCCTCTGGTGGTCATCTGGTCATTTATGGCACATTTTTGTGGCTTGGTCGTAAGAAAAAAAGGACCAGGTAAAGTCGTCCAAGTGTTCATCAGGGATGCCCTTCTTTTTTCCATTATAAGTCGAGTACGCCCATGTGTTAGGCACACTCCAGTCCTGCCTTCGCTACGTCTCTGACACGCCCCAGTGAACTTTGGTTGTCCCCACGACGGAAAGCAGTTGAGGACACCCAAAATCGACTTTTGATTATGCCAATTTGGGCGACCCTGTGAGGACGCCCATCTTGCGATTTGTGTCGAAAGATGGGTGCCCTTCTCTTTTGAAAATAAGCCTGTTAGTCTCCTAGTGCCAGGTTTTTATGGCCATTTTAAAACATGGAAAAGACAGTTCACTTCAAATTTCCAGGGGTAGGCTGTTCTAAAGAAACGACACAGTGAAAAAGAAGGCACATCGTCTAATCTGTTCTTGCTGTGCTACCCTCGGTCCAGGTAGAACTACTTGGTGGTCATTTATGGAGCAAAGTGTGTGAAAAGGGGTATAAGTGCAGTCTGTGGGCGGAGCTAGAGTGGAGCTGGAAGATAGCCAGGTATCACCAATATTTGACACCAGAACCTGAATAACTATTTGGGCACGTTAGATCAGAGAAATACCTGTCCTAACTTGGGCAGAGAACTATCCGAGTACCAGCACTGAGTATCGGTGGTACTTGTATAATCTCCGGTGGCTGCTGAATACTTGCTTTCTTAGTGCTGATATCTAGGCATGGCTCAGCACTGAATATCTGGGTATAGAAAAACTCATGGGCAGATGGGAAGAGGGGGGCCAAAACAGCGACAAATTTCAAAAAGCTATGGGATAAAAAAGCCAAAGGATAGCAGCTCTCGAGGGTAAAACGGTGAGAACTCTTGAAGAAGCCTAAGCGAAACGGGTCCATCGGGACCTCACTCCGCAAGACAGCAGCATTGGAGCAGCTTGAACTATGTAATCCAGCACTATCCAACACAGCACAGTGACTTTTTGATTTAATTTGAAACATTGCCGATGACCTTTTGTCATAGAATAGGATTTCATGAGAGGTTTTTGAGCCTATGATTACTTTTTCACCGAGGGGCTCTAACGTTTTTTCATTTTTCTTATGCAACAAGTCCGGTCAAAGCACCGAGTTGAGCCACGGTAGTGTGAGGCTTTTCCTCTCATTTTGACACAAACATTAGAAGTGGTCTACTAGTGTGTTATTTGATTCATGGTATGTTTTGTTTCACAACTGATTGAAGAGTGAATCTGATCTATTGAGTTAAACCAACATTTATACATAATACAGAGAAGGTAATTTTCAAATCCATATCTGTTTGTGCAACAGTGCTTTACACATGGAAATGGGCTTTTATAAAACTTTTACATGTAAATCCATATACATGTGACCTTCTGCACAGGTTAAGGAGTAATTCCCAAGGTCATGTTGGGAAGACAGTTTCCACTTACATGCATGCTTTTGGATTTTCAAGTGTATGGATGATTTTACCTCAGAAAAATGGTATCAAGTAGTAGGTGTATATGTGTGCACATATTTTTCACATAAACATATGCATGCATTTTTTCACTAATCTGGGCAATTATAAAATTATCCATAAAGTGTAGTCTTCAAATTTCCATCAGACGTGTTTGCTGGTTGGTTTAGAATGTATCTGAATTGAACTAAGAGAAAATAGAAATGCATTTCTGCCTCATTACAGTTGAAACCTAAAAGCAAATCCATCTCAAACTGAGGTTAAGGAAAGTTAAGACTGTAGATCCTATAGGAGCTTTATTTAAATGTTGCATTCAGTTTTGAAACCTCATATCCAAGGTCTCCACTTCTCCTTGATTCTGTGGCCATGGCAACTGCTGCAAAATCGCTATCCTCTTCCCCATGGCAGCTCGGTCAGAACAAAGGTCTTTCCAAATCTAACCAGTCATCTCGTCTCTGGAAATGGCAAACAACAGGGGCACAGAGGAAGTATAATCATCTTAATATTATCAACACCTTCCTAATTAGTGTATTAAGTAGAAACCTTAGAATTCTTATTGATCTTTGTAAAGATTATTTCCACTGAGAGCTAAATCTTTAAATCATATTTTTTTCCATGAGAAGCACCTAACTATAACATTTTGGGATTACCCTTATTTAATTTTAGTGGGGGGAGGTCTTTTACTAAGCCACAGTAACGTTTTTAGCTTGCGGTAAATGCCAAGACGCCCATTATATTCCAGTGTTTCGCTAGCTGATTTCTACTGTGAACTAAAAACGCTACCGCAGTTTAGTAAAAGGACCCCTTAGTAAATGTTATCTACCTTCTCAAAATAATTGCAGGCAATCCATAAATTACAAGATTGATGAGATATCATCAGCATAATCAGCACACGTAACAGCGTTTATAGGCACCTACACTGCAAAATGTGCCTATATATGGGCATCTTTTACTAAGGTGCGCTCACATTTTTAACACACGCTAAAATTGTGGGTGCGCTAAAAACAGGAGCGCACCTTAGTAAAGGGCCCCCTTGTGCGTTAGCTGTGTAGGTGCCTACATGGTTAACGCGCTTCAAAGTGTAAGCGCGGCAACCATATACATGCGTTAACCATGTAGGCACCTACACTTTTGATGCACATACGTGGTCAGCTTGCATCAAAAGTGTAGGCACATAAACCATATATGTGCGTTAACCATGTGGGTGCATACACGGTTAACATGCATTAAAAGTGTAGGCACATACACGGTTAATGCATGTATATGGTTTATGCGCCTACACTTTTAATGCGCAGTAACCGTGTATGCACCTACACATTTAACGCGCATTAAAAGTGTAGGCACATAAACCATATACACGCCTACACTTTAAATGTGCGTTAACAGTGTAGGCGCGTGCACGGTTAATGCACATTAAAATTGTAGGCACCTACACAGTTATATGGTTTATGCGCCTACACTTTTAACACAAGTATATGCATTCTTCTCTGTTTCTAGCAATGATGGTCTAGGGATGTGTCCAGTTCTATTATTGATCTCCACAGTGTTCTGTGACAATCAGTACCCCTTAACTGCGTTAAGTGAACATCTACCTGCTGTTTGTTTTAATCCTGCTACCTGGTGATCTCACTGGGTGCCCTCTACCTCTTCTGTTGTAAGAGAGTGAATAATATTTTGGCATTAACTTTCTCCATACCTTTCATGATTTCCTGTACCATTCTTTTTTCATATCACCCTCCTGCTGATTATTTCATATTCAAGATGAGTTCCATGAGTTTCTCAGGTGAAGTTCTTGATACCCCTAATCTCTGTAGCCCCTTCCTGTTCCTTTTTATAAGTGTACAACACGTCTTTTCTCAAAGGTGTAACCAGAGGGCAATTTTCATATCTGCATGCATGGCTGCAAATTCCACAAGTACTTTTACCCATGGTCTTTGCACCAGTTTTGAAAAGGAAAGTAGGAACATACTGTCCTTTGTGGAGGAGTAGCCTAGTGGTTAGTGCAGTGGACTTTGATCCTGGGGAACTGAGTTCAATTCCCACTGCAGCCCCTTGTGACTCTGGGTAAATCACTTAACCCTCCATTGCCCCTGGTACAAAATAAGTACCTGAATATATGTAAACCACTTTGAATGTAGTTGCAGAAACCTCAGAAAGGCGGTATATCAAGTCCCATTTCCCTTTCCCTTTGTAAGGTGGTGTTTGTGCACAATTGGTGTGTATACATTGGAGTACCCATAGGGGGGAGCACTATCTGGTCTGAGCACAGATCCAGACGCACAACTATAGGCATTTACAGCAGCATTTTGAGAGCCCGCAGATAAGTACTCACAAAAGCAGATCAGTTGGCTAATTATTGACAACCTGTGCAGGAAGGTTTATATAATCTGTGGATATACTGTGGATAAGCATCAAGAGCTACGTAGAAAAGTCATCATATTATAAACTTAATACAATGCTGTAGAGAGTATTGCATAAAGCAGCATCATTGAACATAATTATCATTGGATGTAATTATTCACATATTCATAATGGCAGCGCTTGGGTTCACAGATTTAAAGCCTTCCGTCTATTGATAATAAGGGGCACCTATGCGCTAGGACCCCTAGCTCTGAGAACACCAAAAGTGTGATGATGGTTCTCTACTCAGCCAATCACTTTTATAATGACTGATGTGTGAACTGAGCACTTTTCAATTTAATTTAAATTTATTATTCAAAAGTATAAAATAATATAATTGTTGTTGTTGTTTTTATACCTTAAATTAATTTGTTTGAAATAAGAGGTATAGGTTTACAGTTAAGGTTTTCCTATTCATTTTTGTAGTACAAACACTAGAGTTACCATATTTGACAAAAAAGAGAACACCAAATAGCCACACCCCCTCCTCACCCCCATTCCAAACAGTCACCTTCACTCCCCTCAAAGAAAGCCTCCCTCATCCCCTACCGATATTTCATCCATGATCCACCTCCCCTCTCCTCCTCTACCTTGTCATACCCTGGTGGTCTATTGGCCTCTTCAGAGCAGAAAAGGACCCCACTCTTTGTTGCCCGGTGATGCCACTTCCCGCTTGCTGCCACTGCCCGCTCACTGCTGGTGCCAGTTTAAAATGGCTGCCAAGACTTCAAGCAGTGACCCCACAAGATTTCTGCGGAAGTCGCGTGAGGCCATCGCTTGAATTCTCAGCAGCCATTTTGATGCAGCGCCAGCAGTGAGCAAGAGCGGCATCGCCGGGCAGGAAAGAGTGGGGTCCTTTCCTGCCCCCGATGAGGCCACTAAATCACTAGGGCATGATAAGGTAGAGAAGGGGAGGACACCTTGAGGTCTTCCAGCACCAGCGCCAGCTTGCCAGCCAGCCTGCCCACTTGCCTGCAAACCCAGATAAATGGGCAGTCTGGAAAAACCCACCCAGACGTCCTGCAGGAGTAAAAAAGAGGACATGTCCAGGTTAAACCGAACATATGATAACCCTACCAAACACTATCAAGCTCCACCTACCCACTGGACTGAAGGATTGTGAAGCATTATCTATTCATGAATTCTCAGGTTCCTACAGGAACAGAATCATTCTCCTCCAAATAAAAACAGTTATGTCTTTGACCTTACTCGGTGACCTTCACTTAACCTCTGTTCTGTCCCCATATTCATGCAGACAGATTGTTTATTTTTTATATGTATATGTTGGACATTGTTATATAAGATTGCAAATTCTATATATGCACACACAACTTAATTGATTAATACGCCAATCAGCGCTGTTAATTGGTACTTAACAATTAGTGGCACTAATTGGCATTAATTAGAATTTACAGGTGCAAATTTCTAGGCATATTCTATGTGCGTAAATTCTCATGTGCTCAGTCAAAAAGGGGGCATGGCCATGGGCGTGGAATGGGCAGGGTGTGGAGTTTTCAAAAAACTGCACACTATTATGGAGTACACCCGATCTAGGCCTAACTTAAGTGCAGGTATTTAGGTCTGGCTTTAGGTGTCTTAAATGTGCGTGCCTAAATTTTAGTCACAAGAACGGCATGTGAGCATATTCTATAAACTACGCGTGACTTTAGGTATCATTTATAGTATCATGCTAACCGCGTGGTTTTTTTGTTGCTGATTTTTAAGGCACCATTTATTGAATTTGGCCTTTAGTCCAGTCTTTTGAGTCATTTTAGTTGTCATCCCTCAATAGACCACCTGTTTGGAACTACAAAGGTCTGCCCCCACTTTTGTTTTTGTGTTGACCTTTTTAATGTTGCATTTTATTTATTTTGTACTGGGAGAACAAGTGAACATTCAAGTCTAATGATAAACAACAGTAATAATGAAATGGAGGAGTAGATTAGTAGTTAGGGCAATGATGTTGTCTCAGGTACAGACAGACTAGAAGCTTTTCAGGGACAGGGAAATACCTATTGTTCCTTAATGTAACTGACTTTAAGTTACTACTGAGAAAATGTAAGCTAAATACATGAGCAATGCATTTTCTATAAAGGGAAGGGGAAATGGGACTTGATATACTGCCTTTCTGTGGTATTTTGCTACTACATTCAAAGTGGTTTACATATATACAGGTACTTATTTTGTACCTGGGGCAATGGAATATTAAGTGACTTGCCCACAGTCACAAGGAGCTGCAGTGGGAATCAAACCCATTTCCCCAGGATCAAAGTCCACTGCACTAACCACTAGGCTACTACTCCACTCATATATGTGCATTAACCATGTAGGCACCTACACATAAAAGTTTGCTATGGTCATGTGCATCAATAGCAAACATTTGCAAAAATGGGCTTTTAGTGAGCAGGCAGAACCAGATTTTAAACAGTGATGCCTAAAGGCAAAAGGGGTGAGATATTCTCCTATCCTCCTCCCCAATCACCCCATCCAGATTCTCCTCTCCGCTTTGCCTCTACAGCAGCAGCAGCAGATGATTCTGAGTAGAAGCAGTAACTCCTACACCAGAATTAGCACAGGTCTTGCAAACCCTCCCTTGCTAATAGTTCTCCAATAGTGCACCCTATGCAAATCCATTTGAGCAGAGGGGGCAGATCAGTGCAGAACATGTCAGCACTGCAGGACTTGCATGCCCGTGCTGCATTCCAGGATCAACCGTGGCTGTGTAGGACAGGAATGCAGTGGCCTCAGGCCTGAACTAAGGCACAGCAGTAGTGGTGACATGCTGGTGCCTCTTAGAATTGGCACCAGAGGCATTGCCTATGACTAAATAAAATTCTTTATGGTGAAGCCCCAGGTTACATGGATACCCTTATCAATTTGCCATCTAGGAACTCTTGCAGATCATCCCGTTCATATTTAAATCTCCATCATCCTACTTGCAATGGTCTGAAATATAAATCCACTTACGCTTCCACCTTTTCCTTTATTAGCACTCAACTATGGAATGCATTACCTAAATCTGTGAAAATTATTCATGATCATCTGAACTTCAGAAAATCTCTTAAGACCAGCTTATTTGAAAAGGCTTACCCTAATGGACTCGTCTTAAATCCATAATTCTTGGAATACAACTTATTTATGAACCTCATGGACTCTATTATCCTTCCCCTCTTTTCCCTTTCCCCTTGTAATTACTATCCTTCCTATTCACCTTATTCCACTTCATTTGTTTGTTTACTGGATTGGCAATTGCCTTTACGGTCTGATGATAGCCACATTGAGCCTGCCAGTGGGCGGGAAAATGTGGGGTATAAATGTTATAAATAAATAAAAAATAAATCAGGGCCTGTGCACTGGAGATCTGTGAGTTAGTACATACGAGCCTTTGGCTGAGGGCCCTCAATTCCGTTCCATTTCTTGCAGTGCGCTTTGTTTTCCTGAAATAATTTGAGCAGAGGCGTGTGAGAAACCCCTCCAACACATTATCACAGGCAGATGATGTTCTGCAGGATCTAGCTGTGATTCCTATCTAACATGTACAGCCATTTCTTTACTTTTATTATTCTAGAGAAAGAAGCACCAGGGTTCCTAGAAGTTGAATCACTGTCTGTTGTCCTGTCATTGGGCAGTTTATGTCATGAGTACTTTGCTGTTAGGAACAGTGAGTACAGATTGATTGTTTTCTCTCTCTGACTCAGTCTCGAATACTTTCTGATTTGTGCTGGGCTTCTCCAATTAGTTTACCAACGAAAGGCAAAAGGGTTAAGATTAAAAGGGAAAACTAATTTTTGAACTATTATGGGAGGTCTTAGTACAATAGACATTTGATCTAATACAAGTGAGTCATGTGTAATAAAGGGGTTTCCCCATTTTCTGTCTATAGGAAATTTGCTTAGTACGTAGGCCTCAATATTTTACAATCAGAAATTGCAGATAAAGGTCTGCTTTCTGGAGTATTTGTCTCAGAAAAGTACTGTATGTGCCTTTAAGGTGAACTTAATCACAGAGGACATTAGTTTTGTATTTAGAGAGCCAAGTTTTGAACTAATTGTTTAAATTGACAGTCTAGCCCTGCCGTGCAGTAGATTTAAGTCTAATTTATTAGTTCTGTTGAGTAAAGGGTCGATATATTTAATGCAATTCAACCAGCCAGAAACAGCTCCTGGCCGGTTAAATCGCCTGTTCGGGGTTAACCAGTCATTTTCAGTACCACTTAATTGGTTGGTGCTCAGTGTGTTTTTTCTAGCAAAAAAGGTGCCGGTACACAAATGCTAGGCCACCCTTCAGGGGTGGGGTGATCACTGAGGGACCCACCCCACAATGGCCAAGCCCCCTGCAACCAGTCATAGAATCTATGACAAGGCGGAATTGGTGTGGAGAGCCTGAGCTCTTTCATTAAAACTTGGATCCATAGGTCAATTTTAGCAGGACAATGGAGAAGGTGCCGGTACTCAGTACCCCCAAGTACCCCCTCAAAAAAAGCCGTTAGTGCCACTGAAAATAATCAGCGCTAAACTGCATACTGGCTATTTAGAGGGCGTTCTGGGGCGGAGTCAGCACAAATGATAGAATTCTATAAGTTATACATGTACCTGTGTGCTCTCTGTGCAAACTCCATCTATGTGCACATCTGCCAGCAAAGTACGTGCCGTCAAATCAAGGGGCACATTTTTCTGCTGGGTGATATTGTATGATAAATCATTTACCTGTGTCAATGATTAGAATACCAGCATTTGAGGGCCTTCCTGCTGCTTAAAACTAGGTGGCTCCTTATAGAATCTATAATCTATGTGTCTGTATTGACATGTCTCTTGCCTGTGTAAACATATAGAATATTAGCGCTTATGTGTGGAAGTGTACATCTACCCATGAAAGTGCCAGCAGGGTGCCTAAGCTCTAATTTAACTTAATAGCATAGTTAAAACCCTCTTAACCATCAACACAGCTCAAGGTGGGAAACAAACTGAGATAAACTACAAAAAAGCAACAACAGTCAAAGGATAACTTCACCATACAAAGTAAAAGAGTTACAATCAAGAAATCTCAGAAACCTAAAGAAAAATAGAGTAAATGAACATACAAAAATGCTATAAATTATAACATTCCTTAAACAACCAGGTCATCAAATGATGACAAAACTTCTCATATTGCTGCTGTAATGCAGAGCCACTATACATCTTTTCCTCCAACAGACTAAATTAGAGACCTTGGCCGATAGAAGAGTTACCTTTCATTGTTTCTCAGAGCGTAAACTGCATGCTGGGACATACCATATCAGCCAGTGGGCCATATAAGATAGAGGTAATCTATGCAGAAGTTTAAAACCAAATAAAAGGACTTTGAACATTATTCTCACTCAGGCAATCAATGTAACATTATCAAAAATGGTGTACAACTATGCTGTCTAGAATTATCCCATTTAGAATTACGTTATTAAGCACTATGCTGCAATGTATATGAAAGTGACATAGGAATAGATTCAATAAATGGCACTCAAAAAATGGTGTCAAAAAATCTGCATGGAACACTATTCTACAAATGGCGCTCTGAGTTGGGACACAAAGGAGAGGGAATCCAAAAGCACAGAAGCAAACGGCAAAAAAGCACAAGGAGCCTTCAAGTGAAGGACGTCTCAGTATTGACTTTATTGATCAGACCTGGCACGATCCGTGTTTCAGTTGAAACTGCCTGCATCAGAGGTCTATAGATGTTGTCAATTTCCAAGGATATCTATATATTTGTTGTCTTGAAAAAGACAAATGTACTTAGATGAAAGACGGCAAACTGGCAATGCGAGATTGTCAAGCGAAAGTGTCCCGCACTAAGTTGTGCAACCATATAACGTCTTACCGAACAAAAGAGTGGGGCCATTTTTGGAAGAAGTAGATCATGAGATAAGAGAGAGAGAGAAAAGTAGACTGAGTTTGTCATCAGTGGATTCTTCAACTCAGCCGAGGAGGCAAAGTTATAGCTTAAGAGATCAATGGATAACTAACACCCCAGCTGCTATTGATAGAGAGGGCAGGAGCATCCCAAGCTGGAAATGTGACCACTGGTGCCCCTACCCTGGCCACTGTACCATGGACACCAAGGGGAAACAATGGATGGGATGCAAATTTTGCGCCTTGTGTGTCTGCACTGCCTGCACAGTCCTCAGAACATTCCTGGGAGAGGGTCTGCGGTTTTAGCAAACCCGTCACTTCTAATAAGACCTCTGTGATTACGCTGGATACCTTATTTGCAGCTTGAACAGGGCCCTTTTTACTGCAGCTTAGTAAAAGGGCCCCTCTATGCACTTTTTCTTGTGGATTTCAGGAAACCTTTGGGAATATCAGGGAATACTGAGTAACAATTTAGGGTTTGAACAATGTGTTTTACTTCTCTTAATACTATTCAATCTATTCCTGTTATTGGTGGTAGAAGATGTTAATGGGATTTGGTGTTTTATTATGGGTAAGATTCAAATTTTATCTCCTATTCCAATTTGTTCTAACATTATAAAACATCAAGTTATGATCGGATAGACTAATGTTAGAGCAGTAAGTAATAAGACGTTTGTATTGCACGACTTGATTTTGTGATACAGTCTCCATTTGTTTTGTATAACTGAAACTTGGATGGTAGCAGCTGATTATGGAATTCATTACCCTTTGATTTAAAATCTTTAAAATCTTAGGGACCGATGTTTAGCCGGTGGCAGTCGGTGTTTTGTTGACTGCCACTGGTATTACACCCAGAAATTCAATACCAGGTCATGTCTGGGTTCTGACATTCAATTTCCAGGTATAGGGAGCTGGCTAAATTTAAGTGCAATATTTGGCATTAATCGCTATGATGAACTGCATAAAGATAGGACTGCATTTTGGGGGGCCTTTTACAAAGCCTTGCTAGCATTTTTAGCTCAAGGTAAAAATCAGCTGGCAGTAAGCGCTGAGATGCCCATAGGAATATAATGGGTGTCTCACTGTTTACCACCTGCTGATTTCTATCATGAGCTAAAAACGCTAGCACGACCTTGTAAAAGACCCCCTTTATGTGGTCCTATTTATGCCGTTATCTTAACTGGCTGTTTGTTTGTTTGTTTGTTGCATTTGTGCCTCACATTTTCCCACCTATTTGGAGGCTCAATGTGGCTTACATAGTACCGTCAAAGGCGTTTGCCCAGTTGGTGGATAACAAATACAAAGTTGTATAGTGATCGTATGAGGTATAAGTGGAGGGTCGGAATGGATGAGGATTGCGTGCTGTCCTGTGCGATCATAGTCATGCTGTGTTGGTAGGTTAAGAGGGTTACGTGGGGTCGTTGGGGTAGGCCTTTTTGAAGAGGTAGGTTTTTAGTGATTTCCTGAAGTTCAAGTGGTTGTGGACACCCGAACTCTCATCTACTCTCTCATTACCTCTCGCCTCGACTACTGCAACCTACTCCTCACTGGCCTCCCACTTTGCCACCAGAACTCTGCTGCACGTCTTATGTTCCGCCTGGTCCGATATACTCACATCTCCCCTCTCCTCAAATCATTTCACTGGCTTCCGATCAGGTACTGCATACAGTTCAAGCTTCTCCTCCTAACCTACAAATGCACTCGATCTGCAGCTTTTGGGAGCCCATTCCATAGTTGTGCGCTTACATAGGAGAAGCCAGCTGTGTAAGTTGTTTTGTATTTCAGTCCTTTGCAATTTGGGTAGTGTAGGTTTAGGTAGGATCTTGACGATCTGACTTTGTTTCTAAGTGATGATTGCGATCCAGAACAACCTGAAAAAACCGGCTTGAGAGCTAACCGGGCAATTTCAGTGGCACTATCCAGTTAAGTGCCACTGAAAATGCCTGGTTAGCCCCAGGCCAGTGATTTAAATGGCCAAGAGCTTCTGGCCATTTAAATCTTTTGGAACATTGAGCCCTTACTCTTTATTTTGTTGTTCTCTCAAGACTTTTTTATTTACAAAATATTTTGGTTAATTTTATATTTACTTCTTTTTATATATTTGTAATTCCTAGGGTATGTCTTTGCTCTGTACTCAGATGTGATCCGCTTTGAACCTCAAGGGGGAGTTGGCAGAATATAAGTGCTGTATTAGATTAGATTAGAAGGTGATTATATTTCCCATCACCAAATCTGCCCTTCTAAGTTTGAATATATTGGTAAACTTGGAGATTTTGTAATGGGAGGAAGGTTAGCGTTTACTTATAAATCTAGGTTTCAGTTTCATGAAGTGTGTTTAGTGGTTTCTCCTATTGAATGTGTTTTAGTGACTTCAGAGAAAGCTTCAGCTATTTATTTTTTGTTAGTGGATATTCCACCACACATTTGTATGGATTCTTGCTTAATCTGATCTATAATCTCTCTGTTAACCATGAGAGATTGGTAATTTTGAGTTATCTAGTAATCGGGGGGAGGGGGGACCAGGAATTGATCTTTAAAGCCACGAATGATTTTGCATTTAGGCAGTTAGTCATAGTACCAACACATGATCACGGCAAATCTTTGTTTCTCAAGCTATTTTTAGTCAATGGATTTTAGCTGTGACTTGGTCTGACCATTACTTTGTCCATTGCGGTTTTAAGTTTGATAGTGTTTTCACTGATGAAACAAGGTCCATGAAGATAAGAAAGGTGGGTTTGAAAAAACAATTGTTAGGCGTTAAAATAGCAGAGGTAGTATTACCTCTTATCCCTACTGTTGTTGATTCAAATATAGATTTGGAGGATGCAACTAAAAATGGTGTTATGTTTTACAAAATGTTGCAAATGAGTTGTTGGAAAACAATTGGGTTCCATTATTCTTCCATAGACAGAAACAAATGGTGTCATTCAGGTTTATTTCTTCTAAGAAGCCAACTGCGACAAATGGAAAGCAAACATCCATCTGACAATTTACATATAAAGTGTAGAGGTCAGAGTAAGTTTTTATTATGAAGAGATTTTGAAAAGTAAAAAAAAAAGAGTACATCAATAAAAAAAACCTTCTAAGGTCGATAACAATCGTCATCATCTTTTTAAGACTGTGTAAAAATTTAGCATCATTATCTGCAACATGTACATTTTTAGATTCCACTTTGACTGCTTCTGGCTTTGCAGATTATTTTGAGAGCAAATTATTGAATCTATTTCCTGTGAGAAATTCTTCAAACATGGTTCAAAAGGGCACTGATAAATCTTTAGTTTAATGTTTTTAATAGAGTCTTGATGTACCACCTTTCTTAGTAAAAAACAAAGCGGTGTACAATTCTAAACAATATCAACAGGAAAGAACAGAGGAAATAGGAAAAAGAAGTGCACACATAAAGTACCCTTCTGCCAGACTGAATCCCGGGCCGGCTACCTAGCTGCTGGAGGAAAAGGCGAGGGAAAACCAGTGCTTTTTTTGTGTCGGTACGGCATACTGGCACCTTTTTTGTGAGGTCCGGCTCACCTGCCCACTCCCTTCCGTTCGTGCACCCGTGCTCCATGCCGTGAAATCTTTAATTTACCTGAAGTCGTGGTGAACTGGCAGTAGAAGCAGCAGGCAGGCAGAGGAGAAATGCTGGAAATGGAGAGGAGAGCAGGAGATAGAGGAGAATTGCTGGACATGGATGGAGGAGTTTGTGGGGAGAGAGGAGAAATGCTGGACTTGGATGGAGGAGAGGGGAGAGAGAATTATTGCTTTATATGGATACAGGGGGCAGAAGAGAGAGGAGAAATGATGGACATGGATGGAGGGGAGGAAAGAAAAAAGAAGAAGATGCATATGGATGGAGATGAAAAACTGCACATTGATGAAGAAAATAAGCAAAAGCTGGATCCACGTTATACCTCCTCCAGTCAATTCTTACTTATGGATGTAGGGCAAGAAATGAAGAAGAAAGGAGGAAAGTAAAGAAATAAATGGAAAGGAAGCCCTGGAAACGGAGTTAACAGAACAGATAGAGATCAGCAGAATCAGAGACTGAGACCAATATGGATAGAAAAACAAAGTCACCAGACAACAAAGGTAGGAAAAATCATTGTATTTTCATTTTAGTGTTTGGAATATGTCCAATTTGAGAATTTACTTCTGCTGTCTTATTTTGCACCTGGTATACTGGAGCTGTAGCAGCTTACAGAAATGATTTATAATGAAAAAAAAATCACAAGTTATTTTTTTCTCCTATACTAGTATAATATTTTCAATCATGTCTGTTTATATGCACCATGGCTGGTATAAGGGATGTGGCTATAATAGGGGTGGAGCCATATGTGTCGACCCCGCCCTAATGAGTACCGGCACCATTTTTTCTACAAAAAAAGGACTGGGGAAAGAAAACAAATGAGTTTTCAAAGCAGAATGAATCTTTAAGTATGGTTAGGTAGTAATGCATTCCACAGGGATGGTGCCCAATAGAAAAACGTGGAGTAATGGGTAGACTCAAGATGGCAGCAATGAAGGGGGAGGGGAGAGGCAATTGGAATAGGAAGAGCGGAGAGGAGAGGAAGGATCATAGGATGTAATAAAAGAGGAAAAATAGGCAGAAGTGCCTAAGGGGCCCTTTTAATAAGGTTTGCTGAAAAATGGCCTTTGCTGGTGTAGACACGTGTATTGGACACACGCAGGTCCATTTTTAGTGCACCTGCATAAAAGGCCCTTTTTTGACTAAAATGATGTGCGGCAAAATAAAAATCAGGACGCGTCCATTTTGGGCCTGAGACCTTAGTGCCACCCATTGACTTAGTGGTAAGGTCTCATGCATTAACCAGGCAGTAATTGTCAGCACTCATACACTGCTGACTACCACCTGGTTAGTGCCAAATGGTAGAAAATACAAATTACAAATTATTTTCTGCCGCAATTTTGCACACATGTAGAAATTAGAATTACTGCCAGGGGCACACGGTAGCCAGGCAGTAGTTCTAATTTGACACACGTTGCACACGTGTAGGTGCCTACATGCCTTAGTAAAAGGGCCCCTAAATAAAGAACTTTACAGGCCATTGTAAGAATTTTATGCTGGATACGGTAGTTGATAAAGAGAAAGTGGAATCATCATCTAAATAAGACAAACCACGAATCATCTGGGATACGTTTCAAAGAGTAACAGTGACTAAAGTGGTTAAACAGCTTCAGTCCATTAATTCTTCTGCAGTATTATTGTATCTGGTTCCCATTCGCTATCTGTCTTTATGAACAAGGATCGATTGCTCTATGACTCAGACAATCTTTCTTTAGATGTTGGTTTGCTCCCCAATTGTCTTAAGAGGCAAAGATTTAAGGGATGGTTATTCAGGCTTTCGGCCTGTTTCCAATTTTTTTCTTTGCTAACTAAAGTGTTGGAAAGAACAGTGTTAATGCAATTCAATTGTATTTTTTGGTGAAAAATTGTATCAACCTGACTATCAATGCCAACTTCGTAACAAGATCAAGGATATGATGCCCTATGAGTTCAGTTAGATCTCACTGCTGCTTTTGACTCTGCATCCCATGCGTGCTTGTTGGATTACTTAGAAAGCCTTGGAATTGAATATTTGGTACTGAATCTTTGGTACTGAAATGGTTTGGTTCCTACTTTTCTAACCATACACAGTCAGTTCGATGGAATCAGAAGCTTCATTAAAGAGGGAATTGGTGAGAGGAATCCCTCAGGGATTGCTCCTCTCACCTACCTTTTAATTTGTATTTGGTTCACTTAGCTGAATTATTACATAACTGGGATTTTTCTTTCTTTTTCTTTTGCAGATAGCATCCAGCTTGTAGTTTTTAATGAAGTGGTGTAGAATGGGTAAACATAAATCATTTTTTAAACTCTTATAAAAAGTACAAAAACTAGGGGACACTCAAGAAAATTACATGGTGCTACTTTTAAAATGAACAGGAAGAAATATTTTTTCACTCAATGAATATTTAAGCTCTGGAACTTATAGCCAGATTGTGGTATCAGTGGTTAGTGTATCTGGGTTTATGAAATATTTGGACAAGTTCCTGGTGAAAAAGTTCATAGTCTGCTACTGAGATAGACATGGGGAAAAAACACTGCTCGTCTCTGGGATCAGTAGCATGAATTTTGCTGCTATTTGAGATTCTGTCAGGTACTTGTGACCTGAATTGTCAACGTTGGAAGCAGGATACTGGGCTAGATGGACCACTGGTCTGACCCAGTATGGCTATTCTTATGTTCTTAATGTCAAGAGGATGCCATCTCCAACTTTAATAATAAACTTCAAACTATGACAGACTGGATATTTAAACATGACTTGATCTTAAATACTGATGAATCTTTGGCCATATGGATTTCTTGTAAATGACATGTGTTACATGCAGTACCTGCAGTTTTTGGTAAACCGCTTCCAATTTTGAATGGGTTTTTATTATGACGATACATAGAAATTAAATCTACAGATTAGAAATATTGTAAAATCATGTTTCTTTCACCTTCGGATGATACGTCACTTAAAATCTATTTTGACTGACTGTAACTTGTTGACAGTTGTATGTGCCTTGATTACGAGCAAGTTAGACTATTGTAATTCTCTTTTGCAAGGATTAAATGAAACCAGTCTACATAGATTACAATTGATGCAAAACACTGTGGCTAGATTAGTTACTGGAAACAAGAAGTATGATCACATAACGCCTGCTCTGCACCAGTTGCTTTGGCTTCCTGTTGCGGCTATATTTGATTTATAAATCATTCCACTTGGAACTTCCAGTCTACCTTCCAAGAAAGTTAAAAAGATATGTACCTCAAAGGACACTTCAATCATCTCAAAAAGGGCCTCTTCAGCTTCTTGCTTTCAATGTGATAAGGCTTTCAACTACCAGAAATGGAGGGTTTTCTTATGTTGGACCTTTGCTATGGGACTCATTAAAGGGTCCTTTTACAAAGACGTGCTGAAAAATGGCTTGCAGTAGTGTAGGCGTGGGTTTTGGGCAGTGACCATTCGGCACACACCAACTGCTGATTACTGCCAGAAAGGCCATGCATGGGAGGAAATAAATAAAATAACTCAACCAGGCATTATGGGCACACAGCAAATCTGAAATTACCACCGGGGGGGGGGGGGGGGGGGGGCCCGGTGGTCTAATTTTGGCACATGCTGCTTGCACATAGAGCTTAACGCATCTTTGTAAAAGGGCCCTTAAGTAAGCATTTGCTGTTATCCTTTCCATCTTATAAAGGCATACATTGCAAGAGATTGTATGCAGGGTCTTGTTATTTTGCAGTTACACAATGGAATGATTTACCTTTGTATATTCAACAGAGTTCATCTTATCTCGTATTCAGAAATAATTTAAAAACTTGGCTTTTTTGAAAGATTAACGTTTTATGTGGTATGTGCTCTATGTTTTGTTTTTTTTATATTGTTGATGTCTGTAACCCACCTTGAACCTAGTATTATAGGGATTTTGCGGGATATAAAACCTTAATAGCATAGCATGGCATAGCATACCCTAAGGGCCCTGTTTACTAAGGTACGCTAGTGTTTTTAGCATGCGCTAAAGATTAGCGCAAGCTAACACTAGAGAGACACCCATAGGATCTCTAGCATTAGCATGCGCTAAAAATGTTAGCACGCCTACAGCGCAGCTTAGTAAACAGGGCCTACATTTTGTTTAAGCTCTGAAAGCAAGGAAGGGGATATAAAATGCTGCTACTTGGAATAGATAGAGGGAAAGGGAGATGCTTGCAACTTGGAGGGGGTGGGGGAGAAAGAGAGGATGAAGGGGAGATGCTGACTGGGGGAGAGATAGAGAAGGAAGGGGAGATGCTGACAACTTTAATGGGGGTAGAGGAGCATGGCAGCATGCTGGCCCCTAGGAGCAGAAGTGCAGCCAGGTTTTGATGTCTGGGGGAGCAGACCTTTTGTAATATAGGTGCTGGTGCAAGGCTACAGACCCAATTCACCTAGGCTCCATTTCATTCAAAATTCATTTGGGGGAGCAGCTGCTCCCCTTGCACCCTACCTAGCTACACCTCTGCCTAGGAAGGGGGTAGGGACGAGGGAAAAGAGAGATGCTAGCTCGGGTGGGGGGAGGAGAGGAAGGGGATGCTGGTCACCTGGGAGTAGGAGAGGGGAAAGGAAGATGCTGGACTCAGTGGGATAAAGGAAGGAGAGATGCTGAACCATAAGGTAGGGTCTTGCAGTTCGCCTAGGGCACCAGAATGGCCCTGACTAAACTTTTAGAAGACCTAGACAAACATGAAAAAAACAAACATTTTAGACTTATTCAGCAAACTAATGCAGTGTTTCCCAACCTAGGGTTTCTGCAATGCAGGGACTGTCTCTTTGTATCAGGTGTTCAGCGCTGCGTGCGTCTGGTAGCGCTATACAAATGCTAACAATAATAATTATGTTTGAGAGAATGGTATACACTGGGTCTCTAATGTATGTGAGTACTTTCATTTTCAAAAATTGGTACAAAGCTGGCAGGTAAAAAATTACCCATGGTTTTTGCAGCTGTGTGGATATTTTGAAAATGTCTTTGTAAAGGAGCCAGATTAATACTACCGACACTGTGAGTCTTCTTCCCTTTCTCCGAAGCTCAGTTATATGAAAGGGAGTGACAGTGAAAATCCCTATCCTGGCTTGCCATTTAATTCAGAGAAAGAACAGTAGCTCAGTTTCCATGCCCAGCCAAATTTTCATCTCTTTCCTCCTGAGAATCTTTCCATGCCAAAATGAAGATGACTGATAAAGAAATATTGTTTGCCTTTCATGGATATATATTATAATGTGGTCAGTAAAACTACATAATTTCAGATGTACTCCTCTGTATTTACCTTTGATTTATCTCCAGTGCAGCAGTTTGGATGAGTTCAGCCCTTCATTCTTTATTCCAGAACCAGAAATTTACAATGTATTAGCATTTTATCTTCCTTTTCCAAGTCCACACAGGACCTGAACCTTCATCATACTGGATTCTTTTCAGTGTTTCTTTTTGGTAAAATATTGTTGCATGCAAGAGGCGTCACAGGTTTTTCTGACTCTTAGTGATTTTGAATTATCTCCAGTTCTCACTACTCTTTGAAGAATTATAGCACTCCATGATCTTCTGTTATCATTTTTTACTTAAAGGGGCACTTCATTAAAAAAAAAATGGAGGTTGGCTCAATAGCAACATATTTTTAGAACTTGTGGAGCCAAAACAGGGATTCCCAAAGCTATCCTGACCCTTGAGGGCTTCGTTCTGTTTCTGTGAGTCTGATGAACTGCACGTTGTGTACGTGCAGGGCGTCAGACTCAGAAACCCAAACGAACGAAGGAAGACGACTTCGGCTGGCGGGGGTTGGGGTTCCCCACCAGCAAAGGACATTGATGGCAGGTTGGCGGCGGGTTGCGAGGAGCGTCAGGTGGGGGGTCCAGGGCCAAATCTACGGGGGCCCTGGCCCCCGTGGCCCCATAGCAGATACGCCATTGCTTCTGAGTGTATCCCCTTTCACCTTTATCCTATACCCCCTCATTCCAGAGCTTCATTACAAATGAAAGAGACTCACTCCTGTGCACTTATGTGGTATAGGTATTTACATTTCTCTATACATAGTGAGATCTTTAAGTCTGTCCCTATATGCTTTATGATGAAGACTGACCATTTTAGTAACAGCCCTCTGGACCGACTCTATTCTGTTAATATCTTTTTGAAGGTGTGGTCTCCAGAATTGTATACAATATTCTAAATGAGGTCTCACCAGAGTCTTATGCCGGGGCATCATCATCTCCTCTCTCAGTACATCCAAGCATCCTTCCATCTTTCGCCTTCACCATTTCTACCTGTTTTGCTACCTTAAGATCATCACATACGATCACATCCAAGCATAGGCGCGACTCTGTGGGTGCTGTGGGTGCTCGAGCACCCCCAATATTTTCACCTGCCGGAAGTCGGAACCGGAAGTTCCCTTCGCCAACTCGACCTGCCCGGTGCCTGCCCTCTTCTCCCTCAACAGTCCTCCGCCAGTCCGCTCTTGCCTTCCTGCGTGCCGCCCAGAATTTTAAAAGTTATCTTACCTAGGGGTCCCGGCGGCAGCAGTGAGAGACAAGCAGGCTCGGTGCTTTAGTCTTCCCTTCTCTCGTCTCAGCTCTGGTCCCTCCCTTGCGGAAACAGGAAATGAGGGCTGGACCAGCGCTGAGACGAGAGAAGAGAAGGTTGAAGCACTGAGCCTGCTCGCCTTTCACTGCTGCCGCCGGGACCCCGAGGTAAGATGACTTTTAAAATTCTGGGCGGCACACAGGAAGGCGAGGGCGGACCGGCGGAGGACTGTTGTGGGAGAAGAGGTCGGGCTGGGGTTGGGACTGGCACTCGGAGGGAGAGGGGGCCTGGAACTCGGATGAGAGGGAGGGGGAAGGTAGAGGAAGGAGGAGGGGAGGGAGGAGAGGGAGGGGAGGGGAGTGGCAGGGGGAATGCACCACCTGTAAAAAAAAATTTCAGCACCCCGAATCATTTTGAAAAGTTGGCTCATATGCATCCACGTTTTGCTCCTCTTTTGCACACAAAAATTCTTCTCCCCCTAAACTGTACCATTCTCTTGGGTTTTTGCAGCCCAAATGAATGACCTGTATTTTTTAGCCTTAAACCTTAGCTGCCAAATTCAGGACAATTCTTCAAGCTTTGCTAGATCCTTCCTCATGTTATCTACACCATCAGGGGTGTCTACCCTATTGCAGATTTTGGTATTAGCTACAAAGAGGCAAACCTTACCAGACAGCCCTTCAGCAAGTTGATTTTCTCTGGTCTTGCTGACTATTGGAAGTCAGATGGCAGATTATTGAAGTACAAAAAGCAGAGAAAGTTTTTCAGTGGAGCTCAGCAAGTCCTTGAGACTCATACAGCATATCTGCTTTGTAGGATATTTGGAATGGACATTCATGAGATATTTATAATGTGTATGTAAGCATATCTTATTGTCAGAGTAGAACAGTGAACCATATGAACAGGTAGAAAAGAACAGGCAATAACAGATAACTGAATATGGATCAAATATAAAACTATCTAAACATTTATCTGCTACCTAAATACAGTGGAGCACCCTTAGTACACGGTGTTCAGGAGGCATGGCTAAGTAACCGCATACTATCGGAACGCTTATTACCGGAACAATAAATACCATAGTTTCAAAAACTAAATGTGAAAAATTTTATTTACAGCACTGCATGTATTTACAGTATTTCTGCAACAATCCTTTGATTACTCTATCCACAGCTGATATTTTTCAACTGAGTAGCAGCACTTGCGCTTCTTTAAATCCATACTGAATATAAAATATTCTGTACAAAGCAGAAAGTAGACAGAAATACGTCTCACCTCTGTCACACTTGGCTCGGAAAGTAAGTTTGCTGTAGCTACCACCAGGTCATTTTTGGTACAGCCTACCATGTATTATCGAGTACCGCGCATTAATTTTATGATTTTGGGAGGCAGGTTATTACCTCATAGAAAGAGATCAGGCACTTTAATGGTTCGCGTACTAACAGTGCTCCACTGTAGTACCTGGGGAGTTCAGGAACAAGATATAGCTGCTTACCAGTTATGAAGTCTAACTGTTCACAGGGTCTCAGGAAAAGAGAACCTTCTCTTTTCACTCCCTTATCTGCAAGTAAAAAAAAAACAACAAAACTTCATAATTTAAGCTAGCAGCTTTTGTTGGGAAGAAGAAACTGACTGTTCTGTAACAACTTTACAAACAAAAGACAGTCACCACCTGCTGGCCAAACAAAGGAAATGCACATCATAAACAAGAGCTATATAATTTTCAAGCAAGAAAAAATCCCTGTTTCACCACACCAACATTAGAGAATTGTATTATATGAACATTTGAAATGCAAATGAAAATGTTCTACTGCCACATTCTAGATAAATTTCAATAGTTTATAGTCTATAGTTTATTAAAGTTTCCTATATCGCTTTATTCAAATAAATTGGGTCAAAGCAGTTTACACACTAATAGATTTTAAGGAAAGGAACTAGAAATGTCCTTTATTTATTTATTTATTTATTTATTAGGATTTATTAATTGCCTTCATGAAGAGATTCATAAAGAAAGAAATGCCTATATGCACATTTGAAATGCAAATGAAAATATTCTACTGTTGCGTTCAAGACAAATTTCAACGAGAATGCTTCTGTAGTTTGCCCTTGCAGAGATACTTGTTTTTAAATCTCTTGTCTGGCAGAATGGTGAGGATTGAGAGTTCCCTGTTTAGATAATATGAATACTACATGGGTTTCCTTCATGAATGGTTTAGGTGTGATGGTTGGGTGTGAGGGGATAGGTGAAGAACAGATTTCACGTGCTACTCAAAGTGAAGTTGCCAAGTTGCCAATTGCTACCATATTAGGAGGAAAAAGTAGGTTTATATATAGGCTTTACATGTAAATATATAAAAAAGCATCAGATATTGCAAAATATGGCTACCAGATTGGTGATGGGCAAGCGAAGATGGGAAGTTGCTCAACCTTTCTTGTGTTCTTTACACTGGCTTCTGATGAAAGTGCTATTTTAAATTAATGGTTCTGCTGTATTTTTTCTTTTTAATAGGAGTTAACCACATAATTTAGATAATTTTTTATCTTATGTACCCACTAGGGATTTGAGTTCTGGTGTAGACGTTTGTTAAGCGTTCCAGGTAGGGAGGTTGTGAAGCAAGTGAAATGGAGTAAGTGGGCCTTCCAGGTGATAGGGTAGGAGGATGGAGTAAATTATCAGTGGGGTTTTGAGAGCAGCAATCTCTATTGTCTTTTTGGAAAGGGTTCAAGACACTCCTATTTGCTCAGGGGAAGTTATCAACATGGGCTACCATTAAGATGTGTTATGTTACTGTTAACCCCAGTTATTAGTAACTAGGTCTCATGCCATAAAATGGGACCTGTGCTAAAATAGCAAGTTAGTAGTAAAATAACACGTTTTAGCAGTAGCCCAGGTTGGTAGTTTACTCCCTTAGTGTGAAGAGTTTCAGTGTCTGGTAACCAGAGCAGCTATTGTGATGTCATAATGCCTCATTCCCCCAATGTCTAAGAGCCAACCTCATCAGTGATGTCACAATGGCTTGATGGCCCTATACTAGATTCACTTTCATTACATATAGCAGTGATTTTGATTTCTAGAGACATTCTTTTTTGATGGATATGTAGACAGTTTGATACTACCATTAATACATGTTGTTTTACTGTTAATCCTGGTTATTAACAAGGTGTCATTACATAAAATGGGACCTGTGCTAAAAGAGTATAAACTAATAGTAAATTAACACATCTTAATCATAGCCCACTTAGTTAACTACGCCCCTAAGTCTTTTATTCTTACTATGCTGTGATTTTGCTCCGTATTGTTTTTTGATTTATTGTTATTGTGACGAAACACCTAGCCACCCGCATGGAGTTACCCTGCGGCCACTCAGAGGGTATATCCCCAGCACAGCTCAGGTCTGCCTGAGCCTGCGGCTTGTGCTCTACACTAGCACCCTCCTCTGACCAACTGGGTCACAACCACCAATGGGCGAGTTTCCCACTCCCAAATTATCGCCAGTGATTTCTAGGTTACTGAAGGCCATACTCCCAGTGGTCCCTCAGTTCCCAAAAAGCATTCACAGACCCAACACACAAACCACCAGGATTCTTTATTAGTCCAGACAGGCAGAACAAACAAAAAATTGTGTTTATTCTCATAAAAATATTGAACAGTGGACAAAAATATGCAAATAGCAAACAGTAACAAGTAACTGATGGATCAATTAGAAAACTAACTAAATATCTATATACTGTCTAATAATAAATCAGTAATCTCCATAGTCATGTTTTAAGACCACCATAATAGTTGGGGATTAATCCCTCCTATGAAAAAAAGTAACATTGGCTTCTAACTTGATAAGCAGAGCATGCTCTTGTGAGCTTTCCTATCTATCAATCTGCAGGTCAGCTCTTGAATGGAGATGATAGAAACAGCACTAGGAATTGTTGATAAAGTACCTGGGAAGATCAGGACATATAATTGTTCACCGAGCCTTAGCAAAGAGATCTCTCTCCCTCTTCTTCCAGGCTAAGACTGAAGCAACAGCCAGCCACTGCTGGGGAATTTCAAAAGTTCAGGCCAATCAGAGCCCAGAACAGTCAAGTTTCAAATAAAAAACTGGTTACATCACTTCAGGCACTTGCTATTTATCTGTGTGCCAAATAAAAGAAAGAGAAGTCAGTCCTCTGTAATAGCTTTAAGCTTAAACATGCACCATCTGTTGGCCAAACAGGAGAAATACACTTCAGACATATTTTAGACAGGAAAATATCCAGTACATTTTACAGGCTTAAAACACACTGTTTCTTCACACTTATCTAACCCACAAATTATTTTTATTGCTGGTAACCCGCTGAGTCAAACATAATGTTGGAAAAACCCCATAGTATCCACTAACAATCAATGTGAAATAAATGGGACCTCAACAGATAGTGTGACATGCAGGTTTCTGTAGATGGTTTCATAACTGGAGACATTCCTATCATCGGTTCCCCCCACCAGAAAGGGAAAAAAGAAATATAAAAAAAAATACTCCTGTATGGGAGAAACATGTTTTGTTTTTTTGTTTTTTTTAAAATAGAAACACCCTTGGTGCTAGTAACTCACTATTTAGTTAACTAGTTAAGTTTTCCCAACATCAAAATTAACATTCCCCTTTCCCCCCCCCCCCCAATTTTGTTTTCATTTTTAATATTATTAATTGTCCATTAAATGCAACAAACAATTAAAAAAACTGGCCACTTAACTTGAAGGGATGCCCTCTTTATTTCCAAGTGAACATTATTCCGACATAGAGCAATATTTCTTCTTCATGATGAGAACTATAGACCAGTAGCATCCATTCCCTTAATAACCAAAATAACAGAAGGGATGGTGACCAAACAACTCACTAATTATCTAAACAAGTTCTCAATACTACACGACTCACAGTCAGGATTTTGTTCTAACCACAGTACTGAAACTGTACTAGTTACGCTCATGACTAATTTCAAACAAATGATTGCAACCGGCAAGAACATACTACTTCTACAATTCGACATGTCTAGTGCCTTTGACATGGTTGATCATGGAATTCTACTACACATCCTTGAATACTTCGGAATTGGAGGTAACGTTCTCAATTGGTTCAAGGGGTTCCTAACCACACGCTCATATCAAGTAACATCAAATTCAATTACATCAGCCACATGGACACCTGAATGCGGAGTTCCACAGGGATCCCCCCTTTCACCAACCTTATTCAACCTAATGATGATACCCTTGGCCAAACTACTGTCAAACAAAAACCTCAACCCATACATATACGCTGATGACATAACGATCTACATCCCAGTTAAACAAGACTTAAAGGCAATTATAAACGACATCAACCAAAGTCTACATATCATGCATTCATGGGCAGATGCATTCCAGCTGAAACTTAATGCAGAAAAAACCCAATGTCTAATACTCACCTCTCAACACAACTCAAACAAATTTACCACCATCAATACACCAAAACTGAATCTACCAAACTTGGACACCCTAAAAATTCTTGGAGTTACCATTGATCGGCACCTAACACTAGAAAATCTCGTGAGAAACACAACCAAAAAGATGTTCCACTCAATGTGGAAATTAAAAAGAGTAAGACCATTCTTCCCAAGGACCGTCTTCCGTAATTTGGTTCAATCATTGGTACTCAGTCATCTAGATTATTGTAATGCACTTTACGCTGGCTGCAAAGAGCAAATACTCAAAAAATTCCAGACAGCCCAGAACACTGCAGCTAGATTCATATTCGGGAAATCAAAATATGAAAGTGCTAAACCCCTACGAGAGAAACTACACTGGCTCCCACTCAAAGTACGCATCGCATTCAAGGTGTGCACCCTAGTTCACAAAATCATCCATGGTGATGCCCCAGCCTACATGTCAGACCTGATAGACCTACCACCCAGGAATGCTAAAAAATCATCTTGCACATTCCTTAATCTTCATTTCCCCAACTGTAAAGGTCTAAAATATAAACTAACGCACGCATCAACCTTTTCCTATAAGAGCACACAATTCTGGAACGCGCTACCGCGCAACCTAAAAACGATCTACGAACTAACCAGCTTTCACAAACTACTGAAGACTCATTTCTTCAACAAGACATATCACTAAGGTCATCACTTGTGAAATCCCCCACATGTACCCAGAATTATCTTAAAATGTTTTCTTGTTATTTCACTATTATGCTTTATCATTATCATGTAACCCCAAATCCTTCTGTAATACCAATTGCCTATTCTCTTCTCATTTCCACTATTCATGATGTATTGCAAGCCACATTGAGCCTGCAAAGAAGTGGGAAAATGTGGGATACAAATGCAACAAATAATAATAACCTCCCCGATTTCACCAGTGCTTCTCCATCAGCTTCCAAAATTTAACAAATACATGATATTGCAATACACAAAATACACTAAATCAAGAGGACATCACTTCCGTCAAGTCAAAGTCTCCTTCCAGATTGTAGCAAGGACTTTTCTTTTCCTCATCCCAGCCTCAACAATGGATGCTGTGAGTTAGCAAAACAGGCACCGTTGTTGAGGCCGGGAAGAAGAATGGAAAAGTCCTTGCTACAATCTGGAAGGAGACTCTGGAATTTGTTGCCGGAGAACGTGGTGAAGGCGGTTAGCTTGGCAGAGTTTAAAAAGGGGTTAGACGGTTTCCTAAAGGACAAGTCCATAAACCGCTACTAAATGGACTTGGGAAAAATCCACAAATCCACAATTCCAGGAATAACATGTATAGAATGTTTGTACATTTGGGAAGCTTGCCAGGTGCTGGGCTCGATGGACCCTTGGTCTTTTCCCAGTGTGGCATTACTTATGTACTTATGGAGTCCCTTTACAAAAGCACGGGAGGGCTAACGTGCAGGTAGCGTGTGCCCAAGCGGCAATACCACTGGGGTAGCGCATGCACCCTGTGGTAATTCAGATTTTGGCGTGTTCGAATCCCACAGTAGAAAATAATTTTCTATTTTCTACCGTGGGGAGCGTTCCTAGTGGTAACTGGCATTGCACCCATGTTGGCACATGCTGCATGGTTACTACTTGGGTAGTACATGAGCCCTTACTGCTAGGTCAATGGGTGGCAGTAAGGTCTCAAGTTATAAATAGGCACAACCTAGTTTTAATATTAGCACAGGCTCATAAAAAAATGCCTTTTCCCCAGCTGTGGTAAAACATGGCCCAGTATGCGCTTTGAAGACGCACCCACACTACCGCAGGCCACGTTTTACCGCAGCTTTGTAAAAGAACCCCTTAGTGTATTGTTTGCAACATCATATATTTGTTAGAATTTTGGCGCATGATGGAGAAGCATTGGTGAAATCGGGAAGGTTCTCATCATGAAGAGGAAATATTGCTCTGTGTCGGAATACTGTTCACTCGGAAATAACGAGAGCATCCCTTCAAGTTAAGTGGCCACTTTTTTGAATTGTTTGTTGCATTGTATTATAGCATGGACAATTAATAATATTAAAAAAGAAACAAAATTGGGGAATGTTAATTTTGATGTTGGGAAAACTAAATTGGTTATCTAAATAGTGAGTTACTAGCGCCAAGGGAATTCTTTTTACTGTTTCTTTTTTCCCTTTCTGATGGGGGGAGCCGATGATAGGAATGTCTACAGTTATGAAACCATCTACAGAAACCTGCATGTCACACTATCTGGAGTGTTGAGGTCCCATTTATTTAACATTGATTGATAGTGGTTACCATGGGTTTTTCCCAACATTATGTTTGACTTGATGGGTTACCAGCAATAAAAGTTAATTTGTGGTTTAAATATACAGCATTTTGCTGCTCCATTTTTTATTGATTGATTTATTGTTAAACATTTTGAATGACTATGGTCACACAAATGGTATAGCAAATGTTTATAAATAAAATAATAAATCAGTAAATCTCCATAGTCACATTTTAAGATCACCATAATAGTTGGCGGTTAATCCCTCCTATGAAAAAAAAGTTACATAAGCTTCTGGCTTGATAGGAAAGCTCACAAGTGCATGCTCTGCTTATCTATCAACCTGCAGGTCAGCTCTTCAATGGAGATGATAGAAACAACACTAGGAATTGTTGATAAAGTTCTCTTGGATTGTACCCAGCATGTCAGGATGATTAATGCAGGTGATTGATGAGAGGTTCTTTCCTGGCAAATAGATATTGGCTGTACAGTACAGGAATTGTAGCAATGTACGGTACTGCACTGGGGTGGAGGTTTCAGTAAAGATCAGAAAGTAGATGGGAACAGAGGGAAAAACAGAGACATAAAACTTAATGCAAGAGGTGTAGTGTGATGGAGGGCTCCAATTTCTTTAAGGCCTTCTGGGTAGACACTAGGACTTATGTGATTCTTGAAATAAACCATAATCTCAGCACTGCTGGTGCAGTACTGCTCTGTTATTTTCATGGCTCAGCCCATGGAGGCGGTTCATTCCATATTTCTTCCTCTGACAACTTCAAGCTGTTTCACTGCATAGTTTGTTACTTTCACATACTCATAGCTTTGTAGTACACACTGTTCTAGGAAATGAAGCTCATTTCAAACTTAGATCCAAATACCTAATCATGCATCACTGTGAGGAAGCGTGATAAGATCAGTAGCAGCTTTTAATCTGTCTTTCTTGTATGCAGACTCATTGGGCATATGTGTATATATCATTGCCGAGACTATTTGCTATTAAAAAAACTCACCAGTAAAA
This sequence comes from Microcaecilia unicolor, assembly GCF_901765095.1. Lineage (NCBI taxonomy): Eukaryota > Metazoa > Chordata > Amphibia > Gymnophiona > Siphonopidae > Microcaecilia > Microcaecilia unicolor. Next base: position 346,338,612 of record NC_044033.1, on the reverse strand, counting down.
AATACTGTTTTGGAAACTGAAGTTTAATCATATTTAAACTGAAAATACATCAGTTAAAGTTAACTGTGCTCCACTCAGGGTCTTCTACTTATGTAACATATTTTGTGTCTATCGGTAAAGTTCCTCCTTTCTGCCTTTTATTGTTTTTTTTATCTGAGTCCCTCCTTTGCTCTGTTGGTGCTATTCTGGAAACAGAAGGAAAAAGCATGAAGGTGAATTATTTAAAAAAATCGTTAAGCGAAATTGCACACGTAGCAACAAAGTCTAGTTTTTCTAGACCAGTGCTACTCAACCATTTCCTGGGGAGACATCTAGTCAACTGTGTTTTCAGGATTACCACAATAAATATGCACGAAATAAATTGATATATATGGGTTTCCAATGTATGCAAATTCATCTCATCGCCAGTCCGACCATCTGGCATATCCGATAGACTCTGCAGAGACATCATCGTCCACTCTAAGTTGTTTCATTCTAAAGAAAGCCTTTTTGGTAAGAGAATTTTTGAAAACCAGGAACTCTGTGCCTTTGTTTATGCTTTGTTTATGCTTCTCCTACATAAGCGCAAAACTATGGAATGGGCTCCCAAAAGCTGTGAAAACAATCCATGACCACTTGAACTTCAGGAAATCACTAAAAACCTACCTCTTCAAAAAGGCCTACCCCAACGACCCCACGTAACCCCCTTCACCTACCAACACAGCATGACTATGATCGAACAGGACATCACGCAATCTTCATCCAATCCGACTCTCCACTTATACATCATACGATCACTATACAACTTTGTATTTGTTATCCACCGACTGGGCAAATGCCTTTGACAGTACTACGTAAGCCACGTTGAGCCTGCAAATAGGTGGAAAAATGTGAGGTACAAATGCAACAAATAAATAAATAAATAAAATTATTTAAGGGGTTACCATTGTTTTCTATATTATCCAACTTTTCACTTATCCAACAACGGCTCGGTCCTGTTTAGGATTTATATTCGAGACTGTACTATCAAATCGGGTATTGGTGTGCCTCATATTTAGGCGTGTGCAGCTATACCAGTAACTGCAGAAAGGGCAGGTATAACTTAACATTATGTGGGTTATGTGTGTAACTGGGAGCCCTGCCCATGCTCCATCTATGGGTATGCCCCATTGCAGTTACATGCCATAGCACTTAGGTGTGCCCTTATAGAATGGTGCTTAGGGCATTTATGCACGTTAGTTCTTTCACCATTTTCACATGCAAGGTACTCGTAACTGCAGGTGATATGTTTTAGAATTGCCTTTTCAGTGTTTTTCCAAAGTTCACTAAAGATAAAAATGAAGGTTCAAAAGTAAGCAAAGTTCAACAACCCAAAAATAGAAAAATACACAGTTCAAGGGCCAACGGAGGAATAACACAGCACAATTTTTCATGTCACCTGAGTAAAACTTCAGAAAAACAGATACATTTCCTTCGCTCCCCCTCGATCTCCCTTTCCTCTAAAGGACTGGCAGGTACCTTTGAAATCCTCCTCTCTCACAACTAAATTGAGCAAGTATCCGTTTGGTAAACAGTCTCATGGATGAGTCTCTATCCATAAGACCTGGGGACAGGAACTCTCATAAATCTGCCTGGATGTTCCCTGGATTCAGTCCAATCACTGACTCACACACTGGTTGGAGCCTTTTCTCTCAACAGAGAAGGAAGGCATTCCTGTGGACAATGTGCTTCCCCGTGAATCACTGAATCACCTAGATAAATTTGGTTCAAAAGTATACACCCCACCTGGGGAATGGCCATAGACATCACTCAGACTAGCTTGGTATGCCTGGAACCTCTCATTGCTGGAATTTTCCTCATCTTATTCTATGATAAGGCCTAGTGGATTTTAAAGCTGGAACAGTGTAGCCATGGTGGGAGGAAAGTTGTACTAACCAGACTTATGGTGACTGAAACAGTCACAGCAAATGCTAGGTAGTGGTTCTAATTAGGAACAGCGGTGGTGAGAGCTGCTTTTTCTGAGGTTATCAAAGCATATAGGTACCTTATAAAATTAGCCTTGGGAAAGTGGGCACAAATATTTGCTCCTCCTCTGAGGCATATGCAATTGTCTGTGTATCTCTGCTGGCAAGGATCATAGTATTTTACAAAATATATACTCAAGTGCTAATTCTACCACCTCTCCAACTATTCTCTGCCTCTGGGAGTGTCTACATAAAAGTATCCACTTCATTTTTCTGCACCTTCTTTTTTGCACTTATATATTGAGTTGTACAGGCTCAACAGTAGAGAGAGGGAAAATTGCGCTTTGGGACAGGGTGCGCTTTTGTTCACCATCCCATGAACTAGGATCAACAAAGCAACCATCAAACCTGATTATCTAATAGCCCAAAGCAAACCAACACCAAAATGAACACCACCAAACTGCTGCTAATAATTTACTCCTTATCCCTAATTCACCACACATTAACCACCCCTCACAGATACCAACAACATGCCCACAATACACAAGCTCAACAGACTACCCAGATACAATACATCTCGACAAAATAATAATAACCAAAACAATGGAAGAACTTCCATATGTGGACCATATCAATACAAAGGAAAGAAAGGACACAACAAACCCATACCACAAGAGAATGACAATTAACAAAAATCATCACAACTTCGAACCCAACTAACCCCTACCAAGCAATTCAAGTGGGATATATAAACGCCAGATCAGTAGTCAACAAAACAACAACAGACAGGATTATGGCAGACAACCTCGACCTACTATTCATCAGTGAAACCTGGATCCACGATCATAAGGACTCCATAATTGTAGAACTATGCCCCCCAGACTACAAGAAAAGAAAAAAGAGGAGGAGTCATAGCACTAATCCATAGATCCCAATTCACTGTAACAACAACAACAACAGCCGAGTCCATAACACCCCAACTTGAAATCGCCTCAGTTAGAATCCACCATACAACCTTGCTCGACCACCTAAACGCTGTCTTGTTTTATAGACCACCAGGTAACTGGCATGAATGCTAACCACACTTCATCGATTTCATCTTGAATACATGTGTATCTAACTCCAATCTACTTATAATAGGGGACATAAACCTACACCTAGAAGACCCTAATTCAACCAATGCACGTGAATGCAAGGATTTCCTCCAACTGTGGGACCTCAACTGGCCAAATATGCAAGCAACCCATGTCACACACTCGACCTCATCACACACAAACTGTCCTCAGACTTAAACCTAATACTAACAGATACAAAATGGACAGACATACCATGGTCAGACCACCACAAATTAAACCTATCCCTACAATGGCGAAAAAAGGCTCATACCACAATCAAGAACGCATAACCTACACCACGAGAGGCCAAATTGACCCTGTAACATTCTGGCAACAGATCTACAAGAACGAATGGACAGCACAAACAGACTTGAAACACTATCTCCTAGATTGGGACAACAGATGCAGAAGCACCACTAAAAACAAGAACCTTATGAACACACAACTCGATACCATGGTTTAATGAAGAACTGAAAAAACTAAAAACACAAGTTAGGAGGTTTGAACGAGCATGGAATAAAATAAAAGATGAAAAACACATCAGTGAAACCTGGATCCACGATCATAAGGACCCCATAATTTTAGAACTATGCCCCCCCAGACTACAAGAAAAGAAAAAAGAAGAGGAGACAAATGCAAAGAAAATATAAATATGCAATAAGACAAACCAAAAGGTCATACTACAAAACTAAAATAGGGCCAGACTACAAAGACACGCATAAACTTTTCCAACTCGTGAACAAACTACTAGATACCACACCGGTTACCACAACCAACACAGACACCCCATCAGCAGACAACCTTGCTAAATACTTCAACGAGAAAATTATAAAGCTATGTATCACGTTACCACTTAATACCACTGACCACGAAAAATTCATTGACTGTCTGGACCCAATACCCGATGAATATCCAGCAGACTGAATCTGGACAAACTTCGCTCTACTCACTGATGAAACCATCACCCAAGCGACAAACAGGTTTGCCAAATCCCAATGAAACTGGACATATGCCCCAACAACCTAATAAAATCCGTCCCTCAATGCTTCATAACTGACCTTACGTCGCACCTAAACTACATGTTACAACATGGACTCTTCCCCAAGGATAAAGGAAACATACTACTCACCTCAATACAAAGAAAAAAGCAAATGACATAACCAACTACCACCTGGTAGCATCTATCCCTTTGGCAGTCAAACTAATGGAACGTATGGTAACCAAGCAACTTACCGACTACTTAAACAAATTCGCAATACTACATGAATCACAATCAGGATTTTGATCCAACCACAGCACCAAAACAGTACTAATCATTCTCCTAACCAAATTCAAACAAGCAATTGCAACTGGCAATAGTATACTTCTCCTACAATTCAACATGTCCAGCGCGTTCGACATGGTAAGCCATAAAATATTATTAAACATCCTAGAATACTTCGGGATTGGAGGAAGCGTACTTAATTGGATCAAAGGCTTCCTAGCCGAAAGAACATACCAAGTGATATCAAATTCGAATACATCATCACCATGGAAACCAGAATGCGGAGTACCCCAAGGATCACCGCTCTCACCGACCTTTTTCAACCTAATGATGACACCTCTAGCCAAATCGCTATCCAACCAAGGCCTTAATCCCTACATCTACGCAGATGATGTCACAATCTACATCCCGTTCAAACATGATCTAACAGAAATCACAAATGAAATCAATCACAGCCTCCAAATCATGAATTCATGGGCGGATGCATTTCAATTAAAACTGAACGCAGAAAAAACCCAATGTCTCATCCTCTCATCACAATATAATACGAACAAACCCACCACTATAAACACCCCTAACTACACCCTTCCTGTTTCAGATAACCTGAAAATTCTCAGAGTCACAATTGACCGAAACCTCACACTAGAAAGCCATGCGAAAAATGCAACAAAGAAAATGTTCCATTCAATATGGAAACTCAAAAGAGTAAAACCTTTCTTCCCAAGGGATATATATTCCGCAGCCTGGTACAATCAATGGTGCTAAGCCATCTAGATTACTGCAATGCAATCTATGCCGGATAAAAAGAACAAATCATTAAGAAACTCCAAACTGCCCAAAACACAGCAGCCAGACTCATATTTGGAAAAATGAAATACGAAAGCACCAAACCCCTAAGAGAAAAACTACACTGGCTCCCACTTAAAGAACGTATTGCGTTCAAAATTTGCACTCTGGTTCATAAAATCATTCATGGCGAGGCCCCAGTCTATATGTTAGACCTCACAGACTTACCATCCAGGAACACAAAAAGGTCAGCACACACATTCCTGAATCTCCACTACCCTAACTGCAAAGGACTAAAATATAAATTAACATATGCATCCAGCTTCTCCTACATAAGCACGCAACTATGGAATACAATACCATACGCCATAAAAACAATGCACGACCTAACCAACTTCCGAAAATCACTAAAAACCAACCTATTCAAGAAGGTATACCACAATGATCTATCCTAAACATTAGACAACGAAACTTATACCAGAACTGGACAAAGCTGAACTCTCTACACCTGACTGCTTCAGTTTTACTTTGTCACTAATGAACGTTAACGCAAGACCACTCTATTTCTCATTCCGAATATGAATTCTCTACACCTGACTGCTTAATCTATTCTATCACTTATTAACTTTAATGCAATGCCTCTCTGTATTTCTCATTCCGGAAATGACAATCACCATTACGGAACAATGTAAGCCACATTGAACCTGCAAATAGGTGGGAAAATGTGGGATACAAATGCAACAAATAAATAAATGGCTGCAACTTTAAAAAGAGTCTCTTCCAAATCTATCATCAACTTAATTTGATGATAGATTTGGAAGAGACTTATATATTGAGCAAATTTTTAAAACATTTAAAACATTTTATATTTATTAGCAATTTTGCATCAAACAAAGTAACTTGAATAGAAATGTTTGACTGAGTAATGAAAATGTTACTGACAACTTGATATTTCATAAATTGTTGAATGCATTCTTATCTAGTGAATTCCTCACCACTGCTGGTGATTGTTATTCTTGAAATTAATTTGTTATTTCAAAATGAATCATCTTACGGCTTGGATGTTTTATCCTATTATTGTTTTGTATTTTCATTATAGTTCTCTTATTGTAATTTGCCTTAAACGTTTTATGTAAGCCAAATTGAACCCAGACTTGTTTGGGATAATGTGGGGTACAAATGCAATGAATGAATAAATAAATAAATAAATAAAAATACAACTAACATTAACATACAGTAGCAATGATTTAAGGAAATAAATTGAAATTAAAATTAATCCTACCCTCCAACCAATAGTCTACTAATCAATCAATTTTATAAGAGTCTACCTGAAAGCTTTATATACTGTTCTATATGCTCCTTTATATAATTACCCCTTAATCACCTGGGACATATATTCAGCATTACACTCTCCCCCTTGCCGTAGCAGTAGAGATGTGCCAAAGCAAATATTTTCCATTCATTTTAGGTTTGGTCTTTTTTCCCAGTATTCGGACTTGATGACACATTCATTTTAATAAATTTTATCATTTGCTAGAACTAATTAATATGTGCTAATTGACTTAGGTGCTCATTTCAAAGCACATAGACTTACAACTTTACTTAGAGGCATATTCTCAAAGAACGTAGACTTACAAATTTATATAGTAAGCTATGTAATGTTATAAGTCTATGTCCTTTGAAAATGAGCCTCTTTATGTGTTAATTCATAGGTTAACATGCTTAAATCAATGCTGTGAACACTAAATAATTTACGGTGTGCCAACAAGCTGAATACGCACATCCCTAAATAACTCTGGCACATGTTGAAAATTCCTGAGCAGTTCCTAATGGGTAACTCTATGTATTCCATCCTAACTAATTTTGAAATTTAATATTCATGATTGTTTCAAACTAAGTTATCCCGAATTTTATTCTAAGATGAACTTTCCTTCCTGAATACTTACTCCATTCTGTCTCTTCTACATTAACTATGTATTTGTTTTTTTCCGGAACTGGTAATCACCATTACGGAAATATGTAAGCCACATTGAGCCTGCAAATAGGTGGGAAAATGTGGGATACAAATGTTGTAAATAAATAAATAAATAAATAAATAAATAAATAAATAACTATATCCTTGTAGAAGGAAGTTTCATAGAATTTGACCCAGAATCTTAAGTTCCTTGCCAAAATTTCCTTCATCTAGGAAACAAGACCATGGAAAAAAGGGATCATCTAGCAAGATCACTGAACTCATCCATATATAGTAACATAGTCTATGACGGCAGATAAAGACCTGTACGTTCCATCAAGTCTGCCCAACAAGAAAAACTCATTACACATGGTATGTGATAGTTCATATTTATACCTGAGCTTGATTTGTCCTTGCCATTTTCAGGGCACAGACTGTAGAAGTCTGACAAGTACTGTTCTTGTACTAAAATTTCTGAAGTTAACATCGAAGCACCTGAAAATTTACACACCAGTCCATCCATATCTATTCAGTCATGATCAGGGCACAGACTGTAGAAGTCTGCCCGCACTGGTTTTGCTTCCCAATTATTGGTGTTGCCACCCAATCTCCACTAAGATTCCGTGGATTCATTCCTACTAAACAGGATTCCTTTGTGTTTATCCAAAGAATGTTTGAATTCCGTTACCGTTTTCATCTCCACCACCTCACACAGGAGGACATTCCATGTATCCATCACCCTTCCCATGAAAAAATAATTCCTGACATTACTCCTGAGTCTGCCCCCCTTCAGCCTCAATTCATGTCCTCTGGTTCCACTGCCTTTCTGTCTCTGGAAAAGGTTTGTCTGTGGATTAATACCTTTCAAATATTTGAACGTCTGTATCATGTCACCCCGGTTTCTCCTTTCCTCCAGGGTATACATGTTCAGGTTGGCAAGTCTCTACTCGTAAGGTTTACAATGCAAATCCCATACCGTTTTTGCAGCTTTTCTTTGCACTGCCTCAAGTCTTTTTACATTCTTAACAATGGATCATCCTGGAAAGAGAAGATGGAAACTGTATCCACACGAGAGTTATCTACAGACCTCCAACACAAGTGAAAGTGGACAACGATCTGAGAGAAGATATTCAAAAGATTGGTATGAAAGGGGAGATGCTACTGTTGGGAGATTTCAGTTTGCCTGATGTGGATTGGAACGTCTTAATGGCTGAATCAGACTGAAGTAGAGAGATCATGGATGCCGTCAAAGTACCTTGCTCAGACTAATGGTGACGGAATCCACAAGGGAAGGGTCGACACTGGATCTAGTGTTCACAAATGGAGGAAGTGTTTCCAATATCTAGGTGGGTACCCACCTATGTAATACTTTGATACAAGGGCAAAGGCGGAGTGTGGATGCACAAAACTCAAAGTACTGGATTTCATATGTACTGATTTTGGTAAAGTGGGGGAATACCTGAAGAAGGAGTTCTTGGCATAGGAAGATGTAGTTGAAGTGGAAAATTGGTGGTCCAAAACTGAACCCAATACTCCAATTGGGGCCTCACCGATGACTTGTAGAGGGGCATCAATGCCTCCTTTCTTCTGCTGTTTATACCCCTCTCTATGCAACCTAGCATCCTTCTGGCCATGGCCACCGCCTTGTCGCATTGTTTCTTCACTTTCAGATCCTTGGACACCATCTCCCCAAGGTTTCTTTCCTGAGATGAGCTTATTAATATCTCCCCTCCTATCTGGTATCTCTCTTTTGGGTTTCTGCACCCCGATTGCATCACTCAGCACTTCTTGACATTAAATTTTAACTCCTAAATAGAGCACATAAATAAACAATAATAATATTCATTCCATACCATAAATTGAAAATAAAATTAAACCACCCAGCTCAATTAACATCCAAAGCTTTATCTACCTTCAGATTCTCAAGATGTTTATAAATGCTTTCTTCTGTAATCAATGTAATATCCACTTCATTCCCAGATATTCCCTCGGCAGCTGACTGTGGTCCTTCTCAAGGATTTTGTTCCGTGAGCACCAAAGAGAAGTAATTGTTTAGCACGTTTGCTTTATCCTCATCACTCTCCACACAACCATTCTCATTATCCTTCAGTCTTGCAATTCCATTCTTTTCACCTTTCTCTGAGTTTAATCTGATAATCTTTTCTGTGATCCTCCCATTGCTTTCTTCTATATTTCTTGCATGAAGCCTCTTTTGCTCTTATTTTTTCAGCTACTTGTTTAGAGAACCATATAGGCTTCTTGTTTCTCTTGTTTTTGTTTACGTTCCTTGTGCAAAGATCATTTGCCATATTTATAGCAGCCTTTAGCTTGGCCCACTTATTTTCTACTTCACCTACACCTTCCCATGCCAACAGCTCCTTCTTCAGGTATTCACCCATTTTACTAAAATCAGTATGTATGAAATCCAGTACTTTGAGCTTTGTGCATCCACACTCTGCCTTTGCCCTTATTTCAAACCATATCATGTGATAATCACTATTACATAGGTGGACACCCACCTGGATAATGGAAACCCTCCATTTGTGAACACTAGATCCAGCGTCAACCCTTCCCTTGTGGGTTATGTCATCATTTATCTGAGCAAGGCACTTTGACAGGCATCCACAATCTCCCTACTTCTATCCGATTCTGCCAATCGGACACTCCAATCCACATCAGGCAAGTTGATATCTCCCCAAAGTAGCACCTCCCCTTTCACACCAATCTTTTGAATATCTTCTATCAGATCATTGTTCAGCTTCTCCGCTTGTGCTGGAGGTCTGTAGATAACCCTCATGTGGATACAGTTTCCATCTTCTCTTTCCAGGATGATCCATAAAGCTTCTTCCTTTCCCAAGGTTCCCTGCATTTCAGCCACTCTGATATTGTCTCTCACATATAGTGCCACTCCTTCACCTCTTCGACCCTCCCTATCCTTCCTGAAAACATTATAGCCCCATATGGTCACATCCCATTCATGGGAATCATTGAACCACATCTCTGTAATAGCAACAACAACCAAGTTTTTTTCAAACATCAGGGTTTGCAAGTCTTGAACCTTTTTACATAAGACTATGAGCTTTTGTGCTCATTGCTTTCCAACCCTTTGGGTTGGTTTTCTATATTTAGATGACCTTTCCCTCTGCCATCTTGTTTATTCTGGAGGTGACTTTCTGAATTCCCTTGTTTCCTTTTGTCACCTCACCCTCTAGTTTAAATGTCTAGAAACATACCCTCTGAATTTGTCCCCAAGGATCCTTTATCCCATCACAGAAAGATGTAACCCATCATTACAGCACATCCTGTTATTTTTCCACATATTACCCCACGCCCCTATATGACTAAAACCTTCTTCTTTACACCAAGACTCAAGCCATCTATTGAACTCCACTGATTTGCATAGTCTTTCTTCTCCCTTCCCCCATGTGGGAATTACTTCAGAAAAAGCCACAGTCCAAACCAAAGATTTCAGTTCCACCTCAAGCTTCTGGAACGCTCTCTGTACTGTAAACTTGGTATTGCTGGCCAGGTCACTTGTCCCCAGGTGGATTACAAGATCAGTATTTGAATTCTTGCCCTCTTCTTGGATCACATTCAGTATTTGGTTGGTACTTCTGGTAGCTGATGATCCTGGAAGGCATTTCACTAGGTTGGAACCCTTGAACTGTGTTCCTAAGTTAATGCTTCTGATAATGGAGTCTCCTAGCAATAACAATTTTCTGCTTTTCACCAATCTGTCATTGTTTGGGGGATGTTTCTTAGGTTTTATACCTTCATTGCCTCTGGTTCCACCTCAGTACTTCTTTTTTTTTTTTCAGCATCATAATGATGCAACATAGCACAAGAATTAGACAGGTTGTTAGAGTGAATGCTTCTGTGTCACAGGTCTTAGTTTACCAGAGCCTACTGTGACCCATCTATTCCTCTGTTGTTTCATTCTCTGTGGCAATGGTGGTGGTAAATTGGCTGGGAATTGCGTAATCCTGGATGCTTCTTTAATTGTAGCCAATTCCTTCTACAGTTTGTTAATCTCATCTTTCAAAACTGATATTTGGAGACAGATAGGACAAGCTCTAAGGTTCTAGATAGTTTGCCTTGGGATTAAAGCAGAACATGTATTGCACTGAATGAAGATCATATTGATGTGATTCACAAGTGCTGTGATAGGGGATGACCAGGAGTAGGATTGACTAATTAGGATGTAATGAAGGTACTTGCCTCTTGATTGTCCTATATAAAAAAAAGTCCTATATACTAAAGGAAGTTCACCTAGAGGTCAGTGAGTGGGACTATAGAGGCAGACCCTCTGCAAGTGAAAAGACAGGTTTGTTTGTTTTTTTAACAGGATAGAATAGAAGGAGGTAAAGTCAGCAGTTTATCAGGTAAATATTAAGAGGAGAACATAGGTCACATCAGTTTACAATCAAACCAAGTCTGCAAATGCCCAGCTCAGCTCAGACAGCAATCAAGGTAAGCCAAGTGTTCTGTTGTTGTTTTTTTTTCTTTTTTCCACACAGCTCTACACAATTACCCTTCCTCCAGAGGCACACAGTCTATGAGTCACCAGATTCTATATAAGCAAATTGATTGGATTAAGTCACTGGCATAGAAGGTTCAAAATACAGTTCTAATAAAAGCACATTTAAGACAATTCTAGCATAAAAATATGAAATCATAATGGAAGAGCAATTTTAAGTTTAGGCAATTTACAAGGAAGAAGAAAAATATAGAAACTTTTAGAGGGCAGACCCTCTGCAAGTAAAAAAAACAGGTCTAATTTTTGTTTTGTTTTTAATAGGATAGAATAGAAGGAGGTAAAGTCAGCAGTTTATCGGGTAGATATTAAGAGGAGGACACAGGTCACATCAGTTTACAATCCCCAAGTCTGAAAAATACATATGACTATTTGAGACTAATTGATGGAGTAGCCCTTTATTGTTACTAATTTCAGGATTTGTGGCTTGCTAAAGCAAGAGTCTAATAGCTTACCCATATTTTCTAGTCAAAGCCTTTCAGGAAGCCTGGGTGGTTCAAACGTTAAGCTACAGACTTCAGGTGTTTTGTAGGAAAACGTTTTAATTTGGTTACAGATGTGACTGCCAGGATGACTTATTCAAATTCTGACATTCATTTCTATTTATTGTGAGGAATATGAGGGTGAGAGGGAGAATGAAGGCACATGGAGGAATGAGGAGGCTCGAGAGGGCGGGAGACTGGGTAGAGAAAGGAAGGAGTCTTTTCCCCTGGGGGAATTGGAGAAAAGGAAAAGACTACAATTCTCAGCAGCCCTTGAGTAGGTCCCATGGTAGAAACAGGGACTTCCATTCCCAACAGCCCCCAGAGGAGGGCAAGAGTACAGAGTTGGAAAAACCTGTCCCAGAGAGCCAGGATAAGGGAAGGAGTTCTGAACCTGCCCAATCAAGCAAATGGAGAGCAGCTGAGCAATGGGTGTAGGGAGGAACCTATGGACTGTCAAGGGGAAGAAAAGGAGGAAGAACTAGAGCAAGGGGAGCCGATGGAGATTGCGGCTCTGACTAAACTGGAAGGAAAGGAAGTGAAACAGCAGAGGGCTGCTTGGGAGGACAGCCTGGTAGAAGAAGGGAAAAGGTGACTATTCCACAAGGGGAGCTGAGAGAACAGGTTTACCACGGAAGGGTCATGCGAGTGATGGTCAGGGTATAATGCTGGCTTCGCTCCAGGGGCAGTGACGTAAGAGACGGGCGGAGCCTGCAGAGCCAGCAGCCAATGCTTCGAGGCTGCCTGCGGTGCCGCGTTTTTTTAAAAACATTTTTTCTCGTCGAGTCTTAGCGTTGGCGCTCAACTCAGTCAGCTGAGCGCTTCTTCTTTTTGTAGCGCCGGCCCTGCTGCTCATCAGGAAAAGCAGCAGTGGCCGGCAATGGGAGCTGGGGCTGGCGCTGGCGCTGGATGGGCCTGGGCTGAAATTGGGTGGGCCTGGGCCCACCCAGGCCCACCTGTAGCTACGCCCCTGATTTCCAGGCATTCAAAGTGTGTTCATCTTTCTTTTTGTTCCATGCGCGTTCTAGCTTTCTGACTTGCATTTTAAGTTCTTTCAGCTCTTCGGTGAACCATGGATTTGATTTTTTTCTATGTGATGTTCTGGTTTGGATTGGGGCAATTGTGTCTAATGTTGTCTTACATATGTCGTCCCATTCTTGGAGGAATTGTATGGTGTCTGTATTTGTTGGCCATTCATTTTGGTAAACCTGTTGCCAGAATGTTGTGGGGTCTATTTTTTCTCTCGTGGTGTATGTTGTTCGTTCATGTTTGTTGACTGCATTTTTGTGTATTTTTAACCAGTGGAGGGAGACATATGCTTTATGGTGGTCAGTCCATGGTGTGGGTGTCCATCTTGTGTCTGTAATTAGGAGATTAGAGTCTGAGTCGAATTTGTGTGTAATGATGTCTAGTGTGTGTCCCTTTACGTGTGTTGGTTGAGTATTAGGTGCGTGAAAATCCCAGAGTTTTAAGAATTCTTTGCATTCTTGTGTGCCTGTTGAGGTGTCGTCTTCGAGGTGTAGGTTGATATCTCCTATTATGAGAATGTTTGAGGGAGAAACACATGTGTTCGAGATGAAGTCCATGAGTTGCGTTTGGGAGTCTTTCTATTTTCCTGGTGGTCTGTAGAATAGGATTGCGCTGAGGTGTCCTTGTAGGTTCGGATGAGTGATTCTTGTCGAGGCGATTTCGAGTTGTGGTGAGGTGGATTCGTCAGTGGTTGTGATGGTGAACTCGGATTTGTAAATTATGGCTATTCCGCTGCCTCTTTTTCCCTTTCTTGTCCAGTGGGAAATTTTGTATTCTGGTGGGCATGTCTCTATAATGGTGGGGTCTGTTGAGCTGTGGAACCATGTTTCCGTGATGAATAGAAGGTCTAGTTTCTCTGTGGTGATCCAGTCTAGTATGTCTACAGAGTTGCTTACTGCTGATCTTGCATTGAGCTACTTTGTTTGAAGAATTGCTTTGCATAACTGCTTTATATGAACTGCTGAGATTTTGGAACCTTTTGGATTTTTTTCTGTTTTGTTTTGAATACTATGCGGTTGAACTGCTATGCTTCTTGAGAAATGCTGTGGTGGGAACCACCTTTGGAGGAGCGGTTGACACCAAGGGATTACAATAAAGTATAATGATCTGACCTTGTGGATTGCCGTGTGCTCTTTAGCAGTGGATTACATCACACAGCTCAGCTAAAGGGCTGAGGAACTCAAGAGTCTCTCGGTGCAGGAGACTTTCCAAGAGTCTCCCGGTGGAGGAGGTCTTACATAGTAACATAGTAGATGACGGCAGAAAAAGACCTGCACGGTCCATCCAGTCTGCCCAACAAGATAACTCATATTTGCTACTTTTTGTGTATACCCTACTTTGATTTGTACCTGTGCTCTTCAGGGCACAGACCGTATAAGTCTGCCCAGCACTATCCTCGCCTCCCAACCACCAGCCCCGCCTCCCGATCTTGACTAAGCTACTGAGGATCCATTCCTTCGGCACAGGATTCCTTTATGCTTATCCCAAGCATGTTTGAATTCCGTTACCGTTTTCATTTCCACCACCTCCCGCAGGAGGGCATGTCAAGCATCCACTACTCTCTCCGTGAAAAAATACTTCCTGACATTTTTCTTGAGTCTGCCCCCCTTCAATCTCATTTCATGTCCTCTCGTTCTACCATCTTCCCATCTCCAGATGGAGGTCTTACATTATCTATACCATGCCCAAACACATGTGGCATAAGTCTAAACTGAAAAAAATATCACAGCTGTGACCTTTTCATCCATATTAAGCCTCAGTTTAGGCCTGTTCATCTCATTTTGATTGTCTTCTTGACACAATGGAACAGTTTTCCTTAGTGACTTTTTTCTTTTGCAGTCAAAGTATGCCTGGAAATCTGCTGAGTAAAGCCGGCTGAAGACATTCAGCTGCACTTTATATCAGACCACAAACAGAATATAAAATAGCAATGCTCTGGAACACTATCCATTCACATCTGTGTTAGATTCTGTATAGCCACATCAATCCTTTCCGATACATCCATCTTACCAGTTTCATTGATTCAAGATTCCTGAAAACATTATTGGCCTAATAGATTTTCATGTGTCTTGCCAGATTAATGCATAAAGATGAATCCACAGAGACTTTCATTGCCCACTTAAATGTCAGAGTATTACATGGGATTTCCAAGCACCATGGAAAAGAACAGTGGAGCTACTTTGAGATTATTTACATTGTTAAAAAAAACCAAGTTGTGGAGATGTAAAAAAACAGATGGCTTCGGAGAACGAAAGTTACAATAGATGGAAAGATTATGAGAAGCTTCCAATAATATTGTGAAATGCCCTGGTTTAGTAAATATTTGATTTAATTATGAAATCTTATAGATCACCCCATTCAGTAAAAAATGATCTAGTCAGTTAACAGTGATAACATACAGACAAAATAAGACAAACACTATAAAATCAAAAACATCAGATGAAACCTAAAAAATTGTTCTTCTCATTCATAAAGTCCACCCAAGCACTACCCCATAAACTAGCACACACAAATGGACTTTCAACAGTTTGCAAAATCTCAAGTAATCTTTTTCAATTCACAATGCCAAAAGTAAAGCAACCCATTAAAAGAACCACAATCAAAGTGGAAGCCCAAGTCACATTCAGCCTCCCATCCTGCACTAGAGGGACAAGACGGGGGATACCAATGAGCAGCACAGCAAAATGGCCACTTCAGATGTGAGCTCTTCAGGAGAATTCATGATTTTTAGTATTTCACTCCGCAAGTTTGTTTTTTTAATGTGCTGTAATTTGTATCTTGACCTTTGTAAACACAGTAAATGACTGCATGGTCCATCCAGTCCACCTAACAAGGCAGCCACAGCTGCATTATTAATATGGCTGCAGCACAGTCACATTCATTATCAATACATGATTAAACCAAGAATCCAAGAATATTGCTAACAACATTTTACTCACTAATTTCAATGATAAAATGCCTTCCTCTCCGTCTTGAAATACACAGCATCTACACTCATAGTGGAGGAGTGGCCTAGTGGTTAGGGTGTTGGACTTTGGTCCTGAGGAACTGAGTTCAATTCCCTGTACAAGCAGCTCCTTGTGACTCTGGGCAAATCACTTAACCCTCCATTGCCTACCACATTGACCCTGCCATGAGTAGGAAAGCGCGGGGTACAAATGTAACAAAAAATAAATAAAAATGTGCTATAAAACATGCATACATGACCCTGATTTGCCTTTTCTGTTTAAGGGACACAAAGAGGCTCATTTTTCAAAGCACATGCCCCCCGATATTCAAAACCATTTAACCGGCCAGGAATGGCTCTCCCCCACTGAATATTCCCGGTTAGTGGCTAGGAGATAACTAGCTATATCACGCGTAAGAGCCGACTATCCCCGAATACTCAGCGTATAGTCGGCTATTATATGTGGCCATATTGGGCCACTTAAATAGCTGGAATATCTTTGTCTGGTTAAAACGTAATTGGCTATCCCCTGATATCAATTTAGCTGGTAAATTTTTAAACCAGCCAAAGATAAACCAGATATTCAATGCTGGTCACCAGAAACGGCGTGGCACTGAATATCTGGGCTGACCACTGACTATGGGAATTTAGCTGGGCTCCCTCCCATGGTCTGAATATTGGCCCCATAGACTTACGAAGTTACTATGTTACTATCAGAGGCGGGGCTGGTGATTGGGAGGCGGGGTTAGTGCTGGGCAGACTTATATGGTCTGTGCCCTGAAAAAGACAGATACAAATCAAGGGGCTAGTGGTTGGGAGGCAGGGCTAGTGCTGGGCGGACTTATACAGTCTGTGCCCTGAAAATGACAGATACAAATCAAGGGGCTGGTGGCTGGGAGGCGGGGCTAGTGCTGGGCAGACTTATACAGTCTGTGCCGTGAAAAAGACAGATACAAATGAAGGTAAGGTATACACAAAAAGTAGCACATATGAGTTATCTTGTTGGGCAGACTGGATGGACCGTGCAGGTCTTTTTCTGCCGTCATCTACTATGTTACTATTTTCAAAAGAGAAAAAGTCTAAAAAGTGACATAAGTCTGCATTTGGACGTTTTTCTCACAAAAACATCCAAATCAGTATTTTTGAAACCTATTTTTAGACATTTTTCAATGAAGTCCATCAGAAGTACATCCAAATCTCAAGGGGGCATTTCTGGGGCATGTTCAGGGTGGGACTTAGGCATTCCTAAGACTTTGACATTTTTCAGCCATAATGGAACAAAACAAAAACGTCCAGGACTAAAACTTAGATGTTTTGAGCTAGACCTGTTTTATTACAAGTAAGGCACAAAAAGGTGCCCTAAATGACCAGATGACCACTGGAGAGAATCAGGAATATCCTCCTCTTATTCCCCCAGTGGTCATTGACCCCCTCCCACCGTCCAAAAATGTGATGAAAAACATTACTTGCCAGCCTCTGTGCCACCCTCAGATGTTATGCTCAGGGCCATCAGAATAGCATGCAGGTCCCTGGAGTAGTCTAGTGGGTTCAGTGCACTGCAGACAAGTGGACCCAGCCTCCTACCTCTCCCTACCTGTTACAATTGTGGAGGAAACTGCGAACCCTCCAAAACTCACCAGAAACCCACTGTACCCACATATAGGTGCCCCCTTCACCCGTAAGGGCTATGGTAGTGGTGTACAGTTGGGGTAGTGGGTTTTGGGGGGCTCAGCAGACAAAGTAAGGGAGCAATGGTCAGAGCATTTTATGAAGTCCATTGCAGTGCCCCCAAGGGTGCCCTATTACTGTCCTGGGATGTCAGGGAAGCAGTGTACTAAAAATGCTGGTCCTCCTACATCCCAATGGCTTGATTTTGTACACTTTGCACTTGGATGTTTTTTTTTTCCAAAATGGACCTAAAAAACCCCCATCCAAATCACGAAATGTCTAAAATATAAAACATTCATAGTATTTTTCAAAAAAAAGATAGACATTTTTCTTTTTCAAAAATGACCTTGTTTCCTGTTCAGAATGTGGACGTTTTGTGTAAAACGTCCAAATTCAGATTTAGACGTCATCTCGAAAGTGCCCCTCCATGTAACTTTGTAAGTCTATGTGCTTTGAAAATGAGCACCATAGAGTAGATGTCTACCCTACACTACTAGAGTTGCCATCTAAGCACCACTCCTACCCAACTTGCCCATCATAATTCAACAGCCTTGAGGTAATTTAAGTTTTGATTCTATCCCTCTTTCTATATAGGAAATGTTTGTATTTATCCTATGCATTTTTGAATTCTATCACTATTTTTGACCCAACCAACTGTGCTGGGTTTATATTCCAGGCATCCACTACCCTCACCATGAAAAATTATTTTCTGATGTTACTCCTAAGCCTACCATCACACAACCTCAATTCATGTCCTCTAGTTCTTCTGCTTCCATGGCCTTGGAAAAGATTTTTTTTTGTATATTAATACCTTTCAAGTATTTAAATGTCTTTATCATATCACCACTATGTCTCATTGTCTCTGTGGTATACAGATATTCAAATCTCTTTTCATAGATCCGTTGGTGCAAACCACATATCATTTGTGCCATTTTCCTCTGAACTACTTCAAATCTTTTTGTCCTTAGTGAGATGTGGCTTCATAAGAGCACCTTGTGCAAGTCTGGTGATTAGACTTCACTCCAGCAGCTGTGTCTGGGGTGAAGCAGATTAAACCCAATTTTCCCTCACCTTCTAAGCATTCAGAGCCTAAAGGTGACAATCTTTCCTTGCATACATTGTTACAAGAAATTTTGCAGCTCAAAGCACTGTTAATGGGAAATCCTGCTGCCCTTACAGAAGTTAAAACAGAAATTGTGGACATGGAAAGTACAGCTATGTAGTGTAATTACATGAACTAATACATTGAAGAGACAGATGGATCATGTTCCTGGAGAGATACATAGGCTCACTGAAAAGACCAAGGACGTAGATAGGAGTCTGCAAGATTTAAATAACAGACGTCAGCACAACAATATCTGTCTACTTGGCAATATCTGAGGGGGCTGAGGAATTGGACCCCATTGGCTTTCTAGAGCAGTTGATTCCGCGTTTCATGGACTTGAAATTTGCTCATGAATTTGAGATTGAATGGGCCCATTGGTCCCCATTCCATCATGTTAAGGACTCAGGTTGAAAATCCTCAAATATCCACAAGTACTAGAGATCCTCCAGCAAGTACCTATAAATTTATGAAGAGGCTACCATCATGTTTTTCCCAGATGCAAACAAAATTAACCTGCAAAAGAGGAAGCTATTTTTAGGGTTCAATGACTTTCTGAAATGAATTAATGTCAGGTAAGTCTGCTATGTACTGCATGTATGTGGGTGCCTGAGAAGATATTCTTCAGTGAAAACAGAATAGAAGTATTTGTTTAGCACATTTGCTTTTTCTTCATCATTATCCACATAGCGGTTTGCATCATCTTTCAGTCGCACAATTCCATTTTTAGTCTTCCTCCTTTCACTAATATACCTGAAGAAATTTTTGTCGCCCCCTCCTTCCATTTCTAGCCATTTGTTCTTCTGCTTGCGCTTTCGCCAGACATATCTCTCTTGGCTTCTTTCAGTCCTCTCCGTGTTCTTCTTGAGTTTTTCTGTATTTCATGAACGCCAACTCTTTAGCCTTTATTTTCTCAGCCACTTGCTTGGAGAACCATATCGGGTTCCTTTTACTCTCCTTACATAAAGGTTTGTAGCCAAATTTATAGCTTCTTTCAGCCTGTTTATTATTGTTTTTAGACCCCTGAGGTAGGCATTGCCAAAACACAGTACAGTGTTGGGCCTCTTGAAGAATTAGTTTTATTTTTTAATCAGTCGTCCTCCTGTTATCTTTACGAAAGAGCTTTGCTGGTTACACTACTCTTCTCCTGTGTACTCCTGTACGTAGTGCATCACGGTCCTCCTTTTTGGCAGTGCTCCTTCAAGATGCTTATTTGGACAGGAGGAAAGGCTGCACATACCTTCTGTCCAAATGAGCACCTTGCCACAATTTATTTATTTATCGAACTTATATCACGCCTATCCAATCCATTTAAGCAGGTTACAGCAGAACATCCATAAAGCAAACATCATATACAATAAATACATAAGAAAACTATTATAAAACATAAAATATAATAAAGTAAAAAATACACCCTATAACCATACTATTGCTAGCATCAAAATTAGTAATCAACAGAAAGTCTCATGATTTTCAATTGTTTTTTAAACATGCGTGTGAGCCAAACCACCCCATCAAAACAGAACACAGTGATCCATTCTTGAAGCCCCCCCCCCCCCCACCACAAAGACATCTGGGTCGTACCTGGTAGGGATCCTCGTGGTGTAGGGGCAGGTTTGGGAGCAATCTCCCCTGCCTATTTCCAGGAGCAAAAATGGCACCTCTGACCCCTACACAATAAGTCTCACAATAAGACAGCACCTAACATACATATGTAACACCTACCCCTGCTGGCACCTACATGTGTGTTCCGAGGGGCAGAGATATCTCAATTTTAAATGAGACCTACAAGTGCACCTCCTGTCTTTCTAAAATGATGGCCAAATTGCACACATGGAGGGGCATAATCGAACATCGCTGGCGAAATTAGATTGCCGGCGATGTATTTTGGCAGCGGTACAACAGCTGGCCGGAACCGTATTATCAAAAAAGATGGCCGGCCATCTTTTTTTTCGATAATACGGTTTAGCCCGGCCAAATGCCAGAGTTCGCCGTGTTTCAGATTGCCGGTTTTGTTTTTCAGCGATAATGGAAAAAAAATGCCGGCCATCTCAAACCCGGCGAAATCCAAGGCATTTGGTCATGGGAGGAGCCAGCATTTGTAGTGCACTGGTCCCCCTCACATGCCAGGACACCAACCGGGCACCCTAGGGGGCATTTCTAAAATTTTTTTTTTAAATACCAAAAAAGCTCCCAGGTGCATAGCTCCCTTATCTTGGGTGCTGAGCCCCCCCAAATCTCCCCCAAACCCACTCCTCACAACTCTACACCACCCAGTGAAGGGGGGCACCTACATGTGGGTAGAGTGGGTTTTGGGGGGGGGGTTTGAAGGGCTTAACATTTACCACCACAAGTGTAACAGGTGGGGGGGGGATGGACCTGGGTCTGCCTGCCTGAAGTGTACTGCACCCATTAAAAACTGCTCCAGGGACCTGCATACTGCTGTCAGGGAGCTGGGTATGACATTTGAGGCTGGCATACAGGCTGGTAAAAAAAGGTTTTCATTTGTATTTTTTTAGTGTGGGAGGGGGTTGGTGACCGCTGGGGGAGTACGGGGAGGTCATCCCCCATTCCCTCTGGTTGTCATCTGGTCAGTTGGGGCACCTTTTTGAGGCTTGGTCGTGAAAATAAAAGGACCAAGTAAACCCGGCGAAATACTGCTTAATGCCGCTTTTTTTTTTCCATTATCGGCGAAAGCCGGCCATCTGGTAGCCACGCCCATACCCGCCCATGTCCTGCCTTCGCTACGCCGTCGACACACCCCCTTGAACTTGCGCCGGCGAGGCGACGGGAAAGCGGCGATGCTGTCAAAAAAGCCACTTTTGATTATACCGATATGGCTGGCGATCACTTTTGAAAATAAGTCTGATGGTCACTTTCACTTTTATTTGGGGGGATAGATGACCTATGTAAAATATGCGTCAGAATATAAGATGTCAAAATTTAATTCTTGAAGGAGACTTCATGGTTCTAACCTCACTTTAGATAGACAATCTTGTTGTAAACCTAGTTTGGTCAAAGCTTGATCTATTTTATTTGGCATACTTGAGAATTTAGGCCTCAGATGCCTGTAAAATGCAGCATCCCACAGGCATTCTACATATTCTAGGACTGATTATTTTTTCATTACCAAAGATTTGCTTCCAACTCTAGATCATACAGAGATTAAGGGAATTTCAGTGTCCGATCACACTGCCATTGCTTTAGCTGCATCGGTCTGGAATTCTTCCATACCGCATTCCCAGTGGCGATTTAATGTTAGCCTTCTAGCGGATCCACAGTTTATAGATCTAATTAAGCATGAATGTACCTCTTATTTTGGTAATAATAAGCCTGAGGAGACCAATGCTGCTAATTAGCAGAGTGCTTTCAAAGTAGCAATCTGCAGAGTTATTACAACTTATTCAGTTGGCCTTTGTAAGACTGGGCACAAGGAGCTTAGCAAGTTGGAATCACAAATAAAAGAGATGGAGTGGCTATACATTAAAATGAGGGATAATGTGTTGATGCTTTCTCTTCATAGTTTAAAGTATAATTCACTTCTTAGTCATGAGGTCAGGGCTTCCTTATATCAAATAAGAGATTACTTTTACAATAAAAGTAATTATAGTCATCACTTGTTGGCTCAGTACCTTAAAGAGAAAAGGATGAGAGAACAAATCCCATTGACACATTCCACACAAGGAAATAATTTGACTAAGGATTTAGACATTCTGGCACAATTTCAGAAATGCTAAATGACGTTATATGGAAATCCTCAACAGTGACTGTGGTATTTCTCACTTCAGTACAAAGATATTGTTTAGAAGAAGAGCATACTTTAGAGGAGATTGAGTCATCTATTAAGGTACTGCTCCTAAAGAAAGCTCCAGGGCCAGATGGCCTTAATGCAGAGTTCCATAATGCTTTGCAGTGGTATTACGCCTCATTTATGTTTTCTTTATGGAGATTTTGTGAATAATAATTTAGTTGTGGTTTCCTTTATTGAAGCTAACATTGTTGCTATGCCTAATCAAGGGAAGGATCCGTGACCAGCTATTGCTCCCTCTCACTATTAAATCTAGACTGTAAAATTTACTCAACGATCCTAGTCACAAGACTACAAGTGATAGGGGAATTGGTTTATCATAATCAGAATTGATTTTTATTGGGGCATAGGGAGATCACAGGAACATTATATAATGCAACCCCAACCAAAACCCACCACAGTGTAAAAAACTCTCTACTGGAGAAAAAGCACAGTAGCAAAAAAAATGAAGGGTGTAGAAATCATCAAAATTTATACAAAGTTCCACAAAAATGAAGTCACAGGTTATAAACTTAAATGCACCCAAAATGGACTGAAAAATGACTTTTAAATGTCACTATAGTGTAATGAAGTGTTAATGGTATCCAGGTGTAAACAAAATAATCACTTAGCTTCATTCATCGGCGAGACAATTTATAATAATTCAACACCGGGGAGCCATTGACTTCAACTGTATCCTGGAACCAACACTGGAATACTGAAATTTGCTGCACCTAGGGTTACCAAAGATTTGTTTACTAGAATTTCATGTACCACCCAGTCATTGTGGATTAGAGCAGTTTACAACAAAATTAAAAACATTAAGAAAGGAACTCCATAAAATTTGATAGGACAGACCTAAATAATTCATTCCAAAGAAAGAAAGAAATTTAGAATATAGTATCATAAATGCTTTGCAGATGGTTCAAAACATGGCTGCTCAATTATTATTATTATTACTGCTCAATTATTACTCTGAACTCGGCTGGACTGAACTGTTAGCATCTTAACCAAGATTCACTGGGTGCTAAGAGGGGATGCTCCCCACTATATGAATTTGGTATTAAAAATGTACAGTCCACATGACCACAGCAATCAGAGGGTTCTTGAAAATTGCACATTTCCTCTCTTTGGCAGGGTCACTTAGTTGAAATGTGCGCTTGTGTCTTTTCAGTGACTCGCCCAGCAGTTGGAATGCATTGCTGCAGGGATTGAGTCATACTGAGAGCGTCACTGACTTTAGAAAGCATTTGAAAGCTTATATTTTTCAGCAGGCATTCTCAGTACATTTCTGTTATATAAGAAACGTTGGTACTTAGGTGGCAGTTCTGTAGCAAGGTGACCTCTTTTAAGCACCCCAATGTTGCGCAGGGAGTGACTGTTCTTTAATTGCATCTGAGTACCCTAATGCCATTACCGAATACTAGCTTAAACTTGCAATGACATGCCTAAATGTTGGCAGGACTATGGCAGGTGTAACTGGGTGTGCCTACCTGTGGAAAGCTTTGCATCTTACAGTATTCTATAAGCAATCCTCTGGATTCTATATATGGTGCCCATATTTGTGCATGCTGCTGAGATGTGTACACAAATTAATTGGTCAACGAGCTTTTAACCATCAGTAATTGGGTGCTAACAACCAATTATTGATGCTAATTGGCACTCATTAACATTTGTGTGGGCATCTGGCTGCACGCTACTCTCTAAGGCAGGGAGCCTAGTTCCCAGAGGGGGTCTTTTACTAAGCGGTGGTAAGCCCAATGCAGGTCTACTGCTCGCTAATCTAGAACTGCTGCCAGGCTACCGCAGCAGCCTGGAGGTAGTTATCACCCCCAGCACGTGCCATTTCTGGTGCTACAAAAATATTTTTTACTTTTGTAGCACCGGTGTTTACCCGGCAGTAATTGGGCAACTTTTATAGAATGGCACTTACTGTGGATCATTTCGGCACCATGTATAGAATGTGACCCTTTGAGGTTAGTTTTATAACAGTGGACAGTAACATTTATGCACAGATTAAATTATAAATGTTTAGAATAATAGCATTTATGTGCATACGTACACACATAGGCACATAACTGCCAGAGTTCAGCCTAAGCGTTATTCTATAAATACGCACTTAGGGGCCCTTTCACTAAGCTGTGGTAGGCTCTACGTCCATGCAGCTTGCGCCAAAAAGGCTACCACCAGGCCAGTGCACCCACCTGGTGGTAACTTCAGATTTGGCACGCACGCATCCATAATGCCTGGACGAATAATTTATTTCCTCCTATGTGCATCGTAATAGGCACTTGGTGCGCACCGACTGGTCACTGCACATGTAGTACATGAGCTTTTACTGCTAGATCAATGGGTGGCATTAAGGGCTCAGGCCAGTTTTGGGCGCACGCTGGTTTCATTTTTACTGCAGGTCCTTTTCCCGTCCCATTAAAGAAAAAAAACATTTTTTGTATATGTGGTAAAAACTGATCCAGCGCACACCCAATACATATTCCTACACTACCGCAGGCCACTTTTTACTGTGGCTTAGTAAAAGGGCCCCTTACTATATATAGCACATATCTGCCAAGGGGCACACACCCGGGCAGAGCATTATTTATTTATTTTTAAAATTTTTAAAAACTAAGAGGCCAATATTCAGACTGTGGAAGTTAGGCTGGCTAACTCCCGCAGTTGGCTCTAAGCCCGGATATTCAATGCAGGGCTGTTTCCGGTGACCGGCACTGAATATCTGCTTTATTTTTGGCCTGTTTGAAGATAACCGGCCAAGTCGATGACTTGGCCGGTTATCTTCAAGCCAGCCAAAGATTTTCTACTATTTGATGTGGTCAATGGCCAGTAAGCCCGGTCTAAAAACTAGCAGATAGCCAGTTATATCGCACGATATAACTGGCTTTCTGCTAGCTACTAAACGGGGATATTCAGAGGAGGATAGCTGGTTAAGAGATATTTAACCGGTCAACAGCCATTCTGATTGGTTAAATAGCGCTGAATATTGGGATGTAAGTGGTTTACAAAATAAAAACATACATAAAAAATCCACATAAATATAACATTAAAGTAAAATATTCACTAAGGGCCCCTTTTATCAAGCTGAGGTTAAAAGGGCCCTGTGGTGCGTTTAGCATGTGGATTTGCCATGCGCTGAGGGCCCCTTTTACACAGTGGGTAAAAGGCTTGTTAAAAAAAAATTGAAATGGCTATGCGATAAGTTTAAACACTTACCTCATGGCAGTGCCAAACTTTCACACAGCAAGCCCACAGTAGGCTTGCAGTGCCTTTGTAAAAGGGCCCCTAATAGACCTAAACACAAGAAATTTCTTCTAAAATCATACAATAAACCTGCACCAGAACACTGTAAGTTAGTCACATATCTTCAGCAATTAGACATTAACACCCCAGCTCTATGGCTGGCGTAAATGCTTGCACCTAACTTTAAAGCACATGGATGTCCAGTTAGGCTGGTATTCATAAAGAAAAATTAGGGTGTAGATATTCAAAGGGGTTTAACTGGGCAGGAGAAACTCCTGCCCAGTTAAACCCACTGAGCTAGCAGATTACCGATATTCAGTGGCACTTTATCAGTTAGTACCATTGAATATTCCTGCTAACCAGCCATTATCTGCCTTCATGTTTCTATGTTTCTATCCCCTTACTGGTTAGGAGCATCGATAGTGAGCAAACTTGGCCAGTTTGCAGTGATATAACAGTCTGAGTAACTGTATAAAATTATCACAGCAAAACATCTATCCTAACTTTATGTGGTGAGTTAACCAGGCACCAGTCTGCATATCTGTCGGTGCCTAGTTAACATCCGGGTCAGAGGGCATTCCTGGATCTTCAATGTCAGGAGCTGCTCATGCCCAAGCACTGAATATCTGGGGTTAGGTCAGCCCACGGCTGGACTCGGCTTTTAAGCCGCTTACCTCTTTGGGCCGAATATCAACTCCTAGGTGTTTACAGTAATTTACAGAATAGGCTCTTACCATATAGAACTGCCCTGAAAATGACATCCTAGCAGCAAGGGAACATTGTGGTCCTAGCAGAGGACATTTGTCGGCTTAAGAAAGGATCTGACCAACCCACCTTTGGTTCCCTTAACAGAACATGTTTCTGCCAGGCTTACCAGGTTCCTCTCCCTTTCAACTTTCTGAATTCCATTTCTATGAGCTCTGGAGGACTTGCAGCCCTTCTGCATATCCTCACAGCTGTATCTGGGGTGACTCCTAGGTCCACCCTGATCTTCCTAGGGCCCTCGCTCCAGGTGCCCAAGGTTTCCAGGTGCTTTTTGGCTAAGATCAGGCGACCCTCAGGGGGAGGAATGCTGGCTTCGGCCTAACCTCTGGTAAGCCTTTCCTTGGCCGAGAGGTGCCCAGCTCTACCACCGGCTGCCTTTCAGGTGCTGTGGAGGACTTGCAGCTCATCTGTATATCCTTACAGCCTTCTCCGGGGTGACTCCCAGGTCCACTCCGATCCACTCAGGGCCTCCGCTCTAGGTGCATTTTCTCTTTACATTTATTTTTCTCTCAGTTACTACTTATGGCTCCAGTACACTTTTTCTTCTTGGTACTGTCCCTTCCTAATCTGTTTCTCCATCTGAAACCACTGTACACTGCAGAAACACATTGTCCACCCTCTGTATTCTTCTCACCATCTTTTTTTTTCCTCTTCCTTTTTCTCAGCTCTCAACCTTCAACATTTCCTTCCTTTCATTCATCCATCTCCTTTCTGCGTACATCTTGCCTTTGTCGCTGTCGTCATACCTCTCCTACTCTTCTCCGTACTCTCTTGCTCCTTCTCCTGCTCTCCGCTGGGGACATTAATCCCAATCCTGGTCTTCCACATCAGCTCTCATCCTATTTGTGCAGGTCACACCATGATATCTCCAATCTAATTTCTGTTCCTCTCCTCTCCCCTTCTTCCCTGCCTTTCTCTTGTGCTCTGTGGAATGCCCGCTCTGTCTGTAACAAACTTTCCTATATCCATGACCTCTTTATCTCTCATACTTTCCATCTGCTTGCCCTAACTGAAACTTGGCTTTACCCTGAAGACTCTGCTTCAGTCGCGGCCCTATGCCATGGAGGTTATCTTTTCTCCCATACTCCTCGTCCGGTTGGCCGTGGAGGTGGTGTCGGGCTACTACTTTCACCCTCTTGTAGATTTCAACCTCTTCTTCCACGTCAGTCTCACTGTTTTTCTTCCTTCGAAGTCCACTCCGTCTATTTCTTCCTCTGCCTCTCCGAGTAGTAGTCATTTATCGACCCCTGATAAGTCCCCTTCTTCCTTTCTCACTGACTTTGATGCCTGGATTTCCTTCTTTCTTGAACCTTCATCTCCTTCCCTCATTCTTGGGGATTTTAATGTTCATGCTAATGATCCCTCTGACTCTTACAGTGGTGGAAATAAGTATTTGATCCCTTGCTGATTTTGTAAGTTTGCCCACTGACAAAGACATGAGCAGCCCATAATTGAAGGGTAGGTTATTGGTAACAGTGAGAGATAGCACATCACAAATTAAATCCGGAAAATCACATTGTGGAAAGTATATGAATTTATTTGCATTCTGCAGAGGGAAATAAGTATTTGATCCCCCACCAACCAGTAAGAGATCTGGCCCCTACAGACCAGGTAGATGCTCCAAATCAACTCGTTACCTGCATGACAGACAGCTGTCGGCAATGGTCACCTGTATGAAAGACACCTGTCCACAGACTCAGTGAATCAGTCAGACTCTAACCTCTACAAAATGGCCAAGAGCAAGGAGCTGTCTAAGGATGTCAGGGACAAGATCATACACCTGCACAAGGCTGGAATGGGCTACAAAACCATCAGTAAGACGCTGGGCGAGAAGGAGACAACTGTTGGTGCCATAGTAAGAAAATGGAAGAAGTACAAAATGACTGTCAATCGACAAAGATCTGGGGCTCCACGCAAAATCTCACCTCGTGGGGTATCCTTGATCATGAGGAAGGTTAGAAATCAGCCTACAACTACAAGGGGGGAACTTGTCAATGATCTCAAGGCAGCTGGGACCACTGTCACCACGAAAACCATTGGTAACACATTACGACATAACGGATTGCAATCCTGCAGTGCCGCAAGGTCCCCCTGCTCCAGAAGGCACATGTGACGGCCCGTCTGAAGTTTGCCAGTGAACACCTGGATGATGCCGAGAGTGATTGGGAGAAGGTGCTGTGGTCAGATGAGACAAAAATTGAGCTCTTTGGTATGAACTCAACTCGCCGTGTTTGGAGGAAGAGAAATGCTGCCTATGACCCAAAGAACACCGTCCCCACTGTCAAGCATGGAGGTGGAAATGTTATGTTTTGGGGGTGTTTCTCTGCTAAGGGCACAGGACTACTTCACCGCATCAATGGGAGAATGGATGGGGCCATGTACCGTACAATTCTGAGTGACAACTTCCTTCCCTCCGCCAGGGCCTTAAAAATGGGTCGTGGCTGGGTCTTCCAGCACGACAATGACCCAAAACATACAGCCAAGGCAACAAAGGAGTGGCTCAGGAAGAAGCACATTAGGGTCATGGAGTGGCCTAGCCAGTCACCAGACCTTAATCCCATTGAAAACTTATGGAGGGAGCTGAAGCTGCGAGTTGCCAAGCGACAGCCCAGAACTCTTAATGATTTAGAGATGATCTGCAAAGAGGAGTGGACCAAAATTCATCCTGACATGTGTGCAAACCTCATCATCAACTACAGAAGACGTCTGACCGCTGTGCTTGCCAACAAGGGTTTTGCCACCAAGTATTAGGTCTTGTTTGCCAGAGGGATTAAATACTTATTTCCCTCTGCAGAATGCAAATAAATTCATATACTTTCCACAATGTGATTTTCCGGATTTAATTTGTGATGTGCTATCTCTCACTGTTACCAATAACCTACCCTTCAATTATGGGCTGCTCATGTCTTTGTCAGTGGGCAAACTTACAAAATCAGCAAGGGATCAAATACTTATTTCCACCACTGTATGCTTCTCAGTTTCTTGCTTTAACATCCTCTTTCAATCTTCAACTCTGCTCCACTGCCCCCACTCACCAGAATGGCCACTGTCTTGATCTTATCCTCTTCTCAAACTGCTCACTCTCCAGTTTCTGTGCCTCAACTCTTCCCCTCTCTGACCATCATCTGATAACTTTCACACTTAGACACCCTCCTCCCCAGTCCCGTCCAATCTTAACCAATACATTTAGGAATCTTCAGGCTATTGACCCTTCTACTCTGTCCTCCAGTGTTTCAAATCTCTTCTTTACCAGTATGTTATCCAAGTCTGTCAATGATGCTGTCTCTTCCTATAATACTATTCTCTCCTCTGCTCTGGATGCTCTCTCTTCTCCCATTCCCCGTTCTGTAAAACGTACCAAACCCCAGCCTTGGCTGACCTCTAGAATCCGCTACCTACATTCCTGTGCCCGTCTGCCTAACGCCTTTGGCTGAAATCCCATGCCCATGCTGACTTCATACAGTTTAAATTCTTGCTGACCTCCTTCCAGTCTGCTCTTTTACTTGCCAAACAGGACTATTACATCCAGTTGACAAATTATTTTGGCTCAAACCCTCAACGTCTCTTTGCCACAATAAACTCTCTCCTCAAAGTGCCTTCATCTCCAACTCCCCCTTCACTTTCTCCCCAGACTCTGGCTGAGTACTTTCATAATAAGGTTCACAAGATTAAACTTGAGTTCTCAACCAGGTCACCTCCACTTCTCCTTCCCTTAGTCCATTCTCTCAACTCTCCAACCCCTGCCTCCTTTTCTTCCTTTTCTGAAATCACTGAAGAGGAAACTACACATCTTATTTCCTCCTCGAAACTAACTACCTGTTCCTCTGATCCTATTCCCACCCATTTACTTAACACTATCTCTCCTACTGTCATCCCTTTTATCTGTCATATCCTCAATCTTTCACTTTCCACTGCGACTGTTCCTGATGCCTCCAAACATGCCGTAGTCACACCACTCCTTAAAAAAACCTTCATTGGACCCTACCTGTCCTTCCAAATATTGCCCCATCTCCCTCGTCCCTTTCCTATCCAAGATACTTTTGAACGTGCTGTTCACTGCCGTTGCCTTAACTTTCTTTCATCTCAAGCTATTCTTGATCCACTTCAATCTGGCTTTTGCCCCCTTCATTCAACTGAAACAGTGTTTGCTAAAGTCTCCAATGATCTGTTCCTGGCCAGATCCAAAGGTCTCTATTCTATCCTCATCCTTCTCGATCTATTTGCTGCTTTTGATACTGTTGATCACAGCCTACTCCTTGATACACTGTCCTCACTTGGATTTCAGGGCTCAGTTCTTTACTGGTTTTCTTCTTATCTCTCCCAGCGTACTTTTAGTGTATACTCTAGTGGATACTCTTCTACTTCTATCCCACTGTCAGTTGGTGTACCTCAGGGATCTGTCCTGTAACCTCTTCTTTTCTCCATCTATACTTCTTCCCTTGGTACTCTGATCTCATCCCATGGTTTTCAGTATCATCTTTATGCTGATGACTCCCAGATCTACCTCTTCACACCAGAAATCTCAGCAGAAATCCAGGCCAAAGTATCAGCCTGCCTGTCTGACATTGCTGCCTGGATGTCTCAGTGCCATTTGAAACTAAACATGACCAAGACTGAGCTTCTTATCTTTCCACCTAAACCAACCTCTCCTCTTCCCCCATTCTCTATTTCTGTGAATAACACTCTCATCCTTCCTGTCTCATCAGCTCATAACCTTGGGGTCATCTTCGACTCCTCCCTCTCCTTCTCTGCACATATTCAGCAGACTGCTAAAACCTGTGGTTTCTTTCTCTATAATATCACCAAAATTCGCCCTTTCCTTTCTGAGCACACTACCAGAATCCTCATCCACACTCTTATCACCTCTTGCTTAGACTATTGGAACTTGCTTCTCACAGGTCTCCCACTTAGCCATCTCTCTCCTCTTCAATCTGTTCAAACTTCTGCTGCACGACTAATATTCCGCCAGTGTCGTTATGCTCATATTAGCCCTCTCCTCAAGTCACTACACTGGCTTCCTATCCATTTCCGTATACAGTTCAAACTCCTCTTATTGACTTTTATAAGTGCATTCACTCTGCATCTCCTCAGTACCTCTCCACTCTCATCTCTCCCTACATTCCTCCCCGGGAACTCCGTTCACTGGGTAAATCTCTCTTATCTGCACCCTTCTCCTCCTCCACCTCTAACTCCAGACTCCATTCCTTTTATCTTGCTGCACCATATGCCTGGAATAGACTTCCTGAGCCGGTACGTCAAGCTCCATCTCTGGCCGCCTTCAAATCTAAGCTAAAAGCCCACCTTTTTGATGCTGCTTTTAACTCTTAACCCTTATTCACTTGTTCAGAACCCTTATTTTATCATCCTCACTTTAACATTCCCTTCTCTTGTTTGTCCTGTTTGTCTGTCCTAATTAGATTGTAAGCTCTGTCGAGCAGGGACTGTCTCTTCATGTTCAAGTGTACAGCACTGCGTACGTCTAGTAGCGCTATAATGATTAGTAGTAGTATAAGAGTTTTCCTAATGTAATGTCCATGACTGATATATAGAGCTGCATGCTAAATATAACTTAACAGGATGAGCAAATATATGCACATAGTTTGACCTCCTCCTATCTCAGCTGCAGCAGTCTCAGGGTCATCGCATGCACATGTTACATAGTTCTAACAAACATGAAAATGAATCAAATAATATGAGAGATAAGTGGAGATAGAATGGAGCCTGGCGAGACACAAAAGGCAAGGAGCCTGGAGGAGGTTGACCACGGGGCTTGGCCTCTCCAGCCTGGCAAAGGGCTGAGCACCATTTTCTCCCTGTCCAGCTTTCAAACATTGGGGTCTTCTGAAGTGGAAAAGTTAATTAAACACCTATTAAAGCAAAGAGCAAAAGCAAAAGGCAGTGAAACGTTTATTTGGTACTGCTCCAAGAGCTAGTTGTGCCTGAAGTGATATTTTAAACTAATATCAATGCAATACAGCAGCCCTTGGCTGGCTGCCAGCACCTTTGTAATGCATATTAGCTCAGATGAAAAGTACTTCAAGTTGGGAGAGAGAAAGTGAGAGAGAGAGAGAGAAAGACAGAGAGAAAGAGAGAGAGAGAGAGAGAGCGAGCAAGACTTTTACACAGCTCCACAGTGCCTGCTTGTATTCTCCTCTTTCACTAGAGCAACTAGTTGAATACCTGTGTGGTGCAAAGCTAAAACAGGATTTCTGCCAAGACTCACATCAGGTTCTCCTCTATTTTTAGGCGGTCCATCGAGTGCTGATCCCTCCGCCGGACACTGACCAGCCATGTTGCTTGCTGGCCGCAAATAGGTGCTACCATGCCCCTTCACAGCAAGCCTCCTGGAGTCACTCTTCTGCACCAGATCCAAGCCACTGAACTGGAGACCCTGAGCCGGCCACCAGTGAAGATACCCCTCGAGCGACCCTTCACGGAGATGTACGTGGACAATAACAGGACAGGGATTTTTAACTATCCGGAAGGCTCTGCCTATGATTTTGCTGCGGCTGGTCCCGTGTACAGTTCTGCTAGCCTCAGTTATGCAGCCAGTTCAGAATCGTTCGGCTCCAGTAGCCTGGGAGGGCTTCATTCCTTGAACAACATATCCCCCAGCCCTGTGGTTTTCTTGCAGACAGCTCCTCAGCTTTCACCATTCATCCACCAGCAAGGGCAGCAGGTACCCTACTACCTGGAGAACGAACAGGGTGCCTTTGGAATGAGAGAAACTGGCCCTCCTGCTTTCTACAGGTAAAACCTACCATTGAATTATTTCTAGTAGGATGTCATTGAGAGAATTCAGACACATACACTAGTTGCCTTGCTCTTGAAGGGTCTCCTAGGAGCCATGACAATGCAGTCACCAGGAAAGTTGATAAAAATGAAATGCTGTGAGAGATAATAAAACACCTTCTGATCAGTGTGCACAGAGTTAATTAGTTGAAATGGGAAATTATACATCAGAAGCAACCCAAATTGGTAACGAACGTTCTGCATTAGACAATAGAGAGAACAAAGCCCTAGCAAAATAGTAATAAAGTCAGAAACGTGGATGCATTAAGATGTCTTATCCGCAAACTGAAGTCAGGGTCTCTTTCCTTCTGCCTTTCTCTGCCACCACGGGGGTGATTGTACAAAGAATAGATCAGATAAGAAGTGCTTCTCTGGAAATCTTTCATACTTGTCTTAGAGACTGTGCTTGTTCACCTCCTTGTTAACTAAATTTCAGAGAAGCCCCACTAAGAACTCCACATACAACAGGAGCTCACTTGTTGCTAGACGGTGTGTGCCCAGTGTACCTTAAGAGACAGATTCATTAACTGTGAACAGTACATGCTGCCCTGTAATGTAACACCTTTGGTTTGGATAATCCATGAGAGAGGAGTAGAATGAGGCAGATTCTGCACAGACCATTTATAAGAACCTTTTAACACCTGTTTCTGTTACAAATGTGCTCCTTTGAGCAGGGGCTGTCCTTCTTTAATTGTACAGCGCTGCGCAACCCTGGTAGCGCTTTAGAAATGTTAAATAGTAGTAAATAGTAGTTTATAATTCTATAACGTCTTGCGTCCTGATATTCAGCGCTATTTAACTGGCCAGGAATGGCTGGCTAAGTTTGGTGGGCAAATCAGATTGCATAAATAGCAGTCCTATCTTTCCCTGCTATTAACTTAAACGACCAGTACTAAGGGGTCTTTTTACTAAGGTGCGCTGAAACGTGGCCTGCGCAAATGTAGGCGCGTGTTTTGGAAGCGCGCAGATCCAATTTTCAGTACACCTGTAAAAATGCCTTTTTTTGGTGTGGGGGAGGGTCTGAAAATGGACGTGCAGCAAAATGAAAATTGGCACGCATCCATTTTAGGTCTGAGGCCTTACCGCCAGTCATTGACTTAGAGATAAGGTCTCATGCATTAACCGGGTGGTAATATTCAATGTGCATTCAAATGCCGATTACTGCCTGCATGCCAGAAAATGAATATATTTTCTGGCACGCGTAGTGGACGCACGTAAAAAACGAAATTACCGCCTGGGCCATGAGGTAGCCGGGCGGTAACTCGGAATCAATGCACGTTGGGTGCGTGTAGGGTGCTTACATGGCTTAGTAAAAGGGCCCCTAAATATTGACAATAGCCGGTTAAGTTAAAGCAGGCCAAAAAAATCCTGGGCAATCAATGCCGGTCACCATAAATGGCCCGCATCAGTGCTGCGGCCAGCACTGACCCCAGATATTCAATGCTGGGCCGTTTCTGGTGACCGGCATTGAATGTCCAGGATTTTTTTTGGCCGGCTCTAACTTAACCGGCTATTGCCAATATTCAGTGCTGGCTGATTTAAGTTAATAGCGGGGAAAGGATCGGAACTGCTATTGATGCGATCTGATTTGCCCGCTAAACTTAGCCGGCCAGTGATTAAATATTCATGAATAGCTAATTATATCGCATGACGCTATGGGCCAGATTCTATATATATGGCGCCTAAAAAATCCAAGCGATAAAGATTTCCACCTAAGCATATTCTATAAGCGGTGCCTATACGATTAGCCAGAAATCCTAGCACCTAAAACAACGTGCATCCATAAAGGCCAACAAAAAAACCATGGCTAAAATCTCTGCACATAGATGTGCATGCCCTGGGTCACATTCTATAGCTGCGTGCGTAAATTTTGGAAAACCCATGAAACACCCATTTCCCCACCCATAGCCATTACCCCTTTTGAACTGCGCACTATAGGATTTAGGCACAGTTCATTTCAGAATATGCTTAGCGAGTTGTGCATGTAAATTCTAATTATTGCCAATTACTGCTCATTATTGCTTGTTAAGTGCTGTTATCAAAGCTGATTAGCTTGTTAAGCCAGTTAAGTTATGCACATTTTTATAGAATACGCCTAGATTTTGTCGCGGATCTCTAGGCTTGCTATACAGAACCCAGGGGTATGTGCTAACCGTGAATGTTCAGTGGAGATAACCTGCTATTTGCCACTGAATATTAACCTTTAGCCGGCTAAACAATATTTAACTGGCCAGGTGCCATTCCTAGCCAGTTAAATAGCACTGAATATCAGGGGGACAAGAATCTAGGCACCAGGAGGTTCTCTTACTTTTCTTTAAAAGCATAAATATAAGAGGAGAACAATTCTTGGATGGAATTAGCAATTGCAGGCATTCACTGTCCATATTTCTCTGTACGAGTCTTCTTACAGGGTGAGGTGGTTGCGGCTGGGGGAGCAGGCAGTGGGTGGTTGTTTAACACATTGCTGAGGGCTTTTGATGGCATTCATAGGGTTAAATCTTTAAAAAGAATTTCTTAGTCACGAATTGGCCACCACAACCAATCCTTTATGGGGGTTACAGGAGGAGATGCTAGGTTTTGTGGCATGAGCTGCTGTCTGTAGGTAGGTTAGTTATTATGGCAACAGATCTGAAATTGTAGCCAAGAGCTTCTAGGAACTGAAGACACTTTATCAGTCTGTGTGTTGGGGGAGGGAGGGGGACATTTGGAAGTAAATGGTTCTGTGTGTAGTATATAGTCACAGTGGGTTAGGCCTATGCAAGTAGAAACATTTTGCACTGCATTTTCCTTGCCATTTACAGTACGCAATCATTTTTCTTAGCATTGCATACAATTGGGGACATTTTTGGTACATGTGAACACTTGCTGTACTATTTCCAGGAGTCCCAGATTCACTGGTTGTTTTTCTTTACCATGCGGAGTGATTTCTGAGTGTATTTGCAGGGAGAAGGAACACCCACATACCATGCTTTCTGATGTTTGTCTCCAGTGTGGTTTAAGGAAGTGTTTTATCTCCAGACAAGGTCTGAGTAATTCAAATATTTTGTTATTTGTAGAGCCGAGCCCCATACCATTGGCTGTCATCGCCTGCATATGCACACAGACATAACTGCAGCCTCCGAAATCAATTTTGTGGGTTGTGGTACGCTCTTTCAGTCTGGCATGATACTTCTGCAAAGCAAGAAGGCTGCTTGCCTCTCAATACTGCTGAGGGATTGCAAAATTTCTCTGATTAGAGCAAAATTTGGGCGTTCATCATTTCTTTCTTTCTTTTTTTTTTTTTGTACCAGTGTTATACAGTAGCTGTAGTCTGGCTGATAATTTGAAAAAGAAAATGAACGCTTGTTTTTGTTTTCCTTCTGCCTTATCAGCAAAAGTGCTGGATGGTATGTGACTTCCATGAGTTTTCAGGAATCCTTTCTGAAATGCCCTTGAGATTGTGGTCATCCTCACACACATTTTCCTTTCTAGAAGAGAAGACAAAACAGCACCTTGAAGTCAAAACCAACCGCCCCCCTCCCCACCAAAAAAACCAACAACAATAATGATAATTTTTAAAAAATCAAATTAAATTGGCAGAGAGGTGGTTGAAAATGTTGCAAAAGAGAAATAATAATCCTGTCCCAGTAAACAGACTGGCCTATGATTCTTATCTCCACTGTTTTCATAAACAGAGCCTCTGGCTGTGGCCCGGTGCCTGGCAAGTTTGCTAAGGCTGTTGTAAATCTTTCTCTGAACCAGTAAAATTCCTACACAGGGAATCGGGAGTGAAACCAGCCTGGATACAACCTGCAAGGCTGAAACTTGCTTAATGGGAAGGAATAGGAAACCCCAGGGCTCTGCTCTTGTCTAAGAAACATTTCATGCAATGCAGTGTACTTTTCAGGTAGACTCTAGCACAAAGTGCCCTGGCGTTGCGCATTTTTACACTGAAGATGATTCCCAGGAAGGTCATCTAGTATTTGCCTAACAGGAAAGCCAACAACTGAGGTTTGCAATAAACAACCAAAATGTATGCTTGCCAGGGAAACATTTCGTTCTTTGACTGCCTCCCAATGCAGATCTTGTACTGCGTATATTTCTTATAGATATGGAAGAGGCATGTTCCCCCCACACCCTGACTCCTGTCTCTTCTACTTTATTCTTCAGGCACAATGAATCTGGAATGAATTCTCTCCAAAAGATTCATGATCTTGCACTGCTCATTCGGCTTTTAGAGCCATTTGCAGGCTCATGTTTTCAGTGACTCAAGGTTGCCCCGAAGGTAAGCTAGCTATAGTAATCTACTGAGCCCAGAGCCCCGGTTTTTCTCAGGGTTTGGCATGTCGGTCCTGGAAAGACTGAAAATAGTGATGCAACACTAAAAAAAAAAAAAAAAAATGCACCGTCAGATCTGAAAATAAAACAGTTGCAGAAAAGATCAGCTCATATTTCTGTGCTGATTTATGGCACTCACCTGGGCTTTCTGTTGAATTTTAAGTCACGTTATGGTTGTTTGCTGATAGTCAGAAGTATAGAGGAGTGTGCAGACCTGATGATTATTTCAAATCCAGTATGTCTGTGCTTAAAAGAGTATTTTAACATGGATGAAAATGTTCCCACCGAGTTACACATTATTGCAGGTGTGGGTAGGATAGATCTGGTAACCAACTCTCTCGCCACATCTGTAAACGTTAAGAGAAATGGCTGATGTTTCCATTGAGGTTTTTCTGTGACCTGCCAGTCTTTTGAGGTGTAGTACCTGGGAGTTAAGCTCCGGGATTGGCTACTGGAAAGAATCTGTGGGTGGTCTGGTCAGGGAATCAGTTGGGGGGGGGGGGCAGTCTAAAAACCATGTGTAAGGTTTGGACAAAGTAGATCAGAAAACATAGGATGAGACTGTCGATGAATTTGCTTGCCTCATTTTTAGAGTGTATATTTTTGCTTGAGGATTTAATTTCCTTCAGCTTCAGGAAAGGAAAATGATCCACCACAGGGAAAAAAATGTTACAATCAAAAACATTTGCAAACAGCTAATAGTTTAGCCTGAGTAGGGCCAATACTTCCAAACATGTGTCGGTGCAAAAGCTTTACTTGCAAACTACCTGTAGGACTTTCTGTCCTAAACCTTTCTTAGAACTGTAAATCTGACCCCAAATCTAGTGCACACCACATGGACGAAATAAATAACTTCCGCAAATCCCTGAAGACACATCTCTTCCACAAGGCCTACAAAGAAAACCCATAGCCTTACAAAACTACCTCACCAATCCACACAGTTATTACAGTCCATCCTGCCTAATACCTTCTCTCTTCCCTTACCTAATCTTTGAACATTACTAATTGTATCTGATATCATGGAATAACTATGTCATAACCAAACTCTGTAAGCCACAATGAGCCTGCAAATAGGTGGGAAAATGTGGGATACAAATGCAATATATAAATAAATTGCTCTAACTAGATTTTAACAGAGGCTGTAAACACAATGAGGAGGTAACCTCTACAGTCCAACAAATATTTGCAGCATTAATAAAGTTTTCTCACAACTGGGATATTGCCTAGATACTATTATACTCTGCATGCTCATTCACTGTGACTCCATTATAGCACATCCAGTACTAGATCACTTTGTGCTTCTGATTCTGTTTCATTTTTTTTCCCAAAGATTTACAAAGTAAATCAAAGCAACATAAGAACATTGCATAGACGAAATGACAAAATGTAATGTAATAAACCTCAAATGTAGCCCACATCAAGGAAGAACTGAGTTCGATTCCCACTTCAGGCACAGCTCCTTGTGACTCTGGGCAAGTCACTTAACCCTCCATTGCCCCAGGTACAAATAAGTACCTGTATATGTAAGCCACATTGAGCCTGCCATGAGTGGGAAAGCGCAGGGTACAAATGTAACTAAAATAAATAAAAGAAGACAATTAAGACATGCTTGCCCAAACTAACAAAATTGCTTCTACCCTTCAGCACCAGACCCCTGAGTTTAAACATACACAGGCCAATATTCAAAGGGGTCCTTTTACTAAGCTGCAGCACACATGTTTTTCACACAAGCTGAGGCCCCCTTTTTACTGCAACAGGTTGCCGAGCGGCCATTTGGGGGGGGGGAGCATTTGCCACCACCCATTGAGGTGGCGGTAAAGGTTCCCACACTAACTGGGCAGCATGTGGCCCGGCCTGATTACTGCCGAGTAAACACCGGCACTACAAAATGAAAAATATTTTTGTCGTGTTGGACGTGGAGCGCGCTGGGGGTGGGAACTACCTCCGGGCTGTTGAGCTAGCCCAGCGGTAGTTTCAGATTAGCGAGCGGTAAGCCTGCGTTGAGCTTACCACCGCTTTGCAAAAGACCTCCAAAGTGATTTAACTTGCCAGAAACGGCTCCTGGCTAACCGCTAATGTTCAGTGGCACTTAACCGGTTAGTGCCAGACTGAAAACTGGCTATTTTGAGGGCAGAGTCAGCATTTGGCTGGTTAAGTGGGACTGCATAAAAGGCTGTCCTTATGTAGTAACCCATAGCCAGATAAGTGCTAATTATCGGACTTAACCAGCTATTTGTTAGCCGGCTCCCCAAAACCAGATATTCAATGCCGAAGCTCAGACAGGGCCCGCACTGAATATCCGGAAATAGCATCAGTGGTGGTCAGTAAATTGCTGCCAGCTAAATATTGACCCCATGTATAATAAACTTCTCATTTCAGCTCACATGTCTTTCAAAAAATTCTTCATAAGTACATAAGTATTGCTATACTGGGACAGACCAAAGGTTCATCAAACCCAGCATCCTGCTTCCAACAGTGGCCAATCCAGGTCACAATTACCTGGCAAGATCCCAAAACAGTACAATACATTTTATGCTGCTTATTCTAGAAATAAGCAGTGAATTTTCCCCAAATCCATTGGACTTTTCCTTAAGGAAGCCATCTAAACCTTTTTTAAACCCCGCTAAGCTAACTGATTTTACTGCATTCTCCAGCAATGAATTCCAGAGTTTAATTACATGTTGAGGATCAAAGAAAACATACCTATTACTCTGATACATCACCAAGTCCATAGACCGCTATTAAATGGACTTGGAAAAATTCCGCATTTTTAGGTATAATTTGTCTGGAATGTTTTTACGTTTGGGGAGCGTGCCAGGTGCCCTTGACCTGGATTGGCCACTGTCGGTGACAGGATGCTGGGCTAGATGGACCTTTGGTCTTTCCCAGTATGGCACTACTTATGTACTTATGTAAGCATTTGCAAGGAAACTATAAAAAGAAAGAAGTCCCAAAGGAATGGAAACCCCCAAATAATGGATGCTATGAGGAGCTCACCAGAAAGGAAAACCCCTACACAGCACCGAAGAAGGAGGATCTGTCATCATAAGATTCAAAAGTTCAGATTTTGCCAGATTGATAGTTGATTTTCAACAACAGAAATCGTTTGCACCTAGCTTGAGGGACCTTACTAACATTAGGGACAACAAAAGACCATATCTTTTTTTCTGGAAATAACTTTTCAGTGCTTTCATTTTACAAATTAAACTAATAATATGGCTCTCAAGGTAATCTGATCCATGGAGGATTCCAGAAAGGTAGTTAAATCTACCTCACTGGGAGGTACAATATCAGTTCCCTCCTCTCCTCCATCATTGGTTACAACATTAGAAAAAAACATAGTAAATATTTGAAATACCAATAGCATCTACTTCAGATAAAGACAACATTTCCAGAAAATGCTTCTGCAACAATATCAACGGTGAATGATAATGAGTTGTAGGAAAATTAATAAAATCTTCACTAGTCAGTATTCAAAATGACTAGATTTAACTGGTTAGAAATGGCCGCTGACTGGTTAAATTGCTTGTTCGGAGCAATCCTCTAATTTTCAGAAGCACTTAACCAGTTATCACCACTGAAAATTAGCGGTTAGCACCAAAGTGAAAGCCGGCTACTATGGAGGCAACCTGTGAGCGGAGCCAGCACTTAACCAGCCAGGGTAACAGCATAAATGGCACCACATAAAACACACAACCCATTGGCGCTTAAGTTCTGAATATTGACTTAAGTGGCCATACATTACTCGGCACTGCATAAACCAGATATTCAATGCCAAAGCCTGGACATGGCCCAGCACTGAACATCTGAGATGGCAGTCAGCAAAATGTTCACCATCACCGACTGAATATTGATCCCTTAGGGGCCCTTCTGCTTACTCTGCGCTATTCTGGGACTACCGCCGGCCCAATGTGGCCACTGGCAGTAGTTCCGGGACGAGTGCACATGCCATTTCTGGAGAAAAAAAATAAAAACCCCGGAAATGGTTAACATGGCAGTAACCCAGCGGTAATCGGGCATTGCCGCACACTGCCCAGTTACCACCAGGTTGCCACGGAAACCCTTACCACCACCTCAGTGGGTGGCGGTAAGTGCTCCCCACCGCATGGCCACGTGGTAAGAGTTATCTTACCATGTGGTCATTTTTTTGGGGGGGAGGGGGGCTTTTTACCTACTGCGGTAAAAAAGGCTCTGGTGCGTGGGAAAAACGGCCCCTGCTGCTACCTCAAGGCCCTTTTTCTGCAGCTTAGTAAAAGGACCCCTACATTTTTAGCTCTAGCAATATTCTCAGTCAGTTCACATTGTCTGTGTAGAAGATTAACTGTCCTTCATCTGAGAAAAGACTGCAGTCTGCAAAGTACTCCTTTGAGATTCTAGTTTAGAAGAAACATTTTCCAACTGCTTCAATCTTTTCTTGTGATCCTGAAACTTCAAAACAGTCTCCTGAGAGAGAGAGAGAGAGAGAGAGAGAGAGAGAGAGAGAGAGAGCAGATATTTGACCAGCAAAATCCTTAAGGAGGAAGTGGAAGAAACTACTTTCAAAATATCTACAAGAGAAGCTCCTTGATCCACTACACTTACACTAAGGACTTGTTCCTCTGAAAGTGATAAAGGTCGAGGAAAAGGCACCTCTAGGTTGCTGGAATGAAGACAAGAAAGCTCTGATGAGACAGAAGATCTTTGCAAAAGCTGCTCCATTTTAGGAGTGCAAGTCTCTGCTTGTTCCTTCTGTTTCGTGGGTAAAGGTAAACCCTATTCTATAAAGGGCACATGCATAGGAGCCTAACTCTGTGGGTGCTGTGGGTGCTTGAGCACCCCCAATATGAGAACATTCCTTGTATGTGGCAAGGAAGTGTTATTTTCACTGGGCTTAGCACCCCCAATAATTTTGAAAAGTTGGCTCCTATGGGCACATGCATTATATAGATTAGCGTTTAGTACAGATCCCGCACCATGCTTTTGGGTGCCGGGCTTAAGCCTGCTAAAGCCTGGTGTTAATGCTGGTGCCCATGTTAGGCATGGATAGGCAGTATTCTGTAATTCTGTGCACAACTTTTCAGAATACCCCGCCATGCCCATGAGCCATGGGAGTTAGACAGTGCACCTTATAGAATAGAGTGCAGCCAGATGCACATGCAAATTTTAATGAGTATCAATAACATTAATAATTGGTGTTAGCACCCAGTTATTGATGGTTCTGAGCTCCTTATCCAATTTACTTGCATGACCATCTTGGAAGTGCGCCATATATAGAATCCACTTAATACCAACTTACTGGGTTAGTACTCCATAATTAGTCACTTTAAACATTAAATTCACATATTTTGACTAATATACTTTTACCGTACAATCCTACTAACTAGTAACACATACATACGTTTATTTTGTAATAAATAGGATAATTCACAATTGGTATTGTATGTATGTGTTATTAGTTAGTAGGATTGTATGTTAAAAGTATATTAGTCAAATGATATGGGAATACATAGAATCCAGGGGGAAATGGCAAATGTTCACTAGTGCAGTTTGAAATTTAAAAGTCAAGTTTCTTCTGTAATATATGAGCATGTAGCTAATAGATTTTTTAAAAAATCATAAGGCTTATCTCTTGCTAACAGGTTTTGAGTTTCAGTCCTAATTGTTGAAAGGATGAAAATATAAGAAAAAAGTCATGTTAAAATATAGTAAAGTAACAATAAAAAAGAAATATTTTTGAAATTAGGAAATAGGAGGTTTTTCTGACCCGTGAAGAGGACATT
This sequence comes from Microcaecilia unicolor, assembly GCF_901765095.1. Taxonomy (NCBI): domain Eukaryota; kingdom Metazoa; phylum Chordata; class Amphibia; order Gymnophiona; family Siphonopidae; genus Microcaecilia; species Microcaecilia unicolor. Next base: position 346,295,116 of record NC_044033.1, on the reverse strand, counting down.
CAGCAATAAGAAAAGCAATACCTTGAATATTGCAAGCTAGAGATAGCATTCCTTGAGTATCTGAGGTTTTTTTCCTCCTTTTCCTTTAATTTTTATAATTTTGCTTGACTGGATTAATTGACTTTTACTAATAGATTTTGCCAGAAGATTGTTTTTGTACTGTCATGAAATTGAGCTTAGGAGATGGGGACTCTGACAACGTCTTTAAAGAATGACAGTAAGTAGGGGGCCCGTTTACTAAACTGCAACAAAATCTGGGCTTAAATGGGACTTTCCCATGCGCTAAGCTCAAGATTTACCAGGGCCATAAATTTACAATTTTCCTTTTATATAGTTTTAGTACATGGCAAATGAACAAAAATAACGCAGGCACACTTATCACCTCCTGTTTAGGAGGCACTAAGGGCCCTCGTGTTAAGCACGTGTTAACCAGTTAGCATGTGGTAAGGTTAGCACACTAATCAGTTTACCCTTCTAACAACCCATTCACCGCTCATAACACGCCCCAGTGAAAAAAAATCCAAGAAAGTAATTAGGATTGGTAACGACAACACTAATGCAGGATGCTTGACCATGTCCTGCGTCTAGACCATTGTTGCTGTGTTAGTGTGCATTAGCGTCTAAGTACCACTTGTTTGTACCATAGAAAGGCGGTATATCAAATCCATGACCCTTATAGTTTGTTTCAAATTCAGTTTTGTGTGGCTACTGGTTGGCGTCATATCAACATAAGGTTCTGTTTATCATAATTTGTCTTCCCACTGCAATATCCCTCTGACAACCTATTCTCTGTGACAGCTCCAAGACTGATCAATCCACTTCTCAAAGGGATTTAACTGGTCCCCCAGGATGTCAGCTGCAGACCTCAGAGCAGCTACAAATCTGTGTGCACTTTTACAATTCTCATATTGTATTTATTTATTTAGATTTTGCTCACACCTTTTTCAGTAGTAGCTCAAGGTGAGTTACATTCGATATTTCTCTGTCCCAGGAGGGCTCACAATCTAAGTTTGTACCTGAGGCAATGGAGGGTTAAGTGACTTGCCCAAGATCACAAGGAGCAGCAGCAGGATTCGAACCGGCCACCTCTGGATTGCAAGACCGGTGCTCTAACCACTAGGCCACTCCTCCACGGAGGAGTCTTGTTTGTTATCGGAATTAACCAGACAAATCGCTCCACCAACTAAGAACGGCCATGCACCCATTTGTATTAAGAAGTCTTCACAATGGCATGTTTAAGTGGCTAAACTATCGAAATGGCAGTATATCAAATGCATTACCCTTATCTCTAGTTTCAGATGTGTATACTTGATCGCAGTTCCTTTGCGGTTACATATAGGTGCAACCTACACAGGCAGTTGTGTATGTGTGCTCTTGTGAATTTTCAAAGACACTGATAGGGGTAAATTCCATACAGAAAGATGCTAACTTTTAACACCAAAGGCTGGATTCAGTAAATGGCGCTCAAGATTCAACGCTGAAAAAAATCGGTGCCAAATGGTAATGTGTAATGGGTGTTCTGGGACTGGTGTCCTTTACAGAACAGCACATACCTCAGGATCTGTGCCCAACTTTGGGTACGGGGAGTTTACACCAACTGAAACAAGGTGTAAATCCTGGTGTGCTAGTTGGGCACAGATCCCTCGCTTTCTATAACACTGGGTATGCCCATGCCCCTCCTGTGGCCACGACCACTTTGCAGATCCACATGGAAACACTTAGATGCTGTTCTATAAATGTACATGTAGGTGTGCTTTTATGCAGATCTGCTGTTTCTGCCCCCATTTTGGCGCCTTGCATCCATTAGAATGCTTTCCCATCAAATATAGAAATCCTCCACAAATATACAGGTAAATGACTAGAATAATGGCATAGATAGACTTAATTTTAATGGCAACATTTTAAAATTCCAGTAATACAATGTCCACCACTATGAGTTCCACTGGAATTTAACAACAGATACAACCACTTTATGTTAACTTAGCGGACTTCAAAAAAGGGTTGGACGGCTTCCTGGAGGAAAAAGCCATAGAATGTTATTGAATGGACAAGGGAATACAGTATTTCTAGGATGGGCTGGACAAATTGCTTGTTCTTTTGGCCGCTGTCGATGACAGGGTGCTGGGCTCAATGGACCCTTGGTCTGTCCCAGTATGGCGATGCTTATGTACTTATGAGTTTAGCAAGACCTCAGCCGTGCAACTCAATGGACCAAACTCATACCATCAAGATTTAAGCACTATCATCATCATCACTGGTCTTTTCATATGTTGGTTTTTTACTGGCTACTAATTGTCCCCCCCCCCCCCCCCCCCCCCAAAAAAATGTTTTATTTAGAAAAAATAAAGCACTTATCTTTGTTGGCTTAGGGGTTGTCCGACATGACTCATGTTTCACAAACTGCTTTTTCAAGGACGAACCCCCTAAAAAACAAAATTGATGTCAATTTTTTTTGACAACTGTTCAGAAGTTATTTCATAAAAACAAATAGATACCTCACGTGTCATTCTAAAATAACAGCACAGTTCCTGCCGAAATTAAAGCTAAAACGCAGCTGCATACACTGAAGCCAGTTTGGTTAAAATACAGGCGTTGGTATGTATCTGATAACCAACATATATATTTTGTGATTCCACCTGTTTTCATGGGGGGAGGGGACAGCCCCCAAATTTTCTTTTCCTGTTGTCTAGTTTTGGAATAACTTGCCTATTGTTTTAAAACAAAATATATCCTATATCTCTTTCTGATAATGTTTAAAAACATATTTGTTTTAAAACTATGTGATAATAATTCTCGGTAATAATGTTCTGTTTTATTTCTCTGTCTTTTAGATCATTGATGTTTTCTTTTTTTAATATGTAAAGTGCTTTGGACCTTATTGGGAGTAAACGGTTATTATATATCGAGACTGGATTAGATTCAATCTTCCATGATTATGGGAACTTTCATTTTGTTCTGTTTTTTTTTTTTGTTCTAATTTTTCATTAAGTAAGCAATATCATTAGACGTGTGCCCTCTTTCGAAAGGAAGGCACACTCTTTGTAAAAAGGGCAGATACTATTTCAGAACAGTGCACACTATTAACTGACACATGGGGAACCCCCCCCCAGTGGCGTACCAAGGGGGGGGCGGTCCGCCCCGGGTGCACGCCGCTGGGGGGTGCCGCGGCGCGCGCCTGCTCTGAGATCGCTGATTTTGCACGTTCGCTGCAGCTCCCTTTGCTCTGCCCTGGAACAGGTTACTTCCCCCTAGGAACGCCACTGCCCCCCCCCCCAAATTTTGTTATTTTTTCCCCTAGTGTTTTGAGCAGAAAATTACACAAAGGCAGGGGTGGACTGACAGTGATCTGGGCCTCCGGGCACTAAGGGTCATGAGTCCCTAACCACCTATCAAAAGTGATTAAACTAGAGGGAGGCCAGGGGAGCGTGAGCCCCCTACTATTGGCCCTCACACACTGCCCAACTGCCCAGTGGTCAGTTTGCCCCTGCACAAAGGGATCAATATTCAGCCAGTGACAGTGAACATTTTGATGACCACTGCCAGCATTATTTCTGGATATTCCCGGGTACTGAATATGCAGAGTCAGCTAATACAGAGCTAGTTAAGTCAATATTCAGAACTGAAGCAGTTATGGTTACTGCATAAAAATAGGACTGTGTGTTATGCGGTCCCATTTATGTGGTTACCCTGGCCGGTTAAGTGCTGGATATAGGCACTTAGGGCCCTGTTTACTAAGCCACATGATAAGCGTGTTAGCATCTTTAACACGCATTAACCATGTACGCACATTAACCGTGTATGTGCTTATAATATCCCTATAGGCGCCTACACGGTTAGTGCGCGCCAGTGGCATAGCTATGTGGGACCTGAGGGGGCCTGGGCCCCCGTAGATTTTGTCCTGGACCCCCCTCCCGACGACCCTCTCAACCCCCCCCACGAACCCTCCCCCGCTGCCGCCTACCTTCGCTTTTGCTGGCGGGGGACCCCAATCCCCGCCAGACGTCCTCTTCGTCCTGCAGGCAAAAAAGTCTTCATTCTGTTGCATGCTGATGTCCTGCACGTACAACGTGCAAGATGTCAGCATGCAACAGAACGAAGACTTTTTTGACTGCAGGATGAAGAGTCGGCTGGCGGGGATTGGGGTCCCCCGCCAGCAAAACCGAAGGTAGGCGATGGCGGGGGAGGGTTTGCGGCGGGAGGGGGGGTCAAGAGGGTGGGATCAGCGGTGCCAGGGGGAGGCTAAAATGTGCCCCCTCACCTCGGGCTCTGGACCCCCTCCCACCGAAGTCTGGCTACGCTCCTGGTGTGCGCTAATTGTAGGCATGCTTAAAACGCTAACGCATCTTAGTAAACAGGGCCCTTAATCGGCCAAGTGCTGACTCTGTCCTGGAACGCCACTGAAATAGCCGATTTTCCCTTAGGCACTCACCACCAATTTTCAGCGGCAAGAACTGGTCAAATGCTGCTGAAAATCAGCGGCTAGCCGCAAACAAGTGATTTAACCGGTCAGTGGACATTTCTGGACAGTTATATCAACCAGAAAATGTGAAGCAAAATGAACGCACATCCCAAATGCCCAGTCCATACTCCGCCCCAAACACACCTATACCCTCAGGTTGTGTACAAATATCTGTCTACTTACCATAGCACATACTTGTATGCAGGGAGTCATTTTACAAGAGACCTCATATACATGTAAAACACCATTTATGTGTGATAAAAGCCTTTATAAAATTACCTCCACATCCCATTACTTTTATCATGTAAGGCAAATTCAGTCCAAAAGATGGTGAAATCATTGCTCTTTTCCCTGAAATATCTGAAACAAATTTTATTTGCATTCCAAATACATTTTCTCCTATGGCTTTCAAACTCAACTAGCAACATTTTTTTTTTTTTTTTTTAGCTATATTAACACAGAAAATGACAGCAGTAAAAGACCAATCAGTCCAGCTAGTCTTGCTCCTACTGCAAGCCCTAAAGTGTGATGGCTAATAGGATCTCTCTCCTTTCCTGGACTGGTTTGCTTTCTTCTTCTCTATTCCACCATCTAGAGCAAATGAGTCTAATGGTTGGTGCAACGGCCTGAGAACCAGGGGTTTGATTCCCACTGTAGTTCCTTATGACTCTGAGTAAATCACTTAACCCTCCATTTCCCTAGATACAAATTAGGTACATGAATATAATATGTAAACCATTTTGATTGTAACCACAGAAAAGCAGTATATCAAATCCCATCCCTTTTCCTGTGGCCTTCCGTAGAGCTTTCAAATAGGTCAGAACCTGTTGCAGAAGGAATTAATCTATATTTCAAATTAATGCTATATAAACATCTGAAAACCTGGTACTTCATGCAAGCTTTTTAATTCCTTGCATGCATGTAGTGGTGAATCTGTTTGCTCAGGATGATTTGTTTTGCTTGTAATTTTATAGGGTTTTAAATTTGAGTGCTAATTTGTAATGTTTTGGATTGTATTGTTTTATTTCATGCTTATTTGTTTGTATTTGTTTTATGTTTTTTTTTTACATCTTTTCATCTCTGTACCTCATCTAGTTTTATAAAATAATGTGGCTTGATATTTTTTAATGAAATAAATGATCAAAATAAGTACCAAAACTAGTTTGACAGTTGACCAAACATCCAGCTTCCTAGTTTCCCCATGTATCCCGACAGGCAGACGCAGCTGCATGGGGTGATGGGAATATTTAGCGGTACTTGTATTTTATTTACACAATATCATCACATCTGGCTCATGAGCTCATTGCTTTTTCTTTAAAGGTACTACATTGCCTTGTATCATCAAAACTATTATTTATCCATACACAAACGATATTAATTTATTCAAAATAAAAATAATTGTACCTATTTTGGAGTCACTTTAGCTTTGGAAATTTAATTTAAAGTCAGAAATGCTTCCCTTACTTTAAGACATTTTTTATAGCACTAATTGAATTGAAGCTTAAATTGGTAGCAGAGCATATGCCACAGAATTTCTGTATCTGGGCTGTCTGACAGTATAAGAAATTATTTGCAGGACACTGAGAGGAATTTGAAGTGGTCAAACATAAAATACTGACTCTCATGTACAGAACCCCAAGAATTCTAGGAATATCCATGAAAACTGATGAAGAACTACTGGTGTGGCTTCACCTCATGTACATTTAAAGCAATAGGTCTTCAGAAAATGTTTTGGAGTCAACATTCAACATGATGTAATCAGTAGGAGGGCTCTCCATGGTTAAATCACATTGACCTAAGGCTAAGCCAGTAGTTACTTCAGCACCACTGATATTCAATGCTGGTGCTCCTATAACTATTCAGACAGGATGGATTAGATAAAACAAGGAGGTTTGATTACAGGAGATGGCATGATGTCACAAGGCTGAAGCCGGTCTCCACCCACCCACTCCACCCAAGGAGGTTTTAATTCTCTCTAATGCTGCCACCGCCATCTTGATATACCCAAAGCAATGAAATTGATAGGGCAACAAGTTCCGCCTATTGGTTTCAGCCCACATAATGGGCCAGATAGGCTTATGCCATCTCCTGTTATCAAACCTCCTTGGGATAAAAGGCTATCCAAATTTGTCTGGATAGCCATGAATATCAATCAAACCCAGATAACTTTTGGCAGCTGTCGATGTATCAGATACTCAGTGCCGGAATATGATTTGGCCAGGCACTGAATATCCAGTCTCAAATCTGCCCAAGGCAATCAGCGTTTTTACAGGCAGAAAATTGACCCTTTTAAATACTGATGCTGGCAATAAGAAGAAAGCAAATAATGAAGACTGCTTCCTTTTTCTTTATTGGTTTTGTATTTGGTTTTAATTCAAACTCAAGGCAAGTTACATCCAGGTATATGTAATATTTCCGTTAAAACTGAAGTTGTACCTTAGTCAATGGAAGGTGAAGTGACTTGCCCAAGATCACAAGGAGCCTCGCTGTGAGAAGCAGGATTTGGATGCTGGTTTCTCTGGTTCTCAGCCTGATGCTCTAATTTTGGCTACTCCTCCACTTTTATTTCATTATTTGCTATGATTAATTTAGATGTTGTAAAATTGTCTGGGGCACTGAGTAGCTGGCAAAGCATAATTTAAAATGACTATGAAAGGGAGATTAGTGTTAATTGTCTTCCAGGCTTCTTCAACTTAGCCATTGGCAATCTGTTTTTGTATGTTTTTGTTCACCTGGGGAGAGCCCAATAAATGGGTACTTTTGTACAGATCTCTACCAGCATCCCTTGTGATTTTTTTCAGATCCTGTTCAGAGAATATTTAGCCAGCCACCAGAGTCCCTTTGTCTTTGCTCTTTGTGTACAGGAAGAGAATGGTGGAAAATATATTAAAGTTATAGTCATAGACACTAACATTATTGTGTGTACCCACCTCTGGGATCACCCTTGGCTCTACTAACTGGAGGGACTGGCTACTCTGGGGAAATGAGAATACTGTGCCTGCGTAAACCCATGTGTGTTAAGCTGACCCGCAAATACTGCAGGTGCAAGGTCTGAGTGTACCTATGCACCCTCTATATCTCATAGCTAATTTTTACTAAAAATCCTTGCTGAGTTCCCAAATTTCAAATCTGATTACAAATATTTATCTGCTTACTAAATTAATCACTTTTATCAATATATATAGTGTCAATCTGCTTTAGTAAACATATACATAGTTAATTATTCTTTAAAATTCTAAAGTCCTAACCTCACCTCATTCATCCAATACATGCACTCATTCGTACTACAACCTAAGTTGTACTCGGTTGTCTCACTTAATGCCCTTATGTTATCTGCCTCAAAAACTCAATTAACTCCAATTTACACCATCATCAACATCTGGTAATATTATAGCATATCAACTTATAACACAATCATTGCAGTTCTGTTCTTCCCTATAGGTAAAATGGGCCTTAAATGCCATCAATAACTAAGACGCTGCAGTTTGGTTTATGTGTTGTTATGCAACTGGCTGCACACAATCGCATATTGCCTCAGTGTCATGTGTTGTAAATAAGCATTCAATTCGAAGTCACCATTTTTCCAACTTGTTTTAAATTCTTTTCCATCAAGAATCACTTGCACATAATCTTATCTGTTCTTCCATTTTCTCTTCCAGTTACACTCCTTGAGTCACCTGTCCTTCGTTTTTCACTTCTTCCCGGTTGAGGTATGAATCCAATATCCTGCCACACCCTACACAAATGTGTTTCGCCGTAGTGCGTCGTCAGGGGTACTGACTATAACAACAACGACAAGGCCAGGGTTTACAATCCTATTAACTTCTCATCTATTTTTTAAAAAATATTTTTCCCACTAATTTTCTTACCTTTAACTTGCTTGTTTCTGTGTTTTAATTATACATGCTGACCGGCCCTGGAGGAACCCTCGCTGAAACTGGAGGAAAAAAATGGTTACGAGTTCAATTGACATCATGTCCTGTGTGTTGAGCTTGAGCCCAATTTAATACACTAGTGGACCTGCATCACGCCAGCAAATCTGCCCACCCACCTCTTTATTAACCCTTTCAGGGCCACTGTGTCCCATTCGAATATTAATCTCGGTTCCATCCTTAACATTTTTTGTAACGTGTTGCCATTGCTGGATTTGTTTCAAATTCTGCCAATTCCACAAATTCTAATCTGGCATAGAATGATGTTGACTCACCAGTGCTCCACTAAGGTGTATCTATTTTACATAATTTATATTGCTCAATGTTGAGCTAGTTGGTGTTTTATTTTCTTGATTGTTTGCCCGATATACATTAAATTGCACGGGCATATGATGACATAGATCACTGCTGAGGAGTTGCAATCTGTCCTAGATGTCAAGGTAAAACTTTATGGTTTTTTCCTGATTAGGGATCTCCACCATTGTGTCGAGAAAGCATGTGCGCAATATCTACACCCGCTACATCTGTAATCCGTTGGGTTGGGTCGTGAGCCCTTGGTGCCCTGGACGAGGCCACGCAGGGCGCCGACACAGGCCAAGGGGAGACTGGCCACCACCGCACACCCCAGCTACACACTACCCCCTAAGCTACCCCTCCCCACAGTCCCTCAGGAAGAAGGGAAATAGGCATACAGGCGGGCCTCGCGGCCGAACCGAAACCCACGCACACAGAGCCACTCATGCGAGCCTCACGGCTGAACTGGAACCCAATCACACACAGGGAGGGGTAAAAGAACCCAGAGGGCCCCAAGATGCCGGACACACGCTGAACACCAGCAATAGGGCAGAGGGGGAAACAAAGGACCAGAGCGGGCCACGCCCACCCAGGGGACTAGCGCAGGACAGGGGAACTAACAAAGCAACCCCCCCCCCCACCAGGGTAGGAGCCCCAGGCAGAAGCCAGCGGAACCAGACACAAAAGGAAGGCAGAAAGCCTTTACCTCAAACCCACTGTAGACAGAGGCACACAGAACACAAAGGGTTAAGCTTGTAGAGCCAGCAGAGAGAGAGAGTGCCATAAATCAACAAACAATCAGAGAGAACACTTCCCCTCCCGAGAGGGAGTGGGGGGGGGGGGGGGGGCCCATCCAACAAACACACTGGCAGAGGCAGGAATACAATACACACAGTACACAAAGGGTTAAACTCACTGAGCCAGCAGGCCGGGACACTGGGAAGAGAAATCCTTAAAACAAACAAAGGAGAATGCTCTCACTCAGCCCAGAGCCCTGGAGGCTGAGCAATGCCCAGCCCCCACTAAACAAATGAGCAGCTGACCCTGATTACAGAGCTACGCTTACACACACACACAGCAGCAGCTAACCCAGAGGGAAGGAAAAGAATACTCTAACACAACACAGATCCCTGTCAGAACCTAGAGCACGTTCTGAGAGAAAACTATCAGGCTTTCCTGTTACCACCAAGTAAGTAACGCAAAAACAGAGAAACTCTTCAGCTGCAGGCTAAAGTACTATCCCCTGACGTCAGCACAACCCCTGGCAGCCAATCAGAAGAGACGTCCCCCCTCCCCCTCAGCCAAACCGGCAGAATCATAACACATCGATAATGTCTGGGTGACTGTGGTCCTTGCATTCCTTTATATTTAACCAATCTTTCACCCAAGTTACGCCCTTGACAGTAAGCAAACCGAGGGTGATCTTCAAATCTCGGATGTAAATTCAAGATATGCCAATGTTTTAAAATAATCTGGCGCACTGCTTCTGTATTGGGAACATATGGTAATAAGCAGCTTATCCTTGAATCTCTCTCTTTTTCTGTCTTCCGTAAAAGCCACGATCGGTGCGCATTAAATGCTCTTTTATGTGCTCTATGAATTACCCTGTTGGGGTACCTGCACTGCTTAAAGCGCTGTTTTAATTGTTGCGCCTGATATATATATATATTCTTGTTTGTCTGAGCAGATGCGTCTAATGCGAAGAAACTGTCCCGATGGAATACCTTTTTTAGGGGAGTAGGATGATGATGTAGTTGGTAGTTGGAATGAGTGCATGTATTGGATGACTGAGGTGAGGTTAGGACTTTAGAATTTTAAAGAATATTAACAATGCATAAAATAGATGCATTCTAATGTATATGTTTAATAAAGCAGGTTGATACTATATATATTGATAAAAGTGATTACTTTAGTAAATAGCTAATTTTTAAAGAGAAACTACCCACTTGGGTCCCCACTGAAAATCTACCACAAAGTACACTGATAGAGACATATTTCTCTAGCAGTGGTCTTGTGATAGATTTTTTTTCTAAAAGAATAAATACCAGTTGTGCATAAGCATCTCTTAAATATAGTTTGAAAATTTGGAAAAGTGAGTCACTTTTGGGAGTTCTTTCTTCCCCTTCTTCGCCTGGTAGTGCATTGGAAGAGATAAATGGTAGTAGTAGTACTAGTACGATTGTTTCTCTCAGTCCTATGGAAATACCGACTACCCAGGAGTGGAGAAGACTCTTTATTAGTATGCTTACGGACCCCACAGATCCCTCTCTCTCTCACATCTAAACCAGCCATTGTTTGAGATCCGATAAAACAATGCAATTGTCAATGGACCCAATTCTGCAATCACACTATGCAGAAACAAGGTCTTCATCGCTTACATGGCTGGTACCCAGCTATGGAATGCACTCAAAGGTCACTTATTTATGTAGTGATGTGTCTCGATTTAAGAAGCAGCTTAAAACACAGCTTTTTGTGGCAGCTCACAATCTGAGCTCCCTTAATGACTGTAATTCTATTTATTTATTTTTTTTATTTTTAAATTTATATATGACCTTAAAACCGAGGTGGTTTCTAAAATTACATACGTAATAAAAACAAGACACAAAAAAATACAAAACAATCCAATCTATTGAGTAGTGATTATTATACTGTTTATTTGATTTAATCTAGTGGGTAATCAATAGAAATAAAACAGAATAAGACATGGAAAAGAAAATAAGATGATACCTTTTTTATTGGACATAATGTATTAAGTTATCATCTTATTTTCTTTTCCATGTTTTATTTTGTTTTATTTCTATTGATTACCTTTAAAAGTGGACTAACCCGGCTACCACACCTTTCTAATCTAGTGGGTAAGAATTGGATTGTTTTGTATTTTTGTGTCTTATTTTTATTATGTATGTAATTTAGAAACCACTTAGGTTTTAAGGTCATATCCGAATTGTAAAATAAAAAATAAATAAATAGAATTGCAGACATTAGGGGAGCTCAGATTGTGAGCCTGCAAGACCACCATCCATACTGATTACACACAAGGCTTGTTTTTTCCTTTCTTGACTTCTATAACATAGTAACATAGTAGATTACGGCAGAAAAAGACCTGCATGGTCCATCCAGTCTGCCCAACAAGATAAACTCATATGTGCTACTTTTTGTGTATACCCTACCTTGATTTGTACCTGTCCTCTTCAGGGCACAGACCGTATAAGTCTGCCCAGCACTATCCCCGTCTCCCAACCACCAGCCCCACCTCCCACCACCGGCTCTGGCACAGACCGTATAAGTCTGCCCAGCACTATCCCTGCCTCCCAACCACCAGCCCCGCCTCCCACCACCGGCTCTGCCACCCAATCTCGGCTAAGCTCTTCCTATACCTTCACTCCTAGCAAGAGGATAATTTTGCTACATTTTGGTCATCAAATAGACACATATGTTGCTCCAGTTTTCCAAGGGAAAGCACGCACATGCTTTCCCTTTAAATTATTATATCGAAAAAGCCCACATATATTTACACCTGCTATTTTTCAGGTGAGTTTACACATCCTTTTGAAAGTGCACCCCTGGGAATGCCTCTGGTTACTAATGGATGAATATATATGCAAAATGGAATTACATACATATATTTCTTCAAAGTCTCATAATAATTTTATAACAAACCATTTTCATGCAATAAATAAATAAAAAAAAGTACTGTTTCCTGTACTGAAATGGCTTTGAGAATTCTCCTTGGAATATGTAGTCAGAGTCCTCAGTTCTGCCTGATCTAGGGACTTGCAGCTTGCCAGAGACTAGATATGGTGAAGGAACTTCCTGGTTCTTTCTCCCAGCATGGCTAAAAGGGATCCAAATCCTCTCAAAAGGATCATGTACTACTACTACTGCTACTTATCATTTCTATAGCACTATTAGACATATGCAAAGCTGTACACTTGAACATGAAGAGACAGTCCCTGCTCGAAAGAGCTTACAATCTAATCAGGACAAACAGGACAAATAAGGGATAAGGGAATTACTAAGGTGGGAATGATAAAACACACATGGGTACTGTACAAGTGAATAGGGGTTAGGAGTACTTCTCCAATGCTGTGTCTTCATCTCTGGGTAGTAGAATGAGTACCTAACATTTGCTGGCTCACCTCAGACACAAGGCAGCAAATTTGGAATGGCATCCAAAGTCACCACCACAAATCTTATGTGGGCCCTAAAGAGGACATTGACATTTGGGGGAAGGCAGTTCAGAGTTAATATTGCTCAGTGTGCATTTTCCCCCTAATTCTATAAAAGTCACCAAAACTTGTGTGCACAATTTAACTGAATAAAGAGCCAATTAGTGCTAATACTTGGCTTTTTAACAAGCAACTATTGATGCTAATTGAAATCAATTAACATGTATGTGCATACATTTTATGCATGTCCTGGAAAATGGGGTGCAGAAATGGAAGGGTCATGGGTGTTCCAGGGCAGATCCATGGCATGGATTTGAGTTATGCGTGCAATTATAGAATATGGGGCTTCTGCGTGTAAATTTAGGTGGGGCATTTGCTCCACGTTTTTGTTGGTGCAAATGGATGCACCTAATTTATGCACGACCCCTACGCTTAAGAGCTATTCTATGAACCACATCAAACTTTAGGCGTGGCTTATAGAACAGCACTTAAGTGGGGGGGTTTCAGCACTGAGTTTTTGGGCACGATTTATAGAATTCACCCCTTTGGACTAGATTCTATATATGGCACCTGAAAAACCTGCATGGTAAAAAAATATGCCTAGGCGTATTCTTTAAAGTATGCTTAAATTTGTTTTTTGTTACATTTGTACCCCGCGCTTTCCCACTCATGGCAGGCTCAATGCAGCTTTCATATTATATACAGATACTTATTTGTACCTAGGGCAATGGAGGGTTAAGTGACTTGCCCAGAGTCATAGAATGAGCTTAAATTTCTGCACGGTATATAAAGAATACGTTGAGCACCTCTCCACATGACCAAATTTGGTCACGTCCATTTAGGCCACATTTTACTTGGTGTAAATATTGTTGTACTAGTAAAAAAGGCTCGTTTCTGGAACGAATGAAATGGGCGCTAGCAAGGTTTTCCTGGGAGTGTGTATGTTTGAGAGAGAGAGCCAGAGTGAATGTGCGGGTGTGTGACAGAATGAGACTGTCTGTGTGACAGTGTGTGTGTGAGAATGAGAGTGTGTGACAGGGCCCCCTCCCCTGTTCCTAATGCCCCTCACCCCGTTCCCTCCCCTCCTTTTCCTCCTCCTTCTCACACTTTGGTTCCTTAAGGCTTTCAAAAGTCTATGTATCCCCGTGGCCCTAACGCCCAGTATCCGGATACCCCACCTCTTTCCTCCTCACCCCTCCCCCAAGATGTAATACTTTCAAGTCCTTCATTTTTTTTTAGGTGTCCTATCTAGCCTGTGTACAAATGCCTGGCATTCAGATTGTGTTCCTCTCATAAATTTTCATTTCTTTCATTCATTCAGAACTCCCCCCCCCCCCCCCCCCCCCGAAAACTTTTGGTTCCTTCAGTCTTTTAAAACTCTCCTATCAACCCTGTGTCCTAATGGCCAGCACTCAGATTGTTTTGCTTTGCCAAATTGTCTGTCACTGAGGTCACTGAGGTCAGTGCTTGCCTGCCTAGCAGACCACTTCCGGCAGGCACGGTCCCAAGCACATCCTGTTGGAGGTGAGAATTATTATATAGGATAGGCGCAGAGGGCCATATTCTATAACAGTGCATGTTATAACCTATAACTACACCCCTTTTTGGTTGCGCACATTAGAATTTAGGTGCTCTGCATTATAGAATACACTTAGCGAATTGTGCTTGAAGATTCTAATTGTCAATTAGTGCTCATTATTGTTAAGTGCTGTTATCAATGCTGATTAGCTTGTTAAGCTGATTAAGTTATATGCATACCATATAAAATGAGTTTATCTTGTTGGGCAGACTGGATGGACCGTTCAGGTCTTCATCTGCCGTCATTTACTATGTTACTGTGTTATAGAATACGCTTGGATTTCAGCATGGAGCACTAGGCGCGATATATAGAATCTGGGGGTTTGTACCTAACTTCGGGAACAAGCATTTACGCCTGCCAAAAGCTGGTGTAAATGCTCGCGCCCAACTAATGATAGTTAGGCACATAAATAACAGTATCCTATAAGATTGCATCTAATTTCTAGGAACGCCTCTGACCCGCCCATGCCCCTCCCATGGCCACGCCCACTTTGGAGCTGTGTGTTATGAAAATTAGATGCACACGTTATAGAATAGGATGTAGGGCAGATCCATGCATAACTCCTAATTGCTGTTAACCTGCGATCCCCGCCCAACTTTGGGTAACCTATACAGAATCCGGCGGTATGTGCCTAAAAGGCAAAAATCCACCTAAGCACTCTTCCGTATAAAGGTGCTTAAATGTAATGGTGTGTATAATTTGAAAGTGGGCACACAGATGGGTGACATCTGGGTGGAGAGTGTATGTGTTAGCAATTTAGACGCAAGCACAAACACCAGCTCTATGGCTGGAATCCTGAGGAGTGTTGATTTCGGTGCCAAGGTGTTTTTTATGTGGTATCTTTGGTTGACTAGTTTTGTCTAAGTCATCACAGAGCTGTTTTACTCCAGGCACTTAACATAGCTCTTCAGCCTGTGTTGGGTCTCTCGTTTGTGCCACAATAAAGACCTGTTGTTTGGCACTCTCCATGTTGAAGTCAGTCCTCTTCTTTCCTGTTTGCTTACCTATAATATAGACACATATTTGACCTGTCAGGCTAGTATCCTGTATAGGAAAATAGGCACTTACTTAATAGATACCCTCTATTCTATAGATGCTCTCTAGTCACCTAAATATAGGTGCAGTATTATAGAATTGCCCTTCGCATACCTGCTTCATGTGTGTAGGAAGAAAGGGGATCTAGTGTTGCAGTAGGTCTGGTGCAATCATAGAGGTGCTAGGAACGAAGCTGTGTGGGCTCCAGGTGTAAGCATGTGAATCAGAGTCTGATTATCAGACAGGCAGTAAAGAAATGAAGCTCTAGGATGGGAACCTCCAAAGAGGTGGGTGAAATGAAGGCTCAGACACACTATATTTATTATTATTATTATTATTATTATTATTTATTACACTTGTACCCCGCGCTTTCCCACATATAGCAGGTTCAATGCGGCTTACATAGTAATTAGAAATACACAGTCTTATAAGGAGAAAAAGTTTCAAACTGTAATAAAAAACAGCAATGGTGAAGCTTAATAATGTATGATTAGGATAAGGGTAGGTAAACAGGATAGGTTGGGGAAATGGGGGTAAGGAGGGATATGGTAAAGGAGAGATGGAGAAGAAAAGGTTGGGGATGAGTAAAGGGAGATAGGGAGATGGGGTAGGTATCAGGGGAAGACTGTGCCAGGAGTGGCCTAGTGGTTAGGGTGGTGGACTTTGGTCCTGAGGAACTGAGTTCAATTCCCACTTCAGGCACAGGCAGCTCCTCATGAGTCTGGGCAAGTCACTTAACCCTCCATTGCCCCACGTACAAATAAGTACCTGTATACAATATGTAAGCTGCATTGAGCCTGCCACAAGTGGGAAAGCACAAGGTACAAATGTAACAAAAAAAAAAAGTCAAGTGTGAGAGACAAGAGATGCAGTGCAGTTCTGTAATTATTCAAGAGACATCTGCTAATTCCACTGAAGCCTTGTTTTTAATGTTTCTAGTGGTTAGGGTCAGAGGTGCAGAATGCAATAAGTTATGCATATTTTTTTTAGTAAACTCAGCATGAGCATTTACACCAGCTCTATGGCTGGCATAAATACTCACAGCTAAACTTGTACCAGTAACATTAGCATTCTATAAAGGAAAGGGGATGCTACTTTTTTTTTCTTTTACAGAATAGGCTCCCAGTAGGCACCTAAAATAGGCACAATTTTAAGGACTTGCCCTCCACATTGCTCAAGAACCACCCCCCTCCTTACTAAGCCGCTGTGCTCTAATGCGGACACAGCCCATTCAGTTTGATTGGGCTGTGTTGGCACTGCTGAGTGGCAGCCGCTAGCATGGCTTAGTCAATGACGGGGGGGGGGGGGGGGGGGGACCAAGGAGTACCACATTTTTCTGAGTTCCTATATCCAGGTGATTGTTTGTTCAGCAAACAAAATCCAGCTCTCAGCTCAGTATGCACTAATCATCTGGGAGGCTGAGAGATGATCAAATTTTCCTATCCTCTATCTGCTCTGCGGTTCCAAAGTATTTTGCAAGCAAGTTTGTTCTGGAAGAGGAGCATGCCATTTGCCCTTTGGTGAGGGACACATCCGTAAATTAAACAGCAGATTATCTGTTTGGACTTTCAACAGACATTTCCATTTCTTTCCCAGGAAAGCTCAACCCTTAATTTAAATGTTTTGCCCATTCTCTGTGATATCCACCGTTATCCTTGAACTATGTAAGTTTCAAGTTTATTTAAAGATTTACTACTCCACCCGTCACATAGATGTCTTGGCGGCTAACAATGTAATGCAGGAGCAAGAGAGGAAAAGGGGAGGATGAAGATGGCAAAGAGAAAGCGAGGAATGTGGAGGGGGGGGGGGGAGGAACTAGAATGAAAATAGGACAGAGGGGAGGGGAAACAGATAGGTGCAGCTCTAAAGTCCAGGCCTGCCTTGTGGAAACTTACCTGTAAAAAGGCCTGGGTCTCGTAAAATATTCTATCAGTTCAGCAATTGTAACATAATGCAAAGTTGAAATTGATGTTCTAAGGATCTGACATCATGCGATTTCCCAAAAAGATATATTAATTAGTCTGCTGTACAGAAAATGAATTTGTAAAAGTAGGCAGGAATACTCTGTGAGAATAGCCTCACATATACAATGCTACTTTTTTTTATACAAAGGGCTGTTTCCCAGAGCCCTTCTTGAACTGGAATAAACTGAACCAGAGGTACAAAACATTTTCCCATCAGGCTTTTAAGTGCTTTATCCTGTGCTTCATTGAGGGGATTATGTGTAACAGCTCTTAGAATAAAAAAACTTGGAGTGTAAAATCTTATTGTTTACCTGTCTGAACAAGAATGAGGACAGACACGGCACCTTTATTTTCTTCTTTTTCCCATCATTCTTGTAATCATCCCTCTTCTGTTCTCTGCTATCCTGCCCAAAAGCCAACAATGAGAATACATCTACACACTTGCCCTTCAAATTTCTTACTGATCCTCACTATCCAAAGGCACGATAGCACTTAATAAAGACCTTCTGTTTCTATCCCCCCCTCAACAACCGTGTCCTCAGAATCAGAGGATGACAATGACTCAGATGAATCTAAAGATTCTGAAAATTCCCAAACACCAAGAGGGTCACTAATGACAGGATTCTGTCATTTGTGGAGGAGTAACTTAAGGGTCCTTTTACTAAGCTACAGAATGAAAGGGACCTTAGCATGCCCTTGTGTGGGTTTTTCCCCTTCTGCTAAGACTATTTTTGCTGCAGCCGTAAAATGGCCGATTTTCTATTTTTTGCACTAGTGGTCATGCAGTAATGTTGCCATTAGTACTAGTGCGCAGTCGTTAAAAGTAATTACTACATGAGCTATTATCACCACCCATTTTGTAGGTGGTAAGGGTTCACGTGGTAATCCTGCGCTAATCATTTAGCATGTGCTAATGTGGGTGCACTATTTAGTCAAAAACAAAAAAAACGCTCCCGTCAAAAGAAGAGAAAACAAAAGTTAAATCAAAAAGGAAGGAAAAGCCTCAAAGAGCTCCAAGTCAAAAAAGACCTAAAGAGCTAGACTGATCAAACAGATCTACTTGTCATCATCGGCAAAAACCTTCCATAATATCGTGCACAAACAAAATCGAAATACCCTCAAACAGTGTTAGGTAATGTCCAACTTCTTCTTTTCAAAAATAATAATGTTTATTTATTTTTGTTACATTTGTATCCTGTGCTTTCCCACTCATGGCAGGCAATGGAGGGTTAAGTGACTTGCCCAAAGTCACAAGGCACTGACTGTGCTGGGAATTGAACTCAGTTCCTCAGGACCAAAGTCCACCACCCTAACCACTAGGCTACTCCTCCACTCCACTAAAATCATTAGCTTAGTGCACACTTACCTTATCAACTCTGTTTTTCATTCATCATATATGAGCCAGCTTCTTAATACAGAAGTCCCCTGTGAGCAAAGATGGCCAGCGTTTCGCAAATATCAATCTTCTTGCTGCTGCATCAGGGTCAAAT
Organism: Microcaecilia unicolor; assembly: GCF_901765095.1. Taxonomy (NCBI): domain Eukaryota; kingdom Metazoa; phylum Chordata; class Amphibia; order Gymnophiona; family Siphonopidae; genus Microcaecilia; species Microcaecilia unicolor. Next base: position 346,276,194 of record NC_044033.1, on the reverse strand, counting down.
CATCTGGGGCTGTCAATAAAACACAAAATCAAAAAAAAAAAAATCAGGCTTCGTGTGCAGCATCATCTCTAAAACATTGTACCACTTCTCTTAATAGGACTGAATCCTCCAGCTGCTTATAAATGACTCACAGACACCATCAAAATGGCATTCTCTTTAAAGAAGAAATGACGTAAGATGCCAACAAAAAATTCAGCCAGTCAGTCTCTATATAAAACGCCTTCAAATGAAATGGCACCATTCAATTTGGGTATTTAACATCCTTCCGTTCCCCCCATTCCAAGGAATTTAATGTAAAAATCCACCTCTGTTCATGCCTCAATAAATGTTTTGGCGATCACCTTCTCTTTTAAGAGGACCAGTCCATTGCAAGATTACGTGGTGTAAATCATTAAAAGTATGGTTAGCATGAAAACAATGGGCTGCCACTAGTGGTCCCGAACCTCATGTTTGCAAAGAACTCTTGTGTTCAGTCTGTCTTGTGGCAAGTCTCCATGTAATATGTCCAACATATAATTTGCTGCAAAGACAGATCAAGCAATATACTATTTATTTATTTATTTTGCACATTTATACCCCACGTTTTTCCCACAGTTTTGCAGGCTCAAAGTGGCTTACAATGTAAGATCAGTGGTGATACGGTTACAATTAAATTAGATAGAATAGAAGAAACAGGGAAAGAAGAAAATAGGGAAAGGATGAGGGAGTCTAAAATGGTCCATAGATATGTTGTTAGGAAGTACTTCAGGTTATGTATTGAATCCTTGGAGTAGGCTGAACCTCTTTCGGCTGGAAGAGATGTAAATGGACCGGACACACCAAGATGACCTTGCATGATGGAAATGGAGTTGAATCCGCTCCTTTATCTGTCCACTTGTATTGTATTGTAACATTTATACCCCGCGCTTTCCACTTGTTAGCAGGCTCAATGCGGCTTACATAATATAACAGGTTTACAAGATAACATAAAATGGATAAAACAGCTAAATATAGTATATAAAGAGGTGGACAATAAAAAGGATAAGGGAGGAAGGGGGTAGAGGTAGGGAGCGAAGAGGGTGTAAATTGGGATAATGTGTTGTAATTAAGGAAGAATGTATAATAATGGTCGGAAGAGGGATGAATTCAAAAAGGATAAATGAGGAAGCATATGAGAGAGCTCTTTGGCTGTTAGTCCACTGCACAAGGGGGAGTTAACTGTCTGGTGAATTGACAAATTGGGAGGTCCAGGAGACAGGATGAATCAGGACCAATCCGCCGTAGTTGGATGGTGATTAGGGAGTGGAAACATCAAAGACGAGCAAATCCGGCTGAGTTTCAATGATTTTCACTTCGGATCACCTCGGTCAGTTAAAGATCAAGCAAAGACGAGCCAATTCAAGACCGAGTGTCTGTGGGATAGTAGGTTGCCTGGATTAAAGGCAACACTAACTGGTCAGGCCGCCGTTTGTCAGCAGCTAGTCCGCAGAAACGTCGGCGACGAATAGATCCGACTAGCCGGTCAATAGCCCAACAGCTTCTCCTTGGCACCTCAGACCCAGATAAGCACAGATCCAGCGAAAACGAGCTGAATCACAACCAAGTGCAGGTTGAATACCCGAGGACCCCTGGAGCTGACGGTTCCCCATCCCCACTACGTGGCGGCCATATTTATGATCAGAGGTGGATTTTTACATTAAGTTCCTTGGAACTCGAAGGGGGGGGGTGTTAAATTCCACAATTGAAGGGTAAAGGTCATGCATTTGATATGCTGTCTTTCTGTGGTACAACCAAAGAGGTTTACATTTGTTATAGCAGGTACTTTCTCTGTCCCTTGTGGACTTACGATCTAAGGGGCCCTTTACCAAGCTGCGGTAAAAGGGGCCCTGCGGTGGCATTGATGCATGGATTTTCCACACATCGAGGCCCCTTTTACCACATCAGGTTTTTGTTTTAATAGGAAATGACTGTGCAGTAAGTAGAAACTTGACGTGTGACCATTTCCTGGGTGAGCCCTTACCGCCTCCTACTAGTGATTAAAATAAAAAACATTTCCGGTCACACACCGCAAATGGCGCATGATGGGAGCGGCACTACTTGTGGGTGGGCCAGCGGTAGTTCAAGATTGGTGCCAGCCAGCACAACAGTAGATCTACCACTGCATTGTAAACAGGTCCCTAAGTACCTGACGCCCAAAATCACAAGGAACCCTCTCCCAGGATCTCAGCTGACAGTGCCAACCACTAGGCTTACTCCCCTCTACAAAGTCTCAACCAGGGAAAAAGTTACTGGCAGCAGGCAGATGCAAAGCAAAGAATAAACAAGCTTTGGTTTCCCCTCTAACCAATTAGCAGAACAAAGGCTATATTCACCTCTGTAACCACCCATCCTTCCCTTCAGCTTAAGATCATAAGAAGTACCCAGCATAGGCGCCCGGTATAAGAGGCTTTGGGGAAGGTCCGCTTACCTTGCAAGTCTTTTACTAAAGTTTGTGATTTTCCTCTCTCCCCTGCCCAAGTGGTCCTGGTGAACTGGAAGTGAAAGGCAGCGAGCGCAGCAATGCTCACTGAGGCAGGCATGCTCTGCTAAAGTTGCTTAAAAGAATACAACCAGTGCTATATATGTCTTTGGTGTGGGAAGAACTTCTCATTCGGGGTGAGCTTGAAGTGAACACCATTCAAATTAAGGAGAACAGGTTTGGAGGGAGAAATTAAAAATAAATAGTGTAATTGTTAAATCTTTAAATGGTTTCAAAGTTTTTTTTTTTTTTTTCTGAGCATGTACACCGAGAGGAGGGCATGACTGCAATGATGTGTGCATAATTATCAGGTAACCACTGGGATAGCTACAGCTAAAAGCCATTTCATGATGGTTTCCAACAGTATGTTCAAAGAGGAAGTTTAGCTGACATAGTGTTGACAGAGCGGTAAGGTGAAATCTGATTGCTTTTTTTTATGTTTGTTTTTATATAAAACATTCTCGGATAGGAAGAGTTTGTGATATGTGAAAATACATTTTGCTTTAATGAAATTGCTAAACTTTAGAGTCAGAGACTTATCAATGAGTGATACATACAGTGCTTTTTTTGTGCCAGCACAGCGTACCGGCACCTTTTTCCTGAGGTCCGGCTTACTTGCCCGCTCCTTTCCATTCCTGCTCCCGCGCTCCAAAATCTTTTACCCGAAGTCGAAATTCTCCTCTCTCCCCTGCCCTCCCCTCCATGTCCAGCAATTCTCTCTCCCCTCCATGTCCAGCATGTTGCCTCCCTCCCCCGCCCTCCCCTCTCCTCTCCAAGTTGCGGCAAACTGGAAGTGAAGGCAGCGCAGCAGTGCTCACTGAGGCAGGCACGCAGGCAGGTTTGTCTCCTCTCGCGTTGTTTCCCTCTCAGTGCGTCCTCTGCAGTGCCCAGGTTAAAATAATAATAATAATAATATTATTTAAAAGCTTTATATTTAATGTGGGCAGGTTTCTGGGTGGGGGTGAAGGGATGCCATACTAGGGAGTTATGAGTAAGGGGGTAGGACAGGGCTAATGATAGGCTGCGTGCAGGGAGGGCTGGGGCAGATGCCTACTAATCAGATGGATGGTGGGGAAGGGAAGGACTGATGCTGGGCTATGGGAATGGATAGTGGGGGTAGAGTAGAGAAGGGAAGGGCTGGATGGTGGGATAGGGAAGGGAAAGGCCGATGCCAGGCTACAAGGATGTTTTGCATGTGAACCAGCAGGTGAGAGATTTTGCTGGCATGTAGTTTGTGTGGGGGATCTAGGAGTCTGACTTGTCTGGCCTTTCCAATGAGATGCGTATTGCTGCTGCCTTTTTAAAGGTACTGTTATTGGCATTTGTATTCAGAATTGGTTAAGGTTTGCAACATAGACTCAAGAAGCTTCTTTGCAGGATTTTCTGTTACTTCACAAAGTACCTGGAGGTGAAGGGATTTTATGTTGTTATTATTGAGGTGCTACCTGAATTTAAATACATTTTTCCTATGGAAAGCTATAAGAGGAAACATTCTAGCTATGTCCTCTATATGCGACAAATTCCATAGTAGGTAGAAAAGGAAGAAGTCTTCAAAGGTATATTTACCAAATTTTAAATGTTTGATTAATACAGCTTAATAAGGCATATATATTTATTATAATGTAAAGTTGAAGGATATGTACCAAACCGTGGTCATTTTATTTTGTCAGCATCAGAAGGGAGATAGAGCTAGAGGAAGTGAAAAAGACTTCAAAGTTTACTTAATCAGGCATTTGTTATAAAGCAAAGTTTGAAGGATCTATGCTATTGCTGTAATTATATTGCAGGATCCTGTCATGTGTATTGAGATGTTTGCCATTATTGCAGACTTATGTCTGGTCAAGTTTAAGACCAGACATAAGTCTGCCTTTAAACATGCTGTGGTCACACCTCTCCTTAAGAAGCCTTCACTTGACCCTACTTGTCCCTCTAATTACCGACCCATCTCCCTCCTTCCTTTTCTCTCCAAATTACTTGAGCGTGCTGTTCACCGCCGCTGCCTTGATTTTCTCTCCTCACATGCTATTCTTGACCCATTACAATCTGGTTTTCGCCCTCTCCACTCAACCGAAACTGCGCTTACTAAAGTCTCCAATGACCTATTACTGGCTAAATCCAGAGGTCAATATTCCATCCTCATTCTTCTTGATCTTTCCACTGCTTTTGACACTGTCGATCACAGCATACTTCTCGATACCCTGTCCTCACTTGGATTCCAGGGCTCTGTCCTTTCCTGGTTCTCTTCCTACCTCTCCCTCCGCACCTTTAGTGTTCACTCTGGTGGATCCTCTTCTACTTCTATCCCTCTGCCTGTCGGCGTACCTCAGGGTTCTGTTCTTGGTCCCCTCCTCTTTTCTATCTACACTTCTTCCCTTGGTTCATTAATCTCATCCCATGGCTTTTCCTACCATCTCTATGCTGATGACTCCCAAATCTACCTTTCTACCCCTGATATCTCACCTTGCATCCAAACCAAAGTTTCAGCGTGCTTGTCTGACATTGCTGCCTGGATATCTCAACGCCACCTGAAATTAAATATGACCAAAACCGAGCTTCTCATTTTCCCCCCCAAACCCACCTCCCCGCTCCCCCCGTTTTCTATTTCTGTTGATGGCTCTCTCATTCTCCCTGTCTCCTCAGCTTGAAACCTTGGGGTCATCTTTGACTCTTCTCTCTCCTTCTCTGCTCATATCCAGCAGACCGCCAAGACCTGTCATTTCTTTCTTTACAACATCCGTAAAATCCGCCCCTTTCTTTCCGAGCACTCTACCAAAACCCTCATCCACACCCTTGTCACCTCTCGTTTAGACTACTGCAATCTGCTTCTTGCTGGCCTCCCACTTAGTCACCTCTCCCCTCTCCAGTCGGTTCAAAACTCTGCTGCCCGTCTCATCTTCCACCAGGGTCGCTTTACTCATACTACCCCTCTCCTCAAGACCCTTCACTGGCTCCCTATCCGTTTTCGCATCCTGTTCAAACTTCTTCTACTAACCTATAAATGTATTCACTCTGCTGCTCCCCAGTATCTCTCCACACTCGTCCTTCCCTACACCCCTTCCCGTGCACTCCGCTCCATGGATAAATCCTTCTTATCTGTTCCCTTCTCCACTACTGCCAACTCCAGACTTCGCGCCTTCTTTCTCGCTGCACCCTACGCCTGGAATAAACTTCCTGAGCCCCTACATCTTGCCCCATCCTTGGCCACCTTTAAATCTAGACTGAAAGCCCACCTCTTTAACATTGCTTTTGACTCGTAACCACTTGTAACCACTCGCCTCCACCTACCCTCCTCTCTTCCTTCCCGTTCACATTAATTGATTTGATTTGCTTACTTTATTTATTTTTTGTCTATTAGATTGTAAGCTCTTTGAGCAGGGACTGTCTTTCTTCTATGTTTGTGCAGCGCTGCGTATGCCTTGTAGCGCTATAGAAATGCTAAATAGTAGTAGTAGTAGTAGTAGTAATATGGGATAATGTATAACAAATATCTGTTTTTCAATTAAGTATATATGTGGTTTATATTGATGCAGGGCAGCTGTTGGGCAGACTACTTAGAAATCCATCATTAAGTGCTACACATACCTATATACATAGTGCCCACCCAAAACGTCAGGTCTGGCTACGCCACTGTAGTAGACCAGTCGACTGACTCCAGTCCTCTCTCTTCTTTGCAGTGCTGCCGGCTCACCATCACCTGAGCGCCATGCCCATGCCCAGTTCCGCCCGCCCGGGACTACTCGGTCTCTCGCCGGCGCGCTGCATCCCTCCTCCTCCTCTTTTTGCCTCCACACCGCCGATCCGCCTTAAACCGGCTTCGGGCTACCAAACGTCACCGATTGTCATCATGATGTTCTTCTTTGCCAATCAGAGTCAGCCTTCCCTACGAGAGCTCCCGTCCCGTCATGACCAACTTCCTGTTCTGCATAGGCGGGAATGCGCGGGAGGGGCCGTCACTGAGTAGGGAAGGCTCAAGGCTGGTTAAGAGTGGCTGTCTGAGGTGTTCCCACTTCCTTCCCAGACCATAATAATTCGAGGAAATTGTGGCACGCAGCGCACGTTGGATTTCAGGAGAGGTAGGTGCTGACTCTGAAGGGTTTAAGTCAAAATAAAAAAATTAATATTTTGTTTCATGCAGATCTCTTTTGTTTAAACATAACTAAATGGGCTATAAGCCCCTAATGCTTTTGGTTTTCCTATATTTTGTTTGTGATGACTTATGCTGTGCAAAATTGAAATTTGAAAACTCTTATCTCTATCTGGTCATTAATAAAAGGAGCTCATTGTGAACAGTATCCACCCTAAAAGGGTGTTTTGTGGCTCTACATGAGAATTGTGATATTATGATCCTTTGTTTCATATTGTTGACGGTCTGCATTTTCCGTATGGGTGGTATATTTGTGTATTAAGGTCTGCTCAGTGTAATATTTATGGGACAGTAAGATTCTGAGTGTCGTTTTGTACAAAGTTGTGCATAGTGTTTTGCAGTTGAGTGATTGTGGTTAGTATATGCTTTGAGCAACCACTTTATTCTTTGACATATGATACATATCTAATATCAAAAAATCTTAAACTGCCAAGAGTGCAATAATATATCTCAAAAACACTAAGTGTCACTCCTTTTGTGCAATCTATAGGTGAGCGCAAGACCTCGATCTGACATAAGAAATTTATATGAATAAAATAGCCTCAACAGCCCAGGGAACCTAACATTAGGACTCCACTGAAATGGCCAACATCATGGGCTCCTACCGCCTTCTGAAAAAACTCACAGACATCAAAAAACTCCCACATTTGGGGAGAAAAAGATTCTGTGAACAAAAAACGGAAAACGGAGTGTCTTCAAGTGTCAAAAAATGATCAAAGTCTATACACCCCACTATAGAGAGTACTAATGGATGTAAAGGTTATCAATAGAAATCAAACAAAATAAAACATGGAAAAAGAAAATAAGATGATACCTTTTTTATTGGACATAACTTAATACATTTCTTGATTAGCTTTCGAAGGTTGCCCTTCTTCGTCAGATCGGAAATAAGCAAATGTGCTAGCTGACAGTGTATATAAGTGAGAACATTCAAGCATTGCTATGACAGTCTGACAGGGTGGGAGGATGGGGGTGGGTAGGAAGTATGCATGGGGACATCAAAGCATATCATTGGTATTCTAACAGGGTGGGTGTGGATAGGTGAGGGGAGGGTGATCAACAGAGACATACAGCTTTATGGTTTATAATGGGCTAGGAACCCCAGGTCCTTGTTAAGTCCTTTCTGTTGGGTGTTAAAATATTCAATCATTCTGACTTCAAAGGTCTTACGTTCTTGTATGGTTTTAAAGTTACCTTTGAGGATTCTCACTGTGAAGTCACTGGTGCAGTGTCCTGGTCTTGTAAAATGTTGCCCAACAGGCGTGGGAACCCTGCTGGCACCAGCATTGTTTATATGATGTCTATGTAAATTGAATCTTGTCTTAAGCATCTGGCCTGTTTCTCCAATATAGCATCCTTCATTACATTTTTTACACTGAATGATATATACCACATTGGAAGATGAGCAAGTGAAAGATCCCTTTATGTTGAATATCTTTCCTTTGTGGATGACTTTGGGGTCCTGTGAAATATTTTGGCATAGTTTGCAACTGGATAAATTACAGGGAAGTGTGCCCTTCTGTTCCTTTTCAGTCTGTGAAGAAAGTTTACTTCTGATTAGCTTGTGTTTTAAATTGGGTGGCTGTCGGAAGGCCAGTACTGGTGGGGATGGGAATATCTCTTTCAGTAATTCATCCTCCTGGAGTATAGGTTGTAGATCTCTTATGATTTTCCTCAGTTTTTCCAGCTCTGGATTGTATGTCACTACAAGCGGGATTCTGTCTGTGGATTTTTTCTTTTTGTACTGTAGCAGATTCTCCCTGGGTGTTTTGAGGGAGGAGGCAATATTCTTGGAGATTATTTTGGGGTTGTAGCCCTTCTGTTTGAAGGATTCAGTCAGGGTTTTAAGGTGTCTGTCTCTGTCCCCTGGGTCAGAGCAGATACGGTGGTATCTTGTGGCTTGGCTGTAAATGATGGATCTTTTTGTATGTGAAGGATGGAAGCTGGAGTTGTGGAGATAGCTACATCTGTCTGTGGGTTTCTTGTATACAGATGTTTGTATACAGCCATCACTGATTGAGACCGTGGTGTCCAAAAAATTGACTTTTTCTGGGGAGTAGTCAATTTTGAATCTGATTGTAGGATGGTATGTATTGAATGCAGAATAAAATTGTTTCAGAGTTTCTTCACCCTCCGTCCAAATCATAAAAATGTCATCGATGTACCGGTAGTATTTTAGAGGTTTGGTCTGGTGTGTATTCAGAAATGTCTCTTCCAGCTCAGCCATAAAAAGGTTGGCATATTGGGGTGCTGTCCTGGTGCCCATCGCAGTGCCCATTATTTGCAGATAGATATCATTGTTAAAGTGGAAGTAGTTGTGAGTTAAGATGAATTTGATTAATTTTGTGATAGTTTCTGGTGAGTATTGATGGTCCAGTGTGGATTTTTTTAGGAGTCTTCCACATGCAGCTATGCCATCCGCATGTGGAATGTTGCTGTATAGTGATTCTACATCCATCGTGACCAGAAGGGTGTTAGGTGGTAGTTGCTTGATATTTTTCAATTTATTCAGAAAGTCTGTGGTGACTTGTATGAAGCTGTTAGTTTTGTGTACGAGAGGTTTCAGAATTCCCTCTATGAATCCAGATATTTCTTCCGTGAGTGTGCCAATACCTGATATGATTGGTCTGCCAGGGTTTCCCAGTTTGTGGATCTTGGGTAGCATGTAAAATGTGCCTACGGAAGGTTGATTTGGTATGAGTTTCTTCAGCTGAGGTTGCGCTTGTGTAGGAAATGTTTTGATAAGGTCTTTCAGCTGTTTTGTGTAATCCTGTGTGGGGTCCTCAGTTAGTTTCCTGTAGTATTTATTGTCTGAGAGCTGTTTGTGCCCCTCTTCAATGTATTTTTGTATGTCCATAATTACCACTGCGCCTCCTTTGTCTGCGGGTTTGATGATAATGCATTTGTTAGTTTGTAGGGTTCTTATGGCCGCTCTTTCTGGTGGGGTAAGATTGTACAGAATTCTTTTTTGTTTGTTGGAGAGTTGTGATTTAACCCTATGTCTGAAACTTTCTATGTAGTTATCCAGTTTGTAGTTTTGTCCCTCCTGTGGGGTGAAATAAGTGTTCTTCTGTTTAAGACTGTATTTCGGATCATTTGATGTCTCTCTATTGTGGAAATGTGCTTTAAGACGCATTTTTCTGAAGAATTCTTCTAGGTCTGAATATAGCTGGATTTCATCTAGGTTATTCGATGGGCAGAATGAGAGCCCTTTGGAAAGCACAGAGATCTCATGTTGTGATAATTGATGGTTCGAGAGGTTTATTATCCCCATGCATACTTCCTACCCACCCCCATCCTCCCACCCTGTCAGACTGTCATAGCAATGCTTGAATGTTCTCACTTATATACACTGTCAGCTAGCACATTTGCTTATTTCCGATCTGACGAAGAAGGGCAACCTTCGAAAGCTAATCAAGAAATGTATTAAGTTATGTCCAATAAAAAAGGTATCATCTTATTTTCTTTTCCATGTTTTATTTTGTTTGATTTCTATTGATAACCTTAAGAGTGGACTAACACGGCTACCACTCTCCTCTACTTATAATGGATGTAAGAAACTATAGTATCCCTTCCTAGACCTCTCTCAATGAAAACTGGAAGGTGTTGACAAATAAAACACGATTACAATGTGTACTATTCAGCCTGTATCGGCAGCAAAACATTCAAAAATCAATAACTTAGCTTAATGTGCTGATTTATGCCTCTTCCAAAGTCTTTGCGTCCTGGTTCCCAGGTGACAGTAATGAAAAGAGTTTCAAATAGCTGATTCATTTCTTCCAGTCATACTTTTACAAAGGTCATGAAGTTGAATGCTATCTGTTTTTGTTTAATGTTTTAAAGTGGGTATTAACCTCCACACTCGCAATGTCTTACAAACTTTCCCGACAGTTTGTGATGTAACATCTAATGGGTGGAGCCATGATGTCGGCGTCCTATTTGAACGTCCGTCATTTTCTGAACCATTGTCCGCGATGGATTGAAAAGAAAAGAAAAAACATTTTTTGTTTTTTGATATTTCTCCTGATGAAGGTTGCGAAACAGTGGGGTCCCTTGCTGTCAGGAAAGTTTGTAAGACATTGCGAGTGATAACTGAAGGATTTTGGGTAGCATGATAATGATAAAACATGATAGTGTATTAACAAGCAAACATATTAAGAAATATTTAAGAAATATATACGAGTTATATAAGAAAATATACATTTAGTAGTAGCTAAAGGATCTTGGGTACCATGATAGGTTGTTTAGCCAAGCTTATTTCCATGTTAGGGAGAGATAAGATTTTTATTGAGGGGCCCTTTTACTAAGTCACGTAAGCGTCTACGTATACCCAATGCGTGCCAAAATAGAGTTACTGCCCGACTACCACATGGCTCTTGTGGTAATTTCATTTTTGGCGTGCATCCAATACGTGCATCTGAAAAATATTTTTTTATTTTTGGGCGCGTGTAATGGACGCACGCCAAGTAGCATTTGATGCGCATAGGTCATTAGCACTCAGATTCTTTATCACTAGGTCAATGGCTGGTGGTAAGGTCTCAGACCCAAAATGTACGCACAGCAATTTTGATTTTGCTGCATGTCCATTTTTAGCAAAAAAAGGCCTTTTTTACAGGCACGCTAAAAAATGGATTGGCACGCACCCAAAACCCGCACCTACACTACCACAAGCCATTTTTCAGCGCACCTTAGTAAAAGAACTCCTGAATGAATACTTTCAAGATATTTCTTGTATGGAGCAATGTCTCCAAAAGGGTTGGTGTTATACATTCTGTGACTGCAATAAACTTCACTTCTACACATAGCTATATGGAGTATGATCTCCATCTCTCACATTTACTGCTAACACTTTCTGTAATAGTACCAAAGAGCTTCCTTCTGGAGTTCATAAGTTGTTAAATATATAGGGAACATCTCCAGATGTGCTTGAAAATTCTTTTAATTACGCTTATGGCTCCCAATACAATGGAAGATATTTCTCTATCCTTCTGCCATATTCTCTTGGTCTCTGATGGCATTTCTTTGTACTTGAGCGTCTTCTCTCTCTCTCTCTCTCTCTCTCTCCACATGATTCACAGAATAATTGCTTGGGACTGACACCTCTATGATCAATGAAGAAAACACAGGAAAGGGAATATGTACAAGGAGCTTTCAGGAATGGAGGCATCAACTCAAACTTCTATTGAACAGACCTGACATGGTCCGTGTTTCAGCAAAGCCACCTGTGTCAGGGGTCTAGATATTAAAAACATGCATAAACTTATGTGCACAAAATCCAAAATGAATAGTTATAATTACATAAAAGCTAAAGTGTAAATGAACCAATACCATAATACAATAGTATAAGAAAAAATATTAAATACATGGACATAATAAATAATATATATGAAAATAACATAAAATCAATAAAGACAACAGAGTTACATTAGTGAACTAGAATAAATGGAATCTGCATATAATCTCATTCCTTGCAATGGTCATAGAATCTAAAGGTCTTTCAAAAAAAATCAATGGAGAATGCCAAATCTGATATTGACAAAAAAAGAAGAATACCAATTTCAGTTATAAAGAACAGTTCAAAGCTGGGAATGAGCATACAAATAACTTGAATTCAGAATGTGTAAAAAAGAGAGAGAGAGAGACTCAGAATGAACATGAATACAAAGGGAACCAGATTGTAGTGAGCGGAGGATGTGTGCTACAATGTTACAAGGTAATCATGAATACAATCTTAACAAGAAGAGATGTGATAGTGGGTAAAGTAATACCGACTATAGAAAAAAAGAAAAATTCAAGTACTCACAGACATTAGTGCCATGAACAATGGTGAGCAAATTTTTATAAGCTGAAATGCTCCTTGTGCTTTTTGTTTCCGTACCTCTGTGATCAATGCCATTCTGGTGTTTTTCTGTTTTACCTCTGGTTTCTTGGCTTCTAGCTTTTTATCACTCAGAATGGGGATATCCCAGGTGATCATAACCTCTTTAATCTCCATGATTTTCTTAGGATCATTAACCCAGTGCTTTTATAGTACAGCAATGCTGTAATGTTTATAAAATTTCCAGTGGATGAGACATCCAATGAAAAAAAGCACAACTGGGCCTTCAAGACTGAGACAAACAGGAGTCCTTTTATTCGGAAAGACCTGTCACGGGACGTGTTTTGGCGTAAAGATGCCTGCCTCAGGGGTCCAAAATCATAATATTCTTAGAGGCACAGAAAAAGGGGAACACTGTATAAACAGATTCCTTGCTATCATAATGTCTCCTAAAGAAAAGCAAACGCTTGTACTCATGCTTTTGTGTTCCCTTTTTCTGTGCCATTTTTTTACCACGCCCTGGAGAAAGGGCCGTTTTTATGGGGCTGGAAAATGGATGTATGGCAAAATGAAAGCCAGTGTGTGTCCATTTTTATCCGGCGACCTTACCATCACCCATTGAATTAGCGGTAAGGTCTCACACTCTACCCAGGCGGTAAGCATGCACTGCACGTCAACTGCTGTTTACCACCGTTTAAGTGCCTCGCGGTAGAAAATAGAAAAATATTTTCTACCGTGTGTTTTCGGTACATGCCAAATTCAGAATTACCGCCCGGGGGTATTAGGGCTAGTTTCCAAATTGTAAGGAGAGGAGTGTGGTCCACTCTTGAGGTTATCAATAGAAATCAAACAAAATAAAACATGGAAAAGAAAATAAGATGATACCTTTTTTATTGGACATAACTTAATACATTTCTTGATTAGCTTTCGAAGGTTGCCCTTCTTTGTCAGATCGGAAATAAGCAAATGTGCTAGCTGACAGTGTATATAAGTGAAAACATTCAAGCATTACTATGACAGTCTGACAGGGTGGGAGGATGGGAGTAGGTAGGAAAAGTGGGGTGCCAGAGGCCAAAATAAATGAGAAAAGATATCCCACACACGTTTTGTTGCTTACTTTGTATAAAAGAGGTAGATATGACAGCATACAGGGCATTTTGGTTGACATGTTTGTCAACTTGAATAAGTGGAAATAAGAGTCAATAACCCAAGGCCTTCCTGACTCTGCACTCTTTCCTCACTGGAGGCTAACTGACAGGTCAGTGATGAGACCTTGTGAGAATATTGTGCTGTACCCTCTGTAGGATGTAAATAGGCAGAGCAGTTAGGAGAAAGGCAACCATAGTAACGAAGGTCCCATACCAAAGCCCTACGAAATTAGATTTAAGGATATATATATGAAGGGTTTCATTTTGAAATCCTTGCATGATTTTCCATAAGTTTATGCCGTATATCTTTCTCCTGCATTACATGTGAGGTACAGAATGGTTGTGGCATAGGATACTGTCAGGCTTATTTTCAAAAGAGAAGGGTGCCCATCTTTCGACACAAATCAGGAGATGGGCATCCTTCTCCCAGAGTCGCCCAAATCGGCATAATCAAAAGCCGATTTTGGGCATCCTCAACTGCTTTCCATCACGGGGATGACCAAAGTTCACGGGGGGCATGTCAGAAGCTTAGTGAAGGCGGGACTGGGGCGTGCTTAACACATGGGCGTCCTCGGCCGATAATGGAAAAAGAAGGGCATCCCTGACGAATACTTGGACGACTTTACTTGGTCCTTTTTTTTTTTTTAATGATAAAGCCACAAAAATGTGCTCTAAATGACCAGATGACCACCGGAGGGAATCGGGGATGACTTCCCTTACTCCCCCAGTGGCAACTAACCCCCTCCCACCCTAAAAAATGTTAAAATATTTTTTCCAGTCTCTATGCCAGCCTCAAATATCATACCCAGCTCCATGACAACAGTATGCAGGTCCCTGGAACAGTTTTAGTGAGTACTGCAGTGCACTTCAGGCAGGCCAACCCAGGCCCATCCCCCCTACCTGTAATACTTGTGGTGGTAAATGTGAGCCCTCCAAAACACACAACAAACCCACTGTACCCATATCTAGGTTCCCCCCTTCATTCCTAAGGGCTATGGTAGTGGTGTACAGTTGTGGGGAGTGGGTTTTGGGGAGCTCAGCACAGCTCAGGTAAGGGAGTTATGCACCTGGGAGCTTTTTCTGAAGTCCACTGCAGTGCCCCCTAGGATGCCCGGTTGGTGTCCTGGCATATCAGGGAGACCAGTGCACTACGAATGCTGGCTCCTCCCATGACCAAATGGCTTGGATTTGGTCGTTTCTGAGATGGGCGTCCTCAGTTTCCATTATCGCCGAAAATCGGGGATGACCATCTCTAAGGATGACCTTCTCTAAGGTCGATCTAAATGTTGAGATTTGGGTGTCCCTGACCATATTATCGAAACGAAAGATGGCCGCCCATCTTGTTTCGATAATAAGTGGTTTCCCCGCCCCTTCGCGGGGACGTCCTGCGGGGACGTCCTCAGGAAAACTTGGGTGCCCCGTTCAATTATGCCCCTCCACGTGTCCTTTGACAGGAAAACCACTTGAGCATTTTCCGTTTTAAAATCCATCGTCAGGCCCATAGGCTTGAAGTGCGCTAAGGATAATTCTATAGCAGATTGTTAGGTAGGGAGCTCAAATTAGTGTCTATCTTGAGGCTACTTTATAAAGATGCATTAGTACCTCTGTGTCATTAAGAAAGAGCCTCACAAAACTCGCAGATATCATACTTGGCAGTTGGTACAAATGTATGCAAATACTTTCTAAAATAAACGCATGCTTTTCAATTCTGCCCATGTTCTACCCATACTCCTCCCCCTACCATGTTGCACATCCCTAATATAAATATGATGGAGTTGATCCAGAGGGTGGATACTAAAATGGTCAGTGGTCTTTACCATAAAGCATATGGGGACAGACTTAAAAATCTTAATATATGTATATTTTGCCACACTGAATTCAGGATTTCTAGCTTTGATTATTTAAGAAAAATTGATGGGGCACACAGGATTACAATTGCATGGATGTAATAGAGCAAGCACAGGATTAGATTAACCTGTTCAATCAAACAAGTGTGAGTTGACAACTCTATGCCCCCCACCCCATGCAGTGCAATTCTTCAGTAGTCCTTGAGCAGGGCTGCAGAGAGGGGGGGGAGGGGGGCCCGGCGCTGGAGTCTCTCGCCCTCTCCTGCTTCCAGGCCGCTGGCGCCGTAGTCCCATCCCCACTTGCCTACCCTCCGCTCCCTTCTGTCTGTCGTCCGACCCCTGCATTTAAAAAAAATCTCTAAAGCAGCAGTGCAGCGCCTTCTCTGCGAAAGCGGAAGATTGCCTCGGGCTGGCCTTCCCTTACTGTGTCCCGCCATATTCTGATGTAACTTACTATTTCCGCGAGGGCGGGACATAGTGAAGGAAGGCCCACCCGAGACGATCTGCCGCTTTCGCACAGAAGGCGCTGCACCTGCTGCTTTAGAGATTTTTTTTTTATTTAAATGAAGGGGGTCAGAAGGGAGCAGAGGGTAGGTAGGTGGAGACTGGGAACTGCGGCGCCGGCGGCCTGGGAGCAGGAGAGGGAGGGGACAGAAGTAGTGATAGAGGGGTGGGGGTGATCCTTGGGGGGCAGGGTGGTGGCGATCCTGGGGGGGGGGCGCGGCCTTGCCCCGGGCTCGGCTCAGTCTCTCGGCGGCCCTGCCGAGCTCCTCATTGCTTTCACTGGTTTCCAATTCCTCGTCCCATTAAAGAATTAAAAGTCAGGTGTACCTATCTTTCAGCTGCTCTCCTCTTCCTAAACCCTGCAGACTAGCTCTAACCTCCACAGTGGAGGGGGAAATCAATTAAGATTGCTGTCCCATTTCCATACTGTCTCACCTCCTGTCACAGATTTGTCCCTTTTCACTCTTCCACCCCTCTCCACAGTCTCATGTTTCTTTGTCTTGTTTCTTCTTCTGCTGTATGCCTGAGGAAGGAAGGGTCATGGTTAGGAGGAACAGAATCAAGAGGACAAGGCAGGACACTGTTTACAGTAGTTCTTCTGCTGCTGCCAATGTCACATCGACAAAAATAAAAGCTCTGAGCAGTTGGCAGGGTCCCAGCCAGTCTGGAGGCCAGAAGTCAGCAGATACTGGCACTTGCACTGGCTGGATTTTTTAGCCCAGCTGACTTTCAGCCTCTCTTTAAGTAAACAAGCCAAGTTGGGCAAATACCAGCCCGTTGGCCATCCTACCTGCAAGCTAAAAGCAAGGGGGGGGGGGGGGGGTGTGGCTGAAAATAGCTTCCAGAATTGTCTCCCAATTGAGAGTTGAGGTAGTGGAGACAAAAATGGTTAAAAGAAAGAAATGAAGTTCAGGGGATCCTTAGAATAAAAGAAAGGTGAAAGGAAAGCCAAACAAGGCATCTGATTTCCATTCACACAAAAATCCAGACCACACCATGATACCAACATTGACCAAGACTTCATCTCCCACCTTACTCCCCTCTCCATTGCCTTTTTTTACCTACTCATCTCGTCTATTATTCTGGTATAATTAACTTTTACCCTCTCTAACAATATTCTGTATTCCTTTTACTATGTAAGCCGCATTGAACCTGCTTTGAGTGGGAAAGCGCGGGATACAAATATAATAATAGATGAATAAATAAGTAACTTAAAACTGAAATCTATACTGCACTGTCAATTGATGAAGGGCAGGAATATTTACAAACAAAAAGTCCATTCAAACACCAACTTATTTACAGCAGATATCGTTCTCTACTGGTCACACTTCTTAAATATTAAGACTATTCAGGGCAGGCTGATGATAGTCAGTTAATAGCACAGTTCAGAAAGATGTCACATTTGAACAAACTGATGGTCACACATTTTATACAGGTACCTTTGTTGCTGTAGCCTGGTACAGTAAAATATGTTGTTCTTCTTATTTCTTAAATTCTCCTCCACTCTGCCATAGATGCAGTGCCCCATAGGAGTGGTGTACGGGCTGCCTGGGTGGTAAGGCTGTGTCCTGAGAATCTCTTTGCTCCTTTACAAATGAGAATATATGGGATAAGAAGGGTCCTCACACCTCCTCACTACAGCAGACCGGTGCCGGGTTTTGGATCTGTCACTTGCCCCAGTCTCTGAATCCTTGATCCTAATGTCTAACCAGTTGGGTATAGACAAGCTGACTCTCTCTCTCTCTGTGTCTTTCATTGGGGCCAGCTACAGGCATTGGCAAGAATGCAGCTGTCCCTTGACATTTATGCTCAGAGGTGGGAGAAGTTCAAATGACAAAATTTTAGGTGGCAAAATCAGAGTTTAAATCTTCTTCAGGGGAGTATACTATTGCTACTAGCACTATTGCCACTATTGCCTCTTCAGAAGGTCCAGCTCCTCTCAGCTTTTAGGTTTCCTTCTAGAAACCACCAGAAACCGCTCTAAACCTCTATCAAGATCTAGTGCCAGAAGGTCTGAGTACCTTGTGCACTAGAACAAGTGCAGGAAGCCCATGGGAAAAAAAACCCCAGCAGCATGGAATGTTGATACTATTTGGGTTTCTGCAAGGTAATTATGACCTGGATTGGTCACTGTTGGAAACAGGATATTGGGCTAGATGGACCATTGGTCTGACCCAGTATGGCTGTTCTTATGTCAAAAATGCAGCCTAGAGAACCTAGGTCTCCAGATAGCTTGAAACAAAATGCTGGGACAGATTGCTGGAGAAATTCACCAACAACTTACTCCTATTGGCTGACAGGAAAGAAGGCTGCTAGCCACTAGCTAGATACAGAAATGGATGTACTGTAGGAACACCAAGGGGAAAAATACACACAGCCACACTGCCTATTTCCTTTTACTGTTACATCTGCTTTCATATTCTGTTTCTATAAAATAGAGGAAGAAACAGAATAGTTGAAAATGAATGCCGAGAGTATAATAGCCAAACAGAGGCCAGCTCCCATGCCCAATGGAACAGGAAGAAAACTGCTGAGTCAAAAAAGTGTAAAATCATTCATCTGGGGGTGCAAAATCCCATTTACCACATATGAATCAGGAAGACAAGAACTGGCAACTGCCAAAAAGGAAAGGGAATCAAAGAGTAATCAATTTGATAGCCTGAAGGTTACTAATCAGTGTAATAAAGCAGCAGGGAAAGTTAACAGCACCCCCAGGAGCACAAGTAGTGGCATCATCATAAGAAATCGGAGTTAATATTGCTCTCGTATAAGTACCCATATGCTTCCTGGACAGGGAAATAGTATGCAAATCAAATGGATTATCAGTTCATACTATGCTTTCTACCAAGCCTTGGATAGCTGGACGAAATTGATTGTCCTTTCTCAACATGATAAATTTAACTATAGACCCAGAGCTGTTAAATCTAGTGGGACAATCCTAGTTGGTGTATGAGCAGTTAAGGGAGGTGTTGTGAGTTGGGGAGGTAGAGCAGGGAAATCTATGTCTGGGACCCCAGCCCTAAGGTCAACCCATTACACTATGTTCAAAGAGTCCCCTCACCCTCCAGACTGCTTCCCTCCAGATAGAGTCCTCCTTCCCAGGTTGATGATGCATTCCATTTCCAAGTGTGAGGTCATGAGACTGCTTATATTTATTAAAGCCTTGATACTTATTTATTTGTTACATTTGTATCCCACATTTTCCCACCTATTTGCAGGCTCAATGTGGCTTACATAGTACCGTAAAGGCGTTCGCCAATTCCGATATGAACAAATACAGTAATGTTGTGGTAGAATAAGGTTTGTGTGTACAGACACATTAGGGAATTGTAGAGAGGAAAAGTTATTATATGTCCATTACGAGCTTTGGCTTCGTTGTGTTGCAGGGTACAGGCGTTTAAGTTGGGTCGGTAGGGTACACCTTTTTGAACAGGTTAGTTTTTAATGATTTCCGGAAGTTTAGGTGATCATAAGTTGTTTTCATGGCTTTTGGTAATGGGTTCCATAGTTGTGTGCTTATGTAGGAAAAGCTGGATGCATAGGTTGATTTGTATTTGAGTCCTTTGCAGTTTGGGTAGTGGAGATTTAGGTATGTTCCTGTTGATCCTGTTGTGTTTCTGGTTGGTAGGCCATTTCTGTACTTAACACCAGATGAAAATCATAATAATTCAAGCGGGTCCTATGGAGAGTGAGCAGGAAGGGATGGTAGGAAAAGAAAGAGAAAGGAGCCAGGAACCAGGCTCTCCTTAGCACTACTGCTTGTGACACAACTACTTGTGGTACAACCAAAGTGGTTTACATATATTATATGCAGATACTTTCTCTGTCCCTGGAGGGCTCACAATCTAAGTTTTATACCTAGGACAATGGAGGGTTAATTGACTTGTACAGGAGCTACAGTGGGGATTGAGCCCAGTTCTCAACCCATTGCACTGACCATTGGACCACTCCTCCATTCCACTCCACTCTGAGGTGGAAAGGTGATATGGCTGAACATAGGTAGGCCGCTCACTTCTCCTTCTTTATGTGCCCTGGGGAGCCTTGCCTTGGAAATGGGGGAAGGGGTAGGGAGTAGGGTAGTCTTCCTTAAGAATTCTTGCCAAGGGGTAGGAGTTTGGCTCAGGAGGGAGTCTGTTTTATGGGGATTTGATGGGGTATGTTCTACCTTCTGTAGGAGGTTCTTGGTTTTGGGGGCTGTCTTAGGATGATCCTCCTTTGAGGAGATTTTTTGTACCCTACTACTTACTGGCTAGCTCATGGAAATTTATAATAAAGATTAAGCAGAAAGTTCAGCATTCTATGTACTGCACTCACGGGGGCAATTTCTCCGTATACGTTCTGCACACACCTTGACAGGAATAAACCTTACTTCAAAGATAGAGTATGTGGAATATGATCTCAGTCTCTCAAACGTATTGCTACCGCTCACCATAGAATTTGCATTGTATCAAAGAGAATTTCTCACTGGAGTGTATAAGATGTAACACGTATAGGCAAGCTTTCCAGATGTGTTGTAAAATTCTTTTTTATCAAGCCCATGGCACCCATAACACAGAGAAATATTCCTGTATCTTTCTGCCACATTTTCTTAGTCTTGGATGGCATTTCTTGGTACTTGAAGATCTTCTCTTTCTTCACATGATTCACAGAGTAATCACTTGTGACTGACACCTGTATGATTAATGCCATTCTGGTGTTTTTTTCTCTTTTACCACTATATCTGGTTTTCTTGCATCCAGCTTTTTATCTGTCAGGATGGTTAAGTCTCAGGTAATCATAATCTCTTTGAGTGTGTGCACATGGTCTGTGTATCATTACTTTAGTTGATGTACATGTATATTTTTATATCAGCTTTCCAATTGTAGCTCAAGGCGGTTCTCCGTTAACTTATTGGTATTATCCTGAGATGATCAAACACAGTGTGCTTTTTAGCATGTAGCCCCTCCCCCCCCCCAGAGTCACCGGTGTTATGAAGAAATATAAATTACTATGGAAGCTAATAATGACCTTGATTTGTATCACACTCTCTAGGACCACACAGTTGAGCAGGTAATTACTGTTCATAAAATCTGGAAACATAGCACTGTTTTGTCTCAAAAATGACTATCAATTTAATATAGCTAAAACTCCTGTAACTGCTTTTCCGATTAGATTCTGTAGGCACATGGTTTGGCAAACCAACCTGCCTCATTAACTGTAAGATGCGAAATATTTAACACTGGCCAAAATAATTCCCCAAGCTAGTCTAAATTTCTGAGAAAGCACTTTTGGAATTTCTTTGATAGGGAATGTACATATTTGTTTGAATGTTTTCTCCACTTTTAATTTAAAGCTGTTACTTTTATGACTTCATTAACCCCCCCTGTTTACTAAAGGTTAGGGTCCATTGTATTCCTATGGGCCCTGCTGCAGATAACAGGAGCTAAGCTTTAGTAAACAACCCTCTCAATTAGTTTTGCAGATGCTAATGGAAAATACAAGTGATGTTAAACCTCTGCAAGGGTGTTTCAGGATTTAACACTTCCCACCTCTTTCCAACCTATTGTAAAAATGTTAGTAAGCACTGACACATTAATAACAGATGTCATTTAATAAGAATCTTAAATGGATCAATTAAAAAAAAAAGCAACGGCCTGATTTTCAAAAAAAGCTGAACTCCTAAATTAATGACTTTAATTAATTTCCTAAATTTCCCTCTGTTTTCAACTGAAAGTTTACCAAAATTTAGGAGCTTAAGTTATGGCCCTAGATTGCCATTCATTGGCCTAGATCTTGGAGCCCAATTTAGAAGTCCATTGCTGAAAATCAATGCTAAGCGCCTATCTTCCCCCCCCCCCCCACCTTAAATTTGTCCCTGTAGCCAATCACTTTTTTGGCTTCTAAATTTAGGGCCCTTTTACCAAGCCACAATAGGGCTACCAGGGGCTTAGTGCGCTGCGATTCGGCCCTACCACCGGGCTACCGCGGGATCCCAGTGGTAGTGCCAACTCCCACTGCTTGGTATTTCCTTCACCAAAAATTGTTTTAAAATTTTTTAGCACCAGGGGCTTTTCCAGCTGTAATTGCTGCCTGGTCACCGTGGGGTTAGCGTGAGAGCTCCTACCACCTCCTAAATTGGAGGTGGTAAAAGCCGCCTCCCAGAAATGGCCATGTAGCAAGTGTTATAGTTACCGCACTACTATTTCCATTAAAAAAAAAAGGTTCTTTTACTGGTGGCAGTAAAAGGAGGCCTCCCTGCATGCCAACATCACCACAGGGGTCCTTTTACCATCACTTGGTAAAAGGACTCCTTAGGAGCTTAGGGGGGGGCCTTTTACAAAAGCCGAGCTAGCATTTTTAGATTGTGGTAAATGCTGAGATGCTCATAGGAATATAATGGGTACCTTATCGTTTACCACCAGCTGATTTTTACCATGAGATAAAAACACTAGCGTGACTTTGTAAAAGATCCCCTTAGTGAAACTTGAAATATAGGGCCGATATTCAGAAAATGCTGAGCTACTAAATTTATGCTCCTAAGCTAGTCTTCTAAATTTGTCACCTATTTTCTGCTAAACTTATGAGCAGAACTTTTTAGTTGAAATTTATCTTCATTTAAGAGCTTTAAAGTTATGCTCATAAATTTAGGCTTTATGAGCATAACTTTAAATTATACTTCAAACGCTCATTACTCATAGTTACTGCATTGCTACATTAGTACTGCTTGACCTCAGTGGTGACTGTTTTCACATGAGCTTTCTGCTCATGACTCGCCTGCCTCCTCATCTCTCCTGCTACTTTATTCCAACCGATTTTTAAAATTTTTAATCTTGTCTTTTTTGATATTTATCTTTTATTTCATAATAGCTTTAAGTAAAATGAACTTAGCTTTTTATTTATCCGTGGTGGTGGATCTGGAAACAAGTTGCCACAGAGGTCAAGTAGTACTAATGCAGCAATACAGTAATTATGAGCACTGAGCATTTGAAGTATAATTAGGCCTAAACTTATGAGCATAACTTTAAAGCTCCTATAAATATATAAAAAAAGAGAAGATAAAAAGTTTAAAAAGTGGTTGGAATAAAGTAGCAGGACCAATGAGGAGGCAGGCCAATCGTGAGCAGAAAGTTCATGTGAAAAGAGTCGCCACTGAAGTCAAGCAGTACTAATGTAGTAATGAAATAATTATGAATGCTGAGCGTTTGAAGTATAATTTGTTATGTGGCTCCCACTATTAATTGAAGTTCTGAATGTCTAAAGTGGAGAAGTGGCCTAGTGGTTAGTGTGGTGGACTTTGGTCCTCAGGAACGGAGTTTGATTCCCACTTCAGGCACAGGCAGCTCCTTGTGACTCTGGGCAAGTCACTTAACCCTCTATTTCCCCATATGAGCCACATTGAGCCTGCCATGAGTGGGAAAGCACGGGGTACAAATGTAACAAAAAAAAAAAAATTAGCCAAGCCATTCATTTGCCTAGATTTAAGAGCCTAGTGCTGAAAATCAGTGCTAAGCTCCTAACTTCTTTTCCCTGCCCTAAATCCACCCCTGTTTCATAAGTATATAAGTATTGCCATACTGGGAAAGACCAAAGGTCCATCAAGCCCAGCATCCTGTTTCCAACAGTGGCCAATCCAGATCACAAATACCTGGCAAGATCCCAAAAAAGTACAAAACATTTCATACTGCTTATCCCAGAAATAGTGGATTTTCCCCAAGTCCATTTAATAACAGTCTATGGATTTTTCCTTTAGGAAGCCGTCCAAACCTTTTTTAAACTCCGCTAAGCTAACTGCCTTTTTTGTTCCTAACTTTGAGTTTAGGGGCCCATTTTCAATATCTCTGTATAGTCAAAGCTGGTCCATTCCGAACATCTGCACTGAATATTCCATTATACATAGCTGCATAACACTTGTCCATTTAAGTGGGATATTCAGATCATAACCAGATAAGTTAAACTTGATAAAGATAGGACTTCGTTTTTATCAGCACTTAACAGATAAATGCCGGCTCTGCCTTCAGACTGACCACAAAATAGCTGCATTTCGTCGTAGGCACTAATTAGGTATATTCAGCAGTGCTATCCGGTTAAGTACCGCTGAATACACTCAGTCCTGAACAACTGATTTAAATAGCCAAGAACCTCTCCTGGCTGTTTAAATGACTTTGAATCTTGACCCCTCTAGTGAAATTTTGAGTAAAATGTATGCACTTAGCCCTAGTAAGTTTTCAAAAAAGCCAATTTATAAGCATAACTCTCAAAGTTAGAAGCATAAATCATTTGAATATTGGGCCCATAACATTTAGGCATTCCATCCTAGAAAATGTTCAAAAAGGTCAATTTAGGAAGCCAGCTCTCAAAATGAGCCTGAACACTTTGAATATTGGCTTCAAAACTCTTAGGCTTTGAACAGTTTTGAGAATGTCCACTCAGCATGTGATCATGTTCCTTCTCAGCTCTCAGAGAATGACAGAATAAGGGAATAGACAGGAAGAAACATCCAGTGTCATGTCCAGGTATGCCTCAGCTTACCAGAGCTGCTTTGAACTCTGCCTGAAAGTATTGCTCTTCAAGAGTCCTCAGACTATGACTGCAAAGACATCTCACATCTAGATTCCATTTCTCAGGCATACCAGTAGAAGATGTAACATTAAAGGTGGCATCATCTCACTCAGGAAGGACTTAAATATTGTTGCTATTACAGAGACACGGTTCAACGAGTCCCATGAATAAGATACAGCCACACTGGAGGGGAAGAGATGGCCAAAAAAAGGGGAGGAGTAGCGTTTTATATCGTGGGTTAATACCTGAAGAAGCAGCTGGCATGGTGACAGGAATAAGGGAAGTGAAAGGACAGTGAGACAAACTAAAAGGAGCTATAAAAGGGCAACACATCTTTAAGAAAGTAAATAAAATAGGAAAAGAAGACCATAATGGCTTTCCAAGGAGGTGATGGACAAAATAAGAGCTAAAGAGCTAGTGTTCACATAATACAAAGTACAGTATCACTAAAGGACAAACATAGAAAGGAATATCAGCTAAAGGTGTGATAAAGAAAGATAGAAATCAGGAAGGCAAAAGAACAAATGGTCAAAGATGTAAAATGAGTTAATACAACTTTCTTTAGGTATATCCAAGAAAGGAGAAACAGATGTAATTCTAAAACTGAAGCCCAACGAGTGGGAAATAAGGAAAAAAAACAGAAATACTAAACAAATGCTTCAATTTAGTAT
The DNA here is from genome assembly GCF_901765095.1 of Microcaecilia unicolor. Classification (NCBI taxonomy): domain Eukaryota; kingdom Metazoa; phylum Chordata; class Amphibia; order Gymnophiona; family Siphonopidae; genus Microcaecilia; species Microcaecilia unicolor. The sequence goes on along the minus strand of NC_044033.1, from coordinate 346,251,027 downwards.
TCACAGAAGAAAGCCCTAGAGGAAGACATGGAGGGGCATAATCGAACGCAAACGCCTATCTCCATGGGCGTTTATCTCTGAGAACGGGTCCGTGAAGGGGCGGGCCGAACTGTATTTTCGAAAAAATGGACATTTTTGAGCTGGGCGTTTGTTTTTTTTAGCGATAATGGAAACTAAAAACGCCCAGCTCAAAAACGTCCTAATCCGAGCCATTTGGTCGTGGGAGGCGCCAGGATTGGTAGTACACTGGCCCCCCTGATATGCCAGGACACCAACTGGGCACCCTAGGTCAGTGCGGTGGACTTCAGAAAAAGCCCCCACATGCATAGCTCCCTTACCATGGGTGCTCAGCTCCCAACCCCCTTCCCCAAAACCCACTACCCACAAATGTACAACACTACCATAGCTCTTAGGGGTGAAGGGGGCACCTACATGTGAGTACAGTGGGTTTTGGAGGCCTCCCATTTACCAGCACAAGTGTTACAGGTAGGGGGAGATGGGCCTGGGTCCACCTGGCTGAAGTGCACTGCGGTACCCACTAAAAGTGCTCCAGGGACCTGCATACACGCAGGCCTCTAGGACTTGTTGCTGCTGTATAACATTGGCACACCAGTTGACACCTGAAGACTAATCTCTTCGAAAACATCCTTTATTGGAATAAGCACGTTTACTCACAGTTAACTGCAGAGGTTGTGCCCCACTGGCAACGAGTCTCCCTGGTACTGAGATTAGCAGTATGTTAGAGCTGGCAGAATGATGTACAATGCCCTCTTTCAGCCACATTCAAGGTAAGAACTAAGTTGTCTAACAAGGCTAACACAGGAAAGGGAACTAAAACTGGCTTACAAAAATGGCCACTACCACATGGACTACAACAGGAAACACAACAGGGCACACTCTGACCCAGTAGGCAGGGGGAAAAGCACCATGGGAGAAGAGCCTACCAACTACCAACATCGTGAGACTGTAACACAAGCTAATGAAATCACGGAGCCCAATACCCTACACCCACCACAATGCAATGCTGATGTGACCCTGTAGTGCACCCGAGAGCCACATCTGACCCAGGGAAAGGCTGTGAGAGGATCAAACACATTCAGCTGTCATGGAAGTGGGTACGGCATTTGAGGCTGGCATACAGGCTGGGAAAGAAGTTTTTAAAGTGGGTTTTTTTTTGGTGGGAGGAGGTTGGTGACCACTGGGGAAGTTCAGGGACGTCATCCCCGATTCCCTCCAGTGGTCATCTGGGCAGTTGGGGCGCTTTTTTGGGACTTGTTCGTGAAAAAAAGGGTCCAAAAAAAGTGACCCAAAATCGTGGTAAAAACGCCTTTTTTTTTTATTATCAGCTACAGACGCCCATCTCTCCTCAGCCGATAACCACGCCCCAGTCCCGCCTCTGACACCCCCCCGTCAACTTTGTTCGTTTCCGCGATGGAGTGCAGTTGGAAACACCCAGAATTGGCTTTCGATTATACCAATTTGGGTGCCTTTGCGAGAAAAACGCCCATCTCCCGATTTGGGTTGAAATATAGGCGTTTTTCTCTTTCGATTATAAGCTGGAAAGGCAACTAGCAAAACTACATATCAAAATGGAGTAGAGATAGCACCATTTACAAAAGATAATGTGTGTGAAGAGCTTGTAAGGCTGAAAGTGGATAAAACCATGGGATTGGATGGAATACATCTCACTAAGGACATCAAAAAACTAGAGGTGATTCAGAGGAGTGTGACAAGAATGATATGAAGCTTGTGCCAAAAGACATACGAGAAGAGACTTGAAGACCTCAATATGCATACCCTAGAGGAAATGAGGGATGGGGGGACATGATACAGAGGTTTAAATACTTAAAAGGTATTAATATGCAAAGTAATCTTTTCCAGAGTTGGGGAAGTGGTAGAACTAGAAATCACGTGTTGAAGTCGCAGGGTGGGAGACTTAGGAGCAATGTCAGGAAATACTTGTTCACAGAAAGGATGGTTGATGCCTGGAATGCCCTCCTGTGGGAGGTTATGAAAACAAAAACAGTGATAGAATTAAAGAATTATTGGAATAAACACAGAAGATCTCTATATAGAAAAAAGATAGAATCCAGTTAAATCAAAACATAAATGGCCTCATAGCTGAAGTGAACTTTGACGGCAGCTTCAGAGATTAAGACTTGGAAGCTCTGTGAAAAGGCATAGAATGTATAAATAAAAAACAAACCCAAGGCATATATATAGTAAAAAATAATAAAAAAAATAATAGATATGTTACCAAATATGTTTTTTTGGGCAAAGTAGCCCTTAAATTGTATTTCTTTAGAATGATCTTTAATGTTTATCTTTTTTTAGGCCAAGTTCAGACACCAGGCGCCAGAGTGGGAGAGAGAGGATTTCTGCTCTAACTGAAAAGGGAAGTCCATCAATGGAATCTACAAAGGAGACTCGATACTGTGCCGTGTGCAGTGACTATGCATCAGGCTACCACTATGGTGTCTGGTCTTGTGAAGGCTGCAAGGCTTTCTTCAAAAGAAGTATTCAAGGTAACACCATTGACCTCCTGCACATTGATAATATAGATACAGATATTGATATTGATCAGATATGTACGTTAATAGATGATCACATCACAAATTAATATGTTGACAACAAAAAAATGTAATGGCTTGATAATATAGTGAATTATTTCAAATTCACAATATGATTGCCCCATTGAAACTGGTAGCATGGTTGAGGGGACAATCCCTTCCCTGGTTCACTAGTGAGTTACAATATTCTAAATGATCACTTCATTCCTTGGAGTGACATTGGGTTAGGACTCTACATTCTGTATCAACCCATTACCTTTTTTTGACTTTGAAAGATGAGAAAGACTTGGAAGGGCATAATCGAAAGGGGCGCCCAAGTTTTCCTGAGGACATCCTCGCAGGATGTCCCAACAAAGGGTCGGGGAAATCTTGACATTTAGGTCATCCCTAGAGATGGTCATCCTTAGACTTGGTCGTTTCTGATTTTGGCGATAATGGAAACTAAGGACGCCCATCTCAGAAATGACCAAATGCAAGCCCTTTGGTCATGGGAGGAGCCAGCATTCATATTGCACTGGTCCCCCTAACATGCCAGGACACCAACTGGGCACCCTAGGGGGAACTGCAGTGGACTTCAGAAAAAGATCCCAGGTACATAGCTCCCTTACCTTGGGTGCGGAGCCCCCCCAAAACCTCCCCAAAACCCACTACCCACAACTGTACACCACTACCATAGCCCCATATGGGTGAAGGGGGGCACCTAGATGTGGGTACAGTGGGTTTCTGGTGGGTTTTGAAGGGCTCACATTTACCACCACAAGTGTATCAGGTGGGGGGGGGGGGGATGTGCCTGGGTCCGCCTGCCTGAAGTTCACTGCACCCACTAAAACTGCTCCAGGGACCTGTGTACTGCTGTCATGGAGCTGAGTATGATAGTTGAGGCTGGCAAAAAATATAAAAAATATATTTTTTGAGGGTGGGAGGGGGTAGTGACCACTGGGGGAGTAAGGGGAGGTCATCCCTGATTCCTTCCGGTGGTCATCTGGTCAGTTCGGGCACCTTTTTGTGGCGTGGTCGTAAAAAAAATAAGGACCAGGTAAAGTTGTCAAGTGTTCATCAGGGACACCCTTTTTTTCCATTATGGGTCGAGGACGCCCATATGTTAGGCACGCTCAAGTCCCGCCTTTGCTACGCCTCCGACACGCCCCCGGGAACTTTGGTCATCCCCACGACAGAAAGCAGTTGGGGACGCCCAAAATCGGCTTTCGATTATGCCGATTTGGGCGACCCTGTGAGAAGGACGCCCATCTTGCGATTTGTGTTGAAAGATGGGCATCCTTCTCTTTTGAAAATAAGCCTGTTCTGTAATATTTTAAAGTAAGCAATTAATCCCTAAGGTTTGTTTCTGTATTTGTTGGGCTTGACCATTAATGTAAAAAGAATACAGTCATGTATTTGGAGCACATGAACCCAAGGGGACTGCACTAGGAGGCAAAATACTCATATGCACCAAACAGAAGCTGGGTTCTGAAGTGATCATATCTGATGACCTCAAGATTGCCAAACAAGAGAAGAAATGTATATAACAGCTGACTGTGAACACCTGGCTGCATGCTTTTCAGCTAATATTATTGATTTGTGGAATAATTTCAATCTAAAGTTAGCAACTAAAAACAACATCAGCCAAAGTAGGATGTGTTTCATACATGAATGATAATGATCAGATTTCAGTCTTCCTAGACAGCACTGAAGCCTTAGATTCCAGCCAGTCAGGATGTATAACTGAACCAGTTCTTGCCACAATGGCAGGTCACAATGGCAAGTTATGATCTTTACTTCCTGGGCAAGAACATATTGGTCCCAATGTCCTCCTAGACCTATTGAGTGCTTTTGAATTTATTGATCACACATTTCTCTAGAAAAATGTAGATCACTGGGTCTTATAGCTATGGTGGTTTATAGGGCTCCTTTCTACACTGAAAGAGGTCTTCTGTAGTGTGCTTCAAAAGTCCTCCTTGTCCCCATTACTTTTTAATATTTTTATTCAACCATGATACAGTAGAAGGTCATTTGGTCATTTAGTTTTACTGCTCACATCTATGCCTATGATGACAAATACAGATATTATATATTTTATTTTGCTGGTCCGAGAATGTGGAACTCGCTGCCTTCTTCTTTGAGATCTATGAAGAATTTAGAATTATTTGAAAAAAGCTTTGAAGACTGTTATTCCAGTGCATACTCAGTATTGATGAGTCTAAGGGCCCTGTTTACTATGCCATGCTATAAGTGCACTACTGTTTTTAGTGCACGCTAACACTAGCGACCCCATAGGAATATATGGGTGTCTCTAATGTTTAGCGCATGCTAATTTTAGCATGCGTTAAAAATGCTAGCACACGTTAGTAAGCAGGGCCCTGAGTGAGATAATGAGCTTCGAGTAATTGCCTTGAAGGTTGTGCCGTATTGAAACTAAAGAACTCTGGGTCTAATAAGGGCATTTTGGATGGATGTTGATTATACAAAATTCATTGCGTTACTGATGTCAGTTTTGTTCTTATGTTATCTTGATATTATGTATGTTTATTGCAATCTGTTTAGAATTGTAGATTATGCAGAATATACATGTTTTAAAATAAATAAAAACAATAAATGATCTTTAGGGAAAGATTCTAATATTATGAAAGGTTGGATGAATGGCTTGTGACCATTACATTCTTGCTTTTGACATGTAAACTGATTTTGAATAATCACGATTTACAAATCATGAGAACTGGATTTGCTAGTTTGCTAAGATTATTTACACTTCATATTCCTCCAAAACTCAGATAGCAACTTAGATAGTAAGCCCTCCAGGGACAGGAAAATGCTTACAGTACCTGCATGTAGCTCCCCCTTGAACTACAACTGAAAAAGGCATGAGCTAAATCCCAAATCTCGGCCCTTCCTGTACTTGAGGGCTTATCCATCTCATCATTTACTGTAGTAAAAATTGGGGGGATAAGACTAGATTTTTCACCATTGATGACTTTATGCCCTGATATTCAATGCCACGTCATGTTTGGGCACTGGCATTACATATCCAAGTTTGTGCTGATATTCAGTCCTTAAGGAAAGGGGGTGGGATTTGATTTACTGCTTTCTGTGGTTACAATCAAAGTGGTTTACATATTATATACAGGTACTTATTTTATACCTGGGGAAATGGAGGGTTAAGTGACTTGCCTAGAGTCACAAGCAGCTGCAGTGGGAATTGAACCCAGTTCTTCTCCCATTTTTGCTTGGGGGGGGGGGGTTCTTCTTCTTTTGTATACTTATGTTTTGCAAAAGTCATCAGCAAAGTTAATTGGAGCACCCCATATCAGTCTCTGAGTCTTTGTGGTGAAGATTGAAATCTGTGCCTGGGCCTTAAGAAGAAATCCTTCTGCCTTAGAGAAGGGTGTGCATTTGCTGAGTGAAGGAGGGGAGAGGACCATGAGGCTAAGGTTCTGTGGGCCCTTGGGGCATGAGAGCTGCTGGCCTGATGAGCAGGATTTAAGCAGTCAAGACACACCTATGCCCCACGTATGTGCCTTTCCCTGTGCATGCCCCCATGCCTTTATATGCTGAGTTGTGGGATAAAGTTATAAAATACCACTTGGCCCTCAACTATCGCTGAACACACATAACTGTCTGACCAGATCGTCTGTCATGTCAGGTTGTAGAATGAGGGGATAGCGCTGTCATTCTCCATAGAGCTTGTGGTAGAAGCTGTGATATTCTGTGACTATCCCCCCGATATTCAGCGGCATTTGACAGGCTAGGATCGGCACCTGACCGGTTAAATGCAGGAAAACCAGCTATCCACTGATATTCAGTGATACATGGCTGGCCATCTACCACTGAATATTGCCGGTTAGTGGTTAGTGGATAGCCGGTTATATCATCCAATATAACTGGCTATCCATCCACCTGATCCTACTGCACCCCATTCAAAAATGTCTCTGTTCTTTTCATACAGGAGTAGTTGAAACATTTACACCACGAGGCAAAGACCTCGTGTAAGTTGGAGGCAGCAAGACTTTGTAAAAGGATGCGATAGTTTGAGCAATGTTGCCTAGATAGAAGAAAATGCAGCATTAGAGAAAATGGTTTTCAGATTTCACCTAAATGCATCTTTGGTACCTAGTTGAAAACTGGCAGCATTTTATTTCAACAGAGCTCTGGGAGGGCAGATGGTTTAAGATTGGGAATGACAGTAATTACGTTGTTACTTGTGTCTGTCTAAATGGTCAAAGAAAGATCAGCACTGAAAGTCATAGTTGAAGTGAACAATTTTCTGTAAATACAGTGTGGGCTGTATCTATGCTCTGCGGATAGAAGTAGAAAAGACTCCCTCAGTACGTTCATGTTAAAAAAAAAAAAAAATCATGGGCTTCATTATTTTTCCAGAATGTAAAACATTTAAAATGCTGCCACAATGAGAGACCAATTTAGAGAAATAGATAAAAGATTCTTTGAAAAACTGGACTCTTTTGTCTCGGTGTACCCAAACAGGAGACGAGATGGTAACTGATTAAGTCTGCTATGCAAGACTCATATCTAGCATAAAGACAAAAAGTTTCACTCAGAAGGAATGGAGCCTACTTTCTTGCACACACGCATACAGGTTGCCCAAATTTGGGCGCAGATCCCAGATCTGTGTGCAGACTAATTAGTTAATGACCCATTAACAATCAATAATAGGTGTTAATTGCCACTCATTTGGGTTTATGCATAGATCTGCCCTGTGCCCTATTCTGTAAAATGCATGCCTAAATTTTATAGCGTGCAACTCAAAACAGCCGTGGCCATGGGAGGGGTGTGGGTTGATCAAGGGGTGTTCCCAGAAGTTAAGCCCAACTGCCATTAGTTGCACACCGGCATTTATTTACGCCAGGTTTTAGCAGATGTAAGCGTGCACTCAGAGCTGTAGGTACGAGATCTGCAGTAAACTAGTATTCTATAAAGGGTGCATTCCCTTTGCTGAATACTATCTTATACAGTTCTGCTTTGCTATACATCCCCTGCCTCAGAGCAGGTGTAAATTTATTCATTTGCATTTGTGCATGGTTTTTTTTTAACGTCACGTTTTCTATTCCGCCACAATCTTTACAGATGAGGGCAGATTGCAGAAAGAGAACTGAACCAATATGTTCAGGAATTACATTTTGATGAGACAAATTCACAAAATCTGATACACTAATAATAAACTGCATAATGAATCATACTATTTAAAACAGGAGTTTGAAAGACCACATTTAACAAGAAAACAATGCTTTCAGACATTTTGGGAAGCTCAAATAATGTTTGCAAGCCCTAAATGATAAAAGTTAACCGATTCCTTATTGATGTCATTTGATATTGTAAAGATGCAGAATGATGTTTACTTAACTTTAATTTAGTTACGTCCGGAAAACGTAATAACAATTGGTCCCTAGCCTTATATCTTGGAGCAGCACCATGAAGTAAAGTTAAAAATTGCATCATATAGGTAGGAGCCTCACCAGTCAAGATTTTAAAAACCATAACACACAATTTAAAATCAATCCGTGCCTTATCAGCAACCATTGTAACTTGGAATAATATCTTTGCACTGGGTCAGGTCTAGTTAAACCATAGAGCAGCCTAATTCCAGTATTCTGAGCAATCTGTAATTGATTAAGTCAGGTTTTAGAACAGCCGATCAAGGCAAGGCTGCAATAATTGAAACAAGACAACAACAATGACGGAACAAGCATCCAAAATGAATCCACTGTAAAATACTTCTTTTTAGATCTCAACTTCCTAAAAATATAAGTAGATTTCCTCATAGTATTTACCTAAAAGATTGTTCAGTTCAACCCCCCAAATTTTGGAATGCAAATCCAATGAAAAAGTATTATGCTCAATATTAAAACGAGTAATATATCTAGGATAGTTACTATGTCCTAACCATAAAAACTTTGTTTTCTCCTTATTGATTTTAAGTCAATGGACTGAAATCCAATTTTCTAGTATGCTCACAAACTCTTGGACATGTTTCAAAGACAGAGACAAAGGCAGAAAAATTGTGATCTTGTCTGTATAAATGAATTGTATGAGACCACAATAGTCAAGAACATTATGTTCTGGGTGCTTTATTTTATAAAGGTCTTTATAAAAAGCTTAAAATAGACAACACTCTTTGCATTTTTAAGTTCCCTGTAATAAGATTCCCCTCAATTTATTGAATTAGTCCATTACAAATATATCACATTATATTTGTGGGTTTTTGTTATTTATTAACTTTTATTTCTTGAGCAGGGACTGTCTCTCTTTGTTAAATTGTACAGCGCTGCGTAACCCTAGTAGCGCTCTAGAAATGTTAAGTAGTAGGAGTAGTATTTCTCTGCATAAAAATTAATGAAATCACTATGAAATGAAAAGGCAATGGAGTATCTTGAATCCAATATATTACAAGAACTGAGGCAGCATGGTCTGAAATTTTGACTAGTTGACCAGGGAATTAGATCAGACTAGGGAATTAGAACAGACAGAAACACTAAATATGATATAATTCGATTTTAATAAAGCCTGTGACACTTTTTGCATATAGGATACTTATTAACAAACTAAACAGCCTGTTGGTACATCCTGAGACAGTAAATTTCATTTTAAAACATGGTTGAGTGATAACCAGCAGAGAGTGATAGTACATAACATTCAGTCTGAGGAAAAAATGGTAGCAAAGGAATGCCACAGGTTACAGAAGAACATATGAGTAGCCATACTGGGTCAGACCAATGGTCCATCTAGCCCAGTAGCCTGTTTTCCAAACAGTGGCCAAGCTAGATCACAAGTACCTGGCAGAAACCCAAATCGTGGCAACACTCCATACTACAAATCCCAGGACAAGCAGTTGCTTCCCATGTCTGCCTCAATAGCAGACTATGGACTTTTCCTCTAGGAATTTATCCAAACCTTTTTTAAGCCCAGATACACTAACTGCTGTTACCACATCCTCCAATAAAGAGTTCCAGAGTTAACTATTCGTTGAGTGAAAAAATATTTCCTCCTATTTGTTTTCAAAGTATTTCCATGTAACTTCTTTGAGTGTTCCCTAGTCTTTGTACTTTTGGAACAAGTAAGAAATCGATTGCTTTCTGTGGTACAATCAAAATGGTTTACATTTATCATAAATGATATAATTTGGAGAGCAAATTAGTAATAACTAAACTAAATTCATCCGACTTTGCTCTAAGAATGGTTAGAGCAGACACTTTAATTTAAACAAACAAAAGCCTCAACCACTCCGAGGGAAGTCATAGACTTTTCAACAAACTTCAATGGGGTTATCTATCATTGGCTTCTGCCTGTCTGAGAAAACAATCCTGAGCCAAGTGTCTTCTCTAACAGTTCTTAGAGCAAAGTTTGATGAATTTAGTTTAGTTATATTACATTTATCAAATGCAGACTCAGAGGGTGGCATCACCATGCTGGATCATAGAGAACGTAGTAAACTGGATGAGATTATAAAAGATATATCCCCCACATTTAGATGGATGATTTAGCTAAAGCAAGGCCCTTAAAGTTTAGTACCTGGAGCTCTATAAACAGAAACTGTTTTCTTTTCCTTTATGTGGCCTAAGTCTTGGCAGGAAAAATGCAAATTTTAAAATTAAAAAAAAAAAATTAAATCAAGAAAATAGTCTTTTCATCCAATCTCTGCCACATTAAAGTATAAACTTGACTATAAAGATGAAAGACATTCATTTATTGGAAGACTGGCGTTTATGTGATTATAGTCTTGAGAGCACTTAGTCCCCTGAAGAAGCTCGTGAAATGGAGAGCCCCATTGGGTGTATGAGTCAAGAATTAAGCTTTGCATTGGACTTGTATTAAGTGAGAAGCTCTGCAGCCACGGTGCATTTTTATTGAATTAAACAAAAATGATTTTAAAAAAAGTATCAAGAAACATTTAAAATAATTAAAAACATTGAGAGATAGAAGAATTAAGCTAAAGGAAATTTGGCAGTTTTTTGACCAATGATATGATCAGAGTCCAGTATTTTATACTTGCTGCCTAGCCAGGACATTCGAGGTCTTTTCCTCCATTTATTAGAAGTGAACAATATTGATCTTGATATTGAGGGACAGAAATACGAATATTAGGTTATTCTTTCAGCTCATTGTTGTGTCATTGACATTGGATTTCGCTGAATGAAATGTCTACATATTGATTTTCAATCTTCTGCCTTCTCTGTAATTAATTCTTGCCCCTCTCCTGCTGCAAGCCTTCCAGTGATGCACAGCCAGCTATCCAGGTAAAATTCCTCTCCCTTCTTATAGTATTTACATGGCAATAAGATATGAAGAGACAACAGGGATACCAGAAGGGTGTCTCACACATCATCATTGGCTGGGGGTGCTGGGGGTGCTCGAGCACCCCCAATGTTGCACCCACCGGAAGTTGTGACTCCGTATACTCCCTCTCTTCCTCCCTCCCTCCGACGAAGCACAGCAGTCTTCAGCCTTTCTGTGCTCCTGGCAGCGTTAGCTACGTATACACGCTGCCTTCGACTCTGCCCTGGAAGCCTTCTCTTCAAGTTCCTGTTGCCGCATAGGTGGGAACAGGAACTTGAAGAGAAGGCTTCCGGGGCAGACCGACGGCAGCGTGTATACGTCGCTAACGCTGTCAGGAGCACAGAAAGGCTGGACTGCTGTGCTGCGCCGGAGGGAGGGAGGAAGAGAGGGGGTAGACGGAGTCGCGATCGCCGTTTGGGGGGGCTTGCACGATCCTGGACCTCGCAGAGGGCGGGGGGGGGGGCAGCAGAGGGAAGATGGATGTGACTGGGAGGGGTGAGGAGCAGAGGGAAGGAGCAGGAGATGGATGAGATGGAGGGATGGTGAGCAGAGGGAAGGAACAGAAGATGGATGGGACTGGGAGAGGTCAGGCATAGCAAAGGGAAGGAGCAGGAGATGGATGGGACTGGGAGAGGAGATGAGCAGAGGGAAGGAGCAAAAGATGGATGGGACTGGGAGGGGTGGGGAGCAGAGGGAAGGAGCAGAAGATGGATGGGACTGGGAGGGGTGGGGAGCAGAGGGAAGGAGCAGAAGATGGATGGGACTGGGAGGGGTGGGGAGCAGAGGGAAGGAGCAGGAGATGAATGGGACTGGGAGAGGTCAGGCACAGCAGAGGTAAGGAGCAGAAGATGATCAAAGCCAGTAGGTAGATGGATAGTAAGGACTAAAGAGTGAGAGAAAAGTGTGTGGGTGTGTGTGGAGGTGGGGGGGGGGGGGGGAACGTAAAATGAAAGATCAGTTCCAGACAGATGCAGAGAAGGACAGTAAGAAGACAAGAGAAGGGCAAAGAAATGGAAAAGTCAACCTGGAAAAGAATTTAGGAGAATATTGATACAGGAAAAGTGGAAAGGAGACTGGGACCAGACCAACTAGAAAAATAGAATGCTCAGACAACAAAGGTAGAAAAGAAAACATTCTTTGTATTTAATGCTTTTTAAGGACTAAGATGTGCCTGCTTTGTGAAATGTACATTTTTTTCTATTGTATTTTGCAGAGTACAGGAGAAAATACATTTCTGTTTCTCTTTTACCAGTATTTGCACTGCTTACAGAGTCTGGCTTTCTTAAAGAGATCTATATTTCAGTTTTTGTGGGCATGTTTTTTGTGGTTCTCTATTTTGTATCTCATGACGGTCTGTCCCTGTTCTGCATATGTGACTGACATGACGGATTCTGCTAGCATGTAGTGTTTGTGTAGGAATGTGTAACAGTCCAGCTTGTTGCAGTTTTCCAGTAGCAGGTATATTGGTGCTCTAGGGTCCAGTGTAAAATTTATAGTACTGTCTTTTCATAGGTGGGTTAAGACTAAGTTTTCTGTATAGGTTTTGAGTGTCTTTTTGTAGGGTTTTGTGTTATTTCATAAAGTGTGTGGCCCTATTGTTTTTGATATGCTGGCTTCATATTCAGCATTTTAGTCTGGTGCGTGTGTGCTGTACGCTTTTCACTCAGCCTCCTTACCCCCCCCCCCCCCCCCATGACAAGGTACAATTACTTTAAAATTCGGAGGGAGGAGGGAAGCCTGGACCTGGGGGGTGCTGGAACGGGAGGGGGGAGGGGGGCCTGGAGGGGAGGGGGCCTGGAATGGGAGGGGAAGGGGGGAATGCACCACCTTAAAAAAAATTCAGCACCCCCAATAATTTAAAAAAGTTGGCTCCCATACACATCACAATATATACCAGTGGCGTACCAAGGTGGGGCGGTTACTTCCTGTTCCGGGGCAGAGGGAGGGAGCTGCAGCGAACAAGAGAATTTAGCGAGCGTAGCGAACTGGGAGCAGATAGGCGCGTGCTGCGGCACCCCCCCCAGCGGCGTGCACCCAGGGGGGCGCGCTGCACCCGGGGGGGGGCGCATCGGGGATCCGCCCCGGGTGCTGTCGAGGGTAGGAACGCCACTGATATACACAATACAATCATGCATTTCAACAAGGTCACATGTATAGCATTCCTGGGCCATAGTGTTTGGACAGAGCTGTGGTAGAGTTGCAAGTACTTGCATGTATTCACAGAACCGGTAGATCAGGGGCGTAGCCACGGGCGTGCCTGGATGGGCCCAGGCCCAGCCACTTTCCCTCCAGGCCCGCCCAACCAACATCCTTTGGCAAACCAAGGACGGGGCGGTCCGCCCAGGGTGTCAGCAGATGGGGGGTGCTCTGCTGGCGCTGCAGTCCCCACCTGCCTACCAGCTCCGTCGACGGACAGATGACCCTCTTCTCCTGCCACCCGGCACCCAGCCTTAAAATAAAAATGAAGCGCCTCACGTCTGTTCTGCTCTGCTGTAAATGAAGCAAATCGCCTCGTCGTGTTGGCCCTTCCCTCATTGTGTCCCGCCCTTTGATGTAACTTCCTATTTCCGCGAGGGCGGGACACAGTGAGGGAAGGGCAGACACGACGAGGCGATTTGCTTCCTTTATAGCAGAGCAGACGTGAGGTGCTTCATAGGTTTTTTTTTAAGGCTGGGTGGCAGGAGAAGAGGGTCGTCTGTTCGTCAATGGAGCTGGTAGGCAGGTGGGGACTGGGTCAGGGAGGGGGGCTCAGATGGGAGAAGAGGGCAGGAGGGAGAATGGGGCCATGCCTGGGGCAGGTGGGAGAATGGGTCTGGGGCTGAAAAGGGGGGCCCTAATGCAAGGCATGTGGATGAAGGGAACTGGAGGCTGAAAAGGAGGGTAGGTGGGATAAGGGGGCTAGCACTGGAACTGGGGGCTGAAAAGGGGCAGGGGCTGAAACTGTGTGGACTGGGGGCTGAAAAGGGGACAGGGAGAAGTGGCTGTGGCTGAAGCTTGGGACTGGTGGGAGAAAAGTGCTGGGGTTGAAACTGGGGGCTGAAAAGGGGACAGGGAGAAGTGGCTGGGGGCTGAAGCTCAGGATTGATGGGAGAAAAGGGCTGGGGCTGAAACTGGGGACTGGTGGGATAGTGGGGCTGAAACTGGGGGCTGAAAAGGAGGGGCAGGTGGGATATGTGGGCTGGGGGCTGGAACTGGGGGCCGAAAAGAAGGGGCAGCGAGAGGGAGGGCAGACCCTGGATGAATGGGAGAGGGAGGGCAAATGGTGGATTGAAGGGGCAGAGAGAAAGGGCAGACAGTGGATGGAAGGGACGGCAGGGAGGGCAGACACTGGATGGCAGAGAGAGAGAGAGAGCGAAGACAGATGCTGGATGGAAGGAAGACAGTGAAAAGAAGATGAGGAAAGCAGAAACCAGAGACAACAAACTGTAAATAAAATATATATTTTTTATTTTTTTGCTTTAGGATAAAGTAGTATTGTAGATGTGTTAATAAATGTTTATAAATAGAACATGTAAATAAGGTAATCTTTTTATTGGACTAATTTTAATACATTTTGACTAATTTTCAGAGAACAAAATCCCCTTCCTCAGGTCAGGATATTGTAACAGCACTATACTGTATTGACCTGAGGAAGGCAGTTTTGGCCTCTGAAAGCTAAATGTATAAGTCCAATAAAATGGTATTATTTTATTTTCTATATTTGTTTTATTTCTATTTGTTAATTTGTAAAATGGTGATTGGTATTTGTTAGTTTTTTTCAAATTTACATCTGCTGTCTTTATATTTTGAACAGTACTAGGGGACATTTTCTGTTTCTGTGGTGTTGCATTGTATGCAGAGTCTGGCATCTTGGGGGTTCAGTTTTGTCTAACTAGAAAGTTTATGATTACTTATTCTATAGTGGATTAGGGTGTATCTGTGTTTGTGAAAATGTCATGGCTTTCAGTTGGCATTGACTGTGCAGGATCGACAATCTGTACTATTCTGTCTGGTTTCGTTTTACAATAGGTGAATTGATGTTCTAATGCTCACTGTAGTGTTTAAGATGCTTTCCTTTTCCTTGTGTGACTCATAGAAATGACTGCTTATGGTATGCTAGAATTGCTCTATAGGTCCAGAGTGTTTTGTATTCTTAGTATGCCTAGAACTGGATTTTGGAGGAGGGTGTTAAAAAATGACCAGCCCTGGGTGTCAACTACCCTAGGTACGCCACTGCTTTGATCACTGTTGCTGCCTTTATTCCGTGGCTGATACCAAACTATGGGGGAGGGGGAAGGGCAGGTTTGATGCCTGGCTACAGTTCCAGGCTGGAGATTTGGGGACAGTCCTGCATTTCTGACCACCCCATTGTTATGGGACTTACACTGATTTCCATGGGCAGAATCAAGCACTGCAAATCCCACACTGATTTGGGTTATAAAGTTTAAATCAGGACTGCACAAAATCTCAAGCCTGGAACAGGGTAATTTGCCATCTCTGTGATTTCTAATTTTTTGTGTTTTATTCTGCAATTTGTAAGGGGTGGCCTGTGTTCTTGGCATCTCTGCGATTTCTAATTTTTTGTCTTTTATTCTGCAGTTGGTAAGGGGTGGTCTGTGCTCTGCCTGTGACCGATGTAAAAGATTCTGTGTGCATGTAGTTCGTGTGGGGATCTAAGACTCATATAGATCATTCTCTGGCTTTTTAAATGGGAATGTCAGTTTCAGAATTTACCTGTTTTATGAATACAGCTTAATCAGGCATTTGCAGTTGCTACAAAGCAAAGTTTGAAGGATATGTGCCATTGACATGTTTGCCTTATAGCAGTCATATTTGGTCAAGTTTAAGATATGGGATAAAATCACTATATTTAAAAATGTTGGTGTTCCATGAACCAGGTATGTGGTTTGTGTTAATGCAGGAGAGCTGTTGCACAGACTGTTTACTTAGAAATCCATCATCAAGTGCACTTTAAGGCATTATTAAGGAGTATCCCATGAAACACTACTCATACCTAGTGCCCACCCATATCATCTCTGGGCCCACCCAAAATGTCAGGTCTGGCTATGCCACTGGTGACAGTATTTCTGTTCTACCAGGGACTATTGTAGGAGCTAATGTTATAAAGGCGTATAAGTACCTATGTTGCCTTTATAAAATAGGTATAGTTTTGTTGACATCTTGTTGTTTATTTATTTGCTGCATTTGTATCCCACATTTTCTCACCTATTTGCAGGTTCAATGTGGCTTACTTTATGCCGCAATGGCAACCGCCATTAACGGAATGAAAAGTTCAGATTATTTATACAATTAATGTACATAAAAATATCATATGAATTGGGAATAAATGAATAAATAATACAAATCAAGCCCTCTCATGCCTGGATCCAAGCCAGGAATCTAATTCTATTGATAAGCCAATAGTTAATAATGCCAGAAGAGGAATGCATCCAGTAGTGGGTAACTTGTCCTGATGAAACAAGAGCCAGTTAGGTTTCTAGGATATCCACGGTGAACATGCATGAGCTATTTTGCAGACCTTGATGATCCAGTATGTGCAGATGTATGTGATGCATTTTCATTGTGGATATTCTGAAAGCTTGACTGGTTGTGTGGGCTCATCAGCAGAAGTTCAACATAGTTCAAATAAGAAACTACCAGTAGTTAGAGAAAAAAAAAAAACCCCAGAACTTCTGTGCCAGTGATTTCATTTTTTTAATGCTGCAATTGTCTTAAAGGTGCTCTCTAGAACTGTGTTTTGTACCTGTGCCAAGTGACTTAATCCAATTAACTTGGTTACACAAAATTTGGTAACTCTGGTTCTGGTATCTGTTTTAAAGTTGTGCTTATTAGAATTGGGTTTTGAATCTTCAGTGCCAGAGACCTAATTAAATCAATTTGGTTATATAGGACCTAGTGACTCATACCTTAGGAGGAGGGGCAATTTGTGTACAACTGTGTAGTTAGAGAAAAAAAAACCCCAGAACTTCGCTTTACTTTGGGAGCTGTGAGCTACGCTGGGCATTTTCAGAATTGGTTTGATTGGTAACTGAGGTTACCTGTGTCCTAGTCTCTCCCACCCTCCCCTAGGTGAACCCCCTTTATATAGGGCAGTCAAGGGACAAGTATCTTCATTATACCATAATTGGTCAATCTTATACCTTGTTACCCCTAAACTTTTTTTACACTTGTGAATCACAGCAACATGTCCTTTATTCAATACAATACATGTTATGTTTTAATCCGAAGGCAAACTATCTGGAGCCTTAGAGCTTGTCCTGTCTCCAATTATTAGCTTTGAAAGATGAGATCAACAAACTCAAGAAAGAATTAACTTCAACTAAAAAAGCATCCAGGATTAATCAATTCTCTGCAGGGCCGTGCCAACCCAGTAAGCGGGGTAAGCACCGCAGAGGGGCGCCTGCCTTCAAGGGCGCAATGCCTGCCGCCGCGTTGCTGTCCAGTTGTATTTAAAAATTTTAAAAAAATAAACCTTACCGCGTTGGCGCGTCGGCAGCTGTAAGATTTTGCCTTCACAACTTCCACGCCCACGACCCATCCTGTACTGTGAGATTAGAAAGCAGAGCGCCTCCTCCTCTTCGCTCAACGTAATCCCTTCTACGCCCACCGCGCCACTCATCCAATCATCGGCCATTTCGTCAGTGTGCTGGCGGAACAGGGAAAAGGAAGCGGCTACAACCAGGCAAGCAATGCGCAGGCGCGAGACTGTAGGCTCCAGTTCTGCTTCTGCAGAGTAGCAGCAGCAGTACCCCGAGCTTCAGTCTAGGCAGGGGTCGGTTGGATGGAGAATGGTAGCCCCATGGTCGCCCGAGCCCATCTTCTGGCTGCAAGTGGGCGCAATCGGTTTTTGGCTTGCTTGTACTTGGTGGGATTCCTGGTGAGTCCTGTCCAACTTTGTCCTTGATGCTACGGTTTGCTTTATCCTCTATGGGATTTATACGTTTCGATTTTAAGGTATTTTCGGTTAGCTTTCTTTTTTTTTTTTTAAATCAGTGTTCTCAAGATAATTGTATGCTTCTGAACTATGTTTGATTTTATATTATCTATCTACATTTTGAAGTTAAATGCAGAAGCTCAGTCTATATTTTTAATATAATGGGGGTGGGGAAGGGAAAAGAGAAGGGAAGTTGTCTATTTGTAGTTATAATCCTTTTGAAACTCTAAAATTTGTCATTCACCTTTTATGGTAATGGGCTGAAAAAGGGGGCAGGGTGGGAGAAGAGAGAAAGGAGATGCCACATGGGGGGGGGGGGGGGGGGCGCCAACTGATAGTTTGCAGGAGGGCACCAGAGACCCTAGGCACGGCCCTGATTCTCTGCCAATTTACCACCACCACCACTGCCACAGAGAATGCAACAACAGAGGAATAGATGGGTCACAGTAGGCTCAGGTAGACTAAGATCTGTGACACAGATGCTCTCACCTTCCCAACCTTTGCCCCTGTCAAATTCTTTTGCTATGCTGCATCACTATGATGCTGAAAAAAGAAGTACTGTGGTGGAACCAGAGACTATGAAAGTAGCACAACCCAAGAATCATCCCCCCAAAAATGACAGATTGGTGAAAAGCAGAAAACTCTTACTGCTTGGAGACTCCTTTATCAGAGGCATTAACGTAGGAACACAGTTCAAGGGTTCCAACCTAGTGAAATGCCTTCCAGGATCTTCAGCTACCAGATGTACCGACCAAATTCTGAAAGTGATCCGAGAGTGAGGCTTCAAATATTAATGTTATAATTCACCTGGGGACAAATGACCTGGCCAACAATAGCAAATTTACAGCACAGAGAATGTTCCAGAAGCTTGGGGAGGGACTGAAATCTTTGGTTCGGACTGTGGCTTTTTCTGAAGTAATTCCCACATGGGGGAAGGGAGAAGAAAGACTACGCAAATCAGTGGAGTTCAATAAATGGCTTGAGTCTTGGTGTAAAGAAGAAGGTTTTAGTCACATAGGGGCGTGGGGTAATATGTGGAAAAATAACAGGCTGTACAATAATGATGGGCTACATCTTTCGGTGACAGGAAAAAGGATCCTTGGGGAGAAATTCAGACAGTATGTTTCTAGACATTTAAACTAGAAGGCGGGAGTGAGAAAGGGAAACAAGGGAATTCAGAAAGTTACCACCAGAATAAACTTGATGGCAGAGGGAAAGGTCATCTAAATATAGAAAACCAACCCAAAGGGTTGGAAAGCAATGAGCACAAAAGCTCATAGTCTTACGTAAAAAGGTTCAAGACTTGCAAACCCTGATGTTTGAAGAAAACTTGGATATTGTTGCTATTACAGGGACGTGGTTCAATGATTCCCATGAATGGGATGTGACTATAACGAGCTATAATCTTTTTAGAAAGGATAAAGAGGGCCGAAGTGGTGGAGGAGTGGCGCTGTATGTGAGAGACAATATCAGAGCGGCTGAAATGCGGGGTACCTGGGGAAAGGAAGAAGCTTTATGGATCGTCCTGGAAAGAGAAGATGGAACCTGTATCCACACGGGGGTTATCTACAGACCTCTGGCACAAATAGAGAAGCTAGACAAGGATCTGATAGAGGATATTCAAAAGATTGGTATGAAAGGGGAGGTGGTACTGTTGGGAGATTTCAACTTGTCTGATGTGGATTGGAACATCCCATCTGCGGAATCGGAAAGAAGTAGGGAGATTGTGGACGCCTGTCAAAGTGCCTTGCTCAGACAAATGGTGACGGAACCCACGAGGGAAGGGTCGATGCTGGATCTAGTGCTCACGAATGGAAGAAGTGTATCTAATATCCGGGTGGGTGCCCACCTATGTAATAGTGATCATCACACTGTATGATTTGATATAAGGGCAAAGGCACAGTGTGGACACACAAAACTAAAAGTACTGGATTTCAGATGTACTGATTTTGATAAAATGGGGGGATACCTGAAAAAGGAGCTGCTGAAGTGGGAAGGCATAGGAGAAGTGGAACATCAGTGGTCAAAGCTGAAGGCTGCTATAAATATGGCGACTGATCTTTACGCGAGGAAAGTAAACAAAAACAAGAGAAACAGGAATCCTATATGGTTTTCCAACCAAGTAGCTGAAAAAATAAGAGCAAAATATGCTTTGTTCGAGAAATACAAAAGAACGCAATGAGAGGATCACGGAAAAGATTATCGGATTAAACTCAAAGAATTGAAGAGGGAAATACAGCTAGCGAAAGTGCGATCGGAAGAAAAAATGGCTAAAGATGTAAAGAGAGGTGACAAGACCTTTTTCAGATATATCATAGAAAGGAGAAAAGAGGAATGGAACTGCGAGACTGAAAGATAATGAGAATGGTTATGTGGAGAGTGAGGAGGATAAAGCAAATATGCTAAACAATTACTTCTCTTCGGTGTTCACGGAGGGAAATCTTGGTGAAGGACCGTGGTTGGCTACTGAAGGAATATTTGGGAATGGAGCGGATACTGCGCCGTTTACAGAAGAAAGAGTTTATAAACAGCTAGTGAATCTGAAGGTGAACAAAGCTATGGGGCCGGATGGGATAAATTCCAGAATACTGAGGGAGCTCAGGGAGGTCCTGGCATGGCCTCTTAAAGATTTATTTAATAGATCTTTAGAGACAGGAGAGGTTCCTTGAGATTGGAGACGAGTAGATGTGATCCCTCTTCACAAAAGTGGAGACAGGGAAGAAGTGGGAAACTACAGACTGGTAAGTCTCACGTCGGTGGTAGGAAAAGTAATGGAGTCGCTGCTGAAAGAAAGGATAGTTAACTTTCTAGAAGACAGTAGGTTACAGGACCTGAGGCAACATGGCTTTACCAAAGTAAAATCCTGCCAAATGAATCTCATTGACTTCTTTGACTGGGTGACAAAAGAAATGGATGAAGGCCGTACGCTAGATGTAATCTACTTGGATTTCAGCAAAGCCTTTGATACGGTCCCCCACAGAAGACTCGTGAATAAGATGAAAGGGCTGAACTTAGGACCGAAAGTGGTGAACTGGATAGAAAATTGGTTGACTGACAGGTGGCAGAGGGTGGTGGTAAATGAAATCCGCTCAGAGGAAAAGATGGTGAGTAGTGGGGTTCCTCAGGGGTCGGTGCTGGGGTCCCATTTTGTTTAATATATTTGTGAGAGATATTGCTGAAGGGTTGGAAAGGAAAGGTTTGACTTTTTGCGGATGACACAAAGATAGCCAATAGAGTGGATACTCTGGAGAGAGTAGAAATGATGAGAAGGGATCTCCGAAAGTTAGAAGAATGGTCAAGGGTCTGGCAGTTAAAATTTAATGCTAAGAAGTGCAGAGTGATGCATTTGGTGTGTAGAAACCCAAAAGAGAGACACCGAATAGGAGGGGAGAGATTAGCAAGCTCGACTCAGGAGAGAGACCTTGGGGTGTTGGTGTCGGAGGATATGAAGGTGAAGAAACAATGTGACAAGGTGACGGCTGTGGCTAGAAGGATTCTAGGCAGCAGAAGAAAGGAGGTGTTGATGCCCCTCTACAAGTCGTTGGTGAGGCCCCACTTGGAGTATTGTGTTCAGTTTTGGAGGTCATATCTGGCTAAAGATGTAAAAAGACTGGAAGCAGTGCAAAGAAAAGCTATGAAAATGGTATGGGATTTGCGTTGCAAACCATACGAGGAGAGACTTGCCAACCTGAGCATGTATACCTTGGAGGAAAGGAGAAACAGGGGTGACTCAAATATTTGAAAGGTATTGATCCGCATATGAATCTTTTCCGGAGACGGGAAGGTGGTAGAACTAGAGGACATGAATTGAGGTTGCAGGGGGGCAGACTCAGTAGTAATGTCAGGAAGTATTTTTTCATGGAGAGGGTGGTGGATACGTGGAATGCCCTCCCGCGGGAAGTGGTGGAGATGAAAACGGTAATGGAATTCAAACATGCGTGGGATAAACACAAAGGAATCCTATGGAAACTCAGTGGACATTGGGAGGCAATGCTGATACTTGGAGAATAAAACCGGTGCAAGGCGGACTTCTACAGTCTGTGCCCTGAGAAAGGCAGGGACAAATCAAACTCGGATATACATATAAAGTATTACTTACCATGTAAAATGAATTTATCTTATTGGGCAGACTGGATGAACCGTTCATGGCCTTTATCTGCCGTCATTTACTATGTTACTATGTTAATCTAGAGTGGGAATTGAACCCTGTTGTAGAGGCCCACTGAATTAACCCTTGGGCTACTTGACAGAGTGAAGTGAGCATAACCCTAGTGATGACAATCCCTAGGCAGAAGAGCCAGAGTCTGAGGACAGGGTCTTGCTCAAACGTAGCAAAGTGTCATCTTGTTTTTGAAGGTGAAAATAGGAGTTTCTTCAAGATTTCCTTGGCTCCAGAAGAAATTAGCTCCAGAAGGAACAGAGGAAGGTCAAAATAATTTCTATAGCTCAAGAAGAAGCGTGTAGTAGATTTCAGGTAGATCAGTGTGTTTTATCTTCAAGACTGAACAGAATATGAGGAATAGAAACTTGGATTCTGCTAAATTATGGGTTGTTGTTTTTTTTTGTACCATGTTCAAAGATTCTCTCTCTCTGTCCTCCTCCTCCTCCTCCCCCATGCTGCTACTGTTTTTGGTTTTGATCTAAACCTCTTTTTTGGAACAATTTACTAGCCTACAGACTAGTTTTGAGCTACAGGCAAAGAGTGACACATTCATAAGCCAAAGGCCTTCAAGGCAATTGTTGGTCCTGTTCCCAGAACCTGTTGCGAGATACTGCAGCAGATGCTTATGCTGCAGCCTTTGAAGATGAACCCTTTGACCTCCACCTTAGGCATCTCCTATTTATTAAGGCAGGGGGAGATGAACTGTTATTTTTGTGTTTCTGTTTTGAGAAAGCTATTAATTTGTGGTTTAAATCTGCCAAATAAACCCTGTTTGAAGTTTTCTGGCACAGTTGATCTGTGCTGTTTCCAACTACAGTAAACCGCCACAGTATATTAACTATCTGAATGCTCTACAGCAGAATAGACCAATGGTATCTAAATATTGGTTTATGTGTATTGATTTGAATTCATTCTGAAGTTTGTTTATTATTGTAGTTTTAATCCTATGTTTATACTGAATGGCTTTTGTTTAGTCATTTTTACGTTTATCATTGTGTATGTTTTTATGGTGTCAGTCTAGAACTTGTTTTATATATGAAGGAACATTTATTTATTTATTTGTTGCATTTGTATCCCACATTTTCCCACCTATTTGCAGACTCAATGTAGCTTACAATATTACATCGTGGCAGGTGCCATTCAAGAGTAGATAAACAATTGGTTACATACAAAAAAACAAGTGTGGTAGTCATGGCCAGGTAAATTCTGTAACTTTTGACATGTAACATGGGAAGAGGAACAAGAATCAGAACTGCATGCAAGTAAAAAGAGCAAGAAACTAGTGTCAGAATCATGTAACAGTAGACATGTTGAACTTCTTGTGTGGACCAGTGACTTTAACTGAGGACTGGAAAAAAAAACGTGTAAGAAAGTGGAGGGGAAAATGAGAATAGTAGAATGAGGAGAAGTGGAATGGGAATATGAAGGAGGGAACATAAGACACAAAAAAATGGAGGGGGAAGAAAAGGAATGAGTGGGAGACAAGAGTGAGAATGGTAAAGAGTAAGAGGATGGGGATAGAAGATGAGAGAGAGAAGGAATTTAAAAAAAAAAAAGAAATGTGAGGCAGAGTGAGAGCTTATAGGGGTGAAAAATGGTTTGTGATGATGTCTACTCTGAGTTACAATATTTAGGAGTTAAAATTTAGAAGAATGGCACATAATTTAAGCAAGTAAAAAGATGTTTTCATCTTTAATTGGAAGACTAGGGACCCCTGGATCAAATGGGTAATGCCTCCTTTTATTGTCTCTAATCCTGTAATCTTTCTGTGAGAGGCTTTCTCTTCTTTTGTAATTGTAATGATTTAAAATATCTGCAACCATTGAAGTTACAGCTTCTCATTAGGACCTTTTGCAGTTTCAATGTGCATGCTGATGCGACTGCCAAGCTCCGAAGGCAATGAAATACGCAAAAACATCTCATTTTGTGGGCAGATGAATATAATATAATACACGATGGCAGAAAAAGACCAATTGGCCTATGCAGTCTGCTCAGAGTGAAACTCTTTGTCTCAGGGTTTCTACACAACTATCAGTGCAATTTCTAAGGCTTACGATGACCTTTTATTTATTTATTTATAACCACTTTGTAGACTGCACTGTCCTAGGCCCTAGGCAGTTTACAAAGAATTCACAGTAGAAATTTAAATAAACATAAACCCATACAAACAGCAAAAATAAAATTAGTCCATAAAAAAATGAATATCATAATCTAACAAAGAGCCTGAGAACAAAAATGTCTTGAGTATTTTCCTGAACTGAAGATAGCTCTCAATCTTTCGCAGTTCGTCAGGAATGCTGGTCCCCAGTCATGTACTATTTTTCAGTACTCTGCCTCCTTCATTTTATACATCCCATCTTGGATTATGATTCTTTACACACAGCTTTACATGTGTTTTTGCACTTCCCTGTTGGACTACTATAACACGATCTATGCTGGCTTCAAACACTCCAGAATTGTTCAGCATGTTTTCTGTTTAAAGCTAAAAGATTTGATCACGCTTCTCCGCTTCTCTTCCTTATTAAATATCATATCTTTTTCAAAGTTCTCATGCTTACTCACAAGGCTCATCATAATGGGGATCCTTCATATCTTTCGGTCTTACATATTCCCTACACTCCATCACATAACCTCTGTTCACTCAATGCCAATTGACTGGTTCTTCCAACTCCCAGACAGGCCCACTATGAATCCACATGTCAATCTGCCTTTTTCTATCTAGCTCCTAAGCATTGGAATAATCTTCCTGGCCACATTCGTAGCGAAGAATCTTTTCACAAATTCAAATCATTACTGAAGCCTTTTCATTTCCAACAAGCTTTTTAGTTCTGACATTTACTTTTCTGTCAGCTGGAAGTTGGTTACTGGAGCACTCTAACTGGTACATTAGTGTGTCTTTTACTTTTCTGTCAGCTGGAAGTTGGTTACTGGAGCACTCTAACTGGTACATTAGCGTGTCTTTGGATGAATGTTTTATCTATCCTTTATATTTGATGGTGTTCCTTTCCTTTTAATTTTAATTGTTGATTGTATTGTACGCGTGTCATGTCTATGGCCGTGACCCCTCTCAGACTCACCGTGTTTCTGGCGGTCAGCTTCTGAGCTGGCTCCTGTCTGTTCTTCCTGTGTTAGTTCTGTCTCTGTCTCTGTGTGCTGGCTGCACTGGATTGTCTGTGTGCTGTTTCCCGTTCCAGACTTCGGCCCAGTCCGGTCCGGATCTTCCGGCCTGCCAGACCTGCTTGTTTTGTTTGAACCTTCACAGCACCCATAGTTGCCTGGTGATTGCTGCAGCTGAGCTTCAGCTGCTGCTGGGCTTATTAGCCATTTTGAAACTCTCTGCTTTGCCTTTGCATCGCCTAAGGCTCTGGTTTGTTGGTGCTTGCTGCACTTCTGCCTAGTCCAGTTTATAGTCTGTGTTCTTGCCTGGGTTCTAGTTTAGTCTTTGTGTAGCTTTGTGTTCTGTACTGCTTGTTTGCTTTATTGCTTGTTTCCCAGTCTTGCTCTTGTTTGTATGTCTTTGTCTAGTGCTAGGTTGTCTGTGTATTCTTGTTCTGTGGCTGCTTTCAGATCTGTCCCTTGTCTGTCTGAGAGTCCTAGTCTAGTTCTCTGCCTAGCCTCCCTGTGTGCTCTAGTCCCTGGGTGTATCCTGCTGGTATCCAGTTCCATCCTTGTCCAGTAAGTCCTGCCGGCCACCTGCACTCAGGGGCTCAACTCCTGAGGAATGGTGGCTAAGTGCAGGTGAAGTCTAGCTGGCCCTGTCAGAGTTCTGCCTTATCCCTATGTGGAGTGGTTTTGCCTGCCACTGCCGCTCCTCGGCAGTGGCCCAAGGGCTCACAAACCCAGTTCCTGTGTTTTGGAAAAACATGACAACAAGGAAGAGACCACACGAGGTGTGGAGGTGCACTAGATCCCCTCGAAAGAAGTCCATGGAACAGCAGAGAAGGAGTGGGGAAGGTAGGCTCTTTCCAAATGCAGAGACAGACATGCAATTAAAAATAGTTTATTAGTAACATCAAACAAACTTCACAGAAGTTACTCAATCCGGATTGTGGACTGCGGTCCCACTTGCAGTATATATTTAGCTGGATTTTAACATCATAGTCCTTCATAAGACTCCTGAAAAAGGTGCTACAGCGCCGAAACACAGCTGTATTGGGTCATATATTTGTTTGATGTTACTAATAAACTATTTTTAATCACACGTCCGTCTCTGCGTTTGGAAAGAGCCTACCTTCCCCACTCCTTCTCTGCTGTTCCACTGATTGTATTCTACAGCACACAAACCCTTGTTTGGAATAAGCAGTATATCTTGTTTTAATAAACATAAACATGCGACAGATCTGCATGGAAACAACCTCCATGGTATGTAAATCTCTCGGTAAACCTGACCTATTTGCAGTGCTCAAGGCCTGAACTCCTGCATCCCTAAAGTAGAGCTTTAAATTCACTTCTGTTACTTTTATGGATATCTAACACAGGAATAAGAGTTGTCATTTCTTTAAGAAATTACTTTCATATGGGTCTACCTAGGTGGTGAGATTTTTGGAGGTTTGCATACTACTTGAAAGTTTGACTTCTTTACTGCCCTATCCCTCATTACTATTATCAAGATTTTATGATTGTAAACTGCTTAGACTTATATATGCAGTATATCAAATACCTTGATCCTTGACTACCTGCTAGAATGTCATTGACTTTATGTTGTGAAAGTTTGTTTTGTTACTTGATGCTTATATTTTCCATTGGCACTTAGTCCAGCAACTGACTCTCCGGAGGTAGGAGGTTTCGGTGACTGAAGGTCTGAGTTGGATTTGAAAGGTTATAATTTAGCAGGACTATTTTTATAAATAGCGGGCTGATGGTTAATTTGTTCACACAATGCAAGCTTTACTCCGGTTTAATGCCTCTCTTTATGCATGCGTTCTATTTAATTAATTTTTTAAAAAAGCTTTTTTTTTAAATCAAGTATCCAAACCTCAAAAAATGTTTTGTACAACATAAAATGTTGCACAGAGTAGCTAGCACTTAAAACTACAAAGCTTTACTAGTATAGGGGTTAATTTTATTTCTGCTCATGTTGCTCAAAAGTGAAGTTAAGATCAGCGGAGCTGAGGGTGGCCCAAGAGGCCAGCACAGAAACAATTATGACAAAACTGTACAACTCTCTTTCAAAAATCCTCTGCTAGCGTTTTTGCATGCGCGTTAAATATGCATGCGCTAAATTCTAAAGACACTCATATATTCATATGGGTGTCTCTAGCATTTAGCACGCGCTAAAAACACTAGCGCACCTTTGTAAAATAAACAAACCTACAGAGAATCCAAGGGTCATATAAATACATAAGTATTGGCACACTGTGACAGACCAAAGGTTCATCAAGCCCAGCATCCTGTTTCTAACAGTGGCCAATCCAGGTCACAAATATCTGGCAAGATCTCAAAGTTCAATACATTTTATGCTGCTTATACCTGAAATAGCAATGGATTTTCCAAAAGTCATTTTAATAATGGTCTATAGATTTTTCCTTTAGGAAGCCGTCCAGACCCTTTTTAAACCTCGCTAAGCTAATTACCTTTACCACATTCTCTGGCAATGAATTCCAGAATTTAATTACACGCTGAGTGAAGAAACATTTTCTCCGATTCGTATTAAATTTACTACTTTGTAGCTTCATCGCATGCCCCCTAGTCCTAGTATTTTTAGAAAGAGTAAACAAAGGATTCACGCTTACCCCTTCTACTCCACTCATTATTTTATAGACCTCTATATGCACTGGTAGGATTTAATAGTTAGGCAAAGGAAAGTCACAGAAAAAAGTGTAACAGGGAGTCTGGTCTGAATTATAATAAAAGTCTCTTTTTATTGAGGCTCTCAAGAAATGTACAAATATATACAAAAGAGATATGAAAACAATAAGGGAAATAATCCCGAAGAACACAGTGAAATTGTTGTAAAAAGTATCATAGTTTCAGTGGGTGTATGTCTCTCGGTCTCCTCTGAGCAGTGCTCTCTTAACTATTCCTTCACATCTCTTAGCAGCCTGAACTGGCCTTGCACCTCTCACTCTTCTGCAAGTGCCTTTCTCTCTTTCAAGTTGGTTAGAAGCTTAAAACCCACCTCTTCAATGCTGCATTCGGCACCTAACTCTTACCGTTCAGTGAATCCAGACTGCCCCAATTTGACCGTCCCTATCGGACTGACCGTTCACTTGTCTCTTAGATTGTAAGCTCTTTGAGCAGGGACCGTCCTTCTATGTTAAATTGTACAATGCTGCGTAACCCTAGTAGCGCTTTAGAAATGTTAAGTAGTAGTAGTAGTTAGAAGCCTCTCTTCTGTTTGAGTCCTTCAGACCTGGGAGTCTTTTCAGCTCAGAGAAGAAATCAAAGACTGCATGTTCAAATGCACATATATGTGAGTTTCCCTTATCTATGATACACTTGAGACTTAGAACTTCATGTGCTCAATCACGAATCTGTAAACTAACAGAGTAGAGGAGAGCTCTAGTGGTTAGAGCACCTGTCTTGCTAGCCAGAGATGGCTGGTTCAAATCCCACTGCTGCTCCTTGAGATCTTGGGCAAGTCACTTAGGGCCCCTTTTACCAAGCTGCAGCAAAAGGATGCTGGTATCAGCGCATGTTTTACATGCACGCCGAGGCACCCCTTTTACCGAAGCTGGTAATAGGGAAGTCTCGTCTTCCTGTAGGAAATGGCCGTGCAAGTAAAGCACTTGCCACGTGGCCATTTCGGAAAGGGAGCCCTAACCGCCACGTAAGGGCTTCCACGTTAACCTGATGGTAACCGGGCAGCACGCGGCACTGCCCGATTACAGTTGAGTACACTCTGCTGCTACAAAAATAAATTACCGTCGCTTAGTAAAAGCAGCCCTTAATCCTCCATTGTCTTAGTTACAGACTTAGTTTGTGAGACCTCCTGGGGAAGGGAAATTACAGACTGCCCAAAATACAGCAGCAAGACTTATCTTCAATAAAGCCTGGTTCGAAAGCACAAAGCCTCTACTTGCTAAACTTCACTGGCTTCCAATAAAGTAGCGAATTGTATTCAAGGTTTGCACCGTAGTACACAAAATCATCCACGGGATTGTTCCAAATTACATGCTGAACATGATTGACTTGCCTGCCAGAAATGCAGACCCTACATCGCGCTTATATCTCACCTTGCATTATCCAAGCAGGAAAGGATGTAAGCATGGCTCAACTCAGGCGCCAAGCTTTCCATTCATCAGTGCGCACAACTGGAATGCACCTCCCAGAGCCATAACCAGTCTGAGCGACCACCTTCTCTTCCGCAGGGCTTTAAAAATGCATCTGTTTACAAAGTCATTTTCTACAAGAACTATGTAGGACTATAACCCCTGCAACTATGCAACCGTGGAATCTGGTTGGACTCATTCTTTTGTATGTTCTATGTAAAGTGTCTTTTCTTTCTTCCGCTCATGCTCTTATTTCTACTTTGTCTATGATATCACCCAGAGATCTCTCTCTCTCTCTGGTTTTGTAAGCCACATTGAGCCTGCATGTTTGTGGGGGTAATGTGGGGTATAAATACTTTGGTAAATAAATAAATAAATAATACCTAAATGTAACTCACCTTGAGTTACTACTGAAAAAGGTGTGAGCAAAATCCTAAGAAATTGCAGTTTTCTCACCACTATTCTTTGTTTTGGGGGAAAAGACCTCAGTGGCTTCATAGCCCAGTACTGGGCATATTAAAAGCCTCACAATAAATCCACCATCATCGGTCTAAACCCCCCCCCCCCCCCCCACACACCTTTACTTAACCATTGAAATCACATCCATCCATTGCAATTATTTACTTTCATTTTCAAAAATCCCAGTGGCTAATCCTTTTTTTATGTGTTAAATCAGTGCATATCTTTAAACGTTTACCCCCCCCCCCCCATTTATTAAGCTGTGCTTATGCCAACAGAGTCCATTCACTTTGAATGGGTTGTGTCGGCATTGCCACGTGGCAGCTGCTAGCATGGCTTAGTAAACAGGGGGGTTAGTTTATAGATTAGTCATATATGCAAGTCAGTGGCGTAGCTACGTGGGGCCAAGGGGGCCTGGGCCCCCGTAGATTTGGCCCTGGACCCCCCCTGCCAATGACCCTCTCGACCCCCCCTCCTGCTGCCAACCCTCCCCCACCGTCGCCTACCTTTGCTGGCGGGTGACCCCAACCCCCATCAGCCGAGGTCCTCTTCCTCCGGCGCAAGGCTTTGTTCTGTTTCTGTGCAGGATGTCAGACTCACAGAAACAGAACAAAGCCTTGCGCCGGAAGAAGAAGACCTTGGCTAGCGAGGGTTGGGGTCCCCTGCCAGCAAAGGTAGGCGATGGTGGCGGCCCCCTCACCTCGGGCTCTGGACCCCCTTCCTGCCAAAGTCTGGCTACGCTCCTGAGCAAGTTTACTATTTTTGATCACCTGCACAAATAAAAGGTGCAGAGTACAGAAGTCCTTTGCATAATTTTCCCAGAAAAATAACATGGGTTAGTCTTTTTTTTTAGTGCACGTGTTAAAAGCATTGACAAAGTTTAAACTCTGCTGGTGTGAGAGCTCCCAATGGTATTCAGGTTATGAAAACCCTACTTCAGGCTATGTTGTAAACAGTTTTGCATGCTTTTACATAAAGGCAGTATATCAAGTGCCAAAATAAAAATAAACACGTATGTTGTATTTTTTTTACCACAAGGTCTTTGCTCACAGTTCTCATGTAAGCGCATTTTCTCCTGAAAGTAATTGATTCTGTAATTATCTCAAAATAAACCCTAGAAACCCTTTAGACCAACTTCTATGTTTACACTTCTGGTAGCTGTGACTCAGTCTCTGATAACAAGCTAACATAGATCACAGTCTTCTTACTATCTGTTATAACAGTTGTTCATAAGCTCTCACCAGGTTCCTTAATTCTCCAGCAGCACCTCCTCCGTTCCTAGTGACTGCATCTTTCTATCCTCTTTACCAGTTTCAGGTACAGCTTGCTGAAGCCATTGTTAACAACTCATTAATTTGTGTGCAGATCTGGGATCCTTGTTCAAATTTATGCACCTGACTTTGGGAATCCAGGGATAGATGCCTATATTTATACTCTAATTTCACTAAAAATAAAGTTGGTGGCAACAGGGAAGGAATTAGGATGGGGGAAGAAGTTATCCGTCCAGTTCTCTAACTGGTCCCTTAATATGGGCACACATTTATAGAATACTGTGATCTACATGGGTAAGTGTGCACTGATGTATGCAAAATTTCACATAGGAGGAACGTGGGCAGGGCATAAGCACGCCTAATTTTTATATTGAGAACTTACAAAATACTGTAAGTTATGTGGGTAATTGCCACATTTAGGCTCATCCATTTATGCCTGCCATAAACTTACTCTTACTCTTCATTCCAGCTAGTGGCAGCCCTACCATTAGGCGGGAGCCTCAGGTGGCACTCATGTGAGGCGTCATGACCCCTTGCCCTTCCCTCTCCAACCCCCTTCCCCGAAATTACCTTTTTCTTTTCTTGTTTTTTTAAAAGAAGGCAGCAGCAGCGACTCCCATAGGCTGCCCTGCCACCGGTCCTGGCCCCTTCTCTCTACTGCAGGCAGCCCGCATCCGAGAAAACAGGAAGTTACATCAGAGAGGCAGGCCGCCCGCAGTAGGAAGAAGGAGCTGGGACCAGCGGAAGGGCAACCTATGGAAGTTGCTGCTGCCACCTTCTTTTGAAAAACAAGAAAAGAATAGAAATGGTAATTTTGGGAAGGGGGTTGGGGAGGGAAGGGCGGGCGGCAGCTCATTTTCTGCCTCAGGCAGCAGATTGTCTTAGGCCAGCAGTCAGGGCCTTCTCAAAGTCCCTTCTTTTCAACTTGGCAAACTTGAAAGTAATAGAAGATCTATGTTTAGAATTGTAGGACAAAAGCTCTGGAATGAGCTTCCAATAACCCTTTGTCAGTCAGCCTCTTTTGTACAATTCAAAAAAGAATGGAATAACCATGTTTTAAGAACTTAAAACATGGTTATTCCATGAAACATATGGAAATTAGGTTTCTTTTCTCCATATGCTATTTAATATTTTAAATTAGTAGTTATTATTTTTATTATATGCTACATTTTGTAGATATGTTTATGATTATTTTAAGTAAGATACATTCATTTGATTGTATAGTGTAACGTTTTTATGTTTTGTCATTTTTATTCTGTGAATTTTCTCCTGTAACCTGCCTAGAACTCTGGTGGAATGAGATACAAATCTTTGAATTAAATAAATAAATACTACTTCTACTAGACATATGCAACGCTGTACACTAAACATGTAAGAGACAATCCCCTACTTGACAGAGCTTATTATCTAATCAAGACAGACAAAGGGATTAGGGAAATACTTAAAAAAGGTGGGAAAGATAAAACAGGCTTGGGTAAATGTGCATAAATGGGCGTGTCTAAATTTAGGTACACCAATGCCAACTTACGCTAGTATTCTATAATAGAATCTGGGCACCCAGATGCCGTTCCCCATGCTGCATCAGCATGCCTGAAGGGGTGCTCGGTTATGGAATTAACCCAATGAGTTTAGCACTGATCTTTAACAAAAGACTTATACATTTTGTGTAGAAATTCAGCCAGTGGTGGTGAGTGTTTTTTTTTTTTAACTACTGTGGGCATTATTCCTAGATATTCAGTACCAGACACTGGCATTGAATATCAGGTTTATGCAGCTGGCTCTCTCTTATGCAGTTAATTGACACCACATAATGATATGATGGATAACACATCCCCTCTTGGAGGACTACACGATAATCATCAGTTAAGTGAAATCCAGACCTACCATTTAGCAAATTGATAACCCCCACCCCCAGAAAAGCATGTATCTCAGTTTCTTGTTGCAAGAGTGTGCGCATCCAGGAATGAGATAAAACCTCAGGACACTTGTACATTCAGAGTAAGACCCTGGAAAGGGCGGGCATTGTAATCTTTTTATCTGCTTCATTTGTACTTGAGAGCTAGAGAAGGTCGGAATTGTCTGTGAGATATTTAATATGAAAACAAGTTTAGTAACACTTTTTTCTTGGCAGCCTATGTGGACACAACGCATGCTTTCAATGATCATGCCTCACGCCATAAAACCATGGCAACAAATGTCGTTGAAGCTTTGCTTACGGTTATGCGAATTACATGAAGCCTAATTTTCCTGGTGATTTATTTTCTTGTCTGTTACTATGAAGCAGCAGATTTTTTTTTTCTTTTTGGAATTAATGCAACGTTTCATATGCAGTTATGTACGGCAGTGGATACCAGACTGTGTAGCAAATACCAGCTGCACTGATGTGAAAGAAGGAAGGTGAAAGAGGACTAGGGGGGTGTTTCTCATTTGGAAGCCCTGAGTTTCAGGCATCTCTTCTTTAGATACTTTCTTGAGCTGACCTTGAAACAGGAGGGAGGGCTGGTTATTGTACCAGGTGCATGCCGCCAGGAACAATTAGCTCTGCTTGAGATGAAGGCATGGCAAAATCATCCATTAGGACCAGTCGGTCTGCACAAAAAGTGGTATCGGTTACAGACTGATACAATTAGTAGAGTACATGTTGTACACTGTAATAAATTGGCAGGGGCTCTGAAGAAAGTTTGAGCTAGGCTGTTAGTATTATTATTATTATTTTTTTTTTTTAAAGTTTGTTTTCTTTCTAATCCTTTAATCCCCCTTCAGGGAGGTGATTTTACAAGTACATTCAGTTGGTAACTTTTACTTCTAAAAGCTGAGTGAGAATAACTCCCCCTTAGTCAGTTCTACGTTAAAAAAAAAAAACAACTTTCTCAGGAGTGTGTGTCTGTTAAGCACATTATATAATCTAACAGAGCAGGGGACCTTATCTTTCTCATAGTGAAAAATATTGTTCAATATTCAAACCAGACATTTTATTTAATAATGTATCTTCAGTTAAAAATTCTATTCTGGCTCAAATTTATATTTTGTGTGAACTTTAATGGATGGATGCAGCTTTTGACAAGTTTTTCACAATGGGTTTTTTTTTTTTAAAGAAACAAACTGCTAGGCTAATTCACTTATACAACCTGTGCTAAACCGTGTTATTTATTTATATATATATTTATTTATTTACTGGGATTTATTAACTGCTTTTATGAGGAGATTCACCCAAGGTGGTGTTCAGCAAGTACAACGTAACATAAAACTTAGTTTTGTTAACACTATAAACAGTAGTAAAAAGAACAAAAATAAGCATGAATATAAGCAATGAGGTAAATTTGGAGATGGCAAATTAAATCCTAGTAAGAGGACATGAAACAAGATTAGAAATATAAATATTTAACAGCACTGTAAAACAATCTGTAACTCTGATTTCGTCACATTTCTGGGCACCAGCTAGCTCTGTGGGTTAGTACACGAACGAGGGCCACAAAAAAGTTTCTTATTTCACCGAGCTGGGTGCAGGCCAGGGCCGGGCATGATCCAGGTAGGCTGTAGGGTTTTAAGCCATACTTATTAGTTTTCT
Organism: Microcaecilia unicolor; assembly: GCF_901765095.1. Classification (NCBI taxonomy): domain Eukaryota; kingdom Metazoa; phylum Chordata; class Amphibia; order Gymnophiona; family Siphonopidae; genus Microcaecilia; species Microcaecilia unicolor. The sequence continues at coordinate 346,216,569 of NC_044033.1, read as the reverse complement.
TTATCAGTCTGGGAGCAAATTAACTTCACTTGCACTACAAAGAAACTCTCTACTCCAGGTTATACAAAATACAGTAACTTTACTGGAAGGCTGAAACAGGAGATATCCAGACTTCATACGTTTTTCTTTAATAAACAGTTCACTTTGTATCAAACAATTCAATTTGCTGAAAGAGGTTTTTGTGCCAATTCAAGACTTTTGGGGAAGATGCACTAAAACAATCGTTAATGCCCTTCCCTTACTGATTCCTTAGCGAACCGGTAAGGAACGGGAATGCATCAAGGAAACGGAATGCAAATGAGCTGCTCCTTGTAGCTCACTTGCATTCTCTATTCCCTCGGAAGCCAGTCGGCCGGTCAGCATGCACAGAGCAGCCAAGCGTTATGCCGGCTGCTCTGCACATGCCAAGGACGTCCTTTATGGACGTCCTTCACTGAAAAACACAACAACAACAACAAAAAGAACGTCCCTGACGAGCAGGAAACTTGTCAGCAGCTTGAACCTCAGAAGAGAAAGAGTGCTGAAAAGAGCCCCAATTAATTTAAGTGCTACTGCTCTTCACTTGTGTAACATTTCCATTGTTTACTGCTTTGCATGTTAAAGGCAGGCTTACATCAGGCAATTAGGGGGTAATAGTGAGATGTGTACCTGAGACTTTTTATGTGAAGTCCACTGCAGTGCCCCCTAGTGTACCCCACTGCACTGCTGGGATGTCTGTGTAGTCAGTCTACTAAGAATGCTGGTCCCTCCTACATCTCAATGGCCCGTTTTTGTGCATTTTATCCTTGGTCTTTTTGTTTGTTTAGAAAATGGTCCTAAAAGATAGACTCACTGAACACAACATCTAGCAATTGGCCTTTCACCTCCCTCCTACTGTTCTAGCACTAAAGCAGTATTTCCTTTTTCTCTATCTTATCTTTAAAGAAAAAAAAATTAAGGTTCCTTGATGCCTCTAAGTCTGCTGTTGAGACAGACATGGGGGGAAGCCATTGCTTGTTCTAGGATTGGTAGCATGGAATGTTGCTACTGTTTGGGCTTCTGCCAGGTAGTTGTGACCTGGATTGAATACTGTTGGAAGCAGGATACTGGGCTAGTTGGACCACTAGTCTGACCCAGTATGGCTATTCTTATGTTCTTAGTTTTATAAGTGGGCATCTCTGTTTAAGCGTCCAGATGTCAAGTGGTGAGAGTCTATTTTATAATAGCTTCTGGGCACCCAGATTCCATTATAAAATACTAGCGTAACCTGGAATTGGTGCATGTAACATTTCTGCACCCACAGTTATACCAACCATTGAACTGGCATAACTGCAGATGTATAAATGGGGCAAGAGCATGTGTAGCACAATATATTGCAAGTTATTTTATTTATTTATTTGCATTTGTATCCCACATTTTCCCACCTATTTGCAGGCTCAATGTGGCTTATGTAGTTTTGTTATGACATTGTTATTCCAGGGTGTCAGATACAATTAATAATGCGCAAAGATTAAGTAAGGGAAGAAAGAAGGAAAGTATTAAGCGGGTAAGTGTAGAGGTGGACTTTCATAGTTATATGCATGAGAACCCCGCCCATGTACCTCTCATGCCCTGCCCTTGTGTACCTCCTTGCATTTTTGTGCTATGCCTCAAGCATGATATTCCAGAATAGCATGAAGGCATCTTGCTTGTACTTATGCACATAAGAGTACAGTTACCTGCACAAGGGCCAATTTTCTGTAATTTTGCATGCACGACGGGCACATAAATTCAGGTGTTCTGTTCTAGAATTGCCTTATATCCCCAAGATTCTATATAAGGCTCGGTGAGTAGCACGTGTGCATGGCCAATTTATGCACACTATGCAATTGAGTAAACAGCCAATTACTGATGATAATTGGCCGATAACCAATTATCACTAATTGATAATAATTGGAATTTACATGTGCTTCTTTTTAGATGTAAAGAGATGCACGTATATTTCAGCGTGCGTAGCTGAAAAGGGGGCCTGGCCATGGAAGGAGTGTGGACATGTTGGTGGTGTCAATCACGTTTACGCATGTTATAATAGAATTTGGAGGGAATGCGTGTACACCAGGATTTCAGTGGCATAAATGGCCGCTCTTAAATGTAGGCACGTTCCCCTGGCCTATGTGCTATTCTATAAACCAGGTCTTACTGTAGATGCAGTTTATAGAATAGCGCTGGGTGCATTATTCCAACGCGCCTACATTTCGGGCGCCATATACAGAATCGAGCCCTATATGTCCTGCATCCTCTCACCATATACTTCAGTGAGGTCCCTGATGGGTAGTTAGATGGCAGACGTACCCCTGGGTGCTTGAGTTCTAGCAGGTGCTGTTTCCAAAGTTCAGCCCCTTGCAGTGGCATCATAGTACTACTACTAAGAGCTAGAAAAGGCTGCCAAATGGGGAAAACCTTTAGTCTGCATTTCAGCCTACTATCTTCGCATTGCTGTAGTCAGAAATATGCAATATTCCCAGCTGCTGCAGCAAGAAAAAATAAATTTACTGTGGGAATCACTAACCTCTGGTATTCAAGCGCTGTGGGTTAATGAATCATGCAGTAAATTTTCCGTAGTGAAATAACACGCAAAAACTATGCTTTATTGCACATTAGTAAATAGACCCTTAATTTTGCTGTGAGTTACTGGAAGATCCTGGTTTAAAATTTTTTTTTTTTTTTTTTAGTAAACGTTGATTTAAGAAACTTGTTAAAAAGACAAGAGGTAGGTGTCTCATGAAAGAGAAACTCCAGGTCAGACTTTTCTTCTGGCTTTGTTTTTACTTTTGCTGGAGTTTTGTTTCTTGACTGAAAAAAGCTATTTGAATGCATTTTGTTTTTTGGTTTGGTTTGGGGTTTTTTTTTTTCACTTTATAAAAGATCATTGCCCTAGCTCTTTTGCAAGTTTCTGGAATGTGCCTTTGGCTGTTTATTATCGCTAAAAAGGCAGAGGTTATTTACTTTACTGGTGCAAAGGGATTTCAGGCAGGTTTTTAACAGTAATTAGAATGTCTTTTTATAAAAGCTTCACAAAAGTGAGCACAATTATTTAAATTCTCCATGCCTTTCCTGCTATATGCTGCTGTGATGCTGTCCAATAATTCTTCACTAGGTATATTTTATGCTATGACTGGAACTGTGAAATAGCATCATTACCACCTACTAGAAACCATAGGACTAATTTTAAAAGCAAGTTTTACAATAAAATGACGAATTACATACAGACATTAACAACATTAATGGTCTGTAGCTCTATAAGAATTCTCAGAATAACATGTCAATCATTTCAGTGGACTGAATAGCATTTATGAAGACAATTTTTCCTGTGTGATAGGTGAAAAGTTCATTGGTACCTTTTTACCCTGTAGAATTTGTACCCATTCTCAAAGGAGAAGAAAGCAAATGTTTGCCCTTTACTAATTCTCCAGGGGAAAAGACCAACAGATATTTGCATCTGCATTTTCTTCAAGTACTTTTTTCAGCGCAAACTATGTACCTAATTCTATAAAGTGTACACCAACATTAAGACACCAAGTACACATGTAAATAATCTGAACACTAGCATACAGTATACATGTGTGTGCATGCACATAGGTTCATAAATGCTAAAATTCCTGATATACACTATTCTGTATAAAAGCACCTACATGCAATGATGCATTCTTTGAAGGTGGGCATACATAGGCAGAATCTAGATGGAGTGTAGGCAAGGCACATATGCACTTAAATTATAGAACACCATATGCACGTTTCACTAATTAGGCACAAGTACTTATACTAGCTCTATGAGTAGCATAAGTGTTTGCATCTAAATTATATGTGCATATTTAGATTGTGAGCCCTCCAGGGACAGGGAAATACCCAGTGTACCTGAATGTAAATCACCTTGAGCTACTACTGAAAAAGGTGTGAGTAAAATCTAAAAAAAAAAAAAAAAAAATCTAAACTGTTACATTAATAGTCTATAAAGGAAAGTAGGCACCAGTTTCCATTATAGAATAGGTACCTATCACAGGGAGATGACCCCCACCCAGGGTAAATGTACCAGGAGTTGACCTTATAGAATGATAACCTTGAGGTAAGTCTCAATTCCCATTTATACAGTTAGGGTGAATACTGGGGGGTTGTAGCCTATAATAGAGGTAGCGGGGTGGGATGGGGTGGGGATGACTAACCATTCTGGATTCTAGTAATACAATTCTCTGAGCAAGGGAAGTAAGATAAGAATACTCATCAACTGAACTGAAGAGACATCAGCATCTCATTTGCATAGGAAGGTAGAATGTAGGCATTGCTTGCTGATAAAACCTTAGAAGGGAGAAAAGGACCCTGTTAGGCTCCAAAAAGGGTAGGGGGAGAAGATACCTGTTTACCACAGGATTATAAAGGACCAAAAAGTGAGTGATAATTGGGATCTCAGACTCACCATAACTGAGAAGGGGGACCTAAATAAAGACCAAACAGGTGCCCTGAAAAAGTTGGAGATTGATTGGGCCCTTCTTTTGAAGTTAAGAGATTCTTCTGCTGGAGATAATTACTAGATGAACCGATTGATCTTTTGTTAGAGTACTACAGTGGATTGTTGGAGATAGCAGATGCCAAATATGGAGGACTATGGACTACTTCTGGTCAAAGGGGCAAAGCTGGAGAACAGTGGTCGGCAGTACCACATAGGTGCACTGTTGCATCATTGCTGTCATAAATTTGAAAATGCTAAGATACCCAGGAGTCTTTTTACAAAGTTGTGGTAAAAAGTGGCCTTAGCATACCCTTACATGGGGTTTTCCCCACATGCTAAAGTCATTCTTACTGCAGCCAGAAAATGGCCAATTTTTCAATTTCCAAATTAATAGCCACGTGCTAATTTGGCTGTTAGCATGCAACCATTATCAAAAATGAGTGCACGAGCCCTTACCGGCACCTATTTTGTAGGTGGTAAGGCTCCCATGCTAATCCTATGCTAATCAGTTAGCATGCAGTGATGTGGCTGTGCTCACTGATTCATGCTGTCATGCCCACTCTCTGCCGCTAGACATGCTCCCTCTGAGAAAAATAAAGAAAATATGTTAGCACATGCACATTGGACATTTACCACAGGACACCTGAGCGCATCCCACAGTAAGCCCTTTTAAGCTGTGGTAATCACATGCTAGCGCTTACTGCAGCTTAGCAAAAAGAGCCCCTGCATTCTTTCCTCACCCTGAGAATTCTGTGTGAAAATATGGGTAAAAGTATAAGAAGCATTCAAAACATACATACTTACACCCACATGCACAGGCTGGGTAATTTTTGAAGACACCCTTTTACCAAAGTCAGACTTAGACGTCATATTGAAAATGCCCCCCCCCCCCCCCCATGTCATAGCCGCCGAGAGCGGGGGCATGGGGACCAAAATTCCCCAGGCCCGGGCCTAAAGGGGGGCCCGGCGCCGCAATCCAACCCACCCTCCGTCATCGACCGTCTGCCCCCTGCATTGAAATCGCAGTCTCACCTCCATGAAAGCAGCACTGCAGGCAGCAGAATGCCTCTCTTCGGCCCTCCTTTCCTCTCTGTGTCCCACCCTCGTCTGATGTAACATCCGCGAGGGCGGGACACAAGGAGGGAAGGAGGGTCAAAGGGAGGCATTCTGCTGCCTGCAACGCTGCTTTCATGGAGGTGAGACTGTGATTTCAATGCAGGGGGCCCGGCCCGTTGGAGGACGGAGGGGGGAAGTGGCAACAGCAACCTCAGGGGGGGGGGGGTGGAGGGGGGAGCAGTGGCTGCAGCGATCTCGGGGGGGGGGGGGGCGGTGGCAACCTCGGGGGGGGGGGGCGGGGCCCCGGGGGCGGCCTTGCCCCGGGCCCGGCCCAGTCTCTCGGCGGCCCTGCCCTATGTAACTTTGTAAGTCTAAATACTTTGAAAATGACACCCCTGTATGTAGTAGCTTCTGTCTCATCTAAAGTTTTCAAATCGAGCTGAATTTATCCAAAAGTTGGGATTTAGAAATTTTTTCAGCTGAAATCTTTTTGGCAAAATGCACCATAGAGGCCCTGTGTATTCTAAGGAAAAAAATAAATAAAACCAAATAAACCACATTTCTGCATGTTTGTAGAAAAGCAGTCCCTTAAAATCTATCACATACAGCTACACCTTATCACCTTCATCTTTTTCTCTCTTTCTGCTTCTGGAATTGGAAGAGAAAAATGACTGAGCATACTTCAGATTGTGACGTTGGCTTGAATTAACAGCTAAAAGCTAAATACATTTGCCTGCATTTCAGTCTCCACATTGCCTCATTAAATATGCTCAAAACTGTTAACTTGGAGAGAAAGGAAACATTAAAGAAAAATAGGAATTTCTGATTTCTGGTTGGAGAAAACACTATCATTAGATGAAAGTTAAAGTCTAGGCTTTTCTAGTCTGCTCATCTCAGGCTGGGTTCTTGCTTTATTACTGCTAATAATTGCCTGCCTTTTTCCATGCACCCATGAATTCTTATACCATTTTCACCTTCATATACTTATGAAAATTTTGTTGACCCCCCCAAAGGTCTTTCCATTTAACAGAGAAGGGTAATATTTGATCTAGTCAGGATGAACAAACAGATGATGAAATGTTTACAGAAATTAGGAAAGCTGGGAAACTGGGCAACAGTATAATAATTTTTGATTTTCAAATAACCCAATATAGTCTAGATAAATGTTACATCATGAAGCGTTAGAGAGGTAAAATTCCTGGACAAAATAAATTATTGCTTCTTGGAGCAACTGGTCCAAGAACTGACAAGAAAGGAAGCTATTTTAGATTTAGTCCTTAGTGGAATGCAGGGCGTAGTATGAGAGGTAATGGTGATGGATCCACTGGGAAATGGTTATCATAACATGATCAAATTTGAGCTAATATCTGGAGTGAAGTCATTAAGGAAATCTACAGTAGCAGCATTTAATTTTCAACAGGGCAACTATGATAAAATGAAGAAAATGGTTAAAAAGAAGCTAAAAGGATTGGCCGTAAAGTTCAGGACTTTAAATCAGGCATGGACGTTGTTTTTAAAAATACCATCGTGGAAGCCCAGTCCAGATGTATTCCACATATTAACAAAGGTGGAAAGAAGAGCAAAGACAGTCAGCATGGTTAAAATGTGAAGTGAAAGAATCAATTAGAGCCAAAACAACATCCTTCAAAGAATATAAAAAGGATCCGAATAAAGAAAATAAGAAGCAACATAAGCTCTGGCAAGCCAGATACAAAGCATTGATAGAGAAGGCTAAAAGAGAACATGAAGAAAAACTTGCCGCAGAAACAAAAACTCATAGTAACAACTTTTTCAGGTACATCAGAAGCAGAAAGCTTGTGAGGGAATCCGTGGAACCGTTAGATCATGAAGGAGCAAAAGGGGCACTTAGGGAGGACAAGGCCATAGCGGAGAGATTTAATTATTTCTTTGCTTCAGTCTTTATGGAAGAAGATGCAAGAGATCTACCTGTACCAGAAATGGTTTTCAAGGGTGACGACGAGGAGAAAGTGAAAGAAATCTCAGTGAATCTGGAAGACATAGAGGGGCATAATTGAACGAAAACGTCTATCTCCATGGGCGTTTATCTCCGAGAACGGGTCCGTGAAGGGGCGGACCGAACCGTATTTTCGAAAAAAATAGACGTCCATGTTTTATTCGACAATATGTGAGCTGGGCGTTTTTGTTTTTCAGCAATAATGGAAAATGAAAGCGCCCAGCTCAAAAACGAATAAATCCAAGGCATTTGTTCGTGGGAGGGGCCAGGATTTGTAGTGCACTGGTCCCCCTCACATGCCAGGACACCAACCAGGCACCCTAGGGAGCACTTTTACAAATACAAAAAAAAAAGGTAAAAGAGCTCCCAGGTGCATAGCACCCTTCCCTTGTGTGTTGAGCCCCCCAAATCCCCCTCAATACCCACTGCCCACAAGTCTACACCATTACTATAGCCCTAAGGGGTGAAGGGGGGCACCTACATGTGGGTACAGTGGGTTTGGGGGGGGGGGGGTTGGATGACTAAGCATTAAGCAGCACAATTGTAACAGGTAGGGGGGGATGGGCCTGGGTCCACCTGCCTGAAGTCCACTGCACCCCCTAACAACTGCTCCAGGGACCTGCATACTGCTGCCAGGGAGGTGGGTATGACATTTGAGGGTGAAAATAAAAAGTTGTGAAACATCATTTTTTGTGGTGGGAGGGGGTTAGTGACCACTGGGGGAGTCAGGGGAGGTCATCCCCGATTCCCTCTGGTGGTAATCTGGTCATTTAGGGCACTTTTTGGGGCCTTATTCGTGAAAAAATAGGGTCCAGGAAAAGTGCCCTAAATTCTAGCTACAAACGCATACTTTTTTTCCATTATCGGCGAAAGGCGCCCATCTCTGTTCGGGTGATAACCACGCCCCAGTCCCGCCTTCACCACGCCTCCGACACGCCCCGTCAACTTTGTATGCTTCCGCGATGGAGTGCAGTTGAAAACGTCCAAGTTCGGCTTTCGATTATACCGCGTTATTCGTTTTTGGGAGATAAACGCCTATCTCCCAATTTAGGTCGCAATATAGGCGTTTTTGTCTTTCGATTATAAGCTGGATACTGAGCCAAATTGACAAGTTAAAGAGTAATAAATCAACTTGACCAGATGGTATAGACCCCAGGGTAATGAAAAACTCAAACATGAAATTGCTGATCTGCTGTAAGTGATCTGTAACCTGTCATTAAAATCATCTGTAGTACCAGAAGATTGGAGGATGGCCAATGTAACGCCAATTTTTAAAAAAGGTTCCAGGGGCGATCCAGGAAATTGTAGACCAGTAAGCCTGACTTCAGTGCTGGACAAAATAGTGGAAACTATTATAAAGAATAAGATTATGGAACACATAAGACAAGGGAAGTTTTGCTCACCAATTTGCTTCATTTCTTTGAAGGCGTGGATAAAGTTGAGCTGGGTGATGTAGTGTATAATGTCAAAAAAAATCCTCCAGAGACTTTCTAATATTACAGTTCCCTAAATGTAATAAAATCAAATATAAAACTATCCACAATGCTGGTTTTTCTTACCAAAGTACAACCAAATGGAACTCTTTACCCAAACAACTCGAAAACTGTTGAGAACCCATCTGATAAGATCGATGTCTAACAATAGAAATAGTTAACCTTCAAATTAAACCTGCTAAATCAACAACTATGTCTGCATTCACATTCTATTTCTATGTATTATAGGACAAAAAAGAGCACTAAGAGCCTTCAAAAATGGGAAAAGTTCTTTTATTTCACAGCTTAGATCATTCTTATATTAAATATTTCAATCCTGTGTATCGATGACCCAACACAGGCTGTGTTTCAGTGCACAGCACCTGCACCAGGGGTCGTTCAATATCTATTTACCAATATGAGAAGGCCCATCTGTGAAGCTGGATACATGATAAAGGGGACTTGGTTCCGGTACAGCTATAATAAAATGTGGCGTGTTCTTCAAAGTATATAATCAGAATGGCTTGTCAGTTCTACATTTGTTTCTTTGCGAGCCACTTTGAACAGAGGATATGGTAACAGCGGTTAAAGTATCTGAGTTTTAAAAAGATTTGGACAAGTTTCCGGAGGAAAAGTCCATAGTCTGCTATTGAGATAGACATGGGGGAAACCACTGCTTGCCCTGGGATTGATAGCGTGGAATGTTGCTACTATTTGGGTTTCTGCTAGGTAGTTGTGACCTGGATTGGCTACTGTTGGAAACAGGATACTGGGCCAGATGGATCATTGGTCTGACCCATTATGGCTATTCTTATGTTCTAATCTCCTTCCTAGTGATGGATGTTCATTTTCCAAAAACTGGTCTACATCCCATTGTTTTGAACACTTATTGTAATCTATGGGGGGGGGGGGGGTAAGGAAAACTTCCTTACTATTGTTTCACTAGTATGAAGTTTGCTAGAGTCAAATCCACAATATTGGGGATCAGAGGCTTGCATCTTGCATATGAAACCATAAGTTCCAAGTCAGGAAATAGGAGCTCGCTGACTTAACATATGGTTCATAATTAATGACGCACCCCATGCTGGTCTAATGGGCTCTTTGGGGAGCATAACTTTCTTTCTTGCGTAGCTCCTCTGTCTTCAGTCTGTAAATCTCTCATTTCGGTTGCTGATGGTCATAGGCTTAATCACCGGTAAATCTGACAGTCAAGCAAAATACGCTGCTTTGCAAATGGGCAGGGGTAACTTGACTAGCTTGTTGAAACCTCTTGACAAGCAGGCAAATAAAGTTATCCCAGCCTCATGCCCAGATCCCATGGCTAATGGTGTCGTCATGGATCTGAAGCCAGCACCATTTCCTTGCCATCCCGCTCTTCGATTTCAGAGGACAAGGAGCTTGTGCTAGGAAGATGTAGGCTTCAGATGTAAAAGGGTGAAAATTATCAAGATTAGAAACAGAGAGAAAGTATAAAGCACACGTGGGCTTCAGGTACAGACTTGCTAGGCAGTGAATGAGTTTTTGTCACCAAAAGTCAGTCTGTGGTACAGAGCAGGTGGACTGCCAAGTGAGAAGCTTGATAGAAGGTAAACTGATGAAGCATTATATGTATATGAGAAATATACACACGGTCAGAAGTAATTATTTTCCATATGGTAGACCTAAATGTAGTTTGGACTGTACATAGGGCAAATACCCACTGGAGTGGTCTAAGAGTTGAAGTTATTATATGCTATATGCTTGGCACTGTAAGATCAAGGCATCTATATATTGGTTGTCAAACTGAAGGTGTGGGTAGGTGAAAAGATGGGAAGAGGGGTCAATACCTCTTTTGCTTTTGTTATAATAAAAAGAATCTGAGTGGATTGTTCTCTAGATGAATATGAATATTGTATAATTATCCTTAGATTCAATAAAAATAACATAGAAAAATTAAACTGAAAAGAGCACCACTCATGTTGGTACCACTTTACATCTCTTCTGGTGCTTTGGGGGTCTTCCTGCCAGTGTTTTTACTGCTTTGCCTTTCTCCATGCTCTACCTGGATACTCAGTACCACTCCAATCTGGATACCAGTGCTGAATACTTGTGAATAATTTATACCTTCTGGATGGTGTTTAAAACACACACCGACTACAGAGTTTAAATATCCAGGGAACAAGTTGGGGAGGTGGGGAAAAGAAGGTGACATGCTGGGGCACAGAGCAAGGAGAAGGAGAAAGAATGGGAATATTGGATAAAAAATAGAGGTGAGATCGGGGGAGACTAGAGAGAGGCTGAGGAAGTAGATATAGAGTAGGGAATGGAAGGGCTGGGGTGAGGGAGATGGAAAGCTGTAGATAGATGAAGTAAAGAAAGGGAGATTGAAGACTGAATGGAGAGACAGGATAAAATCTGAGTGGATAGAGAAGCAGAAAAATATATCAAAGAAAGCTGAAAGTGAAGGATTAGTGTCCAAGATGTTTGTTGGAAAGGGAAGACAATAGAAGGAGAGAAAAGAAGTGTCTAATAGACAAGAGACCCTGGAAAGAGAACTGAGGGGCTTTTTAACTAATTTTTTTTGGACGTGCGTATTGGATGCTTGCCAAGTGGCATTTGACGTGCGTAGGTCATTACCACCCAGTTACTGCGTGAGACTTTATTGCTGGGTCAATGGCTGGTGGTAAGGTCTCAGACCCAAAATGGACACGCGGCAATTTTCATTTTGCCGCACATATATTTTTGACAAAAATTTTTAAAAGGCATTTTTTACAGGTGCGCTGAAAAATGATTCTACATGTGCTCAGAACAAGCGTCTACACTACCGCAGGTCATTTTTCAGTGCTCCTTTGTAAAAGGGCCCCTGAGAGAAGATGGACAAGGCAACGGAGAAGCAGGAGACTGGGAGTGACACAATTAGAAAACTAAAGTGGCCAGAAACAGACCTAGAGAAAGAATTTTCTTTTCAGTTTACTGATTGGAATATGTAAGTTTAGGAATTTACATCTGCTGTCTTTTAATTTTGCACAGTACTGGGGGAAATGCATTGCTCTTTCCATTTCTCTAATGTTGTACTGCATGCACGGTGTTGATTCTTGCCTACATACTTCTATTTTTATTTTGTGGTAATTTATTCTGTACTTGGTGAAGGTCTATCTATGTCCAGTATGTGGGATATCCTTGGGTCAGCCCTGTTTCAGGCCAACTCAGTTGGTTCCAAAGTCCATTTTCCAAAAGACAGTAGGAGAAGTATAGTACAAAATAGAATATATGGAAGCAGCTATTGACATAATGAGGAAAAACCTAATATAGCTCCAGATAGCTGGTCAAAATTGCATTTGTAGTCCAATAAGAGGTTACCACCTAATAATCTCTCTGTCTATTAGATATAGTTACATTTTGCTTGTTAGCGTTCTTTCCATGCATTCAACATGAACTAATACAGGAACCGCAGCATTTTATTATAATTGTGATTTGATTATTCTGCTGTACCTTGCCTAGAGCACGTTAGCAGTTTCGGTAATTAATAAATCCAGATGAGCAAATAACACACAGTGTGTTGCAATTCTATTAGGAAATAACATCTTTACATGGGGTACAGTTAAGGCTATCATTTTCTAAGATCTTTACAGTTTCTGGTAAGAAACTCTTTATTTGGTCACTTACGGATTGAGCTCATTGAGGGCCAGAGCACATGGTGTGCTGCACGGTATGAGCTCTTTCATTTGCTTCTGATGGAAAGGTGGATAAGAGATTTCATGGTTTAAATTGTCCAGATGATCTCTCACCAAGTCCTGCAGAGGATATTTGTACGATTACATAGTCCGACACTAGGTACTATTAACTACCTTGAAACATTCCCTTATCTTTTTTGGCAAAGAGCTCTGTAAATGTGACCAGTAAACAGAAATTACAAAATACATGGCAGAAACTTTGGGGTCGGTAGTCAAATTAACCAGCCAGAAACAGCTCCTGCCTGGTTACATCGTCTGTTCGGGGCTAACTGTTAATTTTCAGCAGCACTTAATCAGCTGATGCTGCTGAAAATAACCCGTTAGAACCAAACTAGAAACTGGCTATTTAGGGGGCATTCTGGGGGTGAAGTCGGCACTTGGCCGGTTAAGCGCCAGTATTCAGAACTTAAATGGACAGGTTAACTGCATAAACAGGACTGCAAAAAAGTAAGTCCTATCTTTGGGGTCCTTTTACTAAGCTGCAGTAAAAGGGTCAGCATGTGAGTTAGACACACGTTGAGGCCCCCTTTTACTGCAGCGGGTAAAAGGCTGTCTTTTTTTCTGGAAAAGAAATGACCATGCAGTAAGTGAACCAATTACCGTTAAGCCATTTCGGGGGGGATCATTTAACTGCCACCCATTGAGGTGGCGGTAAGGATTCCCGTGCTAACCTGGCGGTACCGGGTGGTGACTACTGTCAGGTAAGCTCCGGCACTACAAAAATAGAAAATATTTTTGTAGCACTGGCGTACGCGGGGAGTGGGAACTATGCGACGAAAATGATAAAGGGGATGGGATGACTTCCCTTTGAGGAAAGGCTAAAGCGGCTAGGGCTCTTCAGCTTTGAGAAGAGACAGCTGAGGGGAGATATGATAGAGGTCTATAAAATAATGAGTGGATTGGAATGGGTAGGCGTGAATCACTTGTTTACTCTTTCCAAAAGTACTAAGACTAGGGGGCACACAATGAAGTTACTAAGTAGTAAATTAAAAAAAATGGGGAACACATTTTTTCACTCAATGTGTAATTAAACTCTGGAATTCATTGTCAGAGAATGTGGTAAAAGCAGTTATCTTAGCAGGGTTTAAAAAGGTTTGGATTTCCTAAAAGTCCATAAGCCATTATTAAGATGGACTTTAAGTCCACTGCTTATTTTGTAGGGTAAGCAGCATAAAAGCTGTTTTACTGTTCTGGGATCTTGCCAGGTACTACTTGTAACCCGGATTGGCCACTGTTGAAAACAGGATCCTGGGCTTGATGGACCTTCGGTCTATCTCAGTATGACAATGCTTATGTTTCTTATGATCTTAAATCCAGATATTACTATCTCAGAATGCAATGCACTGAATACTCACAATTTCTAAGGATGTGATAACATTTTTGGACTCGCTGGAACATTACACTTTTTAATAGTTTTTCACCTGTTTGCTCTTGCATACTCACTCATTTAATCAGTTTTAGTAAAAAAAATATAAAAAAATCCCAAACTGACCAAATATAATATTACCTAACATAAAAAGTCATATTTATTATTATTATTATACGTAGGCCATTGTGATTGAAATTGAAAAGCCCAGGTTAAGCAGTGTTCAGTTCCCCCTGTATTTTACAAAAGGTTTTGACAAATATTTGCCAGCATCTACAGCAGGAGCAACCATTTTACAAAAATATATGTGGGGGAAAAAGCGCAGCATGAACTCGGCAGCTTCCAGTAGGAAAACAGGTACTTACATATGGAAACAGCTAGTTTGCAAGCTGTGTTTATAAGTGCAAACATACATTTTAGAAAGTCAATTAACTACAGAAGCTGAATTTATTTTCAAATTGGAGGTAGAAATAAAAATGAGAGATTAAGGAGAATTACTCCCTTAATCTCTCATGTAAATCCCTGGCTGAAAGGAGTCTATCCTATGACTAATGGAGTTCCTCTTATTTCATCCTTCCCTGGCTTCTTGCTAAATCAATGCTGTTATGTTAACTGCTCAGAAAGCCTGTTGCCCTAGGGTGGTATATCAAAAATTAAACACAAACTTGAGCACTTTTTCAAAATCTGCACATGCCCCTGAGCTGCTGCAACACCCTACGTAGACATTTTTTTTCCTAATCATTTTTTCCCATTGTGAGATGGGGGACACAAGTGTAGATTTTGGTCTCCCAAAGCCAAACCCCATGCCCCCCATTCCCCCTTGAAATCTCTGTGTAGTGTGCATCTAAATATTGACTTTCTGAATTTCCATTATACATGTACATGATCTACCTGAGCAGATTTCCCTATTTACTTATGGTTATGCTTCTAAAATAACCACGTTAATGTCAAATGAAGGAATGCTTGAAAATTTGAGAGGTTCATACAGATATCATATATTATGGTTTTCATGCTTATGTAGTCCTTCTGATTTCTGGTTTATACTGTACAAAACATCTTTCTCATATTATCAGTCTGAAAATTGTTCTACCTCAATTGGACACCTTGTTCCTCAACTTTTATACTATTAGCCATTTTGGGGCCCCAATGAACAGAAGGAAACGTAAGCGCTAAAGGCCATTATCGCCCTTTGCACTGGTTAATGTGGACTCCCCAGGCTTTATCAGGAGCTGACCATGCAGATTGCGGGGTTTGGAGCAGACTATATTGTACTGGGAGGGGATTTTAATCAGGTGCTTGATATTGTTTTGGATAGACAGTCAGTAGGTTTTCGGCGGTAGACCAGGTCCAGCAAGTGTCATTGCTTCCATTGTGGTGCCGCTGGCCCTGGTGGATCCCTGGCATGCGCTTCACCCTACTGAAAGGGGCTTAACTTTTTATTCGCCCTGCTGTGCCTTCTAGAGGATATCTGTTAATACTGTAGGCTGTAATAGTTAAGTTTCTACTCTGGCAGAAAGTTCAAGTTCCAAACTATGGGGAGAAGGGTTTTACACTATGGAAACTAGTCAAATAAAGTTTGCTTTTCTAAATTCAGACTGTCTTTATCAATATAGCTACAATTTCTTTTTTATCCCCAATCTTTAAATTACCAAATCACAGAGGAAAATAATGTTCACTTACCCAGAGAAATGTCCTCTTCTCTCAGATCTTCTCAGAAAGAGAACTCGTGTTATATTTATACTTATAACCTGCCTAATCCCACCTAATCCCTTATAGGTTTGAGGCAGGTAACAGTATCTAAACAATTTCAACACCATAAATTACTAACAAAATACAATTCTACTTAAAAAAATTCATAAAATACCTTAATCCATTGGTTGAAATGAGACAGAAGCACGAGAGGCTGGGATCCCAGTTCAAAACAAAACAAAGTAGGAAATTCTGTTTCCAAGAAAAGCTCATTCCGAAACTAATACGGCAGTCAGCATTTTTTAAATGCCAGTCACTATTTTTATATCTATTCAGTAAATTTATTACCACTCTCCTGAAAGTAAGCAGTCTCTATCAGCTCTACAGATAGTGATGATACTCGGTCACTATCCCTCAAACTCTATATAGTGCGACTAGAGTTGTGCGTGCAAATCTGGGCATATTCTGATTTGCACACACAACTCAATTGGTTAACAAGCCAATCAACGCCTATAATTGGATTTTAAGCAATTATCGGCACTAATTGGCAATAATTACAATTTAAGTGCACTACTCGCTAAGTGTATTCAATAATGTAGTCTGCGTAAATTTTACCGCACAGATCCCAAAAGGGGTGTGGCTATGGGAGGAGCATGGGCGGGTTATAGATATTCTAAAATTTTGTACGCAGTGTTATAGACTAATCCGCTCCATGATTAAAGTTAGGCAATGGCATTTGCACCAGGTTTTCATCGGTTTAATTGGCTGCACCTAAATTCTAGTCGTGTGTACAGATTTAGGCATATTCTGTAAACCACGCCTAACTTTAGGCATGGTTTACAGAATGCATCGAAGCATGTTTTCCTTCAGTGCTGATTTTTAAGGCAACATATATAGAATTAGGCCCTATCCGTATAACTGTGCGGGTTATATTAGCCTTTTGCTAGCCTAAATCAAACTGCATAGCTGTATAGATGGCATTAGAATATTGCTGGCTATGCATACAGTTAGGTGCAATGTCCACACTGCACTTTTACTTCACCCTGGTAATATCCTAATGAGGAGGAGAGGGAACTCTATAACAGAGGATGTGTAGTAGGAGCCTAGTAGGTACATCCTCTCCTTTATTGAACACTAGTATAACAGGGTTTTAATGCACCTAACATATAGGCATGGAGGAGTGGCCTAGTGGTTAGAGCACCAGTCCTTGCCATCCAGAGGTGGCCAGTTCAAATCCCACTGCTGCTCCTTGTGATCTTGGGCAAGTTACTTAACTCTCCATTGCCTCAGGTACAAAATTAGATTGTGAGCCCTCCAGGTACAGAGAAATACCCAGTGTATCTGAATGTAACTCACCTTGAGCTACTATCGAAAAAAGATGTGAGCAAAATCCAAATAAATAAATAAATAGATGTTGACCTCTTATGCCAGCCATGTAGAGCTGGTATAAGTAGGAGCACCTAAGTATGGCAGATACCTACATAATTTACAATACGGTTTGTGCATGTGGGAGCCTCATTGGCTTGCCCAGTGTCTGCCCCCGTGTTCACCCTTGCAAATACACACTATGTAATTTAAGCAGGTATTTGCAGGATAGCATGTAGACAGCATGCTGTCATATATGTGAATAAGTGCCCACATACACACATATACAGTATATGCTAGTATTCTAAATATTAACTCATGCAACATGCATGTAATTCTTAATGGCTAGTTTATAGAATTCCTCCGATAGTGTCTAGGGCAGTGTTCTTCATTGCAATGCCCGGGGACCAGTGGCAGCCCCTGGAGATCTCTGGGGTGGCCCCTACTGACTTTCTGGGAAAGGGGGGGGGGGGTTCTGCTACTCTGCCTCTCTACCCAGGCTCAGGACAGAAAGGGGAAAGTTAATGGGAGGAAGAACCACATGCTTAAAGGTCAAAGCATTTCTCGATAGAGCATTTGAAAATGCTCAGAACCTTGCAGATACCCTGTAATGAAGTTTGAAGATGGGCTGGCGGGGATGGATGTCATTGACACACACTGGTCAGCAGTGTCATGGCCCTGCATGGGAAGATATTTGTTGACTCTGCTTCAGCTTATTAGAATCCAAAGTGGCCTCAGCTTAAGAATTAATGATGACCACTGTTCTAGACAGTCTGTAAGAATTTTCAGCAGGCACTATCTATATCTCAACTGCTTCTATATGGAGAATTGCTATTGAATATCTAGCCCTAGACTAGTTAGATGGGGTTGAAAGTCACTGGTCCCCTTCTGCTTCTTGTCTTATGGACTTTTCCTCCAATTTTCCTCCAAGAACTTGCCCAGCTATCCCAACTGTTTTTAATACATTATCCAGCAATGAATTCCAGAGCTTAATTACACATTTTGAATAAAGAAATATTTTCTCCAATTTTTTTAAAAATATACTACCACGTAATTTTATTGTGTGCCTCCCTAGTCTTTCTACTTTTTGAAAGAAAGAACAACCAATTTATGTCTCTCCGTTCCATTCCACTCCACTCCACTCAGGATTTTATCCATATCTCCTCTCACCTGTCTCTTCTCCGAGATGAAGAGCCCTAACCTCTAGCCTTTCTCAAGTTGATCCATGCCCTTGATCATTTTGGCTGCCCACTCTACCTTTCCTAATTTTACTGTATCTTATTTGAGAAGTTCCAGCCTCCAGAAGTACCTGCGGAGAGTCCTTCTCAAAAGAGTTGAAACCCAGGTTGACTCTGTTTCTTCTTCTTCTTCAAAGTAAATATCTGTGTCTACAGATATAAGTCTTTGTTCTAATACTAGTACAACACACAGAATATTTGATATTTTGTTGCTGCTGGTCGCAGTGTGTGAACAAATTACTAAGGCTAAATAGTAATGTCCAACATTAGCTATGACAAAGTGCTACTTTTGCATAGGTGCAGTTAATGTTCAAAAAAGTCTTTCCATTACTGCTATTTTTAGACACACAACACATCAAAAGGCAAATATATATTCAGTCTGAAGCAAGGCAATTGTTTCTTCAGGCCGTAATTATAGTCCAGATATCACAGTGCACAGAATAGACAAAGTATTTGCAAGTGTTTATGTGGCAATAAACCTAGACATTAGAAACCCAGCACAGGTTTCTGTTTAAAAAACATGGAAAATTCCATTGCCCTCCCTTTTTTTTTTTTTTTTTTTTTTTTTGAAGAGGACACAGCATGACACAGATACCATTTCTGAAATGTCAGAAATGTTCTGGATTGTGGTAATTCTGAAGCAAGGGCTTAAAGGAGTGGAAGACTAGCCTACAAACAAGGGAGTCCAGTACAAATCCTACTGGCACTCCTTGCGTTCTTGGACAGATCACTTAATTCTATTGTTTCAGGTACAGACTTAGATTGTGAGTCCTCCAAGGACAGAAAAAATACCTCCTGTACCTGAATGTAACTCGCCTTGAGCTATAGCTAAAAAAAAGAAAAAAGTGTGAGCGAAATCTCTTCCCTATGGGTAAATAAATGTACTTTGTTTTCCTTGCTTTTCTGTAGTGCTGCCTTCAAGTGCTCAACTTAAAGAAACTTTTTGCCAGTGGATGTCACAAAGGGGTCAAGAATGATGTGGGTCGTAATCAAAAGTTTTTATTCAAATAGATTTAATACTCCTTCCCCTCACTATCTTTCTACCCTCATCTCCCCTTACATTCCCGCCCGTAACCTCCGTTCACAGGATAAATCCCTCCTCTCAGTACCCTTCTCCACCAAGGCCAACTCCAGGCTCCGCTCATTCTGCCTCGCCTCACCCTATGCTTGGAACAACCTTCCTGAGCCCTTACGCCAAGCCCCCTCCCTGCCCATCTTCAAGTCTTTGCTTAAAGCCCACCTCTTCAATGCTGCGTTCGGCACCTAACCCTTACCGTTCAGTGAATACAGACTGCCCCAATTTGACTGCCCCTATCGGACCGACCGTTCACTTGTCTATTAGATTGTAAACTCTTTGAGCAGGGACTGTCTCTCTTTGTTAAATTATACAGTGCTGCGTAACCCTAGTAGAGCTCTAGAAATGTTAAGTAGTAGTAGTAGTAGTGTGGGTAACAAAATATCCACGAGCCTACAAGCTTTGTCCTCTGTGGGGTAAATTCTGAAAAGGTCACTGAAATTTAGATACCAGGATGGTGGACACTTATGGGCAGATGATCAAAAGCCCCACGCTGTTCCAAACAGCGCTCTAAAAATAGCTACAGTGGGGGAAATAAGTATTTGATCCCTTGCTGATTTTGTAAGTTTGCCCACTGACAAAGACATGAGCAGCCCATAATTGAAGGGTAGGTTATTGGTAACAGTGAGAGATAGCACATCACAAATTAAATCCGGAAAATCACATTGTGGAAAGTATATGAATTTATTTGCATTCTGCAGAGGGAAATAAGTATTTAATCCCTCTGGCAAACAAGACCTAATACTTGGTGGCAAAACCCTTGTTGGCAAGCACAGCGGTCAGACGTCTTCTGTAGTTGATGATGAGGTTTGCACACATGTCAGGAGGAATTTTGGTCCACTCCTCTTTGCAGATCATCTCTAAATCATTAAGAGTTCTGGGCTGTCGCTTGGCAACTCGCAGCTTCAGCTCCCTCCATAAGTTTTCAATGGGATTAAGGTCTGGTGACTGGCTAGGCCACTCCATGACCCTAATGTGCTTCTTCCTGAGCCACTCCTTTGTTGCCTTGGCTGTATGTTTTGGGTCATTGTCGTGCTGGAAGACCCAGCCACGACCCATTTTTAAGGCCCTGGCGGAGGGAAGGAGGTTGTCACTCAGAATTGTACGGTACATGGCCCCATCCATTCTCCCATTGATGCGGTGAAGTAGTCCTGTGCCCTTAGCAGAGAAACACCCCCAAAACATAACATTTCCACCTCCATGCTTGACAGTGGGGACGGTGTTCTTTGGGTCATAGGCAGCATTTCTCTTCCTCCAAACACGGCGAGTTGAGTTCATGCCAAAGAGCTCAATTTTTGTCTCATCTGACCACAGCACCTTCTCCCAATCACTCTCGGCATCATCCAGGTGTTCACTGGCAAACTTCAGACGGGCCGTCACATGTGCCTTCCGGAGCAGGGGGACCTTGCGGGCACTGCAGGATTGCAATCCGTTATGTCGTAATGTGTTACCAATGGTTTTCGTGGTGACAGTGGTCCCAGCTGCCTTGAGATCATTGACAAGTTCCCTCCTTGTAGTTGTAGGCTGATTTCTAACCTTCCTCATGATCAAGGATACCCCACGAGGTGAGATTTTGCGTGGAGCCCCAGATCTTTGTCGATTGACAGTCATTTTGTACTTCTTCCATTTTCTTACTATGGCACCAACAGTTGTCTCCTTCTCGCCCAGCGTCTTACTGATGGTTTTGTAGCCCATTCCAGCCTTGTGCAGGTGTATGATCTTGTCCCTGACATCCTTAGACAGCTCCTTGCTCTTGGCCATTTTGTAGAGGTTAGAGTCTGACTGATTCACTGAGTCTGTGGACAGGTGTCTTTCATACAGGTGACCATTGCCGACAGCTGTCTGTCATGCAGGTAACGAGTTGATTTGGAGCATCTACCTGGTCTGTAGGGGCCAGATCTCTTACTGGTTGGTGGGGGATCAAATACTTATTTCCCTCTGCAGAATGCAAATAAATTCATATACTTTCCACAATGTGATTTTCCGGATTTAATTTGTGATGTGCTATCTCTCACTGTTACCAATAACCTACCCTTCAATTATGGGCTGCTCATGTCTTTGTCAGTGGGCAAACTTACAAAATCAGCAAGGGATCAAATACTTATTTCCCCCACTGTATGTTCAGAGATAATAGCCTGCAAATTTGAGCTCGCTATTATCTGTGATCATAGGGTAAAATGCAGGAGAATTGTGCCTGAACGTAATCCTCCCGCACTTGTTTTTACAGGTCTGAGCTGTCAAAAGCCCGGACCTATCAAATACAGGGATTGGAGGTCTGTGGGACCCCCAGACGCACTGCAACTACAAGGTCCTGGTGGTCTAGTGCCCCTCCCAAACTACTACCCCTAGCTGGTGACACAGGGGCCCCCTGATCCTCGACCCAATTTCATCCTCCAAATAAAGCCATGGTGGCCCAGTGGCCACAAACTCAAGCACCCCCCAAACCTGGTGGTCTAGCAGCCCACTCCCGCTACCTTAACGGTGGAGGAGGGAGTAGTACACTCTTTCTTCTTCCAGTGCCAGCTTGAAAATAGCGGCACCCAGCCCTGCCCAGTGCATCCTGGGATGAAGGCGGCAGTGGAAGAAGAGGGAGTGTACTACTACACTTCCTCTGCCACCATTAAGGTAATGGGGGCAGGCTGCTAGACCACCAGGTTTGGGGGGGTGCTTGAATTTGTGGCCACTGGTCCACCATGGCTTGTTTGGGAGGATGAAATTGTGTCAAGGGGAGGGGTCAGAGGACCTCCAGCCCCTGTGTTGCCAGCTTGTGTCAGTGGGGTCAGGGAGACTTGAGGTCCGCTGGATCTCCATCCCCTGTGTCGCCAGCTTTGGGTGGGGGCTGAGGGCTCCTGCAGGGGGGAATGGGATGGGAGGCCTGATAGCATAAGAATGCATGCTGGACTGGGCTTTCCATTCCTCCCCAATGTTCTACAAACCCTAATGCCAGCTCAGAGCTGGTGTAGGGTTTGCCACATGCAGCACGCCAGTGTTTGACGTGCTGCCCACTGATCATTGGGGAGGAATATGTTTAGCATGCATTTGCATGCTACTTGCGCTATGAGCCCTGTTTAGCATGCATTTGCATGTTACTTGCTGTCAGAGCCTGCGAGCATTCTGTTTCACGCACTCGGGGGCACTGATCGTGGGGTGGTAGCAAACGTGGGTTCTAGTATGGCGCTAATAGCCTCTAGAACCCGCATTTGCTTCTGATCATTGGCCCATTAGCCAGAGTTCTATAAGAGAAGCTGTGCATGCAACTACCATTATAGAATATGAATGTAAGTCCACATTTATGCACCTAAATTTAAGCACAAGCACTTACGCAAATGACTGGCATAAATGCTCGCCTAACAGTAGATAGTTAGGTGCACGAATGATAGTATTTTAGAAACAAAAAATAAATAAACCTGCGTTTGTAACTGCCTGACATGCCCCCGACCTGCTCAAGTCCCTCCCAGGTCCATGGCCCCTTGAAGTTGTGCACTCTGGAATTTCAGCACACAACTTAAGAATAGTGGCTAAAGACAGTTACATATGTAACTGCTAATTGGTGCCAATTATCAATTAAGGTCAATTACAGGAGATAATTGGCTGAAGACACCAATTAAGAGCCAATTATTGAATTGATCTTATTCTATAACTTCTGTACGCACATTTGCATGCTAGTCAGAAATTTGACTGTGCAATTTATAGAATTGGGAGTAGGAGGGTAATTTTATAAAATGTTGCCTAATTTATGAAGACACCCGGACACCTATATGTCTTCATAAAATGCTACAAATCCTGCAGAAATCATGGGTAAAATGCTGTGACGAGCTGGTGTAAATAAATGTGCATTCAATAAGCATGATTATGTATATGTTATAAAGCAGAAGAAAGGAACAATGGGAAGCTGGCCATGGGTCCAAGAGTCAAGGAAAGGAATCTGAAATTTCTCAAAAAAGGCTTTATTGAGGGAGACTCGACACAGTACTCTATTTCGGCCACAGGCCTGCTTCAGGAGTCTTCTAAATCTTGTTAGATATTCAAAGTTCTGATGTACACTGTGCTGATGTAATGGTTAGAAAACCTGGTCTTAAAAAAGACCTTAGGAAGTGTGTAAATGATACCACTTGGGATCTTCGTTGTGTCAGAAAGTTTCAAAACGCTAAGACTACCATTCGTGGGAATCTAGAGTTTTTCCACCCTGGTGGATTTTCTCTTGTATGTTATGAAGAATACACATAAATTGTGTTTCTGCCCATTCTACATCCGAATTCTATCCATAATGGACTAGATTCAGTAAATGGCGCTCAAAAAATGGCATTTAAACAAACCTGTGTGGAGCGTTATTCTATAAACGCTGCTTAGAGTTGTGCAGCATTTATAGAATAGCATTTACAGTTGATTTCCACACCAAAATTTGGGTGCAAGGATTTACACTAAATGAAACCTGGTGTAAATCTTGGTCCATAAGTTAGGCGCAGATCCCTGGCATTTAGTAATACTGTGTGTATCTTTACAGAGTGCCCCTGACCCACCCATTCCTCTCCCATGGTCACGCCCCCTTTTGAGTTGCACATTATAACATTTGCGCACAGATCTGCACTTAGCAAGATGCACATGCAAATCCAAAATGTCACTAATTAGCATCAGCAATTGATTGTTAGCCCCTAACTATTGGTGCTAATTGGATCAGCCAATTTAGTTGCGTGGACATCTCAGGATTGAGGAAATTTTGCATGCCATTTATAGGATCATAGGGAAATATGCTTACAGTTGCCACAAGTACATGTGTTCTTCTCATTGCACATGTTTGTCCATATGAGGGGACAGTTGACTGAAGTACATTAAGGAGCTTCTTTTAGAAGCATCTCCATATGTAAATAGTGGCATTTACATATGTAGTTTGCATACATGTGCAAATGGTGATTTCAGAAAGTTGCTATACACATGTGTAGATCCACACCACTTAGAGATTTCAAGGGGGCTTGGACAGGGTATACCTTGGGCAGGCCAGAAATATAGAGATATATCCCCCATATTACAAGAAAAATACATGTGTTCACCAAACCTTTCAACGTCAACTTTTACACCTGCCTTGAGGCACCCATAAGTGCCAGGCTTGAAGGGACTGGTACAAAAGCCAATGGAAACATCCTTGATACTCCCCTAACCCTCCCCTCCAAGACATCACAAAAATGCCCCACCCCAAGCTCCCTCAGACATGAAAAGCTCTGGACCTCCCCAGCACCCATGATACTATCAGATCCCACCTCAATATCCCAATTTCTCTATGGTTGCTACAGGGGGTTCTCTAGTGGTCTAGAGGGAACAGGAATGATCCCCAGTTACTCCTGCTCTGTCAGTGATGGATTCAAAATAGCACCTCTGATCCTGATTAGTAGTCTTGTGGCACTACCACTAAGTGTCAAGCTGTCAAATAAGGGTCTTCTCTTCAAGTCAGGGTGGTATCAGTGGGGTAGGATGATACTGAGTTATTGAGTGCTATGAGGGAATTGAGGGAGGGATGTCTATACTGGTGGAGTAATTATTGACAGTATGGATTCCAAAATTGGCATCTGTAGCACAGAAACATAGTACATAAGTAATGCCACACTGGAAAAAGACCAAGGGTCCATCGAGCCCAGCATCCTGGCCATGACAGTGACCAATCCAGGCCAAGGGCACCTGGCAAGCTTCCCAAACGTACAAACATTCTATACAGTACATGTTATTCCTGGAATTGTGGATTTTTCCCCCAAGTCCATTTAGTAGCGGTTTATGGACTTGTCCTTTAGGAAACCGTCTAACCCCTTTTTAAACTCTGCCAAGCTAACCGCCTTCACCACGTTCTCCGGCAATGAATTCCAGAGTTTAATTATGTGTTGGGTGAAGAAAAAGTTTCTCCGATTTGTTATAAATTTACTACACTGTAGTTTCATCGCATGTCCCCTAGTCCTAGTATTTTGGGAAAGCGTGAACAGACGCTTCACATCCACCTGTTCCACTCCACTCATTATTTTAAATACCTCTATCCCCTCAGCCTTCTCTTCTCCAAGCTGAAAAGCCCTAGCCTCCTTAGTCTTTCTTCATAAGGAAGTCGTTCCATCCCCGCTATCATTTTAGTCGCCCTTCGCTGCACCTTTTCCAATTCTACTGTATCTTTCTTGAGATGCGGCGACCAGAATTGAACACAATACTCAAGGTGCGGTCGCACCATGGAGCGATATAATGGCATTATAACATCCTCACACCTGTTTTCCATACCTTTCCTAATAATACCCAACATTCTATTCGCTTTCCGAGCCGCAGCAGCACACTGAGCAGAAGGTTTCAGTGTATTATCGACGACAACACCCAGATCCCTTTCTTGGTCCGTAACTCCTAACGTGGAACCTTGCATGACGTAGCTATAATTCGGGTTCTTTTTCCCCACATGCATCACCTTGCACTTGCTCACATTAAACGTCATCTGCCATCTAGCCGCCCAGTCTCCCAGCCTCGTTAGGTCCTTCTGTAATTTTTCACAACCCTGTTGCGAGTTAACGACTTTGAATAACTTTGTGTCATCAGCAAATTTAATTACCTCGCTAGTTACTCCCATTTCTAAATCATTTATAAATATATTAAAAAGCAGCGGTCCTAGCACAGACCCCTGAGGAACCCCACTAACTACCCTTCTCCATTGTGAATACTGCCCATTTAACCCCACTCTCTTGTTTCCTATCCTTCAACCAGTTTTTAATCCACAATAGGACTTTTCCTCCTATCCCATGACCCTCCAATTTCCTCTGTAGCCTTTCATGAGGTACCTTGTCAAACGCATTTTGAAAATCCAGATACACAATATCAACCAGCTCCCCTTTGTCCACATGTTTGTTTACTCCTTCAAAGAATTGAAGTAAATTGGTCAGGCAAGATTTCCCCACACAAAAGCCGTGCTGACTCGGTCTCAGTAATCCATGTCCTTGGATGTGCTCTGTAATTTTGTTTTTAATAATAGCCTCTACCATTTTCCCCGGCACCGACGTCAGACTCACCGGTCTATAATTTCCCAGATTTCCCCTGGAACCTTTTTTAAAAATGGGCGTTACATTGGCCACCCTCCAATCTTCCGGTACCACGCTCGATTTTAAGGATAAATTGCATATCACTAGCAGTAGCTCCGCAAGCTCATTTTTCAGTTCTATCAGTACTCTAGGATGAATACCATCCGGTCCAGGAGATTTGCTACTCTTCAGTTTGCTAACTGCCCCATTACGTCCTCCAGGTTTACCGTGAAGTCAGTAAGTTTCTCCGACTCGTCCACTTGAAATATCATTTCCGACACTGGTATCCTACCCAAATCTTCCTCGGTGAAGACCGAAGCAAAGAATTCATTCAATCTCTCCGCTACGTCTTTGTCTTCCTTGATCGCCCCTTTTACCCCTCAGTCATCCAGCGGCCCAACCGATTCTTTTGCCGGCTTCCTGCTTTTAATATACTGAAAAAATGTTTTACTATGTTTTTTTGCCTCTAATGCTATCTTTTTTTCGTAATCCCTCTTGGCCTTCTTTATCTGCGCCTTGCATTTGCTTTGACACTCCTTATGCTGCTTCTTGTTATTTTCGGACGGTTCCTTCTTCCATTTTCTGAAGGCGTTTCTTTTAGCCCTAGTAACTTCCTTCACCTCACTTTTCAACCAGGCCGGCTGTCTTTTGGAGTTCCGTCTTTCTTTTCTAATTAGTGGAATATGTTTGGCCTGGGCCTCCAGGATGGTATTTTTGAACAGCGTCCATGCCTGTTGTACAGTTTTTACCCTCTCAGTTGTCCCCCTAATTTTTTTTTCCACCGTTCTTCTCATTTTAGTAGATGATGGCAGATAAAAACCTGCATTGTCCATCTGGTCTGCCCAAGCTTATAGCATAAGATATGATGCAATATAACATAGTTGATCTTAATCTATCCTTGCCATTTTCAGGGGCATAGACTATAGAAGTCTGCCCAGCAGTGGTCTTACTCCTTGACCATTGGAGGTATTGTCGAAGCCCACTCATGCCTATCCTGTCTAGCCATAATTGAGGCGCAGACTGGGGAAGTCTGCCCAATTACTGGAGTTGCTGTCAAAGCACCATTAAGTCTGTTTTGTTGCCATTCTTATTTCATAGATGAATCCTTTGAGTTTATCAGCAAATGTAGCTGTTTGTAATTACTCATGTAAAACCTTGAGGGACCACATTCTGTTCCTGAACATGTAGGGTTTTGACATTGCTTCTGTCTCTGTATTTGCTGACAAATGCATGTGCATGCTTGCATGTCTTTATATGTATTTTACAGAAGGCTTTTGTAAAATATTGGAAAAATTGAATATGTTCAGACCAAGATGATTAAATTATCTCTCTATGTTCTGTGTAAAATGGGGCTTTGAGTTTTTACAGTCACTCTGCGGTAATAACTAGAATAAATATGCAGTAACTGAAAATTTTCAGTATTAGCTGTTGGGAGTGGTGTCAGCAGTTTTTGGGGAAGCAGCTATTGAGTTAATGCCAAGAGAAAGTCACTATTGCACATTAATGACTTGGTCAATAGCGTGATGCAGTTAATTACACCTCTTGAGGTGGTGTTACCTGCTCACATTACCTGTGTAACAATCTCCATGTTGACCGTAAGACATGATCCCCTTCCATTGCCTGCCCCAAAATGAAATTTTTTCATTAGCCCCCTAATTCTCTAAGGGGGTATTTTACTTTTTATTCTTTAATTTTTTTTGCGCAATTAACAGTATGTTATTTATTTAGTTTTTTTCCCACTGTAGCTCCTTGTGACTCTGATAAGATTAATCATAATCTGCAGCAGGGCCCATTTTATTCCTATGGGCCCTGCTGCAGATAACTCGAGCTAAGCTTTAGTAAAAGACCTCCTAAAATTTTTATTGAAATACAGCCTTGCTAAATATTAGCTGCACCAATACCAGGTTATGCTCATTTTCTATAATAGAGCCTAGTCACCCAGGCTCTGCTTCAGAATAGGCTCATACCCCCACGTACACTGACATTAGTATATGCACCTATCACAAGAGGCCAATGCAAATGCTCAAGCATTTGGAGTGATTTTCAAGCAGTCAGCTGACACACTGTATACTTAAAATGTTCCAGCAGAAATCCACCTGGGCAGAGAAAACTGTAGTCCCACAGAAGAAAAGTCTTTGATTAATGAACCTTCTCAAGCATCAAGATTGGCCACTTTGTCTTTGGAATCCATGGTCATTCTCCCACTATCCCCCTTTTACTCTGTATACATAGACCTGGCTGTATCCACTTAGTTCTGGACCCCCAATGCAGGCATAGTTTGGCAAAATGCAGCTGTGGTGAGTCATTGAGATTGATTACTTGGGATACTTCAATAAAGCAATGTTAAACACATTAGGACTCTTGCATTTTTGTTCTATCTCTTGGATTGTTATTGCTTTCACTGAGGTCTTGTCTATCTGTGGAGATCAATCCTCTACTTTTTTGTTCGTTATTGTCCATGGTAAACATTTTACATCTGCAGCAGATCTGCTGGTGAAATGAATCACACTGCCACCACTGTTTGAAAATTATGTATCTATTTTGTTTGGTGCTTTTCATGCTGATATTCACCACTGGGTAAAACTCTTTAAACCATCTAGCACAGGATCCAGCGATATTTTAGATTGTAAGCCTGTGGTTTCTAGCCTCAGCAAATAATTGAAAGATATTTTGCATACAGAATTTATTGTGTCTACAATGTTCCTTTTTCTTTTGTCCAACTGACAATTTCCTCTTGTTCCTTTTGGATCTTTCATTGCAGTAGGAACTTTTATTCTCTGTTTAGTTATAGCATCATGAAAACCAAAAGATTGTACAAGAGGCCAGCCCCTAAAACAAACAGTCCAGACAGCAAGAGTAGAGACCCATGCAAACCCATTATGATGGCATGATGGTCATTCAATTATTGATCAAAGAAATATATACTATGTAAGTAATTATGCAGTATATGTATCTATTACACCCACAAGGGAACAGAAGTGACAAACCAAGGAGCCTAAGGAGTCTAAACTCATGCAAGCCAACATTTATGATAGAACTGTGAATTATTTCTGATGATTCAAAATGGACATTATTCGGCAGATGTTGCCTGCATCAGGGGTCTGAGGAACATTCAGACATACAGCACCTTCCTTCTCCAAGTTTCAGCTTCCAACCCTCAGACCTCTGATGCAAGGAACATCTACTGAAGCATGTTCGTGTAGGGTCATCACAAATATTGCATGGTTTTACAATAAATTTTGGATTGCATGAGTTTGGACTCTGTGGACAGCTTAGCTGTTCCTTTCTCCATCCTTGGTTTGTCACCACTGTTCTGTTCTGATATGATAGATACATACACTACATATTTATTTATTATATATTTCTCTGATCAATAATTGAATGGCCATCATAATGGGTTTACTCTTGCTGTCTGGGCTGTTAACTGATATTTTTCTAATCTGCCATTATTGAATTTTGTTATTCATTCCTTAAGAGTTTCAGTAAACTTTTAGCCTGGATTGTTTCATTTGGGGAAGGGGTATGAAAAGAAAGTGGATTTTGAGGCCGACAACCTCCTTGTTTTACTGATCCAAACCTGGAACCCTAAATAATGTGGAACGCATTACCAAAAGCCTTGACCACCTAAAATTCCGGAGAAAACTAAAAACTAACCTGTTTAAAAAGGCATACCCTACCAATCCAACATGAATGCCTGATCTCTGCAACACAACAAAACTAAAGTACGTAATGGACATAACACAACTCTTCCGTTGTACGATTCCCTAATGTGGCTGTGCCACATGAACTTCATCTTACCACAATATCACTTTGTATTTGTTTACACTGGAGCCTGCAAACGCCTCTCCGGTACTATAAGCCACATTGAGGCTACAAATAGGTGGGAAAATGTGGGATACAAATGTAACAAATAAATAAAAATAAATAAATATCCAGAGCATCATACGTGCAAAAGCCAGTATCATCTCCTTGAAGTTGTGCCCCAATTTGCCATACAACAGAAAATAGGCTCTTTGGGGGGCCCCAGACTGGCAGGGATTACACCTACACAGAACCAGAGCACCAAACCTTCAAGAAAAGTTTTGACTATATATACATGTCAAATTGATTATGTGAATAAAATGGGACATTAAACACTGTACCCACAATGCGAAATTCAATACACTTCAATGACTAAACTGGTGTTGGTTTCTTCATCGTTTGTCCCTTATTCTATAACAAAACTGTAATCTAGTGGGTATTAGTGTCCCCAAAAAACTTCAAAACGCATCAATAAAATGTCCAATACAAATTGTTGACCACAATACATAGTGGAAGAAATTCAATAAAAGGCACAAAAAAATTCATCGCTAAGCACTGTTCGATAGAGTGGAGGAGTGGCCTGAAATCCAGAGGTGGCTGGTTCAAATCCCACTGCTGCTCCTTGTGATCTTGGGCAAGTCACTTATCCCTTCATTGCCTCAGGTACAAACGTAGATTGTGAGCCCTCCTGGGACAGAGAAATATCCAGTGAATGTAACTCACCTTGAGCTACTACTGAAAAAGGTGTAAGCAAAATCCAAATAAATAAATTGTATAGAATAGCGTTTAGCATGGATTCTGCACCTAATTGTAGGGTGCTGGACTTACGCCTGCTCAAACCTGCTATAAATGCCAGCACCCAGGTTAGACACAGTTAGGTGGTATTCTCTAATTCTAGTGAGGGATACAAGAAGCCTTAAAAATCAAAAGAAGGATCTTATATTGCACCCGGATGGAAGCCAGTAACCAATGATAGTCCTTGAGAACATGAGATACTCTGTCAAAATTTCCAGCATGACATAGAACCCAAATGGCAGTGTTCTGCCAATGATTGCAGTTTCTGAACGGAGACTTGAATAGCACTGGCAAAAATAACATTGCAGTAGTTGAGTATGGATTTGAATAGGGAGAGAATAAGACTGTGTAAAGAACCGTGGTCAAAAAATGTTTTGGACAGACTGGAGCTGTCTAAGAGTGTAGAAGCAGGATTTGACAAGAGGGGAAATGTGTGGTGCAAAAGTTAATTGAGAATCAATTTACACCCCCAGATAGTGGAAAATATTAACTGGCTTAATGGATGTGCCTAAAAGTAGAAGATCAATACAAGGGCAACTGTATCGACCTGTGGTCCAGCATGCAACAGTATTTTCAGAATTGAGAACCAGAATGTGACAGAGCAGGATTGCAAAGGAGTCATATATGGTGAGACAGGATCAGTATAATAAAACAAGAGGATGTCATCAGCATCAATGCATACAGCAGTACAGAAAATTTGGATGAATGATGCTAATGGGCTAAGGAATAAAGGAATAAATTAAATTGAAGGAGGGAAAGTACAGAACCTTGTAGAACCCCACAGTATAGCAACTGGGGGGATGACTCAACTGAGGAAACCGTGACCTTAAAGGAATGGGAAGAAAGCAAAGAGAAGAACCAATGAAGCACTGTTCCAGAGATTCCAAGAGAAGCTAAGTGGAAGACAAGGAAAGCTTGGTCGATAAGGTCAAAAGCTGCAGAAAAATCCAGAGAGATGTCCTGTGCCATGATTTACTATGTTACAGATCCCAGGATTTTCCCTCCTTGCCCCCAGGATTTTCCTCCCCCCATCCATTCATCCCCAGATTCCTTCGCTCTCATAGGCCCGCCAACTGCACTCCAACACTGCATGATCTGCTCTCTGGTCTTCAACCAGCATGATGCACCAGTGCAAAAATCACTGGAAGCAGTTCCATCTTCAAGCTGCTACATGAGCCGGTGCACAAATGAGATTCAGGGCATGAATCCTGTGTGTCCAGTCCTAATGACACCACTGAAAATTTAACCTTGTACCTAATATATTTAGTGCTCCAGGCTTTCTGTGTTAACTGTGCAATCTGTCTCTTGTTTTGGAGCACCATTTCCTGTAAATGAAAAATTTTGGAGTAAACTAAAGGGTTAACAAAAATCAATAGAATATCTTCCATGCAATGGTTCTGTTTCTGCTGATCCATAGCATGAATGAGCATTTTCATTGTCCCGGTTGATCAGAGTAGAATAGCCGATGATTTGTTATGGTTCCCTTTCATGCAGCTGTTGGACAGATCTTGTGCCAGCTATTTCAAACAATTGTATAACAATCATGTGGAGACAGAAGGGAAGAAAAAGTCACATCCCTTTGCCAGAGAATAGCCATAGCAAGCGTCTGAATTGGGAAAGATGCACCAAAAGGTTCAGAGTCAAGGGCTAGAACAGAGCTCACCCCAAACAGCTTGTAGTGTGGACTCACAAAAAATAAAGCAGCCATGTTAAAAGCTTTTTCATTAGTGATACAAAAAAGCAATATAAGGGCAATTCTATAAATAGCTCCTGAATTTAACATGTGTAGAATTGAATGCGATCCTGAGATGTTTGCACAACTAAATTGGAAACAATTCGCATTTGCATGCATCTGTAAAGATAGGCAAATCTTTCAGCGTGCAACTCAAAAGGGGATGTGGCCATGAGAGGGGCATGGGTGGAGGAAGTTAAAAGAGTAGGGCAAGCTGGCTCTTCCAATGAAAACCAAAGGAGATGCTTATGGTCTGTAATGGAAAACATCAAACAACATTTGATGTTTTTCAATAAAGACCACATTTTTGGAGTTTTTTTTGATGTTTTTCAATAAAGACGACATTTTTGAATAAGCATTTCCCTTGGTTTTCTTTGGAAGAGCCAGCTTACCCTACTCTTTGAACTTCCTTTGATGACACTGGTAGGGATTGAGTGTTCCTCCACTTTTGAGGGGCATGGGTGGGTCAGGGGCGTTTACAAAAGATTCATGCAGTGTTACAGAATACCAGGGATCCGTGCCTAACTTACATGCCAGGATAAGTTTGGTATGGATCCCAGTGTTATTCGCTATTCTATAAAGGGCACCCATCCTGGAGCACCCTTTCTAGAATACTATTCAGTGCTGATTTTTTGGCACTGAACTTTGAGCGGCATTTACTGAATTAGTCCCAAACTTGCTGTGAAGGGTGTATTACCCATCCAGATGGAAAGAATGCAGAATTAAAGGTCAGAGAATTTGACCGAGT
Organism: Microcaecilia unicolor; assembly: GCF_901765095.1. Taxonomy (NCBI): domain Eukaryota; kingdom Metazoa; phylum Chordata; class Amphibia; order Gymnophiona; family Siphonopidae; genus Microcaecilia; species Microcaecilia unicolor. Next base: position 346,183,051 of record NC_044033.1, on the reverse strand, counting down.
AAAGGAGAGAACAAGAATCACAAGAGAACTACTGCTCCCATGAGGCCAAGGAAGGGAGAACAGCCCAGCACTACAGGAGAGGTTCATAGGTCCAGGAAATAAAAGGAGCTGGCAATGAAAGAAGGGGAGTAGTGGTGGTGGAGGGGGGGGGGGGCTTCTTGGTGAGGAAGAAAGCCTGGTGATCATTTTGTAAGAAGATAGTGGAGGAAGGTTTGGAGTTGAAACCACTCCGAGGTTGACAACTTTTTCACTCTGTAAAAGCTGCAGTGAGTAGTATCAATCAGGTTGCTTCAGGCACAGAGCTCTTAAAGTGTTGAAGGGTCTTGAGAATAAACCCTCAGTTGGAATGTCTTCAGCGAAATGATGGAAGGTTTGTTTGTTAAAAGCTGATGAAATGGTGGACTTGAATGCAGAGAGGGACATTTTTGAAAAAAACATCCAAGTCAGAATTGGGATGTTTAGCTGATGTAAAAAAAAAAAAAAAAGGTCCATTTTAGATCCATTTTTTTCAAAAATGGCACTAAATTGGACATTTTTGCACCAAAGATGTGTACAAAGAAAAGCCATTTTCCAAACTATGTCCAAATTAAAAATGCCAAAAAAGCAGGCACTAGAACATCTGTCTGGCATCATATTGAGATTAAAGGGGCAGCCTAGTAGTCAGTGCAGTAAGCTTTAACCAATGGCACCCAGGTACAATTCCCACTATAACTCCTTTATTTTGTATTGTGAGCTGTCAAGAAACAGAATGTGCACTATATTTAGGTATATTAGGTAATTTGGTGGTTTTGGAGGGCTCATAATTTCCATCACAAATGCAGTGCATTTTTTCTAGCCAAAAAGGTGCCGGTACTCAAATGCCAGGCCATCCTTCAAGGGTGGGTTCATCACCCCACAATAGCCAGGCCCCCTGCAACCAGTCACAGAATCTATGACAAGGCAGAATTGGTGTGTAGAGCCTGAGCTCTTTCATTAAAACTTGGGGACCATGGGTCAATTTTAGCAGACAATGAAAAAGGTGCCGGTACTCAGTACCCCCTCAAAAAAAGCCCTGCACAAATGTACTAGGGGGAGTGGGATTTGGACCTGGATCCTCTTGTTCACAGTCCATTGCACTGTCCATTAGGCTACTCCTGGGAGCTATTTGCTGTTCTGTTGCATATGTCCATAATACCTGTTGCTGTCATAGGGTCTGTTATCTCCTTTCAGTTTCAGTTCTTAGGGGGGTGGGGGGGTGGGAGGGGACAGCATCCACTGGGGGATTAAGGAAGGTCATACCTTAATCCATCCAGTGGTCAGCTGGTCATTTAGATTATCTTTTTAACTTGAACATGATTGAAACAGGTGTAGGTTAAAAATGTACTTCTTTTTAGACTTGGACATGTCTTCCTGTTTCATTATTGCTGAAAGATGTCCTAATGGTGGGACTGCCCTATTACTTCCCAAAACACACTCACAATATGCGCACAACACCCCCCCCCCCCCCCCCCCTTGCTATTTGGCCTAACTCAGTGGAAAATGACCAAATTCTGCCTGTTCGATTTAGACATTTCTGGCAAATGGATGAGTTTTTGGCCATTTTGAGAGGTCTAGCTGCATCATAAATGAGCACCAGAGCTTCTAGTGGTTGGTCCATAATACTCTGAAGTTTATTTGGGGAGACAGTTACAGAATTTACTCCTTTAAGAGACAAATGTGTTCATAAGAGAGCAGTATGTGAAGACTTTGTACAGTAAAAAGTATAAACAGGATTTTCATGATTTGTTTAAACTGTAACCCAGGGGCGTAGACAGATACCCAATTTTGGGTGGGCCTGGGCCCAAGATGGATGGGCAGAACTCCCCTTTGCCCCACAAGTGATTTGGTCTCTTCTCTCTCAGCTGCATGCCATATGGTCTCTCAAACATCCCCCCTCTCCCGCATACCTTTTAAATAGCAGATTTTCACCAGTAGCGAGCAGCAATACACACTGCTTATGTTGGCCCCACAGCCTTCCCTCTGATGCAACTTCTTGTTTCTGCTTAGGTGGGAATACATCAGAGGGAAGGCTGTGGGGACGGTGAGAGCAGTATGTATCAGTTGCTTCTCGCTGCAGGCAAATATCTGCTATTTACAAGGTATGCAGGGGGGGACAGGAGTTTTCAGCTGGTGGGGCTTGGGGATATCTGCTAGCCACATCATAGTTGTGCTGCTACGGAGTGGGCTTGAGCCCAAAGTGGGTGGGTCTGGGCCCACCCTTGGCTATGCCACTGCTGTAACCTATCGCATGCTGGCTTTATAAAAGTATCCTATACTGGAAAGTAGGCACCACTTTTAAACCTGCTGCAAGACCAACAAAACTTCTCCTCTTCAGTTTGCATGGATGCATGCATATTTGATAACATATACCTTGCATCTCACAACTCTGCCCTGTCTCTGTCCCCAGGAGTGCCAATGTTTACGTACGCTGTATATCCCAGGGCAATTTTACAAATGGCTTTCTAATTGTGTAAAATGTTGGTCTAAACACTCAAGTCATTTATAAAATTAGTCTGACCATGGTAAAAGAAAATGTTGACAATTTGTTGAATGAATAATGTAAGCACATTTCTTACCAAGGAAAGACTAAATAGTGTTAGCTAACTACGTTAATCATACTTGCTTCCAAGCAGTATATAAGCCAGACAGATGGGGTTGATTGCCATTGGTTCCATGAGAGCATAAGACTGAGATGAGGGAATGATTAGAAGTATTTGTTGTGTATATTAGCAAGGATCATTGAAGAAATGAGGACAGAAAGGAGAAAAAGGGGATATACATTTGTTAGCATGTAGTTGGTTTGTTAGTGTGTCTTACAAAATTAAGGGGCACAAGATAAATTTGACACAGATTAGCCTACAAATTAATTTAGCAATGAAATTAAAACAATTGATGATGAGCTCAAAAAGGCGTCCAAGACTCACTGTTCATCAACCTTACAACTCAAAAAGTTTACTCTTTTGACTATTGTCTTATACTGACATTTGATCATTTTACTATTGTTATGCTGTTAATGTAATGTTCATATCGAGCTATACTGATGTACACTGCCTTGGAGGAGTCTCTTCATAAAGGCAGCTAATGAATCCAAATAAGTAAATAAATAAACACTTTGACCATACTAACATACAAATTTAGACCTTTGTCCTTTTGTAGCCTCTTGCTTGGAAAAACATTTGCTAGTTTGGGTAAAAAGAAGTGGCTTTGTGTTCTCAAGTGTGTCTTCTCTATCATTCCCTTCTCTTTATTATTCTCTCCTCCATGGCTCCCTGGTACCTGGTGAAGAGGCCGATGCCACCAAAGATATTTCTATTTTCTCCCTTGACCAAACTGTACTTTAATTGAAAGCTGTTGACTGCTTTATGTGTCTTAATTGAAGGAATATATATCACTGAAAGACTGTTCCAGTCCAGCTCTTTCATGCCACTTTCCCTTCAGTTGTCAGTAGTTTGACAACTGTTGGCTGCTCATGCATTTTAACTATGGGAGCCTGCATTACGGGAATATTGCTCCAGTTCATTTCTTTCCTACTCGTCCTTCAATAAACAGCACCTTAATTGAATATTGCTAGCTGTATTTTTCATTTTGACTGAGGGAATCTGTAGTGTTAAAAGGCTCCTCCAGGTCTACTTTTCCTATTTTTTGCCTTACTAATCTTTTAACTGTGCAAGCCCTGCTCGTCCAGTGACATCATTGGGTCTGGGGTTGAGGTAATCTAATGGTTAGTGGAGTAGCCTAATGGTTATTGCAGCAATCTGGAGAACTGGGTTCAATTCCCACTGCAGCTCCTTGTGATTTTGGGCAAGTCACTGAATCCTCCATTGCCCCAGGTACCAAAAATGAGTACCTGTATATAATATGCAAACCACTTTGATGGTAACCAGAGAAAGGCAGTATATCAAATCTCATCCCCTTTCCAGGTTCGAGACATCTGAGGGTGACATTAAGAGCATTCTTAAAAGTAATTTATTATTGTGCTTTGTGTGTGTGATTTTCTATGATTTAAGATGTGCCTGGGCAGCTTTGATGGAGAAATTGAAGAGGTTTAAAGGACAGTAATGGGACAGGGAAGATATAGGAGAAATCGATATGATAAGAATAGTAAGATATGTGGTAATTATAGCTAATGTAAATTTCTCTTGGGGGTATTGTCTCCAAATGGGTTAATTTTGCACATTGCAGAAAACGCGGGCTACAGCAACAATTTTAACTCAGTATGGAGGTCTTTTACTAAGCCGCAGTAGTGTTTTTAGGTCATGGTAGAAATCAGCTGGCTGTAAATGCCGAGATGCCCATAGGAATATAATGGGCATCTCGGCATTTACCACCAGCTGATTTCTACCAAGAGCTAAAAACACTACTGTGGCTTAGTAAAAGACCCCCTAAAACACAAACAAATTAATTGTTACCAAACTAGAGATCATACAGTGTGTACAGAAGAGCTTCAATCAAAAAGACAGAGAAAAAAGTCTCAGACTTAAGTTACAGCAATATGTAACTCAGTACCTAGCTGCCTTTAATTACTATCTTAGGCATGAAGAAGCCAGGTTGGTTGGTGAAACAAAGATCTTTGTCGGGACTGGACTAAACTCTTGGTTGTGAGAGTCTTGATTACAAAGAGCCTACTTTGAGGATGATATATGGAAGGGATTTGCTTAGAATGGAGCTATTGAGATAAGTGCATTTTGATTTTTCCTAGTGCTTGATCTGCAGTGGTTTTATTGAATGAGCATGAATTGTTGTACACTAAGATGGACTTTTTTTTATGCCTATGATAGTAATTAAAGGCAGCTAGGTACTGAGTTACATATTGCTGTAACTTAAGTTTGCGGCTTTTTTTCTCCATCTTTTTGATTGAAGCTCTTCTATAGACACTGTATGATCTCTATTTTGGCAACAATTATGTTTTTAGTTTTGCTCAAATCATGGTAGTAATGAACCTCACTCCTAAGCCAGGGTATATGGAGTATGATGATCAACGGCTCTCAAATTTACTGCTAAATCTCACCATAACGCTTATGGTGCACTTGCTTTGTGCAAAAGAGAGTTTCCTTCTGGAGTTGCACGTAAAGGCATGAAATGATATACATTCTAACCAGGTATGCTTGGAACTTGCTTTTAATCGAGCCTGTGCCTCCCAATACAGTGGGAAATATTCCTGTATACTTCTGCCTCATTTTCTTGGTCTCTGACTGCATTTCTTGGTATTTGAGGATCTTGTGCTTCTCTACTCAATTGACAGAAAAATCGCTTAGAATTGACACCTCTATAATCAGTGCTGTTTTCCTCCACTGTGATCTATTACATCCAACTTTTTATCGGTCAGAATGGGAATGACCCAGTGATCATAGCCTGATGGGTCATAATCCCAGGGCACCTTTTCTTTCTGCTACTTTTGTAAGGCACATCGGGATTGCCTTCTGCTTTCTGATCAGGAGTTACTGTATTTTACATCAGCTCTCATTCTGTTGAAACCAAAGGGGTGATAATATATCATTTAATTATTATTAACATTTGTATAGCGCTACCAGATGCACGCAGCGCTGAACACATGACATAGAGAGACAGTCCCTGCTCAATAGAGCTTACAATATATCATTTAATTGTGCATAAACAACCAGATATCTGCTGCCATTATGCAATCATAGCTTTTGGATGTTAACATGAGAATTGCAACCCATTTTGTTCCAGAGCTTACTGGCATGATTATTTTCAAGTCCTTCTTTGCTGTAGTTGTGGCAAAGAACTGCTTAGAGAGAGGCTGCATAGGCCATTACTTGATTTTGTTTTCATTACTTGAACGAATAAGCCTTCTTGGATTTAGAGCTGGAATCTCTGTTTATTTTGGGTGATTTTAATGTACAACAAGGTGGATTTAGGGTGTGGAAAAATGAGTTTAGATTCTAATTTCAGCACTAGGCACCTAAATTAGGCTGAAAAATCTAGCTAAATGAAAGGCAGGCCTACTTTTATGAACATATGGGTTTGCTGTTCAAAGCAATTTAAGTGGGCAGGTGAGGTTCTTGGCTGATTAAAGTGCTTGTGCAGGGCTACCCGCTGATATTCAGCAGAACTTAGGGGTCCTTTTACTAAAGGGTTGCCATTGGGCAATCCTGAACTACTGCCGGCCTGACACGGACGCCGGCGATAGTTCCACCCCCAGCGTGTGGCCTTTCTGGCGCTAGCGGAAATATTAGAAAAATATTTCCACAAGGGGTTACCTGGTGGTAATTGGGCAGTGTCATGCATTGCCAAGATAGCACAGGAGCCTTTACCTCCACCGCAATGGGTGGCGGTAAGTGCTCCCTCTGAAATGGCAGTGCTGCAAATGTGAACTTACCGCACGGTCATTTCTTTTTTGGGGGCTTTTTGCCCACTGTGGTAAAAGGGACCCTGGCAAGAGGCAAAAATGGCCGCTGCCGCTAACGCAGGGCCCCTTTTACCACAGCTTGGAAAAAGGGCCCCTTAACTGCTTAATGTCACTGAATATCAGCACAAACTGCTAAACTGAAAGCCGGCGATTTTGTGAGTGGTCTGGGGCGGAGTCAGCATATATTTGGCTAAGTGCTGATATTCAGTGGACAAACTGGACTGCATTGAACTTAGTCCTATGTTTATTCAGTTTTGCTTAGGCATTTAAGTGCTGGATATCATACTTGACCACATAAGAGAGAGCTGGCCACACAAACCCAAATATTCAATGCCAGTGCCTGGACATGGCCCTTAGTTGCTAATCACTGGGGTTAACAGTAAAATAACACGTCTTAACAGTAGCCCACATTGATATCTTCCCCACTAAGTCCCTGAGCTCAAACTCTCTTTATTTTCCATGAAAAACTGTAATTGAGCTAGTTCATACAACATATAAGAGCAATTCTCAAAAAATATTACATATTTACACAGATATCTTAATTGAAGCTTTGCACCTGAAGTTAATATATGATTACAATATGTAAGAAATGTTTTCCATCTGCTCTGTGTCCATCTTGAAACATCAGGCAAAAATTATGTTTGCTTATTATTTATAGCCCACCTTTGTTGAAGGCGGGGAGCACAACAACATACATATTAAAACATTCCCATTAGAAGACAATTAACAGTAACAACATCAGTCCAGACAATGGGCACATCAGAGTAAGTCATAGTCTTGGTCAAGCAGATAACGCTTCAGCATCAATTTGAAAGTAGATACTTTCTTTTGTTGCCTCAAGCCCAAAGGCAGTTCATGCCACTTCTCGTCATGGAGGAATACAAACCAATAGCATAGTTCTGGTCACAGAACACTTAATATAGTAAACACTACGCTAATGGTGCCGAGTCTCTGTGTTGATGAACAGGGGGGGTGCAACCATCTTAAGGTCAGAAAAGTAGACAAATATAGATGCTACCATCACCATTTATTTTATTTTTGTTACATTTGCACCCAGCGCTTTCCCACTCATGGCAGGCTCAATGCGGCTTAAATGGCATTGAAGGACTATTCTTATGTTCTCATATTTCAGCACCTCTTATTTCTGTATCCCTATCCACCCCCTCCATGTTCAACATTTCCCTTCTCTCGTTCCTATCTTACCCCCCCCCCCCCCCCATATACAGTGGGGGAAATAAGTATTTGATCCCTTGCTGATTTTGTAAGTTTGCCCACTGACAAAGACATGAGCAGCCCATAATTGAAGGGTAGGTTATTGGTAACAGTGAGAGATAGCACATCACAAATTAAATCACATTGTGGAAAGTATATGAATTTATTTGCATTCTGCAGAGGGAAATAAGTATTTAATCCCTCTGGCAAACAAGACCTAATACTTGGTGGCAAAACCCTTGTTGGCAAGCACAGCGGTCAGACGTCTTCTGTAGTTGATGATGAGGTTTGCACACATGTCAGGAGGAATTTTGGTCCACTCCTCTTTGCAGATCATCTCTAAATCATTAAGAGTTCTGGGCTGTCGCTTGGCAACTCGCAGCTTCAGCTCCCTCCATAAGTTTTCAATGGGATTAAGGTCTGGTGACTGGCTAGGCCACTCCATGACCCTAATGTGCTTCTTCCTGAGCCACTCCTTTGTTGCCTTGGCTGTATGTTTTGGGTCATTGTCGTGCTGGAAGACCCAGCCACGACCCATTTTTAAGGCCCTGGCGGAGGGAAGGAGGTTGTCACTCAGAATTGTACGGTACATGGCCCCATCCATTCTCCCATTGATGCGGTGAAGTAGTCCTGTGCCCTTAGCAGAGAAACACCCCCAAAACATAACATTTCCACCTCCATGCTTGACAGTGGGGACGGTGTTCTTTGGGTCATAGGCAGCATTTCTCTTCCTCCAAACACGGCGAGTTGAGTTCATGCCAAAGAGCTCAATTTTTGTCTCATCTGACCACAGCACCTTCTCCCAATCACTCTCGGCATCATCCAGGTGTTCACTGGCAAACTTCAGACGGGCCGTCACATGTGCCTTCCGGAGCAGGGGGACCTTGCGGGCACTGCAGGATTGCAATCCGTTATGTCGTAATGTGTTACCAATGGTTTTCGTGGTGACAGTGGTCCCAGCTGCCTTGAGATCATTGACAAGTTCCCCCCTTGTAGTTGTAGGCTGATTTCTAACCTTCCTCATGATCAAGGATACCCCACGAGGTGAGATTTTGCGTGGAGCCCCAGATCTTTGTCGATTGACAGTCATTTTGTACTTCTTCCATTTTCTTACTGTGGCACCAACAGTTGTCTCCTTCTCGCCCAGCGTCTTACTGATGGTTTTGTAGCCCATTCCAGCCTTGTGCAGGTGTATGATCTTGTCCCTGACATCCTTAGACAGCTCCTTGCTCTTGGCCATTTTGTAGAGGTTAGAGTCTGACTGATTCACTGAGTCTGTGGACAGGTGTCTTTCATACAGGTGACCATTGCCGACAGCTGTCTGTCATGCAGGTAACGAGTTGATTTGGAGCATCTACCTGGTCTGTAGGGGCCAGATCTCTTACTGGTTGGTGGGGGATCAAATACTTATTTCCCTCTGCAGAATGCAAATAAATTCATATACTTTCCACAATGTGATTTTCCGGATTTAATTTGTGATGTGCTATCTCTCACTGTTACCAATAACCTACCCTTCAATTATGGGCTGCTCATGTCTTTGTCAGTGGGCAAACTTACAAAATCAGCAAGGGATCAAATACTTATTTCCACCACTGTATTTCTTCAACAAGGCCTACAAAAAGAATCCATAGCTGCTCTAATCCACCTCACCAACTCACTGAGCTACGAAAGTCCACCTCAATACTTACCCGCCTAATCACTTCCTTCTTTCTTCCCTTACTCAATCTCTGCACATTACTAATTTTATCTGATATTCTAGAATTACATTGTCATAACAAAACTATGTAAGCCATTAAAAAACTATGTAAACCACATTGAGCCTACAAATAGGTGGGAAAATGTGGGACACAAATGCAATAAATAATAATAATAATAACTGCTTTTAAATATTGAGCCCCAAAATTGTTTATGTATTAGGGTTTCTTTAAGCAAGATGGCATTTGTAAGTTCACTATATAACGTAACATCATTCGTAGATTTGAATGAATGCTAATTATTTTCTGTGATTTGAACTTAATGGTAGCCACTATTAGTATGTCTTACATTTACAAAAAAAAAGCACCAAGGGCGCATTTTATGATCGGTGTGGCATATTTGTGCCAGGACATAGTGGCTTCTGATGAATTTGGAATTAATTATTGAACTGAGTATTTGGACCATCTTTATTATTTCTTGGATAGCTTTTGTTTTTTTCTGAAGAGCTACCATGTCGACACCTGACGCAGGCATGGATGCTGAAACACAGCACGTGTCGGGTTTTGTAAATAAAGATCTGTTTACTATCCTCAGTCCTGCAGACCCTTGGTGCTTTTTTTTGTTGTGGTTTCACATTTTGTGCTTTGGTTTCCCTCTCTTTGTGCTTATGCTTTATATTTGCACAACTGCAGTTACACCAGCCATAGACCTAATGTAAATGTAGCACCTAAATGCGGCAGAGATGTAACTTACAGTATTCTGTCAGTGGTGGATGTTAGGTGGGAGCCCCGCCTGTTGCCCACCAGTGCCCCGCCCATGTGCATGTGCATTTATGCACTATGGTTCAAATTCTGTATATTGTGCCTGAAAAATGGGCACCAATTAAAGACATGCTTAGTGTGATTCCATAAAGATGTGCATAACTTAATTGAACAAAAAGCTAATCAATGCGGATAATTGGGAGATAACAATCAATTTTCAGCACTAATTGGCAATAATTAGGATTCAGGCGCATATCCGATTCTATAACGGATTACACCCAAATCCTATCATGCATAAAAATTGGGGTCATGGTTAGGGGCATTTCTTGGGGCGTTTGCAGATTTTATGCGCATTGATACAGAATGCCTAAGTGCACTTCATTTAGGTGCTAGTATTTAGGTCTGCTTATAGCAGGCCCAATTGCAGCCGCCTACAGTTAGGTGCAGCTTAGTGCTAAGCGTGAATTTCTAAAGGAAGCATACTCATTATAGAATCGTGCTAAGTGTGTCACATTGGGGTCCTTTTACCAGGGGCATAGCCGAACACCCAATTTTGGGTGGGCCTGGGCCCAAGATGGGTGGGAAGAAGAACTCCGCTCTGTTGCACAAGTGATTTGGTCTCTCCCTCTCTCGCCTGCATGCCATATGGTCTCTCAAACATCCCCCTCTCCTGCATGCCTTTTAAATAGCAGATTTTCATTGGCAGCGAACAGCAACTAATATACACTGCATGTTGGCCCCACAGCCTTCCCTCTGATGCAACTTCCTGTTTCTGCATAGGCAGGAATACATCACAGAGAAGGCTTTGGGGCCGGTGCAAGCAGTATGCATCAGTCTCTGCTCTCTGCAGGTGAAGATCTGTTATTTACAAGGTATGCAGGAGGGACAGTTGTTGGGAGTTTTCAGCTGGTGGGGCTCGGGGATCCCTGCCAGCCACATCATAGGTATGCTGATACTGGGTGGGCCCAGGCCCACCCAGGTCCACCCTTGGCTACTCCACTGCCTTTTACTAAGGTGCACTGAAAAGTGGCCTGCGCTAGTGTAGGCATGTGTTTTGGTTGCGCACAGATCCATTTTTCAGCGAACTTGTAAAAAATGCTTTGGGGGGGGGCAAAAATAGACATGTGGCAAAATAAAAATTGGTGCGTGTCTATTTTGAGTCTGAGACTACATGTTAACTGGGCGGTAATGGTCAACGTGCGTTCAAATGCCAATTACCACCCGCATGCCGGAAATAAAAACTATTTTCTGGCGCACATAGTGGATGCACGTAAAAAATGAAATTACCGCCTGGGCCACGTGGTAGCTGCGTGGTAACTCCAAATTGACGTGCATTGGGCACGCATAGTAGGCGCCTATGCAGCTTAGTAAAAGGACCCCATTATTGGTGACGATTTTTAGGCACTACTTATAGAATTTACCCCATGCCACTTTCACGCCCTTACAGAATAGCGCCTTGGTACCTTGCTGGCACTTTCATGGATAAGTGTACACTTATGTGTGTAAGTTCTAGTATTCTGTAAATTAACACATGCAAAGGGTGTGTAAACGCACACATCAATCTTTACTTCAGACAATACAGTGGTACTTATCACAGCCAGTGCAGTTATACCATCTGCCAAGGCAGTTGAAATCTGAGATCCTTAAGCAAATTTCAGTGGTAAGGTTGAGTGCTCTGAATTATGTCGAAACAAAAATAAGAGCATTTTCAATTGCAGGTCCATTGTTATGGAAAGTTCTCCCTGGCTATTTACGTTTTTGTCCCACTTTGTTACAATTTAAGACATTTTTGAAAACTTACCATTATATGCAAGCCTTTTCGGACCCTTGATGTTGGAGGTTTTACAGCAGGTTCTTGTGTATGATTCTTTGTCTTTTGTATTTGGGTTTTAATAGAGAATGTATTGTTTTACGTGTTGGTTTTATTTATGTAGCATAATTTATACATGTTTTACTGTTGTAAACTGCCTAGTTTTAGGTGGGGAACAAATTTTAAAAATAAATGAAGAATAGAATTGCCCTGTAACTACTTTGGTTTCATCTCTCGACAATCTATAAGCAATGTTCTCTTGTTTTGATTTACAGGCCATAATGACTACATGTGTCCAGCAACCAATCAGTGCACCATTGACAAAAATAGGAGGAAGAGTTGCCAGGCCTGTCGGTTGCGCAAGTGTTATGAAGTGGGCATGATGAAAGGGGGTATGTACAGTACTGTAATCAACTATTGATGCAAAAAAAGAGTGCATGATGCTTTGTAATGTAGAGATAAGACATTATCATTTGGGTAGAACGACATGTGTATTTTTACCCACATTTAATGCTGGGCCAGGATTAGGGCATGGATCATGCTTTAGTTGGAAAAATTACTCACAGGAAACTAATTGCAAGTTTCTTTGGGTATTTTTTTTCCATAGGCAATGTTCACAGTAAAATTAGATGTATACTTTTACTTGGTACAAATGCTGTAAGTAAAGAGCACAAAAAAAGGTGTGTGGGGGGAAACAATCTTCCATAAATCAGCACGGCAATGACACAAAAGTAGAAAATGCCACACAATGTCAAACTGGAACAAGACAAAAGTTTAATTGGTCGAAAAGAAGACAAAATGCTGACAGAAACACCCAACACAGGCCATGTTGGGTCTTTCAGCATTTTTTGTACTTTTGGACCAATAAACTTTTGACTTGTTCCAGTTTGACATTGTGTGGCATCTCCCACTTTTGTGTTGTTGCCTTATAGGTAAAGAGTACTCATGATCTGTACAGGAATTTCAGATGATATGGAAATTGCCCCATGAATAAATGTAAGGCTCACATGCCTATTCATAAGGTTTCAAGACAACTGAGGGCCTAGCCTGTAGTGGTAAATGACTTCTAAGCTACTCACAGCCGCAGGCTGAATTAATCCTGGATTTTCAATGCTGGGACATGTCTCGTACCGGCTGATTTTGAGACTGGTGCCAGTTAACTCGGCAGATAAAGCTAGGAAAGCCTTTCAATGATCCTAACTTTATCCACTCAACTGGTTAGCAGGGTTAAGTGCTGGCTCTGAACTCAGACTGCCCCTAACCTAGGCGATCAGAAGGGATATTTAGTGATACTATCTGGTTAAGAGCTTCTCCTGTCTGGTTAAACCCTTTTGAAGATCGATCTCTGAATTTTGTTTTTAATATTATGAGCATTATTATGAATATTCAAGTAAGATATACACACCTGTGAAACAGTTTGCCACAAAATTAATGAGAGAGGTCTTGCATAAAAATGTGCAAATAGGAAATATGCAAGTTTTGGAACTATCTGACAATGAAAGAATAAGCAAAAATAAGAAGCAATACTACTACATCCCGGGGCAAGTTTCAAATAAGATGCATATGTCTGTGGGAACATTTTATTCACAGATTTTGCACCCATTTTTAAAAGGAAAAAAGTTACCTTTGACAATTAACTGAGGTAAGGAGCAGCAAAAATCTTACATACATAAGTATGGCCATACTGGGACAGACCAAAGGTCCATCAAGCCCAGCATCCTGTTTCCAACAGTGGCCAATCCAGGTCACAAATACATGGCAAGATCCCAAAAAAGTACAAAATATTTTATACTGCTTATCCCAGGAATAGTGGGCTCTCCGCTGTGGAGCTTAGGGAGTGAAACAATTTCAATGACATCCTTGTTTTTCACATACAAAATCCCACGAACAAGGCTGCTGAGGGAGGGCAAGGGGGACAAAATTACCCGGGCCTCTCTCTCTCTCTTTCTCCGGCTCCTGATGGGACACGAGTGTTCGTGTCCCGACAGGAGCAGGAGAGAGAAAATTCCGGTGCCCGGGCCCCCTTTGGAGGCTGGCGAGGACCCAGAGTTTCCTCCAGCGCTACTCTTCTGCCCGTTGTTGCGTGGCTGCTTTTCCTCTCAGGCGCGCATACTCGGTTTTAAAATCGAGCATGCTCTGAGAGGAAAAGCTGCCACAGGGGCAGGCAGTCTGGAAGAAGACGTCTTCTGCTGGTGGGTCCTTGGGATCCCTGTCAGCCAAGGTATTTCAATCTTCAATTCTGTTGCGTCAGCGGCAGCGATTGGGGGGGCGGCGGCAGCAGCAGCAAGTGGGGGGCGGCAGTGGACAACGATTGGGGGGGCGGCAGCCCTGCCCCAGGCCCGGTTCAGTCTCTCGACGGCCCTACACTAATATATAAAGTAGATCACTGAAGACCTTAAACATATTTTCCTCTTAATTTGACTGATTTCTTTAAGTACCATCTGCTTTGGCAACACACACTCACTTTTATGAATTAGATATAAACTAGTTCTTCAGGTTTATCATTCTCTCACTTTTGCATTTTTCAGATGCTTCCCTCCCTTTGTCTTAGCCTCTATACTAGTGCAACCATTATCTATATACCTCTTCACATGAAAATAGGAGGGCCAATACGGTTTTATGTGGATAACTACTTATTTGAGTAATACTACCCTTTGGTGCAGGTAAAAAAAAAAATTGGTGTGCTTTAGATTTCCCTTTGAAAAATAAAGCTGCATACCTGCAGGCCTGCAAGCACTGTGGACATTTCCAAAACTGCTCTCTTTGGAGATGAATCAATGGATGCCTCTCTTTAGACAACCCAATGTTATGCAGTAAGGGCCGATATTCAGACCATGGGAGTTAGCCGGGCTGGCCCCTGCGGTTGGCGCTGAGCCTGGATATTCAATGCCAGGCTGTTTCTGGTGACCCGGCATTGAATATCTGGATTATTTACGGCCAGTTTCAACTTAACTGGCCAAGTCAATATTCAGCACTGGCCGGTTAAGTTGAAACTGGCCAAAGATTGGTCTGCTATTTCGGCAACAGAATTTGGCCAACAAACTTAGCTGGTGATGCGCTGAATATTTAGTGCATAGCCGGCTCTATCAGGAGATATAGGGGCCCTTTTATTAAGACATGTAAGCACCTATGTGCATACAACCTGTGTCAAATTAGAACTTCACCCAGATACCACGCGCCCCAGGCAGTAATTCTAATTTTTACGTGCGTTCAATACGCGCAGCAGAAAATATTTTTTATTTTCTACCGCATGGCGCTAAATGGGCAGTAATTGGCAGTGTACACACGCTGATGATTACCACCCAGTTAACGCATGAGACCTTACCACTAAGTCAATAGATGGCAGTAAGGTCTCAGGCCCAAAATGGATGTGCGCCAATTTTTATTTTGCTGCATGTCCATTTTTGGTGGCACACTGAAAAATGGATTTGCACGTGTCCAATACACGTGCCTACACCAGTGCGAGCAATTTTTCGGCGCGCCTTAGTAAATGGACCCCATAGCCAGTTATCAGCTAAGTGCTGACTGTGAATATTGAGCAGGAGATAACCGGCTATCTCCCACTGTACATTCGCGGATAGATAGTTAAGCGCTATTTAACTGACCAGGATTGGGACCTGGCTGTTAAATAGTGCTGAATATCTTTTCTATAATGATATCTTGACTCTCGGATTGTTATTGAGTACTTGTTCAAAACAGGGGCATAGCCAGACTTTGGCGGGGGGGGGGGGGGGGGGGGGGGGTCCAGAGCCCGAGGTGAGGGGGCACATTTTAGCCCCCCCCCAGTGCCGCTGACCCCCCCTGCCATTTTTGACCCCCACCGCCGCCAACACCACCACCTTTGAACCCCACCAGCGCCAACCATTTTGACCCCCATTCCTGCCGCCACCAACCCTCTCCCGCTGTTGCTGTTGGGTACCTTTGCTGGCAGGGTCCCCAAACCCCGCCAGCCGAAGTCCTCTTCACCGGCGCGGTCGCGTTGCTGATCTACAAGGCTTCTGTTTCAGTGAGTCTGACATCCTACACGTGTACGTGCTGGACATCAGACTCACAGAAACAGAAGCCTTGCAGATCAGCAACGCGGCCGCGTCGGAGAAGAGGACTTCGGCTGGCAGGGGTTGGGGACTCCCGCCAGCAAAGGTACCCGACGGCAGCACCAGCGGGGAAGGGTTGGCGGCGGGAGGGGGGTCAAAGGGGTTGGCGGTGGGGGGCCAGGGCCAAATCTATGGGGGCCCATGCTCCCATGGCTCCACGTAGCTACGCTCTTGGTGCAAAAAACTCGGGTAACAGGCCAGCTAAATCTAGGCAGAGTTAAATCCCAAGTTGATCTTGGAGAAATAAATATACATTCGCCTTAGAAATAGGGCTTCCAAAATAACTATATAAGTCTTATTAAGAATGATAGGAATTGCAAAAAATAGCATGTATAATTCAGATTAGTATGGGTTAATATGTCTTAATGTGCATTAACACATTAATGCAGGATCCAAAATGAGGCTCTAAATAGAAATAAAACAAAACATAGAAAAGAAAATAAGATGATACAGGACTTAACAAAGATCTGGGCATTCTATCCCACTATAAACCATAAAATGATATGGCTTTGTCACCCTCTTTTCAGCCATCCATCTCTCCCTGTCTCTCATCCACCCAGTTCTCCCTGTTTCTCGCCTAACCCACCCCACTCACTTCCTGTGAGACTGTCATTGGAATGCTTTTGTGTTTCAATTACATATTCTGATATTTGTCAATATTTGATTTCCGATCTGAAGAAGAACGGTTACCTTTGAAAGCTAATAAAAAAAATGACCTATCTGAGCAATCCATGACCACCTACCATTTAGAAAAGCACTAAAAACCCATCTATTCAAACAAGCCTACCCAAAAAACCCAGATTAATCTCTTGAACCCATCTACCTTACATATACTGAAGAGAAAACAACATTGACCCAGACTCTAATCTCCCACCTTACCTTCCTCTCTCTATCACCTGTCTCTACCTATCTATCCATCCTATTATTATGTTATGCTTAATTTCCTACTTTACATATCAAACTTCTGTGTTACCTATTACTATGTAAGCCGCATTGAGCCTTCTTTTAGTGGGAAAGTGCGGGATACAAATATTATAAATAAATAAATAAATTTCTATTTATTACCTTTAAAAGTGGACTAACACGGCTATCACACCACTTTACTCAAAATGAGGCTAAAAATAACAAACTGCATAAATAACAATTACATGAATTGCTATAATAATGCTCCCCAATGGCGTTCCTAGGGGGGCTGACACCCGGGGCGGATCGCAGATGTGCCCCGCCCCCTGGGTGCAGCGACACCCCCGGCGAAAGGACACCCCCCCCCCCGTGAAAGAACCCCCCCAGGTGCACACCGCTGTGGGGGGTGCCACGTGTGCCTGTCCGTCATTCGTTCTATGCTCCCGCTCTGTCCCGGAACAGGAAGTAACCTGTTCCGGGCAGAGGGAGCATGGAACGAACGATGGACAGGCGCGCGCGGCACCCCCCCCCCCCCAGCGGCATGCACCCGGAGGGGACCGCACCCACCGCCCCCCCCCCTAGGAACTCCACTGATGCTTCCACAGTTGCTAGTTCTGCTTATTTTGCTTCATAAAATCAATTAGAACAATGCCATGTCATAATATCTTTTCTTTTTTTTTTTTATGAAGAGTTGACCTCTGTTGAATCCATTTTCAAAAATGAAAGTTGGATTTTTAAATTGGTGTAACCATTAATGGAGTCAGAAATGTGTTTTGGGGAGAAAGAAAATTATAGAAATTATCTATACCTCCTCCTTTCCTCACTAGAAGACCCTTTTGGAGTCTGTGCATTTTTAATTTCAGTACTTGTCTACAACCGTCTTCCCATGATCCAAAGGGTTATCATGTACCGAACAAGTACACGAAAAATTTAAAAAAAGACAAGTGAATTGTGACAGTGTGTACTTCAATGTGAATTCCCATCCACCGTATGAGGCAGATGCTGGCAGGAAGAGAACCAGCATAAAATGATCAGATTTATTCTTTCATGGTGGCCAATTATGTTAGAGTTTATTTTTCAGAATTTGCTGTCTTTTCTCAGTCCTATACTAACATTGGATAATGGCAAAACATTTGTACTTTGCAAGGACATGCCGCACTCAAAGTCCTAGCTCACTCCCACATCAATTGTCCACCCATCACATGCTTTTATCTCAAAGAGTTTGTTTATCTGAAATTCTTTCAAAAGCATTAGAATTCCATTATACAGGACACATGCTATTGACTGAAAATGAAATCAAAACAAAACAATGATAGGAGGCACCGTAACTACCTTCAAAATTTTCTGTTGCATTTTTGTTTGTTATAAGCCGCTCTGGGACCTGCGTTGAGAAACATTAAAATATCTCCTGATCTTTCATTTAGAGTGAGTGCTGTATTAAAGATTCACCTAGATCTGAAACAGGGAATGTTTGGTAGTCTTTCCAAACTACTGATCACTAATGAATGTATAAGTCTGAATGATGATAATTCTAAAGTTGAATGCACATTTTTTTAAATATTATAAGAATAATTCACTAACTCCTGCTGAGTTAGTGCATTGCTACAGTGGGGGAAGGGGATGACGATGATGATGAATTGAGAAAAACGTTTTTTTTTTAAATCACTTTATCATTTAGTTGCTGTACTTTGAACCTCTTCTAATTCTATTATATCTTTTTTGAGATACGGCGACCAGAACTGAACGCAATACACAAGAGGCAGACGAACCACGGAGCGACCAAAGGCATTATAGTTTTTTCGGTTTTATTCACCATCCTTTTCTTAATCATTCCTAGCATCCTGTTTACTTTTTTGGCCACTGCCGCACACTGAGCAGATTTCAGCGTATTATCTATAATGACATACAGATTCTTTTCTTGAGTTCTGACCCCCAAGGTGGACCCTAGCATCAGGTAACTATGATTCGGATTATTTTTTCCAATATACATCACCTTGCATTTGTCCACATTAAATTTTATCTGCAGTTTGGATGCCCAGTCTTCCAATTTCCTAAGGTCTTCCTGAAATATTTCACAGTCTGCACGTGTTTTAACAATCTTGAATAGTTTTGTATCATCTGCAAATTTGATCACCTCATTCGTTCCAATTTCCATATCATTTATAAATATGTTGAATAGCACTGGCCCCAGTACAGATCCCCGTGGCGTTGCACAGTTCACCCTGCTCCATTAAGAAAAATGACCAATAACCAATTCCTAATCCACACCAGAGCCTTGCCTCCTATCTCATGACTCTTTAATTTTATCAGGAGTAACATAGTAACGTAGTAACATAGTAGATGACGGCAGAAAAAGACCTGCAAGGTCCATCCAGTCTGCCCAACAAGATAAACTCATATGTGCTACTTTTTGTGTATACCTTACCTTGATTTGTATCTGTCATTTCAGGGCACAGACCGTATACGTCTGCCCATCACTATCCCTGCCTCCCAACCACCGGCTCTGGTACAGACCGTATAAGTCTGCCCAGCACTATCCCCGCCTCCCAACCAGCCCCCCCTCCCACCACCGGCTCTGCCACCCAATCTCGGCTATGCTTCTAAGGATCCATTCCCTTGGAACA